>NW_024467419.1:2500-1202500 GCF_001561935.1 Penicillium griseofulvum
TTGTGGTGCCCTTCCGTCAATTTCTTTAAGTTTCAGCCTTGCGACCATACTCCCCCCAGAACCCAAAAACTTTGATTTCTCGTAAGGTGCCGAACGGGTCATTATAGAATCCCGTCCGATCCCTAGTCGGCATAGTTTATGGTTAAGACTACGACGGTATCTGATCGTCTTCGATCCCCTAACTTTCGTTCCCTGATTAATGAAAACATCCTTGGCGAATGCTTTCGCAGTAGTTAGTCTTCAGCAAATCCAAGAATTTCACCTCTGACAGCTGAATACTGACGCCCCCGACTATCCCTATTAATCATTACGGCGGTCCTAGAAACCAACAAAATAGAACCACACGTCCTATTCTATTATTCCATGCTAATGTATTCGAGCAAAGGCCTGCTTTGAACACTCTAATTTTTTCACAGTAAAAGTCCTGGTTCCCCCCACAGCCAGTGAAGGCCATGAGGTTCCCCAGAAGGAAAGGCCCAGCCGGACCAGTACTCGCGGTGAGGCGGTGAAGTGAGATACCTTGAAGAGATGTGAGATGTGTTCTACTGTGAATCTTGAAGCGATATGTCTTACTACTGAATCTTGAGGACTGTGTCTTGCTGGAGTCTGGTGTTTTGTTTGGCGCCTTTGTCGCCAGTTTACTATCAAATGTTTGTTAATTTCAACCTGACCAATTTAGCATGAATTGATTATCTTTCTTTCGAAATGTATACATGTTTCGTATTCATGTTGACGGTGCTAGACGATGCGACACTACTAGACATAGGTTGACTACACTATCACATGGCTTGATTTCTATCATATATCGATGAATGAATAAGCGAGTTCCCATGGGAACAAAGAGGCTGGAGGTTGATCAAAGGGCCAGTCTTGCCGACAGTTCAACTTCAAAAGATCTCATAAGACTGGTCACCAGAGAGCGTCCAGGAACTGTCATGCCAATTCATAGATATTCCTTGACACAGGGCGAACTTGCTCACATGGCCTCCACCTCAGTCTGCCCAGTAAGCTTTCTCTTGCCATCAATACACTTGACCTCCCAGAGAATAACGTTGGTCTTCTTGGTCTCCTTGCCCGATGTCTTATCCGTGGACGTCCACTTACTAAGAACCGCCACCACGCCGTCCGGCTTGTCCGGGTTCTCCCACTGGAGAATAACAGAAAATTCGTCTTGGATTGATGTACTGGAAGCACGGGCGTATTGGAGGCCTGCTTTGAATTCGTCGTAATTGTAAACGTTGTGGTTGATCCTGGTGATGCGGACGGGTCAGGTGTGCTTGTTAGATGAATGGAGCCAGGATAGCGTACCTGACTACCAAGCCTGGATCAACTTGGTCATGGACAGCCTTGAGGGCGATTTCGTCGTTTGGTTGGATAAAAAAAGTATCGTTGATCTGTGTCACCCACTGACTGAGGGATTGCTGCTGGGCGGTCATTTTGGGATGCTACATGTTGTGAGCACATTGTCAAGGTCATTCTTGTGTTTCAGGCCTACCGGATTGATTGTTTGAGCTGGTTGAAGTCACAAGGTGGAGGCATGGACCGTCTTTTATACCTTTTGGCTTCTGGAATCCACAAATCCTTCTTTGGACTTGACCTGGAATCCGTTTCCTGAGGTCCACTAGCGCCTGCGGGTTTGCGGAGTTTCGATCATCACCCTTGGGCCTTGGGGAACTGCTAGGATACATCCGACACCTAGCGGAGGATACCTTGGCTTCATGCCGTGATCTCCGCAACCATATGCCTAATTCTTCTAGAGACGAATCCCGTTCGTATTGTGTGATTCCTGGCTTTAATAGAAATCTTAGCCTTTCCCTTTACCGTTATACGATAGCATTGCCGAAGGTTTCACCGACAAAAAACTAAGGTCTAACCCATCACAGAATGTACATATTGAATTCAGATAGAAGTCATACCGAACCGTACTCAGCTCCCTCTAAACCATATCTAAGATTGTGAGTGTATCCCAGCCATTTCCCGGCTGCCTCTGTCCCCTTTAACATGACCATTATAAGTACACCGAGCTCCTCTAAATCATCCGGCTTCGCCTTTGCTATTGCCTCATCCCAATGCGTCACCCGCACTTCAAGCCACTCCCTCTCACCTTGCGCTCTCTGCCAGCTAATTTCCGACTGCGAATTCCAAAGCGCTGCTTGGGCCGTGAAGCTCACTCGTAGGTCTGGAACCGTGTCTTGGCCGAGTTTCAAGTAACTGTATACTCCTTTCAACATAAAAGCCATGATTACCGTCCGTCGGCTGCTCTCCTCGATCAGCCAGCGTCGCCAGCTCGGAGAAGCGCTTCCCTGCGTAAATTGCGCTTCAATTGGAGCTAGCTGGGGCTGCACTTCACGCGTGCGTGAATTAAGGTGCGAAGCCCACATTAGGAGAACTGGCTCGTCCGCTTCCGCTTGGGCCCTGAGACGAATGTTGCCGTCGAACAGACTTATTATTTGATACAATATCAGCGCTTGCAGAGCTTCAAGTAGATCCAACTTGGAAACAAGAAGGGGGTCGATTTTATCGATCAGCTGTTGTCGTTTGTGCTCTAAGTTGCGGAACACTAGCACTTGATTCTCTGTATTTTTTAAGCAATACAGAGCGCAAGCGCTAAGCGCATCTTGTAAAGCTGGAGGACTTCTGTCTTGAAACAAGCGACGGTGGATAAACATCGCTTGCCCTTGTTGGGAAAATGTCTTCGGAATCGCAGCTAACTTCTTTGCTACAAACTCCACGCGAGCCTGTGGAGCTGTACTCGAGGTGATACACCCGATATCGTTTAGATCTTGCTGAACGGTATTTTCCATGAGAACCTCACGGAGAAAGTCATCTTCCGGTATGCTTTCCAGATTGAATGGGTCGTTAGAAAAGTTGAAGAATGGATTATTTGTGAAAGGCGAGAGAATTGCTGCCGCCGGTACCGCGGGACTTCGCTGCAGTTGCCAATCACTGGCATGGTCCTCCGCAAAGGGCTCCGCAACGGCAATATTAACGTTTACATTGCTTCCAGTAGTTTTCCGCAGGCCGGAATATCGGCCGTTGTATTCGCAATCAGTGTTCTTTGCAAGGCAACGTTGGCATTTGGGTAATCCTTTGTCACATCTTCGCTTGGATTGAGCGCATGCAAGACAAGACTTCCGTGATGGGGGCATCCTCGCACATACTTTTCAATATTGGTGTGCGCTCTTAGGAGTTGCTTGCCACGGTTATCTGTGAAGATGTTACTTAGGGTTTCGCCTAGCCACACCGCTTGCCGTGGGCTAAAATAAGGTTGCGGGTTTCCGCAGCGCGGGACTATCCTCCGCTAGCGGACTTTGGAAACACAGATATGTTGTCCGCAATCTCTGTTATTTACCATTTGATGCCCTGATACAGTCAATTTAAAGTCCGCAGTGGGTTACCGCTTATAAATGCGCATTTTGAATGACTTTTAGAAGCAGAAATGCGAAGGAAGTGGAAGGATTCATATCTATAAAAGCCTCAGCCCTTTCATTGTTATCATCTTTCCCAGCACTGAAGTCTTCTCTCCAAGTCTTCTACCTTCGGAATATTTTAGTTCAGACACAGATCATTCCTTACTCCTTGGCATATTCTCTGTCTGGCATCGAATGACCATGTCTACCACAGTACTGGTCACAGGCGGAAACCGCGGTATGCACCTTTGCTCCTCTTACTAGTACACTTCTCATCAGTTCCACAGGACTTGGCAAAGGCTTCGTGGCTACTTACCTATCTACCCCGAACACCACAGTGGTAGCGACAGTCCGCGATCTATCCAAGTCCGAGTCTTTGTCTGCTCTTCCTAAGGCCTCAGGATCCAGCCTGCTTATTGTCAAGCTTGACTTATCGTCTGCAGACTCTATAGTCACAGCCATAGACACTTTGAAGACGCACAAAATTGGTGCTCTCGACATTGTCATTGCCAATGCTGGGATCTCTGGGCCGACCCGCAGCCTGGCTGAGGCACCTGTCTCTGAGCTCCAAAGGTACATCGATGTGAATGCATACGGCCCATTCGAGCTATTCAAAGCTGTGCTCCCTCTTCTGCGCGCTTCGAGTGCGGGGACAAAAGCGAAATTCGTCCTCATCTCGAGCGCCGGTGGAAGTCTGACGAACATGTACAACTTCAGTATGTAATGCCCCAATACTAGGTCGGTGGGGTCTTGTCGGATGGACTGCTTCTTGAGGCAGAACATTGACATTGTACCTAAACACTTCCTTGGAAAGACTGCGCTAACTTTGGCCTGCACATTAAGTGCCTATCCCCGCGTACGGTGCGAGCAAGGCCCTGGCTAATTTCCTTTTCAAATGGCTAGCGCTGGACAATAAGGATCTGATTATTTGGGCACAAAATCCCGGGTGTGTACTGATCTTCAAACACCACCTTTTGGGAAGCGAATGTGGCTAATTACGTTCCGTGAATAGAAACGTGGACACCGACATGGCTCGGGACGGTCTCGGTGTTGCAAAGAGTTTGGGATTCGATCTGTCTTCAGTGCGCTTTACCCCTCCCGAAGAATCTGCGCGTGCAATTATCAAAGTGGTATGTTTGCTCTGGTGCGAAGGGGGTGTAAATGCAATTGAAGTTGCTAACTCGGAATTTGGCAGATTGACGGCGCGACTGCCGAGATGAATGGGAAGTTCTTAGATCACGATGGCTCTGAATTAACGTGGTAGGAGATGAACTGCCATCCACGTTTGTTTGTAAATGTATAATTCATTTACTCCGACCATTCGTCGAAACGATATATAGGCCATCACGGCTATATATATTCCTCAATTTACATCTTTCAGGTGCCACTCCCCATGTACATCCAGAGCCTCACTAAGGCATTTTGTTGTCTCTAAGTCATTGTTGCTTTCGCGCTGCTTTAATGACAAAAATACTAGTAAATAGGACGCTTAACAAGGCACCAAACCTAGATGAGCAGGTGATGATAGGTAAGCTTATAGGACTCTTCATCTCCACTGTCAGGGAATTAGCCACGTTTCTGATGATAGCTCTCACAATCTTGGAAACATATACATTGGCTCTATGGGCTCTATTTCTTCTAGCTAACTATGAAGTATATGTTAGCAGCCAACAGCCCAACTTGAACAGATCTTCACTAATATCCGTGGGCGCAAGATTAGAAATTCAACATACAAATAACGCAAACTCAAAAAAAAAGCCTCATTAGTATCCTCGTATGAGTCACAAGGGACTACTCTATATCCAAAGTGAGTAATAATGAATCCACACGGACGATTTCATCCGACCAGCTCCGCGGCCATGTGCCGCATAGCCAGCAACCAGCGTCTAAGCTCAATCTGGGTGCGGAAGACAATTAATTCCGAGGACCACAAAACCCCGAGATGGGTCACGTTCATCATTGCATGTGTCGATCACCCGTAATAGCGAATAGCCTATGTGAAGAAAGAGCTTTAACGGGTCTAACGTAAATTGGGGGATGCATAGCATAAAGTGCACAGTGCGCGACGCACGATCCACCTACGGAACTCGGAACGGAGTTTGCTGGGAATTTTGGGCGGATAGTCTTAATGCCGAAGGTCGGAGGAATCTGTGACAACTATTTCCTAAAAAGGAATGAAGCATTGCAAGGGTGTGATAGTTTTATGTTTCGGCGATATATTATTAATGTGGGATTAAAATGGTGCATAAGCTATGCGCTGGTATCAGCCTTAAAAGATGGTACACCACGTTGCCTCTTTTGGACCAAATGATGGTACCAGATAATCTATTGTCGTCTATTCTTCCTGAATCTCAGCTCATCATGCAATGTGTTCCGAGGTTGCTCACATCATGTCACCTAAGCCAATTTCCAATCTATCCAAAAGGTGTTTTTACAATCCAGCCCCAGACATTGAAAGAATCTAGTACGTCTCGGCCAACGGTAACGTTGGCCGAAGCAAAAGTCCTTGATGTCATACCTTTCAAACACAGTGGATCTCGGAATATTAACAACCAAAGGCCGAGGATCCAGTGTCGATTATTGGGCGTTCAATAAAGTGCCCGACAGCTACAGCGTGGTTGGCCGATGATTATTGTATGTGTTCTTATCTCCGCCCGATCCCTAGACCCTGAATCCAATTGTTCTGGACTGTGGCTAGATCTCACCGTTGACCTCATCGTTTCCTAAGTGGACAAATTTCGTACTTGATGTTGGAAAGTAGAAGAATTAGGTAGAATATATTAGAATATATTGGAATATATTGGAACATATTGAACAATGAGAGAAGCCTAAAGATCAATGAACAAATTGAGACATTCGTATTCGGTAAGGCTAAAGTGGAGATTTTAAGAATCAAAACAGCAAGCCCTGCGAGCGCACATGGGAAATTTTGAGTGCTTAGGTCATCTCCATGCACGGGGCAACCTTGGAACCTTGGGAGCCATGGAGGCTCGGCGATATCCGCATGGATCTTACTAATACGCCAAGATCTAGATACACTCAATTGGGAACATCTGAAAAACAAGACAGGTTTGAACTGACGTATGCCACGCTATCTTGAAGTATGCAGTAAGGAATGTACAGTGTACCTGTATCTTGAAGGGAGAAACACCTAATCTAACCCCTCCTTGCAGGGCGCAGTGTCAGGCTCTCTCTCTCTCTCTCTCTCTTTTGAGCGCAATATTTCATGTGGGGACCAATAAGATCTGCCAATGCCCCATTGTGTTCCACCTGTGGAATGTACAACGTAGAACTTACATCGTACGTCCACAGGCAACGCTGTATAACGCGAGGAGTGATGGCCTCATACAGGGGTGCTGGAATTATGCTGCCTCATGGCCTCATGAGGATCTGTGCATGTCAATTAGGATTGGGCGTTCCCCACAGCACAGCCTTCTTATGCATGGGTTCCTGGTCAATCTCAAATTCCTGGGGAATGCTAGTCAGTCAGTTTTGCCAAGGCTGGGCACTGGTCGTATTCGTCTAAGGAGTATGAAGGATGGAGTACAGAGTACAGGCGAGGGGTAATAGAAATGTTTCATAATACAGATATACACGTAAAGTAGTTTGACCTCCCAATGAGGCTTGGCTTCCAAGCTCCCAAGAGCCTCCATGCTGACATGCCAACTCATTGGATGCCTAGATAGGATCCCGACATGTCAACATGTCAAAAGTAATTGTCAGCTATGGTCTATTTCATATTAGAACATGATGTGATTTGGTATA
This sequence comes from Penicillium griseofulvum, assembly GCF_001561935.1. Classification (NCBI taxonomy): domain Eukaryota; kingdom Fungi; phylum Ascomycota; class Eurotiomycetes; order Eurotiales; family Aspergillaceae; genus Penicillium; species Penicillium griseofulvum. The sequence goes on from NW_024467419.1 coordinate 9,676, forward strand.
TGATTGGAAATCGGAGTGCTGAAGTAATCTAAAGCTGAAATTCCAAGGATCCAAAACGAACTTTAAGATTATCAGTAATCAACTTAACCATAGAAAATAATGGAATTAGGAATTAAGGGAGGAAAAAAAAAAAAAAAAAGACGGAACAGGTGCGACCGATCCTCCGATCGGTTTTTATCCTCCGATGCGGACCACGGCACGGCGAATTGGTCATCCGAAAACCATACCTAGGTGAGTCACTCTAGGGCTGCATTAAGGGATTGAATACAGAGTAATAGTAAGTAGTAACTAGTATACAAAGTATACGTAGACAAAATAGATTTGTTGTTAATGTACAACGTAGCGGTGAGAAATCCTGTGAACCTTGGAAATAGAAGCGAACAGTGCATTATTCATAACTCGGGCTCGGCGTATACCCTTTCTCCATTTATTTCCGGTGGATCACTCAGCATCCGTAAAGTCCGTTTCGGGTAGATCGGACTAAAAAAGGAAAAAGAAAAAAAAAAAAAAGGGTAGCCTTGTGAGATTAAATATAAACCTCTTCTTCCTAGGAATTCCTGTTTGATATCTCATCTACTTTTTAAACCTCGTTACACTATCGATCTTGTCCCCCTGAAAACTTGATCTATCATCTATATACATCTATATACTTTTATGTATAACAACCTTGTTGATCTCCCTTTATCAATATATATCACACCGCCTCACGACGATCCACTGTGACTGGATGACGCCTAATTGAGTCACCAGCCAAAGAGTCATACCCAATAATCTTCAAAAAGCTCCTTTGGCCCACCATGGATTCTTCTTCCATTACATCCAATACCTCCAAACCCTCCCCCTACTTCGATTCTCTCCTCCGTCGTCGCCAACAAAAGAAAATGAGCATCACGCAAACATACTACCTCGCCCACACCGCCCGGAAGAAGCTCACTCGTGAAGCTTCCCGGGCAGACCACGACCTGCGCCTGCTCGTTGGCCACGCTAATCTCCTTGACTCGCTGATGTACGACCTCGCCGATGCTGAGCGTGAACAAGAACGCTGGTTCAACCAGACCGTCAGCGGAGCCACCAAGACTTCTACTCCTTCCACCCGCCAACACATTCAATGGGCTTCCACTGTGGTCGAAGAGCCTGAGGAAGACTGGGACCCGGAGGATGCGTCCGATGTGGACTCCGAACTCAGCGACAGCGACGACTCCGACTACGACGAGACCGAATTCGTCATCAACACTCCTGTCCGCCGCCGCCGCTCCCCATCACCTGTGGCTCACTTCCACGAAGACCTACTGGAGGAGGACGACGAAGGCGACGACACAGATTCGGACTTTGAATACGACGAGGATGAGGAGCTGAGCTTGACTCGCTCACCATCACGACAGTCACCGCCTGAACTCCTGGCTGACTCGGATGGGGAGTCGGAGGACGAAGCAACACCGCCGTCCCCGCCTCAGCCTACACTGGAGTCATTCGACGAAAAGGAGCCTACTACTACAGCTATTGCCTTGGCAGGCTCTGATCAACCTCATCTCTTTGAGCATGGGTATTTTGGTACACAAGAGCAGACGATCATCGAGGCTTATTGATTAAGCTCGATCATACACACCCACTCCATTACGACCCCAACTATACTCCACCTCTCTGTCTTGTGTACCACCACCCAGCGACATAATTGATTTGATACCCTGATGCCTTTTTATGACGACTTTTTTTTTTCTCAAGCGAGCCTATGTTTGACATCTCCCATCTTTATATTCTGGCGTTTCTTTTGGTCGCATTTGCGAATCTCCAATTTTGGACATTCAATATTTCCATGTCATATTGGCATTTATTATATATTCCTCTCATCTCTGGCTATCTGTGATAGCGGCCCAACATTCAGCTCTCCCTACAAAGGTCGAGACTGCATTGGAGCGTTGAAACACGGGGGAAGACATTGTGATCCCAACCGATGTACAAACATGAAAGTGTCTTTATTTCCCCCAAAAAACAATTCAATAAAAAAAATTCTAAACCTCAACATTTTTCCATGTCCTTAGCGTACTCCATACATACATAGTACAGTAAATAGTCTATACTAAAACCGGCAGAATAAACTAACGGCGCATGTGACCCGTCGATCCGCGGCCCGAGCGTGCAAACTCCGTTCCCAGCCAAATAAAATTCCAGCTCGCCAGCACGCCATGATCTTCACCGCCGGATAAGATAGATAGATCAGAGCCAAGGGCAGATAGTGCGAGATCACCGCGGCTAGGTCGGCATAACATGCCGCTACGGGTTGATAGTCAGCTGAAAGGTTTTACTAGTTCATTCTTTAGGACGTGTTCGGACACTCCAAGTGGGTTATGGAGGGGTGATTTTTTTTTCTTCGCTTCTTTTTGCTTAGAGTGGATGCCTTGGCTTTGTTAGAGGTAAGGTAGGGCGGGATACATATTGGGCTAGTGAGTAAAAATCTTGAGGATGGGGCTGAGGTTTTGGGAATGCATGTTAGGCGATCTAGTTATGGATTTTATTGGTGCAAATGATCTTCTCCTATCTGGCATTGCTTTGTGCTTATCTGACAGTTTACGGATATTTACGGGGGATGAAGTTAGTCATACGGAGTATTATATGCATAATCTTGGAGGTGGGTCATTTTATTGTGGCTTGGTATGGAGTATCATCTGACTATTGGAGATGTCGCGGTATGCTGCTCTGTACAAAGTATACGGAGTGTCGCGTACGACGATTGCTTCAAATTGATGTTATACAGCATATACTTTGGGTTTAATCTTGTAGGTTAAAGTTTTTTATCTTCTACTTCTGCCTTCAATAACCCTTGTTTCTCCATCGGGCAAAAATATACTACATATCGTAGTTTAGTCTCTGTTCGAAATGTCTAGCATGATAAAGAGTATAAGTATTTGAATAAATTTTAGCATCTACTCCGTATATTGCTTAACTCGAGGTCTCGTGAACTTCCCTATTTCTTGCTTCTCAATTACATGTACATATATACTTACAACTGGAAAACTAGGATTCTTTCATTTTTGGAATTTTTATCTGAGCTTGGTACTCAAATCAAGATATCACATATGTAGAAAAACAACCATTTTAACAGCTTTTTCTGTACTTCGTAAAGTAGTTCACCAATGAAGCTCAATTATATAGGGTTGTGTCAATCACCGGACCCGTGGATCCGAGCTGGCATTACATAAGCAGTGTTAAGCTTCCGAGCCGCTATCGATAAGTGATCACCGCCCTGAATCAACCTGACCCCTCGCTGCATCCGTCATTCTCCAGCTTGAGCAAGATGACGCGTGACCATTAATCTTCCTAATCTCTATTGCAGAAGCTATCCCAAAACATGATACCAAATCCCCGCTTGGTCCTGTGGAACCCTCAACAACCCCGTGACAGCTGATACGTGCTACTGGCTCTCGTTCACATCAACACACGGCCCAGGATAATCAACAGACCCATTATACCCCTGTTATTTTACATTGAAGATCAACTTCATAATGTCCGCGCCGACTTCTCCCAGACGCTCGTCTGAGTCTGCAGGACCCGAATCCAGTGATCATACGATTCCAGTTGCGGGGTCCGGCCACACCCGTAGCCTTTCCGGTGAGGTCCAGCCAAAAAGCCACCGGAGATCGATACAATTTAGCGTCGACTCTGCAGAGTCTCAACTGCCCAGTCGTTCAACGAGCATCAAGGAAAAGCGGCTGTCATATGCGGATACCCCAACAAGGGAATTGGAAGAAAGGGAAAAAAAGGAACGGGAACACAAAGCTGCCCAATTGAACCGAGGGCCATCGCCGCCACCACCGAAGTATGTTTTCCCCAAATACTGCGTGTGAAACGACGTGTACTAATATATAGCAGAACCTACGAGCGAGGCGTCTCTTTCGACACATTTGACAATTTCGATGCGACCGATTTCTCCCTCACATTGAACTACAAACACAAAGGTTACCAGAGCACACGTCGCAGCAGGACATTTTTGTGCGGAACTGATCAGAACGACTACTCCGAATTCGCCCTCGAATGGCTCATTGACGAGCTGGTGGATGACGGCGACGAGATCGTCTGTCTTCGAGCGGTGGAGAAGGACTCGCGTATAGCCAGCGATGTCGGAATCGAGGAGCGGAAGTACCGTGAGGAAGCCGAGAAGCTGTTTGAGCAGGTGATCCAGAAAAATACCCAGGATGAGAAGGCTATCAGCTTGGTCCTGGAACTTGCTGTAGGCAAGGTTGAGAGCATCATCCAACGCATGGTAAGTTTCCAACTCCCTTGCTATCACCTACCAGTCTAACATTGCCCTAGATTCGGATATACGAGCCTGCAATGCTTGTAGTCGGTACACGAGGGCGCAACTTGAAAGGCGTGCACAGTCTGCTCCCAGGCTCCGTCTCCAAATACTGCCTCCAGCAATCACCTATCCCGGTGATCGTCGTCCGTCCTTCACCGAAGCGCGAAAAGAAAAAGAAAAAGCGCCGTGCAGACCCAACACGCCGCAGCTACAACCATATCCTAGAAATGAGCGAGCAACGCGGCAGTCAGATATTCGGCGCCAGCTCTAGCAATGATAGCAGTACTTCGAAGCTACCAGACGAGGAGGCCGCAGTGGCAGAGGCACTTGGACTTCCCGCATCATACTCGAATGCGGCCTCGCGGAGTTCTTTGTCAGTCTCAGATCGCAGTAGCATTAGCCACGACGACTCCGACACTAATTACCCCCGGAACTCACTGGATGCAATGCTTATGGCGAGTCCGAGTATCAGAAGTCCAGCAGATAGCTCTCAGGAGAGCGTCGCCACTGGCAGTAGTGTCCAGCCATCTCCTTCAGTGGACAGGACTGTTGTCTCGCCTTCTCCATCTAACCATCTCGACACTCCTGCGTCAGACTCCTCTACCGAGGTTGACAAGGCAGATGGGGTGAACGAGACTTCTGATTCAATCAAGAATCCCGTGTCTATCCCGATGATTGAAGTGTCAGGCAACGATGATGAACACGACGACACGAAACAATCCGAATCTTGAAACTCCGGTTTTCCTTTCTATCGAACAAAATAAACGTCAGGTATCACGTCGATTCGCGACGTGGCTGACAGTTATACCCCCAGCTCAATACCCTCATCACTTATTGTTCTCAGATATGTCCTCACCTGGTTAAACATTTATGTTCTGACCATGTGTATCTCTCTCCCCTCTTGTGTCTACAGTGAGAGATCACCGAATGAACGCGCATCCATGCATATTCATGGATGTCTAGACATTGATTGCTTAATGTCCCACAGATGTGCAGATCTCCTGTAACTAGTTTACTCGTAGTCACTATTCTTGCCTAGGTCTCACAGTATCTCCAAGTAAGTTCAGGTCTACCTATAGCTATCGATTTATGATAAAACAAGTCTATAGCCACGTTTAGTACATTTGAGCAGGATTTACACCGCAAGGAACCCATTCTATAGGAAGAGAATAGAAGTAGCCAGAAGGCGAAGTATTCAACTAATCACATTAAAGCAGAGTGGTGTTCTGGGTATTGAGAAAAAAGGACAAGGACAAGGATGAGAGCAAATAGTAAGAGAAAGATGAAGAGCAAGAAAGATATGCAAAGCACGAGGGAGAAAGAGACAGGCAAAGAGCAAGCCTTAGACGGATCAGCAATCCCTTCACCACTCGTGTAATTGGCACTTCCACAGTAAACCCACTACTAGATTTGCATATGGAAGACAAGAGAATGAAATAGAAGTGATTCAGCAAGTCCGATTGCAAGCAAAGTCCTACTCTCAAACAAACCTCCACACCGATCTCTGAGAAGGAAAAAAACAAGGAACAAGAATAAGAACTGAAAAGATGTCAAGATTGTACACTATGAAGAGGGTCTCTTTTTTGAAAGAAGTTCAAAAAAGTAAAACCAGGATAAAAGCGTAAAGTCCTAGGGGAAAACCGACCAGTCGGGAAATGCAAAGGACTGCCGATTAGACAAAAGTGCATGGGTTTCCTCATGGGAAAACAAGATGGAAATGACGAAAATGAAGAAATCTTTTTGTGAACCAAGAAATGGAAAACGTTGATCATTAACTCCTAAGGACTCTCTCTATGCTGTGGGTTCGCCGTCCTTGACAGACGGGGTTTTTGAGGGACGACGTTCCGTAGAAGCGGGCTGCGTCTTGGTGAGCACTGGGGAAGTGGGGTTTGACGGTGGCGAGGTGGCCATGTTATCCCGATCTTCAAGTGCGGCAAGCGCGCTGGGGAGGGGAAGGGTGTTAGCATGGGGTGTTACATAAGAGGGATAACCTTGGGGATTGGGATTGTGTACCTAAAAGCGTTCATAGAAGAGTTGTCCTCCTTCTTGCTGCCGGTAGGAGTGCCGGTGCGGCTGCTGGCAGCGCTGTCGTCGCTACCACGGACAAGGCTACCACCGGGACCGAGGTTCTTGCGGCCGCTGTTGGTACGGGAGCCGAGAAGGCTGGACGGACCGAATGACATGGGCTGGTTGGTGTTGCGAGTCGCACGCAGACGGCGGAGATCGTCGCTGCCAACCTTGCTAGATGCGTAATCGGGAGGAGGGGCCTGGTTTCCGTATCCGAATCCGCGGGCGTCACCGCGACCCATGGGGATGCGACCACCGCCTCCACGGTTGCTGGACTGGCGTTGGCGCTCAGCTTCAGCGGCTTGCTGGGCACGGGCAGCCTGTTCCAAGAGTTAGAGATGACACATAGTATATCAGAGTAATGAAAGTTACTTACAGCCTCGCGAATTTCAACGATGGTCTGAGGACCCTTATCGGAGTCCTTGGAGTTCCAGCGGGCAGCACGCAAATCAATAATATCCTGGAAACCACGTTAATTTTATTTTTCTTCCATCACCAAGACAAGAGGTCTAGAAAAACTCACCAGAAGCATGAAGCGAAGACGGCTGGGCAAGTTAGGCGTCTCAATCATCATGTTGATGCGAGCAAAGTAGGCGTCCATCATAGCAGGTCCCTTCTCGGAGGCATCAAGGGAGGCACCGATGGTGCGAAGCAAGCTAGTCAAACTCTCGACCTCGGCTTCATCGGGGACACCCTCGTAGTCCACGAGCTTCTTCACACACTCGTGCATGATACGCTCTGTAAGCATACCGAGCTTGTAAAGCTCACCAATGAACTTGACGAGACCAAGACCACGACGCTTAGCGGCGGCAGCGATGTAATATTCGTCAGATAGCATTTGAACCTGTGATCGGTCATTAGTACACGGGGAACTTTGTTCTTTTTTAGATGTAGATCGACATACCTCCTCAGTAACGCCCTCGGGCTTCTCAGGCAGGTTAGTTTTCCAGCCACGCTCGAATTCTTCTTGGCAGCGGTTGAGCAAGTACTTGCGGAACAGACTTCCTCCAGCAACAACGGTGCCATTTCGGTCACGAATATTCTCATCCTTGATTTCTGGGCTCATGCTCTCGAGCATGCTCTTACAGAACTTGGCGTACATAGGGGCCCAGTGAGCCTCATCAGTAGCTTTCTCGAATGTAAGTTGGATAACCTGGCGCAGGGTACGGCCATCGGACTCATCCTTGGACTGGGAAACAATGTCGAGGATCTGACCAGAGATACGGTCGAACTTCTCCGGAGTCATCTTGTTAAGGGCAGCCTTGACCTTGCGCTGCACGACATCAGGTGCCAAGTAGCCATCGCCACCAGGGGCGGGACCAGCACCGGCAGCCTGTCCGACACTGCGAGGCTTCCAGCCAGTCGCGGAGGTTTGGATTGCCTTCAGGTCCATGCCAGCGGTAAGAGGCATCGACTTGTCTTGCGCCACGTCCTGTCGGCCACCGTGCTTCTTGCTCTGTCGGCTGTCAGTGCGGGGACCCTTGCTCGAGTTCCCACGAGGAGGAACGCCTTGAGATTGTGAGCGAATATTTGCAATAGGACCCATGCCACCACCGCCACGTCCGAATTGGAAGCCGGACGCATTGCGACTACCCATCGGCCCGCTGCCCATAGGGGGCATTTGACCAGGTCGGCCAGTTGGGGCATTGAAGCTGCCCATGGCAGTGGCTCCACTGAAGGGAGTGCCCATGGCACTGTTGCGAGAGCCAGCACGGCTACCCATGCTAGGAGTGCGGGCAGACTGGGGACGGGAAGAGTCGGTGGGATCACCGACTGTGTCCCGCAGACGGGAGTCCCAGTCCACAGAGATCTTATCCTTGAATGCAGCCTGGAATTGCAGCAGGAAGTTCCGGTCGTAGTGGAATTTGCGGCCTTCGGGTGCAGCAGCGTTCATAGTGGCGTCAGGAGGGGTAATGGATGGCGGGTAAGTAACTTTGCTGAGGTCTTTCAAGAACTTGGCATTCTGCAAAGACTTCATGCCTGCGGTGGCTTGCAAGGGCTCGGTGGGCTTGGGGGTATCAAGCTTGAGGCCAGCGGGCTTCTTGGGGATAGCGCTGGCGGGCTTGGGTGGCGGGCCCATGTCAGACGAAGGGGTAGCAGCACCACTGTCGCCAGGTGTGGAAGACTCAGTGGCAGAGAATCCGCCCTTCTTGAGCGAGGCGAACATCTCCTTGCTGTCGTCCTGGGCAGCAGAATCGCCTCCGGCACGAGCAGCGTTCTCGCGGGCAATCTCGCGGGCCTCGGCCTCGGCCTCGGCCTTCTTCATGTTGGCTTCGTAGTTCTCGAGTTCCTCGCGTTCCTTACGCTTCTCTTCCTCTTTCTTAGCTTGCTTTGCGCGGTTGTAGTCTGCCTCAGCAGCGGCCTCCTTGGCCTCAATCTCGGCCAATTCACGCTCGATGGCATCATAGTCGGGCTCGTCGTCTACGGGAGCAGGGGCAGGAGCTGGAGCAGGTGCCTTCTTAGGTTCTTCAGCAGGCGCAGCTTCCTTGGATTCTTCAACTGCCTGAGTCTTCTTGGGCTCCTCAACGGGCGTGGCCTTATCCTTGATGCTAAGATCTTCAATAGCAGCCCGGGCAGACTCAGTTTCATCCTTCTTGGCATCGGTAGACACAGCTTCAGTCTTGCGAGAAGCCTCATCAGCCAGACGTTGCTTCTGAGCAGCCTCGTCCTGCTGGATCTTCATGCGAACGGCATCCTTCAGTTCTTGTTTCTTCTCCTCATCAGTCTTGGTCGCATTTGCCTTGCTCTCGGTACGAGTGTGCTCAGACGCGCTGGCAGTGCGAGGAGGGGGAGTGGATGTAGGAGGGGGAGTGAACTTCACGGGCGAAGGGGTAGCACGAGCAGGGGATGCGGGGTTCTTTTCGAAGGTCTTGACTGAGCCGCTGTTAGGATCCTTGATGATGATCGGGCTCTTCTTGGCCGATGGAATAATGAAGTGGGGCTTGGGAGCGGGGCTGTTGGAGGCGCGGCTGCCAGTGTGGGTGTGGCTTGCGACAGCAGGACCAGTGGGGGCGGCTCCTTGGCCGAGGCTCGAACCTGGACGATCAGTAGATACCTGTGAGGGAGTACGTGAAAGTGGCGCCGCCTGAGGCATGGGGTTAGGGAATTGCTGTCCCATGTACTGAGGGTTGTAGGGCATGCCAGCAGCACGAGGCTGGGGCGAGGGGGGTCCCATGTAGTAACCACCGTTCGGGTTGTAATAGCCCGCGTAGTTGGGATCGTAAGCGTTGGGGAAAGACTGTTGAAATTTAACCATTGTTAGAATTTGTTCAAATTGACCACTTTCCGGAGCAAGATTCACGGGGTACTCGGGAGAGCGTGGAGGGTTATCTCTACGCCGCCAAGAGCTCTGAAGGTTCCTTTGGGGACGACGCCACGAATCCTGGGAAGAACGAGAAGGGGGGGATCTCACAGCTTGAGGGCCCATATGTTGACCGTAACCGTAGGGTTGTTGAGGCATTTGGGGGTGTGCCATTGGAACCTGGTTCATCTGAGGAGTAGTAGGGTTAACGTTGGCCAAGGCAGGGCTGCGGTTGGCTTGATGAGGCGAGTTAGGGTAGGGAGCCAACGGACGACCCTGGTTGGAGCCGTGGAATTGGGGACCCATGTTAGGACCACCCCGTGGCTGGTTGGGGGTCTGTCGGAAACCGGGGTTAGGGGAGTAGGGCATCTGCTGTCCCTGGTAACCGGGCTGGGAGTATCCGCGACCACGGCCACCCTGGTAGCCTGAGCGTCCAGGGCCGTTGCCCATGTGGTTGCTCATGTCGCTGTGAGTGGATTGGGAGGACTCGCGGCGCAAGTGCTGAGCACCGTGTGCAATAGAAGGCTGTGTAATCAAAAGTCATGTGTTAGCAAAACAGGTTCGAAACAATGACATGGAAAAAGCCACACACAGGTGTGCTGCGCTCCATGTACAATTTGCGCATCAAGATAATTCAAGAGGGAAAGTCTTGGGAGGGACTTACATCAACAGCTTCTCCGAAGCTACCAAAGTTCGGCACATTTCCTTGCGCCTGGTAAGTGGATGGAGGTGGGCGACCGCCGCTGGAGGCGGGCTGAGGAATCGGCGAGGGAGAAGTCTGAGGGGACGTCACGCGGGGGTTGGTCGAAGGGGCACCAAGTCCAGCCTGGGCCTGGTTGGAGGCAGGCACAGCAGGAGCACCCATGTTGGGAGAACTCTGTTGGAATCCGAACTGGAGACTGTTGGGCCGACTAGCAGGGCCACCGCCGTTGGGCATGTAGCCAGAGGTACCGCTCGAGGTGATGGTCACAGATGGTTTGCGGGAGTGATCGCCGGACGGAGCGGAAGCAGTAGGTGCTCCATTGACAATGGTCACGCCAGAAGAAGATTGATTTTGCATGGGTTTGCCGTTCACAGATACAGAGCTCGACTGCCCATGTTGCGCTGAACCGCCCACGGTGACGGGTGCGGCGGTGGAGTCCGTCGCGGACTTCTTAGTTGCGTTGGCGTAAGATCTGGCTGGCGCCTGGGTGGCAGCCAGGGGGGTAGAGGATGCGGGCTGGGTCGAAGCGGCGGGAGTAGCGGTGCTTTGTCCTTGGTTGCCCGACTGAGGAGGGTTCGAGCTCATTAGACAGGTTGTACGTCTAAACGCGCGAAGAGGAGGAGAAAGTTCGAGGGGAAAAAAGACGAAGGTGATGTCAGTACGCGGAGGCGTAACAAGGCCACATCCAAACCTAACTGTCGCAGGTTGTTAAAGGGATGAAATGGAATAAAAAGAAAGGAAACGAGTTTCCGAAAACACAGAAGACCAGGTACGCAGCAAGAGCGGCGTTTTGGTCTACAGTGTTATGTTTGAAAGGGTTTTTTTTTTGGTTAAAGGGTAGGATGGATGGTGGGAGGGAAAAAATTCAAGGGAAAAAAAATATTTCGGGTTTGTGGAAAACTGGGCAGAACGAGAGAGAGACGCCGGTCGACCAACGTACCTTTTGAATAGGTTTCGGATGAATTCTCTTGAGAATCTCTGAAAAACAATGAAAATAAAAAGAAATTTCCGAAAGAGAAGTGAGAAGTAAAATAGTGAAAAAGGTCGAGAAGGTGACTATGATTCCGCCACCCACATACATGGGTTACAAAGAAATCTTTAACGGGAGAAGTAGATGCTATTGAAGTGGTTTATGGACTTATTTTGTAAATGAATATGAATATGAATTATTATAATCATAATTAACTATTGACGAATTTACTACGAATCTATATTCTTTTATTCATCTGGAACCTGATAGACCCTCTTCAATGTCCCCCCCAAAGGCCCCATTTTCCCCGTTTGCCACTATGTGACCCCATATCTATATACAAAATCTACTTCTGGACATATTGAACATATTGTACATTTATATCGAGAAATAATAAGGTAAATGGTATACATTGTTATATTCTATACTTATTCTATCTCCTTTTTTTAAAACCCTAATCAACAATAGCACATACCCTATCTCCCCGTCCTTGCAGTGCATCTGCGTGAACTCTTTTATGCAAGGCTATTCCTCCGACCGGAGGGATTCGGCTTGATATCCTCGGCTGTTCTCACTTGTATTTAGGTGGTTCAATTAAACGTCGATTCAAAATGCTATTTAGCAATACCTTCTCCCCATTCTTCTCAGCAAGAGCAACTTGAACTTCTATTTTGGGTTTCCTGATCTACCATAACCCCTGTGTTAAAAGCGAAACATATCAGGACTTAAGATCGGTCGTATCCAGTTGTACGCGACCGGGCAATCTCATCAACAGCCCGTGCCGCGAAGTCAGTACCAGATGAACCGGAGGAGTCTTGCTCGTTGCCGAACCAACCAGATGCCCATCCACCACTAGTCTTTCGTTCCGGGCGACGTCCTAGATCTTCATCATCAACCACCTCGAAGGAGTTCTCACTGCGGTTCTTGCGCAACGGCACCCCGTAGGCCAGATCATCAGCCTCAAGCCCACCCCGAGAGGTGCTCTGTTCCTCTTGTGCGAGAGTAGATCGAAGGTGATCTAGCAGCTCTCGCTGCGAGGAAATAAAGTGAGCCTTCTCAGCTGCAGACATCGACTGCATCTGGCGCTGGAGAAGATTGCCACTGGCTGAAAGTTCCTCGTCCCGCGCCTCCCGGGACATTCCAGATGTGACAGAGCCCACAGCAGCACTGAGAACAGAATACCAATCATTTGCATTGGCGGACGCCCCAGTAGCTCCTGCTCCGGCAACGGGGATGTTGAATCGCGATAGTAGCGACTGCGCGTAGGAAGCGGCACCTGGTTGAGGGGGTGTTGTGGGCCGCTGCGGGGGTAGACCCAAAACTTTCTGCCGGATCAAATCGACGGCTTGGTAGAAGTATTGAAGACCCAGTGCCTTGGCCCGCTCATGAGTGTGGCCGATCATATCTTCGATCTCCCGCTCATGGTGTGTCAAGAATGGGTCAACATAGTCCTGGTACAGTAGACGAGCCCCTTGCGTTTGCGGGAGGACGAGATAGCACATGAAACCAAGGCGGATCCAGCTATAGAAGGGGAACCTGAATAATTATCAAGTCATTGGCTTGCGATCTTGTTAAGCGGAGCGAGCAGGACCATACCATCCTATAATAAAGACTGTCCATGATTCAGCCAGTAGAATGACTGAAAGTACCACCCAGTACATCAGCCATGGTGCGAGTTGTGAGGGGTCAGAGGAACGAAGAGCTTTGTAGGAAGCGAAGACGGGGAAGAAGATCGTGATGACCGAGCTATAGGATAGATCTGCGTTAGCTTGCGGGCCCGTCGCTAAGGTATTTTTACTTACGACATCAAGTCCGCGAATATTCCGAACATGATGAAGGGTGAATTGAAGTGAGAAAAAGAAATCCTTGGGGATTTTTAATCTTCAGCCCCGCTGATCTGAGAACACCCGAAGTTAAACAAAAAAAAAAGAGAGAGAGAACTAGGCAACAAAGACAGTTCAGGGGGTATATGAAAGCAGAAATAGAACAATAGAGACTGTAAAAATAGTAAACATAGTAGAACATAAAAATTACTTCACGATAATTTCCAGAGTTGACCTTTTCCCAAAGAATCAACGGATGTGTTCTGACGTCACGCGAGACACTTTAAGACACTTTAAGTGTATTGTCAATGATTCAGTCATTCATGTTTAAAATATCTGGATATCTAGATATCTTTGGATGTTTAAGATATCTAAGATATTTATTTTCTTTTTAGAAGAAAAAAAAACTCATTCGAATATGGTACGAGAGGTACAAGCCCGACAAGGCACACGTCGCTAACGGGGTGGCCCAATCACCCGAGATGCCTTAACTAGTTCCTTTCTATGGCACGTTCCTCTTTCTCTTCCAAGATTTCCTTTCTCTTTTAAGAGTTCTTGCTTCTATTTCCTCTACACCATTGTTAAATCCTGTGAATCTTGCATTATTTTTCCCCGCTTCAACTACGGGACCTCGGAACTCAAACCATGTGTATCGCATTGATCTCAACTGCCCATCCGGAATACTCATTGATCATAATCAATAACAGAGATGTAATTATTTTCCGTCTGAGTGGAATTCCAAGCTTATCATATCTAGGAATTCCTCCATCGTCCCACGTCATCGCCCGACTGGTGGCCAGAGCCAGCCTCACATGTCCTTGGCTCACGAGATTTAGCCCGATCCACACATGGAACTTGGATGGGGGTCACCAAGCATGGAAAAGTGGCAGTTCTGACCAACTACCGTGAGGACTCGACCAGCGCAGCCATCGGAGCCTACAGTCGCGGCGTCATCGTCAACAGCTGGTTGATCGGGTCCACTGACAAGTCTGAGGATACAAGGGAGTTTGTACAAGGCATCGTGGCTAGCCCAGAAGCAAAGCAGGTTGGGGGTTTCAGTCTAGTGTGTGGACATATCAATGAGCCCTTGGCCATTGTCTCCAACCGTTCCGCAGACATGGATCAGATCACCTGGGTGGCAACGGAGAAGAACCAGACACGGGGACTCAGCAATACAAGTTTTGATGACAGAACCTGGCCAAAGATCATTGATGGAGAGCAGTTGATGGAGGCTGCTATTGATGAGCATGTGCAAAAGGGAGATAGGGAGGACGAGGATGCATTAATTGATCGTCTGCTCCAGGTCCTCAACACCGATACCCTGCCACGCCTGTCAGAGGAGAATGCCACAATTGAGACCTACATCCACCATCTGCGCAAGAGCATCTTCATCCCTCTCATCGGTGCTGCAAATGATCGTGATCGAGCTGCAGAGAGAACAGCTGCAGCTCGGGTAGAGGATGAAATGAATACACCAGCAAATGGTCCCCCTGACCAGAGTTATACCTGTGGATCATACGGGACACAGAAACAAACTATTCTCCTTGCACGACCGGATGGACGGGTGCGATACTTTGAAAGAACGTTGTATGACAATGATGCCAAGGTTGTACCGGTCGGGCAGGGTGATCATTCATTTGAATTCAACATCACAGAGTAGCTTTTTATGAGCTTGAATATGCTTAGACTTTATAACTTTGTTAATGGATGCATGCACCTTGAGAACTTCAGACTAAACCTCTACCTAGGTAACTTCACGTGATTAGTAAGCCATGACTACCTGGAGGTAACCAATCACAGACCGATGACTCCAATAACGAAAGCAGTAGGCGGTACGATTCTGCTTCTAGCCGACGTTAAATAGAACTTTAAGGAAGTCCCTTCGCCCTTCGGGGCATATGGTCAAATGAAAATATACAGAGAAGATTAGCATGGCCCCTGCACTAAGGATGACACGCTCAATCAAAGAGAAGCTACCAATTTTTTTTTTCCTTACCGATCGTTTATTATGAAGATAAGGGTGTGAGGTTTTCTACTATATTTCGCACAATTTTGAATATTACGATCTTAGGAAGTCACGTTAACCGTCGTATGTTCGAATCCCATGCGACACGAAAATAATCCAAAATCGGCGAGTGCTCTCGATGGCTTCAACTCCGTACCTTACCTTTTTGCCTCATTATATAAAAATATGTTGATTAGAAGGATCTTTATGGATGCATATATTGCCCTAAAAGGCCTCTCCTAACTAGGAGAGAAGGCCCTTCTAATTACATACAACAACTGTAGACTTACTCCGTACTGACAACGTTTTTAGCTCTTTTTTCCCCCGCCTTACCGGTCCGAATTGAGCGAGATAAGGTGCGGAGCTTCGGTATGTTTGAATTATATATTTCCCTTAATTACTTCAGGGCTGTTGAGATATTAATCGGGGTTATGAAACATGTTGTTGACGAAGCTTTGATCTACAAACCTACATTATGTATGTATGAGCACTGGCCTTGTATTCTCCCAGTACTCTATATCGGTTAATGGCATGTCTTTTTGGCATGTCTTTACTCAATGTCCAAAATGATAGTATGTTTGGACTTTGAGGGTCTGGTGTATCTATTGAACCCAGCAATTAGCAAAGTAAGATGGACATCCTAAGCACATCCATTCACCCCTTGAAATGTGTAGAATATATATTCCATAAAGCACATGTCAACTCAATTGGAAATGATATCGGAATTTAAATTATATCCGGAAGTAATCAAAGAAATTGTGGACCCTATTAAGAGGCTGCCTTACCTGCAAAGGAGCTTCCGGGTTCATTTTGGTAAATTATGCCGGGGACCTAACGGTTATCAACCTAAAGACCACCTTATGTTTCATCTTGAGTATCTCTCATTTCCCCTGATTTGCTTTGTCGCTTCATTTTTCGGCCGCTACACCCAAGACGGGTTAGTCGATCCCGCAAGTGTATCAGAACAATTTCCTTTTTAATTACATCTTCTGAGAAACTTTGGACTGGCCAAATGGAAACTGCAACTTTTTTTCGCTGTTTAATGATCTCATCTCCACATATCATCAGATCATGGAACCAGGTCTTGACTAACAATCTCCGATAGATTGGGTTTACTATGGATAGCAATTCGTCTTTACACACTTCCGGACCATTCATGATTGCTCGCGCTTGAACTAGTGGCCTTTGAGCATTTTGGCTATTTAACCGGCCATTTCGGTGGAGAGACCCGCCGTCTAGAAGAGACATCTCCTACGACCATCAGGGTTAGCGTTTCCGGTATACCGGTAATAATTAAGCCGATAGAGTGGTAAGAAAGGTCTCGAATAATGAATCCACTGTGTCTAGGATTGCCTGTTGGTCCACTCCAAGTGCCATTTGATGCCTCTAATCCAGGGTGTGGCTATATAATAGACCTCCCGCAGGCCTGTCTCTTACTTTGTACATTACATTCATTCACATTCATTCCAAATTCAAGACTGGTTTCTTGATTTCCATTCTTTTCCTTCTATCACATTCTTTATCGTCAAACTTGACACCCACTCTCTTTTTAAATTTCACTATGAAGTTCACCAACATTGTTCTGGCTGCCAGCGCCGCTACTGTGGCCTGCGCATACCCCCGAGGACGGGAAGCTGTTCCCAACAAGCAGACTGCTGAGATCAAGAAGCGTGCCAATGGATTCACTTGGGTCGGTGTGAGCGAGTCCGGTGCCGAGTTCGCCCCTGGCAGCCTTCCCGGTACTCTGGAAAAGGACTACACTTGGCCCAAGACCTCCCAGATTAAGATTCTGAGAGATGCCGGCATGAACATCTTCCGTGTCCCCTTCTTGATGGAGCGCCTGGTGCCCTCCAGCATGACCGGTGCCCCGGATGCGACTTACATGGCCGCCCTCAAGTCTGTACGTGATATGTATTTTGTGGCTGTCGATTATCCTTCAAGCTCTAACATGTACCCGTTCTTTAGACTGTCAAGTTTATTACCGACAGCGGTGCCTATGCCGTCATTGATCCCCACAACTACGGAAGATAGTAAGTGCAACAAAATTGCAGGTGCCAATTGTTATTGATATTAACGCTACATCTACAGCGGTGGCAACATCATCACCTCGACCTCCGATTTCAAGGCCTTCTGGAAGACAGTTGCTAAGGAGTTCGTCTCCAACGAGAAGGTCGTCTTCGATACCAGTAAGCCACCCATGGTCAAACGCACACCATGAAATCTTCCGCTAATATCATCTCCTTAGACAACGAGTACCACGATCTTGACCAGACCCTCGTCCTGGACCTGAACCAGGCCGCCATTGATGCTATCCGTGCCGCTGGCGCCACCAGCCAGTACATCTTCGTCGAGGGCAACTCTTGGAGCGGCGCCCACTCCTGGACCGCCAACAACGACAACCTCAAGGCTCTTACCGACTCCGAGGACAAGATAGTCTACGAGATGCACCAGTACCTTGACGGCGACAGCTCCGGAACCTCCCCATCCTGCGTCAGCGCTACCATCGGCAAGGAGCGTCTCGAGTCCGCCACCGCCTGGTTGAAGAAGAACCACAAGAAGGGCTTCATCGGCGAGTTCGCCGGTGGTGTCAACAGCGTCTGCGAGTCTGCCGTTGAGGGCATGCTCTCCTACATGTCCGAGAACAGCGACGTCTGGACCGGCGCCGAGTGGTGGGCTGCCGGTCCCTGGTGGAAGTCTTACATGTACAACTTGGAGCCCGCTGATGGCCCTGCTTACGCCACCTACCTCCCCATCCTCGAGAAGTACTTCGTCGATGGCAAAGCCGCACCCCCGGCCGAAGTTTCTTCATCCACCAAGACCACCTCCACTGTCCAGACCTCCACCACCACCATTGCCGACGTTAAGGTCACTACCACCACCAAGCCCAATGTCCAGGTCCCCAGCGCTACCTCCAGCTCCACCACCACCGCTGCCGCTGAGACTACTACTACTGCCGCTGTCGGCAAGGTTCCCACTACCACTGCTGCCCCTACTACCCTCGTCACTGCCACAACCAATGCTCAAGTATCTACCTGCACCCCACCTGCCTCTACTGAGAACATTGCTAAGCAATACTACCAGTGCGGCGGCATCAACTGGACCGGCCCCACTGTCTGTGAGACTGGAACCACCTGCGTTAAGCAGAACCCTTACTACTCCCAGTGCCTTAGCGCCTAAGTAGTTGATCTCATATGGATCAAGGCAAAAGGGGAGACTTTTTTGATTGGTGGATTGGTGTGAGCGTTTTCTTTCAGTGTTGACTATTATCTACACTACTTTTTATACATTACTTTCTTCTCGATCTAGTTCGATCTATATAAATTTCAATTTGAATGTGCTCCAAATACTTTGTGCTACTCTATAGGCCTCATAATCATAGTTTAAACCCAGTTTTATATCTTATTAGAAACGGTAATTTCTGCATGATGTTTGGTGTCGAATTCTGATTTTCCCAGTGAATGTGAGCCCATGACGAAAAGACAGAATGCAACTGCCTCTGATTTGATGAAACATGTGCCTACGTACAGGTTTCATTTCTATGGGCGTAACCCCCAGTCTGACATCTACTTGAAACCGATGGATACCACAAGATAACATAAGCACGGCCTTAAAAGACTCCCTGAATCCTAAATGACCTACTATAATGCAGTGGCCCAATTAGGAAAGCGGTTCCATATAGGACATGTTAAGGCCCCAACGCACAAGTTCATCCTAGTGTGGTGGGGAGAGGAGGGGGAGAGGGTTCTCATATCTACTCTACTAGGCCACTGGTATTTGTAGGGGTGGACTTGTGCACACTCTCTTTTTTGCTTAACGTGAAGAAATTGGCCCTGTGGGGTCTTTTCAGTGGTCTTCTCATTTATTCCGTTAAGACATCTTCATGATGGTTCCTCCTTTCAGTTGTATAGGTTTTGCTATTTATAATCTTTGGAGATATATTATTTAGTTGCTAGCTTTACAGGGGGTATACCCTGTTCCTTCATATATTCCACAATATATCTCTCCTTCATCTTTCCGCATGCTCAGCAACACTTTTATTTTTCCATGATTCACCCCATATTGGTAATATGAAGTCAAAGGCGATTGTATAGGTTAAGCCTCTTGTTATTTCTTTTGTCGTCTACCTGTAAAGCTGGGAGGGTGTATATATATTAAAGGTATCTGGACGGAATATGTGAGAGGACCACTGAGAACTACAAGACCAAATATTCTTATATCCATAACTAAGTAAATATGTCATTATCATCATAACTCTGCTAGGAACAAACCGACCTAAATCCAAAGCACTGAAGCAGATCTCAGTAACGTAACTGGGGAACCCCCAGACCCCAAAGAACAGCAGAAAGATAATACAAGCATTGAAAAGAAGACCCATACAGGAACAAATCCAAAGACAACCTATAAAACCTCAAGCATCCTCAGCCTGGTGCAAGCGCACAGTAACCAGATCAGCAGGCGCACTAGTCAAAGTAAGACCGTACCGAATCTTCTGATCGGGATAAACATCCTCAATCTTATCAAAGCGCTGCAAAAGTCGCACAATAACATATCCAGCCTCAGTAAGTGCAAACTGCTGCCCGATACAAATCCGCGGCCCACCATTGAAGGGGATATACTCCCATCCAGCTCTACGGTCTACCCAGCGCTCAGGCTTGAACTCGTCCGCGTCAGGGCCCCACAAGTCTTTGCGGCGCTGCATAACGTGCGTAGTGTAGATCACTGACTGGCCCTTGCGGACGTAGACGGGGTCTTGACCATCTGGACCGCCGCCGCGCGGGATGGTCGTGTCGCGGACTGCGTTGCGACGGTTGAAGGGGACCACTGGGTACAGACGGAGGACTTCGTTCATCACGTACTGCAGATACTGGCAGGATTTCATGGTGGCGAAGGTGATGTTCTGGGGGTTTGAGTAGGTTCCGAAGTTTGAGATAATTGTTTCGCGGAGTTTAGTGAAGACTTCTGGGTGGCGGGCGAGCATGAGGGTTGTCCAGCTTAGGAGCGATGCTGTTGTGTCGCGGCCGGCGAGGAGGATGTTGAGGAGTTGCGAGCGGAGCTCGATTGGGTCGCGGGTCACTTCAAGGAGTGCTTCAAGGAAGACGTAGGAGGATTTTCCGTCGGGGGAGGCTTTCTTTTCAGACTGGGAGGCTGCCAGTGCGTTTGAGACGACTTTGTCGACGAAGGAGTGCACTTGCTTATCTGAGAACTTGGTTTCCTTGTTCTCAGCGAGGAAGGCAAGTTTCTCGAAGCGGCTTCGCTGCGCGCAGACCCACTGGGACTTGTCGAAGTAGGCGGCGAATGAGTCTTCAGGTCTGTGTAGGCCGTTCAGAGCGCCGAGTTGACTCTCGACGCTTTCACCAAATAGGAATTCTGTGGCGGAGTCGATGGTCAAGCGGAAGAAGATGGACTGGATGTCGGTTGTGGCAGTCCATCCGTTGGCCGCAACGGGTAGAGCTTGCATGGCCTTTTGTACGTGTTCCTCTTCCAATTCCAATTGGCTGATCTGCTCGCGGGTGAACTGAGGTCGAAGTAGGCCGCGGGAACGACTCCATTCCTCTCCATCGGCGGTGAACTATAAACGGTCAATACCTAACTTGGAGACAGGGGCTAAATATGGAGCGACTCACAATACCAGTGCCTAGAAGCGGATGCATGCTCATCCGACGGACGGTACCAAGCTCGAAGTCCTTGAACTGGGTAGCTAAGACAGCCTGTATGTTCCTGGGATCTACTGTAAAGATATGCGTCCGGCCGAGATTCTTGATTGCAAAAGTGGTGGTATATCGTTTCTCCTGATCACTGATGACCTTAACGCGCTTTTCGGCTAACTCAGGTACCAGTTTGGCCTTGTCTGCCGCCAGGGACTGTTTCAGGTTGTCAATTCCAAAAGGATCCTTGCACGGGTACATTGGCACACTGCCACAGCCCATACGTTTCGCATTGCGTGAGTGTTGCCATGAGTTGAATATCATACGGATGACCTGCAGCACAAGGGCTGCGGCCGCAAAACCGAATACGAAAGACATAGCCATGATTGTTAGAGAGGAGAATTTATGTGCAGGAATCAAGTTGACTTTATATAATAAGTAACCTCGGGTCGAAGCGATAGTGGGGAAAAGCTCCGTAACAAGGATTAGGCATGATCGTCATTCAGCCAAAGACCAATAGCCAATAATAACTTTAGTGGATGTCATATTCGATCGGCAGTTCGGATTTCACACTCTATGCAATTTCTTGTCCGATCTGTATCTCGGAGCTGTTACTTGGTGTGTGTTGGAACCCGAAGCGTCGGGGTTTATGAAGAATATTTCCATATAGGGATAATCTCCCTTTTTCCTCTTTGAATGCATCGCCCGACAAGGTCCAAGCGGGGTGTCACGAGAAGAATAAAATAAACCGTTTGTTGTGTGACTTCAATATTAAGCAGGATATTTCATAATTTCATAATTTCATAATTTCATATGAAGATTTAAATATCTGCAGAGCAGTGGGGAAGATCCCTGTCGCATTAGCGTTGACTTGGCCGAGGTTCTCACCTGCGCCTGCAGATTATTTGATGAGGTGATCAATTATCTCCGAGGTATTAACCTCAACCTCACATCAACTCCAATCTCCCTAATAATTTTTTTAACTATTTCAGCTCAAAACTGAATATGCAGGGACCCGGGAATTCCCCTATGTTATTGGATATGCTATCGGCAAGATCCTACCTGGAACTGTCACAAGAAGACGTATCAACTTTGTCCAGAGAATTAAGCCCCGAGATCAAAGCCGAGTCAGATCGCCATCTAAGGCCCCGAAAGGGACCTGCATCCCAAGCTCCGGGGATCCCCGACCGAGTCGATAGAAACTCGGCTGCCCCGGATCGTCCCGTGCGGAAAAGAGGCCGACCGAGATTGGATACAGCCAAAGATGCCACTGCCATTGAGGTAGATCTCGGCCCACCTGAAATAGAAACATTGTTAACCCGCTCCACAGGAACGCCGTCTGCAGATCCGACGGGCGCAACGCACCTATCGTCTTAAAAAGGAGAATACCATCCAGGCTCTCAGGTCTCGCGTCAATATACTAGAGCAGACACTAGAGAATGTATCAGATATCCTCAGTGGAGCCCACTACATCGACCACCCCAACGGCGATTCGACTGTTCAGCCAAGCGTGGACTACCTCGCTCGCACACGAGAACTCATTCTAGCTGAAATAAATAAGACGCGATTTCCCTCAAACGATGATGATCTCCAACTCGAGCAGACAAATGGCACACCCGGGGACAGTAACAAATTCGGCTACGAAGTGTCGCACACGCGACCTCAGGAGAAGAACTCCATCGGCTCCTCTCCATACTCCCGATACACCCGAGCCCGCTCCCCATCCCCATTAATAAACCGTATCCTCCCAACAGCAACAATCTACACCTACAGCCACCAAGAATCCAACCTCTCCCGCCGCCTCCACAGATTCAGCCTCGAGCACATCTACCGCTGGCTAACCGACCCACGTACCGAGCCCGCCTTCTTAGGCCGCGTGTTCGGACTAGTCCCCTGCATTCACGATATGCCTGGCATAAGACGCAGTTTCCGGCGCACGCTGCAATCCGAGATCGGGAGCCAACTTGAATTCATTAAAATGCCCTTCTACACGCTCGGCGGGGCAGGGAAGCACTTCCCGCGCGCGGACGTCGATGGAAACCCCGTGGACCCGGAGAACAGCCGGAGACCGGGGAAGATTCTGCGGCGGATGGTGCGAATTATGCAGCGTGGCGGGATCCAGGATTGGGATGAGGATTGGAGTGGGGAGCGGGAGCCTGTTCCTGTTACTTCGGAGGGGTTGGTGGGTGAAGCGCAGGAGAAGATGGGCGAGGAAGAGAGGATTCGTTCGCTTGATCTTGATGGTGAGTGGTTTGATTGTCATGATGTGCAGGGGTATCTGGAGCATCGAGGTCTTGTGCTTGATGGGTCGGCAGTGAGGCTCGGCGTTCCTGAGGCTTTGGTTAAGGATTTGTATGGATTTTCACCGGATCGGTCGACTGTTTCCAGTATCTATGCTTCATCAGATGGGACCACGCCTGCTGATCGCACGGGGTCTGAACCCTCGAGCTCGTCGTATAGTCTGGATGTTGAGTGTTTCTTTGACCGTGAGTTAACCGTCGATAGGTTTCGTCTTTTGTTAATATCACTAACATGGGTCTAGTACTCCTCGCAAACCTTAGAATTCTCGGCCGAGCGCCAGGGTTTCGAGTGTGGGATGTAGATGCCGCATTGCGATCAGCGATCTCCCGTCGCCCTTTTGGCTAGCCCACACAAGACTGACAACTGAACTTTCCTTCCATGGATATAACGACTACTTCACGAGCCACGACAGCCACGACTAGAATGATCATCTACTTATATCAAAGCGAATTAAATCAACCACAAGAATCTGAAAATTGAACTCCATAGCTGGCATTGTTCTGGGGTATAGCGTAGAAAACCAGTATAGCAAAAAAAGGAAGTCCATAAAGTCACATCAAATCGAATCACATCCAAGACCGCCGAGCCCACGCGGTAGACGATGAATCCGGCCTAGGAAGGTTCCAAGAGTTGACCGCAATAAGGTCGAATCGATCGACAGTGTCGTCGCATGAGGGCATCGGCGGCCACATCCTGATCTCATTTGATCGTCTAGCAGCAAATCTCACAGCACTCGAAGCAAGCAATACCGGCGCAACTGGGATAAGTTAGTTTCTTGAAGGTTTTTTTCATTGCGCGCATGACCGAATATGTTGGTCGGCTTGGATCGGGGATAGAACGTACACTCCGCAGCAGATACCACCGCCGCCACCACCGCGCAGCTGCATTTGTTCCTGACTGGTCTAAATGCGATAGAAGTTAGTTTTTATTTTGGAAATATGAGTTTATTTTTCCATAGGTTATCAACATACCGGCTGCTCAGAGATGACATTTTGGTTTGTTGAAGGGGCAGCGGGGCTGGTGGGCTGCGTGTTGACGGTGTTGGCGTTCCAGCCGTCAGTGGCGGGCTCGTTAGCCGGGGCGGATTTGAAGAAGTTGAAGTTGAACATTATGGTAGTTGGTCTATGTGTATAGGGTTGTATAATGTGGAAGTTGGGTAAGGTATATTTATGTTAAGAGAACAAAGGAAATGTAAGAAGAGAGAAAACAGAAAGAGAGAACAGGCCAGTATATGTACTTTTCTCAACAATGTGGAGGATCGGCTGAAAAATAAGCAAAATGAGTAAATAAAACAACTAGCGCCCGAAGGAGATTACACGCCCATGCTAATGTGGAAGTACATAACGTTGCTAAGTATAGACGTAATTAGAATGATGCTGCCTGGACCCCGACAGTGAGGCTTTGCAGTCTACGGTGGAGTTCTATGGTACCCTAATGCTTGTTTATTCTATATTTATTTCTAGAACTGTGGCTATGTGCAGTAGATACGTAAATATCTGTGAATTGCACCGCAATCTTAGAGTTTATCTCCAGGAAATCCATGGAACCGTGAATATCGAGAACCTTGGGAAATCAGCTGGACAGCCCTTCAGCCCTGTAGGTTGCCAAGATCTTGGCAAACGGCTTGTATTGAATGTGTAATCGTATTGTGGCTGACATTTTGTGCAGATGACGTACGTACTGGTATAGTATCTTCCTTCACAAAATGTTGGGAAAGAGCGCGTATGTTTATAACCCCTGAAAAATATCAAACACTTAGAGTTTCGAGAGGATCCCGTCTGGCTGCAAAACAGAAAGATAACTTTTTTGAATGTCGCCGATCGTCCGGCACCTGCTTCCGATTAGAAAATTTTGTTATTATTATTTTTTTTTTTTGCAAAGAGCACTTACCCAGCCAATGCCATGGTGATCCGCAGTTCTTGGCGGAGAATTCGAATCGCTAATTCAACACCCTCTTGTCCGTTATACTGTACTTCGGTTAGTCAAAAAAATAACACAAACAGAAGCAAACACATACAGCCAACCCCCAGAACGGAATCCTTCCGATAAAACAGAAGCTAGCACCCAAAGCCAAAGCCTTGAAGATATCCGAGCCTCGTCGAATGCCTCCATCCACCGCAATCGGAATTCGATTCTTGGCTACTGGGGCACAGGCCCGCAGCGCATCCACTGTCGACGGCATGCCGTCTAGTTGCCGCCCACCATGGTTCGAAATGACCACGCCGTCAATGCCGTATTTGATGGCCAGTTCTATATCCTCGGGAGAAGTTACTGTACAACTGTCAGTGGGACTGGATATGCTTTACTTGGATCACTTAATAGCACAAACATACCACCCTTAAGCCAGATCTTCAGAGATGTGTGCTGTCTTAACCAAGGAATCGTGTTCTCCCAGTCCAAACTAGGGTCTGTAAAACATCAGTATGTCCATCACCTCACACCAACTTCACAGATCAGCTTCGCTACAAGACATACCGTACTCAGTGCGGTTCGAGTGATCCCCTCCGTGGCTAAGGATATTCGGCCACGACATGTCATCTGGAATGGTATACTCGTTCCGGTATTCGTTAATGCGCTTGCCTAACACAGGTACATCAACAGATAGGAACAACGCCTTGTATCCGGCCTCTAAAAAAGGTTAGCTCAACCGAGTCAATGAAGCTATGGAAAAAAAGCATTCAAGACACGACATACTCTCCGCCCGTTCCAGCAATTGAAGCGTAATCGCCCGATCTCTCAGTACACACATCTGCATCACATATGGATTACCGGTGCCTTGTGCAGCGACGTCTTCAAGCGGATAATTCGAGTACGAGGACAGGCCCATGCAGAGGCCGAATTTTGCGGCTGCGCGCGATGTTGCGAGCTCGCCATCTGGGTGGGCGAGTTTCATTGATGCGGCGGGGCTGAAGCCGAATGGCAGTGAGACCTGTGATTTCATTACAGTTAGTACTATTTCATTACTTGGTCGGGAAGGTGAAGAATAACATACCTTGGTGCCGAGGAACTCGGTCTCTGTATTGATCTTGTCGACGTTGATCAAGATCCGGGGACGGATCTTGTAGCGGTCGAAGGCTGTTTCGTTCTCGTTGAGACTAGACAAATGTTAGAGATATGGACGAGTTGCTACCATTTGAGACTTCATACGTGATTAGATCCATAGATCCTCCATTGTAGTAGTCTATTCGAGATCAGCGCTGGCACAATAAATCGCTATGAAGTGATGGTACTCACCTCTGACCATAGGAGCCAGCCGGCTACTCCCCATTTTCTTGAGGTCAGCAATGCAGCACACATCTTTGTGAAGAGTCTCTCCGCGGTGAGCCATTGTGCACGTTGGGATGTGATTATAGAACTTGTATAAGAAAAATGGATAGAGTAAGGCGACGAGGGAACAGTTCAAATAAGAAGGATTATTGACCACCTCTCCCCTTCCGAGGTCATCTTAATTGCCGGATCGAGATACACATAGCGAGCTTCTCTTTGCTATAGATGGGGGTTGTGGGGTTACTGTCCTAATCGCAGTAGAGATCATCGGAGTCGCTTGCCAGATTGAGATTCTATGGACGGTGTCACGGGGCAAAGGATAGTTAATCACACGGACCTTATGCCAATTTATTAGTTACGAATGATATAAATATAGTGCCAGGATATCTATACAACAGCGTCGAGGATATTGCGTGTGGCCGAGCCAAGTGTATAGCCATAGAGCGCTTATGCAGCTCAGGCTCAGGATACTCTGCTCTAGATATCTGGAGCGGACGTATCAATCTTGGTTACCATCAACGGACACTTCTGATCTCAACGGTGTCAATGGAGTCCACGATATTATTCACTACGGGGTAGAACCATTGGGGCAAACGGGGGTTTGAATCGCTCTATTTTCAACCTAACCGCCAAGATTCTGTTTTGGTTATCCACTCCAATCAGTCTGGAATGAAATTGTACTCAAATATGAACGAAAGAAGAAAGACATTAGGGTTTGGGAGCGCAGGTGATTCCGAGGAGATAGCCGATAAGGGATCCCATTCAGGAAGGTGATTCCGATATTTGGCGGGGGTGGCCATAATTTCGACTTTCGACTTTCTACCTTCTAATACGGAAATAAGGTAGCAATAAGCTCCCTTTTTAAATTAGATCTATATATAAATCGGAGAATGGTGACGCCTAAGCGATCAAGACCTCGCCGATCCCATGTTCTGGGAGGGTGTAATAACTGCAGAAAACGACATGTCAAATGCGACCAGATTCGTCCCGTTTGCCTTAAATGCCAGGACATAGGCGCGGCATGCGAGGGATATTCGGATCAGGTCTTGTGGGATAGCGAGAAGCCCGAGAATACCCGTGTATCTCGTGGGACTCGTCGCTATCTTTATTCAGGTACATGGCCTTGCATGAGACACATTGGACCTTTTGATATTAACCTATATTCTAGAACAATATAGACTTTCTATGAGCACTGCACTGGAGTCTGATCTTGTATCAGGTTCTATTGACGCGTCGCTGGCAGAAGTTGACTCAAGACTGCGAGACCCTGAACGGTCGCTAGATGGTGACATTGTCATCGGACCATTTGCTGTTCTCGATTTCTCTTCAGCGCAGGAACCCCCAGAGCAAGAATTGGGACACGAAGCCGAGCCCGTCGAGTCTAATATAAACTCTGTAGTTGAGGAATCTGAGATAGTGGCTCCTGAGAAACTGCAAGAGCCTACTCCAATATTTGATTCACTGTCTCATATTGATGACTTCCTCCATTGGTCGGATCTATTGAGCTTTGGCCCGGAACAGACAGAGTTCGCAACACACGGTGCTTTGAGCACGCCGAACGATTTATTATTTGATATGAGCCAAGAGATGGGGTTGTTACCCGTTGACTCAAACCACAGCGATGATATATTGCAAACTTTCACAGAACAGCCACCAGCAGAGCTTATGTCTGCTGATATGGATTGCCTTAAAGATGCTCCGACCCTGCTTAGACATTTCCAGGATGTTGTCATCCCACACATAATGGCTATTCCCTGTCGACAAAAGTCACCCTGGAAGATTTTGAATGTGCCGGCGGCGGTCGTTACATATAGCGACTCGACCTTCCTTGGAACGGAAAGGGTCAGCCACGCCAAACTTGCAAATTTGTATGGCTTACTCGCCTGCTCTGCTATTCATCTTGTTTTGAATCCCTCAACAATATCGACGAAGTCGCCTGAGTATTGGTGGAGGGTTGCCAATCACGCATATCTGCAAGCCAAGGACCATATGCAAACATCTCTGCATTCAGAAACACAGGGGTTGAAGAAGGCAAAATATAAAGATCAGCTGATGGCTGTATGCATTCTCATACAGTACACAGTGAGTTCTCTATTTGACGTTAATTCCATTGAATGACTCTTAACTTTCATAGATCATGTCCGGACAACAACAACACGCCCGATGTTTTATGATTGATGCAGAGCGGCTACTACGTCTTCGAGGACTTTCAAAGACCCGAATCTCGAAAAAGGCACGGCTTTTGCATCACGTCTACACCTGGCTAAGAATAGTTGGCGAGAGCACATTCGTTCTCCATGAAGAGACCCCCTCTCC
The DNA here is from genome assembly GCF_001561935.1 of Penicillium griseofulvum. Taxonomy (NCBI): domain Eukaryota; kingdom Fungi; phylum Ascomycota; class Eurotiomycetes; order Eurotiales; family Aspergillaceae; genus Penicillium; species Penicillium griseofulvum. The sequence goes on from NW_024467419.1 coordinate 38,368, forward strand.
CTCCTCCTTTGAAACACTTGGTTCTCGATTTCAGTCACGATTCACACCAAACTCAGAAACAATGGGGAACACTGAGCCAAATCCTCGACTAGACGATTTCCTCCGCCTAGAACAAAATTCAGATAGTGATCTGAACATCGATGAACGCAAGGACCAAGCTTCAGGACTTCATGATATCCACCTACAGGACTCACGAAGTTATCCTGAAACATTATACAAGCAAATCTATGGCATCCCAGAAACCTGGCTTAGCCTTGTCTCGCAAACAACGAGACTAGCCAACGTCTTGGAGACGTTCCGTATTGCCCGTGAGGCAGGTCAGACCATGAACCTCGAAGCATGGGAAACACTGCAGCGACGTAGCACACGCCTGGAAAACATGATTTGCTCTTTCAGCCTAGGCCGAACAAGAGCCGGAGCCCTGGAGCTCCACGCCGATTCAAAACCGCACGGTCATATGGTGGAGGCACTGAATGCAGCTTTAGTTATTTTCTTTTACAGACGAATCCGAAAGACACATCCTGCTGCCCTGCAGGGTCATGTGGACAGTGTTATTACAGCGCTTCAGGCGTGTAGTGCGACACTTACACAAGATGACCCCACAGGACCTGGAACGGCATGGCCGTTGTTTATTGCAGGATGTGAAGCAATGTCAGCTGCGAGGCGAGAGGCGATCATGAACATGGTAGATAGGGCGAGCTCAGTGTGCGGTTTTGCTGCGTTTGGGACGGCTAGAAATATCATCCTCGAAGTATGGCGCAAGCAGGATGAGCATATGACTGCAAACAGGGGTGAATCAATGCCGTCATGGGTTGATGTTGTGAAGCAAGGACAGATATGGCCCTTGTTTTGTTGATCTGGCTCTCTATCCTTGTCATCATTATATTCTACATTTTGTATCATGCATTTTCATAGCGCAGGGAAAGGGATGGTCTCTAAGGTTATATATTCTTATATCGACATTCAATCATTCAAACATGTCCAAAATCAAATCCGCCACAGAAAGAAACTAAACAGTCTTAACCCCAGCATTCTGCAATAGTTGCTTAAGCTCCGCCGTCAACTTCGGGTTAAGAAGAGCAAAAGGCTTGCGCAAGCCACCAGTGGGCTGCCCAATTAACTCAACACCAGTCTTAACAGCAGCCGCATAGCTATTCGACTCGAGGAAATTGCAAATAGGCCAAGCCTTAGCCCAAAGCTCACGCCCGCGCTTCAAATCGCCCTTAACAGAAACGGCCTCGTGAAGCTCAACCGCCAACTCAGGAATAATATTCGCCGCACCCCAGATACCACCAGGCGCACCAGCAGCAAGACCATAGAAAGTTAAAGTATCCCACCCATTGAATGAGGTAATCTGATCCGACAGGCCAAAGATAAGCTCCGTCAGCGCGGTGGCATTACCAGAAGTATCCTTTAGATACTTGACGCCGACCTTAGACAGACCCGCGATTTCGGCGGGGGACAGGGTCATCCCGGATGCAGCAGGGATATTATAGAAGACGATTGGCAGGCCGGAGGCAGTGTGGATCTCGGAGAGCAACTCGTGCAGCTGTTCCAGGTTGAGCGGGTCATAGAAGGGAGGCACGACCATTATAGCTGCGGCACCTGCTTGAGAGGCGTGAACGGAGAGCTCGATCGCCTCTGCGGATGAGAGGCTGCCTGTGCCTGCGACGACGGGAACACGGCCAGCGGCGAACTTCACGCAGAGCTCTGTTAGCTGCTTGCGCTCGGCGGTCGTCATTGTGGTGAATTCGCCTGTGCTGCCGCCTGGAACGAGACCGTGCACGCCTGCTGTGATCAAGTGCTCGATGTGTGCTTGGAGACGGGATTCGTCAATTGCAGTATTGTCGTCTGTGAAGGGGGTGATCAAGGCCACCATGATTCCATGGAGGGAGGCCATTTTGAAGGTTTTATAGAGGTATAAAATATAGAGTGAGAGAGAGGGATGCTTTGGTTGTTTGGTTGGGAAATGTGGTGAATATGTAGAGATGGATGAAGTGATCGTGATCTAGATATAGTTCGATCTGTTATGGAGTCTCTTACTATTTCTATATTGATGTTTGTATTCATTCCGAGATGTTGAGGAATGACCTTCCTTTTCGGGATCAGTTTCCTATTTAGGATGCATTATCATGATCAGATAATCTCTCTCTAACTTTTTTCCCATTCTAATATCGTGTTCTTTCAATTGGAAGTCTACTCCGCAGGCATATAGTGGGGACTGACTGTTGATGCTCAGCTAGGACTCATCTTCTTTCTGTGGAGGAGACCTGAACCTGAGTGACATCCACCATATACGATACGCTTCGTCGCTTTTCCGCTCTGTTGAACTGCGCTAGTTTGTTTCTTTTATCCTTTCTGCGGTTAATGTAGATTGTATAGCATATTCAGTTTTTGCGTCATATATCTTTAGCTAAACAGAGCTTGGAAGAAAAACCCCTGCAAGCGACACGTTAGGGCTGAGCACGTGGAAAAAAGGTAAGCTCGCACCTTAATCCGACATGACCCCGACAGAGTCCCAAGAGCTGTGACGTATACTGACTGATTAGGTAACCAGAAACATTTTGTTTACGTGAATTAATTGGTTGCGAATAAATCGAGGACATTAAGATTACGATAAATTGAGATATTCTATCAAATTCACTAAATTCACTAACATATGCGGGGAGTATATCGGATAGTATATCGGAAGGACTTGCCTGAAGGGGCTTAACCCCATTGAAGGAATGTCATATATTATGTTGTATACCCCACGCGTCTTGTTCAAAATCCTTGTTAAACTCAACAAAATGGACCTCTTCATTGATATTACCACTCCCAACGGGCACAGCTACAAGCAGCCCACCGGTCTCTTCATTAATAACGAGATTGTACCCGCCACAGGAGGCCAGACTATCACATCTCTTGACCCCGCGTATGTCATTATCAAGATTGCTATGTACACCCCCACTAACAATTGACTAGCACCGACAAGCCCATTGCCACTGTCCAAGCAGCCAGCGTCGAAGATGTTGACCGCGCCGTGAAGGCTGCGAAAGCGGCCCTGGTCCACCCGTCATGGAAATTACTCCCCGCCACAGAGCGGGGCCAGTTAATGGCACGACTCGCGGATCTCATGGAGGAGAACAGACAGTTGTTTGCTTCTATTGAAGCTTGGGATAATGGTATAGTCTGAAAATTACCAAAAAAAAGACAACTTGCTCATTAAATTCAGGAAAACCCTACCACGTCGCCCTTGATGAAGATCTTACCGAGGCAATCTCAACAATCCGCTATTATAGTGGGTGGGCCGATAAGACTTTTGGTCAGACCATTAACACAACTCCCCAAAAATTCGCTTATACAATCCGCCAGCCTATTGGTGTAGTTGGCCAGATCATTCCATGGAACTACCCCCTTTCAATGGCCAGCTGGAAGCTTGGCCCTGCTCTAGCTTGTGGAAACACAGTTGTCCTGAAGCCCGCCGAGCAGACCCCTCTCAGCGCTCTCATTCTCGGTACATTAATCAAGAAGGCTGGATTCCCTCCAGGTGTCGTGAACATTGTCAATGGCTACGGGCGCGAGGCCGGCGCTGCGCTCGCTTCGCACCCATTGATTGATAAGGTCGCATTCACGGGATCAACTATGACCGCTCGGGAAATTATGAAGATGGCTGCTGGCACCCTCAAGAACATCACGCTTGAAACAGGCGGCAAGTCCCCGTTACTGGTTTTCCCAGATGCAGATATGGACCAGGCCGTCAAGTGGTCGCATGGCGGTATTATGTCCAACAAAGGCGAGATCTGTACCGCCACTTCGCGGATCTTCGTGCACCGCGATATTATCGAAGCATTCACTGCTAGTTACAAGACAGCAGTTGAGAGTGTGAAGATCGGCGACCAGTGGGATGAGTCGGTTTTCCATGGGCCGCAGGTGACACGCGCGCAATATGACCGTATCCTCTCCTACTTTGAGATCGCCAAGAGTGAAGGAGCTACTATTCTCACTGGTGGTGCTCCCTACACGCCGACTGAGGAGAAGAATAAGAATGGGTACTTTATCCAACCTACCGTTATTGTGGGTGCGACAGATTCTATGCGCATTGCCCGCGAAGAAGTGTTTGGCCCTGTCGTGGTGATTTTCCCCTTCGATGATGAGGAAGAGGCTATTCGTCGGGCCAATGATACCACTTACGGCCTAGGTGCGGCTGTCTTCACGCGTGATTTGGAGCGTGCTCACCGCGTGGCCGCTGAGATTGAGTCCGGTATGGTCTGGATTAACAGCAGCCAAGACTGTGATCCGCGCATTCCTTTCGGTGGCGTGAAGCAGAGTGGTATTGGGCGTGAGTTGGGAGAGGCAGGCCTGGAGGCATATAGCCAGACTAAGGCGGTTCATGTGAACATGGGGACCAGGCTGTAATGGGTTTATATGACAGAAGTATAGATTTTGCTAATGGAAACGCTACGTTTTATGATACACCTAGTATAGTTATCAATATGATGAGATGAAGAATCAGAATACGGGTGACTGGCTTGTTCAAGAGAAAATATTCGGCGGGTAGATGAATCCATCCTGGAAGTTGAAAGCTGGGTTCTTGAATTAATGAAAAGGTTGGCCTACCTATGTGACCTGCTGTACTAGAGGCACAGTGATGATAAGAGTGAAAGAAAAGACCATAGAAATAAAAGAACATGTGACGAAACTTGGATTTCCGCTCGTCGAACTCTAGATACAATGCTATTCCTTTCCATTGCCAGGCAATTACAGATAGAGAATGTTACCCGTTCAGACGTTGCTATGTACGTCTCATAAAAAATGCAAGTATTACTACGTTAGTTATGCGGATCATAAATGAGAGGAGTCAAAGTTCCTTCCACACACATACCAGTTATGCCCATATTCGCATACTCGACACACCATGGGCATCTCAAGGCGGGCTTTTGTTTCCACGATGAATCCCGGAATAAATTTGAAAGTGACAAGACCACTCTTGCCGACGGTCCTTCAAACCAGGCATTTTTGCTTTGTGTCTATCTTTTAGAAGCATCTGCTGGCAGGAAAAGAGTCTCCTCGCGGTACCGCTCCTCTGTGTACAGCTTTAAGCAAGCGAATGACTGAAACCTTAGTGTCAATACAAGCTTCCAAGTTTCACGCATAAAGATACACTGGAATATGACTTACTGGCTCAATGGGAGGGAAGTCTCGACTTTCGGGGCTGAAGAAGAGCTAATGTCCAAGGATCAGGAAGGATCCAGATCTCAGGCATCTAGGCTGACACATGTCAAATGGAAACTCTAAGTTTATACGAATAAGCAGCCACCAAAAATTAATTAGTCCATTTGACTCACACCTGTGAAAAGTACTTAATCTCTTGCACTTCACCTGTGTTTATCAGCCAATCCTCAGGTCAATATGTCGTGCCCAGATTGTTTTAGCGGTCATGTTCACCAAGGCACGCCGCGTGGTGAAGTCACCTCTCTCCATGGCTTACAAGCCTACACGACCAAACCACTAAATGATGTGCCTCACCGGGGCATTATCATCATAGTGCCCGATGCCTTCGGCTGGGAGTTCGTGAACAACCGAATACTGGCCGACAACTACGCCGAAAAGGGGAACTATCTCGTTTATCTTCCTGAATTCATGAACGGTATGTTATAGTGATCTTAGAAATCTCCAAGGATAACTCGCTAAGTGTAATATCAGGACATGCGGCCCCTGCCAGTATGATGTCTTCCACAAAAGAGCTGCTTAAGACGAGTGGGTTGGTAACCTGGCTTATGAAGCCGTAAGTCGAGAAAACAACAAATGCCTCATATAAAACGGCCACTAATTCAAGCTATAGATACTATCTAGCCTCAACACTGACTAAAATTCTACCCTTCAAGTATTACAATACGTTCGGGGTATCATGGCCTATCGTCAGGGACTTCTTCAAGTCCGTACGTGAGAACGAAGGCGCCGAGCTTCCTATCTACGGAGCTGGTTTCTGCTGGGGTGGAAAGCATATCGTCAATCTAGCTGCTGGGGCAGACATTGCCTCGAATGGTAAACCACTGCTTAATGCTGGGTTTACGGGCCATCCGAGTTTTCTCGAGATCCCTAGTGAGATTGAGAAGATCAATATTCCTGTTAGTTTTGCGCTTGGGGACAAAGACATGGTTGTGAAACCTGCACAAATTGAGCAGATCAAACAAGTCTTCGCCAGCACTTCTGGTGCTGGAAAAGGAGAAGTGGTGGTTTACGAGGGTGCCGGCCATGGCTTTTGTGTCAGGGCTGATCTTGTCCAGGACGATGCGAGTAAACAGGCAGATGAAGCGGAGAACCAGGCACTGGCCTGGTTCAAGAAGTATTGACAGATTGGAGATAAGTTAAGATTTTATATTGAGTTCAATCAAGTGAAGGATAAATTAGTGAAAGAAAGTTGAAAGTAGGAATCGAGTACATGTAAGAAACCATCATGTCCAATGATAGCACAGCCACTTCCAGCACCGCCTCACTGTGGCGGTGCAATTGACCAAAATCGTCAAAAAACAAAACAACAAAATCTCCCTTCATCTGCCCAGCGTCCCACTGACGTGGTCCAAGTTCCAAGTGGAGAATATGTAGCTTTTAGGCTGCATTCTGGAAGCTCACCGCAGTCCATGCGGTCTAGTCTCTCTTTTTTTTTGCCTTGAATAGTTTCCTCTTAAACAAGTTCACATCGCAACAATCTAAACTCTTTCGCTTTGCACCCACATATGCCTCATATTTCAAATACTCCAGAGTCTTTGCTTCCTCGCTCAGATTCTCGAAACCCAGCGACAACATGTAGAGGCATAACCGCCCAAGGCCGGCCTTGCCGCCGCGCTTTAGCTTCTCCAAATCCATCACCTGCTTCTACCCCACGAAAGAGGGATCCTCGCCAAGAAGCTATAGATGTGGCATCTTTGTACTGCTGGCAGCATAAAGATCAAGATTCTTCGTCAAATTCGTATACGGCTGTCCTCACTCCGGCCAAGACGAGGACGAGCATCGATACTTTAATGGATCGACTGGGTGTGCTCGAAATAAATGATGATCCGGCCTCCCAAAGGCCAAAGCCTCCCCAGAAACGGCGGACAAATCAAAGTAGGCCCAGTGAAAAGCGTCGGCCGAGGAAAAAGACAACTTTCTGCTGCTTCCAGATCGTGGATGACAGCAGCGACGACAGGCCTGTCTCAGTGCAACGGCCCAAACCCCCTCGGCCCAAACCCCCTCGGCCGACAAATGGCGTTTCACCTTCTCCAAATCCGAACCAAAAGATTGAATTGCCTGCCTCAGCCGGAAGGCCGCATAAAGTAGGAGTGTCACCCACTCCTCATACATCCCGGCCATCTTTGTCAAACACGGGAAAGCCTTCTACCTCACAAACACAAGCCTTATTATCCTGGATCCCATCTACGCTTTCCCCACAGACAGCATCGACTCTTATGTCAGAATTGGCCAAACCCATCTCCAGCGCCGATGATGAAGGCTATATCTATATGTTCTGGGTGACGCCCCCAACGACTACCATAGAACGGAGCGGTGAACCTGCAGTAACGCGAGACATAGCATCCTCTCTACTACCCCAAGCCCCACAAAGTAGCAGTCATCTTCGCCCACCCACCCAGCCACGTAGCGTCAGCGACGCAATCCGTGCAGCGCGGGACCTCAATGCCCTCACTTCCAACCCAACATCAACCACACCCGGAACGCTGAGGCTGAAAATTGGACGCACAAGCAATGTACACCGTCGACTCGCCGAATGGAGTAAACAGTGCTCATACGACTTGACCTTGATCCGTTATTACCCTTACACGCCGTCGTCCTCCTCGTCCTCCTCCCCTGCTAGAGTGTCACCATCGCAAAATAGCCGGAACAGGGCTCCTTCCGCCTCCTTGGTACCTGGAAGGAAAGTCCCGCATGTGCATCGTGTGGAACGACTTATTCACCTAGAGCTGGCGGCTCTGCGTGTGCGAGACTTAGGACAGTGTCCCGAGTGTGGTAAGGAGCACCGGGAATGGTTTGAGGTCGAGGCGGCGAAGGAGTCTCTTAAAAGGGTGGATGAGTGTATTCGAAGATGGGTCTCCTGGGCCGAGTCTATGTCTTGATGTTGGTGAGGAGAATCAGAATAGACCAGTAGTTATATACATGGATATTTCGACCTATTTAAGTATCTATTTCAGTTGATCTACACCTTCCGCTTTACCAACCCACGGAAGAAGTCAAAGCTGTTACTATCACTCTGTAACTGCCACACACGTCCCGTTGGACGATCATTCCACCCCAACTCCTCAGCCAGCAGAAGGCCAAAGTCACGGGTGATACCTTGAATACGAGCGCGAGCACCGCCCTCCTCCTCCAGTGTGACAATCTGGTGCATATGTAGCCAATCTTGGTAATACATAGCCTCAAAGCCTCGATCAAAGCCTGTGCGCAGGAAGCGGGTGTACAGGGCCTCAAAGGTAGTCAGGATACGAGCCAGTAGCCTCTCGAGCGAAACAGGTGAAGCGGCAGCAGCACCCGGGGAGGCGTAGCGTGCGGCGAGGGTGGTTAATGCGGTTGTCGGAGAGGCGTTGGTGGCATTGACACCAATACCGACGACGGAGATGTACTCGTTTGACATGAAATGAGAGTTGATAAGAATACCGCAGATCTTTGTGTACCGTTTCTGTTCGGGGTCATCTGGATCCAGTGCGTCTGTAGATATTGGTTGTCAGTAAGCCATAACATAACCTGCACAAAGTAACAAAATAAATCAGGCGGCACGTACAAATATCGTTCGGCCATTTTAGTTTGACCGGAATGTTCTCGTAGCCTTTGGCGTAGTTCTTGATTCCCCTGACTACTGCCATGGCTGATAGGTACTGGAGGAACACAACCGGTGCCGACTGGATCTTGTCCATTGGGTGTCGCACCACAGTTGAAAAGATTAGAGAACCTGCTGGCGAGACCCAGACATTGGATCCGCGTCCACGTCCAGCAATTTGTGCTGTAGCGGTAGCTGTAAACCCTTGTGGCAACTGACGGAGCAGCTTCGTGTTTCTGCTGCTTGTTAGAGCCGACTAAGATCGGACTTATGGACCAAAACGCTTACTTTTCAAGAATTGTGTTCGTGCTAGTCACTACCTCTCCATATAAGATATTGGAGCCAAATGTTGTGGCTTCTCCCTTGGACTCGGATTGGTACTGGCGGAGGTGAGCATAGAAGGAATGATGGTTGAAGTCTGGAGTCAGTTTCGAAGATGGGATATCATCGTGGAAAACAAGTCGCTTGATGATTGCCTGGTAATCAACTATACCCTCGCTGGAGTTTGAGGATTCTGCGGGGAGCGATTCTTCTAGTTCACCAAGATTCCATGTTCCAGGGCGTTCAATACGGAACGTATCGTGGTCGTCCTTGAGATACTCTGTCTGACCTTCTTGGGTGAATGAAGCTCCAAGGCCCGACAGGATATCCATAGGACCGTCAGCATCAATTCCGGACATGTGCAATGATGACAATGAAGGCACTGTTGTCGTGTCCTGCGTAACCTCAAGTCCAAGTTTGGACAGGCAAGCCTTCAGGAAGTCGGTTCGTCCCTTGTCATCGGCAGCGAGAGCTGCCACCATGTCCGCATATTCAGGGCCGCCCGCCTTCGGGTTCAGATTAGCAGCCGCAAATCTAGTTCTCAAGTCAGTTACTCAATCCTGCCAATTGGAATCTGAAACATACTCAGGATGAGGTCCGGTCAAGACTGCTGCTCCACTGCCGACCTTGCAATAGACAACAGCAGCTGCACCCTCCCCTGCGTCGACATTCAGCTTTTCAGTATATCTCGCAAGAACCTCCACTCCTTTGTCTGCGAGCAACGGCGCATCAACGAACACACCGCCGCCATTGTAGTACGACTTGAAGTTAATTGGTACGTTGCCAGCGCTTAAAGCATCCTTAGCCACTTCGAGTCCTGCAGCGCGTGCCCCCTCCTCGCTGTGGTAAACGAAGCCCGGGAATGCCCCGCCCCGACAGATGCCTGGATAGAAAGCCAATTCGCGCTCCCCAATAACCTCCATTGTCTTATCACCAACTTCAAACTCACAACTCTTGCATCCGTAGTAGCCACCAGCACAGAGACCGAGGTATCGCCCGCCATTGCGGACGAATTGCGCGATGCGCCGGTTCCCCGCACCATTGAGTGTGCGACAGTATCCCATATCTGCGCCGCCAGGCATGACCAGCATTGCACACGTAGTCATCCACGGCTCCTTGAGGATCATATCACCTGTCACAGGGATGACGGCATAGTGGTGAGCGAGCAGGCGGCGGAGGGTGTAGAGGCAGTGCCGGACTGAGTCAACGGTCGTTCCATTTCCTGTAGAGAAGGCGTCCGTCAGTAAGCGGCCGAGCTGTCAATGCGGAGTAAGCGGGCGAACCGGAGTAAACCAGGACATTGAGCCTTTTGCCAGCGAAATTGGCGTTGTTGCCCGTTGGCGTTGCCATTGTTGTTTCGTTGTAAAGGGAAATCGGTGCGATAAGATAGTTCCATCCGCCGAGGCCAACCGCCTTTCTCCAACTTTCCTAACCATACCTCAGCCATGTCGAACAACGTGGAGAAGACAGCTGTTATCCCGGATGATGATGATGAGCCGGATGATTGGTTAGGCCTTGTTCGATTCTGTAGTCTACGCGGTGCTAACTACTATCACAGGGACAAGCGGATCTTCAGCACAGGCTGCCATAGTAAGTTATACTCAATTCGAGTCACAGATACTATACTAATATATATCAGCCGAGCAGGATAAGATGAATGATTGCTACTATGTGAAGAAGGACTGGCGCGAATGCAAAAATGAGGTGAGCTATACTATCCAAACTGAACAGAGATCATTCCACCTGAAGCCATTGGAGTGTCAGTTCTCCAATTATCATCACACCGCTTCTCCAAAGTCCAATCAATTGATGGAATAGCAAACAGCTTCAATTACCCATACCATACTGACTCTATTCAACACAGATGGAAGCTTTCCGCGAGTGCTGGAAGCGCCAGGGCAACGACCAGCGAACACAGACCAAAGACGCATAATGCACTCTACCTATCCATAATACCATGTTCAAATAGTCGCCTCGAATCAATTCCACTCAATATATCCCTGACCATTCCACCACTGACGAGAACGAAGCTGTTAAAATCGATATCACGTGACGACATGTATTCGCCTCGTTGTAAGACTCCCCTCCTCCTTCCACTATCAACAACACAAGCCACGATGTCAGCTCCTCTTCGTATTCGGTCCTGGCGGGCAATTGAAACCTTTCAAAATGCCACACAGCTTTCGCGCTCCTCGAGAGCCCCCAGTTTACGAACCACCCAGCTCTCCAACCCCATAACCAAGAGAGCAATCAGCTACACCACCAAAAACCAGACCAACCAATCCACACCCAAACCCTCAGCAGCATCCTCGACCACAAAGCCCACCCCTTCAGCTTCATCCCCTATCCCAACCGGCGTCCCCGCCTCCCGCCTCCCAAACTCAACCCCCAGCCGCGCAACAACCGAGAACATCTCCAAAACAGGCCTATCAGACAAACCCCTCGAGCTGGAAAGCCCAGCCGAAGAGAAAATCGACTGGACACGCTCTTTCCACGGTCTATCAGCGGCCCCGTTCCCCAAAGAAGCGGCCGATATCCTGCTAGCGGAAGTGGAGCCCGACGAGGTCGAGATCAAGCCCGATGGAATCCTCTACCTACCAGAGATCAAATACCGGCGAATTCTCAACCGCGCTTTCGGTCCTGGTGGATGGGGTCTCGTGCCTCGGAGTGAGAGTATCGTTACGCCCAAGACGGTAACGAGGGAGTATGCTCTTGTTTGTAATGGACGGTAAGCATCTACAATCCGCCCTTTTTTTACATTGAAATTTTGTCTTTCAATTTGGCGCAGCCCGTATTGGGAAAATAGAAGATAAGTACCATCGGCTAACACACTTCTCCCACAGCCTCGTTTCCGTCGCCCGTGGCGAACAGGACTACTTCTCCCCGGATGGAATCCCCACCGCTACGGAAGGTTGTCGATCGAACGCGCTCGTGCGCTGCTGCAAGGATCTAGGCATTGCCAGCGAATTGTGGGACCCGCGCTGGATCCGCAAGTACAAGGCCAAGTACACGCGTGAGGTGTTTGTTGAGCATGTGGTTAATAAGAGGAAGACGAAGATCTGGACGCGGAAGGATGATCCTGTGGGATATCCGTGGAAGGAGAGTGGAAGTAAATAGGTTATGTTGGATGGTGGCTAGGACTTTGGCTTTTACCAGGAGGTCAAACTTGTACTATAGAAATTTGTGTTCGATATGTGTTAGATTATGGGTATATTATCTGTTTCTCTCCTCAATATTTTCACAGCAGGGAATTATTAACTCCTATACCACAGCTTTTTGTGTGATATAAAACAAGAATAGTCGGTCGCATGAGCGGCCTTATGATATCTTTCAGTGGTCTTCCCAGATATCATTCTGTTTACATGTCTTGTCAGTTTTATAGGTCGGAAAAAGGGTATGGACTTTTCTAAGTATAGCCGTTGACATACCTCATCTTTGAGACCCTGCTCCCATGTCAATTGCCTATTGTCTGTGTCATTAGTTCAATCGTATTCATGTAGAAGAAACCACAGCATGAGAGATCAGGACAAAAAGAGAATTGATTTTAAGATCCCAAAACCGGGGATAGCATATCTTCGTAGCCGCACACCACGAAGGGTCTAAACTTTTGATGCGGCTCAAAAAAACGCAGAAAGAAACTATCGACATCACACACGTAATATGAACAACCCAAGAAAAGAAAGGTAGGTAGCCAAGACTGGGCAATTAGAGAGAATCAGTACAAAAACAATCAAGCCTCATGCTCTCCATAAGGAGATTTATCCTTCTTCCTCAGCGGAGCATTGTTGTAGGTACCCGCAGCGGGTTGTGGGACTGTTGGCTGGGGCGGGGAGTACATGGACGGGGGCGAGATGGGGTCATAGGGATCAGAGAGCTGGTAATGGCCGGGCGCGGTCACGCCAGTGATGTCCGAGTTCGAGCCGCGACGGTCGCGTCCCGGTGTGTTCTCGGCGCTATAGCCGCCGGCCGGGATCTGATTGTACCCCGTGTCTTGGGGGTAGTAGTTGTTGAAGGGGTTGGGGTCTGGGGAGCCGACCATCTGGACTGTGCTCTGGTTGTGGTCCTGTGAGTGAGGACGGGGCTCGTAGCGGGCGCTGCCGCGAGAGCCTGGCTTAGGGGTCTCGAGAATAGGCACTTGGCTTGAGGATGGGGTCATGCCGGCGGCGACTGGAGAGAGAGGGGGGTTTCTGAGAGCAGGATGGGTCTCCTGCTCGTTATAGGAGACGCGATTGCCAGCCTTGCGGTGGCCGGTTGACAGACCGCGGTTGATTCCTTCACCTCCGGTGTGCACATTTAGCTGGTTTCCTTGGTTGGAGTTGTTGGTAGCAATGCGGTGTAGGGCGTTCTCATGACCGTCTTGGATGTCGCGGCTGGTGTCGACGGCTGGGGAGCGAGCGTTGAGCATTTCAACAATGGCAGCTTCGCGCTCGGCGTTGGTTTGAGTGGATCCGCGGTGGGTGACTGTTCCTGTGCGGCCCTGGTCGTATCCAGTCGACTGGGCTGTGTTCTCATAGTTGACGATACCTGCGGCGGCAGCGGCAACAGCGGGGTCGGGTTTGGTGGAATCAACACCGCCGCCCTGGGTAGACTTGCGGCGCCCAGCGCCTGCACCGGCATCATCACCCTTGTTATCGTCATCTGCGGCATCGGCGGTTTCTTCTGAGGGAATTTCAACACCTGGAGCGCGAACCTGCACCTTGCGGACGGCTAGGACCAAAGCACATAGGAACTTAGATCGCCGGGCAGCGCGGACAGTCTCGTTAGACCAGTTGGACTTGTGACGGATGTCAACACGCAGCTGGAGCTTGTCCATATCACCAACACCATCGAGCTCGATGTCAATATCCGGTTGGAAGTCACGGCAGTTCTCCTTGTCACGAACGAAGTTCTCCATCTCTTGGCGCAGCAATTGAACCTCAGCAAAGCTAGTGTCGAATGCTACAGGGATGACAAGCTGTTCATGCATAGCATTGGCGCGAGTGAAGTTGTCAACCCAGAGACTGTTCAGAATGTTGTTAGGCACCTGGGTGATGCGGGCGTCTTTAACATTCCGGAAGACAGTGAAAAGAAGCGAAATACGCTCAACGATGAAAGGCACATCGCTGACCTCGACACGGTCGCCAATGTCGAAAGGATGCTTGACGAAGAGGAAGATACATGAGCCAAGGACTTCTTGAGCGGTAACGGAGAAGACGAAACTGAGGGAGAGCAGCGAGGTGGCACCAGCTGCAATGACGGTACCAAATCCAGTGGTGACGAAAGAAATGAAGACAAGAACACCAACCAGACCAGCGACACACATGAGCAGGTTGTCCAGCACACGGATAGCCTGGTCGACATCGTGCATGCTATGGTTCAGGGCCTTTCTCATGCGTCCAAACTCTGTGATAGTCAGGACCATCTCGTCAAGACTGATGTCGCCGTTTCCATCCTTGTCAAGAGCCATGAAGCACTCCTCGGCCTCAGCCTCGTGTTCAGCACCCAGAACCTCAACGATGTCATCCAAGAACAGAGACTCACGACCCTCGACCACAAACGACATCCAGATACGGCGGGCGAGCGCAGCAGCATGGCGCTTGCGCTCAAGGGCATCGATAACCATGGTGTGCGTCGCAGTCGGGTTAAAGACTTGTTTACCAGTAAGCTCCGATGCGACGTGTCCAAAAGCGGCGGTGACTTTGTCGCCAACACGGCCGACGTTCTTGCCGACATGACGGAGCATGCGGAGGGGCATAGCAGAAGACCGCTTGCCATCCTTCTTGCCAGCTTGAGCCAAGATGGAGTCAAAGATGAGCGAGTCCTCCTCCTTGAATTCAGGGCAGTACACGGGGAACATATTGCGTGAAGCATCAAAGAGAAGAGAGACCAAGTGCACATTGCGCTTGGAGGTCTGGATCTTGGCGTCGAACTGCTTGCGGTGATAACTGATCGAGATGAGCTGCACAAGAGCTTTCTCGGCTAGGTAGATGAGACTGCAGACAAGCAGAGCAAACAAAATATTCTTGACACTCTTCTCCCATGACTTAGGAGCCGTATCACCGGATTCTTTCTTACCAGGAGTCAAGGTCATAACCGGGAGGAAAGTCACGAGGGAAATGATAGCCCAGATGACAAGCGCAATGGGGGTCTCGAGGGCGCGCAGAATAAGCGCATACTTGCGGGTACCGGAGCTGACGATACCACACAAGAACTGGAAGAAATAAGGAATGTAACGGGCGAAGATCTTGGACGCCCACAGACTGAACCAAATGATCTCAATCCAAGTAAAGAACCAGTAGAGATGAACACCGCCAATTTTGGCGTCCTGGGCAACAGTAGCGCCCACAATGATTGGAATCGCGATCAAAATCGCAATGGGAATAACATAAATCAGGTAACGAGTGATGAGGGAGTAATTCAGGACAGCTTGGTAGAAACGGCCCATACGGTTGATAGTGCCATCCTCGGGCGCCACAGCAGGCTTTCCGGTCAAATCATTGATATCGGTATCCGCGCGACGTCTGCGGCCAGGACCACGGAGGTGATGGTGGCCAACGATAGGGGCCTTCTCGGTGGTTTGCGAGTTACCACCGGGGCTGGTATTGGTGTTCCATTTACGTGCGCCCGTTTGACCACGGGAAGTGGTCTCCGTCAATGGGATATCAATTGTCACGTCATTGGGATTCAACATCCCATTTCCATGATCCGGCATGTCGTGTAGCTGCTCAAATCGATGAACTGTGAGTCGTCTAGTTGAAAGACTCGAACTTCCCATCGCAAGGATCTCGGAGGACAGGCAGGGCCTTTATTGTTTGGATGCAGATCCACCCCTCAAATAAATGGCTTCGATTGATTGGGGGCCTTCGTGTGTGTAGTGGAGACACACGAAAAAAATAGTACCGTTATAGCTCACCAACGGCTCGTAGCCCTGGTTTTTTTTCGCCTCCCCCTCGCCGGCTAAACCAAAAAAAAAAGCCCGCGGGCGCAACTTTGCGTCGCTTGTGATAGCTGTCAGCTATGGATGGCAATGATTGCCGTGTGTGTGGACTTCGGGAGTCGATCGTCCAATGTCAATGGTCAATAAGTTGGAGACGTGGATCGACAAATTGGAGTAGTGTAAGATTTAAAACTATCAATGTACATATGTACAGTAAATGAATGAAAGAGAGTGTCAATTGAAAAGAGTGTAAAAGAGAGAGAAAGAGATCAAAGTCTTAAAGTAGAAAAATACAAACCCATGGACTCATCGGACATGCCGTGTTTCAGGACCCGTTGGGGGGGAACGGGCAAAAATGTGAGACCGCCTTCTTCCCCCCTGTGGAATCCTTCCAGCTGCATCATTCGTCGTCTTTCCTCTTAGTGGCTGTCCTTATTACCGATCGACTCTAGATTGGGGAACTTCCAAGGTTCCCCATTCCGCCTTATATGAAGTGCCCCATCTCGCACTGTTAATTTATCCATCCCCAAACAGGAATACCGACAAGGATGCAGGTCCACTACGCCCCCACAGCTCGATATATCTGATCATCCAATGAACATCCCCAATCAGCGGGTGGCTTGAGATCAAACGAGTCTACGGGGTATTAATCTAGCCAACAGGAGAAGGACACTGGTTCTAGATGCATCAGACGCACGTAATACATATTATATGGTGAAAATCCTGCTATACGCCATTCATGCTCGCGAGTCAAGATGCATCTTCTCCAGCGCAGCAACAACCTGCTTCCTATCCCAACCACCCTCCAACCCCCGCACAACAATATCCTGCTCACTCTCCGGTGCCATACCACCTAGCCCCGGCGGCCTCCGGTCCAAATTCGTAGGAAAAGGATATCCCTCAGCAACAGCCTGTACAAAAGCCCTAATCTCTCTCTTCTCCAATGAATGCATCTCAGGATCAAGTTCCTGTCCGGCCAACCCTCCAGCAACCCTGAACCGCTCAACCAGCAAATCCCAAGCAGCATCAATTAGCGGCACGGAATCTACCGTCTCCATAGGCTTCCCAAACGCACTACTAACCTGCAATAAATTCGCAACACGCCGGAAACCCCCATTCCCAGGATCCATCTTGTTCTCACCAGCAGCATGGAAAAGCGCCGGATTAAAGAACAACCCATCCCCAAACTTCAACGGTAGCGACACATATCTTTCCTGGAAGAAAGCGCGGAACTCAGGCTTACGCCACGCCAGATAGCCAGGCTTGTATGTCTGACTGAAAGGCAGGAAACGAGTTGGCCCGCTCTCGATGGGCATATCGCTATGCGCGACCGCGCCCTGCAGCGTCAGGAACTGCGACGTTAGCTGCGTCGTGGCTGGGTACCGTTTGCAGGACACTTCTTCCTGGAAACCGAGGTGGTAGTCGCGATGTGCTTCCTGTGCCGCGCCGCCTGGGTGCACGGCGTTGACTTGGGCTGTCACGCGGTATGCTGGACCCAGCCAGGATTCGGAGACTGCTGCTAGCCATGGGTTTGAGTAGTAGTCGATGAAGGAGGATGGGTCTTGTAAGGCATGTTTTGAGAAGGCATTCCAGATGCGGTCGTTTGTGCCGCCTACGGCGAAGTGGTCGCCTTTCTTGGTGTCTGATTGTGCGGCTTCGCGGGTGATGATCGCGTTGAAGGCCGTGTTTGTGTTGTTTAGGATTGTTTCGTATTTGGTTGGTGCATACATTGATCGTAGCACGTAGACGCCCGGGCCTGTGTGGAGGACATGGTGCCATTCATCTTGGAGGCGGGTGATTAGGTCTGCTGTTAGGCCTGTGGATTCGATGGCGGCGAGGTCATAGATGGGAATGTTGGATTGGACTTCGCTGGCTAGTGGATAGGTTTCTGGGTTTGTGGTTTGCGAGCATATGTCTTCGAATTCGGAGAGTTGTGGGGTGGAGGGGGAGTAGAGACGAGAGGAAATGCCATTCATGGTTGCTTTCGTACTTTTGTATCCAATATCTATCAGGGGAATGTATGTGTATCCCAAAGACTTTGGTGAATTTAAATAGTTTCAGGGCGGAAATTAATCTCCTTCGACTCCCCGCATTTTAGGTACTGGACATCGACTTGCGACTCGGAAAAAGAATTCCGTTAAAAATGAAGTTCAAAAATAATAGCCAAAAATTTCTAGGCCTGGATGGGTATCACAGCTATCAAGCAGTATAGTACAGGTCTACCGCTACCACTGAAGCACAAAAAGAAAATAAGCCAAATAAACCATTCAGTCCTCCCGAACGCCAAAGCAGCAGGAGAACACCTCGCCTAGAAAAAGCCTTCATGTCTCGTAAAAAAACAGATCAAAAAGCATGCATAAAATCAATGGCATCCGTGTGTGTGCGTGCCTGTTTCATAAGATCCAAATAATCCCGACCCACGCAAATCTATGCTTGAATTTCAAAATCAAACGTCTTTTTTAACCAGAGAAAAGCAGGGAAAGAGTTTCGTAAACGCGTGGGCCACTGGTCCCGTGGCAAATCATGCATTCATCATGACCGCCCCAAGGTCCGACGTGAGGACCGTTTCGGATGGCGGTTGGTTTGTTTTTGATTCGGTGAGAATGAGTGTGTGTTCCGACATCGTCTCGAGCAGGGCACTCGGTCGTCCGGTGACGGTGAAGAGGACCTTCATGAGGAGAGTAGGGCCTTGACCGTTGAGACCGCCTTGTGGTTGGCGCCGGGTGTGTGTGAGCAGCACGCGGACGAGGTCGCGGATTGGGCCGTCTGTAGACGAATTGTGGATGGCGTCTAGACCGTCAATTATAAAGACTAGAAGTGGTGGGGCGGATTGTAAGAGGGTGTCGACTAGCGATAGAGCGGCTTTCCAGCTGGTGAGAGTTCCGTCTAGTTGGCGGAACCGCTCAGCGCTGAGATCTAGTACAGCATCGCTATCGACTACAGGAGGAAGCCAGTCAATTAATTGCCGGATTATACTGTAGGTGAGGGCGATTAAGCCTTGCTCCTGTAGATTCAACCCCTTGGCCTCCTGGGCAGGAAGGGCACAGAAATGAGAGACGACGGGCAATCGAGCCTGACGAGCAAAGGAGGCATAGCATGCTGAAATTAGAGCCACCGGGTGAAGAGATCCGGTAGGTTGAGTCCCGCCCACAGCTAGAGCCTGAGATCGTGAACTAGTGGCCCATTGCTGGAGAGATGCAACGATATTACCCTCGGCGACGACTTTGACATCGGGTTCGTAGTCGCAAATCTGATCATCACTATCGAAGAAGTCCTGGAGGTGTTTGGATGAGCTTTGGATCTCGAGTCGTGCGAGACGGCGCTTGGATCCCCTCGACCATTCGAAAGAGGACGTGTCTATTTCCGTTAGATGGTGCATCGAGCTGCAAGATGCACATTGACTTCCTACCTATATTTGGAGCCGGAGGTGTGGTCATGCAAACAATGCCATTGCTTTGTTCACTGACCGGCTCCAGTTGCCCACGCACAGAACTTAGTGTCTCTGCCAACAACCGATCCCGACCCTCCCTATATCGAATACGCTCCTCCGCGTCTTGCTGAATCTCCCAAATGAGCCGGCGTGTGATGGTATTTTGTGCCGCTATCCGACGGTCTTTTCCTCGGCGTCCTACTTGGCTGAGCCGGGACTCTTCCCAAAGTGCCCGGGGACTATACGGGTCTTGATCCTCCTCGTCGACGTCCATTGCCACATGCTGCCATGGAAGGTTCTGTGCTTGCAGTTGTATATAGAGAACCAGATGATGAAATTCCGAGTACACATCCTGGCTGTGCATATTCAGCAACTGGCAGGTGGACCTCCGAACATACCAGTCCATGAATTCGGTCAAAAAGAAGAATATTAGAGCGTAAGTTTTCGTAATATGTTGGACGGCGTTTGCGATTATGCTAGGATCGCTAGGAAGACCTAGAGCATCGTGAATATTTATCAGGGCAGTAGCTAAGCCCTCCATTACCCGTGGGTAATGGGATGATGCCTGACCCATAGGTTAACGATACGACGCGAACTTTTGTGATAGATCAAAAACGCACCTTGATCACTGATTGCAAGACTCCGTAGAATAAAGGGGCGTAGGCGTTAGGGTCCGGAAGGGTAGAAAGAAGGGTCGCGTGAGTGTCCATAGTCGGAAGAAGTCGATCACACAAGTCCATGGAGTCGCTAAAGACCCGTTGTCGTGGACGTGCCATCCAGAATGCTTTGATATTGCCAAGCAAGGCCTGTACATCAAGTACCGTTTGTGGCCGTTCCTCCCATTGAACCTGATCCTGAGGTAGGAGAAGGCTGGTAAACCGTTTCCAAGTGTGGGCCAACTCATTTCGTTCGATATCGAGTTCGGCGATGGCGGGGGTTCTGGACAAGGATCAGGTTAGAAGATAGGGTAATGATTTTGTAAATACTTACGTCGAGATTGGCTTCCCGTCAAAGCGGTGTTGCCAGGCTCGGCTGACAGTCTCAGGCATGATGCCACAGTGATAAAGACAAAGCAGTTAGTTTCTTTCACGACATATCCCAAAAAGGAGAGATGCGCGTTGCCGTTGAAAAGGGAAGAAGGAAGGGAAGAAGAAGCGGGTTTTGCCGCTTAGAGAGAGAGGGGGAACTAAAAAGCTAAAAAGAGAGAGAAGAGAGACGAGAGAAGAGATGTTACTATTAATACTTTTTTTTTTTTTTTCCTTTCTATCTTTTCTAATGTTAAGGTAATTCTAGAGCATGTCTTATCTGAGTTTATTTCACTTGATTTTACTGTTTTTTTGTTTTTTGTTTTTTTTTTTTTTCTATTTTTTTCTGTTTTTTTTTTCCTTGTTTTTTTCACACACTTAAAATGTAACGGGCCTAATGAGAGCCGAGGCCTTCTTGGGGTACATTCTTACATTTTGATATATGATTAAGGCATACATAATATATAGCATAAGCATAAGTAACTAACTAGTCAATAACTATACTCAATTAAAGTAGACGGCAAGTAGGCTGTAAGAAACGGCCGCAAATGAGGCCGTTCTTGGCCGTCGATTTGCCAGTGTTTTGCCGCGGAATCCTGAACCTAATAAACTACTATGTGGATATCTGTCAAAAAGCAAGCTTTGAATTCAACTTCCTAATAATACATGTAGCGACATCGCTCAGGCTTCTAGAAAGACATAGCGGCAGCACGCAGCGAGATCCTCAGCCGTGAATGTAATATTTCTTTCCGTCGTGTTAGGGGCCGGCCGGCGGCGCATGACGGATTCGAAATCTAGTTCCAGCGGGGCATTCTGAACATCTGTTGGGGTAATGACGATCTCTTTAGCCGCTAGATGAGGTTGTAGTACTGTTTGGGAGTTTGTTTGAGATGGCGGAGGCGGAGGCGCAGAGAGCAGAGTGCGTCGGACATCTGCCTGTAGTCCACGCGTGATTCTGGGGGTGGTAGGCTCGAGATGGTAGAGATTTATAACAACTCTACGCTCAGGGGATCTCTGGATGCGAAATAGTATGACTGTGTTGACTTGGTGGTCGGAATTTGAGAACCACCAATGTGCATCAGCTCGTAGTTGTGCTTCTGATTCAGAAAGACCAGTTTCAATAACGAGCGAAGGCCAGTCGTTATCTTCAGAAGGATTCCCTAACGGAGTGAGAGACTCGTCGGCTTCTTTGTCGCATGTTCTTCCATTGTACCGCGAGGCGCCGTTCAAGGTGTAATCGTCTGGATCAATCCCCATATCAAGTAACTTCGCGACGAGTTTGCTTGAGAATGACCGCGTCACTCGCTCATGAGCTTTCGAGGGTATTATTCGAATGACCGCTTGTCGGTTTTGTGTGTCGAGTGTTAATCTATAGGGAACCTCAAGGGGGTTTCGATCGCCAGCTAATAGCTGCTGTAGAGGCGGGGATATGTTTAACACGACGATAAACTGGTTCGAGTAAGACGTGTCGGAGTTAATTTGTCGGCATACATCGTTTGCGGTTTCTCGAAGGACAGAAATGAAGGGGGCAGACAACACCACAGCACCCGGGATTTCGAATGGCAGGTGCGAATAACAGACCCCGGCTGCTTCCAGTTGCGAGGCTCGAGACGCAACGTCTGATTCGGACCTGTCGATAGACTTCGCCGAGTCGACATACTTTGCAGCTAGGGGGGAGGAAGCTGTGGATAACGGCAGAGATAGCATGTTGACTGAACGGGGGCGTGTGGGGAAGGGGAGGCAAGAAGTGAAGCAGAAGATTACTACTGATGGAGGGACCGTTATCGAGAAGAGAGACAATAACCATGCGACAAGAGTTGTGACGCAAGTCTACGGCAGGCGGTAGGAGGGCGGCGACCCGCTTGCCGTTGTGTCGAATACTATTATATATTATAATATACATTAAGTTATCGTTCTCCTCCAATACTCTTTCTATAAAGCGGGGACTCCTATCACACTTTACTTAAAACGATCCCCGGGTGTTCGCATCTCCAGGTTTCAATATGGAGAGACTCAAAGAAAAATTGTTAAGGTTTTGATTTCTTCCATTTTCACTCCTCACCAGACCTCATCCTCTTTGCTTTTTTTTTTCTTCCTCTTTCCCTTTGTGAATTAAAGTACTCCACGTCAAGTTTTATGTCCAATCCATGTATATATGATCTGTGGGGGAGCGTTAATCGTGCAACAATAATCCGCTGAAGAAACCTTGGAGAATCTCATGTCAGACCATGGGGATGATCAGATTAAATGTCTCGGTCCTAGAAGCGCACGGAAGTCCGGGTTGTGAAACGGGCAAGTTGGGCGAGTACTTTTGACCGAATACGAGAGCGACAATTGATGACGTTCTAAGGTTAATTTCTATCTTGTTGTAGGTACCTTAGGTAGTGATGCATTTATAACTTTAATGGATTCAAATAAAGAGAGAGATATATATATATATATATAAATATATAGCTAACATTAATAGATAATAGATAGAATTGGAATTAAAATCCATGGATAAAAAAAAGATAACAATGCAATTTATAAAATGTAATGATAATCTTCTCCGCTTTGATCCCAAGATTTTAGGGTCGATCTCCCCTCATTTTCTTTTTGGGATTTTCCCGGTTTCTTTCTCTCTTATGCAAACTAATGTGACCCCACACATTATTCCATCCGCCGTCTCCCGCCATGGGGCTGTTTCTTCTCTTTCTCTTGTTCATCTCTGTTCAAGCTATTGTGGTTTCATTGCCATCAAATACCACAGACATCCATATTAAATCCACTGGATTTCTGATTCAGGGAAACAATCTAACTGGCCAGAAGCTTATCCCCTTAACCGAGTCGCTGATTGAATCAACCACAGCCCATCTTAAGGTGCTATTCGCTCACCCATTGTTCAATGGGGCACTGCTGACATTCACAAGACCTTTAATTATTCTGGCACTGCCACTCAAGTTATCCCAAGCAATTCCCTCAACTTAAAAGAATCACAAATCGCTTGCATATCTTGCGATCAGGACGACTATACCGGAAATATCCGAGTTGACGAGACAATTGAATACGTCACCTCTGCTCAATCCGCTGCTGCCATTATACTATATAGCAAAACAGCTACCGGCTGCAGCTTGAATTCCGATGATCAGACCGCTGAACGTTATCCCAATATATTCACTTTCACAAGCCGATCCGGCTATTCTGCACTACTCCGTGCTTTTGATCAACCAACAACTATCAGCATCGTCTCAATGTCTTCATATATAGGCGGTGTTTCTACCGATGAGAATGCCAGTGGTACAGGTGATAGTCCGAACACTGGTTCGTATCTCAACTCTTCTCTCCACCTTCAGTCCGTTGACTTTCCCTAGCCATGATCATCTTGTACAGTATCACAGGCATCATCACCGCACTGTTCCTAGGAATTATTATCACAGGTGCAGTCCGGGCTCATCGCCATCCAGAGCGATATGGTCCTCGTCGGATTGCCGGACGAGTCCGACAAAGCCGAGCCCGAGGTCTAGCTCGAGCCATGTTAGATACTATACCGGTTGTTAAATTTGATGATAAACACGATGACGTGGAGGCCGCGAAACGAGATGTTGAGATGATGAACACTGAAGATGCTCGCGAGCTCTCCCATCAGGATGGAAACACTACTGGGGTGTCAACGCCTCGCGAATCTGAAATGCCAACCCCAGACGATAACGAGCGCCCCACTGCCACAGCCCCCGAAGCCAGGACCGAGATGCCTGACGCAGGTAACTTCTCATGTCCTATTTGCACAGATGACTTCATCAAGGGCCAAGACCTACGTGTCCTACCCTGTAATCACCAATTCCACATGGAATGTATTGATCCATGGTTGATGAACGTTTCTGGCACTTGTCCCCTTTGGTACGTTCCATCCAATATTGACATTATATATCAACTCCCCATGAACTAAACTAACCATCTCGCAGCCGCATCGACCTCAACCCACCCCAACCTGAAAATGCAGAAACCGAGGAAAATGCCGACCAAAATGACCAATCACAAGTAGAAGGCGCAGTCCTAACAACCGACGACGCCCGCCAGCAAGCCCGTCAGCAAGCCCGCCATACACATCGCCGTCTGACCAACTACCTGCACGGACCCCTCAACGCCCGACGAATGCGCGATGCTACTGTCGAGGAGCGTCTCGCCGCGCTGCGAAGCGTCCGCGAAGCAAACCAAGGCGAGTCTGCGCCCGAAGAAGGAGTACGTCGTGGTCTAACCACCCGGTTACGCGATCGCTTCCGCATTCGAACCCGCGCTCACGGTGCCGAGGGTGAAACATCCGCTGACGCCGATCATGCTGCGCCTTCTCCGGCGGCTCCGGCGGCCGTCCACCTCACGCCGTCCACTGCATGATTCACTCCTTTACATATCACTCCTTTACGTTTTGCATATATTTTGATTCACGATTCAGATGATCTCAGGTCCTCGGTAGGAGGCTATACGGCGTTTTGTGTTTTTCTATGGGTTTTGGTTTTTTTTTTTTTTTTTTTTTTTTTTTGGAACGAGCATTTGGGTTTTTTGTTTTTGTTTTTTTTTTTTTTTTTTTTTTTTTTTTGGAACGAGCATTGGCGTTTTTTGAAAGGGGGTTTGGAGGAAAAGAGAGACTGGTCTTGGCTTCTTTGTATCTTTTTTCTCTACATATACTCTTTGTATATCATGGATATAGGGTCACATACACACTTCTACATACATTAGAATTTATGCGCTGAGATAACCGTGCGGCACGAGGACAGTCCCCGTCTAGCCTTATATACCCGCCATTCACAAGCATCCCATTTGTCATGGGAAGTATAGTCGCCAGATCACCAGTGCTATGGATTATGTTTATCAAGTAATATCAGATCTGATTTCTATTTCTCATGGATCCACTGGCCTTACTAAAAAGGGGTCCACGGGTCCCCATAATGATGTTACGATCGCCAGGCACAACGAGTCATCTTCTGACTTGGGGGATTGGCTGATGTCCTTGCATCAGTGGCTGACACCTGGTCTTACCTAAACTGTTTTGCATGAGGGATATATGATACATATTCTGATATTAGCCATAATACATCTATTACCTTAACAGTCTAATGTTGAACATCGGTATATTATCCGGTGGAGAATCGAAAATCGGACCAAGTCCGTTTCCCTTTAATTCTCCGTCCCGGGATCCCCCTTATTTTAGTCAGTGTGGGGGACGTTTGTAATTTGCAAGATTCTTTGGGGAAGAGGAAATTGTCTCCGCACGAATTCAACCGGCATCGAAAACAACCGGCTTGACTAATACCTACTATGTATATACCGAATACTCCGTACCGAGTGTAAATGACACATATTGTAGTAACAGAAACATACAAAATCCCTTTGCCGAGACTTCATCATGCAATGATAACCTTCCAGAACGGTCTCCACAGTGCGTCTTTTTCCCGTCGGAGTTGTATGACACATGATTTCTAGTCGGCGGATGTAGCCTGTCGGAGAGAGGGAATATATTGGAGAATTGTAATCAGGTGTTTTTTTTAAGAACTGTGTTACTAGAATACTAGGTAACTTATAACTTATATAGGTATAGCATGTGAACTCGGTATATGAAAATGATACGGGAAGTTCCTCGGTATCTTGTGCGCCGAGGGTAGATATGAATATAAGAGAACTTGAGGAACTTGAAAACTTGAAAAAATTTTGAAATTTTGAAATTATATTCAACTTGAAATTTGTACTTGTATCTTTCTCCGATTACATTACAGCGTGCGCTGATTCCCCCACCCCCTCACATCCGGTGAACGCAAGCAGGAATATCCCGTTTCGGTGTCAGATTCCGGGGAATACGTACCAGTATTTTTGGTTTATATAATTCACCATGTCTATTCAATCCGCTAGAGATCGTCTTTCTTCTCTATCATCACACATCATGGGTTCCTCCAATCCTTCAGTATTCACCGCAGCCACTGTGGCTGCCGCCCCCGAAGATCCTTTGTTTGGTCTTATGAAGGCCTATCGTGAAGACCCCTCCGATAAGAAGGTCGATCTTGGAATTGGTGCTTACCGTGACAACAACGCGAAGCCTTGGATTCTGCCTGTTGTCAAGAAGGTAATGTTCATTCTATCTTCATTTCTATAGGTTATCTAACACATCTATAGGCCGACGACGCCATTCACAATGATCCTAGCCTCAACCACGAATACCTCTCTATCGGTGGTCTCGCTGAGTTCACCTCCGCCGCTCAGAAACTGATTGTTGGCGCAGACAGCCCTGCAATTCGCGAGAAGCGAGTACGTACCTTCTACTCGAATATACCTCCCAATAACCACCCCTCAGACCCCAACTAACCCCACCCCCACTAGATCTGCACCCTGCAAACCATCTCAGGCACCGGCGCCGTCCACCTAGGCGGCCTCTTCCTCTCCAAATTTCACCCCCAAAAGCCCGCCATCTACCTCTCAAATCCAACATGGGCAAACCACAACCAAATCTTCTCAAACGTCGGCCTCACCCTCGCAAAGTACCCCTACTTCTCCGTGAAGACAAAAGGCCTTGATTTCAGCGGCATGATCTCCGCCCTCGAAGCCGCCCCCCAAGGCTCCGTAATCCTCCTCCACGCCTGCGCACACAACCCAACAGGCGTCGACCCCACCGAAGACCAATGGAAGCAAATCGCCGAGCTAATGCGCTCCCGCTCGCACTTCCCCTTCTTCGACACCGCCTACCAAGGCTTCGCATCCGGCGACCTAGTCCGCGACTCATGGGCCATCCGCTACTTCGTCGAGCAAGGCTTCGAGCTCTGCGTCGCGCAGTCTTTCGCCAAGAACTTCGGTCTCTACGGTGAGCGCACAGGCGCATTCCATTTCGTCTCCGCGCCTGGTCCAGACGCCGCTGCTGCCTCTGCACACATCGCTTCCCAGCTGGCTATCCTGCAGCGATCGGAGATCTCGAACCCTCCCGCTTACGGCGCGCGCATTGCTAGTCGTGTCTTGAATGATCCCGTTCTATTTAAGGAGTGGGAGGCGGATTTGCGCACGATGAGCGGTCGCATTTTGGAGATGAGGAAGGGGTTGCGGGATCGTCTTGAACAGCGTGGTACACCTGGTTCTTGGGATCATATCACTTCGCAGATTGGAATGTTTAGTTTCACTGGTTTGTCTGAGGAGCAGGTTATGACGCTGCGCTCCAAGTGGCATGTCTACATGGTATGTTTTTCTTTTTCTGTATTGGATATATGTTTGGAATTGCAGCTAACCCTTTTCCACCAGACGAAGAACGGCCGTATCTCAATGGCCGGCTTGAACACGAATAACATCGACTACTTCGCTGAGGCGGTTGATAGTGTTGTTCGCGAGTCTGCTAAGTTGTGATACCTTCCTGATACCCCGGTCTTGAAAAGTGGAAACACTCGGTAGGCTTGGTTTGGCGTTCTATTTGCTTTTAGAAGTCTTTTAAATCTTCTGTGGAAGTTCAGAAGGATTTTCAGCATCAATTTACTATAGCCCTAGGACTTCGGTCTTGATATCGCATTTCTTGTCGTTTTGATACTCCCAACTGTGGGTCTGCATTAGATATCACATGCATCACATGTAATTCATAAATATAGTAATGCACCATTGAAGTCGTTGGATTATATTGTTCAATGGTCTTGCAAAGCCACTAGAACTGGAACCTCATTGATATTACAAGACAGGACCGTAGAAGCTACAGCCCAATACAAGAACTACCGCGTCCTAATCGAGAGACCTTGAGACAATATGCTACATTTCAATGAAATAGACATAATGGTATCTGGTATCGTGTAAAAATGCTTTCCATGAGAGCCTCCGAGAGCCCTGCTCAGCAGAGTCCGGACTAAAAGACCAAATCCCAAACCACAAGCCAGGTACACAACCCAACAGTACCCCAGAAAACAGCCTGAGCCGTACTCCGTCGCTCAGTAGCACGCTTCAACTCCCGATTTCCCTGCCCAACATTCGTCTGCGTCGTATCCACATCTGAAACAAGCTGAGAAATATACTCCTCCTGCGTAGCCAAATGCGAGACCAACGTTTCCTGCAAAGAAGAAATCTCCAGGAGAGATTTCTCGGCATTTCTAAAACACATTAGCCAAACCCAAGCCCAAGCCAATAAAAGAAAACATACTGGACCTTTCCCAGCGTATCCTCATAATGTCTAAGCATAGAATCATTCTCCTCAGCAAAAAGCTGCAACTGCTCCGGCGAAAGCTGCGCCTCGATCCGCGCCGTATCGGCCTCACTCAAAGCCACCGCATCAGGCGCCTGGAAAGTAGGGTCAAACCCACCAGCCCCAGTTCTCTCCACAGAAACGGATCCCTTCCGCGCCGCGTTCCCAGCAGCCCTCCCCGCACTGGCTTTGTAAAGCACGCTCTTCTCCTTCTCCCGCACCCTCTCAATCCGCTTCTCGACCATCCTCCGCTGCTCACCGACGGCGCTCTCAAGACCGCGTCTCAAGAACCAGAGTACGCTTTCGCGGATCGTGGCTAATGACCTTGCGCTCTCCTCGGCGTGGATCTGCTCGGCGGATTTGCCTTCATCGGCGCTGGCGCTGTCTAGTGCGCCGCTGCCGCCTGCCCAGCGGCGCAGGAGGGCGCCGGCGGCGGAGTGGCCGTATTTCTTGTGGAGGAGGGTGGAGGTTGTTTCTTGGCGGAGGGATTCGGCGGATGAGAGGTTTGCGATTGAGGTTGCTAGGTCGCGGAGGAGGAGGGCTGTTGATGTGTCGACTGCATCGCGTTCGGGATCTGTGAGGTTTGTTTGGGGGTTGGGGGTTGGGGGTGCATTCTTTAGGTTTGGGGTTGGTGCTCTTGTGTTTGTATTGCGGTGTTGGGGTTGGGTTGTTGAGAGGTAGGCGTGCCGGATTGATTGAAGATATTGAAGGAGGGAGTGGATATGTGAGTTCTGTGTGTGCTTTTTGTTAGATTTTCTTTCTGTTTTTAGGGCTCGTAGTGGGTGTGAGGTGAGTGCGGAGGACGTGGCTTACAATTCGGTATGCCTCCTTTAGGAATTCGTCGGCGGTTTCCGTGCAGGGTTTCCTGATTTTGGGGAGAGACGAGCCTTGCTTTGAAAGCAGTTTGTTAAGGGTGGGTGTTAGGTCGGTCATTGTGGATGTGGCGTTTGAAATGTGTTGCTATACAACTGTACACTTGTCGATCAACATTCAACGTCACTGCACGAGTGGTCTATCCCGCACCCCGCATTTGTTTATACTAGAACTGAGATCGGATCAGGCATGTCACCAACTGTATAGAATTGTCTTCGGAATTTGCTCTTACTTTTCATCATGCAGCTCATCACTTCTCAAGTGGTATCATATCTACAAGGTACTAACCCATTTATCTAACCACTACACTACATACCCTACATCACATCCATCTACAATGGAGGAACCAAAGGTCCACATTGTACGGGTCTCTCCTGCAACCCCAGATGGCGAAGATATCATTTCAGTCGTGCCAGATGCCAAGGGCATGTCCAATGAAGAAATGCAAGCAGTTGCCTCAAGCCAAGGCCACACCACTGGGTTCGTCTTCCCCGCACCCGCAGCCTTCGATTTTTGCCACTTTGAGATCCGCTTCTGGACCCGACACTACGAATTAGAGAGGTGCACCCATGGCATGATAGGAACTGTGTGGCTGCTGTCAAAGCTTGGCTTGACACCACGAGACTACCTCCACATCGTGACCAAGGGCGGCGGTCTCATGGAAGCAAGGATCACGAAGGCTCCAGAAAATACAGACATCACAGTGATCTGGGACATCTGGGTTGAAGTCTCCCACCCGAAGTGTACATTCATGGATGTTGTGAGTGTGAAACATACTGACGCCATACTATCTGAACTGGATATTTCGGGAGATGAAATACCACGCGGATTACAAGTTCGCAATGCTGGCATTAACAGGGTGAAGACGCTGCTTCCACTCAAATCACTTGAGGTATTGAATTCTTTGGAGATGGAATATCGTCGCGCCAAGAAGCTTTGTGAGAAGGTTAAAAGTACTGGTTTGTGCGCATATGTCATCGTCGATCGCGAACTGCAGTTGTATGAAGCGAGGGAGTTCCCTAGAGATTTTGGATCTTGGGAGGATACTGCGACTGCTTTAGCTTTTGCGCTGTTGTTCAATGACTGCCTCCCCAACCCCAAGAACACAATGAGGATTATGCAGAATTGGGGTAGGGGCCGTCGTGGTGAGGTCAATTTGAGGTTCTGGACATCGTGGGATGAGGTCGTTGGCTGTTGGATTGGAGGCTTTGCCAAGTTTGAGACTGGGAAGAAAGAGACTGAAAAGGCGACGACCGAGGAGGCTGATACTTGGTAGAAACTGGAGAGACATGGGAGACTTTGTGGTGTGGACATCTAACTAGCGCTTTAAGCAAATCTGAATTGAAACAAATGACATAAATTGACACGTATCGACTTATTACTTGCCTGGATGATTCTGGAATATTCAGTATATCATAAAGAATGGCCAGAACAAGGGGTTTATAGCCACAAAACCAAGTTCTGATTCAGGCTCACATACTTGGTCATAGATACGTGCTTTTGTCAAGGATCTAGAATTTTAGACAAAGGTCAATGAATCAACTTGCAATTGGTGGAAACAACCATGTCTATACCCGTAACGTTATTCCAAGGCAAGGAATCAGGTTTCAGATATGTCGGTCAGACGTCACATTCGTGACACTACTAGTTTGTTTGTGTAGATATTGTTTCTTACTTAAAACCGACCTCACCTTCCTTTTTAACACTTATCAATCCAGCACTTTCACATATCCAAAATGGCTCGCCCACCTCAAAAGCAAGCAGCAACATCTACTGAGCTACCGACCATACATCGAACCCCATCCATCACACGGTCAAGCGCTTCATACTCCACGCCTGGCCACAAAGAACCCTCCGTGTCGAGTTCCGGCAATACCACCGATGTCACAAATGACAAGATCCGTGATTACCACTACCAAGTCAAAGCAACTCTCACGAACATTCTCAATGATGATCGAGTGAAGCATAACCCCAGTGGAAGCCGCTGTGTGCAGAAGGTACTGCTGGAAAACGAACATGACTTGCGGAAACAACGAAGACATTCCCTCGGTGCATATCCTGCTAAGCGACATCATATTCCATGTCCCGTCAACAAAACCCCCTAGTCTTGAGTTTTGACAATGCCACTGATGCCGCCAATGACACAATCCTCGATTATCATTATCAACTCAAAGCAACTCTTACGAACATCCTTAATGACGACCGGGTGAAGCATAATCCTAATGAAGCCGCTCTGTGCAGAAGATGCTGCTGGAAACCGAACAAGACATGCGAAAACAAAGATATTCCCTCAGTGTCTGTCCTGCCGAGTGAACAATCTATTTTAAATGTAACATTAATACTAGAGTCAAAGCCTACGCCTTTTCCCGTTTTCACTAGGGTCAATGATTATTAGTACATAGATCGTAGGTAGCAAAGCACGGGTGTACAACATATTTATACGGAGATTCGGCCCCACAGCGCGAGATTTAGTAGACCGGCGAGATCAGTCATACCATCCTCTCTAATAACAGCGCACTCAGAGTCTCTTAAATCTTCCCAGTCCCGGAGATGTTGTTCAATTGTCTCCCCCATGGTAGACGCATTGAAAATTTCACACATTCTCCAATGCGTATCGAGAAGTACAGGCTTGGAATCTCGTACTCGGTATTTGGTAAAAATCGGACGCGTCGATCGGAGGGAATAGCGGGGATATCGGCTGGGGGATATCGCTTGTAGGTTTTTACCTCGTACTCATTCTCGATCTCCTAATAAGAAGAGTAAGTATAAATGGGGTTTTATGGTAGGTCATTGCCTACTTACAGTAGGTTTCAAGGCAATTGCAAATTTCCCAAACTGAGTATGCACTGCATCTCGGAGAGTTATTCCATTGTGGAGAGTATTGATCTGCTCCACTGAGATGATATTGCGTACGGCAGGGAAACACTTGTATAACAGAGTCCAGGTCCTTGATGTATCTCTTGGTGCTCCGGACCCCCTTGACCAAGAGGCAAATGCGAAAGGTATGATATGAGCCCCCTCAGTCGGGCCGTAGAAAACGTTTTCTGGTTCACCTTCGTGCTCCCACCGATCTGTATCTAGTTGGCCCGTTATCACACAGCGATAGTTGTCCCACAGTTGGAGCTGTGTCGCGAACGAAGGCTTACGCCTTTCCGGTCGATCAATGGGAGAGGCAACTGCCTCAACGTGTTCCTGGCGCTTTGGATGGGGACCTACCACAGAGGATGCTTTTGATCGGGATCTCACTATTTAGCAATGTTAAGAATAGTCAACAGATACTTTTGAACGGGAGGTACTTACTCGGTGCAGCAAGACCGGTGAAAAGGTTCATAAAAACATCGTACAGCTCTCCGTCGGAGCTTGTTTCAATAATATCCCTCGCGAGTGAGGTTTTACCGGCCTCCGGCAGCCACGTAAGAAACGCATTTAAGCCGCCTTTTAACAAGGTTTCGTCCGCAAGAGACTGAATTTCGTAATTCTTGATCCTCGCCCGTGCTTCTTTCTCCAAGCTCGCCAGTGAGTCTGCACTGTCCATAGAGGGTGTTGATAGTCCACGGGGTGCTGTGGGCGGGGATGCTGCGGGCGGGGAGAATCTTGCTAATCGACGCCTAGCTCGTTGAGCACGCGGCGTGTTAGAAGGGGAAACCGATCTATCTCTCTTTGTCATCTTGGCGAGGGGCTTGTTTCATAGAATTGATAGATGCGAAGTGAAGGAAGATCTGCAGAATGTGTGGGGAAGGGTTCCGACCTCGGGAGGTTCCACCAGCGATCAATGATTATCGCCCAAATAGGAAACTCCCGAGTGCATCCCCTCTTTCCATTCCCTGCTTTCACCATTTCGTTCTAGGGGTTGGCTTCTTCTGTTCAACTAGAAACTGCAATCGGAAAGCTACAAGCTTCAGTTAAAATACAGATCCCAACAAATATAGGCCTACATAAGCAGGCATACCTATACTGATATAACGTTATTTCATAATTTATATATTTCTCACAGGATCTGCGGTCACTGCCTTATTCGGATCGACCCACAATTCAGTGACAAAAGGACAAACGGACGTGATCTTCCGAAACAAGTCCTTGATATATTGATCAACGCGCGCATTCTTACCTGCTGGTGCGTGCGACGACTAATGGAGCTGATCATCGTCATGCGGCCGGAGAAGCTTTCCAATTTCGACAGTCGCCATGTCACCAGCACGCCCATAATGACCTCGTAGTCTTCACCCTCGATCCCATATCCGCCCAGGGCTAAATTCTGCTTCTGCATCATGGATCCTGGTATGGGCGGTGCCTCCGGACCGTTTGCTTCCCTCTGTGCGATAAAAGCATCGATCGTCTCCCCACAGAGAATGGCTAATCGCTCAATCACCATGCTAAGCACCATCATATTCTTCCACTTCGCTCGTCAGGTGTCACAGTCGATCATGCCCTTACATAGGGAGAGCACTTCCTGGTAGATCGAAAGAATGGAGTTGAGACCCTGCTCGCTGGGTTCCCTTTCATGATGGGGCGACTGCAATTCATCCAGTAGGAAGACGGCCGAGGCAAGGCACGAGCAGGACGAGTGCTCCATAGCAATCTCGGCGGTATCCCGGGTCAACGACGGAGTCGGAAATAGACCCGGCTGTAGTGGAGTATTTTCCGATGCAGAGTAACTGTCGTGCATCAGTATTCTATTTCTGGATGGTCCCAGAACCGACAGGGGTATTTATATAACCTGCATTAAAAGAAATAGGCTGGGACGTGTGGGTTCCCTCCCACCGGGTAGTCTGAGTCCGGCACAAACGTGTTCTCCCCTTCTAGAGACCAATTGAGGAATCCGGACGGAGTCAAGGCTTCCTTGAACATCGGGTCCAGGACTGAGTCCGGGTCAACTAGGACCTGGTTTCCCAGCCCGATGCAATTCCCGTCTACTCCATGCGGTTCTATCGTTAACGGGGACGGCAGCACTGTAGCTGTAGCTGCAGCGGCCCTTGCGGGAGATCGGGCCGCCGCCGCGCCAACCACCGGACACGTCTCATTTCCATGATTTTTAGAAGAGCTGTGCGCTTGCTTCCTTTTGCCTTTTTGCGTGGGGACGTGGGTATAGTTGCAGGGGAGAGAAAGGGTTATGCACCGAGAACATCCCGATTTCCGGCCGCTGTAGCGGATCTATTTCATACGCAATTGCCCCAATTAGCCGTTTCGAATATGGGTTGTAAATGCATGAAGCCTTTCAGCGTTTGTGATCACACACCTTTTTTACCCTGCAATTATTGCAGGCCGAGTGTTGAGGTTTGTTGGCTACCACATTTCCCGCAACCCCTGATTCACGCTCGAGGAACTTCCCGGTCTTCTTGGGCTAGTAGCGCAGGGTTCCGAACATTGGATACCGAGATCGCCTAAAAAAGGGCTAAACTTCGAAATGTCTATCTTATCTCTATGACGGATATAAGCTACTCCAATTCACAACTGTTCAGCCGAACGCCAGATCCAACGGGTGAATCAGTGGAGATTTAGCGGCTCGTGCCGGCCTGCGGGGTGGTAATCTACCAATAGGAGTCGTAGCTATGGGCGGAGCGTCCGGACCGGTATGGCGTGGCGATGAAAGGAGGAACTGGACTAAACAAGTTGCCTTGAAAGAACATGGCACAGACTGGATATACAGACTAACGTCTAGGTTTGTCCTTAATATATATATTCTTTACCTCCCATTCGTGCTTGTTCTACCATGAGTACTCTCTGCATCAGCCATTCTGCATGTGACTGAGCTGACTATGTGCTGACATCTCTTAGCCTAAGCCTGAGCTCATAACGGCAAATAAAATAGGAAAGCCCAGGTAAAACCCGGTATAGTTACATTAGTATTTGTTATGCATTGGTCGTATCTCCATGCTACGCAAAACAGGGTATAGACAAAATCACGATGCTAATATCAAATCCAGCCATGCATCAAATCATCGTACGTTCTTCCACCCAAATCTGCACCAGTCAGAAAACGTTAAAAGAATAAAAGGATAAAAACTCACCTCGATCTTCCCCATCTCACTTCCTTCCCGTCGAGCCACCTCCTTCGCCGAACTAACCAGCAAATCCAAATCTTCTTGATCTACCATAGTAATCATATCCCCATCATCCTGCACCTTCATCTTCAGCGGACAATTAAATCCGAACTTTTCCCGAATGCGATTCTCGAATTCCCCAAACTCAATACTCGGCCCGATCATGATATACCTGGTATCATCGGGGGCGTGTACTTTCGTTCTGAACTTCTGAATCTCAGGTCTTCGCGGATTCGCATGACGGGAGTATCGCGTCGGAGAGCGAGTACGACGTTGTTGTGGTGAGTGACTTGGACCAGCCTGCGGAGCGGCGATGAGCTCGAAAGCGCCGTCGTTGAGGGTTGCATCGCATACGTCGCTGGCATATTCTTCCTCTTCATCGATGTATTGGGGTGGTTGGTGGCGGGATCCGCGACCCCAGCCTGTGTTTGCTAGGTTGCGCTGACTTGAGTATGGATCGTATGGGTCTGTGTGGCCGTACTCTTGTGCCGGTGGGTAGGTAGGATTTGCGTTTGTGTCGCTTTGGTTTCTGCGATGGCCGGCTTGTTCGCTGGTCATGCTTCTCCGACTGCTTTCCGGTTGATATCCACGCATGTTTTGTCGTGAGGATGGGCCACGCGGCTCTGATGCTGTTCGTGTTGTTCCTATCCGTGGCTTCTCGGGTGCTGCTAGTTCTTGTTGGGAGGGACGACGGTCTAGGCTGGCGCCTGCGCGATCTAGGTCGAGACGTGGTGGGCGGGCACCTCGTAGAGATGATGATCGGTGGTGGCTGGATGATTGGCCTCCTGAGCCAGATGATGTGCTGACTGATCGGTCATCTGGTGGTGGTGTTGGGGGGAATACGTTGCGGTTCAGCGGTGGTTCAGATTGTTGGCGAGTGCGGCTGCTGAGGTTTTGGCGGACTAGGTGGGATGCGGCGAAGGAAACCCCTTCGCGACCTTGGAGGGCTTCTTTGTCAATGGTCATTGGATTCCATTGGTGATCTGATGATTGGTTTCGGTCCGATGCGGCAACTAGTCGAGCCTTGCCTAGGTAGTCTTTTGTCTTGAGATTCTTGACTTTTGCTGCGTTGGGACGATAGAGTACTCCCACGGGAATTGAGAAGACAGTATAGCCCTATATCTACATTAGCTTGTATCGCGGCAGATTAGTAGAGTCCACATACATCTGCATTCTCGCGGATAGCATCGTCAATCACATCGTGATCCGGGGTAAACTTTTCTTTAGCTGCATACTCGAGGTCTTGGATGCCTGGGCCCATTTGTCGGAGGTAGATATAACAGAGACCCCGATTGAACAGGACTTCGCATGAAAAGAGGCGGAACATAAGACCAAGTTGTTCATAGTCAATGGAAGTATTCCCTCGTAGATACAGCAAAGTGTCATTAAAATTGGCCAAGGCTTCTTCAAAGTCGCCAAGCAAGAAATTAGATACACCTTGCTGGAAGTAGGCGATTGCCAGGTACCGGTCTAGGCCGACGGCACGTTGGTAGCATTCTACCTGCACCAAAATCAATTAGCTGTTGGGAAGAACATCTTGCAAGTTCACCTACTGCTTTATGATGTTCGCCTAGCGTTGCATAAATCACTCCACAGTTGAACAAGATCTTTGATGTGTCGGCAATCTGATCGAAACATCGCAAGGACACTTCGAATTCTTGATTGTCATAGGCATCAAGGGCCTGCACCCATGTTTCAATTTCCTTTTGGACCACAATGTCAGTATGATTAATGTTCCGAGAGATCAGATATACATACTTGTTTGAGCGACATTGTCCCAGAATTGAGCCAGCTATTATTTCTGACCTGTGCCTAGATGATATAAATTGGGGAAAGACTTTGTAAGTACTTTCCGTCCAACACTCTAGGGCACAGTAATAATTCCGTAGATGTCCGCCAGCTTGCTCACCAGCGCAAAGCTGGGAAAGCACAGGTAATATAATCCAAGGACACAGTCGGTGTGACGGAAAAACCTTAGGGTTAAGGGGCCAAGAACTGATGGGGGCGGAAGCGGGGAGACGAAGTCGAGAGTCGTCGATATTCCAAGATGTGAAGTGAAAATGTATTTATAGAAATGGGATGATATAAGATGTGATTGAAGTAATTGGTTTAACCTCTTCTTTCTTTGAATAAGTGGAGATTGAGGGGGTGACCCAGCAACTTGGACCGCAGAAAGGCCAGGGTTAGCGGGGATAGGGGGAAAGGAGGAAAAGGGAACAAAAAAAGAAAAGAAAAATAAAATATGAATGTAAGAAAAAAAACAAAATAAAATTGAAAAAGCAAACAATCTTAGGACCTGCAGAGGGGTAGGGGGGGAAAAAGACTAGAAAGGCTACTTTGACCGAGTGATGGGATAATCCACTTTATAATTATGCACCTCTCAGTCAATAGGATCTCACAGAAGGGTTTTCATACTACCAAAGCCCGTGAGTGGGCAGATTTTCTAACGAAAGTATATCTGTGACACTTAAACATCTCAATCGGCCAATATTTCATGGGCTTTGACTTAATATTTTGACTTTCGACTCTATTGAAGGTGACCCATCACACAAGTCTGGTGGGGGATTTTCTCTTAAAATTTGAATCTGGTCTATCGCGTGGAATGATTCATTGGTCCGACCCCCCTGTCACGTCAATTCATTCCCCGCCACGGCGCTTGCAGTGCTTTATTTAGAGTTGAATAGGGCCCGAGAGTATTTCCAACTCGCTACGAGTTCCTAAAAAGGAAGTATAACTCGAGATAGTGAGTTGATACTTTGTAGACTTGGAGGAATCGTCCTGAGGTCCTTGGAGCCGATTATATACACTTCACGACCTTTCCGTTTCCGATTTAGTGCTCACTCTCCATATTCCACCTTGGGTGCTCCAAAGTTCAAATTGAGGTATAAAACGGACTTGGCCCTCGTATCTGATTGAAGTGGACTTGGTATTTTGTAAGTGACGTGTGCCAGGCCTATATCTCGCCCAGTCCTACGGAGTAGACGGCGCTATATTCGGGTAAGAACGGACCCAACAGGCGGCCGAGTCAGGCCACATGGACCGAACGGTGAGAAATTGGAAATCTTACATCAATTGATATCCACATCTTAACTTGAACACAATGTACCTAGGTACCATTGTCTATACAACATCCATGGATACACTGGAGGTTAGGTGTCCACTTTCCATGGTTCTCTGTGGGACCAACCCCACTAGACATTGAGGTACCATTCTTAGGTACCTTGAACACAAAGAAACAAAAAAAAAAATGATCTATAAAGCTTGCCAATCTATATATTGCTGGCCACTATACGCCTATTAGACACACCGAGGGGTTTAATTGCTGGGCAATATATTAATATCCGGGCATGTTTCGAGTCTATCCCGAAGATAGTAACACCCTTTGCATCTCGACAGCTCAATCATATGGCCAAAGAGACCAAAAGCCCCCGGAATGCTAAACGGTGGTATAATCATGCATCATTGGCCAGAATCTCTCCGTAGTTCGCCAACGCCGTACGGGGCCTTGCAGACCGCACCGCTGCAATAGGTGCAGGAAGTATCCTATCATGTGAGACCATAGAGCCAATGACCACGGAAAATATAAAGTACAACAGTCAGATGTGTACCACAATCAAATGGATATTTTAGGTGGAACTCGGCAAATTTATAGACTAAAGGAAGACCCCGATAAAGTCAGGCCTGATTTCCTACCTAATTTCCAAATCTATTAGGAGCTCGCTATGCGATAATAAGTAAATGATTCTATTTTAATCCATTTATCTCTACGTACACGGTAGGTTGAACATAGAAGAAAAGCAAAAAGATAATACAGGCCGGCCGGATCTTTCGTAGGAACACTCAGATTGAATCTTAAGCACGAATCATGCAGAAAAAAAATATTATTAGTGTTATAAAATGGGCTGTAATTACTAGATGGTCTTTTGTTTGGATAACCGTAGGGGCCATCAAATATCGAAGTACGATGTGCTCATCTCGGTCTGATAACGTCTCACCGGGTTGTGGATGCAGGCCGATATCCAATTGCATGTTACGCATATCTCGCATGGCCATTGGGATCATGTCTCCATGGCAGTCCGTGCGAGAAAGAAGAAAAGCGTTGCAGGTTTCTGCGGGGATATCACACCCAGGGTGCATCCATATGTTTCAGCCATTTCTAACGGCTTTCATATCTACCTCTTTCATGACAATAGGGAAGTCCAAATTAGATTTGATAAATATTTCAAACGGCACGAGCTATATCAAGTTTCTAGATAGTGCACAATTATACTCGTCTTTCCTAATCTGATCAAACAAAGAAAGTGAACAAAGTACCAATCTACGCAGAAAAACATGTACACACGGTAAGCCTGCAAGGATTATCAATCTATTTATATCAAAAATTGACTAGCTAATGCCGGTAACAGAGGTACGGATGTGATTTCCACGTGGAATACGAAGTGGTTGGTGATTGAGTCCCCACCCAGGCGCTTAGGAGCTTTTTTTAGATGGAAGGTTTTGGGAAATAGCAGGGGTAATTCCTAGCGGTCTAAAGAGGGGAACGTACACCGAGAGCTAACCAGATCAAACAATAAGCAAAATCCAAGTTCCAAAATTCGGCTGGGAATATCAGCAGTCGAGTTTGATTATTTTAACGCTGAAGATGACTATAGAAATCGATATATAGTAGGGAATAGTTTATTTACAGCTTAGAAACCATCTTGTTACCACCCTTGAGCAGAGCAGCGGCATCTCCGACGAGCTCATCAACGATAGCCTTGGCGGGCTTCTTCTCGTTGACGACAGCGGCAACCTTGCCCATCAGGTAAGGACGGGCGTTCTCCAGAGCATCGTCATCGGCATCATCGGGCAGGTTCTCCATGTCGTGCTCGACAGGGATGATACCCTTGGAGGTGAGCTCCTTGATCTCCTCGTGACGGTTCTCCTCCCAGTTGAGGATGTAAGGGTTCTTGCGGACACGGAGGGGACGGCCCTATATCGCCTGTTAGCAACCTGGACCTGTTAATAGTAACACAGCTAGGGAATACATACAGTGAAGATAATAGTACGGATGTTGTCCTCGAAGCCGGAAGTACGGACAGCTTCTTGGTGAGCGACGGGGGCACCGGCCTCATCGGACAGGATGAAGCGGGTACCGATCCAGACAGCAGAGGCGCCGAGCATCAGAGCAGCAGCGACCGATCGACCGTTGTACAAACCACCGGCTGCGATGACCTGCACGGGCTGGCCAGTCAAAGGGCTCTTCTTGCCCTCGACCAACTTGGCAACGGTGGGGATGAGGATAGTGGTGGGGACGTCACCGGTGTGACCGCCACCCTCACCACCCTGGGCGCAGATAATATCAACACCAACATCAAGGGCCTTCTGGACGTGCTTGGGGTGACCGATCATGTTCATGCAGAGGATGCCGGCACTGTGGAGCTTATCGACAACAGCCTTGGGGGGCACACCGACGGCGGAGACGAAAAGGCTAGCCTTCTCTTGGATGATAATATCGACGAGCTCACCGAGCTTGCCCTTGGTGTAATCGTAGCTATTTGCCGAAACAAAACACGGTTAGCAAGGTGTCCACAGTTGAGGAAGTATCGCAGCGATTCGAAGGTTCTTACTTGGTCTTGCGGGCACTGCCGCCAACCTGGGGAAGGAGAAGGTCGACACCGAAGGGAGCGTTCTTGTCGTTCAGGTAGCTCTTGAGCTCGGCGACTTGCTCGCGGAGCATCTCGGGGGTGTAACCGACACCGCCAATCACTCCGAGACCACCGGCGTTGGTGACAGCGGCAGCCAGCTTGGGCCCCGCAGCCACGTTCATGCCTGCCAGCAGGATGGGGTGGTTGATCTTAAGCAGATCGGTGATCGGGGTACGGATTTGCTCTGTTCAGTAGTGATTAACATCGATGTTGAGGTTATGCACGTGGAGCCTTCGGCTGCGAAGGAGTGGGTCACATGAAAATGATGGAGATGGACGAAGTAAAGGGATATGTCACTTACGAGGAGAAGCCATTATGAAGATGTATGGAGTGAAGGTAATAGGAAAAGAAAACCTGGGGAAGAGGAGGTGCGGATGGGGTGTTGCCACCTATAAAGCAAAGCAACCTCGGTGGTTCACAGACTTGCGATGAGCCTCGGTCCACGATTTGGCCGAGAGATTAGTCACGAGGTTGCCGTCGGGCCTGTGGGGAACTGCCGTAGCGGGGGTTGCGCTTGGACACCTAAGGCAGGAATTGCACGTGAGGTTTACCCAAGATGCCGATTTTGCTCACGACTTCTACATATACGCCATGGTTGGGGATATCCTGTCATTCGAATCAGCGCTAATTCCAGATAATATGTCGGCACTGATGCCACTGCAGCCCTATATGTGCAGCAAATCGGCAAAGGGATCAAATCGGATCGATACCATGCGAAACAGCAAGGGGGTTCTGGTATTTGGTTTCTGCTCTGTCTTTATGATTGGGCTGGATCTCCCTGTAGTTTTTTTGCGCAAAGAATCGCCATGGATTTACTGGTCCTTATGATTAACAGTTGACTTTTGGTAGCCACATTTCGCACAGCTGAGTCTCAGGAGTGGGCTGATGCTATCAACAAAGTGAGATATATAGGCAAAGGAAGAAATAAGGAGAGACTTGGAGAAAACTACATACTTCATCTAGCATATAGTTTCCGTTTGTGAATCATAGCGGCAATCTCATCTACATATATCTGTCAAAAGCAGAGTAGACCACGATGTTCCTTCACTGGGAATTTGTATATTCCTGTAAAGGTTCTGAGTATGTGCGAATCACGCATAAGTGCCAAATTAGTATATCTATTCTATGGATTAGTGAGGATAGAAGGGCCCCTTGTGGCTTGATGTAAGAAAGAAATGATGAAGGTGGATGTGGCCATATTAGCTTGTGTCCATCGGCGACTAATAAAGAAATAATGGCTTAATCCATCGTCTGTCGGAGAGATCGA
This sequence comes from Penicillium griseofulvum, assembly GCF_001561935.1. Classification (NCBI taxonomy): domain Eukaryota; kingdom Fungi; phylum Ascomycota; class Eurotiomycetes; order Eurotiales; family Aspergillaceae; genus Penicillium; species Penicillium griseofulvum. The sequence goes on from NW_024467419.1 coordinate 80,889, forward strand.
GAGAGAAGAGACCAATCCCGGAGAGGAAAGGATAGGACCAAGCTTATCCTTATAGTATCTATATGTTAAGGCAGAGCCTCAATAACAACAACTCAAGTTAAACGCTTCACAGGCTCATGATGTCATCAAGTTCTAACTCACCCCCCAGTATGTAGGCTGATGACAATAGCAGGGAGCTCCGTTGATATGCGCAGGACAAATCATACAAACATCATGCTTGCGCTTATGCCTAGATAAGTCTGGATATGCTTTTCTTTCAACACATTCTAGAATGTATTTTGCTAGTGATACTAGGTAAGCTAGCTCACTGCTATATAATAAATATCGACTTCTGCAGAAGTTTATATACATATCCAAGTGTGTATCCACAATGTTCAACACAACAAGGATGCAGTAAAGTCCTGCAAATCATAAACAAAAAATACAATGTTCCATCGGTCCAGCCGATTCCAACAAGAAAAGAAAATTGATACCAGAGAAGCTTATCCGAGAGTAAGAGTGAAACCGGAGCTCAAGGAGCAAGAGTAGGTGTTCACGTCATCGGGGTTCTGGTAAGCATCCTTGCAGTTCACGTCACCAGGGGCACAAGAAACGGTACGGCAGCTTGTGTCACTGGGCTGCACAGTGAAGCCCGACTTGACAAACTCAGAAGTCTCGTCGAGATCAATGGAGGACATATCCCAGAAGAGAGTTTCACCATCCTGGGTATATTCGAACTGAATGACACTGTCCCGGTCCTCACTGGTAGAGATCTTGATGGAGACACCACCACCGTTGTTGTTGGTGATCCACTCCTCGCTGTAGTCACCTCCGGCGCTGAGGGTCTTCATCTCGCCGGGGTTATCGGTGATGGTCCACAGGTACAGGTCGGAACCCATGTTGTTGACAATCTGAAGACCACCACCGCCGTTAGAATCGCGGGTCTCAACGGCACCGGATTCGCCGGAGCGAACGGAGTGAGGGAGGGCCGCAGCGGTGGCAGCGAGAAGGCTGGTAAGGAAGACGTTGAAAGTCATGATGGAAGATTGTAAAATTGAGGGAATGAAAATGGTAGGTATAATAGATCTTCTGGTTAACAGAGATACTATAGAGACAGTAATTGAGGATCAACCTCTAAAGAATGAATTGACTTCAAGAAAAAGAGTGACTTGAAGTTCAAAGAATGTGTTTGAAGAAAGAAAGAAAAAAAGAACGCCATATCTGCGGATGTCTATCTTTTTATTGTACTCGGTGGAGTTCGGATGGGGATGGAACTTTTCACCAAAAAGTGTTAAGAACGGATAGACTACATTTATAGATGTGGGTATATATGTGGGGGCCTCAGTCAATAAGGTTAACGTCCGACGATCTCAGCCAATCAAAACGTGCGGCTGAAGTTTCCACATCTGGTCTCGAACACTCGTCAGAACTCGTCATCAGCTTGCTTGCGTTTCTAGAAATTCGACCAGGAAACTTCAGTTCGATCCAATCTTTCGACCGGTTTGGTTCTCGAATAAAACACTCTCCTATCCCACCTGCAATACATACAAAAGATGGATGACATCAGTTCTTTGTGGCTTCCCGGAGTCTTCCAAGATTGTCCACGTCAGATTTCGATGGAGCCTTTCACTTGGCATGGAATAGAGAAATCTACAACAAAAGCAACCATCTAACCCGGAATGCTTATCTCCTAGGATCACAAATAATTTCTCGCCAAGAATTTTACCGTTCATATTCTTTTTCCAGCATCCGGATTCTATCCATTTCGAGGCTCCGAGGCTGCTCCTATAATCAGCCAACTTAGCCACACCTTTTTGCCACGATATTCTGTGGGGTCGTCATCTTGACAGAGAGGGCCAAAATAATTACCCAGTGGTTGCTTCACAGCCCCTTGAGTTTTGTTCAATAATACCAGGAGAGCGAGTACCTGCGGAGCATTTTGCCTCCTTCGGTCAAGCTCGGGTTGGGTCGGATAATACCTCTTGAGTATTCCTCGCCTTTCCTGGCTACATCATCAACATCAGGAAGGCTGCGCTAAATGAATGGCGGAATCAAATTCTCTCGAGAGCACTCGATCAGAGAGGAAATACACGAAAGGTAAAAGACACTGTGTAGCAACATTGACTGTAATAGCTTGCTATATTATTGCTCAGCCTCGCCTTGAATCCCTTCAACATTCGACTTGAGATCCTCCAGTGCAAACATCTGGCTTGGCTTAAAAGCCGTGGCAAAAATCTTTTCAAATTCATCATCGGAAAGAACGCGCACCCCGACAAGGTCATTATCCAAAATCTTGAACTCGGCTTCGTACTTGCCACCCAAAAGTGCGGCTTTCAGCAGCGCAAGTGTTTTGAAGAGGTCCAGGTCACCCTGCTTGGTATTTTCAAGAATTGCCTCAAGCTCAGCTGCTGCATCCACTGGACTCTCGATCCATTTGACATCAGGCCCCGAGTACTTCTTCGCCAGGTTCAGAACTTTATTTTGAGTTAGGACAATGTCGTGAACGCTAACCATGCGGTCTTTTGTTGCTGCAGCATTCTTCAGAGCACCAGCGATGGCTTTTCCGACACTTGACACACTGGTTGAGCTGAAAGTATGCACACCATGGTCATACAGTGGGACAGTAGTCTGGGTTTGCAGGTCGATCAGAAACGGCATCGACATGACAAATTCCAAGAAAGGCCCAACAGCAAAGAGTGTGTACTCAATTTGCCCACTAAGCGCTTTCTCTTTGAGATAGTTCTGGATGTCTATCCATAAAGCGTTCAGCGGGAGGGACTCTGCTCCAGGTCTGGTCGTAAGCGCCCCAAAATCGGAAGGGATGAAGCGTCGGACGCCAGCCTGAATGCTGGCATCGATGACCGTCTTCTGCGCGCTAATACCGGGAGTTCCAACGGTAGATACCACAGCATCCTGACCCTGGAGTGCAGCTATAAGACTGTCGATAGATGCATAATCTACTTGCACAGTCCTGACGCTAGAAGGGGGTCCGTCTGCTGAGCTAGCTGTGCGACTTAGCACCGTGACTTGAAAGCCAGTATTCACAAGCTGCTCCAAGACTGCGGATCCCAGCAATCCTTTCTGTTGGTAACACATTAGCATAACAAACGTAGAACGTTATTGCCATTAAACTAACCCCCAAGAGTGCGACGTTCCGGATAGGCTCCATGTTAGATGGAAATGATGTTTGAAAGCCAAGTGTGTATGGAGAAAGTGGAAGAAAGTAAGAAATTGTAGTGAATCAAAAGAGGAATAATTGTATGTTTCTAATGATATAAGAATAACGAAGAGAGTCTCTCCTTTTATAGTTGGAAATGTGGTGGAATATGTGGTCCTCTATTATGTATGGTCATTGGCAGTATCTACATTAGGCAACTCATTCATGAAATAGCAAATATTCTGAGCCCACCGTCAGCTCTATTCCCATTTAGACAAGTCAGTCGTGGTATAGCGTGCAATCCACTTATATGGCTGCGCCATAGATCATCGGTTAATCAACATTAATATATGCGCTATTCCCACTTGGGTAAGTCAGTCGTGAATTAGCGCCACGATATCAACCAATGAGGGGCCGTTTGTGGAGTCTTCCTGTCTCATCTGGGTTGGTATATCTGACTCGGAAGATCCAATTATGCGATGTTCCACGGGCATCGAATAGTTGCAGATTTCGTTGAGGCTCCTAGTCAGTTGCTAGAATATTGGTGTTGGGTCCCTGAATGTCGCCAGATGCTTAGTTGTCACTATTCCTACGTCTCCGACAAACAATGGCCTTCTACTATTGTGCAGCCTCCCAAGAAGATCCCGGGAAATCTGATCCACAGCCTCATTGCAGCTAAGAAGGTTAATCAAGGGATTCTCATTCTCAGGTAGCTTGCATTCAGCAAATTCGACATGCAAATCCACTGCCCCAGTTCCCGCCATCTTATCCAGTCAGTCCGTACTGGCGAAATTCATAACTCGCTCCTGCAGAAACCGACACATCTACAGGGCCCTGGGAATAGGACAGACTTGGGGAATGGACATGTTACTACTTTGCACTATATGTGGGGCCAAGAGGCAAATTATTATTCCTATCTCTAGTATCTTTGACCGCTGCTTACACAGAGAAGGATGCTGATTGTTAACTCGTCTTCTAGCACCCGTATATTGGCAGCTGACCTTTGATTTTCCAATTTTCATTCAGATCCAATGAGCCGTGATGCTGGTCTCCGGTACAGAAAAATGATACTAGCACCCGGAGGAAGTCAAAATGAGATGACGGCCCTCGAGACATTCTTGGGGAGGTCACCCACACTTGATGCATATTTTCGAGATCTCGGTGCTCGTGGATGAAGCCTCGTGTTGAGGAACATAGAGCCGAGTACTGCGCTGAGCATGATTCGGGCAGATGGTGGCGGTGGGCACTGCGGTCCCAGCGATAGAATAGTGTAAATATACCAAAGGGACGGCTTTCTAAGCAATTAGAGGCTTGAAGGTAAGTTCAAGTGCTTCAACTTCATTTTTATTTCGGTTGCTTCAGCAGAATTATTGTCAGGGAGCGTGCGTGCGTATAAGCAGACCTCCGCAAAGCCCACAAATGGGCCCGAAGTCCTCGCCCAAAGCCCAACCAACAGTGGGCTGTGGGCCCAGCAACCGCGGGCCCACGGGGGCCAAAGCCCATTTTGTGTATAACTATAAGTCTTGGCATACATAAAATAGCTGATTAATGCAACTGGCAAATAAAACTTACCTAACGGTTCTGACCCCCGCCCCCAAGTTCTTTCTATTGTCTCGGTGGCCCCAAAGACCCTGGGTCTTTCTGTAAGCTGCCAAGAGACCGGAGATCACCTCTTCGTGCCTCGGCGGTTACTGCCACGCTCTTTGACTGGATTAATTCCGAAATTCACTCTGCCACCATGGCATCTACCAGAGCTAGCCCAGCCTGTGGGAACTGCAGGTCTAGGAGAATCAAGGTTAGCTTTTAATTTTCCACAGAATTCTGATTGACAATAATAACCTCTCGAAAGTGCAATCTCCTCAGACCAAGATGCAGCCAGTGCGCTCGAGCTGGTTTAGACTGCACTGGTTATAGGTCTCCGTCAGATATACTTTTCCGAGACCAGACCAAGTCGACCATTCGAAAGTGTAATGCTACAAGGGTGATCACGGCCAACAAGCATGTCACTTGTTGGAGCCTAATCGCAATGAAACCCACTTTCAATGTCGAAGAACTTGCACAAAAAGTATTTTCTGACAATTTTGGGACATTGGGAGATGAGTGTAAGCACTGGATGGACTCCGGTGCGGAGCGCCCTTCTTCCGCCACCATCAGCCTCACCTCTGTTGGTCTCGCTGCACTCGCCATTGTCCACAAAGATCCGAATATGATGGATATTGCGCGAAGAAAATATACCTTTGCTATAAAGGTCCTTAATAAAGCAATCATTGCCAAACAGAGCTCTGGAATCGAACAATTTATTGCTGGAAGTTTTATTTTGTCTATCTTCGAGGTTCTGTGCTCTCATATTCTGCTAATTTAGATCTCACCACCGGACTGACATATGGTTGATGCTGCAGATAATAACATGCGACAACCAATCTTCTTCACATGCTTGGCAAAAGCATGTCCACGGTGCTGCTGCATTCTTAGGCTATTTGTGTTCTACCAAGAGTCTTCCAGTGTCACCAGTGAAAGAACTCATAGAAATTTGCTACACCACAGTACGTTGGTATGCCATTGAAGGGCAAGAAACTTACTAATTACTCATACTTCAAGGTACTTGCGTGTCTTATAAGTGGCAAAACAGTTCCGCACTTCTTACTGGAATTACCAGCTCGCTTTGGAGCATCATCAAATACGCCGAAAAATGACGAGGATCCCTTGTTATCAGCAATGAGACTCTTTTCTATAATGGGAACCTTAGTGAATATCTGGGGCATGGCAACCCAGAGCTTCTTTCCACCCAGCGAGCTAATTTCACTCGCCATAACACATGATCAAGCCCTCCAAAGCTGGGCAAACTCACTTCCTGTGTCGTGGACTTATCACGAACCCCCCGAAGCACGACAATCCAGTTATAAAGACGTTTGGTATGCTCGAATGTGGAACTACTATCGTCTAGCCCGAATTTTAGCTAACCGGATAATCATCGACAATTTGGACCTGCTGTCGCCCGCAATTTTGCCAGGTGATAATTTCAAACTACAATGTGACCAGTCAGATGAAACCATTTCCTCCCTGTTACAGGGGATCTACATCAGCCTGCCTTTCATGTTCAACTCGGAACAATTGCCTGCTACCTCTATACCACTCTCGGGAGCCCTTTTCTTCTTAACTACTCTATTGCAATCTCTATTGGAAATCACAGATAGAGCTGCTCTCATTCAGGGCTGGTCATCTCCAGCATGTGAGGTCTTGGGAGAAAGGTTTACTTTTACGAAAGGGATTGTAATGAAGAATCTTCACTAAGGAGATGTTGTTATGAACGGCTTGTACATATCATGCCCGGCTCTGAACTAGGCTTTAAACAAGCGGGAAAAAGCGCTGCGGCCTCGGCCTTAAAGCACAATCGCAAATACCACAAGTGGGACCATAGGCTATGTACGGAGTACAGTCGGCATCCCGATCTAGACCGGAGTAGTTATTGAGAGCTGCCCGGGTGGGGCGCAGAAGATGAGACCATGCATTGCAGCCTGCGGATTCTATTCATTTGATGGTTAATGGCAGGACCCGTGCAGCACGCCCCTTTGTCCATTTCATAATTTATGAAACGTAAGACACATTGCATCACCAAGCGGGCCAAAACACACACACCAGTCTGAGAACCAGCTATGAGGATGAATTCGCCGTTTTTCCCCCATGGCGATCGAAGGAAGATAATGGCTCAAGAAATTCCAGATGGAGTGACCTTGGAAAATGTGTCTGGTCGTTTTGCAACGTTTGCATATAGTGTTTTAGCCCTGGAGGTTAATATGCTTACGTTAGGCTATATGACCCGGGCGGGGCACCACATTACGTCTACCAAGTCTTATAATTGCCTGATATAAGCTGAGAACTGGCTTGAAAGATCAGGTACAGAGGATGATATTTGTTCCCATGGTCTGTCTCCAAGCTGGCTCGAGTTGGTTTTCTGCCATCTAACCAATGGGATTCCTTTTGTCCCTCTCCAGGACTAAACGAGCAAGCCACATTGCAGTGATTGAGTCGCCTCGCAAGCCGAGCATTGTCATTCATACCAGCTACCTCTGGTTTCAGGCCAAGATTCCAAGAGCCATCGTACGATTCTAAGCTCTTTTGGTCCACGGCCAAGTACTCCGTATTCTCGGCCTAAATGCTTAATTGGTACATGTACCTCTCGTTGCCCCGCATCTTCAGGGCACCAAAGCCCGCAACTGAACTTCAGGCTAGGACGCCACAGTCCCACGCTGGTTAGGCTTGTCTGAATCCAGTCCAATCATGAGCAATTTGTTCAATTGGCTTTCTACTAATGCCGCCTTGAAGAAGATAAAAGGGGAAAATCCCGGTGGCACAAGCTTTAATGATAGTGCATGCAGAAACAACCTATCCTTGTAACATGAAGTCAGACATTAGGGGTTTTTGCTACCTAGGTAGCATCAAAAACGGAACAAATGCTTCCGTCTCACTATCCACTTCTTGCTAGCTCTGTGAGTAGAGTCACTTGAACCCGCTGCATTCACCGGGCCTGTGGGGAAATTCATTCACCTACATTATGACTAGAATTATTGGAGGAGAATTACCGCCACTTAAGAAACCCCTGCTACTTCTTACCTTGAGCAGAATTTTCTAACGAACGAGTTGAATGATATAAATATGAAGGACATCGCACGGCATAAGACCATTCATTTTCTTTTAGTGCCCATCAATTCATCTTGGTTCAAACGGCGACAAGGCTTGTCTAACTTACTGTTCCAAAGGTGACCAAACATGTTCTCACGACGAAGCTTTGAACGCTTCTGTGTACTTATTCTAGGCCTTGCTGCCACTGGCACTCTTGTTGAAGCTGGGCCCTGTGATATCTATGCCTCCGGAAACACTCCCTGCATCGCTGCACACAGCACTACTCGCGCCCTGTACAACGCCTACACCGGCGCACTCTACCAGGTTAAACGTGGCTCTGATAGTACCACAACAGATATCTCGCCGCTTTCCGCTGGTGGGGTTGCAAATGCCGCTGCTCAGGACAAATTCTGTTCAGGCACAACCTGCTTGATCACGATCATTTATGACCAGTCTGGCCGCGGTAATCATCTCAAACAGGCGCCGCCCGGTGGCTTCAAAGGCCCCGAAGCGAATGGCTACGATAATCTGGCCAGCGCGATTGGTGCACCGGTCACGCTGAATGGCAAGAAGGCGTACGGCGTGTTCATGTCCCCTGGCACCGGCTATAGCAACAACGCCCCTAGCGGCACGGCTGTAGGAGATGCAGCAGAGGGCATGTACGCAGTACTTGACGGAACACACTACAATGGTGCCTGTTGCTTTGACTACGGCAACGCCGAGATCAGCAGCACTGATACGGGCAACGGTCACATGGAGGCCATCTACTATGGCGACAACACTGTCTGGGGCTCCGGTGCCGGGAAGGGTCCTTGGATCATGGCTGATCTTGAGAATGGTCTGTTCTCTGGCTCGAGCCCTAAGAACAACGCTGGAGACCCATCGATCTCCCACCGGTTTGTAAACGCGGTTATCAAGGGCGGGCCAAACAAGTGGGCCATTCGTGGCGGTAATGCTGCGTCTGGTTCCCTATCAACATACTACAATGGCGCCCGCCCAAGTGTGTCCGGATACAACCCCATGAGCAAAGAGGGCGCTATTATTCTTGGCATCGGCGGCGACAACAGCAACGGCGCCCAGGGCACCTTCTACGAGGGCGTCATGACCTCAGGCTACCCATCCGATGCCACCGAGAACTCTGTACAGGCTGACATCGTAGCGGCCAAGTACGCTACCGCACCACTGACTAGTGGGGCCCCGCTGACCGTCGGTTCCTCGATCTCGCTACGGGCTACTACGTCTGGCTACACAACACGCTATATCGCACACACCGGCACTACCATCAATACCCAGGTCGTCTCGTCATCCAGCACCACCGCCCTCAAGAAGCAGGCTAGTTGGACAGTTCGCGCTGGTCTTGCCAACAGCGATTGTTTCTCGTTCGAGTCCGTCGATACTCCGGGGAGCTTCATCCGGCATGCTGAGTTCGCACTCGTGCTTGCGGTCAACGATGGCACGAAACTAGTCCACGAAGACGCCACATTCTGCCCGCAGACCGGCCTCAATGGCGATACCACCTCAGTTCGATCCTGGAGCTATCCCACTCGCTATTTCCGCCATTACGATAACGTGCTTTACATTGCGAGCAACGGCGGTGTTCACACGTTCGATTCCGCCGCTTCTTTCAACAGTGACGTGAGCTGGGTGATTAGTGCCGGCTTTGCTTGAGATGCTTCATAGGCAAGGGGCACAGATGTGCTGGAAGGGAGAATTATATCCAGATGATTAGCATCACAGCATTCTATGTATGTAGCTGGTTGACTTGTAGCACTCACTATATACACAACTATCTCAATTTGACTAGCATTATCTATGTTTGAATTAGGAAGGAGCTACCCATAGTTGACTCGTACCTGCCAGCGTTCACATCAAAGGCAGCGACTCAGCGACGGCGCAGGGGTCAGTTCCTTCCTATAAATACCCCAGTTTCATTTCGTTCCTCTTTCGTTCCTTCTCCTCTCCTCTTATCACGTTCTTCTCATCGACTCCAACTCCGAACAAACCAAATCATCTCATCAACTCTGAACCATCTCATCAACTTATCTCTATTATCTCTAAATCATTTCATCAATATGGCCCCAACCAAGCCTGATGTCAAGTCTCGTCTCCCTGCCCGCAAGCGAGCGCCTCCCGCTAGCCACTTCAAAGACGAAGACATCCTGCTCCTCTGGACAGCCTTCAAGATGACCAATATGGAGGTCATATCAGCCTGCCCTCAGTTCTATTAATATAATATACCAGTTGGCTGAACTCATATTACTTCTAGGTCACCAACCCAGCTCTAGCTCAGGAGCTCGGCGTCAACATTCCTGCCGCTCGTATGCGCTGGACTCGTCTGAAGGCCAAACTGGTGGCCTTCGAGGAGAAGGAAAAGGAGGCTAAGGCCGAAGCTTCCCCTGCTGCTTCCCCTGCTGCTTTTCCTGCTGTCGCTTCTCCTGCTTTCCCCACCGACGCCACCATGGAAGATGTTGGTGCGGCCGAAGACAACGAGGCCACCAACGACGCTGTCAAGGATGAGAGCGCGGAGTGAGCGCCTTGCCGGCTGGTTTTCTGTCCCTCTCCTTGTTGGACCTTTTCTGAAGAGATGTGAAGTTCGGGAGTACCATACTCTTCAGTTACGGGACAGATCTTATGAACAGTGAATGTCAAATGAATACATACTGAAAGCGAAATGTAGCTGAAAGTAAAATGACTGAAATAAGTAGAATCCCATTTAGATCATCAAGAAGTGTCAATTAATGCCACTCTATAATGTCTGAATCAGTTCCATGTATTTCCTGTTGCTCATGTCCTTTAAACTACAAGACAGAACCAGTGTTTTGTGAAACATCTGGTAGACCAGTTTCAAAAGTCCATCTGCAGTTATCATCGTATCCCTGCGCGATTCTCTCAACATCGACGACAGCATCCCATGCCGCCATCGTCCTCTTGTATCCTTCCTCTCTTTCGTCGACATTAATGGCATCCATGTCTTCCTGGCACCTAGGATCGGATTCCAAGCGTAGAACTGATCGTAGCACATCTAACAGTTCTCTCCTCCACTCGGGCTGATGACCACCAGACAGCCGTGCTGCGACGTATTCAAAGTACGCGGGCATGATGTTAGCCATCTCCCAGTCTAGGAAGCCAGTCACTGCGAGTGTAGAGGGGTCCACGAGGATGTTCCGGTCAGATAAGCCCCCATGTGAGAGGACAGGGTGGTCCCAACCATCTACACCGTTCGTGTCACGCTGAACTCTCTCAAGGGCGAGTGTACGTTCCGTGTCAGGGTCTTTAGCCTGTAGCGCGCGGACGCGCGAATCGTCCCACTCTGAGCGGGAGGCGCAACAGTCGTATGTCTCAACGCCGAATTCGGAGAATAGTAGGTACGGCTGCCGGTTAGGCCGGCCGTAGTAAGAGAAGCGATGCTTACGCATACGCACGAGAAGACGACAGAGATCCGTCTTAACGGTCTGGCGCTGCGGAGGGGTGAGTGAGGGCCAGAGCTCGACTAGCGGCGTGCCCAGCTGGTGAGTGAGGACAAGGCCATGTTGGGTGCGACTGGGCGTCGAAGCGTCGCAGGTTATTATCGGAATTTTGACAATGCAAATAATGCGCGGGACACAGGAGCCCAGGATGGAATGGGCGAGCGCGGTCATGTTGCCTTCGCCATCGTGAGTGCCAAGCTTGAGGATGGTAGAGGGAGAATGGGCAAAGAACCGGCGTCCAACGGCTGGAACGGTTGACCCTGAGCGGAGGGAGGTTGGGTAGAGAGGCCCAGGTCTCTTGAGGAATTGGCTCTAGCTCTTGAGTGTCCTCACTGTGTAGTGTCATAGTATTATAGGCAATAATGTGTAGTCCTGTGCTCCGCCCGGGTTTAAACCGCTACTCCTGAGGGATTACATATACCGTTGCAATGGCAAACGCACATTCTGTTTGTCCTTATGAACTTTTTCGGGCCCTAATATGCTGTATGACTGTGACCCATGGTGATGTTATTTCAAAACACCGCAATTACTATTCATACCTCAATCGCAAGAACCTCTGGAAACTCATGAAGGAAAGCTCGTCAGCTCAGCAGGCACGATATTCCCTGCTCTCGAGCGCTTGATGTAAATAATAAAAACAGGGTACGTCTGTGTCGCATTCATAGAGCGATCTCGCCCCTCTTTTTCGTGGATCGCACCGAGAGCCGCGGGCCGAAGGATGTCATCGACTAGCTGAGTTACCTCAACACTGCCTGTCTGTAGCTCTGCTGGGCTCGAGCTTACAGGGTCATTCCGCAGCTTACGGATGCTTGTCTCGACGGCGTCGAGGAAGCTGTCGGGAGCCCCACCATCTCCAACGTGAAGTGTAACCGTGCCAATATGTTCACGCGCCTGCTCTTTGGCCCCGCGATGGTGGAAGGTGGAGGAGGAAGAATGGGTTGCAAGGCCAAAGCGCTCAATGGTGCCGTTCTCGGGTAGGAGATGAAGAACTTCGATTTTGGCAAACTGTGTGGAACCAAGATTGCCAATAACAAGGAGCACAGAAGGAATGGTAGAGGGGGCGAATGTGGTTTTAAGACTGGCAAACATGATTACGCCCGTTGTAGATTGTTAGACGAAGAGGTCTTTGTTGGAGAATGACAGGTTTAAAATTAGGCAGCCAGGCATCAAGTCCCCCAAAAAGGGTATTACCCCTGAGTTGTGCTATACATCTTCGTACCTATGTAACTAACCTTGGAATAACCATGATATTAAAGGTGAATCATCCTATGTCAAGCGTTAGATTTCGATATTCAAATACACTAAAGCGACAGGATATTACGACACAGTACAGTCATAATGAGATATGGCTTATCTGTTGACAGGAACCTTTGAAGGCAATTTATATACTTCACCTTGTCGTACAGCTTGAAAACAGCTGAGCTCTTCTCTGAAGAGAAACAGTTGTGATCACCTGATGTGACCCCGTTTGTCACGACTTCCAGTAGCTAGCTCCCCTTCCTCTCACTCCCTTTTCCCAATGAATCAACCATCTTGATATCTCTTCTCCATCTCCATGAAATATGTCCGGGCTTAATGAGAGTACTATCCAACATGACCTCCAGGATATTGAAGGGTTACCTCCTTCGGTCAAAGTATATCACTACAACGGTATGGACGACTTTTGCCGGATCATCTTCCTTGAGAATGATCGTCTCTATGGTTCCTCTGGCCCAAAAACACAAGATCGGGAAAGTGGTGCAAGTTACGAAGAACGGAAAGACCAATCGATCACGCCACCACCGATAAAAGGCACTACAAATACCCTGGACGACAGTAACAACTGGGATAACGACGATGAAAGCGAACACCTCATCTTCATTATCGAACCTACTGATTTTGAGCACGATTTCCTTGACTCAGATTCTCTTTTACAAGTCAATATCAGGATATTCTTCAATCCAAAAACAAAAATCCTTGTGGTCAAGATGGCTAGCCCAGTGGATAGAGAAGCCGCGTTGATTTTCCACGACATGATTGAAGAGGCCCTTGAGCCAATGGGCCTAAAGAACGCAATTCAATTATTGGGAAGCACAATAATGCTCGCCACAGATGGCACGAAGAAGCAGGCAGATGGGGGGTGGGGTCCACAGAGACCCCCCAGGGACGCTCCCAGGAGACCGACACTTGTTTTGGAGGTTTCCAATTCACGGTCTTACGCAAAACTTCATCGGAATGTCCAGTACTGGGTAGATCCAGAAAAACAGGAGGCCAATGTGGCTATCGGCATTAGTCTCCATAGGAACAAGCCCGAGATCACTATCGACCAGTGGGAATGCAGCTCGGGAGTATCCCAACCCATCCAAAAGGCACACTTTATTATTAGAGGAAGGTCTAATGGTCAAGTTTACTTTAATTCCGAAAATCCTCTACCTCAGCTCGTGATCCCTTTTCACCTTCTTTTTCGACGGCCAGCAGAGAACAACAGAGAACACGATATCGTCATTTCGACGCGAGAACTCGTTGAGTTCGCTATTATGGTGTGGGATATGCAATTCAAAGACGAGAAATAAAAGAAAAGTGACGATAGCGGCGTGCAGTCGAAAGTTAAGAATCCTCAGATGACCAGGTGCACTGACCTTTTTCTGGCTGGTTAGACATACTAGGAAGAGTAGGATGAAGGTCTTCACAGGGGCTAAAATGGGATTGTAGGCGAGCTCGGTCCATTTGGTAAAAGGCACGAGCTACTGGGATAAAAAATGATATGTTCTATCCACTGCGTAGGTATTTTTGTTACCAAGAATGACGATATGGTGGGTATATCCCAGACATTATATCCGATGTACGTGTCGATCACTAAGAGATGATAAACTTCATGAAGCAAAAACACAGTAGAGTATTCTTTCTGTGATCTTGTCTTTATAGGATGTAAATATCTCCCATTGTTCCAATATATGAACGCGCCTATTTGGCCAAGATATGTAACTAGTTAATTAGTGCAGAAGGCTTTTTGTCCTGTCGGCTATACCACCAAACAAATAAATAGACCGATGAATCTTAATTAAAGTATAGCACCTCTAGCCCAATAGGTGCAAAATGTCTTGAAAGCCCGGTGGTTCTTTAGTTTCTTGTGCCGGAAGTCTTTCAAGGGCTGCGTGGTAGCAGATATATTAAGTAACATTCCTGTCCACATTGTTGACAAAGGTTGGTCATATATTATATCTTAACCTTTAATCAGACTTTCCTCATCTTTCTTTTTTCTTTGTATTTAGAATTGGGTTGGTAAATATCCTCCGGGATGAAGAGCATGTGGCGAGTTACTCTCGTCGTGAGCGTTTCGCTCGCTCGGGCGATGTCCACAACATCACTCACAGCAGCAGCAACTACGGTAGTCCCTACGGCTGGTCCAGCCCCTTCATTATTCCATAATGAGAAGGTGCAGTTAACCGAAGGCGTCCTCTATGATGTGTCGGTAGCCTTGCATAATAGCACTGTTGCTAATATGTTCGCCTTTGCAAGCGACTCCAAGAGGAGTGTGCGCCATAGCTGCAAGGTAATGCCCGGAGATCCCTGGTGGCCCGCGGATAAGATTTGGGACATCTTCGATATCTTGCTCGGCGGCAACCTAATTAAGACCGTGCCCCTGGCAGCCTACTGCTATCCCGACTGGCCGCAGTACGATGCCGCTAAGTGCGCAAGTATTTCGGCTGACTGGCTTAAGTCTGACCTACACATGGCTGATTCTACCTCAATAATGCTGCCGCTGTATGAGGGCCGCTCGTGCCTACCACCACCGTATAGCTATACTACAAACTGCACGCAGGGCGGCTATCCAACGTATGCAGTGAACGTATCCACCGTTGCTCAGATTCAGCTAGCGGTCAATTTTGCCCGTAACTTGAACTTACGGCTAGTGGTTAAGAATACTGGACATGATTTCAATGGCAAGGCCTCCGGCAAAGGTGCTCTCTCCATATGGACGCACTACCTCAAGGATAAAGAGTATTTGCCGAACTTTAAGGCGGCCAATGGCTATGTCGGGCCAGCGATTAAGTTTGGCTCAGGTGTCCAAGTCTATGAGGCTTATAAGTTTGCTCAGACCCTCGGTCACTCCGTTGTCGGTGGAGAAGGCTTCACCGTCGGTTTAGGTGGTGGCTACACTGCCGGCGGTGGACACTCCCCCCTTTCCAGCCTGTACGGTTTGGCGGCCGATCAAGTTCTCGCCATGCAAGGTAAGTCTCTTTCTATAACCTCGTATTAGATAAAACCTTCCTACTAAGTCTGCTTTAGTTGTTCTGGCAGATGGTAGGTTCATCACTGCCACCTCTACTGAGAACTCGGAAGTTTTCTGGATGCTTCGCGGTGGGGGTGGTAGCACCATTGGAGTCGTCACCTCTTTAACAGTGAAGGCTCTACCTCAGTTGGAGACTACTACTGTAACCTTCAATTTCACGATCAAAGACACTCCTGGTCCGGATGCCTTCTGGGCTGCTGTTGGATTTTACCTCGACAATTTTGAGACCTTTGTTGATGCTGGCACCTACGGTTACTTCCACATCGGTGCGTCGGAGGCCATGAATGGTACGATATATGCCGGTGATACCGACTACTACTTCCGTATGGCATCGTTCGTCGCGCCAAACATGAGTGTTGCCCAGACTGAGGCGCTCTTGGCTCCATGGTTTGATGCTCTCAACGGTCTGGATATCTCATACACCCCGTGGTACAACCACGCGGATAACTTGTGCGTCTAAAGTCTCCCCGTTCATTTCTGGCATGTATGACCTTAGCTAAAACTTTCTTCCAGCCATGATCCCTGGGCAGTGGCCTTCCCCAAAGAACTCATTGGAACTGATGTGGCCAAGACTGCTTCTCGCCTGCTCCCCCGTAGTGTCTTCCAGAGCGATGATCTCCGCAACCAAACCTTGGCCGCCTACAGGGACGCTGTCAATCAGGTATGCCGCATATGTATACACAAATGCATAGATATACTCTCTACTATGTCAATATATTGGGTTTTAACATGGTATAGGGCCTTTTCCTTGCCGGCTTCCACATAAGCGGCACCGGCATTGCCGTTGGGCCCCCCACAGACAATTCCGTGCTCCCCGCATGGCGCGATGCCCTGTCTCATACTATTGTCGGTTCTCAGTGGAATACTACCTCCTCCTGGGATGTGGTAAAGAGCTCCTCGCTCTTCGTGACCAAGTGGATGGATATTCTACGTAAGATTGCCCCAGGCTCAGGCGCTTACATGAGTGAGGCCGATCTCCTCGAGCCGAACCTCCAAGAAGCCTTTCACGGAGTCAACTACCCTCGTCTCTACGCCCTCAAGCAGAAATATGACCCTACGGGTCTTTTCTTTGCCTTAACTGCCGTTGGTGCTGAGGATTGGGAGGTCCAGACTGTTGACCCGCTGCCTTACTCGTGGAACAACAATGGGCGACTCTGCCGTAAGTCTTCTCGGAACGGGAAACACGAAATTAAACAGGTATAAGTCAAAGCAATGAAAGTCGGATAATGGGAAGATTTAGACTGCGAAATATAGGTACTCGGTGCTGCAACTCAATTGTTAACCACTCTGTCTTGAGGCATATAATTTATACATACCTTGATATTGAAGATGGATGTACCATAGCTCTTTGGCGAACTTTAATGTATAATCCAATATACCTGGAATAGCTCAATCAATCAGAGACTCAAGAAGGTCCATCTTACTTTGGTCTCGGCAGGTTATGGTCAACCTTGAATGATATATTGTTCATAATCCCATACCTCTATAAAATAGGGGTTGATTTATAGACCCTGCTAGTAAGAATCTACCCACTGCCCATTTTCCCACCAAAACTGACCGAGTTTGAAGCCTATTCTCTCGATGAATTTATATTGTAACCTATTTTTATTTATTTTTTATCTTATGTATAATTGGAAGCCCAATGTAATATATTATAAAATAATATCCGTAAGTATTTTTCATAGAGTATGGCCAATTTTCAAAGTCATGATACTGATCGCAGTTTAGTATGGGAGCCACTAGCTCTCGCTATCTATAATGACAATTTATTTTGACATCTGAATTTCAACTACTTGTCACTCAACAGCCATATATATTGGACTATTTGGAAAGAGATATTTACTAACCTGATAATGCTCTTTTGATTAAAGTCATCAGAAAAAATTATTACAATATAATTTTTTTGAGAGAATAGGGTTCAAAGTTGGTCAGTTTTGGTGGGGAAATGGGCAGTGGGTAAATACTTAGTAACCGCTATGTATCAATATTTGAGCACATTTCTGAGATATTTACTTGTCTTGTTTCACTACGTTGTGCTATCTAGGTAATACACGCACCTTTTAGCCATATTTGGGTGTTGAAAGCTTTCAATCCTTCCGATTTCGTCCCCCATTTCGTGTGTCGGATAACCAATGTTAGTTCGTGCCAAATGCGCGCAGCTCAAGGCTAAAATTACCACTAAAATAGATTTGACAAGGCCGTATAAGCGGTTGGATATTCCAATTTTCTTATTCTATCTAATTAAAGTTTCTATACTTTGAATACGCTATGCCTGCAGATTCAATACAAATCAATGACGAGCTACCAGCGCGTCAGGCAGTCAAAATTTACTATGAGAAAGTGTGGAAGAGACGCACTGCCAGCAATAAACTTCCGATAAAACCTTGAATTCGGAGGGTTCAGGTACGGAGGTTTCGGCGATGTCGAAGGTAGTGGCTCTTTTCTACAAAATGAGTCCAGCTAGCCGGGGGATACCCATGTCAAGACGACTATGTCCCAGGCGTCATGTAGATTTACGCCACTGAGCGAGCCCACGTCGTCGGTTAAAAATCTTGCAACAGACTCTCGGTGTCGGTGAATTGGTCCACTACGATATAACGCTCCGTTGACCTAAGAACCAAGTGTAAACTTTGCGCGTCAACACGGGCACGTAAAACGACCTTCACATACCACAGGTATCGGCGACTAAGTTTGCCATCACCGAGTCTCGGGGTATATTTTAGTGGGTTGGGTTGGGCCGCGTTGTGGGCTTTATGGGCTTTATGGTCTAATAAGAGGGAAGATATCGAAGAATCTGTAATTAGGTATAACTATTCCAAGGGTATCTATCGCCTTATATGAGGCCCGTTGTTACAACCTGCCCCTGGACTGGCGAGTTACACACTAGGCCAAAAAGACCACTATATCTGAGCATTATGCTCAGATATTCCAGGCTCCGATATATATAGTGCATGACGTGACACCCGTGGAATATGCCCGTTCATAGGTAATGTCGCAGTCTAAATGATAGTATGTAAGTTATGCTCAAACTAAGTCGAACTAGACATCTACCCTAAGTCTGGATTAGGTCTAGGTTATGGACGTTCGACCTAGACCTAGACTGGGTTAACACTAAACCTTGGAACCTTTGTCAAGTTGCTTTAAGCTTTAGCGTTTAGTGGATCACCGCTAAGCATGTCGATCATCCGCATCCTTAGAGCGACCAAAAGGTAATAAAAAAGCGAGGCAATAAGAAAGTAGGAGTGATATAGAGAGGAATGGAGAGATATTGGGATAGACTAGGATGAACCTGAAATGGGAAAAATAGGGCAAGATTCCTAGAGAGCACATGAAGACACGAGTACGTTTAGGAAACAAGTACCAGGCCAATGAGAGCGAGACTTCATCTTTGACTCGGATAGCACAAATTCTATCTAGCCAAACAAGTAAAGCCTTCAACAACAACATCCATCGACTTAAGGATCCAGAGATAAAGTGAAGCCTTCCTGATAGAGTAACGTGGTATCGCGCGGCTTCAGTTTGTTTGCCCCAGTACTTCTAGTGGTTCAATGCCCCTTCTTACCAGGCTTGGGAATCGCCCCTAAGACTTTCACCAAGAGCAATAACTCTGGATTAGATTCGCCTGCCAAGACCTCTATCTCTCGGATATCACGTTCAATTTCCTGTTGCAGCTGCTGAAGATAATCGAATGTATCCTCCAGAGCTCTAGCACTCGACATGAGGTCCAAAATATGCAATTTGCTCTCACGCATCATCTTCGTGTTTGTCATTCGCATTTGTCGGAATATGCCGAGAATAATGCCCTTATTTGTCTCACTCTTTTGGCAGCACTTGAGAATTGGGTAGGACAATTTGCCCTCATCGAGATCTTCGCAGAAGCCCTTTTGTTTCGAATAATCTGCCCCTTGGAGGTTCATGTAGTCATCGCGGACCTGATACCATCGGCCGAAAAGTCGGGCTAAGGGTGAAAGTCGATATGAAAAGGGCAGTGTTTTGGCGTTGCATTGCATAAGCTCAACCATCATGGTCAACAAGGCACCAGTCTTCTTGTCCGCCGCACTGAGGTATTCGGATTCCGTGGGACAATGAAAACTTTGTCTCCAGCTTATATCCCAGCTCTGACCAATGAAGAGCGTCTCAAGCCCCTGCAAAAAGGCGGTCATCATCTGAGGAGTACCCAGGGCGTCTACTGTTTGAGCTGCTTTGACAAACATGTATGTGGCGCTGTTGATTGATTGCGCAGGTCCGAAGATGAGATGGGTCGCCGTTCTCCCTCGTCGGAGTGGTGAGTTGTCTTGGATGTCGTCCAGGATTAGGGAAGAGTTATGTAGATCATCGAGGACATGCTTAATTGCTGCCAATGGCTTAGGGGGCACCTGCATCCAGACGTTGAATGCTTCGACAAGTTTTGAAAGCACGTTCTTTGATGACAGAGACTCCACGTAATGAGCTGGAGCGAGGAGAGCCGAGTCATCCAAATCAGATGTACATGTGAAATGGGATACTGAAGGTAGAGACTGAACTTTCGTAATCGCTTGAATTTTGCCGGAAGTTTGGTTTGTCTTAACTGGCTTGACAAGCTCAGCCTTTCCTGTAGGATTTGAAACTTCGTCGTTTTTTGATCCATGGAAATCAGTCTCTGCAGTTGGAGCCTGCTCTTTCCAGGAGTTCAGCCTAGGACATGTCGACGCCCAGTAATTATATCCACCCATAGCTACCTCAGCAACCTGGAGCAATTTCTTTACATGACGAGGAAGGTTCGGCTCTCGTGCGAATCGTTCAACACACATGTTGTGGAAAAGATGTTCGCCTTGCAGGATCTCCTCCTTTGTTCTCTGCTTGGCTTCTTCCTCAGAAAGACCCTCGGTTCTCATATAGAACTCGATCACATTTGCAATCCTTCCCTGGCCATAAAGACGCTCCCGTGGCCAACTGAAGTAGTCATTTGTCAATATAAAGACCCTGTTGGCGGATTTCAGAAGATCTTCTATCGAATCCCAATCTGCTTGCGTGAATCTATCCTCGTGAGAGAATGCCAACCAATGCCAATATGCCCTAGGAATATCAGCACCACTCATGTTAACAGGGTATCACGTCATACTTTATCCCTCCGTTAAGTCGCCTAAAGTGGAGGTATTCGTCAACACATTCAATCGTTTGGGGATTTTTCAACCCAATTTCGTCATCAGCCCAAACTTTGAGATTCTTAACAAATTCCTGGCCTTCATTGGTATCCATATCAATCAGTTCAAGAACTGTCTGTGAAAGGAACTTCTTCATGGCTTTTCCCCTTTCCGACGTGCCCGGGTTGTTGTCCTTGGGGTCTAGCGCATGGGATAGATGTTTGTTCTCTTCCTTGGAATCTTTTGAGGATAATGCATCTGTAAGATCTGGTTTGAAATTTTAATTCTTGCTCGTTGTTTATTCAAGGCCAATTGTATCAATGGCGTACCGTCATGTATGAATGAAACCTGTGTGAAGTATGCCAGGATATGTGCCTTATCTGGCGAGCACTCGGGAAAAATAAAGCTAGATACATTCCCCACTGATGAGAAAGCATGTCCAACTTTACGGTCTGCATCGTCGCACATTGCTGCTGTCCAGTTGTTGATTGCCTTTGTGGTGTAGAGATTCATAACATCATCGCACTTGTTTATTCGCACCGCGCGAGTCGTAAAGCAATCAGGTGGTCTTTCCCTAGTCAGATCCACAGACTTGGAATTGGTCCAGGTGGCATCAAGCTCGCTAGTTGGTAAGTCCATTGTTGACTCGATATAGTGGAAATTGAAAAGAAAGGATGGGATAGTACATCCCATAAAAGTATTCCCCAGAGTATTCCCCAGTCCTTAAGTAGGTGTTCTTACCGCTCTTTCATTTGGTGCTTCATGTGATATATATCAGCGTGCCCAACAGGATCAACGTTATAGAAGTCCGAGGGATCGATTTATATGCAAGGGGCTGCCTTTCCTCTTCATAAGAAGTGGATAAGTCATACTGGAGATCTGGCTCGTCCTTTATGTATTCCACTTCGACCAGAGTACCATCATTGTCCGTCAGTACATACATGCATACAGAGTAGTTTTGACAGTACAGCGTATCCTGGTCTTGGGGTTTAACTCCAAAAAAGCTTTCTTTAGTTTTTACACATTTTTCTCATCATCCACAATAAAAAGTGTAACTCCATGTCACAGTGTATGTAACAGTCCAGGAATGAAGGTCCCAAATCAAGTAACTAGTTAGCAGTCAGGGAGTGGAGATGGATGCAGGGCAGGTGGAGATATCCAGGCACCAAGGCACCAAGGTGTCAAGGCATAAACGCCAAGAAGCAGGCGAACCACGTGAAGCTTATCAGACTTGACTCGAAGCTCTTGTAGTATTTATGTTCTTGCCTCCTTTCTCAAATCAGAATGGGCACTAGGACAATACAGAGAGCCTCTATATCGGCGTCTTTTATTCCTCATTCACGGCAAATTGGGAGGTCGTTCAGACTTTCGCCATTGATTGCTTCCGCCACAAGCGCTAGTTATCGACAGTTGCATACAGGGTAAACACCCAAAATAATCAATTGGCTGTGGCGAATCTGACGACATCGTATAGTTGCCGAATATCCTCACTGCAGAGCCTGGGTATGTCCTTGGTTTCCTCTTCGAAGCCCCTCGAACGCTTATCGGCGTATCATCCCAATGGGGAAATATGCATGTCCCGCATTTTTTTTTCCTTCGTTTGATTTGCTGCACTTTAATCCAACAGGACTAATATTCAATAGGGTCATCTTATCAATCCCAGTTGGTATATACAGCTCCATTACTATCAGGAATTCTCACCAGAAATGGTCTATCGCGACGCTCAATAACATCGTTGCATTTGACCCCGCCTGGGAGGAATTTCTCCACTGCGCGAGCAGTTGACTCCAAGATGAATTTGAAGTTCTCCAGCCCAGACATCCACCGGGCTTTTATTGCCTTGGGAAGCAATGTCGGAGACAGAATAGAAATGATTGAACAGGCTTGTCTTGAAATGGATCGAGTTGGGATCAAAGTGAAAAGAACAAGTTCATTGTTCGAGACCGCACCGATGTATGTGCTTGATCAAGACCCATTCATTAATGGTGTATGCGAGGTATGTTAGCGAAGTTAATTTTCAAATATGGTAACGCATTGCTAATTTGTCTCAGGTGGAAACAACACTTGCACCTCTGGATCTTTTGGATACTATCCAATCCATTGAGATTGCAATGGGCAGAAAGAAGCTCATCGACAAAGGCCCACGCTCTATTGACTTGGACATCCTACTATATGATCAGGAGATCTTCTCTCATGAGCGTCTCAACATCCCACATAAGCTGATGCTCGAGCGGGACTTTGTATTGCGCCCTCTCAGCCAGTACGCTCCCAATGACCGACGTACAAACAATTACTAACCACCCGATTCTAGACTAATCCCAACTGAATACCCTCCACTACCAGGAAAGGACACGCAGACATACAGCACACATCTGAAGGCTCTCCCGCCACCAGAACCAACTCCAATCTCAACAACTCCAATCTCACCACTATTCCCATCCCTGCGCGCAACAGATCCCAAGCGCAGCACCCACGTCATGGCAATCCTCAACTTAACGCCAGACTCCTTCTCCGACGGGGGCAAACACTCCCCAACAGACCTGACCTATATAACAGAAACAGTCCGGAACTTCATCGCCTCCGGCGCAACAATCATCGATATCGGCGGCGAGAGTACCCGACCAGGCTCAACACCAGTCGGTGCCGCCGAAGAGATAGCCCGCGTAGTACCAGCAATCAAACACATCCGAACCTCCATCCCCGAAGCCGCCAACATCGCCATCAGCATCGACACCTACCGCGCCAGCGTAGCAGAGGCCGCCTGCGCCGCCGGCGCAGACATCATCAACGACATCACCGCCGGTCTCCTCGACCCAGAAATGCTACCCACAGTAGCACGGCTCGGCAAGTCCGTGATCCTGATGCACATGCGCGGCACACCGCAGACAATGACAACCCTGCATGAGTATCCTTCCGGCATTATCCCGGAAGTGGCTGCTGAGCTGGGCGCGCGCATCGCGGCAGCCGAAGATGCAGGCATCCGACGCTGGCGCATCATTCTCGATCCGGGTCTTGGCTTTGCTAAGATCCAGCCGCATGATCTGGAGATCTTGCGGGACCTGCCGAGGCTGCGGGAGATGCCCGGGCTTGAGTGTTTCCCTTGGCTGATGGGGCCTAGTCGGAAGAGGTTCATTGGCCATCTTACTGGGGTGAAGACACCGGCAGAGCGCGTTTGGGGTACGGCTGCTACTGTCTCTGCTAGTGTGGCTGGTGGGGCGGATATTGTTCGTGTTCATGATGTCCGTGAGATGTGGCAGGTGACGAAGGTTGCGGATGCGATTTATCGCGTTGATTAGTTCGGGACTGCTACGTCTCTTTGTATAGCTTTGCGCCGCTGCTTTGTATATGGGGCCTTTTTTATATTCAACACTTGGGTATGACTTGTACTATATGTACTACTGTGTTCTCTTCATTCATCATGGAGTTTCGGTTGAGCCGTGTAGGGCTTGAGAGTCGGGTTCTGCTTTTGTCAAAAATTCTTGTCTATCAATAATATCAAATCATGAATTTCTCGAGTATCCTAAACCATATCAAAGCGATGAGCAAAATAAAATAAAAGGTCTCCTCGATCATCCTGTGTTATTGGTAGGAATGCGAAGAAACAAAGAGAAAATAAACAAAAACGTCAATGACACGCCCATATTGCAAATCAGAAGGTATGAAACCAAATTTTTGGCCGACTGCTGATCGCAATGGTTTTCCAGATGAAGATATATTGTCAGGGGGACAAAATGAGCAGGGCACAGTATACGTAGAGCACGAAGAGGACAGGGCTGGGGTAGTCAGAGAAAAATGTTGCTTGCTAAGGTAGTTGGAGTCGTAGAAGGCGCAATATCTGATTAGCATAGACTACTAGCCTAGTTGTTCAGATAGTTACGAATAGCACCTGGTGATATTCAGTCAGCGAAAACTTGTTATATCCTCAAACCAGGATCTGCTCACCTTGTAGCTTAGTTGCACCTTCGCCGACAAGATGCGACAGGTTCTCAAGATCATCTCCAGCCGTGATGCCAAAGCGACGAATGAAATCCTTAGCGGCAACCTCCATATCACCATAACCATCGTCAAGTGAATTGACCTCATCCTCGGGCCGGCCGAAGTAGGAGTTGCTAGAAATGGATGTAGCGCTATCGAATTGGCGAAGACGCTCCTTGGCCTCTGACTGGGCAGCGGGATCAAAGCGGTCCCGTCCGAAGAACTCATCGGACGAGATACCCTTCTGAGTGCCAAATCGGGTTCTGGTCTGAGCAAGTTCCGCTTCTGTAAAAAGTGTCAGCTTATATTTCATATGTCGGGTGACCAAGGACAATTTACCCTCAGCAGGACTGGGCTTGGCAGGGCCAACAGAACCAAAGGTTGGCTTCTTGGGAGCAGCGGGCTTCGACACCTGGCCAAAGCCCAGTCTGCTCACACCCATACCCAGGCGCTCCACATCACCCGAGTTTCTATCATTAGACTTGCCAGCAGGGCTAACTGGGATAGGAGAAGCGATAGGGACAGCGGCAGTGGCGGTCTTCTTGGCCTCGGCTTCCGCCTGCTCAGCCTCGGGGTCGTAGCCAAGCTTTTCGATACGCTCAGCCTCTTCCTTGGCCTTACGCTCTGCCTCCTCGAAATCAATCATATCTGCGGCAGCAACCTTCTTAGCCCCGAGCTTGGGTGCCTTCTTGGCACCGAGGACACTGCCCTTCTTTGCAGCGGTAGCTGTCGAGGTCTTCCGAGTAACACTGGTGGGGCGGATAGCAGATGGCGCGGGAGAGGCGCTTTTTTCTTCCGAAGATGACAAGGGAGACTTCGAGCGAGATCCATTTGCACTGGCGCCAGCGTTCAGGAAAGGAGAGCTGTTCCGGCTGACAACGGGGGGAGTACTGGTGCGCGATGGGGGGTTGCTCGGGCGCTTGATCGAGGGCTTGTCCCAGGAAGAAAAGAAATCGTCCTCAGCGTCGCCAGCAGGAGTGCTCGAGCCATCCGAGGGTGTGCCAGCGGGGACATCTGTGATGACGACTTCGCCGGGATACCTAAATGAAACAATAACACTGGTTAGCACGTAGTCATTGCCACCGGGATTGGATCCACTGACTGTTGCGCATCCAGCGCAGCGCGCCTCTTGAGTTCTTCCTTATACTTGACAGCTGCATTGCATGTGTACTTGACTTTAGTGTCCTTGCTCGCCAGCGCAGCGGAACCTCCGTGCGATTGGAAATACTTGGTCGCAGATTCATTTCCACCAACCTTCATCACCCGCAATTGCTCCCATTGCCATTCTGCATGGTATGTTAGCATTGAGCTACCGGCACATTTGGTTTGTAAAGAAATTGTGTTGCAGTGTACGTACGGTCGAGGTTTGTTGATCGGACAAAGGAGATGTGCACACCCAGGTTACGGTGGTGAGCCGAGCAATCAAGGCAGAGATAGATACCGAATGGAACTGAAGACCATGTCGGGTTCTTACTGCCACAGTCGAAGCACACCTGAAAGCAAAAACATCAGAATCGAGTGCCACAATCACTGGGTACGGGGTGGGGGTGTGCGCACCTTGTTCGCGGGCTTCAGCTTGGCCTTCTCAAAGATCTTTTGAGACTGCGCCTTTGTGGCACTCATGATGGTACCGAGGAGATATCAATGGGAAAGAGAAAGAGAAAAAGAAAAGGGGGGTTTGGGCGAGAATGTGAGGGTAAGGCAAAAAGCATCCCGAGTCGGGAACGGCGAACGTGGACTCTATCGACCTTGTGCCTGGTGTAATCGGCATACAACGCCTCCCATTTGGCCGGGGTCTTTTCTACTATCGACTGTATCGTAATACCGTATTGTAATCACGTGCTACCGATAATGAAGGCCGATAGCAACCTTTCAACAATGATCGAGTTCAGTATTCGACTGAAATACTCCAAGTTTCCAGACGCTCGGTTTTGACCCTTCACAATGAGTTCTATCCAACTACGCGTTCTTCCCCGACTATCCTCGGCAACTCTTGTTCTCCGCCCCTCTCCCCGCATACAGACACAGATCACTCGGCTCTACGCCACGCAAAACAACATAGGCAACGGGCCTAACATCCTTTCACCCAAGAAGAAAAGCGTTACAGTGTTCTCCGACGATGGGAGGGTTAAGTGGGGCGATTTGAGTCGAGGAGAGAAGCTTGCGCGGACAACACAACAATCATTCAACTTCGTTATCGTGTTGGTTGGAGCAGTACTAACGGTATGAACTGCTTTCATTCAGAGGACCTAGCAAATAGTTGCTGACTATATGCTCTTCTTAGGGTGGAGTCTGCGTACTTTTCTACCAAGAGGTTTTGTCACCAAACAGCAAGACATGGCAATTTGAAACTGCAGTAGGGCGCATTAAAGATGACCCCGAGTGCATAAAATTGCTCGGTGATCGAAGAGAGATCAAGGCATATGGCGAGCAGACGTCGAGCCGCTGGGCGCGGAACAAGCCTATTGCGTATGTTCTATGGTTTCTGCTATGCTGTAAAACCGAAACGCTGACAATAACTAGATCATCAGTCGAAAAGGACCGATTGGGTCGTGAGCACCTTCGCATGCATTTCCATGTATGATACTATTTCCGGTCAATTTGGGATACTTGTACTAACCGTGCTTTCCAGGTGGAGGGTCCTCTCAACTCTGGCGTAGTCGTCGTGCACATGATGAAGCCTTTGGATAAGAGCAATTTCGAGTACCAGCTTCTCGCGCTGGATGTGAAGGGACACTCTCGCATCGTACTCGAGAAAGCCTCAGAGAAGGCTAATGTGACTAGCGCCTTGAAGCTTTTTGGTATTCAGTGGCGCTGAACTGGCAGTGATGCCAATTTCTCATGATACCCCTTTCACCTTCAACTACACTACATAGGCTCTACGCCTTCATCTGCGAAGAGCATTTGAACATTCACAGCCTCTGAACTTTTGTTCTGGCGCTTTCCCCGCGCTGTTCTGTGTCAGTTTAGAAAACGCGCTTCCCTTGTATTTTTTTAGGACAGGGCCACTGGCCGTCCACTCAGGCTCTTATTATGACCTGTAACATGTATCATAACTTTCTGGGTTTCTACCATTATTGCGCTAGTCCCACATTTACTCAACAAATTCGATTTGGTCCTGGGGATCCATATATGTTGATGAATTTGCACAAATCCATTTCTAAGTATAACCTTCGACTCAATCCAGACTTCTGGGTGAGTACTATATGCAAAACAAATTTTGAAACCTATTGACATGAATACACATAAACACATAACGTCTATAACAACCCACACACTCAAGCCCATCAAATCTATACAACTCTGGGTCCATCAATAATTGTCTTAGCCTCCTCCGATCTCCACCAACTCTTGCCCTCCTGACCGGGGTATTCGAAAGCATCCATACTCTCGGCCTTCATCTCAACACTGTATCCAGGCTCGAAGGGAGTAACATAGTAACCATCCTTAACGCTGGACGGGTGGACGAAGTGCTCGTGGAGATGATCAACATACTCGAGGACACTCTTCTTGCCGGTAACAACAACATAATCGATTGTGCTCAAGTGCTGAGTGTACTCTGGCAGACCGACACCACCCGAGTGTGGCACGATAGGGATGCCGAACTTACGTGCAAGCAGGAGAATAGCCAAAACCTCGTTCACGCCACCAACACGGCAGGCGTCGGGCTGCAGGACAGTCAAAGCACCGGCTTGCAGAAGCTGCTTGAAGATCACGCGGTTCTGGCACATCTCGCCTGTGGCCACGCCAACAGGGCCGTATGGGGTATCAGCCAGGGCCTTGCGGATGGCAGCGTGGCCGAGAATGTCATCGGGGGAGGTGGGCTCTTCGATGAACCAGGGCTTGAACTCGGCAAGTTCTTGCATCCAGGTGATTGCCTCGGGGACGGACCAGACCTATTTATTTCCCAAGTGTTAGTCGAATGTGTAACGAAACCAGCCCGAAGAAATATAACGTACCTGGTTGGCATCGACCATCAAAATATTACCCTTGTCATATCCAATAGCCTCACGTGCAATACGCAAGCGAGTCTTATCATCTTCCAAATCAGCTCCAACCTTAAGCTTGAAATGTCTATATCCCTGCTCAACACTCTGCTCCAACAATGACTTCAGCTTATCCTTGCTGTATCCCAACCACCCGGCACTAGTAGTGTAAGCAGGGACAGCCTTGCTGGCCTCGGCTTCCTTAATACGCTCCTGCTTGCCAGACTCAACCTCCTTCAGCAAACTGATAGCCTCTTCGGGAGTGATGGCATCAGTGATATAACGGAAATCAACGCAACGCACGTACTCCTCGGGGGTCATGTCAGCAATGATGCGCCAGACGGGCTTGCCGAGGGTCTTGGCCCATATATCCCAGAGGGCATTGACAACAGCGCCGAGGGCGAGATGGATCACACCCTTCTCGGGACCGATCCAGCGCAGCTGGCTGTCGGAGACGAGGTATCGCCAGGTCTTACCCCAGTCGGCGGTCATTTCATCCAGGTCTTTGCCAACTACCATCGGGGCGAGTAGGGAGATTGCTGCGCAGACAATTTCATTTCCGCGGCCGATTGTGAATGTCTGTAAGGGCTTGGGTTAATTGGAGTGTTGCGGATGGGTGATGTGGCATTACATACCATGCCATGTCCGGAGTATTCCGAGTCTGTGGTGATAATGCAGTAGGCGGAAGAGTAATCACCGGCTGCGTTCATAGCATCTGAACCGGTCTTGTCAAGGGACGTCTATGGTGAGCTAGTCAGTATTGGGCTCATTGGGTGTGGAGAAATGCTTGGGGCACAATTGACATACCGGGAACCGCACGTCCCGCGTGCTGAAGCCAGTGATTTTGACCATTGTGAATAGTTGTAGATGTAAGTTTGATCTTAATGTCTAACAATAATGCTGGCACAAGGTACTAGATAAACAAAGTCAATCTAGGTCGAGATGCGAATATAGATCTGGGTATAGAGCTCCAAAGACACAAAAGAAAAGAGAGAAATATTCAACAATTTCAAAAGGATTCCACTTCATATATGTATACAGCCAATATATTCCCCCGCGCCTCCAGTTTATCCCACTTTAGTTTTTTGCCGTTCTCATTGGTGGAGAATAACAAATGCCGGGAAATTACGTTCTTCCACCAATGGAAGTGAAGAGAGTATAATTCGGAGCTATTCCGTGATTTACCCCATGCTACGTGGACGGTTGCATCAACTCGGACTAGACCCGATTTTCTGGAGTCTGGGGTAATCTCACAATTGATTCATTTGTGTAGAACTATTTCACTGGTTAGGCACAGTTATGTAGATTACGAGGACAAACCTCGCTTCTCGCTCTCAGAACAGAAAATGATCATCCGCCAAAGCTTGCGAACAAGGACCTCGGCCTCTTCGTCCAATGCCTATAGGGAACAGTGGTCAGTAACTTATTTCATAGACAATGAATGGGTCAATACTCACTTCTGCTAGTTGCTCCACCAATTCCTGAGGCGATCCATGCTTCCGCACATGTTCCTCCACCACATCGACCAACATTTGCTCCTGGACACCAAGATATTCGACAATCTTCTTCTCGACGAACGGCTTGAGCTGGTCGGTGATAACAGCATCGTCCACGAATTCCCACTTGACAGCCCAGTTCCACAGGCCTTCCTTCTCGGCCGGAATCTCTGCTGCGAGTTGACGGGCTGCTTGAGCACGTTCCTCGTCCGTGAGGCCTGCAGCCTCGGCGGCGGAATCGAATTTGATTGGAATAAGAGGGCGACGGGTTGCAGCAACGGGCTCTTCCTCATCCTCCAGCAAACCTTCCACATCGGCCATTGCGCGGCGGGTGGTTGCGGCCTGGGCCTTCTGCGCAGCGGCTCCAAGAGAGAGCTTGAAGCGTTGGGGTTCCCGCGGTGCCTCCTGGGGACGTGTCTCGAGCTCCTTTGCCTGGCGGGCGAGGAAGTCGTCAGCCATACCGCGAGCCTGCTCTTGCTGCTTGGCGGATTGAACACGTTCGCGATCCTCGGCAGCTCGATCAGCATCGTCAATCTTGGTCTCACGAGCACGGAAGCTTGCACGGTTCCGGAGCCAGGCACCACGGTCTGCGTAGTAATCGACCGCCTTGCGGCTTTCCTCAATATCGTCATTCCAAGCAGCAAGTCGTCCTTCCATCTCATCATGCGCAGCTTGCAACTTTTCATCTTCCTCATCTTCGCGCTTCTTCTCTCGTTCTAGGGCAGCGGTTCGGCTGCGCTCACGACTAAGCCAGCGGCGCTCTTGGTCTGCGAACTGCTTCTCTTTCTCAGCATTAAGCCGATCTTGTCGGCGGCGTTCAATTTCCTCGTCGCTGGCATCGGAATCCTCGTCTTCGCGGTCAATGGAGACTCCATTGAGGGCTCCGCCATTGACAAAAGCAACTCCATTCTGATAATCCTTGGGAATCTGGACACCGAACGCCTTCGGGCCAGAAGGTGCGTTAAACACATGACGATCTCGTGGGCCCAACGGAATACCGTTAGTACCAGCAGCAGGGCCACTGGGGGCAGATACCGGAGGCGAAGCAAGTCGATTGATCCGAGAGCCAGAATTGCGCGCACGCTCCATTGCCTCGATCTCTTCCTCGCGTTTCATACGCTCGATGTCGCGGCGGGTGCTTCGTTCACGGAAAGCTGCGATCTCCTTGGCCACATTAGCACGCATCTCAGGGGGGATATCGGCCAGCTCATCATCCACTGTAATGGGAATAGTAACTACTTCGCCATCCTTCGCAAGCTCGGGATCCTTCATTTCGATGTCGCCTTCCCGATCAACGGCCGACACCTCCTCCTTTTGGAGGGGGGCAACGGGGTGGAAGAGGCTGGACAAGACATTATCAAGATTTTTGCGGGCAGCGGTGAAACGTGCCTGGCGTTCCTCGGGATCTTGTTCGGCTCGGCTAGACTCGAATTGCTCAAGGTAGGTGAGGGTCCCTTCGTCGACGACGACCTATCAAACAAGTTAGAAGAAATATACATGAGGAAAGGTAGACAATGTATACGCACCAGAAGCTTGCTCTTTTCGACCTCTTGTTCCTCGTCACCTTCCGCGCGGGGTGTTTGTCTCTTGACCGGCACTTCGACGTTCTTCAAGGTCTCAACAGCAACCTCAAGACTCTCCGGGTCATCATACTCAGCAAAGCCAAACCGGCAAGGCTTATCGTTAGCATCTGTACCGCGAATCCAGCGACGTAAGATACCAGTAGATCGTAGAATGCGCTCAATACCATCATCACCACCAGCGCCTTCCGTAATACCGCCGATAAAAATCGTGCGCACAATCTCATCGCGAGTAGGTGGCTGGAGCGGCATCATGGTATCACGACCATGGTGGCGCTGGGTATCCATTGACATTGATCCCAAACCACTGCGACGGCCAGGAACATCAGATCCCCGTTCCCGAGTGCTCTCTTGAGCTGCCGGTTTGGCCGGGCCCGATGTACCCAAGCGAATCACTGGTGCAGAGAAATTGATGTTTGGCATATTGACGGGCGGCTGGAAGTTCGGCGGGAAGCTTCCTGGACGACCAGGCTGGGCATTTGCTTGCTGCATGCCGGGAGGAGCAGCGGTTCCTGGAGCAGCCATCCCTGGAGGAGGTGCTGGAGCTAGTCAGTTTCAAATTGAAGATAAAATAATGGAAAAGCGAACTCACCCATGCCCGGAGGCGTACCATATGCACCATAGTCAGGTGCGCGTCCATAAAGACCCGGAGCTATGTAAGAGTTAGTTTCTTCAGATTATCAAAACCTTCTTCTCAAAAGACCAAGAAAAAAAGCAGTCTTACCTTGGTAAGGATTGTACATCGTGCCAGGTCGTACCACTGAGAAAGTGATGTTGATCAAGTCTCAATTCAAAGATCGGCAACAAGAAAAGCACGGGGCGGTGAGGTTCGCGGTGAATTGTCCCGATAGATGCGGCAGGTGCGCTGTTGCGCTGTTTGGATTGCGAATGCCGCCTTCCTCCGGAGTACACTTTGTGTACATCTTGTGCTCGACCTGTTTACACTCAAAATAACAACAATTGAATGTTTAACATTAAGAATACCTTAGCGAGGAAAAGGAATATTGAATGTAGACTTGTAGTAGCAGTATCTTGTTAAGCAGTTCAATGTATTGGTTTTCTTGAGAATAGGACCATTTTAACTAGAAGCTATAGCCGTTCAATTTTCAATGCCCCTCCAAGAATACAGTTCTGGAATCAAATTGGTCCGGGCCTAAAATAGTAATAGCGATAGCCTACGGAGTTTGAGATTAAAAATGGCCCAATTGGTATACCGGGTATAGATGTTTCAGTACATTCTGAAAATAACAGGAGTAAATAACAAATTTGAAAAGCTCCGATAAGAAAAACCATCGTAGTAAAACGAGTAAAACGATAAAAACAAGTAAAGTGGCTGAAAGTGAAATAACAGCCTGAATGCGGCAATAATGATGTTTGCCCCACGACCGGACCCCAACACGCCGGATGCAACTGACGCCATTTGCTTTTCTTACCTTTTTTTTGTTTCTTTACTCTTTACTCTGTCTCTCACACATTTTCTTGTAAGTTTACAATTCTTTGATACATTTAAACCTCACTTTCTTCTTTAAATCCCGTTTGCCCCGCACTAACACTCTGCCCATAGAACCCCTCATCGTCATCATGCCCGGCTTTTCGCAAACCAGTGACCTTCCTGCCTGGAAGGAGCTCCAGGAGCACCACACTACCTTGGGTCGCAACCTGGTCCTCAAGGATCAATTCCAGAAGGACCCTAAGCGTTTCGAAAACTTCAGCCACAAGTTCGCCAATACAGTAGATAACACCGAGATCCTCTTCGATTTCTCCAAGAACTTCCTCACCCAGGAGACTGTCTCTCTTCTGGTCAAGCTCGCTAAGGAGGCCAATGTTGAGGAGCTCCGTGATGCCATGTTCCGCGGTGATCACATCAACTTCACCGAGGACCGTGCTGTCTACCACGCTGCTCTGCGCAATGTTGCCAATGAGCCCATGCAGGTTGATGGCAAGAGCGTGGTTGAGGATGTCAACTCCGTGCTCGAGCACATGAAGGAGTTCTCTGAGCAGGTCCGCAGCGGCGAGTGGAAGGGTTACACCGGCAAGAAGATCAACACCATTATTAACATTGGTATCGGTGGTTCCGATCTGTAAGTTTACCTGCCCTTCGTGAACCAGGAATTGTAGCTGACAGCAGCACCTAGTGGCCCTGTAATGGTCACCGAGGCTCTCAAGCCTTACGGCCACCCCGACATTAAGCTCCACTTCGTCTCCAACATTGACGGCACCCACATCGCCGAAGCTCTCAAGGACTCCGACCCGGAGACCACCCTTTTCCTGATTGCCTCTAAGACCTTCACTACCGCAGAGACCTGCACCAACGCCAACACCGCCAAGTCTTGGTTCCTCAAGTCTGCTAAGGAAGACTCACACATTGCTAAGCACTTCGTGGCCCTGTCTACCAACGAGTCCGAGGTCACTAAGTTTGGCATTGATGCCAAGAACATGTTCGGATTCGAGTCGTGGGTTGGTGGACGTTACTCCGTATGGAGTGCCATTGGTCTGTCCGTTGCTCTGTACATCGGTTACGATAACTTCCACCAGTTCCTAGCTGGTGCCCAGGCCATGGACAAGCACTTCCGGGAAACCCCCCTCGAGAAGAACATCCCCGCTCTTGGTGGTTTGCTGAGCGTCTGGTACAGCGATTTCTTCGGTGCTCAAACCCACCTGGTCGCTCCCTTCGATCAGTACCTGCACCGCTTCCCTGCCTACCTGCAGCAGTTGTCTATGGAGAGCAACGGAAAGGCCATCACTCGCACTGGCGAGTACGTCAAGTACACCACCGGACCCATCCTGTTCGGTGAGCCTGCCACCAACGCGCAGCACAGCTTCTTCCAGCTTCTGCACCAAGGCACCAAGCTCATCCCCGCCGATTTCTTGATGGCGGCTGAGTCCCACAACCCCGTCGAGGGTGGCAAGCACCAGCGCATGCTGGCTGCTAATTTCCTTGCTCAATCCGAGGCTCTGATGGTTGGAAAGACCCCTGCTCAGGTCAAGGCCGAGGGTGCTGCGGAGGAGCTTGTTGCCCACAAGACTTTCTTGGGCAACCGCCCCACCACCTCCATTTTGGCTCAGAAGATCACCCCCTCCACTCTGGGTGCTCTGATCACCTACTACGAGCACGTCACCTTCACCGAAGGTGCTGTCTGGAACATCAACTCGTTCGACCAGTGGGGTGTCGAGTTGGGCAAGGCCCTTGCTAAGAACATCCAGAGCGAGCTGGAGACCGCGGGCGAGGGTGCTAACCACGACAGCTCGACCAGTGGTCTGTTGCTTGCTTTCAAGCAGAAGGCCAATCTGGCTTAGAATGTTTTAACCTTATATGAAGGACCGTGAGATGTGTGTAGTTTTGACGAGCAACGATTTTCCACATATTTTTCTTGGTTTGAGAACAAATGAATGATTCACCAAATTTTCGTTACCAATTAATATTTTGTATTCCGAATCACTTTATAAAATAAGAATATTTAAGTTATACAAGTGGAAGTACCGAGGCGGTTGGAAGTCACAGCAAGGGGAAACCCGCTTTGTTGTCCGCAACTCCGCAACGCGGTAGAGCTTCGTCCTTTACTCCTGCGCAATCCTCGAACTCTGGAAATTCGCCGACGCTGGGCGAATACCATCCTACAATTGAAACCAAAAAAAAGCGTCAATGTCTCCTACACACCAATTGAGCCCGTCTTCTGCAGCGTTGGCGCTGCTATCGCTGACAGGCGCATTGTGGCCAACCGGCGCACTTGCGGGGAACACCAATGACCGCAGCGAGGGATACAAACTGAGAGAGGATATCCCAGTATCATGTCTAAACCGGACAATGTGAGATCATTCTTCAAGTAATCCCTACAGCATGGCTAACCATCGCTTGTTCTACATCACAGGGAAGGAGAACATGTAAGCGCCACCAGCCTGCCTACCATCTCCTGAAATAAAGACAATGGCGCAGACCACCAAAAACCACGAAGCTAATAGTAATTGCGAAAACATCCAGGTCACCGACAATCTCGGCAAACTCCAATACGTCCCCTTCGTGACCTGCAACGAAACCGCCCGCCCTCTCTCCCTCCACTACGGCGTCTCCGAAACAATAACATGCACCATCGCCTCCCTCTCCGATGAGCTATACCATCTCCTCGAGTTCTACGTGCACTCAGATGTGCCAATGACCTGCCGCGTGCCAACAGCGCCGCTAACACCATCCGCCGGCGCAGCACACCCAGACAAAGACTCGGACCAGAAGTCAGGAGAGGCAGACACCCTCTCCGCACTAGCGGACAACGGGCCACCATTCACGCCGCTCACAATCGCGCTGCAGGGCACGCTCCAGCTGAGCCATTTGCATATCTGGACGGATATGAACGTCGTCATGCACAACATGGCCTCGGACGCAGCCGCAGAACAGAACACTAAGACCAGACCCGGCCAGTCTGGACAGCCCGGGTTCGTGGTTGGCGGTATTGCCTACTCGACTCCGGAGTTCGACAATACCGGCAAGAATGCCAAGCTTGACGAGGACGAGGAGGCTGTTGCTCTTGCTCAGGCGGCGCGCGAGCCTTGGACTGCTGGACATGGCACTAAGGTTGTGCGCGGGGAGCCGCTTACCTTCTCTTTCCACGTTGCGTGGCTGGAGGGTGGTGCCAGTATTGGGTGGCCGACACGTCCTGCTTCGGAGTCATGGCTGGCTTTGGCAACTGGATCTGGGAAGAACTCTGGGTCTTTCTTTTTTAAGCTAGTGTTCTTTGTTATGGCTGCTTCTGTTGGCGCGCTAGTTGCGTTGTTCTGGGAGCGTAATGGTGGGCGTGGACGTGGCCGAGCCATTTGGCATGGAGATGGGCTTTTGGGTGGAACTCCCACGCGCGGAGCGAAGGGTCCTGGTGTTGTCTTTGGCAATGGGGGGAAGAACAATGGGTACGGTGGTTACTCCGGCCCTCCTAGTAGCAATGGGAGTGGAAACGGGGTTGGAAGTGGATATGGGTTCCCAAGTGGGAAGAGGGATTGATATGTAGAACCGAGGGGAATGGCGTATAGCCTGGGTATAGAGTGGCGTCTACGACGTGTACAGTGTACCTAACTTGAGAGGCAGAATTGACCAGCAGAAAGCTAGTGCTCTACCATGGACATATCATGATGCTATGTCCCAAGTGATCGAACAAATCCAATGCATTCCATATCTAATGCAAGAGCCAAATTCAAGAGAAAAACTAAGTACCTGGATAATAGTTGTACAAGTAACAAAGAAAACACCAATTTTCAGGCAAATGCCATCCTGTCCACTCAGTCAATCACCCACACCAGCCTCCTCAGTATATACATACAACCCGAGTAGACATGGAAAAGCACAACAGCCCAAGCAAAAGAGCGGGCATAAAACTACCAACCCTGCGCCTGCATACGCTGAATCTTCTTCACAGTCCCCTGGAAGGAGAACTTGAACAGCTTCTTCCACCGCATCATCTTCTGCTGCTTGCGCACCATACCCTTCCGCACATGGAACTTCTGGCTGTGAGCATCATTCCGAACGCTATTCTGCGCGAGAGTAGCCTGAAGCTTGCGCAGCGCCGCACCCAAGTCAGTACCACGCTCAGGCTCAACATGAACTTGACGACCAAGCGTGGGTCCGAGCTTCAGCTCGACCTTGCGTGTAGGAAGAGGCGCCCGAGACCGCGCCCGGTAGCTGCTCTGTGCGCCTTCGCCGACAGCACGGGAAAGCGAGTCTGAGAAGATCCGACGCTGGCTGCTGGGTGCTTCTCGGGGCTTGTTGAGGTCGAGTCTGCTAAGGATGTCGTCGAAGTCGGAGACCGGCTTGCGAGATTGCTGTGCGGCCCGGGGGGCGGACTCGCGGGCAGCTGTGTGTGGCCCGTCGACGTTGGACGGGGTTTGGGCTTGCTTCGCGGCCTCGGGGGCTGTGCTTGGCTGGTCGGTGGGAGATGTGGGTTTGAAGGGTGGGCTTGGAGATGAGGTGGAGGAATTGTAGCGCACTCCGTTGTTGAGGAAGGCGACGCGGTGCAGCTGGGTCTGCTGTTGGAGGCATGGTGTTGGCCTGGCCCGGAGGCTGCGGGCCAGGAGGCGGAAGTCCATTTTAATTGGACTCGCTTGTGTCAAGGAGCAGATATATGGGGGTGAATTGGACTGTCTCCTGCGCTTGAGAAGGAAATATTGGTCAAGGTGGGCGTGTAGGGTCGGAGGTGCTCGATGTTGCCGTGACGGAAAATCATCGTCCCCCGATTGGAAAGGAAATTGTAGGTCACGTGCCATATGGTTTTGGGGCATTTGCTGAGATCGCAAATATCGCACCTACATATCTCGTGAACTTACAAATATCGGTCTCTTTCCATCTTGAATACCTCTCTGGACATATAAATCCCATAAAAGTGCGCCAAAAAAAGAATGTCATCCATCTCGATTGCAACTCTCCCCCGCATGGGCCGTGATGTTCTAGCGGCCCTGCTATCAACTAGCGAACTAAGCAATCTAGCGATTGTTGACGTCCGAGACTCAGGTGAATAACTGTTCTTCAAAGTATACTTGTAAACTATCAGCTAATAGTTGAAACAGACCACATTGGTGGTCACATCCACTCATCAACTTGGGTCCCCAGCTCAAGTCTGGACGTGCGCATGCCTGAGCTTATCCGCACTCTCAAAGACAAGAAAACCGTTGTCTTCCATTGTGCACTCAGTCAGCAGCGTGGTCCCTCTGCTGCCCTTCGCTATGCCCGCGAGCGCGAGAGCGCGCTTGGCGCAGAGGAGAGCCAGAAGCAACAAGTATTTGTGCTCGAGGGTGGGTTTGTGGAATGGCAGCAGAAGTATGGCAACGATACTAAACTGACCGAGGCTTATGTTGCGGATATTTGGGAGGAATATTAGCTAGGCCTTGTTTTTCATGAGATTAACGAACTGGATGGGAGAGATACCACTTAGATGCATTGATGCTTTTCATTTTCGCTTTTTACATATTACTCTGGAAGATTGGGACCGAGGAGCTATATTCGATTGTTTCTATATGCTAGGCGAATCCATATTATTATGTTTGATGGAAAT
Organism: Penicillium griseofulvum; assembly: GCF_001561935.1. Taxonomy (NCBI): domain Eukaryota; kingdom Fungi; phylum Ascomycota; class Eurotiomycetes; order Eurotiales; family Aspergillaceae; genus Penicillium; species Penicillium griseofulvum. The sequence continues at coordinate 119,573 of NW_024467419.1, forward strand.
GAAAATGTATTGTACATGAAATGAACAGGCTATGCTCTGAGCCTATCGAAGGACAAGATGGATATATTTGCGAGTTTACATTTGAATGCCGCCTCCAAACCCAACAGGCCGTCTCTGTCCTCCGTTTTCAGGTACAATGGCCATGACCTTGTAGATCTGTCCCATAGACCCTCCGCTCTTCTCAACCAATCGCTTCCAGCCAGTCTCTAGTGTCTTTCTGTGCTCTTCATCCTGCACTTTGCGGAGGAGCTGTCGCATGCGCTCTTCAATACCCATAGCCCCGAGGAAGTCACCCTGTTCAACAGGACCGTGGACCTCGACGCCATCGCTACCTTCGATGGCCGCTTCAGCCAGCGAAGTGAAATCTACATCCGCACTGACATCCACACGTCCCGGTTCTGAGAGAGGTGCAACTTTCTTGTGACTTTTGATTCCGCGCAACGAGTTGATAGGGATAGTTGACAATGTCCCGTAATCCATGATCAACGCTGCGCCAGATGGAGTCTTCTTTTGTGATGAAGGGGGTTGGGCAGAGGTCTTTTTAGCAGCAATCGCAGAAGCAGAATCACCACCGATGCGGCGCGCAAAGTCTGCAGCATAGATTCGACTCTCGGGGCTGATTTCAATGGTCGAGCCTGGCCGCGATTTGAGTGCTCGGTAACGCTCAGAGATCTCTGGAATCACTAGCGATGACGGTGTGGAAGCTTTGGCTTTGGTCAATTGGAACTCGGGCTCTCCTTCAATGTTCTCTTCGACGGCTTTTGGATTTAATGTCACCATCAACTCACGCCATTGCGGGGTGTTCACGTGTTTGGGTGGATTATGGAGTTCTACTGGGCCGGTGGGAGTCATGATCTTTCGTGGCTCATCGGCCTGCTGATTCTCCGGTGATGGGGGAACAGACTCGAACGCATGGATTGGGAGCGCATCGAAGAATTCATGTGCGAAGATGAAGGGTGTCTTGCCTTCCTCTATATCACCGGTGTCTCTGGTTAGCACCACACAAACGGGCCATGGATTTAGGATAATTACTCACCATGTGGTAGAAGACGAATATCCTCCACCCAGATAACAGGTACATCAAAGTACTTGCACACACTCCGGTGCCCGATATCTGTCTCCTCCATCACAGCCTCCTCGCCGCACAGCAGCCGCTTCTGCACTTCTCTGAGCGTCCCGCTAGCTTCCACGAGATAAATAGCCTCAACACTTGAAGAAAAGGACTTGAAGTTTCGGAAAGTCTGTTTATAGAAATTGTGGCCACCCAATGAGCTTCTTGTTCTCTTTTTCTCATAAAGGCAAGACAGGAATAAATGATACTACTCACCCGCAGCATATCATCCATCAGCGTTCCCTTTCCTGGGCCAACTTCCATCAGCTGAACACCACTCCTTGTCCGTCCCTGTGCCATCCACTCGGCGATCGTCCATATACCGATCAACTCTCCAAAAACCTGTGAGATCTCGGGCGAGGTAACGAAATCACCGTTTTTGCCAAAGACACCCCCACCCTCGCCCCGAGTCGTATAATATCCGCCATCTGGGGAGGTCAAGACCTGGCGCATGAACGCGGCGATTGGGACGGGACCAGTGACCTAATTTTCAGAAGCGAATGGTCAATAAAAGTGCTGTGAGAAGTAAAGCGAAGTGTATAGGTACCTTCATGACACTGGCCAATGTTTTCGCTAGCGGAGTGGACCATTCTCTCTGTTCAAACGTGGAGTTCCATCTTCCCACGCTTCCCAGACGTACTGTGTTGCGAGGTCTGCGGAGGATATGCGACGCTACGCGCCTCGTGGCTTGGTTCATTCTTGGCTTGGTATCAAGTGGCAATTGTTCCTATCACCAAACGTGCAATAGCGGAGCTATTTTCGGCAGGTACACGAAACGGCCGGGCCCCAAATACCTGTTCTATTGAGTCGCGCCAAGTCGAGATGTTTGTCTCAATCTCTCCGCGGAAGCTCCGCTGCACGTGATCATATACTTATCTGACTGTTATCGAACGCTAGTCTTAATATGGTATGGCTCAGCAAAACCCTAACTGACTTCTTCAGGTTGACAGGTACGACCACCAGGGACGAAGGTACATACTACATCGTACAATACCCGCAGGCATTCCAGATTTTCACTATGTGCACCATTTCCTATGATTTAGGATAGTGACGCATTCTGACTTCTCTGTGCTCCATACTCAAACAGGAATATAGGCAGCCATAGCTTGGTACTTTGTCGACCTATACTTCAAATTCGGGTATAAGCAAATGGAGCCTGGTATAATATTATTTACGTACAAGTTAGGGGTATCAACATCTCTGCGGGTTCCCAGCCCTCCAGATGATATCTAGATCCGGAGAGTATGAGAACCTTCCGCGCATGCGTAGAGTTGTGATAATCTTGGTCGTTGATGTTGACAGGAACTCATCCTACTTCGAACGTCGTATTGTCCATACGTCACTCATGTCTACTCCCAACACGATGACTGCCACGGATGTCTACCTATGCGGTGACCTTGTCTGGGATAAAGATTCAGTCACTTACTTACTGGGCACACGGAAATGGATTGCCAGACTAAAAAAGTTGAAACGGGGAACTTTCTCGCTCGTAGCGGTGCCTTGAAGGCATAAGCATATATATTTACATACTATACTACTTCCATTTTTGGGGGATACTAGAACTACGACAACGGATAGGCAGGCGGAGATCGATCCCTGGTTATATATTCTCATGTCACTTGGTTATACTTGCGTTCTCCTCTCGTGTAGTCTAGGTTTTCATTGCTTTACTTTATATTGGGCTTCGGTTGCTTAAAGCCTTCCTACTCCTTGGAGGAAGGTGACGCGGAGTTTCAGGGTCTGATTATAACGAGTGATGTTGAGTGAGACTAGATGTATACACTTACCCTTCCCAATGTTACTGCGAGGCTTAAATGCCATAGGCATGTGTTGGTGGCTAGTTTCACTACCGTTATTTCAAAGCGGACGTATGTGAGCAACTCGCGGAGGGGCGACGGGTAATACTGTAGCATGAGAGAGTTCGGATTGATCTGTTGCTGAAGAAATTTGCTTAAAAAAACATTAATATTTTGTCCGATTTGTCCTGTTCGCCGCTATCTGTTGCAAAAAAGTGTGCTCCGAATGCTAAAAAATGTCCATAAACTGCTGACCATATCATACATTTCATGAGAGTGCAAGAAGAAGCATGATCTTCACGACCATTCCGCGCATGGATACTCCATACACCCGCAAGGCTAGCCCATCCTCAGGTTATCATGCTCAAACTTGGGTGCTCAACGACGTCTCCGTTGGTTCTGGTTCTTCTGGGTATTCCGCGGCGGCGCATCGACCATCATTTCATCGCTGTATAGGCCAGTTTGCGGGTTTCCCTGGTTCTCGGCTAGAAGATCGTTCATATGGCCTGGGCCACGACGGGCTCGGAGTCGTTCCTGATCAGCTTGTGCTCGAAGTGCGGCGAAGGGATCTTGGTGGGTTGTGGGCTTGGCCGATTTGAGTGTCATTGTGAGTAGTCTTCCATCGGCCTGGAAAGCAAGTGTCAGTTCCTTCTTTTCTTCCGGGATCATCGAAGCAAGAGTGGCATTTACCCTCTGGTTGTGGAAATTGGCAACCACCAGCTCTGCGGCCGTTTTCTCCGCATATGCAAATTCCGCAACAACACTCGGCTGGTTTGCTACTATCTGGCAGCTAAGCATGGGTCCTGTTATGGGTTCGAGAGCAGACTGGATGTCGGCAGCTGTTGTCCCAGGCGCAAAGTTCCTTCCGACGACAATGAATGGGCCCGAGGCACCCTTAATGCTCATGTTCATGCCACCGACCGGACGGCTGCTCGGTGTGATGTTGCCTGATCGCGCATTCCCTAAGCCATTCCCGGTTTGGAAAGCTGTCCGGACCTGGTCCACATTCACGCGTTCTTTCTTGCCGGTTTTGCCGCGTGCTCGGTTGTTGCTGCTGTTTGGGGTGGGTGCTGGCTTGTTCTTGGGTTGCACAGTTGCTGACGCAGAGCGCTAAAGGTTGGCGATAGAGATTGTCAGGGATTGTTCCTCAATGGTGGTCGCGCATGGTGGAATTGTTCATACCTTAGCTACTCCGATCCTGCTAGCTAGGCTTCCGGGCTTTGCATTCTGTGTTTTGTTTTGTGCTTTCTTGCCGGCGCCGGAGCCCGAGCCTGGCGCGCTGGATCTGCGGTTCTTTCCAAGGAGTTGGTTTGCGAGCTCCTCTTGCTTCTTCTTCTGACGATCTGAGGAAAACAGTTAGATTTTGCGAGTGTCAGCGCTAGGTTTCTGAATGATTACCAGCTTGGATAATGTCGTCAAAGGAGACCGGTTGCTTGGTCGCCATGGTGGATAAATGAATTAAATTAAGAAATAAAAGGAAAGAAATAAAGTTGGAATGGTGAGGTTGAAGGAAGAAAAGAAGCTTGGGGGGCCGATCAGAGTTGGGGCTGATTAACCTGTCCGGAACTCCTTGATTATATCCACATCTACATCTTGGCCCCACGCTTATTTTTTTTCTATCTTTTTCTATGTTGCTCTATATTACTTTATGTTATTCTATTTTAAATGTTTTCTCTAGTACATCAACGCTAAATTCTACCTGATTAAAACTCAAGGGATAAGAGGAACGGAACATATCTCCGGGGTGGACTATATTGTACAAGAAACAAAGACAAGTTTTGCTATTATTTACTCCTTTATCATGTGAAAAAGCAGTTATCCCAACCGAAGAGTAAATCCAGCCCCTGCTTCACCGGTATCTCCGCCAGGAGCACCCCCAAAGACACCCGCAAAGTCCAGCTCTGGTGCTTCCTGGCCCCGTTTAGGAGCCTCGGGGGTGTGGTGACGTCTTCGTTTCTCCATGCCGGCCTTGGATGGGAACGTAGGGAACATCTCTCGCGGTTTGGGGCGCGGATCTTCCTTGAAATATGGGTGCTCGAGGCACTGTTTTGCCGTAGGACGGGAGGCTGGATTCAGCGCGAGCAATTCTGACATAAGTGTTAAGCCCGCATTGGTTAGGTAAGGGAAACGGGTGCGAGGCAATAGGGGCGGATTGCCGACCGCAGATGATTTCGATGTCGACGGGAGCCGCAAAGACTTGGCGTTAGGCAATGAACGGAATCCAGGCCATGTCTCAGAGTTGGGTGGCCCGGTCAAGGCGAAGATCTTGGACACCTGGTCGACTTCATTCTTGCCCTGTAAGAGAGGCTCTTTGGTGAGCAGTTCGCCAAAGATACAGCCAATGCTCCACATGTCAATCTCTGTGCCGTATTTCTCGGCACCGAGGAGCAGCTCTGGCGCACGGTACCAGAGTGTCACAACGAGCTGTGTCAGCTTGGGAGGTGGATCGCCGAAGTAGCGCGCCATACCAAAGTCGGCAATTTTAAGTTCGCCTCGGTTGTTCATTAATAGGTTGGAAGTCTTGAGGTCGCGGTGCATGATCCACTGTGAATGTAGGAACTCGAGTCCTCCAACCACTTGCAGTAAGACAGTCTTGATCTCCGAGGGAAGGAATGGCTCGCGCATCTCGTCGAGCAGGGCTTTGAGGTCGTGTTCGTGGAAATCCATCACTAGATAAACACTGTCGGAGCCAATTGATTAGCACATGTATAGAATATAGACGCGGAGAACTCACTCATCCATCTTATTTCCCATTACCACTTCCCGTAGGTAAACGACATTTTGATGTCGCGCCTCCAGGAGTGTTTGGATTTCCCGAAGCCCAGTGACTGGGAACCCGTCCGGCGAGTTCTCCAGCTTGAGCTTCTTAAGCGCGACAATTTCTCCCGTCGAAATGTCCTTTGCGCGTGAAACCCATCCATACGAGCCCTCCTCAATGTGGTTCAATCGTTCGAAGTTATCCACATGCCTGCAGGGCCCCCATTCTCCAACCGGGAAGCGCAGTAGCGCCGACTGATTTTTCTCTTCCTTCACGGTCTTCGCCAATTCTGCTCCATCTGGATGGGCATCGGGGTCGTTGGAGAGTCTTCGTCGCTTCTTCGGGGGTCCTAGTTCGCCATTGGCTGAGGTGGCATCCCGAGCTTGAGCTTTGTTGGCATCTTCGAGACGCTGTTTCTCTGCTTTAGCGCGTTTTTTTCGTTCTTTCTCGCGTTTTTGTTGCGCGATAATTGCTTCTGTTTCTGGGTCGTCGGCTGCCCATCTGGATGACATTGTTTCGCGGGGGGAAATGTTGAAGGGTGAGAAATTCGGAAATGACGTTTCCAGAAGCCGAGTTCCTTCGATTTGAAATCCAACGCCCCGCCTGAATTTGTATAGCGCATTTGCTTCGTTCTGGTCTTTAGCCTAGTCTTTTATCTGATATTTTCTCTTCGGAAATATTATCTTTCTCTCTTTCTCTTTAATATCCTTCGTGCACATACGCCTATACTTGCCACCAGTTTCGGATCTACTGTCTCTTCCCCGCCATGATCGAACCATTCCAGGTCAGTCTGAGCTCCATGACTCACAGACACCAAATATTAATGCGATTCTGATTTCTAGACGACCTTCTCGGTCCCAATGACCTGCGAAGGCTGTGTGAAGTCTATTTCCACCTCTCTAAACAATCTGGAAGGTAGTCATCCCACCTCAAACCCACCATCATCTAAGCTGACCCCGCGAAAGGAATCAATAAGGTTGAAGCAAACCTCAAGGACCAGCTAGTCTTTGTTGAGGGCACCGCTCCTCCCAGCTCTATCGTAACCGCGATCCAAAACACCGGCCGCGATGCCATCCTCCGCGGCAGCGGCACTACAAACAGTACGGAATCCCCGGTTCCCAATTACTGTCACATGCGACACATATGAGCAATGCCAACTGATATACACCATACAGGTTCTGCTGTCTGTATCCTCGAAACGCACTCAACGAGCGTCTCAAACAATATCCGCGGGCTCGCCCGAATGGTCCAGGTCTCGCCGAACATGACCCTCATCGACCTGACAATCAATGGCCTAGCACCTGGAAAATATTGGACAACTATTCGAGAAGCAGGAGATATCTCCCGGGGTGCCGAGTCTACCGGTGGTATTTGGGAGGCTGTGAAGAGTAAGGTTCTTGGTGACACTGCCGCTACCCCGGCCAAGGAGACTCGTGGAATTCTCGGTACCGTGGATGTTGACAATAAGGGCCGGGGAAGTGTGTTCTTGGACCGACCAGTGGCGATCTGGGAGCTTATTGGTCGTAGTATGGTTGTTTCAAAGGGGACGGAGGGACCTTTCAAGCGCGAGGATGAGAATACCCTTGTTGGCGTTATTGCGCGCAGTGCGGGTGTTTGGGACAATGATAAGATGGTTTGCTCATGCTCGGGTAAGAATGTCTGGCAGGAGAGACAGGAGCAGGTTGTCCTGGGTATGGCTTGAGTTCGGTTGGCTTTATCAGGAGTAGTCATGTAGCTATATCGATTACCCAGTGATACATGTAGCTTGAAACATACTATGATACCACGAAGTATAAATGTGGTTATGAATGACAGAACGATTCTATTTCACTTTCAATTGGATATCACGTTGTGCCTATGACTTCTATCTCTGGTATTTGTTCTATTGTAGTAGTAAAAACTTGCCAGCCTAGATAGATAGAGTCCTGGATAGAGCAATTATATTTACAGTTGAACCAGTCTTCCTCTGACTACGCCTGTTGGGAAATCCTCCAACCTGGAGTTGAATATACATCAAATCATTAGCACAAAAACTGTAGAAGAAGTCCATACATAACTAGAGCATCGAAAGAAAGGAGACACTGCTGTGATAAAAACATCATTCTGGAACTGCTAACATTTGAAGGGTAGGTAATAATACAATGTGGCCAAAGGGGACAGACACGGGACCCTATTGGTTTGGACATCCCCATGAAAAGGTATCAATGAACAACTTGAACTTCACCAAGCCTGTCTTGGTTGCACAATTCCAGGATAAAACTCATCATCTGTATCCTCTTCAACAAATTCGAATCTTGCACCGGGTATATCATTGGGAATGAGCTGTAGGGACATAATCCCTGGAGAGATTGCCTCAGTTAAATCTTGAGAACCTCTGATATCACCACAGTTGCCGGTGCCGTTATGTACTGATTTCACTGGCTCGTCGCCTCTGTCGGGATACTGGTTGTTTGTTTTGCCATCGAAAAGGAAATACCCATTTCCATCCTCCACCGGGCTCGGGAACAGAATCTCAGAGTCTATCGGAGACCATGTATCGTTTGACATCGATTCTATTGAAGTCATTTCCGTTGATGTGATATCTCGTGATGTGGTATCGTCAGGTGTGTAAAGGCTTGAATGATCTCCAACACTTGACCATTGTGCAGTTGCTCTTTCGGAGATGGACGACCATCTTTGAGCGAAATTCCGGTTGGAGATGCAATTGAGGGGATTGGGATAAGGAGATGGCTGCCTCTCTTCAGAATGGGTGATAGGAGTTTGCGGGGACACCAGAGGTATGAGACCTTCATCCGAATCGTAATCATGGTATGGAGGCATGTTGCTGTATTCATCCTGGTGCACAATGCATTCAAGAGGCTCTTGAGAAGCGAATGGGGTTTCTTCTTGTTCATAGATTCTAGGGCTGTGTTGACTGGGGCCTGAACTGTGCTGACTGGGGCTAGAACTGTGCTGACCGGGGCTGGGACTGTGTTGACTGGGAATGGGACTGGGATGATTGGGGCTGGAAATGTCTTGACTAGTGTTGGGACTGTATTCACTGAGATTTAGGCTGTATTCACTGAGATCGGGAATGTGTTGACTAGGGCTGGGATCAGCATTTTGCCTCGCCCACTGGTCGAGTGCCTCTTGATATATTCCCGGAAATGCAAATCGAACTTCGGCGGAGGACTGTCTAGAGATAGGATTTGAGTCTGTTTGATCATCACTGAATTGTGCATCCGAAGTAGTATGACTGATATTTTTTTGCTGAGGATTTGTTGCTTGCCGTTCTTCCAAAGACGGAGGATGGTCTGCCGGGCCACATGCAGACATTTGAATCTCTTCATTAGTAGAGATAGCAATGCCCCATGTCTGCTCCATCAAATGGTTTTCTGTCGGTGTTATGGCATGAGTAAAGTTCTCCTCAGAATTCGTATTCGCCCCCAACTCTCCAGCTCCATCAAATTGGAAGTCAAGATCTCGGTCGTTGGCTAGTGGATAAATTAACTTTACCGTAGAGTTAGTTACAGCTCGGCCGGAAATATCAGAGACTTTGGATGCAGATGCAGATGCGGGAAGTGCTGCGGGCGAATTATGGGTCGAGCTATGGATCGAGTTGATAGATGGGACGCGAACAAGAGACGACACGTCAGTATTGGTCGAGGTAGAAGCTGTTGGAGGATCCATGCGAGACAACTCGGCGCCAAAGGTCAGATCCTCTTGGGTCTCTGAAGTATAGGCCCCGGATGAAACTCCATAGAACTGCCTTTCACGTCTGAGAGCAACAGGGCTAACAAGAATTTCCTCGGGTTTTTCTTCATCACTCGAACGGTGAGTAAAACCTGACCTCAAGGCTGACAGACCGGAGCGTGCTCTGCGGAGAGATCGTCTGGAAATAGATTGGACCCATGTCATTGGACTGCGCAATTCCGAAGACGAATTCCGTTCCTGGGCACGCCACGACGAGTTCGCAAGCTCTGGATTGTGACGAGGATCTAGGGGATTAAAAATAGGATAATGAATTCTCTCTTGGCAAGTTGGCTGTTCCTGTACTGCAACAGTCAGGCTGCCATCTTAGTTAGCAGGGTATTTCTTTCATCTGCCAATTTGTCTTTGTCATTACCTGGCCCTCTTGCTTGCCTGGGGGCGGAAGACCGATGATAACGACAAAAGCTGGCGACGTATGGTGCCTGGGCCTTTCTGCTGGTGGTCGGGACTCATCTTGTTCAGATTGTTCTAGGACGTGCGTCCAAGAGTTCGAATGTCCAATGAGATAAAGAAAGCTTGTGAATGATCAACAAAGTTAGATACGAATTATGCCAACGCGTGAATATGTGACGTCAAAGAAAAAGAAAAAGAAAACAAAAGGTCTGGGAGTTTGCTTAAGATCACGCGGTTGAAGTCGGAGCGACGCGTGATCGAAATCTACAGTGTCGAGCTTGATCGCTCTTGCCCTCGAGATCCATACTTGACCTCCGATTGTATACTGTCTACATAGTACGGGTATGGTATTGTTCACATTATAGACTTAGCTAGAGATATCAACCTAACTAGGTTTTGGATATCGAGTATATCAATGAGGCTATAAGAAGGCAAGGGATATGGGCAGACAATTATGGGCTTCAATTCACGAGAAATATTAGTTCTAGGGTTCGCCATGGCAACGTGAGCGAACATGGCAAGTGCGCAGTTAAGGCAGGAACACCAGCAGAGATCTCGGAGCGTGACTATAACACTAGGGTTCGCCATGTCAACGTGACTAAACACGCGACGGCACCTAGGCAATGGTGACGAATAATAACTATAGATGCCTAATATATCTACCATGAATCCCAAAGAGCTTCAATCTTAGCTTATAATTTGCTCCTCTCTTCCAAATGCAACCCCTGTTTGTAGAAAATACTATAGATCGTAAGGATATTGTTGTTAGATTTTGCCGAAGACATCATTATTCGATATCCCGCCAGCTATTCGGGGCTTTCCTCGTGCATACAGCTTTGTACACTTGTTGAGCGAGCTGTTGAGCCATTGAATCAATCGGATGGGCAAACCGAAGGGTGTGGTGGAAGACAGTGAACGGACGACTAGCACTAGCAATGATGATGCCGGTATTCCTGTTGGTCACCTTAGTGTTTACTTGTATGTGGCAAGGTCTCTTGAGATTGGGTTGATGATTAGTCGTTATAGCCATAGCTTCTAGTCTTGGAAGGTTGGCAAGTGCCGAGACGGTGGGGAGTCGGGACCACCTGTGACCAGGAGATGCGAGGAGTGAATATGCGTCACTATGTAGTTTATTAAATGCACCAGTGATTTATTGAGAGAAGAGGCAAAAAGCTAACACATTCGTAGCATATGTTCAGGTGAAGTAGGTAAAGATGATGTTTTTCAACGTTCGAAATTAGAATGTACGGTTTAAGGAGATCAAGGAGACTAGAAGAATTTTACATACTACAGACTATTTGATGTAGAGAATTCAATTGTTTAATGCTCAGAAGGCCAATGTATATTGTTGGTAAAGCGCCGGCAGTGAAATACTGTTGACCGAACATGTCCGAGAAGTGTAGCTTGGAAATCCATAGATCGCAGTTAATGTGGATTGTTGAGCTGAGCTGCTCATACTTAGAGAAGCGAGAGATGAGGGATCAGATCAACTCTGAATAAACAGACGCTAAAGCACAGATATGCCTCAATGGTCGTCAACTTTCGGAAAGCCGCTGTATATCCAGATTGGCAAGTTTGAATGGGCAGGAGCAAAAGAAAGTATTGTGGCCAACAAGAGAATACCAACATCACTCCCTTCGATTTACCTCGCAACAGGATATGGTATTAGCCTAGCCTTGAAGCCAATCAAGAGCTTTTATATTGCGGGGAGCACGCGCTAGACAGAATCAAGGATAGATCGAAGCAAAAAAAGATTACATGATCGTATCTGTCAGGAGATCTGATCCGCACACCAATGAAGTCCAGAACAGCAATCCGCGCTTTGGCCTAAGGATAACAATGGACAGAAGCCAAAGATAGAACGAACATGCCAATTGGCCTCAGAACATGGTTTAATATGCGTGTGGTGGGCTCGATCTTCCAGGATCACTGTCATAGGCCACAGTATGTGCCGCTTGCCCCGTTTCTGATCGAACAGCATTTAAAGCCACACATTTTATATATTGGGGTCAACCCGATAACATCCGGGGTACTGTAGATAACTCCCAGCATGGATATTCCCCCGCATCAACGGGAGATAAAAAAAAAGCATTGCAGATACCAAGCTTCACGCACATCGGCGTGCCCCGTCTGACAAGGGTCAGGAAGCTTGATTGAAAGACATGTTTAGTGGATACTGTCAGGGGTATGTGAACGAACAAGGTTCAGCTTCAGTCATGTAGAAAGTCTATACTCCGTAAAATGATAAGAATACTTGGCAAGGACATTGAGACAAGTGTGATTGGTGTACTTCAGGGCTGCAAGGATCAGGAAGAATACCCGTAGATAATGTTATCAACGGAATCCCGGACTTTCTCTTATCTGAGTTCCGTCCTTCGGCCCCGCTATCCAGCCAATTCATCCAATGACAATCCAATTTTCAATCCGAGACGGAAGCGAGTGCAGAATCCTCGGCATTTTGATAAGCTAGGGCTATCATGGACGTGATGATTGGCTCAACAGATCCATTGATGGAGTTCGAAGGCTTGTCATTTGCCTCGTCTTCTGGAAGGGGACCACGCGACAGGGCTATCTTTGCCACAGTGCGAGATCGCGGTGGGTCCAGACGCGCAAAGAATTCTCGCGACACACTATATTAGCAGCTCCTCCCGGTCTGTGGAGCAAAAAAAAAGAAGAGAGAATGATGTGAACAGTGTCTTTGTACAATTCAATTCCTCCATCCTGATCTCCCTGGGTCTCGCTGAGCCTACCCAGCTCTTCGATTAATCCCATTTACATCTCGTCTTTCCATTCTTCACCTTCATTGGTGAGGATTCGACCAAAAAGATGCTTCCCAACTTCGCCAAAGCGTTCCGCAGCTCAAATGAGGACCTGGAAAAAGGTCCCCGGGTGAACAATTTCTCTGACACAAATAGCAATGAGCTATTCGACAACTCCAGCGATGGTGCCGTGCCCGGCGAGAGCTTCGAATATGGCGATTCGCTATACGCCAAGATCCAGCGCGTCGCTGGAAAGCTCAACATTGAGCAGCGAGGTGTCGAGCGGGTTCCGGATTCTGAGCGGAACGATACGTCCTTCCTTAATATTGGTAGCATGGTGTGTTCCTGCAATTACCTGGCGTGATCGCCGTGGCCTGGAGGCCTTTTCCACTGACCAAACCTAGTGGTTGGCCGCAAACATGGTCGTGAGCTCCTTCGCCATTGGTGTTCTTGCAAAGTCTGTATTCGCTTTGGGCTTCATTGATGCCATTTTGGTCTGCCTCTTTTTCAACCTCCTCGGTGTCATGACCGTGTGCTTTTTCTCGTGCTTCGGTCCTCCCTTTGGGCTGCGTCAAATGGTGCTCTCGCGATTTTGGTTTGGATGGTGGGCTGTGAAATTCAGTAAGTTAGCCCGGGATATCCATTGGGCTATGTATATGGAATTGTCATGCTAATTAATGATTTTCTAGTTGCCGTCCTCAACATTATCGCCTGTGTCGGTTGGTCTGCTGCCAATGCTATCGTCGGCGCCCAGCTTCTCAACGCGGTAAACGCCGATGTCCCGGGATGGGCCGGTATCCTCATCATCACATTCTGCACACTCATCGTCACCTTTTTCGGGTACAAGTTCGTTCACATGTATGAGTACTGGAGCTGGATCCCCACCTGCATCGTGTTTATCATTGTGCTCGGCACATTCGCCCACTCTGGCGATTTCATCAACATCCCAATGGGAATCGGAATCTCTGAAATGGGTGCCTGTCTATCATTTGGATCCACTGTCTATGGTTTCGCCACTGGCTGGACCAGCTATGCTGCCGACTACACTGTCTACCAGCCCAAGACCCAGAGCAGTCGCCTGGTCTTCTTGTCTACTTGGATTGGTCTGATCGTCCCCTTGTTGTTCACCCAATTCCTCGGTATTGCCATTATGTCCGCCACAGATATGGGTGACGGATATAATAACAAGTACGCCGAGGGCTACCGAGCCTCAGTCAACGGTGGCCTAATCGCAGCCGTGCTGGAGCCTCTCGGTGGCTTCGGCAAGTTCTGCCTCGTCATCCTGGCCCTGTCCATTATCGCCAACAACTGCCCCAATATCTACTCCGTCGGCTTGACCTTGCAAGTATTGGGCCGTGCTACTCAGCGCGTGCCGCGATTCATCTGGACTTTCCTCGCCTCCTGCGTCTCCCTTGCCATCGGTATCCCAGGTTACTCGAACTTCGAGGCCGTTCTCCAGAACTTCATGAGCCTCATCGCCTACTGGCTGGCCATTTACTCTGGCATTGCACTCAGTGACCACCTCGTTTTCCGACGTGGATTCGATGGTTATCGTCCGGAGGACTACGACAAACCTGATAAGCTGCCCGTTGGAATCGCTGCATCTATTGCGTTTGTCTTTGGCATTGTCGGTGTTGTTGTGGGCATGAGCCAATCGTGGTGGACCGGACCTATCGCCAAGTATGCTGGTGACCCAGCACATGGTGGTGGTGATATCGGCTTTGAGTTGGGCTTTGCCTTCTCTGCTGCAGTATATTGCGTATTACGACCGATCGAGATTCGCAAGACTGGTCGGTAAATTTGATTCTATAGTATTTAACTACTTTTTGCGATGTACATATTGGGTTGGTTTGGAGTGGGTTCATCTGTGCATTGGTTTGGTTGCATTGAATTATTATACATTGCATTGTTGCGTTACAGCATATTGTGCATCATTTTCTCATCATTCAAATCTATTTTCAGCAGTAAATATAGCAGATCAGCTTTGACCATCGATGTGAGCTTGCGTGGAACGCTATCTACATGCAAGAATAGTCGGCCACTTGTGTGGCCTTGTTAGGTCTTTTTGGATGTCTTGTCGGATATTTACTTACACGTGATTGTTTTAGTATACTTCTTCCCTTTATTGGTGCTATGACTCGAAGGATAAGAATATTAGCCGCAAATATCGAATATACCCGGTAAACCCCTCGGAAGGTGCAAATGACTTATGTATAACATTTGATACACTTCTAGTATAAACTTCGCAGTCGGACTCGGAGGAATTCAAAAAATGCCACTTGTGCTTCGGTACAATATGAAGCCGTTCGAGCGGATATGACTGTCAGGTGGCTTTGTATATCCAGAGATGACATTGGCGCGCTCGGAAACTCTTGACTTTCATTGGCTGGACAAGCCAGATGTGGGGCATTTGGACTTTCCCAATCGGGCAAGTCGATATTGAGCCTCGAGCAACTCTTTGACCTCATGAACACGGGAAACGTGCGCTTCCCACATATAAGAAGCAGAGCAAGACTCATATCAAACTAGAACTTCTCATCCAATTCTGAGCCAATTTAGCATACTTCGAACACTATACTACTCCCGGCATATCTAGCCCTAATTTCATACCTCAACTATGCCTTTCGACTATAACCCCGAAAAGGACATCCCCAATCTCTCGGGGAAGACAATCTTCATAACAGGAGGTTTGTAACCAATTCTTTCTTCTTTCTATAAGTCCACAACTAACAGCCAATTTAGGAACCGCGGGCCTAGGCGCAGAATCAGCAATCCAAATCGCCAAACACAACCCATCACACATCTACCTCAGCGGCCGCAATGTCACGAGCGCGGAAAAAGTGATCAAGCAAATCCACCAAACCACCCCAAATCTCGCTGTCACTTTCATAAAATGCGACCTAGCCTCCCTGACCTCCGTCAAAGAAGCCGCCGAGCACTTCACCAGCCAACACCGAACCCTCGACATCTTAATGTGCAACGCGGGCATTATGGGAAAATCCCCAGACCTAACGGCAGATGGCTACGAAGTCCAATTCGGCACCAACCACCTCGGCCACGCACTTCTAATCAAAAAGTTCCTACCCCTCCTCGAAGCCTCCCGCGACCCCCGTATCGTGATCCTCACCTCGCAGGGATGGGGCCTGCACCCGCGCGGCGGAATAATCTTTGACAAGCTCAAGTCAACGCAGGATATTGCGTTTTTAGGACCGTGGCGGCGGTATGGACAGAGTAAGCTGGCCAATTTGCTGTATGCGCGTGAGCTCGCGAAGAGGTTCCCGGGTATCACGTCGGTGTCTGTGCATCCTGGTGTTATACAAACGGGTCTTGTTGATGGTCTTAGCCTCAAGGATAAGATTATTGTTTATTCGTCTACTTGGCGGTCGATTATTCAGCTGCGTGAAGGTGCCTTTAATCAGACTTGGGCGGCTACTGTGGACAAGGCGGAGATTCGGAATGGGGGGTATTATGAGCCTGTTGGGAAGTTGGAGAATGGGAAGCTTAATGAGACGGCGAGGGATGATAATCTTGCGGAGAGGTTGTGGGATTGGACTGAGGAGGAACTAAAGGGATTCTAAGGAGTGGTTTCAACTGAAAGAGTCTAGACTGGTGAATTTGTTGTTCTGTTGTTAGCTTTGTATATAATGAACACTGAAATAATCTTGATTTAGAACGTTGGACCATGAAGATACTTTGTAAATCCTATTGATATTTGACTGGTTTAATCTAAAAGGGTAAAGGTAATAGTATATCATCTTAGGAAAGAAAGACGATAGATAAATTCGGTTGAAGAGCAAGGCTAGGCCCCATTCTGACAACCTTAACAATATCTTTGCCAAACCGATGAGGGATCCAAAGAAACAGGGTCCCTCCGAGATATTAGCATCCTCGTTGCAGCATATGGTCCATCGGGTTCTGCAAGCTCGATAGTCTCAAGATATAGGGGTTGACCTTCGCCAAAAATCAAGACTCCTTATCGAGAAGCATTTGTAGCATATCGACTGCGGATTCGAGAGGATGTATGTTGGTCTGTAGCGTAGTCGGGCTGATGGTGATGTCCTGAGTCAGATCTGGATCGAAAGGGAGTATATCCTCCGTACGTTTATTCCTATGCAAGTATCGCAAATCTCAGGGCGTGACCGTCAATCATGGACTCCATTGTGACCAATGAAGTAAGAAGAGCAAACCCTCCCTAGCTCCTTCAACCACTGCTATTCCTAGTACCGACCCCGGTGGCGGCAGTTCAAAGCGCTCCAAGCGCCAATAATCTTGAAAGATTCATGGTATGCCAGTGAAGTGCATTCCTGCTTGGGCTAGCTGAGGGCGTTGTGAGGAGGATACCCCGTAAGAGACTACGATCTATACTGCAGTGGGAACACTTCCGCGGAATCTGGGCAGTGGGTGTCCTGAAAGAAATATAGGATGTGTGTGAATATTATCTGCATGATACTGTCTGTATGTAACCTTTGAACCGCGTTCGAAGAGAGTTTATGCGAAGATGAAATCTCACACGAGGACTGCCCCAGCCAATGTGGTTTATTGGTTTATCTGTCGGGAGGGGCCTTCATTTCGGATGTGGCCGTCATGGTATCATGCTCAAGCAAGTAATGACCCAAGTCGGCGTTCTCTGCAGATAGAGCAGCAGCAAGGATCTCTGCGCGTGATACTCCCAACACAGCCCGAAGAGCACCATTTGGCTGCAGCTACATCGCAGCACTTGAACCGCTAATTGTTTCTAGTTTAGTTCCCACGAATGTAGCTCCAGCAGCCAAGAGGCTACCAAACAAGACCTTATCACCCAGTGTAATGGTAGCTCGAGGTATACTGTAAGGGGGGATAGTGTACCGATGCCTCATTGTGGTATGCACACGCGTCGATCAAGAGCTGAGCAACTTCGGGTGATGGCAAAGGAGAATATACGCGAGTTAATCACATGTCGATGTCGCGGAATTTGTAGTTTCGTCACGAAGTGAAGTACGAGATCAGGGCGAATGACTACTCTGCCCACGCTGTAGTTCGAAGGGAATGTTCTCTGTGTCCTCAGAGTTAACCATGCCTGGAAATTATGCTCTCATCGTTCATTTTTCCAGCATTTGGAACTCTCCAAAAATTCCATTTTATCACAAGATAATATTTAGTCCATCAAGTTATAGTTGAAACGAGGTTAAAGAGAACCTGGGAAACTTTGGTTGGGGTTATATACACCGCGCCACGTGATTTCCACCACCAGCCACAGCTGCGCCACGGTAAATTATTAAATCCACAACGGATTCGCCTTTGAAAGAAATCCAGAAATTCAGCAGCCGTAATAACACCATCACTTACACCATGTCTCCAACCGGAAAGTGAGTATACCTATATGCAGCCCTACAAGAAATACCGACCTAACAAAACTTTCTATTTTACAGCCGCGCCGACTGGGCCGACGACGAAGATTTCGATGACCCCTCCGTGCTGCCGCCGCAAGAAGTGATCGCGAACAAGGACGGCACCAAGACCGTGATTTCCTACCGCTACAACGATGACAACAAGAAAGTGAAGGTCACCCGCCGAATTAAGACTACTATCGTCCGCGAACATGTCAACCCCCAGGTCGCCGAACGCCGCAAATGGGAAAAGTTCGGTCTTGAGAAGGGCCACCCCGCCGGTCCTACGTTCGATACCACCTCTGTCGGCGAGAACATTATCTTCCGTCCCAGCGTCAACTGGAAGGCCAACGCTAAGGAGGTCGAGAAGGAGGGTGGCGAGAAGGGCAGCATGAAGGACCAGCTCAAGGACAAGAAGGTCAAGTGTCGTATTTGCAGTGGAGAGCATTTCACTGCTCGCTGTCCCTTCAAGGACACCATGGCCCCCGTCGAGGAGGGCACTACTGCTGCTGGTGGCGCCGAGGCAGAGGACGATGCGGGTGGTCTTGGTGCTGGAAAGTCCAGCTACGTTCCTCCTCACATGCGGAAGGGCGGTGCTGCTGGTGGCGAGAAGATGGGTGGTCGCTTCGAGAAGGACGATTTGGCGACTCTGAGAGTTACAAACGTATGTTCTGTCTTTGTTCTGCTTTCTACGAGCTCTACGAGCATCACGGTTATATATCTTGGTTCGGTACTGACTTTTTTCGTTGCAAACAGGTCAGCGAATTGGCAGAGGAGAACGAGTTGCGGGATCTCTTCGAGCGTTTCGGTCGTGTCACCAGAGTCTTCCTTGCACGGGATCGGGAAACCCAGAGAGCCAAGGGCTTTGCTTTCATCAGCTATGCGGATCGTGGCGACGCAGCACTTGCTTGCGAGAAGGTGGATGGCTGTATGTCTTCAATCTCCCGTTTTGTGATATTTTTTTCTACAAGTTTCTCGATTGCTAACCCGTTTTTCTGATAGTCGGTTACCGCCACCTTATTCTCCGCGTCGAGTTCGCCAAGCGCACTACTTAAACTTTTTTCTCGGTTCTCTCTTACGACTTTTTGAATGGAACTTTTCCTTCTTCTCAGGCGGGCCTATCTTTGGGCCGATGCTCTTTTCCTTGTACCGTAGGACATGGTTGATAATGATGATTCCCAAAAAGACATCCAGCATGTCAGTTACTTGCATTCGTCAGTCTATACAAAAGCAATGGGATAGAGAAATTTTGAACTTCATATACGGTTTTCTTTTTCATTCAGGGATCATATTCTCGTCCACGGTAGTAGGATTCCTTTCCAAGGTTGCTTTTTAATAAGTGTTCCAATGTTCTTCCCGAAGCTCTATGAATGCTTCACGGCTACCATGGAACATCCATAGATCTCAACCTTCCTTGAAACATGGGAAACCAACCACGTGCTTGTATGAAGCAACGACGTTCCTAGAAATATCCATGGTCAAGTCTGCTATAGTTTGCCATCCAGTATTTCATTCGTTTTTCGACTTGCGGATCTATATGGGGATGTGAAGATCATCGTTAGGTTCGACCTGCATTTGAACATTCTCCAAATATGTTAGTGCTCAAATTCTTGGTAAAAGGCCCAAGTTGTCTCAAGCTGCTAACATGATAGCAATAATAATAACCCATAGGCACAAGCCAGTATGCTGTTTACAACCTTTATCTCTCTGCTGACTTTAGACTTGAGAAATTCCCACATCTTCCCATCCTCACCAACACAAACCTAGTGCCCAGGCCGGACTCGGCTGACAATCCTGCAGGCCGTCGACGGCAAAACTGTCATCTGGAAGATAAATGTCGCAGGCCTCGACTGGTCGATGGTTCGAATGTCTCAGGGATTGCAATTGAGACATCAAATTTTCTGCATCTTCGCATGACAAGATGACATCGGAAGGAAATGAAGCTCAGACAACCTGGACTTTTTCCTAATGTGTCCTAGCGCCAACACTACAGCGTACTAGCTACGTCCCTCGGGTGCCAGATCCCAGGCTCAATCACCAAAGTACCAATGTACAGATCGACATTAGATCTTAGCAAGTCAAACACAGCCCCAGCCTCGTCGGCAAAAGTTGTCTTAAAATTTCCCGGTAACGGGATTGGGTTGCATAACGTAGTATCGGTGTTTCTTTTAGGAAAGAGACTTGAATCGGTGGGAAAAGCTTACCTACGGGTCCGGCTTTTCGCCGAATGCTCCCCTAGACAAGATTGGATACGTAGGTCCCTGTAGCTTTGGTCCTAGCTCCTTCGGAATCCCTTACCGCGCCACCATATCTGACCATCTCCACCATGGCGGTATCTAATATGACAGACCAACACATGTGAATGGCCGTTCGTGACGTTCCGAAGTATGAGTGACATTGCAGGGAATATCGGCGGCAATAAGATGATTGCACTTGTTATTGGCTGAGGGAGTTTGACCAGAAGGGCAGTTCTTCGCTGAGGGAGTTTCGGCCGATGAGCAAGTTTTGTCTTGGCTGTTCGTGCTACACGGGCACGGCCTAGGGTTGGCTAGACTACTCCCCGGATGGTTATCAAGGACTAGTGAGAATTGCCACGGGGAGGCGAAAAAAACGGCCCCATGAGTTTCTGGATGATGAGTGGAGTCTTGGAGCTGGCATCCAACGCGTCAAAGCATATTTCGCGCCTGACAAGCTTCATATCCAGAATTTTGGAGGGGCGACGAGCCAATGAGACATATTGTAATCCTTGTTTGGTTGCCTTGTCTTTCCATCCATGCCGACAGGGTCGGATACTTCAGTACTTTGCCCGGGAGCTTCGTCGTGATACGATCTGTGCTGGCGGGCTGTAGATCCAGGGTGATCAAAGTTTGGGATGACAGAGTGGGGAAAACCTCCAATGATCATCCCAGTATCGGGGCAAACTCTTCTGCTGAGTCGAGGGCGAAAGGCAATTTCCCAGTCATTCTAGCCTTTGGGCTATCAGTACTCAGATCTACTCTGAAAAGTGACAATCTCGGAAGAAGTGATACACAGGTAACCCATCACAGAACCTTGTGTCCAGACCAGGAATTGTGGAGCCATAGAGGTCTAATCTCCACGAAGTGTCAGGAAAAATTCGCTACCATTGCCATTGAACAAGGCTAGCTCGATATGGTAGTCTATATGAGAAGGTTAGATTTAGATCAACGTTCTGCGCGGCCAAGACCGGTGGATGTCTCGGGATGGGAGCCCTAGGGCCCTCACCGTTGGGGAAGTAAAACTTTAATCGGCCCTAGTCGACAAGGCAGAAAAGATAGACAGAAAAGCCTCACGGTATTGTTAGGATAATGAGGATTGTTTAACTCTTTCCTTACTGGGTAGTCATCCAGGAATATCTCCCCCCGACATGCGAGGATTTGAACTCTAGACCTAACCGACCGGGATTGATGCATCGACCATGGTCCATGGGGGCATGTCGTATCCTAAGATCCTGGAGCAACAAGCATATTGGGGCTGAGGCAGCAAGACAAGGGGTATAACAAGTCTAGAATGACACTGTCTCCAGGACTGTACCCGTAAAGGTCAGCAATGCCGACTCCGGGATCAAACGTCTACCGTAGGCCGAAAGCTGTAGCTTTGCGCCCCCTTGTCCACAGATCGCACACACCCGAATGTAACCAACGAAGGGCATGGCATTGGGTTTAGCAGAAGTGTATAGAATTTCATGTCACGGGGGGGAGATGGCACGTGCGCGAGTCAGTAAAAGGCTGAACAGATTGGCTGAGACAGTTGCAACCTCAACCCTTTTTCAAAGTTTTCCGGCGTCTAGGGTTCTGGGGTTAATCCATGTAAAAATCCATGCAGTTTCCTAAAGTCAAAATATTATTGGCATTGGCTTCGAGGTACCTGCAGCCCTAGTACGTATCGGACAATTTCTGAGTGGTTTGTTAGTATCGAGTGTTATACTTCAAAAGTTGATATATCAAAAAGTGATATGTGAAGAATTCATGGACTTGGCGTTTGGTTTCCAATATTGGAATGATTTGAGAAATTTCCAATTAGAGTTAGTGAGGTGATGAATGTTCAGTAATGTGAGAATATACCTATTTAAGGCCATGAAGGCAGCCACATAAGTAGATTATACATAGTTCATCCACCAAATGAATATTCCACATCGTTGTACCTAGTACATGTCCCCTTCACCCCCTTGCACGTGTCAACCCCATGACCGTCATCCGGGAAGGGGGTGATCCCCCGAGAGTCAAAAAAATCAAAAAAAAAAATTAAGAAGGAAAAAAAAGAAAAAGAGCGTCTTGTCGTTCTTCCTTTTCAAAGTTTAAGTATGTGAGGATTAACACACTTTTACTCTTTTAATTTGATATACCTAATTACTTATGCACCTAGTACCAATTTTGGGTAGCATGGAAGGTCTGGGGTGAAAATTAGCTGCACAACATACCCGCCATAGCCAAAGGAAATCGAATGGTTCTTAACCAATCATAAGCTAACGGGTGCTTTTTCAGCTTTCCATCTCATCCAACCTTCTGCGGGATGGTCGATCTTTTTAGCCACTAATGCAGTTCGACACGATCGATCATGGTTCCCAAATGATTTTTGATATTTTTTTTTTGACGGCAAAGTGGCATTAGTGCCGCTTTCTGGAAAAGGCTCCCGGGTACGGACCGCAATTGTCTGTATCTTCTGTACCCGCTGCATATAATCTAGTTTCTCTAGTGGAGATCTTCCAGGGAACCATCTAACATATTTCAAAGGCCCAAAGCTCTTGCAGTTCCAAGTGGGGATCAAGAGGTTGCATCTCCAACGTGCTATTTTTATTTCGGGTCGGTGTGAACACCGCCAACATGGGCAATGCAACATACTGAAATGGAATTTGTCGATCGCATGATCTTCCACTTTCATCATAGAAGAACCGTTCGAGCCTCTTAATGCTGAGGATTAAAAATTAAGTGAAAAAGAATCAGGGATTATGGACTAGGGGACTACTCCGACAGGGTCTTTTTTTTCTAAACATTAATTTAACATTCATTTGAAGATTTGATTCCCTAATTTGGGTTATTTAATGTAATTTCAATCTTCTTTTTATGATTGGTGGATCCCTCAAGCCTGATACATCAAAACCACCACACCTCTCTCTTGTCATGGGTTTGCACAGGTACATATTCGGGGGGCTTGATCACCTCTCTATCCTTTCTAGTTTCATCTTATTTCGCTCTCCTGCAGTAACCCGTCTATCGGGTATTCGCGTCTGATCCCATCGGGAATTATCTGTGAACACTGTTAGATGAGTTCTGAGGTCATCTTAAAATGATAAATGCTACCTCTTTAGATACGCTTAGACAACATTCCAAATTCAAATATACAAATCATTGACGAAAAAAAAAAAAAAACAAGGCAACATGATTTGTTATTTACTTTTTTTTTTCCTTTTTCTAAAGATCCATAATCCGGCTTTCACTTATG
This sequence comes from Penicillium griseofulvum, assembly GCF_001561935.1. NCBI lineage: Eukaryota > Fungi > Ascomycota > Eurotiomycetes > Eurotiales > Aspergillaceae > Penicillium > Penicillium griseofulvum. The sequence goes on from NW_024467419.1 coordinate 142,966, forward strand.
GTTGGACCCCTATACAAACTCACTCTTATTGGAGACTTTGTGGACTACGTATTTCACTTGTCCCTGGTCCTTATGGTCGCCTCTCGGCTACAAGGATCTTTATGCCTAATTCTTAGAAGCAGGTAATCCCGAAAAAAACGGCTTTAGGCAATCTACATACATCTTTAAACATCAATTGCCACTTCTAAAAGATTCAATATAATCTTAACCCACATAAACCATCAGGTAAGCCACAGATCTACTTCATGCAACCTGTCAAAATAGATCGATGATCTATTCTGGTTCTTAAATAACAAGTTAGAGTTGCAGAATTTGAAGCATTCTTCTTTTCTGCAATACCTGCAAGATACTCATGGGCTTTTCTTATTTGCTCAAGCCTCCCAAGGCTGTCACACCAGATTTACCACGTAGTTTTTCTTTTTTTTTACCCTTTTAGGATCTTATATTATATTATTTTTTTTATTAAATTTATTTCCCTTTTAACTATATGTGTGCGTGTGTCTATTATTGAATTATCTTTTTTTTTGAGAGAGAATTGGCTTCCTCCTCCTTCTTTCTTCACTTCTCTTCCTTATACGTTCTGGCCCGATCTAATTTACCTCTTCCTTTTTGTACTTTTGTACCTAGTGACTTCAGTTGGAGATTTCCCAATTAGGAAGCCATGTCTATAAACCGGTGACGCACTTTGGTTCCCGAACATTCATCTACTTCTCAACGCCTTGTAAAGGGCACCGTTTTACACGCCGTTTTGGAGAATACTATGTATTACTCCCCATCTTTATAACCCTGACTCTTCTCTATCTTTTTATACTTCTTTGCTCTTTCCCACTCTCCCTACCAGACTTCTACCTTTGTACTCTCTCACACAAAATTGTGCGGTTTTATATCCACTTGGAGGCTGTTTTATTGGTGTTTTTTTCCCCCTGTGGTTCTACTAGACTCAACACCCATTTGGAGCGATTTCAGATATCAGAGGTATCGAGTACTGTGAGGGATTTTGACTGTTCAGAGTCGACCTTACCTAACTTTGATGCTATTCTAGACATTGAGTTCTTGCCATCCAAGACCTCAAAAAAAAGGCCAGACGGCTTTGGCGTCTCGGTGTTACATTAACCAAAAAAAAACTTCAGGGTCTTCGAGGCACCTGGCATCAGCACGCTCAGGATGAATCCCTGTAAGCTTCTATGTTTTCTATTCCCTGTTCATTCCGTCATGCGGTTGATTCAACATTGTTTTTCACTTACTTTTATTTTCTTTATTTTCTTTTTTCTATATATCTTTCCTCTCTAACCTATGAACTCCCCAGCACTTCTCTCGGAGGTATTCTCATTGAACGATCCCGTTACTTCGGAGTGTGACTATATGAACTCCCATGTGACATTTGGAACGGATGAAGACGACAATAGCCAGCGAGTCGGAGGTCTCGTCTCCATACCTGACACCAACGGCGTGAGGTACCACGCACAGCAGCCTGTGATGCAGGATTTACAGTAAGTTATTTTATATTCTTTCAATCCGGACTTGCCCTTGCGCTCCACTCGGTCAGCCTCTCGACCCCCTTGTCGCTGCGCTTCCTCCGGGTCCGGGCAGCTTGAACTTCAGTCCAGCCTGTTTCCGTACCTACCATACCAATCTGCTGCCTGCATGTCTTTCTTCCGATGTTTTGTCCTTTTTATCTGAGCTCGTGCCGTGTCTTGAGGTCCTTGCCTCTTTCGCCCCCCGTTTCGATTGTCTTTTTACGCATCATGGTTTCCGTGCGCCCGGACTCATATGATATCTTCTGGGCTGTTTTAATTCCAGGCGATCGCACGTGGATATTTTCATGAGCTTTTTACTGAGCTATTTACTTTAGATATTCTGGCTCGAGTGCTCTTGCAATGACTCCACCTGACTCTTGTCCCGGTAAGTCCTCTTTCTTATATAACTTCCCGATTGCATTTGACTGATATGCTGTAAAGACTCATTTTCGCCCACATCTGGTCCTCTCTTCCCTCATATATCTCGACTTCAGCATCCATTCGATAGAATGGCAGACTATCAACGAGTCCCAGCGCTGTAAGCTTTCTACTATGAGGCATGAGGTTCATACTGATCGTTCATTTAGTCAACCACCGACTGGCATGCCAGCCAATATGCAGAGTTCAGGGCATGCTTTGAACTCCATTCCAGCACTCATGGGACGCAATAATTCCTACGGTTCATACGCTTTGCAACGCGGAATTGGAAATATTGGCATGCCCATGGGGGGAATGAACGATCTCTCCCGTAGCCATGGATATCCGGGCACTCCTCGCGCTTTAGATAGCGGGATGGATCGATCTCAGAATAATTTGTATCAGCAACCGATAGCGGAATCCTCACAACGTTCACAGCCTCAGGTTGAGGCTCCACCTTTCGACGATACTACTATTCTTCATACAGTTGTTGCAGAGTTTGGTGGACAATATCAGACGGTGAAACCAGATGTTCAAGCAAAAATGGGTCGAGGGCCCTTTCCAGCTGAGGGCAAATGGACTTGCTATCGGCGCAACTACTTTGCAGTGACCTGCGGCTTTGGACTTCATCCTTGGCCGCCCACTGCCCCTCTATACATCCGCTATCCTGACCAGACCCTTGAACCAATCCGTGGATTCTCAATGGCTATTTCTGCCATTGTGAACGGTCAATATGGAGAAACCCGAGAACTCGTTCAGCATACACCAAAGCGAGACAAACAATCCGAACGCAAACCAGGTCGTGTCGTTCTTCAACCTGCACCCCCACCATCATTCACAGCAACCTCAACAGTTAATGGAAATATTTCGGGCTTCCCCCTTGGCTCGCAATCTATGGATTACAACCCTTCCTTCTCAGGAACACCTCAACCATGTCAGCCCCCAACCTCCCATGTGTTTGAACGTATCCAATTCCAAAAGGCGACCGCCAACAATGGCAAGCGCCGCGCCCAGCAACAATATTACAATCTGGTCGTTGAGCTGTACGCTGAGGTTGCTAGCTCGGTCCCAGGTGAAACTGAGTGGATCCAAATCGCCCGGCGCCACTCCCACCCCCTTGTCGTCCGCGGGCGTTCACCCGGCCATTACAAGGATGGACGCCGTGGCAGTACTGGCAGTATGGGACCCGATGGGGCTGGTGGAGATAACACCTGTGTCCTTCCTCATGGACTGGGCCAAACGGGCCGTTCACACATGCTCATGTACGACACGTCGCATCGCAGTGGGCTATCTTATGGCAGAACCGATCATAGAAAGATGAACATCACCGATCATTCCCCACTCAGCGACAGTCCTCTCATCTCCTCTTCCTCTTCTTCTGGATTCGAATACTCAATGATTGACACCATGGACCCCATGGATACGATCAAGTCTGACCTTTACCTCAAATCAGATCCCTATCAGGATAATACCTATACGGGGGTCCCCAGCCACCAACATCGCCAGTCTAATGCTGGTGGATATGACCCGGTCTATTCAACAACTTATAGCCGCTACGATCCGATCCAGAATTCGCATAGTCTATGCACTTAGGCTGTGCCTTTTGATTTGGATTATCTCTCTCGTTTTTTTATTTTATCTCGCTACGAAATGGGAAAGGGTTTATGCACTGGGTGCAGGACGGCGTGGGGGATCATGAGGCCTTCTATTCAATGTTTTATTTTTATTATTTTTATTCTGATTAGTGGACTTGGCTTTTATTTCATTGTGATTCTATTTTTGATCTACTTTTTCAGCTCTCGAGATATTCCATTTCTATCATGCGCCCAAAAAAAAAGAAGCATACAGAATGCCACTAAAGACTTCACAAATACCCGGATAGAATGGAATTAAGATCTGGACTTGAGATCATACTTCATTGAACAAGTATATTTGTACAAAATCAAACCCCTCTAATCCATATAGGGTAACCAGTCCAACATTCAAACTCCCCGATTTGCTCTGTTGGATAGCTAGGAACCGTTATTTGATGTGGTCCTGGTCTTCTATTGCAGGGCCAGTTCTGTTTACAATGGATATGGACTTATGCGGTTTTGCCTTGCTTTTGCCTTTTTCATTTTACTTTTCTATTTTGTTTGATTCTTATCCAATAACATGACCCCGGTAATCTGCTTCCTCTTCTGATGATTACATAGTAAGCATGGGTTTCCCGCGGGAATGTTTGGGTTCATTAGAATGTAAGATTAAAGCTGATCCTAGTGATTATCTTATATTTCCTTTTTCTAGAGAGGCTCCGCGGTCTTGAAACATTCCAAAGGTGGGTACTATTTCCGTATAGTGTGTACGTGCAGACACGGTGCAGACACGGCAAGATGCAGATTATTAGGGCCAATCGAGCAACAGCCTATTTGGAGAGTTTAGAAAGGGTTAGTTTGGGTTATTTTCTTTTCTAGGCAACAGAGATTGTAAGTAATTTTTAAGTTAATATGTTAAAAGTAAGTCTTAAGGTGCAGATCTTGATCGACGAGCAGGTGATTGTATCTTAAAAGACGATAAATTATATTTCAAGTCTCTATCAGCTGAAACAAAACAGCCTTTTTGTGTGACCATTTGATCTCATGCTTAGTAAATTCAATCTCTCCAGGGCTCTCCAATGAAATGGTCACATTAGTTGATCCTTGATGTCCCGGGGGCCTCGGCATCTGTTTTAAACACTCTGATCCCTGTCGATAACATCCTGTGGTGGTCCGGGGGTAGTAACGTCTGTATTTGGTAAGAGATGAGAGATATACGGAGTACTCCGTAGCAACAGAAAGGTTTTGTTATGACTATTTTGACTTTTATCTGAAACAATTGGGATTCAAGTCCAGCTTCCAAGTTTATATCTCGTCGCCACTGGGATATACAAGGAAATCAATATTACTAGCTAAGGAAAACGCTCAGACATCCGTGGACATCCATTTTCTTGGGGTAGATCTGATATCATTGGTTATATTTACTCAGAGCCGGTTGGATAGGTACTTCTGCACGTCGTACAAGGGAAGTCGGGCAAAAGAACAATCCTAGGCGCTGTGGCATTCTTATTTTTTTACTAAACAACAATAGTTTAGTCTTTAGTCTCTCATCATAGTGGATCATAGTGGACCATGGTGGCATTTTGATAGTTGCCACTCTTTCTTATGGTGTGTACACCTGCAGTATACTCGGATCGACATGGTAGCGAGATCGTACCTCTGCTCTCTTAATTATACTTTTTTGTGGATTAATCTTGACTAAATTACCTCTATTTCGTTACATATCTCTTTCTCTCATATTCTCTAATCCATAGAATCATAACACATATTATCTCTAGAACACAACAATGATATGATATAGCCTGACCGCTGTATCTGCTATCATTACCTAGGTACGGTCAAGTAGGTCACGTTGCTGTTGGTCTCTACCCGGCTAACCGGCTCCTGCTCCTTCTCTGCTCTTACATAGATGATATACCGTCTATTTGGCAATATACTCTGATACCGAATACAGAATAATATACCCTCAGAAGGAATATTTTCATAATGTTCAAATGCAGATTATCCCTGCAGCCCCTGCCTCTACTGCTGCGTCTACAACAACTCCCTATGTTCTATCCTTCTCATGCATGTCATATGAGTCCTTTCCTTGTACATCTCATATACCAAGCTTCATTTCTGAGACCCAGTACCAAAGTCTGAAAAACACATATGTACTTCTTTGGCTTTATTACCACTTTCCACACTTAATATCCTTATCATAAATCTGTGAAGACTACACACACATTCCCCGGGCTGGCCTAAAATTCCACATCACTTCAGTCAAGATTAGCCAATGTAGCTCAGTAGCATCAACATCAAATACCAACGCAGAAATCCTGGCTAATAAATATGTGATAATAAATTCTCAGAAATCTAGCTAAAAGCTCAAAGTAAATAGCAAGGAAACTCTGATATAGCAGCAAGGCACAAGCCTGAAGTAATGGACCCTGGGTTGTCAGTACGACGATAATCAACCCACTCCCCCATCATGCCAAGACGTCCAAAAGGCAATCTGTGTTATTCTTTGTATTTAGCCCAATAAGTCCGAGATCTTCAAGAGTCATCGGTGATTCTACATATCTCCGCGATCTTTGACTACCCCTGTCGATGACATGACTCCCTCCAATATAAACCCTATCCATTATTTAATAATCATGTCCTTAGACGCAGTACGAGCAAGAAACAAGTTCCTATGTTCATGTAGTTGGCTATGTTCCAAGCAGCTGGCTCTTCCAGATCGAGATTTAGATCAGCCCATTTGTCTACCCCGGGCCTCCAGGATGGTTTCTATCTCCATGTTTCACGTCAACGGCCTCCTAGCATGGTGTTAGGTTTGTCTTACCCAGAAAGCACATGACCTGTTCGTAGATCTGTGCGATGTAATATTGTAAACAAATAGCCTTTTCGGGCAACTAGAAGTATGGATGAGATCATGGCATCTATGAATAGAATAAAAGCAGATGCTATGACTGGCGTGACCAAGCCGGAGTATCCATATGGATTAAATCTCCGATACCCGAATTGATCGTCGATCTTGGGATGTACAAGATATCTTTCATGGTCAAAAGGTCCCTCGTGCTACATTATAAGTGATATCATAAACTAATCTCCGAAACAATATATTTAGAGCCGCACTACTATTATATGCTCATTTGAGGTATTGGTATAAGGTGCTTGGTAGGATTGTTTAGCATTACCTCAGAATATGACTTTATAGAGAGGTCCCATCTACCATCTAATATTCTGTATAGGCGTGAGGTCTAGGATAAATTCGGATATTCAAGATAACAGTAGAAGCTAACCTAGACACACATATTCCAAATATATGATATGACCCCATGATCAAAATACAAAAGCAAGACACCCCAGCATCTCAAAGAAATCAACAGCACCCAATCTCAACCAGACCAACTGCCCCTCGCATCACTTTCCCAATCGGACAAAAGAGAAATCTCGGAAATTAAAATCAACCTCTAATTGGCCACTCAGCACAACAACCAACATGTCACGATCCGGACCAGGCTAAGCAACGATCCACTCTCAGCCGCAGCAATCATTCCGAGCCATAGGAATACCCAACCATGCCCCAGACAGGGAAAGAAAAAAAAAAACGTCCGTTGAGTCTAGGCAGGGGAAGACAGCCGCTGACTGCAGCAAGCCAATACTTCCCTGCGCTGCGAACAGGGCGATTGGAGCCGGGGTCGTTGCAGCCGCACGGACAGACGTGGACAAATACAGGGTACGGCAACAGCCCACTCACTCCTGTGAATTTTCCGACAGGGACGTGCATGCGTAGATCAAAACTCTCAGACGCAGAACTGGGCATCAGCCACTGGCCACTGACCACAGCTTGTTTGTTTTTTTTTTGTCTTGGCGCACGAAGAGACAAACAGCCCTAGAATGGCAGGGTCGCTATGGCCGCTTCCCGTGTAGTTACCGTATAAGTGACCTCCCGACCCATCAGGTTGTCTTTTCAATCCCGGAGTCCCGATGGATAGACGCACCGGGTGAGGCAGTTGTTTAGATACCGGGCACGGATGCAGAGAATTGCAGAGCAATATTGCAATTGAGTTTTCGGGGCTCAAGATATCCAGGGAAAGACTTCCTTCCATACCAGCCTGGCAGCCAACAAAGTATCTTCCCACCTTCTTTCCTGACCAGTCGCGAGCAAGCCCGGGGTTCCGTGAGAACTGCACCCATGACTTCCCGATAATCACAGCCGACTACAAGCACCGTAGCGCATCAGCCCATGGATCACATGAGTTCCTAGAGTCCCGTTCTCAGGCTTGTCCGTTGACTCCTCAATTTCTCAGTTGGTCCGGGTATCCGATTCCCCTTCGTCTCCGACACGCGACACGCGCACTGCCAGCTTCCGATTCAGTGCATCCTGCTCTTCCTTTGAGGGCTGCATGCCCAATGCGCTTTCTACCTGCGGCGTGGTCCAGAGTCCGATACCTGCCCATGCCATGACGCCGATACCAAACAAGGCCCGGGTTTTGGGGGCGAGGTTGCGGTAGGAGCTGGGTAGCTTGTTAGTTTCTTTGCCGTGGTTCGTGGTGTCCGGGTGTGGTGTGTGCAGGTTGGTCGGCAAAGACTGTGTTACGTACCTCCAGAGAGACATTTGGACTGGGAATGAAGGTATTCTAGTCTTGGAGGGAAATAATGATGGGGTAATATGTGACTTGACTTTCAATATGGTACGTTGATGGGGATAGTCACGTGGAGATATCTACACTTCTGGTCACGGGATTGCTTGGTACCTGCTAGCAAACTGGAGGGCTCTACTATGTTGTATACTCTCAATTTGTACCAGTGCGACGGGTTCGAACGTTTGTTTTTTTGTCTGCCGTCAGATCCTGTCAGGTACATTGACACTCCCCGTGATACTTGTAGATTACTCGGAACTATGTACATAAGAGATATCCGTCGCCTGACTAATTCCCTAATAACTCCTAGCTTACCATCGCCGGTTTGACAGAATAATCGCTGAAGAAAGATGGAAGACAGCCTCATATTTTCGGATAATCATTGTGAAGCCATGGATCCTGCAGTAGCTCCTTCGCCGTACTCCGCTCTTCGGGTTTCCATTTGATCATCCGGTTGACGAAGCTAATAAACATTCTCTTTTCTTCCCCGTCAAACTTGGAGAGGGTGCTTTCAAAGCTAAAGTTGCTAGGGACAAGGTCTTCCTTTTTGAGTGTTCCTAAAATGCAGTGTTAGTTATACATAAGATATTTAATTGAAGGACTCTCTTACCAGCGTCCGTATAGAACATCGATGTCCTCTTGCCGTGGCGAACAAAGTCTTTAGGGGCAGGACCCAAAAGCGACGTTATATACGAAAGATGCGTTTCGTCATCATAATCTTCAACTATGCGTGGATCAACTGATTCAAACAGCGTTCGTCCTTCTAGAAAATCCCATAGCTTCATTTGGTTAGCCATACGCTAGTATTTGGGGCTGGGGGACACTGTGTACCATGACTCCTAGGCTCCATATATCAGCACTATACGTGTACCCTTTGTCAAGGATGACCTCTGGCGCACGATATACCTCCACCTGGATACAGCCATGCTGAAGAATATCACCTGGGACTGCTAGGTCAAAGTCGACGACTTCAATCAGTCCGATGATGTCCTTCAGTGGTCCATAGCCCTTACGAGACAGATATATGATGCGTCCATCATTGCAATGCTTCTGGGGTAGTGGGTTTTCAAACTCGTCTCGAGCATCCTGGGATAAGAGCTCACGATCTTCCAGTTGTACCATGATATTATCCGGCTTTAAGTCTATTGCTTCTGAATAAGAACCATATTGTTAACTAACACAAGTAAGAGTTCTTACCGGTATGTATGATATGACATTCCGTGTGGAGATAATCAAGCGCTTGGAGTATTTCTTGGAGGATTATTTTGAAAATCTCCGGTGGCATCACGCCATCTTGCCATCGTTTGCAATATTTTCCCAGGGACTCACGTAAAGGTTCGAAGACGAGACATACATAACTCCCTGAGATTTCCTGGACAGAAAACGAGTCAAGTAATTTTCGAACGAAACGCCAGCCCTCATGATGACGATTCGCTCTTGTTATATGTCGCATAACCTCCAGCTCAACGCCACCAGCAGCTTTCTGTGCGTGGGAATTATTGGAGTTAATTTTAAGAGCCAAATATCGCTCGTTTAACCAGCGCCACCTAAACTGTCAATATATATCTTAAAATGTGATTAGGCCAATACAAACTGGTAAAGGTCCCTTGCAAGCCACACACTCGATCTGCTTCCGTGACCAAGCTTGGTCGCAATTTGATACCGGTCATTAAGGATTTCACCAATCCGTGTCGGGTAAAAATAGGCTGGCTCGTAGTAGGGAGAGTTCTCCTCTTCAACTAGTAAGGACGGGTCAATTCGGGATGGAAGGGTGGACGAAGATGCCCAGGGCGACTGGCGAAACGCCTTGAAGGGATGCATGAGGATATTAGGAACATTCCGCGTCATTATTCCAAAGCCAAAAAATACTGGCACTGGTTCATATGGCCTTTATGGGGAGAGGGGTGTAGTCCGAACGAGCTTCCCGTCGCGTCGCGGTGGGATGCGGGCGGTTAAGAATTGGCTATGATATTGTTACAACCTGCCCCTGGACTGTCGAGTTACAAACTAGGCCAGAAGACCACTATATCTGAGCATTATCGATATTATGCTCAGATATTCTAGGCTCCGATATATACATATATAGTACATGACATGATAGATACTGTACTTTTGTATTTGACACGCTTCGCTTGCTGGATTCATAGTGTCTCTGAATATAACGACATGCTTGAATGACCTTAGTATGGCGTTTATCTAACATCTTTGGCTTTTGGTAAGAATGATTCTTGAGCAGATCCTTTAGAGGGCGAGAAAAAGGATTTATGGCCAATCAAAAAAGCCTGTTGTAGACTACGATGGCGCTAAACATATAGGCCATGATAGAAAATAAACCCGACGCGATGTCAGTTCATGTCCACTTGATTACTATATCACCTACATCGTGGCTAAAATGAAACAATATCAATAAGCGCAAGCGCAAGAGGTGAGAAAAATGTAAACATAAATTAGACAGAATAAAAAGAACAGAGAGGGTCTCAAGGCGCAGGCAAATACAGCAGGGAAAATAAATAGAAAAAAACAAGGATGAAGCTAGAAAATTCAAGTAAAGCAGCTGACACGCTGCTTTTAGTTCTTGCCGTAAGCCTTCTTGATTTCGGACTCGTAGCGGGCGACGATCTTCTTGCGCTGGAGTTTCTGCGCAGCGGTCATGAAACCCTAGTGTCTTGTTAGCAGAGTTCGTGTTCTAGATAGCTTGAGAATCACTTACGTTTTGTGGGGTCCACTCATCGTCAGATAGCACGACGCCGCTAATAATCTCAATGCCTCTCAGGCCACCAGCGCGGCCGGCGGATTGCAGCTGCTGCAAAACGATCTTGTTGAGCTTTTCATTGTGAACGAGGGTTTCAAGGGTGTCACCCTCGATGCCGTTCTCCTTGGCAATCTTCTTAAGTGCTGGCTCGGCAGGGACAATGATTGCGACGGGCTTGTCTTGGTCCTCGGCGGCGTAGACACAGATGTTGCCCACCACGGGAGATGAGCGGTAGACCGACTCGAGCTTCTCCAGGGCGATGTATTCACCGTTCAGAGTCTTAACCAAGTTCTTCTTGCGGTCAATGATGTTCAGGTGGCCATTGCGATCAAACTCGCCAATGTCACCGGTCATAAACCAGCCATCCTCAGTGATCGCAGCCTTAGTCTCCTCTTCGTTCTCGTAGTAGCCCGAGGTCACACTGCCACCGCGGATGAAAATCTCACCCCGAGGGGGGTTGTTTGCGGTGAAGTATCCAGCATCGGGGAAGTCAACAAGCTTGACCTCGATCGAGGCAGGAATCTCACCCAGGGCATCGGGGTTCCATGCCAAGGGGTCGTTCAGGGCACCCATAGCAGAGGTCTCAGTGAGACCATAGCCGCTAATCATGGGGGCGATAGCCAATGACAAGAACCTCTGGGTGTCCTTGGAGACGGGACCACCACCATTCATGACAACACGGAGTCTGCCTCCGGTTGCCTCCTTTAGCTTTTTGAAGACCACGCTGTCCAAAATCGAGGCGCCGAGGCCCGAACCAGGCAGGCCAGTGCTCATGAGGAAACTCTTGGCCGACATGGCACCCCAGAACATACCCTTGACAATGAAACTGGTCTTGTTTAGGTTGGCCAAGACACCCTTCTTTACTGACTCCCACACGGCCGGAACACCAACGAGAACAGTAGGCTTGAACTCCTTAATGTCGCCCAGGCAGTTCCGCATGGAGGCATCGGACAAAGTTCGGGGGTTACCGTATCCCATGGTACCGCCCCAGAACAAGCAGATGTTTTCAAACATGAATTCCAGAATGTGAGACTGAGGAAGGTAGGTCAGGAGGGAGTCCGTGTGGTTGATACAGGGGCCAATGACGGCATGAACACCCGCGGTAGCAGCGATCACGTTGGCGTGGGTCAGTGGCACACCCTTTGGTGGGCCTGTTGTGCCCGAGGTGTACATGATGCAGCACAGGTCTTCTGGCGTGGGGGGAACAGGCTCCACGGAGTTCTCCTCGCCCTGCTTGCGCAAGTCCTCGATGCTCTGCACATTAATGTGGATAAACTCGCTTTGTAACTGATCAAGAAGCTTCTGGTCCATTTCAGTGTCGGTGTTGTAGATAATGTGCTTGATTGAGGGCACACTGCGGAGGATACTGATAAGCGATTTCAGCAGGCCGGGGTCGAGGAAGATGGCAGTGCTGCCGGTTTGAACGATAGAGTGCTTAAGCCCCTCCTCGCCTAGGGTATCATATGCGGTAACGACGGTCACGGACTGAGAGGCAGCGCCTATAACAATATGTTAGTGAGTTCGTTCGCGGCTCATAGAAAGGAACAGAGGTAAAACGAACCGTGTGACATAGCCAGCCAGTTTGCGCTATTAAGGACAAGTCAGTCATACTACCCCAAATATCTTTTGGGGCGCAATATGTCTCTTACCTCGTCGCACCGTAAAGGTGGATTCTACCGCCCTTCTCAAAGCCCAGCTTGCGGAGACCGCTACCAAGCTCTAGACAGAGCTTCTCATATTCGAGGAAGGTCTTGTAAGTATAACCACTCATTTCAAAATAGGTCCACTGCTTGTCAACCTCCTGCTCGACACCATCCACGATCTTCTTGATCTTCTTGTTTTCGACATGGGTCTTGATTAGCCGGCGACTGCCAACAGCTTTGGAGTTGCCAAAGACGCGGGCGGACCGGCGCATATTCTCGTAGGTGGTAGTGACATCTGGGAGCGTCGTAATAAGACCATCCTTGGCCTTAGGGTGCCGACGAGGGATTGTCTCACCGGGAATACGCTCATACCCGGGTGCTTCGACCGAGAAGGGGCCCTTCTTGGACATGCGCGGCTGGAGAACGATGTTTTGTGGCGACATATTGACTGTATGGCTCGCTCAAGGGAAAAGGGGAAGGAGCCGGGGGGATCGGGGAAACTCGAAGAAAAGTTCCTCTACTCGAGGGGTCTGAGGTTAGCTAGTGCGGGAAATAGCGCGGAGTAACCCAGGGGGCAAAAAACCAGGATGCTGGAATAGGAGCTATAATGAAATGAATCTTACCAAGTGAAGGAATAAAAAGTATTATTGTCTGAGCATTCACCTCGAGAGAAGAGGAGAAAGTTGGCTTTTGAGGTTGGATATATGTGGCTGGTCTACGGCATATGACGCAGGAGGTCCAAGGTTTCTCTCGGCCTGGTTGTTTTTTTTTTGTTTATATTCGAGTCCTAACACAAGCGTTTTCGGGAAAAAAATATTTTAATCTATTCCTTGAGTGTAGTCATTTTACTATATAATCTTAGAGCAATAAATAACTAGTATAGCAAGTTATTATTGACTTGACAGTATATTTAACCGGCAGATCAGTTACCCGTTTACTTTTTTTTTTTTCTGTTGGGTCCCCAACAATTATTTTTATAGCTTTGATGCGGAGTAAAAGAACCTTAACAAGAACTACTTAAATATGAACGTATAGAATGATTTATATGTTGTATAGGGTGTACTCCATATTAAATATGAATTTATATCTGGTCCCGTGATCGCAAAAAAATATTGTAAAAAAAATATATATTCTAAAATTCCAAGAATATCAACTGCATATCAACTACAACTATTTTAAATGGACCAACTCATCGAATTACTTTCTAATGGCGAAGAGGTCATTGACGTGGATGAGGGTACGCCACCCTTACGATTATTTCAAGCTATATCCATGGATAGCTACTGAGTTGAGCTTATAGAATCATTTCTCCTCTTTGCCCAGGACATCACGAGCAACAACCTAGGAATGCTCAGTCCCCGTGCACCATCAGTAGAGATTTCTATTAATGGCAATGAATACATAATCCATCAATCCCCATCTTTACTCTCCTCCCATCGAGCAGGAGGTACTACAGGTGCCGGTGAGTACAGAGTACACATACTCATGAGTTCGCATGATCTACACCAGTTCTTTTATGATTTGTCCCCCGGAATCCCCCCAGAGACACGAAAACTCAAGCTCGGACACTACTCCGCGGGTCTTTTAGCCGAGTCCGAAAGTGCCCAGACCAGGCCCGAGGGTCACGGCGTCGAGTCGAATCCGTTTGCCTGTGCCTCGGCTCTCGGCGCGATTGTCCCTCTTTTTTGACTCTGGCCCTAACACTGTCACATTGTACTTTTTAACCCCTCAAACACGAGGTCTAGCTATCACCTGCTCTAGTATCTCTTGGCTTTTCCCTTATCCGTACCTTGGGATATCTTGGCACTCCTCCCCAAGTATCCCGCTTTCATGACACTGCCATCAATAAACATCCATACCAAACTTACATCAGTACTAACCCAAGAAACTCAGTTCTTTGGAAAATTACCCCTCTCTTCGCAGAATGGGTAACCAACCCCTCAAATCCGCTCTGGGCAAACGCCCTGCTCAGCCAGACCTCAACAGTAGTCGAACTCGGCACCGGCATCTCAGCACTGGTCGCCCTCGTCCTGGCGCCCTCAGTGCACCACTATATCGCCACAGACCAGGAATACGTGCGCAAGTTATTCCGGACGAACCTTGAAGCCAATGCGTCTGTGTCTGTCTCTTCTAGCAACAGCAAAGCAAAAGCCAAGAGCAAGGGATCCAAATCATCCAAATCAAAGCCAACATCATCCCCCGCCAAGCCTATCGATAATATCTCCTTCACAACCCTAGACTGGGAGACTGACCAGGCCGCCTCACTCAAGGAATGTATGGAACCCGGTGACGCTCATGGTCAAGATGGAGAGGAAGAAGACGAAGATAAGGGCTTCGACCTCCTCATTTCCTGCGACTGCATTTACAATGAAGCACTTGTAGCGCCATTCGTGCGCACCTGCGCCGAGATCTGTCGATTGCGGCCGGCATATGTAGCTGGTTCGGAGGAACAGATCTCGCACCGCAAGCCGACGGTTTGCATTATCGCGCAGCAGCAGAGGTCGCCGGATGTGTTTGAGACTTGGCTCAGGGAGACAATGCGGGAGTTCCGGGTTTGGAGGTTGAGTGATGATGTGCTTGGGGAGGGACTGAGGAGTGGATCTGGATATTTGGTACATCTGCTATTGGCGAAGGATAAATAGGAAAGTACTGCTGTAGATACAACATAAGTACTAGTGATCTGCACGTTGCGGCATGCTGTCCAGGTATTGTACATAGCTCGCCTAGAGGCTCAAGTTCCCTTTTTACTAAAATCACTAGGTACACCGTACAGTGAGATGGTGACAACGAGCGAGATTGCTTGGAACAATTTCGAGCTAAAGTTGAGGGATTTTTAGAGATGAATCAGACTAATATGGACCTTGATCTGGGCTCAAACTTCGGACATGGGTTGTTCTTCTTGAAGAGTACATATATTTTAGGCCGCGGATATGGCTTTTCCTTTCCACTTTAGTGCTCGCTCCTTGCCGCTTTTCATCACTCCAGGGATGCCCTAGGTTTTGCGTAAGCATTAAACTCGGTGAACCCTGACCTCGGGAGAATCAGTTATCGTTATAAAAGCCGGATGAGTTCCGAGGTTGCTCTGACCAATGAGCACGACTACCAACCTAGGTACTGCTAGGTAATTGAAGTGAGAGGGCAGCCAAGTCAGCAGTTCACCTCATTAAATGCACCACGCTAGTCTTCCCAAGGTCCCTAACGCCCTTGACTGGTGTCCGCTCAACTAAGGGCTGACATTATCAATGCGGCAGCCGATCCTCCTAGTTTCACAACCCTTATTTGCCTAATATATTCTAACTAGCACTCGTACTAAATACATGAAGCCTAGTAGGTCTTCCTAGGAGCCCCTAGACCTGTCGTGCTACTATCAAGTGACTGGTGAGACACAAATAATATGTCCTAGGAGCTCAAGTGCTAGTAGCCCTCTGCGATAATTGTAGCTGTTAATGCTAAAAGTCAATGCATGTAAAGAGCCACAGTCCCGTTAGATGGCTAAGCGTCCTCGTTATTCAGCTTCGACCCTAGCTCACGAGTCAGGCTACCTCGCCAGCATTAATTCATCCAATTTAACCGTATTCAGTCTTTGTGGTAGATATCCGGCCTCTTGCCTCCATTGAAGATCAGGGTGCATAAATTTTCCTGTTCTCTTCATTAATCTATTGACTATCTCTGATAATGAAGCAACTACTTTCGATGCCAGCTAGTAAGACGCCGTGATATTAGAGACTGCGGCGGCTATATCTGCTTAACGTATTTCACATGCGAGTGGTCCACACAAGCGAGTGGTCCACGCCAAAACACATAGTAAAAACGATAAACTTGTCACTTTTATCTCGACAACCAATGTATTTATTTGGTCTTTCTACTTGCTGATAGTAATCGATAAGAGCTTTTAGTATCATATATCAATTTTAGATGAATCAAGACTTTGTGTTTCCTATGGTTTCGAAAATTACTAAAAAATACACTGTCAAATCCTACATATATATATGTCTTAATCACTACTTTATCAAATTTCCTAAAACTCTACAAAGCACCTAGTTATTATATAAAAAGCATTAGGCTGTAAGGAAAAGTTCATATACATGACCGTTGTTGCAATATCATATTGTAATTTATCGCTTTTACTATGTGTTTTGGCGTGGGCCACTCGCTTGTGAAATACGTTATACAGTGAGCTGACGTACCTATTGATTCTAGTTGATCCCACCGGATTCTGTAGACAAGGCTCCTCGTTGGTGACTATGGCAACCCTCTAGCGTATCCGCGAAGATACCTAGTTCCAACCAGGATCTACAATCTTACTAGAATGGAACCATAAAATTGTAAAGAATTTAGAGCTGGTAAAGAATAACAGTGACATACTGGTCAAACAATCAAGGCAATTTGAGTTTCATTTAGAGAGCGCTTGAATCCCAGAACCTGAGACAAGCAACATTCGACCGATTCCCACGCTAGAACATCTGATCCTCGTATGGGTAAATGGGGTACAATGTAGACCAGCTCCGTCATATCCTCTCTATTCTAAGCCAAAAAGCCAAAAGTATTGTTTTTCTCGGAAAATTCTTAATATCTTTGACAACAATATACAATCCGCAAGGGCCTTCTCTCAATGGCTAAAAACTAGAAGTTGGTATTTCTGGAATCCTGGTTTGGCCATACTCCTACCAATAATACTAGCATCTAGAAGCCCCTGGGCTCGGTTAATGGCAATTTTCACTGTGTTTGTCCTCAATCTCTCAGCAGTGATGTTTACTTATTCCCCACACGGACAATCCTGTTGTGTAGATCTTGCCTTTATTTTCTATCCGAGTTTTTGCTACCTCTTAGCTCTTTGTCCAAATGTAACGACAAAACAGGGTTGCAAATGTCTCCTTCGCCCCTCTCCTTGCCTTTCCTTCCATATGTGGTATCACAGTTACAACCTTGGAATGCTAGCTCTGGAAGGGTTTTGTTCTTATCCTATAGTCTAAAGATTACTGGATTCAAGAGATATAAGCATCAAGATATTGGCGGGGAATAACACTGCAAATAGATGAAACTGGTAGGGTACGGACGACGTTATAATGCCCGCAATACAGGTACCGGGAATGCTAGTTAGGGCTTTTTTAGGTAGTACTGTCAGATCCATTCTTTGAAATTTATACTTTCAAATTAAATACCTAATAAGGATACCAATCTAAACAGTCGAATGGGAATTTGATGTTCATCAAGAAAGTAGATCTACAGGCGAGGACTTGATCGGGAAAAGATAATTTTTCTTCGGCCCAATGGTGCAAGTAATACATCAAAACAAAGTAAAACAGTATAACCACCTAGGTTATCAAATGCCTTGAGTAGGCAACCTGCCAAGCACAATATCGGACATTTGGAGTTTTATATGCTGCTCATTCTTAAGGCCCTAAGAATAACTCGATATTCCGATCTTGGAACATACTTCCGACTGTGTTGATTAGTGCAAAGATCAACAAGCTCCACATACCGATCCCTTCAGTTTAGATGCATGCGTACTTGCTAGTAAATATATACTATATATATATATATAACTACACAAGCTATCCACCTTCATGCCATCATAGTAACTCGACAACTGATTTGTTTCTCATTCTACATTTTGTTTCTTTTTCCTTTTTCTTCTTCTATATTGATTATCATCAACTTAATAGTAATCTTAACTCTACTATGCGATCTTTCGCCAATTTTGCCGCTCTCTCGGCCATCCTGCTGCAGGTAGTCCCTGCCCTTGCAGCTCCCGCCCCGGGTGGTGCTAGGGGTGGTGGTGATGAGTGGAGCAATGATGGATTCTGGGCAGGCGCAGGCCACAAAGGCGACGTCGACCTCGGCAATGAAAACACTGGCCATGGTCCTGGAGGCCATGGCGGGTTCGACAACACCCACTGCGGCAATCACATCAAAGATCTTGGCAATATCCAAGCGACGATCACTGCCACAGTGACCGTTACTACCGATAATGACCACAATGGCTCAGCTACTGTCACTCAAACGATCAGTGCCTGCACATCGACTGTCACTACCACTACCGGCAACAATGGCGGTGGATCGACCGTCACGAAGACAGATACCCTGATCTCGACGATTAGCAGGTGCACCGCCACGACCACTGCCCTCACCACTGTTACAACAAATGGTCCCACTGTAACTGTCACAACCAACGGCCCAGTCTCAACCACAACCGAAACCATTGGCGCTATCACCGTCACCGATCCCGGAGTGACCGAAACGCAGACAGTCACCCAGACCATCACCGACACAACCACCTTCACTGAGAACCAGGTCGTGACGGAGTTCTCCACCGTGACAACCACAAACACTTTTACCCTCGAGGTTACTACCACTGTGACTTCGGATGATTGTAACAACACTGGCAACCCCAACCCCTCTGGCTCCCTTGACTATGGAACCTGCTCGGACCCGACTATCAAATGGGAGTACGGTCTTGATGGCCGCACGGAGTGGGCGTTTACGACCAACAATCAGAAAGACTTCCCCTTCGGCTCGTCCCCAACTGTTGGTGCCCCAACCGACCTGATTTGCAACCGTCTGCGCAGCCCTTGTAATGCTCCCCAGGCTACGATTGACCAGTGTTATGCGGCGGAGAGGGCAGTGGCGAATTTGACTGGAGAGGAGGCTGTGAATGTTTGGAACTCCATGATGACCTAATTTTCTTTTCGGAGTACATATTAATTATGGGTGACAAGACTTGGACTTGCAAAGTACAGAATTATCCCGTCCTACCATATCCCACCATATCCTACTAATTATGGGAGACAAAACTTGGACCTGCAAAGTACAAAATTATCCCGTTCTACCATATCCTACCATATCCCACGTTAACAAGTAACGCGCCGGAGCCCGGTATAGCTGTTTTGAATTGACTTCATTTAGAAAGGCCTTGTGACATAGATCACACATGAAACTAACTCAGATCAAAACAACTCATGGCCACTTCGAAGGTCCACAAATTCCTGAAGAGACAAGAATATGGGGACATCAAGGGAGTTGGCTAATGGGGGCTAATCAAGGAATCCGGCCTTTCAATTGCCTTCAAGACGGGTGGCATGGATGGATAGAATTGAAGATCACTAAGCATACACCAAGGCCCCTCGGGCCCGGCCTGGCTCTGGATGGATGTCACTGCCCAATTCATCCTATTAAGCAAAATCAGCAGGTGCACTGGTGATTCCAGCCTCGGCCACTCTCCGAGGTCAGGACTGGCCTTAGGAGTAATTCCCCTGTGATGTTAAGTACTCAGTGAGGAAGATCTTGAGCGCCCTCATAAAGCGGAGGAACCCCGATCCAGGAATTCACGACCTAAAATTCGGTATATAAACATATCTATAACAAGGATCCACGCTCGAAAACAGCAATTTGAAGATACAGCAAAAAAATCTAATAGTAACATGATGCAATTGATTATCATATCGAGAGAGCCCTGATACCCATAGACGCTCAAGAAAGAATTATGTAGGTGTATATATGTATTGCCGGCGGATATCGACATTGAAGATAAACATTACTCCGCATGGTCACTAAGGCTCGGCGTTTTCTTTTTCCGCAGCTGGCGGCGAGAATTCGTACTTGCGCTTGGATGGCACAGACGACTCGGTTGGTGTAGGGGATGGACCCTGGATACCCGATTCTGATGGTGGGAGGGTCGCCAGCACCTCTCTGGAATCTGTTTCCGGGGTGCGGTCGATAATAGACGAGATAGACTGCTTGGTTGATCCGTTGACTGCGTGTTTGGGAGGTGTTGCCGCGGAGTCGACGGGAGTGCCCTCGGCGTCGGGCATGAACCGATCTAGAACTTCGGTTTTGACTCGGTAGGAGCCCTCGAGCTCGCCTTCGGACTCGGAGTCCATCTCATCGTAGTTTTGATCGCCGTCGTGGTCCATGGGGTTAGAACCCAGCGGGCTTCCTTCTGTTGAGGCCCGGTGGTTGTTCATGACTGGTGGGAGGGGAGAGTTCGGGTCGTAGACTACACCACAAACTTCAAGGGCGCGGGACTGGCTGCCCAGTGTGCGGTCTTTGTGTTTCTTGGTGAGATGGCACATGAAGCCGTGGAGAGTGACGAAGTCGGATTTCCCGCAGCCGTGGATCGGGCAGGTGAGATATACTAGACTTCCGTCAGAGGGTCGCTTCCACAATGCTCGGCCTGATGGGTCATGAGCTGCGGGTCGACCGTGACGTTCCCCCCATGCCTCTACATTTTTGATGGTGTATTTTTGCTTGCGGCGGATGGAGCCCGCGCTGTGTATTGAGTCATGGGAAAGCATTGGGTGTTGATGCTGAGATGGTGGTGGAGGTGGAGGAGCTTGATGATGAGGCTGAGCGTGCATATGAGGTGGCGGCATTGAGGGTGGTGCCTGAGATGAAGGTGGAAGAGGTGCTTGACGGGGCTCCGGGGGGCTCTGTTGCTTGAAGAAAGCCAATGTTGTTGCTGCACTGGTTTCTGATAATCGGCGAGGTGGTGTGGGCCGTAGAGGCGGCGAGTCGCTCGCGGCATTGAGTCCTAGGCCCATGGACTCTCTCTTTAACTTCTTGCGTTGTCTTCGGAGATCCTATTGAAGCTTGTTTTAGAATTCTAACTCCTCAACCTGGTACCAAAATTTTCGGCTTACCTCCTCCTCTGCCTCGGCTCGCTCGGTCATTGATCGAAATTCCTCATCTTCATGCTTGCGCATTGCCAGAATACGACTACGGGTTGCATTCCGAGCCATTTCATCATGCTCTAGCTGCCGGAGTCGAGCTTCAATATGTTCCAAAGTAGCTGGACTGTGTACTGGTGGTACTCCTTGGTGATGTTCATGCATTGGCGGTGCAAAATGACGGAAATGGTGGCTCTGTACCATCTGCTCCGGAGGTGGCATTTGGTGTGGAGGTGGATTGGGATTCATGGCAATGGGATGATAGCGAGGAAGATTGACGAGATGACCGGGTATACCACTATCGGGGCCAGGGTGATGCACCGGCGGTGCAGTTGTCATTATGGATGTGCTAGAAGTTATACAAGAACCCTCCAAAAGCTGAAGAGAGTATGAAGAAGTCAAGGGAAAGGAAAGGAAAAAGAAGAAAAATAGAAAACAGGATGAGACAAGGATCGAAAGGGAAGACCCATCTCCGATCTATGGGTCGACGGTTTGGAAAGGATTGACATTCAGACCTCTAAGTATAATCTTTAATAAAATAGTAAAATAGTAAAATAGTAAAATAATGCAAAAAAAAAAAAATGTGAAATAAACTAAAATAATTTAATAATTTAATATAATATAATAATAGAAAATAAGAAATGACTCTTCCACTAGCGCGACCCTTCTGCACCCCCGTTATCTTGAAAATTCCCCTAACGGCGTAAGGGGATCTCAGGGGATCTTAAGGATCTCATGGCTCTCAGGGGATCTCGATTGTAGTATTGAAATATGAGAAATAGAATATAGGAACATCAAAAAACATGAAAATTATATGTACATGTTTACATGTTTACAATTGTTCCAAGGTTGTATATACAATGGTTTTTTATTTTCCTCCAAAACAAGAAAAGACAACTCATCCATGGAATTGGCTCGACGCTAGTATAATAAACAAATCAGCGTCATCCATGGATAGCCCTAAATGTTCATTTCCTTTGGATCAAAATGGAGCCTAATATAACGGACCAATGATCGGCATCTCCATACAAATTTGGAAGTCACTTGACATCTTCAGGGGAATGACAAGTCCAATTACTGATTTTAAAATATTAAGGGACAAGTTTCAATTCTGAAATTTAGCTCCTTTTTTTTAACCAAATTAGAAAAAAAATACCTTATTAATAGTCGGTTTATGTATCTAACAATTGAAAAGCTAAACATCAAAAGCCTCGAATCAGAGCTTCCATGATTGAATTTTCCATCTCCTAGCTAATTATCCAATAATAAGCAACAGATCTACTATTGCCAAGGGTCTGCTCATTCTGGAGATTATGTAATACAGTGTTCCTGAGAAGTTCCATGGTAGCCATAGAAGCGGGAAGAATCAAATGTCAACACATCTGATATCCCACACCTTTACTCTCCACATATTGTCTGGTGGCATAAATCTATTTGATTTTGTACTATCTTCTAATCTGTACGGAGTACTCCGTACTCCGTACTTACTCCATTATTAGATCCCAAGTCTATATAATTTTATTTTCAAAGGATTAGAAATCAAGGAAAAAGTCAACCCTACCCCAAAACTGTAACTAGAATATGGGTCTTATACTCCGTATTGATTCTCTCCGACTTATTTTCTTAGAGGGATGGGGCTGCAACAAACGCCAGGGCTTAGCTTGTAAAGGCAAGTAATGACAAAAAGGGAAAAGTTCAGCAAGAGAGGGAAAATAAATAAATAAATACACATGTCAACAAAGTGGAGAAATGGAAATAATCATTCGTACTAGGGGGCACGCTAAGGCAGATGGTCTCACACCAGAAGTGATCGACGAAGGGAGAATTTATGGCGTTTTGAAAATTTTCTACATTGAACCCGGGATTTAATTTAAGAATCGTCTTACACTTTGAATATCCAATCTATTATACAAATTTAGATACTCCGTACCAAATCTTTCTATTTCAAATGTTCTTTACAAGCCCATAATCTTATTAGAAATAATTATTTACATTGCGAAAAGACCCACTGTGGCAGCCCAACTGGTGTGTACAACGATGATTTGCTGCAGGGAAAACCTGCACAGTTGCCTCTGTTCGAGTCCAGATTGGCCTAATAGTAAGAAGTTGCTTTTCTCGTGTTTTAATATACGGCCAAAATCTTGTTTTCTCCCTTGGAAACATGTATCAAGGACAATTGTAAGATCATGCATTCCGGTCAAGGGGACACAAGGGACACAATACAATCTTGCAGAAACCTAACCCTTTTACTATGAATATTGTAGTCCTTTCCCCCTTCTCATACCTTCAACTCTATCCCTTCTCAACTGAATTCTATTCACTACCATTGAACTAGCCTTGATTCTCAGTGGATAATGCAAGGATGAGGAGGCAATAGTCTCGATTGGTCCAGTTCAAACCTTGTACGAAGTGGAGGTGCAGACCCCAGAATTAAATCAATAGATTGCTATAGCCATGCAGTTCCAGGTCACTGGCTCAACGTGTGCTCTGGGTGACTAAGGGTTAAACCCCATCAATTAGGAGCTTCTGGCCTATCATTGTTGTCATTACTCCAGATATTTGACTTTGCGGTGGACATGATTCTGTAAGTCCAGTAATATGCTTCTGATTAAACGCGTTTAAATGTATGTTGTACTCCGGATTCCGTATTCCGGGAATAAAAGCCACTGTCACCACTTATGTACATCGTAATCATAGTTGGCTTGGCCACTATTGCCTTCATTGGTTGCTATATCCCTGGTTATATGTGGAAAAAGCGTCTGGACGATTGATGCGTTTTAGATCGTTTATATATATCGCTTCTAGCTTCAACACAGAGGATGCAGCAAAATATAGGGGTGTTATTCTAGATATAACGCCCTTTATATCGTCTGTAACTGAGTCGGATATACTCTGTAGAGCCTGACGTCAAGGAGGCCACATAAGCAGGCGAATGAATATTCTCATTACTATTATGATTAGCCAATACTAAAGAGTGTATTGTTATCCCATACAACATATGCAGAGTGTATATGGGAACGGTTCACATGCTGCAAAGTGAGAAAGCGCATCATATTGCAGTGAAGCAGTGTGGTGTTTGCCTCTGTGCTATGAATTTGGATTGGCCGGTATCATGTACATATGTACCTACATCCATGGATGTATGTACATCTAGAGCTAAGAAGCTGACAGGCCGGAAGCAACTACGACTGCATCCGTGAGCTAGCAGATTTCAACTGCCCCGGGTGTCACCACAAGATCGGCGAAAAGTATATGTACATTTACACACATGATAACGTTGATACTAAATCTTATAGTTGCGAGTTGGAAATAATTGTGAAGCGAGAGGAGAATTGTCCGATTTCTATTGTAACATGCCCATGAAAGCCAAAGCCTACCACATCCTTTTTTGTGGCCCCCCTGCCGTAATGTCATTAAATACAATTGTAGACAATCCCGGCATGATCACTTCCAGGCAATTAACCCGAACAGTGGCACGAGGGCAGAAGAGAAAAGAATATAGGATCATACATGGGTGTGGTAGTTGAACACCGATACACCGGAAAACGCAAAGGGGTAAAAAAAGGGCTTTGAAAGTATGTGTACAGGTAAATGCGAAGAAAGGAGATGCAAAATCAGGGAGTCTCTGAACACAAAGGAAAAAGAAAAAACATAAGGAAATTGATAAAAAAAATACAGGAACCAATTACGGTTCAGGTGTGGCAGTTACAAAAGAGAAAAAGCATTTACTGCTTGGTCTCACCCTGCTGCTCACCACCCTGCTGCTGCTGTTGCTGCTGCTCGTTGTTGGCCTTGTGCATCTTGTCGAAGAGGGTCAAGCTGGCAGTCTGGAGATCGTCGACCTTCTCCTTAAGCTCCTCAGCAGTGGTGGTGCTCTCGCCAGACTGGCTCTTGACAACGAACTCACGGAGAGTAGCAATCTTCTCCTTGATAGTCTCAGCCTCAGCCTTGTCAAGACGATCCTCGAAGTCCTTGAGGGCCTTCTCGGTGTCGTTCAGGACGCTGTCAGCGCGGTTGGCAGCCTCAATGGCGGCCTTGCGCTCCTTATCAGTCTCGGCGTACTTCTCGGACTCCTCAACCATGGACTGGATCTCAGCATCGGAAAGACCGGAGCCGGAGGCAATGGTGATGGACTGGTCCTTGTTGGTGGACTTGTCCTTGGCGTTGACGTGGACGATGGAGTCAGCGTCAATATCGAAGGTGACCTCGATCTGGGGAACACCGCGGTGAGCGGGGGGAATGCCAACAAGCTGGAAGTTACCGAGCATCTTGTTGTCACGGACGAGCTCACGCTCACCCTGGTAGACCTTGATCTCGACAGCGGTCTGCATGTCAGCAGCAGTGGAGAAGGTCTGGGACTTCTTGGTGGGGATAGTAGTGTTGCGGTTGATCAGACGAGTGAAGACACCGCCGAGGGTCTCGATACCGAGGGAAAGAGGAGTGACATCGAGCAGGAGAACATCAGTGACCTCACCAGCCAGGACGGCACCCTGAATAGCGGCACCGATAGCAACAGCCTCATCAGGGTTGACGGACTTGGAGGGCTCACGGCCGAAGATGGACTTGACGGACTCAGTGACCTTGGGCATACGGGTCATACCACCGACCAGGATGACATCCTGGATGTCGCCAGACTGGAGGTTGGCGTCCTTCAGGGCCTTGCGGACGGGCTCAGTGGTGCGGGAGATAAGGGGGTCAACCAGAGCCTCAAGCTGAGCACGAGTCATCTTCTGGGTGATGTGCAAAGCGCCGCTGGCGCCAGCAGTGATGAAGGGAAGACTGATCTCAGTCTGGAGGGAAGAGGACAGCTCGATCTTGGCCTTCTCGGCGGCCTCACGGATACGCTGGATGGCCATACGGTCGCCGGTAAGGTCGACACCGGTCTCCTTCTTGAACTCAGCAACGATGTTGCGGACGAGGTGAATATCGAAATCCTCACCACCAAGGTGAGTGTCACCGTTGGTAGACTTGACCTCGAAGACACCCTTCTGGATCTCGAGGACAGAGATATCGAAGGTACCACCACCGAGATCGTAGACAGCGACGACACGGTCAGCCTCCTTCTCCATACCGTAGGCAAGAGCAGCAGCGGTAGGCTCGTTCACGACACGGAGAACGTTCAGGCCGGCAATCTGACCAGCATCCTTGGTAGCCTGACGCTGAGAGTCGTTGAAGTAGGCGGGCACGGTAACAACGGCGTTCTTAACGGGCTTGCCGAGGTAGGCCTCGGCGGTCTCCTTCATCTTGTTGAGGACGAAGCCACCAACCTGGGAAGGAGAGTACTTCTGGCCGCGGGCCTCAACCCAGGCGTCACCGTTGGTGTGCTGGACGATCTTGTAGGGAACCTCCTTAATGTCACGCTGAACCTCAACGTCGGTGTACTTGCGACCAATCAGACGCTTGGTAGCGAACAGGGTGTTCTCGGGGTTGACAACGGCCTGACGCTTAGCGGCAATACCGACCAGGCGCTCGCCATCCTGGGCGAAACCAACAATGGAGGGAGTAGTGCGAGCACCTATTGAAAGATCGAGTTAATTTTCAATCCCATTTGATCCATCAGACCGTGGAAGCCTCCTAGATTCGAGCTTGACCACTTGTCCGCAGGAGTCGAAATTTTTTCCTAACGTACCTTCGGCGTTCTCAATAATCTTAGCGGCCTTGCCTTCCATAACAGCGACGGCAGAGTTGGTGGTACCTAGAATGAATCATGTTAGAATACTATTTGGATTAAAAGTCAAGTTCCATCTTGCATCAGTACTTACCGAGATCAATACCGATGACCTGGCCCTTTACCTTCTCCTCACCACCCTCTGTAGAGTTCCATCTCCGGAATGAGGCGGGGAGTCTGGAGGCAGGAGTGCGAGCAAAAGCAGCGCGCGGGAGCTGTGAGAAACTTGAGTCAGTGACGTGCGACGCGTAGAATTTTTTCGGGGGAAAAAGGTAGAGCTTACAGCGCGAGTAATTGTGCGAGGAAGCATTGTGATAAATTAATTAATAAAAGAGAAAAAAAAGATACTCCAACGACTCAATCGTGAAGCAAAAAGACAGAAGAAGGGGTTGAAGAGATGGAGATGGAGAGATGGAATCGAAAAGAAGGGGAAAAGGAAATAGAAATTGCACGGAGAGCTTCGGCCCGTCGAACTTGGTAGAACCACGGGATTTGACCAATCAGGACGGGAGAGCCAGAGTTGCCGCCGACAGCCTCCTAGGTAACCGAGCTCACCGCCTTGTGAGGGTATACATTGGAAGATGATATAGATATACTGAATTGCGATAGATTTTTCAATCTGCTGGCATGTATTCAGATATATGGGGATAATTTAGACAAATAGAGGAGTTCAAACTACATATTTCACACGTAGTAAGTAATAAGGTGGCAGTTCAATGGCATATCATTCCGATGTGGCAAAAGACTCACAACCTTAGCTCCGAGCTACTCCCGAGACCCATATATACGATCTGGTGTTATATATGATAATATTGTACAAAGTGTAAAAGAGCTGTCGCAATAAGCATTTCTTCCTCATAGCAGTTGCGACGATCGTGTATCTCCAGTGGGTGAACCAGTCATACTCTCAACATGTCGTGTGACCTGGTCGGTAAACTCCCCTTCGCTGTTGATTTGGCTGAACCTGAGACAAAATTGAGAATAGTCCTAGAAGACAGCCTGGATCTAGATGGTTAATGACAATCCATGTACTTCGGGAGGGGAAACAACGCCTGGTCCAGATCGTTGGGACTCAGCATTTGACCGCATTTGACCGCACGAACTGGGACTTGGCGAGTATCATTATGGAATATATGGAATAATATATAGAATATATAGAATATATAGAATATATAGAATATATAGAATATATAGAATATATAGAATATATAGAATATATAGAATCCAGAATCTAAAAATAAAAAAAGATTCCCAAATACACAGTGTAGTGCATCATAATGAATGATCATGGCCGGTTCCGGGGTGACAGTCAAACCGCATTAGTTGGAATTTACAGTTCCCC
Organism: Penicillium griseofulvum; assembly: GCF_001561935.1. NCBI lineage: Eukaryota > Fungi > Ascomycota > Eurotiomycetes > Eurotiales > Aspergillaceae > Penicillium > Penicillium griseofulvum. The sequence continues at coordinate 171,173 of NW_024467419.1, forward strand.
GGCTTTTTGTCCCAGTCCTATGTCTTACGTCATCCATGAAAAGCACCCAGTTTGACTCTGAACTGCAGAGAGTGAGAAAGAGCACAGACTATTCAAAGAGAAATTTTTCAAGAACAAAAGGAAAAAAAAAGAAGTGCCTCTAACTGTCAAGTTGCCATACTCCAACGGGAAGCCCCCGTCTTGTCTTCAAACTTCCCCGCTCGAACAATGTCATCTCTGGCTTAGCTCTATCCACCATGACCTCGGACTCGAATCTGTGAGTCTGGTGCAGCATACTATCGGAAATAGCTCTAATGTGGTCTTAGACATCGCCCAACCGAGGCTCTCATCCTCCCGAGCAAGCGACGCTTCTTCCCGTTCAAGATCCCCAACTTGTTCGTTGATCAACCCACTTATCTTCCTTATCTTCCGTGCGCAACCTGACCTAAGCTCTGTTCTAGTCACACACAGCTTCGCAACTACATTAGTACTGTTGATCCCGATCGCATTTATGTCGTCGTCGAGAGAATCGTGTATTCAATACATATATCGGCACAAAAGCGCGAAAGTGTAGCCGTGATCCCATTTGAGCCGCGCTGTCTGGTCGCTGGACATGGGTGGATAGTAGTTGGGGGCCCAGAAAATGGGGAATGTGCTTTTATTCACATCGGCGATCGCGGAATGCAAGTCCATGGCGATGCGCCCTTCCAGGCCGATGTGGATAGTGCGCTTCCGCTCGATCTTGACCCACCGTCAAGTTTGACTTCGTCAGATTTCAATGGCGAATCTGCGTCAACCCGCTATAGAAGCAGCAGATTATCCCCTGAAGTAGAGCTTCACAAATTTGGTGGAAGCATTGTCAATTCAGTGGCCATTCATCGTTTCTATGGGGGCAGCGAGGAGTTGGCAGATGAAGATGTCGTGATTTTGAGGTGCGCGCAAGTCGGAAAATTGGTGTATGCTGACCATGCTAACTCACATGAATAGCAATAATGATCGGACAGTCACAGTGTATTCGCTGACTCGCGCTAAAGTCTTGAAAGTTCTTCATCATCCGACTTGTATGAACTATGCGACAGTTTCTCCGGATTCTAAACTGCTCACGGCTGTAGGGGATGAGAACCACGCCTACTTTTATGAAATTACTCGTGATTTGGAATCTTCTGGGACAACTGAATCTGGACAGAAGCTCACGGGATGGGAATGGGAGCTTATAGCTCGCCTGGAGATGAACATTGGCCTGCGAGCGGATGATGCGTGCTGCTTCACTGTCGCTTTCTCGCCGTCCAGTCGCTTATGCGCTATCGGGTCCCAATCTGGAATCATCACAGTTATCGACGTCGAGTCCATTTACAGGAACTTTGGCGACTCGGACGACGACTCTGCTATTATTTGTCAATTCCCGACGTCCAGATCATGCGCTGAGGGTGGTGCCGTTCGTTGTATGACATTTTCGCCCGAGCCTTGGGACCTTCTTGTATGGCTGGAGGGCCATGGCAGAGCCGGCGTGGCCGATGTTCGCCAACAATTTATGCGCAGGCAAATACTCCATTTAGATTCTGATGATCCGCAATTGCAGGAAGTGTACACGGACCTTTCCACAGAGAACTTCGAACGACACCCCCTGGGCGATGATATTCTGGAGACGCCACGAGCACGACTCGACAGCGAAGACTTCCAGACTGAACGGAATGGAGAGCAAACGGAGCGGTCGTCTCTACGAGAGTCTTTGATTCAGGATCTGACAGAAAGAGAAAGGTTGATTATGGAGTTTTTGAACACGGCACGCTGGACATCGCGGCTAGAAGAAGGACTTACTGAACGACCAGAGCGCCCGGCCAGGGCGAGTCTTCAACCTCAACCAGTGGCTCGGCCGCAAAATCATGGTTCCACAGATGGCGCCACTCGCACTCATCGTCCTACTTCGCCCCTGCATCGCTACGATTCTTCTGATGTCTCCCGAGATAGCCATCTGGGCCGCACTTTATCCAATCCAAGGCGCCAGAGCTCTGTGGTGATATCTCAAGGGGATCGACCTTTGGAAGCTACGCCCTCTCACCATGATCGCCAATCAGGCATCACCCTCAGTTATTCGACCTCACATTCAGAGCATACACCCCTCAGATCTGAAATTATCTCTCGGACTGGCACTGATGCAGAAGCGGCCAACAACGAAACTAGTATTTCAACCGAAACGACTGGATCTTCTAATCCAAGTCTAGACACCCATGGCTTGAACCACCGATCCCAGCAACCAAGCTCCATTCCACGGCGCATCGAACGACCACAAACAGGAGCAGAAAGAAGATACGACACCTCGCGACTCACCACATATGAAATTCGTGCCAATGTCGCTGCTGAGAGGCTTCGACATCAGCGTCAGATTGCTAATGAGGTACACAACCGTTCCTTTGAAAGGGAACAACGGCATCGCCAACAGCTTCTCGGATTTGAGCAGACACACTCTCCCCGCTGGATCAGAAACATAATCAATGATCTTCCTGATCGAAATTCAATGCATGGCCCCGGCGCCGAGGAGCCAGATTCCACTGCTGGAGTTGGCTGGGGCGCTGATGGCCGCACATTGTGAGTGTGCAATATAGCAACTTTGCGGAATTAGACTAATATGTGCAGGTATATTGCCACACTGGAGGGGATTTTTGAATTCTCCCTGAACATTCACGATCGGAAAACATTTCCTATCTTCTCTTGCCGTTAACGTTCTATGTCTGATGTTACAGGGAATTTCCTACCTAACATCATCCGGTCTCATTTATTTTTACTTTTCTTTCGTCATTTTCTTTTTCTTCTGGTCATACCGATTCTACAAATGTCCGAAATCTCTCTGGACAAGGAGGCATACTGCTAAATATGGTCTGTATACAGTCATGGTCTAGTCTTCACTTTGCAGAAAGACGACTCATTAGCCCTTCCTTACTAGGAACTGTTCTTGTCGTGCTAACAAAGCAAATATTCTTATTTTCCGTGGAGTCATTCTTGCACTACATACCCTTTTGGAGCTTAGGGGCGTATATCATATTATCTCGATCCCATTTGTCTTTTTTCATGCTACATCCACAATTCATTGTATGACTGATTGAAGTACAAAAAGTTAGGTCACATATTTTTCCTTCCGCTCATATGATCTTGTTCGAATTGAAAAAATATAAAACAATTAAACAAGCAAGGAATAATGACTTAAATAGGTGTAGCATGTCACATGTGCCATGCTTGTCCGGCTCAACTACATGTATAATAGCATGATATGTTAGCACTTCGCTGTTATACTGGAAATTGAGAGGATAGTGAGTGACGGTATCATGTACCTGCGGCAGCTACATCGTTCGAGATGTAGAGGACAGTCTACAATGCACCGATGTGTCTCTCGTCTTCGGATAGCGTTGGTCAACAGCAAAAGAAAAGGCGGAAAAAGTCTTAATCTGTGCAATGGACTTTTCTACGTATAACCTTCATATAAGAGCAGATGTAACACATAGGCACTTGGCAGTTGTTACATCTCTAGATTGTAGGAACTTGTTGCTTTCTGACATTGAGTTATCCGTCACTTGGGCGTCACAATTTAGGGCTTTTTGGTTGGCAAACTGCGGGTAAACTGCGGTCCAAGTGACGAGTAGCTAACAAACAACAAACGCAAGTCATGATTTTCACCAACAAGCATCAAAGTATGTACGGTGTAAATGTGTATGGATTGTAGCATAACCCCACACCGACGTCATGGATACTGCCGGACCATACCGCCTCGCGCGTCTTTCATCGAAGTTTACTACCAAGACCTGCTGCTACAAATCTTGTCTGAAATCTCTCAGAACACTCCGTCAAACTTAACCCGCTTATTCAATGCCATCTATCTAACCTCTTTTTATCACGTCAGAGAACAATTCCTTCCGGTTTTCCGCCAGGACTTGAAATCGATACACATATCGGTGTGGGGTTCGGCTACTGCCGACTCAATCATCGACATAATTTCACTCACCGGTTGACTCTCCGATACATCTCTCAACACCATGGCTGACTCGCTCGATTCCCCAATGAAACAGTTAGACCTGGATGGCAAACAGTTCGACTCCGCAGCCTTCGATGCTCGCCTCGCAGACGAAGAGGATGGCAAGATCGAGAACTTCCAACCTCGGAAGCAAGCTCCTCAGAGTGCTCAAGAGTTGTTAACAGAGCTTGAAAATGAGTTCCTGACCCCATCAGACCAATTCAGCACGACATGGTTGAACTCTCTCCAAAAGTAAGTATCATCATCTTGTTTTCATTTGCGGGGGGCAGCTTTTAACAACTTTCGCAGACGATGGGACGTTCCGACAGATTATGCAGACCTTTTCGGACTCGCCCCAACCCAGACACGGACGGTGACTCGGTTCACAAGAGAGGGACTGGAAGGACGAGTAACTGGATACCAGGAAGTCACGGTCCCTGCTGCAAGCGCAACAGCCAAGAATTCCACATCGCTTCTCCGCCGACCTGCCGGCCGTGCCGAATTTGTCAGAGGTGCTGCTGGTTTCTTCCCATTCGCTCCCGGGGGCTTAGATGCTATTGAAGCCTTGGCAGCAATGGAAGCCGATACTCAAGCCACAGAACAATCGACAAACGGGAAGCAATCTGGGCTCGATCGCATAATAAACTTTGGCACCGAGGGAGGTCTTCTGACAACACCTCCTGGCTTCGATAATGGTATTGATTTCGATGAATCCAAATCCAAAGACGCCACTGAGAGCGCCCAAGAGGTCGAAACAGCCCTTCAAGAGGAAAGCGATCTGAAGGTGGAACAACCTGAAGAAACTGCGGGTGTCGATATAGGAGCAGATGCTGAACTTGATGATGTTAGTGACGAAGAAGACATTGACGCTTTGCTGCCGGTTGAGTTCCCGGCATTGGAGCCGCGCAGTCAATTGCTCGCTGGTGTTCACAAACAAAAAGGTAAAGAGTGGGCCCACGTTGTGGACGTGAACAAGGAAATCCCGAACTTCAACGAGTTGGTTCCAGATATGGCCAGAGAGTGGCCCTTCGAGCTTGACACTTTCCAGAAAGAGGCTGTTTACCACCTTGAGAATGGCGATTCGGTGTTTGTTGCAGCCCATACCTCGGCAGGAAAGACAGTTGTGGCCGAATATGCAATCGCCTTGGCTGCTAAACACATGACCAAAGCGATTTACACGTCTCCCATCAAAGCGCTGAGTAACCAGAAATACCGTGATTTCAGAACCGAATTCGACGATGTCGGTATCCTGACCGGTGACGTTCAAATTAATCCGGAAGCTAGCTGTCTCATCATGACCACCGAGATCTTGCGAAGTATGCTGTACCGAGGCGCTGATCTCATCCGGGATGTTGAATTCGTCATTTTCGACGAGGTGCATTATGTGAACGACCTCGAACGAGGAGTGGTATGGGAAGAAGTCATCATTATGCTTCCAGAGCATGTCACATTGATTCTTCTCTCCGCAACTGTGCCCAATACCCGAGAGTTCGCATCTTGGGTGGGCCGCACAAAGAAGAAGGACATTTATGTCATTTCGACGCATAAGCGACCTGTCCCGCTGGAGCACTACCTCTGGGCCGGAAAGAGCAAGCATAAGATCGTCGACGCCAACAAAAGATTCCTTGAGAGCGGCTGGAAGGAAGCAGATGATATTCTGTCCGGTAAAGATAAGGCCAAAGCCAAGAAGGAGGCTGAAGCTCAGGCGCAGTCGGCGCAAGCTAGAGCACCGGCCCCTCAGGGCCGGGGACGCGGTCAGCCAGCAAATATCAGAGGTGGTCGTGGGGGCCCGCAGCGCGGCGGCTCGCAGCGTGGAGGTCCGCAGCGAGGTCGGGGACAGAGCGGCGGCCAGTATGCCAACCGAGGAACAGGCAACATTGCTCGCACAGGACGTGGTGGCGGTCGTACAAGTGCGGCCCAAGATAAAAACACTTGGGTGCATCTTGTTTCGCATCTTCGTCAAGAAGACTTGCTACCGGGATGTGTCTTCGTTTTTTCTAAGAAGCGATGCGAGGAGAACGCGGATTCACTGTCAAACCAAGACTTCAGCAATGCTAGCGAGAAGAGTTTGACACATATGTTCATTGAGAAGTCACTCACCCGCTTGAAGCCTGAGGACCGCACGCTACCTCAAATTCTTCGCCTACGCGAGCTACTAAGCAGAGGTATCGCCGTGCACCATGGCGGTCTTCTGCCTATCATGAAGGAAGTTGTTGAAATCCTCTTCGCTAGGTCTCTGGTCAAGGTTCTGTTCGCCACAGAAACATTCGCGATGGGCCTGAATCTGCCCACCCGAACTGTGGTATTTTCCGGGTTCCGTAAGCACGATGGCAAAAGCTTCCGTGATCTCCTACCCGGCGAATATACGCAAATGGCCGGACGTGCTGGTCGTAGAGGTCTTGACACGGTGGGATACGTTATTGTGACCAACAGCGGAAAAGATGAAGCCCCATCTGCTGCCTCGCTGAAACAGATGATTCTTGGAGATCCCACAAAGCTTAGGTCTCAATTCCGCCTCACATACAACATGATACTGAATCTATTGCGCGTGGAAGCCCTAAAGATTGAGGAAATGATCAAGCGGAGTTTTAGTGAAAATGCAACACAAGCTCTCTTACCGGAACACGAGAAGCAAGTACAGGTATCTGAGGCAAGTCTTGAGAAAATCAAACGGGCACCCTGTGAGATCTGTGATCTGGATTTGCTGGCCTGTCATAACGCCGCTATGGAGTATCGAAAACTCACAGCTGAGTTCCACACAGGACTGCTATCATCGCCTGTCGGCAAGCGTCTTTTCACAATGAAGAGGCTGGTTGTGTACCGCAAGGTGAGTTCACATGTTCCGTTGCGATAGTACGTGTTTGGTAAAATGCTAACGTGGAAGATAGGAGGGGCTCCGTACTGCTGGTGTTATTATTCGCGATGGAGTTTCCGCGGGAGTTGTCGGGGCAGTGCCCTGTATCCAAGTCCTTGAGATCGGAACATTGAGTAGCAAACGACACCCCACCGACATTCTTCCATTCTTGCCTCTGTTCCGACCCTACTTCCAATCGCTTCCAACTCACGCCGGTGACATGAGCCTCCGCGTATGCAAGATCCCATTATCCGATCTCGAGTGCGTAACAAACACTCTGGTTAAGATCACGAAACCAATGTGGTATTTGAACATTAGGAAAGGTAAGAGGATATTTGCTTCTTTTTGCCCATGTTATTCAAAAAGACTAATTTGGGAACAGAGTCCTCCAAGTGGGCAGAAACGGAACTGCGCCAGATTACCAGCTCTTGGATCGATACTGCCTGGGACGAAATCGACTGGCAGCGTATCAAAGAGATGGACATCCGCGATATCCTCGACAAACGACAGGCTCAGGCAGAGATTGCTCAGTCATGTCACTGTCTACAATGCCCTGATTTCGTGAACCACGTGAGTATTTTATTTCTATCCCTCTGAACATCTTTACTAATGTCTAATAGTTTGAGATGCAACACGACGAGTGGCAAGTCAAAGAAAACATCTCGGAGCTGAAGCAACTGATGTCCGACCAAAACCTTCAACTACTTCCGGATTATGAACAGCGAATTCACGTGCTGAGGGAGCTCGGCTTTGTTGACGAACACTCCCGTGTACAACTAAAGGGCAAGGTGGCATGCGAGATTCATTCCGCCGATGAGCTGGTATTGACCGAATTGGTTCTCGAGAACGTTCTTGCTGAATATGAACCAGAGGAGATTGTTGCACTTCTCTCTGCATTTGTCTTCCAGGAGAAGACGGAAAGCACGCCTACCCTCACTCCTCGGCTGGAGAAGGGCCAGAAGGAGATCATTCGTATCGCCGAGAAAGTGAATGATTTCCAGATCCTGCATCAAGTCATCCAGTCTAGTGAAGATTCCAATGACTTCGCCAGCAAGCCACGCTTTGGTCTCGCTGAAGTTGTCTATGAGTGGGCCAAGGGCATGTCTTTCAATCGCATTACAGACCTCACAGACGTGATGGAAGGTACTATCGTTCGGGTGATCACACGACTGGACGAGACTTGTCGCGAAGTGAAGAATGCGGCCAAATTGGTCGGCGACCCAACTCTTTACACTAAGATGCAGCAAGCTCAGGAGTTGATCAAGCGAGATGTCATCTTCGCGGCCTCTCTTTACATGTAAAGATACTCAATCTTTAAGGGGGTATATGGGTTTAATACCTTGGCCCCTATTGGGTAGTCATGAATCTCTCTCCATGGAGGATTCATCACAATGTAAATCGAGACGAAGAAATGAACATGAAACAATGAAATATCATCGAAATCAATACTCATACTCCATGTAATATTTTCTAGTAATTAACCCCAAGCCCATACATACAACATTTTGTAGTCCATAGTTCCAAGAAAATCCGTGTGTGCGGCCTCTGATTAGCTGCGGGGCGACCGCCTCCCGAGAAGTCGGAAAATCGAAAAAAATCCCCCTCCTCTTGAAGAACACATCTTTTCTCCCCTTCTCTTCAAGATCCATACGATCTCTTCAGGACATTCAAGTCCTTTCAATTATTGACTCTTTCGCCTCGCCCCTCTTCCATCGGCGCCGGTCCGCGTCTCCCTCGGGGTTCTCAGTTTATTTGGAGATTTTTTGACTTTCTGGTGTTTGGGGGATTGTTGCGCGATGGATGTCACAGCCCTCCGAGATCGCATTCAGTCTACTCTAGACGCAAATGCGGATATTCGCCGGCAAGCGGAGCTTGATTTGAAATATGTACGTTCTGGATCAACTGGCGGGGCACCGAACGTCAGGCTCACACGTGGTTGATATATCTAGGCCGAGACGCAACCCGGATTTATCAATGGACTTCTGGATATCTTGCAGGGCGAGCAGAACAATGCAGTTCAGCTCTCTGGTAAGTTGCACATATTGGATCGCGAAAGGACTCTCCTCTCTTAACTAACCCCGCTCTTTATTATAGCCGGTGTTTACCTGAAGAACCGTATTACCCGTGGATGGGCCCCCGTTGAAGATAGCCCCCAGCGTACGCCAATTCCTGAAGCCGAGAAGCCCAGTTTCAGGGAGAGACTTATCCCTGCTCTGGCCTCGACCCCTCCCAATGTCCGCAATCAACTGGTTCCCCTCCTCCAGAAGATTCTCCAAAACGACTTCCCCGAGCAGTGGCCCGGATTCTTGGACCTTACTCTGCAGCTCCTCGGCACCAATGACGCAAGTACGGTCTATGCGGGTCTGCAGTGTCTCTTGGCAGTCTGCCGAGTCTATAGGTTTAAGGCTGGCGAGAAGAGAGAGGAGTTCGATAAGATCGTGGAGCATTCATTCCCCCAGCTTCTCAGCATCGGATCGAAGCTTGTTGATGAAGAAAGTCTCGAGGCTGCGGAGATGCTCCGTATTGTGGTGAAGGCTTTCAAGCACGCAATTTACGTTGGTTACCCCGATTCTAGCATGCGTATGGCTAGGCCATTTGTATTGACTTGTTGCGAATTTAGTTCGAGCTTTCTCCGTGCCTTCAAACTCATCAGGCAACTGTTGACTGGTGTACACTATTCCTGCGCATTGTCTCGAAGACACCGCCTGCGAACTCAATGGCAGATACGAAGGAGGAGAGGGAGATGAACCACTGGTGGAAGTGCAAGAAGTGGTCATACGCCAATCTGAACCGCCTATTCATCAGATATGGCAACCCCACCACGATCACTAAATCCTCTACTCCCGACTACACACCGTACGCGAAGACCTTTATCAGCACTTTCGCCCCCGAAATTCTCAAGGGATACTTGACGGAGATTGACAAGTGGGTGTCCAAGACGCAATGGCTCAGCAACTCCGCACTTTCATATACTTTGGTCTTTATGGAGGAGTGTGTCAAGCCAAAGGCCATGTGGGACCACTTGAAGCCCCACATGGACAACCTGATCGCCCACTTCGTTTTCCCTATCTTGTGCCAATCAGACGAAGACATTGAGCTTTTCGAGGACGATCCATCCGAGTATCTCCACCGCAAGTTGAACTTCTACGAAGAAGTGTCCGCTCCTGATGTTGCTGCCACAAACTTCTTGGTTTCCCTCACCAAGAACCGCAAGAAGCAGACCTTCTCGATCCTCACATTCGTGAACAGTGTTGTCAGCAAGTATGAGTCTGAGCCGGAAGAGCAGAAGCAGCCCAGGGAGAAAGAGGGCGCTTTGAGAATGATTGGCTCACTTGCTTCCGTCATACTGGGTAAGAAGAGCCCGATTGCTGACCAGGTCGAATACTTCTTCGTCCGTCATGTTTTCCCCGAATTCCGCAGTCCTCACGGCTTCCTCCGTGCCCGTGCTTGCGACACCCTGGAGAAGTTTGAGCAGCTCGACTTCAAGGACCCAAACAACCTGATGGTTATCTATCGAAACATCCTCGAGTCCATGACCGATTCCGAACTTCCCGTGCGAGTTGAGGCTGCCCTTGCTCTGCAGCCCCTTATCCGTCACGATGTCATCCGTACATCGATGCAGCAGAACATCCCCCAGATTATGCAGCAGCTTCTCAAGTTGGCCAATGAGGTCGATGTGGATGCTCTGGCCAACGTCATGGAGGACTTTGTTGAGGTCTTCTCTGCCGAGCTTACTCCATTCGCTGTGGCGCTGAGCGAGCAGCTCCGCGATACCTACATGCGTATTGTTGGTGAGCTCCTGGAGCGCAACGCCTCCAAGGGTGGCGACGAAGATGGCTACGGCGATTTCTTGGACGACAAGAGCATCACCGCTCTGGGCGTGTTGCAGACCATCGGTACCCTGATTCTCACACTCGAGAGCACCCCCGACGTGCTTCTGCACCTGGAGACCATCTTGATGCCCGTCATCAGCATCACCCTGGAGAACAAGCTCTATGGTAAGTTTTTCCTCAAATCCATTAAGCGTTTGTCCAGTTCTAATTGGTTATTTTAGATCTCTACAACGAAATTTTCGAGATCATTGATAGCTGCACATTCGCATCCAAGACCATTTCCCCGTCGATGTGGCAAGCTTTCGAGCTTATTCACAAGACCTTCAAGGCTGGTGCTGAGCTGTATCTCGAAGGTAAGAAGTCCAATCAATGCACACGTTTTGAATTTCTATTGACTTTTCTGTGTGTAGACATGCTCCCCGCCCTTGACAACTATGTCGCGTATGGGTCTGATATGCTGGTTCAGAACCCAGCTTACCTGGACGCTATGGTTGGTATGGTGCAGGACATCTTCTCTGACGACAAGGTTGGTGGAGTTGACCGCATCTGCGGGTGCAAGCTTGCTGAGACCTTGATGCTCAACCTTCGGGGTCACATTGACCAGTACATCCCTATGTTCATCGAGATGGCTATGCGGGTTATCGATGCCGGCGAGGCACGCACCAAGTCGTACCGCATCCACTTGATGGAGATGGTCATCAACGCTATCTACTACAACTCAGCTCTTAGTCTTCAGGTTATGGAGGCCAAGGGCTGGACCAACAAGTTCTTCAGCACTTGGTTCGCTAACATTGACAACTTCAAACGTGTGCATGACAAGAAGCTATCAATTGCCGCAATCAGCTCTCTACTTACCCTGAAGGCTACAGATGTTCCGGTCAGTGTTCAGCAGGGATGGCCAAGACTGTTGCAGGGCGTGACCAGACTCTTCCAGACCCTGCCTGCTGCTCTCAAGCGTACGTTTCCCCAAATCTCCCGTTGTGTTCCCCCAAGGCTAAGAATTTATTCAGAACGTGAGGATGCTACCAAGGAGTCCGACTTTACCCTCGATGATGAGGATGATGAGGATGACGAGGACAATGACTGGGATGGAGATGTCGAGTGGGATGAAAATGAGGTTGAAGCAGCTCTTGAGGAAGAGGATGTCACCGACGAGAGTGCCGCTTACCTCGACTTCCTCAACCAGGAGGCTCAAAAGTTCGGCGCCTACACCGATGATGACGATGATGACATGGACGAGGAGAGCCTTCTAGAGACCCCTCTGGACAAAGTGGAGCCATATGGCATGTTCAAGCATGTTCTGCTCAGTAAGTGATCTCCACAGAATATCCCCTTTATGTATAGCCTGCTAACCTCAATCCCAGACCTCCAGCAAGAACAGCCCCAGCTCTACGAGAGTCTGACCAAGGTTCTCGGCCCCGAAGAACAGCAGGTCATTCAAGGCGTCTTCCATGAAGCTGACGCCAAGGCCATGGTCGCCGCTGCCAACGCAGAAGCCGCCGCCGCAGCGGGCATGCAGGCCAACGGCAACTAAGAGACTATAACCGAGATGGATTGAGAAAAACAAAAAAAAAGCTTCGAATTTCCAATGCCTCGGACGTCTAGTCTCTATCTATTTACCCTTTCCACACTTTCCTCACGAGACCATATGCCCATTTCATGTCTTTCCTGCTTCTTTAGATCATGTCCCGTCTGCTCTGTACCTCCGTGTTTCTTTCGTCATGTCTGTTTCATGCCATGCTCTCGCTGATGTACTCTTAAAAGTCCTACCTGTGGACATTCTGCTCGAGGGTATTCCCCCTCCCCACCTTTCTAATCCTCTTCGATGCACAGATTCCCCTGAAGAGCCCATTGTTTCCTCATGATATAGTACATCAGCCATGCTACGAATGTTGGATTCCAGTCTGGAACCTGTAGTACCGTAGATACCAGCCACATAGGTGGACTCGGAACCGAATCCACATTGTTACAAGAACGCTTCAAGATTACTCATGTTACATGTAGGCCCGGGGTATCTATAAGGACACCCAACAAGCTAAAACTAGCAGAAAACCACAAAAGAAGCAAGAGGTCTGCCATTTACCTGCACAAGCTGCCAATGCCATGGGGTTGCAATGTTGTTAGTTGGTTCACCGGTGATGATGCTGTTTAATGACAGAGGCTAGCCTAGCACCACTCTCATTCCTACATCATGGCTGCCGCTGTTGCCCAGTTGTATTCCAAGTCGTGTCGAGTGCTGAGCCCATCGTAGATGGCTTTCATCTGGTGGATGTCTGGAAGTTGCAGATTGCATGATAATGGGTTAGCGAATGACAGAAGTTGGCCTCAGGAATCACATATCTACAGTAACCTCATCGAGATACCAAACGTAAGGAACATTAAATCCCAACGTGATGAGGAAGGTGATAGATATCCTTCAGTTGACTGATGACCTCGGGAGATAAGTTCAAAGTTCTCATACTGGTGGTATCTTAGCTTGTAAAGGAAAGCATTAAAAAAAAAGAGCAACCCCCCCAATTACTCCTGGTGGGGATCGAAATCCTAACCAGTGTCATCATCACTGAGCTTCCCAATGCGGTATCACCCGGTCTCATTGTTTCACCCAGCAATCAGATGGCCTTGTGTCTCTCACCCACTCAGCCATCTGGGGGGGATTGCATATATTACTCACCTTAAATTAGAATCAAATGAAGTCTTACTTTTTACTCCAACTGCTCTTTAGGCTGTATACCTTGTTCTGTTTCATCCTATATTGCAGCTATTCATTTATAGGTAGCCCATGAAATATCTGCGCATTTACTTGACTTTCAAGGTTCCTAGTTGGCACTTCACAATAAAACCAAGCAGTAAGCATTGCCTAACAACTTTGAAATGAGACTTTGAATCAAAAATTGTTTTTTCCATTTTCAATGCCAATGAACGGGGGAAAAGAAGGGGCGGGTTATACCCTCAGCAGACGCACCTTCCCAGAATACGCACCTTCCAATGGCAAGCGCCCTTCTCTCCTACTTGTGCATCTCCACAAGTATTTGCCTTAAGGCCATCCATTCATATACCGACAGGGAAAGAACATTGGAAGGTCGTAGCATGCCTTTGTTGCCCAAAACCCTGAGCAAACGATGCGTTTGTCTACAGTTGATGGGATAGTACATGCCTCAGGTCGTCTACTAGAAACTGTGTCACGATAACATGTTTACCCATATACAAGTAGTTATTTCTACTAGTTTAATGTGATTTTTTTGGAATCCTTTAGTTCACCTATTGGAGTGTAGAAGATGTGAGGTCAAAACAAACGTGATAAATGACGTCATATGTCTTGCAGGCAATTATCAGATCCGAACATCGGCGCTCACTTTTGAACTCGACTTGAAGATCCGCATGTATTTATGTTATACAACATAGGACAGGGTTAATGCTAGTCATTTGCGATCCAAAAGCTTATGTGTCTGCTATTGCTGTGGCTTTGGAATACATTTTCTATTTCAATGCTACAATTACCTACTTAGCCCGGCAAGTGGAATGACAATGCAATGGATAGAAATAGACGATTAATCATATGTGAGGTTAACTATGCGAGATAAAAAGGAAGCTAACAGAAGTAATAGTTGTAGAACGAAACAAAGGAAAAATATTACAGGGCCGATGTGTGTATAGTAAGGATCTATAGCTATATCCCACTCTCATAGTATGTTGAACAACAATAAAGATTCCTGCACAAGCTTCAAGACACCTATGTTCAGTTAAGATGTCAGAATTTGCATACATTGTATGTTGTTAGTAAGTTAGAATGGAGACCTTGTTCCAAGTGCCACTACACACGTCATCATGATGACCCCCTACCGGTTTACCTGATAACGTCAGTTAATTTCAAGAATAAAAAGAAGTACTGATCTTTCTTTCTATCACTTTAAACACAGAAATATTCTACAGCCAAGCTACATCAATTGAAGGTTAGATCACCATATCATCTCATACTTCATTTTCCCACGAGAAACTCACGCTTATCCATCTATTTAGCACATCAAGTCCAATTCTACAATATCCACAATGTCTGCTCCCAACCCCGGCCGCCAATCCCCCCCTCCAGAGAGCCAATCTGGCTCCCAGCAGCAGGAGACCCCTGGCTCTGGCAGAACCAATGTCGGCAAACCCCCAGCACACGAGACCTCGCGGCGATCATCGGAGGACTACAGGGACAATGTGCTCACAAGCAACCCCGAACACCCGCTAGAAAAGATTGAGGCGGAGAAGTTTGCCAAGGGTAAACAACATTGAGGCGGAATGTTGTTTGCATGTACTTGGAAAGGATCCTGTTTTTTGAAATTCGGATAATGATATCATGAAGAATAACAACCATCTTCTTTTATTGTACTTTAGTAAACAATACAATAAATCTCAGGAGTGAAATCAATTTTTATGTCCATTTGCTTTGCTTATCGGATAGTTATGAAAGGCTCACTTGTAGCAAAGGCCCCAAACTCAGGTTATCACACAGGCAGAAAGAAAATTAACTATGAACATGACATGGCATCATAAGAAGGGAAAAGATAAAGCAATAGACAAAAACGCCCAGCGCAAATACTCATCTCCACATTAAGACCTTATTTCAAGGATTCCTTTACACCTTCTCAGAAGGCGCAGCAGCAGCCTCAGGCTGAGCAGGAGCAGGGGCAGCAGCAGGAGCCTCAGGCTCAGCGGTAGCAGCAGGCGTAGCCTCACCACTCTTACCCTGCTTCAGATCTGCCAGACGACGAGCCTCAGCGTGAATATCACGCACCTGCTTATCGGTCTGAACATAAAAGTCACGCAGCTTCTGACCGGAGGGGTGCTCAAGGGCCTTCTCGAAGTAAGAGCTCAGGCCGCGCCAGCCAGAGGCTGCCTTATTGGAGATCTGGTAGTTCTCGTCAATTCCCTTAGCGCGCTCGGTGGCATTGTACTTCTTATCGAAGTTGGTGAGCGCCGACGTGAAACGGCTCGAGACTCCATGCTTCTTGTCCAGCTGGATCGCCTTCATGATCGCATTGTCGCTCACCACGTATCCGTGCGCCAGGTACTCTGCGACAATGCGCGAGCGGGGTTTATCTTCTTGTGCGATGTGGTGCTCTTCATCCTTGGTCTCGCTACCTGCGGGGGCGGCTTGGGCGCCGGCTAGGTCTTCGATATTGTGGGCTGCTTCGACGTGCACGGCAGAGGTGCCTAGTTGAGTCTGGTCTAGGAGGAGGGCAGTCTTGGCAGCGCTGTTAGGGATTGGGTTAGTTTGTGTTTCATGTGGGCGGAAATGTTCAGATTGGGTGCGGGGTAGCTTACGCTTCTTTTTCAAAAGTCACGGTGGCGGACTTTTGAGCGTCGGGTTCACCAGAAACTGGGGTAATAGAGAGGGTGACAATTTTTCCACTGTTCCAGTTAGCAAGTTGTTAAATAAAGCATTAATTTGTGGTAATTTACCAGAAGCTGAAGAAGTCACGAACCTCCTTCTCGGAGGTTGTTGACGAGATGCCAGAAACGTGAACAGTGGCGTGAGACATGATTATTTTAGGTAGAGGGTAGAGGATAAGAGAATAATTAGAGAAATTTAAAGAATAACTTATTTCTCAGGTGGTGATGCGACTATTTATCTAACGAGACCTCCTGCGCCACAAATGACGTTATGACGTATGGCGGGGCTGTTGCACCGCCTCATGTAGCTAATTTCATTTGGGTTTCTTCCGGTTTGGTCTAGTTTGGTTTCTATTTAATTGGACTACATGATTTTCAATGGAGCTGCCTAGAAAAATAAATTCACATGTGAAAACTAGGATTTTGCTATGAATGTGTTTGCCTGCAAACCCCCTGATATGAAAATGTTGGGCACTGCCTCCATGGTGGCAATGCGAAAGAATGATATGGGTTCGAATGCAAATTGAAAAATCAGGCATTACTGATTCAGATGGTCTGTCAGAAACCTCAACTTCCCGAGTCCTCCTTTTGCCTCTTTAAAGTCTGCTCCAGATCCCGCACCCGCCTCCTGAGCTGTTCATTCTCCCGCTTCATGTATTCCACCTCCAACCTGTGATGTGTGGCCTCCTCAAACCGCGAGAGCGAACTTCCAGGTGAATGGCCCAACTGGGTCTGTGACACCGAGTTTCGGTGTGGGTATACGCTGTTGTTATTGTGAGAGAATGAGGATATTGACCCGATGGAGGGTCGGCGAGATGTGATGGATGGCTCACGGCTGCGAACCGTTCGAGAATGGTCTGTCGAGCGGTATGGTATCTCTCGTGAGGGAGCAATTCCAGTGACACTTGAAGACTGCGGGCCCTGGTTTGAGCTGAGGCTTGAACTGGACCGGTGCCGTCGGGCAGAATGAGACTGGGCTGAGCTGCTGAGGGTGGGTGATGCCCGTGCGCCATCTGCCTCGTTAAATGTTGAGGCGGAAGATGCTGTCGATGCCACGGACGCTGTTTGCTGGCGGAGAAGAGATAGCTCTCGTGTCAATCGATTCACCTGCGGAGAGTTTTGATGCGTCAGCGACTGAGGGGTGGATCCACGGATATACTTTGGGGCTCTGGAATTCCACTTACCATCGCTTCTTGCTCTTTCTCAAGCACTAGATGGAGATCCGAAGGTGTCAGCGGCTGAGGATGACGCAATGGCCCTTGTTCCGTTAGTCCGCGAATCCAACAAAATGACGGCCAAGTATGGACTCACCCTGGGCGGTACGTGTGATGCCATAATCCCCCGTTCCTAGTGGTGGGCTTCCCGGGGGCGGGAGTACTGCAGATGTATGAGGAGCATGTACTGATTGTCGTGGTGTTGAAGACTGCGACGCCATAGCGGGTGCCGTTGTTGCTGCGCGAGGTCGTGACATATTAGAGTTGGCCGTAGCACTCAAGTCAGGAGGCATGGTATCAGGTATGTTCTGACAATATTGCTTAACGATAAGTTTACTTTTCTGCCGTCGGCATGTGAGTCGTGAGGGCTGAACTATAAGTGTTTCAGCATTGGAATAAATCAGATTATTTGGTGGAAAAATGAATCAAAACACCCCTTGATGCAAATTCCAGGGAGACTTTTGAAACGTACCAATTATGGAGGGGGAACCAAAGAGCTTCTTTCGACGTGGAAGGGAATTAAGTAAGGCAGGAAGAAAGAGAAATCTGAAAATTGGACTTCTCTCTTGCCGTGAGATGTTTTATCCTTTGTCGCTTTGATTGGGCCGTGCACGTAATCTGTACATCTGGATGTACATGTACGTAGCTTGAGAGATAAAATGTTAGCATTCCATGTAGGAACATCTACACTTTGTAGAGCCAACACACTAATGGGACTATTTGGTAGCTCTTTGATGACACAGTCCATAAATATATCTCTGTTTATCTACTTACATTATACTCCATATAAATGACGGAGATAGTACGGAGTAGAGTGCTCAGGCCCCTTTTGAGGCATATTGGATGTCTCAATTGGAGCTATCCAGTAAGTTAGGCAATAATCAAGTTAATTTATTGATCAGCGTCTGCAACCTTCTATAAACTACAGTCATAATCAACATATCATAGATCCTCAACTGCACAAAACAATAAGCTCCACTTCGGGACCGGGGACCTCAAAATGATCTGCATGTTACATAAGCCTGCGAACTGGTGGAACCTTTTGAGCCCAAACAACTTCGATCTCACGATATCACTGTGCATTGTGGCAGTGAAGTCTTCCGAGACCTATCAAGGTCTCAGTTCGTCTCTCCAGATATCGAAACTTGCATAGCCCTCCACACCCCGCCCAATGAAACCATGGTCCGACCCAACTCCCCTGACGCTATCCACATTCCGCCCGTTGTGAAACCGCTCGCTCCTTACATCAAGTCACGCCAGGAAACCCTCCATATTCGCCAGGTGCTGACGTCTTACCTGCGCTCATTTATCGAATTCGACGATCAGTCAAGCGATCTCTCTCAATCCCACCTCTCCCTGTGTGCGTCGACTGATGCTGTTACCGGTGTCAAACGTATCCCTCCCGATCTCCCTGGGTTGAGAAAGGATTATCTAAAGGCATTGGAGGCCAATGTTGCGGCCCGCAAAGAGTTTGCCTTGGCTTCTGAGAATATCGCATCATTAAGGCGCCAGAGGACGGTCCCGAACCGCTCTTCTGATGATGATCTGCAAGAGCCCGGCACCGAACTTCGTGAATACCTTGCCCTCCTACGCGATCGACGCCGCTATACCAAGTTGCAGGTGTTTCAGAATTACCTTGAGGAAATTAAAACACGCGATGCGGGCAGCTTGGATGATGTTGACAATGACGGAGAGCAAATGCTGTTGCCGGAGGTAGATGCGGAGGCTGGGCGCAATGGCACTGAAACAGACTTGGATGAACTAGTGCATAGGCTTGAGAGAGCAGTTGTCAGTGCGAGAACTCAATTGGACCGCCAAAAGCAATTGTTCGATGAAGCCAAGGCACAGCATGATCCCCAAGTTGAAACTTCAGGTGCCAAAGCACAAGCATTGCAAAAGACCCGGGATGAGCTAGTACAATGGGTGGAGGAACGGCTGGTTGGTCAAGGGGATCCAGATGAGAGTGTACTCCAAGAACTTCCCCCGGAGGAAATCGAGGATGTCCAGCGGGGGCTAGAGAATCGCAAGATGCAGATTATGGAGCAATATGCCGCATATCTGCGAGCCCGGCGAGATCTCCTCGATGCTGCCTCCAGAGCTTGCCAGCCAGTTAATGTGGCCCCAAAACCTCCGTCACGATCAACCAACAAGAATGAACTCGTGACAGCAGAAATCCCACCACCCAACCCGATCGACGTTCTATCATACACAAACGAAAACCTGGTCCCGCTACTTAAGAGTCAAAAGTCGCTGGCTCTCCAGAAAACCTATTTATCCGGTTTACTCTCGAAAGAAAAGTCTACGACTCTCCGCGCCCTCAATCGTCTAAGCGACGAATCCCACCTACTTCCCGAATACCCCACTCCCGTCCGTCGGCCACGCTTTAAGCATGCGGCTACTCTCGACTTGCGAAACCAGACTCAGGCCTCCGATCAGACCCCGGATGAGGTTGTTGGTCTTGCCGAAGCATGGGCATTTGCTTCTAATGCTGCAGCTGCCAACGAACAAGACTTTGTTCAGCGAAAGATCGCATTGGGTACTGAGGTTGCACAGGACGCCCGACAGACCTTAACTAGTGTATGTAAGACCCTCAATCAGGACCTCGGTGAGGTAATGTTGGAGGGTCAGGAGAATCGCTCCTCAAAGGGGATGTCGAGGGGTGGGTCTCGGATTGAGAAGCAACCGAGTGGTCCTTGGTCAAGTCTAAATGGGAAAGTGGGGGTTGTAGAATAACTGTACTATGTTACTTCGTATATCTAATGTAATAATTTTGTCATAGTATATAATATACCCTATTTATTTTCAGCTCAACCCCGCCATGTTGGTAATCTAGTGCTGTAGCTCTAGGGTTGTTGGGTTTGTAGAATTCTCGGGGATCATCAAACTCATTTTACATTGCGATTCAGTTTTAGCGGGATAATTGGCTTGTAAATTGCCATTGTGTATGGACACATATATAAAATATTGGAATAGGTGGTTGACTGCTAAAATGAACACTTTTTTTATTAAAGGCTAGTCAGGGCAATCTATGTATGAAATATATATCTAACCAGGACCGTGTAGAGCCATAAGGAAAAAAAAGGCCTAGGATCTGATACCGGCCTGGTCTCATTCCATAAGCTGGTCTATGAATCTAACTGATTGGAAGATTGATTTGAAAGAACTATCTACAACATAGAGGCATTCGAGAAGTAGGTATACTCGATATAGTTCCAAGAGTCACGGTAATTTAATGGAAAATCGAAAATGCCGGGAAACCAGGATTCGTGAGATATTGTGATTGGTTGACCATAATGGATCCACCTAACTATGGCTAGATGAATCTATGGATGTGGCTTTTTTTCCCCCCAAAGGTTCCAAGAAGGGTTTAATGCAGAACTTATAGACATGGCCCCGGGGGTTACAGCTAGCCCTGGAGGGTACTTCACTTTTGTTTCTTGGAAGTCATGACATTTGCTTTGGGTATAAATATCTCTGTTCCCTTGGTATATATACTAATGGATGATAATTCTCTGGTCTCCTAGAGCGCATATCAGTCTATAATCCGGTTTTGTACTTTCTCCACCGTCACTATTCCACATCCCGCAGTTCTCAGTTTTATAGGAGGGTTCGTCTCGCTTATCCTTATATGGTAGTTTATGCTATTTTTGTAGGGTCCTCAAGGACTTGATTTGAATATCACAATGTGCCCGATTTGCAGGTCGACGAATAGTTCATTAGAATTGGGCACTCCACCCTCCCAAACGAAATTTAGACAAGATCCGCAATTATTCACGGGAGTACTCATGGAGTATGCTGTGGTCCTCTACTTAGTTCTATTCTCCAATCTTTCTTCTGACGTGCATTCATCACTCATCCAACCACCTTGTAGGTCCTACACCCTCATTCTATTTTTATGCACCTGATTCATCCTTTCATCTGGGCTAGTTTGGGGCCATACCCTTGAGAACCACCTGGGCAGACGTGTAAACCTTGCAAGGTTTTCCAAGGTTAAGTCGAGAGATAAGAGATAGGGTTAGCTCCGACATCGGCAAGTAGAGGAGCTGCCCAGGTGATGTTTTTGGATCCCAATCGCCTATAGACTCTTATAAGTTCTATATGAAAATCATAATGTATAACATAGAGAATTACTAGGCTCTATTTACATATAAGAAAGATATTTGCCGAGGGAACCCCGTCTCCACCCTTCAAAATTTTGACTCATCGTCCAAAAAAAAAAAGAAAAACAAAAAAAGGGGAAAAAAATATAAAAAGACCAATAAATGAGTAAACTAGTAACATTCCTTATTAAGTCCTTCAGATCTATATATCCCCAATTATCCCAATTATCCCAATTACCCCAATCATCTCAATTATCTTAATCATTTCAATTATCCCCCGGCTTTCCCTCGCTGTTCTTCAAAAGTGGAGCCGTATACGGTGAAGGGAGCGAGCCAATTAGCGACGGAGCGGCGGAAAAAAAAGAATCCCAGCAAAGTGTAGACTCATCCTCAACACATCCCTCAGCAACTGAAACATTACTTTCGGTGCGCAATGGCTCTTGCTGCTCGATGTGGGCAGGCGGCCGCCCTGCTGCGCCAGCGCTGCATCGCTGAAACTCGTCCAGCACTCTCTCTGCGCGCATTCTCATCTCAGCCTGTCCGTTCAACAGTCTCGACTCTACGCCTGCAGAAGATCCCCACGGCTCGATCTCAACAGCTCCGTTCTTTCTCCAGCACATTGAACCGCCTGGCTACTGAGAAGCCCCCTGCCGCCGAGTCTTACCTCGCTAGCGGTGCTGTGGCGACCGGTAGCAAGCTCGTCGATGTCAAGAAAGTCCTTGTCATTGGTAGTGGTGGTCTGAGCATTGGACAGGCCGGAGAATTCGATTATTCTGGTAAGTTCGAGTCACTTGGAGATGGAATTTTCACCCCGGTTAGGATGCCTGTCAGGCCCCCATGGGGGTCTGCACGGGGATCTTTTTGTGCGGGGAATACAGAGAGCTTAAAAACCGCCCTAAAAAATTAAATCAAATGTCAACAGTAACTAATCTTTTGACTGTGAGATTAAACAGGCTCTCAAGCTCTTAAGGCTCTCAAGGAAGCCGGCGTCCACTCTATCCTGATCAACCCCAACATCGCGACCATCCAGACCGACCACAAGCTTGCTGACGAAGTTTACTACCTCCCCGTCACCCCTGAATATGTTACCCACGTCATTGAGCGCGAGCGCCCCGATGGTATTCTTCTCACCTTCGGTGGTCAGACCGCCCTGAACTTGGGTGTGCAGATGAACCGCATGGGCACCTTTGAACGCTACGGTGTCAAGGTTCTTGGTACCCCCATCAAGACCCTGGAAACCAGTGAGGACCGTGACCTCTTCGCCCAGGCCTTGAACGAGATTGATATTCCTATTGCGGAATCGACCGCCGTCGAGACTGTCGAGGACGCTCTCAAGGCTGCCGAGGAGGTTGGATACCCCATCATTGTCCGATCTGCTTACGCCCTCGGTGGTCTGGGTTCTGGCTTCGCTTCCAACGCCGAAGAGCTCCGTGACTTGTCCTCGCGCTCTTTGTCTCTCTCCCCACAGATTCTTGTCGAGAAGTCCCTCAAGGGCTGGAAGGAGGTTGAGTACGAGGTTGTCCGTGACGCTGATAACAACTGTATTACCGTTTGCAACATGGAGAACTTCGACCCTCTCGGAATCCACACCGGTGACAGTATCGTTGTTGCCCCTAGTCAGACCCTGTCTGATGAGGAGTACCACATGCTCCGCACTGCCGCTATCAAGATTGTCCGTCACTTGGGCGTCGTTGGCGAGTGCAATGTCCAGTACGCTCTGCAGCCCGATGGCCTCGACTACCGTGTCATTGAGGTCAACGCTCGTCTTTCGCGTTCTTCCGCTCTGGCTTCCAAGGCTACCGGTTACCCGCTTGCTTACACCGCCGCTAAGATTGGTTTGGGACACACTCTTCCCGAGCTTCCTAACGCTGTTACCAAGACCACCACTGCCAACTTCGAGCCCAGTCTGGACTACGTTGTCACTAAGATTCCCCGCTGGGATTTGGCCAAGTTCCAGCACGTGAACCGCGATATCGGCTCCGCTATGAAGTCGGTTGGTGAGGTTATGGCTATCGGTCGTACCTGGGAGGAGTCCCTTCAGAAGGCTATCCGTCAGGTTGACCCTCGATACCTTGGTCTCCAGGGTGATAAGTTCGATGACCTTGATGAGACTCTCCGCAACCCCACTGATCGCCGCTGGTTGGCCGTTGGCCAGGCTATGCTCCACGAGAACTACTCGGTTGACAAGGTCCACGAACTGACCAAGATCGACAAGTGGTTCTTGTACAAGATCCAGAACATCGTGGATTGCAACAATGAGCTTAAGGAGATCGGCAGCCTCTTCGGCCTCAAGCAGGAGATCCTGCTGAAGGCTAAGAAGCTCGGTTTCTCTGATAAGCAGATCTCTCTCCTTGTTGGAGCCACCGAGGATGATGTCCGCGCCCGCCGTAAGTCCTTTGGCATCACCCCTTGGGTTAAGAAGATCGATACCCTTGCTGCCGAGTTCCCTGCCGATACCAACTACCTCTACACCACCTATAACGCTTCCTCCCACGATGTTACCTTCGATGACCACGGAACTATCATTCTTGGTAGCGGTGTGTACCGTATTGGTAGCTCCGTTGAGTTCGATTGGTGCGCTGTTAACGCTACTCTCTCCCTCCGTGAGATGGGCAAGAAGACTGTTATGATCAATTATAACCCCGAGACCTACTCCACTGACTTCGATACCGCTGATAAGCTGTACTTCGAGGAGCTCAGCTACGAGCGTGTCATGGATATTTATGAGCTTGAGGCCGCTAGCGGCGTCGTTGTCTCTGTCGGTGGTCAGCTGCCTCAGAACATTGCTCTCCGTCTGCAAGAGAGCGGTGGTGCTACCATTCTGGGCACTAACCCTCTGGACATTGACAAGGCCGAGGACCGTCACAAGTTCTCCTCCATTCTCGACAGCATTGGTGTTGACCAGCCCGCCTGGAAGGAGCTGACCTCCGTCGCTGCTGCTGAGACCTTTGCCGAGACTGTTGGTTACCCCGTCCTGGTTCGTCCCAGTTACGTCCTGTCCGGTGCCGCCATGAACGTCATCTACAGTGTTGATGAACTTAAGGAGAAGCTCCTTAACGCCGCCGCCGTTTCCCCTGACCACCCCGTCGTCATCACCAAGTTCATCGAGGGTGCCGAGGAGATCGATGTGGATGCCGTCGCTTCCAACGGTAAGCTGATTGTCCACGCCGTCTCCGAGCACGTCGAGCCCGCTGGTGTTCACTCCGGTGATGCCACCCTCGTCCTGCCTCCCGCCAACATCGAGGAGCCTATCATGGCCCGCGTTAAGGAGATCGCCGAGAAGGTCGCCAAGGCCTGGAACATCACCGGCCCCTTCAACATGCAGATCATCAAGGCCAACCAGGAGGGTGCTGAGCCCGCCCTCAAGGTTATTGAGTGCAACCTGCGTGCTTCCCGCTCCTTCCCCTTCGTCAGCAAGGTCCTGGGTACCAACTTCATCGACGTCGCCACCAAGGCTCTCGTCGGCCGTGATGTCCCCGAGCCCGTCGACCTCATGAAGGTGAAGCGTGACTACCTCGCCACCAAGGTTCCTCAGTTCTCCTGGACCCGTCTGGCTGGTGCCGACCCCTTCCTGGGTGTCGAGATGTCCTCCACCGGTGAGATTGCTTGCTTCGGTAAGGATCTGGTCGAGGCCTACTGGTCTTCTCTCCAGTCCACCATGAACTTCCGCATGCCTGAGCCCGGTGAGGGTATCTTGCTCGGCGGTGATATCACTCAGCCCTACCTGGCCAAGATTGTCGAGTACCTGAACCCTCTCGGCTACAAGTTCTTCGCCGTCAACTCCGAGGTCAAGGCTCACCTTGAATCCGCCAAGGGTGTCTCCGTGCAGGTGATTGAGTTCCCCAAGAAGGACAAGCGTGCTCTCCGTGAGGTGTTCCAGAAGTACGACATCCGTGGCTGCTTCAACCTTGCCAAGACCCGTGGCAAGACCCAGCTTGATGACGACTATGTCATGCGCCGCAACGCTGTTGATTTCAACGTGCCTCTTTTCATGGAAGCTAAGGTATGTCTAAAATGCTGATGCTGATAATTATACCAGTTACTAACTCATACTCTCCACAGACTGCCCAGCTCTTCGCTCAGTGCATGAACGAGAAGCTCCCCCGCGCCGAGGGAATCCCCTCCGAGGTCCGCACCTGGTCTAACTTCGTCGGCGGCAAGGCGCTGTAAATCTCTATTTTATTTGCATAAAATGACAGATGAAGAGAAAAAAAAGCCCTATGTCGAGGTAAAGAGAGACAGGAAGTCAACATCTCTTTCCGCTCGATATCCCCTATGGCCTCCCCAGGTCTTCCCGTCATGATTTTCCAAGGACAGGATTCAAACTTTCTGTATGGTGTAGTGGGTAGGGCAATCTTGTTGATAGATGGCGTGCATTGTCTTTTCGGCCGTTTTAATTACTGTACTCTCGGATTTTGAATGTTGTCTTTTCCTTATGAATCATTGAATTGTTCCCCATCTCTACTCTCCGGCGAATCACGGTCACAGTGGTATAGTGCTCATATCCTGATATACGAATTTGACCTATAAGATCTTTTACTCTGTTCTCTTCTCCGTATAGGGGCTCAACCACCAGTGACTCAGCCACAATAGCCTGGGGCTTAGCTATTGCTAGCGGTGTTTGAGCCGCCTTTGCCAATTAGAAGAACATCGATGCCTCACTTTTGACAGCAATTTTTGCCGACCCGACTTGTAAATTCAAGACTTCCTATGTTTTGTCTTCTAGATTTTCTCCACATTATCTTTTAATATCTTTACTTTCATATCACATAACCTATCTAGGTCTTTGACTGATGTTCACAGGTCACAGATTTAGGCTCCAACCTTTCTTGGGGGTTCACCACGGCCCGTGAGCTAAATTGCCTGTCAGCACGAAGTCTAGTTGCTAGGATGCTATAGGATAGCACTAGTATACAACCATGCTTCGCTTCCAGATGGCTCTTGTCGGGCAGCCAATTTGGGACTCTAGTAGCGAGGGGAGTCATTTGATCTTTCATTTTACCCTGCTTCCTACCACTTCCTGACTCCTTATATTCAGTCCAACCCCAATAATCTCTGTTCCTACAACCCTAAGAAAACCCTCATCTTGAATCTCCGAATCTTCGAATCTTGCAAACATGCGTTTATCTTGGTTTCTAGTTTCTGCCCTAGCAGCTCTGGTTGCAGCTGATGAGCCCGGCACAACAACCTTGGAGTATTTCGGTCTCATTTATCCTGCCAGCGGCCTCGACCTCCGCACCTACTCCAGCACCGCAGCCCGAGTCGTTACCATCGGCAAGGACGCCACGACCTACGAGGTCGCCTGCCTGGAAGGCGCATCTCAGTGCTCATTGGGCCATCCCGCAACCATAGTCCAGGGCCTTACCACTTATAGCGCCTCTATGGTAATGACTCTGTCTACCGACGGTGCTACAGCCGTTGGAACCAACATCGAGCACTGCAGTTTCACCCGCTCTTCTGAATCTGCTGTCTGCACGTGGACTTGGGAATTCGCTGGCTCCGCTGGTACTTACACCGATTCCGGTTCTTCTTCCGGCACAGAATCCCTCCCTGCATCTTCGATTAGCTACCATCATCTTACTATCACCGATGGCGCTGGTGCTGCGACGGCTTCGGCTTCCGGGGTGATGGCAACCCCTACTGCTTCTAGTGGTGCTGTGACGGCTTCGGCTTCCGAGGTGAAGGTCACACCTACTGCTTCTAGTGGTGCTGCTGCTGGGGCTGCGAAGCCTTTGATCACTGCTGCGCCCTTGGGGGCTGCGGCTTTTGCGGCTTTTGCGGCTATGATCTAGGACTTAGGTTTGGTTCTTTTTATGTCTGATGTTCAGTCGGTTGGGGTTTGAGATTCTGTGTCTATGCACTTGAATGAGTTATGCTGTATATATATATATATATACCTAATGATTTGCCCAACTTATAGCTTCCCAATTCTTTTGAGTTACGGAGCTTTGGATTTTGAACAAGATGGATTTCCGCTTAGAAGCATTTGTAGGTCTGAGACATCTATGTAGTATTTGTTTATCTGCATTTATATCTATGTTACTATTTTGCATATAGATCGAGTGAGTTTCCGGCTTTAGTAGGAGTTTAAAACCAACCTTCGAATATGCTCTATCGGTGCGCTCTCATCTCTGGGCTTGGGTTGCATAATATAGGATGCTGGTTACTAGGTAAGGTAACGATAATAGAATCCTTGACGAGTAGTACTTAACTATGCAGTAGGTATTAAATTACAAGAGAAATTTCAGGGTCTTCTCATGATATTGCTCTGGATGTGAGATCAATCTTCTATCAATGCCAAGAGATTCAGATACAACGATTCACCGCCCCACGTGGACGACTATCCACTCTGATTATGTTTCAAACAATTCTTCTTATAATCAGATCATATATAAAATGGCATCAAGAACTGCACTACCTTCGGTGACGACTAGGACTGTCCCACAGCCTGCCCCCAATGGCATGGGCAATGGTCTGTTTGCGACAACTGACATCAACCCCGGCGAAGATGTTTTACACATCAAAACACCATTCGTGGCAGTTCTTGATTCTCCACGTTTAGAGGACACATGTGCTGGCTGCTTTGGAAAGAGACAGGTGGAAACTGGCAATGAGTTGAAGGCTTGCACAGGATGTCGTGTCGTGAAGTATTGTGACCGGGTGAGTTGCTAAAACGATAGATCGTTTGCTGTCTCATATCTCTTGTCCTACCTAATATTTGTCTCATAAGCTTCTAATACTTTATTTCTAGGTGTGTCAATCTAAAGACTGGAAATTTGCCCATTCTCTTGAATGCCCCATCTTCAAAAATGTCAAACCTATGGTGCTTCCCAACAATGCCCGTGCTCTCCTACGCGTAGTGCTGCGCACTGCACGTAACAAGTACAATTCTGAAGAGTTCAAGATATTTGATGGCCTGGAGACTCACATCAATGAGATCTCAGAGAGCCAAGGTCAGCTTGATAGGATCAACTTGACAGCCAAAGCTGTCAAGAATTACTCAGGCACGGACGTTGATGAAGGAACTGTCTCTACTTATGCTGCGAAGGTAATTGCTTTCGGCCATACACCTCTTGCTTTGTGGACTTTTCATCTAACTATCATTTCTAGTTGGATCTCAACTCCTTCAACCTCACCACCTCCATGTATGACCGCATTGGCCTCTACATGCATCCATATGCCGGTTTGATTAACCACAGCTGCGACTACAACTCCACTGTTGGATTTGACGGCGAAGAACTGTATGTCAAGGCTATGCGTCCCATCAAGAAGGGCGAGCAAATCTTTATCTCCTATATCGACACCACAACACCATACGACATCCGTCGCAACGAACTTAAAGAACGCTACTTCTTCGACTGCCAGTGCACAAAGTGCCAGAAGGGCGCGGACACCATTGAAGACCGGTTCTTGTCTACACCTGAAGACATGACACCCCTAGAGACAGCAGAGCGTGAAGCCTTGGAGCTGATGCAGAAAGCAACCGCAACCAGCACGGAGCCAGCAGATGCAATCGAGAAGCTGGAAGCTGCTATGCACAAGCTCCATGAAACCGCCCTATGGCCTCTCACCCGTCAGCCATATGCTTCTCTCCGTGATAAGCTGATCATATCCTTGTTAACGGCTGGAAACTTCACCCGGGCATTCATCCACGCTGCCATTCGATACCTGCGAATCGATCCTGTCGTCTATGATAAGGCCCACCCCATCCGGCACATACATGCATGGAGCCTGGTTAGACTTACAGTCTTCATTTCCCAAGAGGGCTTCCAGCCTGACCCTAAAGACCCTGTCCAGCTTCATGACTTCAAGCTGAACTACCACTACTTGATTTGGTACATTCTCGCTGAGCTTACTAGTACGCAGTCGGAGAGCTGCACAGTACCTAGCTTTAAGAAGCTTGTCGGAAATCAGTTTGTACAGGTCCACAATGAATTCAAGGCTAATGGCCTTGATCCTAGCAAGAACAAGGCTGTTCTGTCTGCAGAGTGGAACAAGCTAGAACATCTTGTTAATAAGGCTTTAGAGAAAGAGTGAAGTACTCTGACATTGTTTATTTTACTCAAAATTTGATCAAAACCACATGGCCAGGATAACTGGAATACTTAGGTAGATTGGCCATCTTATATAACAAAATAGTAGTACCCAGGTGATCTCAACTTTTTATGCCAGAAATAGCAGGAACGACCTGAAAGTGACTGTACCCCCGCCACTTCACATGGCCGGTCGACCCTTCCTTTTTGGACTGGGAGACTATATCACCCCCAATCCTTTTCTCTTTCTCTTCTTCTCTTTCTCCTTTCCCCTCACTTTCGCCTTCCTTTTCAATTTTTTGGCGATTCGATACTGCAAACATCGTCAAAATGGATGTTTTCGAGATGGCTGTGTTGTCCAGCTGGTCCCTGGAGAATGGACCTCCAAGCCCACGCTCTGCTGATGAGGTCTGTGTCGCCCCCGAGACTAACAGCTCCTCATACTACGGGGCCAGCTGTCAAGCTGCGTCCCCCCGGTCTGCCGCCATTAGGATTCCGGTGATTCCCTCTGGCTACCAGCAGATCCCAGGGTATGAAGCCCACCGTCAGCGACTGGAGGCTCGCGCACTCATGGGCTCGATTGCGGAGCGTCGAGGTAGGACAACCCCCGCCCCAATCTTGATCTATGGTGTGCCTGTTCTTCCGTCGCGCCGACGACGTTGGTAAGTCAATTCCATTTCATTTTTATTCCTTGCATTCCTCTTGCTTTCAGTTCAGTTTTCCTCCGCTTTTCCCTCGCTTTTTCCTCCTTCACATGTTCTTTCTGAGATGAAATCGTTTCACTTCGTTTTGGGTTGGACTTAGCTGACTTTTGATTCTGATAGGGTCCCTGGGTGCCGCTTGCGTTGGTGCCTTTGTCAGAGCCGGAGCTCAGCAGCTGGTCAATGAGTGAACTCAGACTTTGTTTGAGGGAGCTTTCTGCTGGTGCTTTCGGTGAAGACTATAATGAGGGTTTCTGTAGTGTGGGGGTTAGTTCTCGAGGGGTGGGCTGCCCATTGGTGAGGCTTATATCGCTCTGACTTAGTCTCCACTTCTGAATGCTAACATTTTGACATACAGGTGTGATTGCTCCAAGTTCTGTCTGTTCCCTGGATTTGACCACCGGGTGTCGATCTCAGGGTACAGCATTAAACCATACTAGAGTCCTGTTCGGTGTCAAACGTCGACGGCATCAACAACCGGAGGGCCCTGAACACAATTTCCGGAGAATGGTCTCTCCACAACTTGTGGATCATACCCATGGACACTGTCAAGGCTGAGGTGGTTTATACCGGGTACAAGATAAATGGTAGGTTAATCTCTGTCACGTATAGCTCGATACTAACTGCTAATCTACCAATATACAGTTGGAGTTGACTATGTATCATTTCTAAGCCTTGGATTGGTCTTCATACGAGCGGCACCCTGAATGGTAAGTCTAATCCCACCTATCTGTCTTTCAGTCTCTTAATGTCACAGACTGGGGTCGCCTCTTCACCTTGTGATGTCATCCCCCGATATTGCCAGGTTTCATACGCCAGTGCCCATGCACTATCTCCTCCTTTCGGCCCTCCGTTCTTTTATATCCCGTAGCAGCTCACATGTGCGGTTGCCGAGGGTTGTGATGCCCTCGCAGGGTGTACCGGGACAAGAGTTCTGGTAACAGACTCTCAACTTGCGAATTTGAAAAGAACCCCAATCAGTCGAAATGACTAAGCCCAAGAAGGGCGAAGATCCATCCGGATCTAAGAGCGGAAAGGTAAGTGACTACATAAATATAATTTAGGCATTCAAGCTAACAATCTAAGAATCGGTTCCCCAAAAGTCGAAGGGCCCGAACCCGAAACCTGACGTAAAGAACGCACCCGCAAAAGACAATGATAAGAGCGAGGGATCGAAGCTAGCCCTCCCCCGACCCCGCCTGCAACTTCTGAGCCAAAGAAGTCGCCTACAGCGACCCGTTCCTTGGCCGCCGAGAAACATGGCCCTCCATATCTTTGTTATATCAGGCAAAAGGGTGTCATTTACACCATGTTGATACCATCATTTCCTTTCTACACGCTGGGCTGGAAGAACCAAGTTATATACAGCTTCCTGAAGGGCCACAGGAACAGCGGATCATATTGGTCTTGAGAAAACAATCTACAATCTAAAGCAGAGTCAGCCTTTTCTTTTTGTGTGTTAGGTACCTCTTCTATTTCTACATGTATTTCACTGAATACAAATACCGTTACTATTCCGTCCTACTCGTAGTTTTGAAAGACGAATCAACTACATGGCTCTCATAGGAGATATTGCCCAGATGAGCATGATCCTTTACAACATCCAAATTTATAATATCATGTCCATCTACCAATATCGATAAATACAGGAATAGAAAGCAAAGAACCAATCGCAATGCTGCTCATATATACAGTGTACAAAACCCAACCTTGGAAGATTATAAAATATAATCACATCAGGCTTGTTCGACCTCCAATCTCATTGGCCGCCTCACCATTAGGCATTTCGCCATTCCGGCCAGCGATAAACTCACGATAAATTCCCTGGAGACGTCTGCGCTCCGCAGGAGGAAGAGAACCACGAGTGGTAGCCAATGAGCGCTCAACATGCTCCCAGCGGACGATGATATCCTCACGCAGCTCATCTGCATCAGGCTCAGTGCCGTTGGTCACCGGGACCGCGGCAGTATTCGCACTGGAAGGGCCCTGTTCAAGCTGACGCTGGCGGCGACGCGAGTTCTTAATAGCATCCAGTTTGGCTGCGATAACCGCCGGGGCTGGCATGGAGACAGACCCGGATGCTTCCTCTGAAGAGGAGTAGAGGAACTGGATAAACGATTTGCTGGAAGAACTGGCCGACTTGGACTTGGCACCGGGCTTGGAAGTATCAGTAGAACGGTCACCTAGCGCGTCATGGACGGCCTCTAGATGGGCGTTGTACACGACAGCCTGTAGATCTGCACCGGAGAATCCGTCGGTCTGGGTGGCGATATCACCGAAACGAGACGTCACCTCGTCGCTCATCTTGAGCTTTTCGCTCACCGAGCGGATAATATCAACACGGTCTGCATGGTTGGGCATGTCGCAAAGCAGGGACTTGTCGAGACGACCAGGACGAAGCAGGGCGGGATCAATCAGGTCCGGCCGTGATGTTGCTGCTAGTACGTAGACGCCTGAGAGGCCTTCTGCACCGTCCATTTGTGTTAACAGCTGGTTGACGACACGGTCTGTGACACCGGTGGAGTCGTGGCCACGCTTGGGTGCGATACTGTCGAACTCATCGAAGAAAAGGACGCAAGGACGAGCGGCCTGGGCTCTCTCGAACAAATCGCGAACACTCTTTTCACTGGCTCCGATGTATTTGTTCAAAATCTCGGGACCCTTAACACTAATGAAGTTCAACCCACACTCGCCAGCCACTGCGCTGGCCAGCATTGTCTTACCGCATCCAGGGAATCCATAAAGAAGTAAACCAGACCGCAGTCGCAATGGGCACTGTGCGAAGATTGGTGCGTATTTTGTAGGATACTGCAAAGTTTCCAACAGCATCTTGCGAGTTTCGAACAAACCACCAACAGAGGAAAATGTGGTTGTTGACGAGGTAAGAGTCACGTTGCGAAGAGATGCCGGAGTAAAGTCCTTCAAGGCACTTTCAAAGTCCTCTCGCCCGAGAGTGATCATCTTTGATGTTGCTGCCAGATCCGAGACAGAGCGAATGAGGGCCTCATTGCGCGCACGAGCAACAAGTAGAACAAGATCACCAGGCATATACCCATCGGTTTTGCCAGCCAGCTCTAGATACTCGACATCCCTTCCAATAACGAAGCCATCGCCCCCAGAAGAGCTTGGTCGGCTCCCCGGATTTGAAGGGTCTAACCATGAGTCTTGTGTTGAGGAACTAGCGGCCCTCGCATGCCCATTTGAGCTTTCTGTAGGTTTATCTTCGCTAGTAAGCTTTTCCAAAACCCTTCGGCGTCCTCCCTTATCAGGGGCTCTCAAATTAATGATCTCGCGGACAACGTGGCCGCCGGTGATAACATTGTTGAGGGACTCCTTGGCCTGGGCAGTGGCCAGTAGCACAACGGAGGAGTTCAGCGCGCAATATTGTCGAACCATGGAGCAAATAACCTCGCTGTTCTGGCGACTGCGGCCATTGTCTCCACCCACTTGCAACTCAGTCTCTGCTGGGCAAAGCTTGTCTAGATCTTCAAGGATCACCACTGACTGGCCACCAAGACGCGCACACCATGATGCGGACATGAAGAGCCGGTTCAAGGTCTCTTTGATGTTGGAAATACGTGTTTCGTCTGTAACGAGCTTGCGGCAGGAGAAATACTTAACATTGAAGAGGTGATCTCGTCTTAGCCGATGGGCCAATAGCTGGGAAAGAGCTGTTTTACCAGCACCAAGACCACCAGTAAGCAGGATAGATGAGGATTTCGTAAGGTTTTTCAATGACTGTTCAATGATAGGATCGATCCCTACCAGTTGAGGAGCAGTTTCTGGGAGAGGGTCCTCCATAGGTAGCACCGAGGAACTAGGGTCAAATGGCTTGGGGATTTCAGCTTGGACTTCTAGATTTAGCTTAGCTTCTGAGCCCAGCAACCATCCGAACATTGACTTTGTTTCATCTGATGCCCCCTTTAACGGGGGATCAAAACGAAGAATAGCACCATCGAACGAAGAGACTGAAGGATGATGCTCGGATTTGGGTATAATCATTCCATCAGTCAAAGGCCCCGAGAACAGCCCGGTGTCGGAACCAGT
Organism: Penicillium griseofulvum; assembly: GCF_001561935.1. Lineage (NCBI taxonomy): Eukaryota > Fungi > Ascomycota > Eurotiomycetes > Eurotiales > Aspergillaceae > Penicillium > Penicillium griseofulvum. The sequence continues at coordinate 205,313 of NW_024467419.1, forward strand.
GCTGCCATAGATGACCTTGAGGCGCTCGGCCAAGGCATCTCGAGATGCCGCTGTGTCAGCGCCGAACTTCAGCCCGTCCTTCTTCTTTGAAACATCAGCTGTGAAAGGATAAACTTTGAGGGTCTTGACTGCGGATCGATGCAGCTGTGGAGGTGCTGCCTCGACTCGGAGGATTCCTCCAACCATGTTCTCCGCATTAAGGGCCGTGCACAACAAGCTGGACATCGCTGCATGTCGATTGTCCGGAGCCTCCTCCCACGGGAGCAACTTGGCCACAAGCTTGGTTGTAGTGGCACCAGCATCACTGGATTTTTGCTGTTCAGCTTGAGCAAGTTGCTGCTGGGGATCTGGTGGGGGTTTGAGACCGGATGGCTGGACCACTGACACGCATGCCCAAGTCGCTCCGCGCAGCTCATGGCTAGCCAACAAGTCCTGATCAACCCAAATACGGAGGCCTTCATTTGCATCATCTTCTATTTCCTCATCAAAATATTGAGTGGCTGATGAGCGGTCGACACCTCTTAAGTAGAGGGAGCCTCGTGTGCTGGAGTCGGACCGACCACTCTTCGGGCGTACAGTGCTTGAAGCACTCCTGCCCCCAGCACTCTTCCTGCTGCTACCAGCTGCACTGCGACTGTCCGCCCGAGAGCTTTTGCTTGTCTTGGATCGGACTTTCGGGGCCACTATGACTTCTGCATCCGGCGCGATCTTCGCGAAGGGGGAGGCGTCCGAGGGAGCGGGTGTAAGGGAAGTGACGACAATATTGGCGGTGGATGTGGGAGAGAGGTGCAATGCAAGTGGGTGCATATGCACCGATTGCGCTGCATTGTATGTAGGATTGGGTAGAGCGCGAATTTGTGACAAGAGATTAAGTTCCAGGAATGTGGCGTGTAGTTCGATGACTAGTGTCTAGTTAATGGTAGCTCAATTATAGTTGTTTATGGTTTGGACATACTCTCCCAATCTTCTGGTGTCAATGGCTCAATATTTATCGTATGCGCAACGGGTGGATCGAGGTGGATGAACAATCCGACCTGCAATTGTTAGCGCCCCACGTGGGTAATGACGCACGGGAAGTGTTGTACCTTCTGGCCTTCTGTAAGACCAAGGAGCCGTCCAAAGGTAGTATCAAGCTCGACGGTGGAGGTTTCCTGTTCTCTGGAATATCCACTGTTGATACCGTCTCTCCCAACGACAGGCGCAAGCCTGCGCTTGCTCGGCATACCCGTCCAACCGAGGAAGCATGATTGCTGTGGAGAAGCTCCATTGGCCTTTCCGGAGGTCGATTTATATTGTAATTCGATTATAACATTTTGGGCAGTCTAGTATAGGTAGAAGTTAGCCGGAAAAAAAATCCACAGAAATATAACAACTAGTAAACTGACCGTGTTTGCATTGACCAGCAAAGCGACCAGCGACGGCGGTAGATTAACAAGACAGTTCTTGAGGGGGATGAGGGCGACTTCCGCCGTCGCAGCAGGCTTCTTGGGAGTCATTTTGAAGCACTGAGGATCGTGAACAGCGGAGAGACAAGGAGGAGGGGAGCCGTGAACTGAACTCGGAGAGACACGACCCCGGACTCCGCACTACATCTCTCTCTTTCGCCTCGGCCCGATGACGAGTCATGTGACACGTGCCTCGATAACCGGATTAACTGATAGTCCGCAATAATTGATACCTTTCCTAATCAGGTTAGTGTCATTTGTGGGCGCGTGTTGACCTCGCGTTCGCGTTTTACCAGCTAATTTGGAAGAGGCTCGGATAGCCACTGGACCCTCTTCTCTATTTATCCCCGAATCCCACTATCGATTCTTTGCGCTTCAATTGAGCGCAATTCGTTATTATGTCTCTCCTTCAGTACCCCCCGCCTGTGGATTATTCCGCGCAACTGAGTGGCTTTAAGGATTTCTTGCAGGGGTTCAAGACCTTCCAATCGTCCTCGGAAGCCGCTGCGACCGAGGCTTTGGAGGATCTCAACATCGATGACGGCCAGACTAGCGATGAATATGATTTCATGGATGATGTTGATGAGACGAATGGAAACACCCGTGGAGCAAGGAGACACCGGGAGCCGAAGCTCAAGTACATGCAAATTCTGCAAGATATCGCAAACCGGGATAAATCTAATATCTTGATTGAGTTGGATGACCTCGCAATTGTAAGTGCCCAATATGAGCCCCCTTCACTGAATTCCAGCTCATAGGAATGGTAATAGTTCGAGAAATCCATGCCCGAGGGACAAGACCTGAAGCTCGTTGAATCTATCGAAAAGAACACAAAACGCTATATCGATGTTGTTTCTCAAGCGGTCGATGAGGTTATGCCCAGGGAGACGAAGGATGTCACGTATGTCGAATTTGTTTCTATGCGAATGCACTGGCTGCTAAACTAATTGGTGCGCAGGTTCAAAGATGATGTGCTTGATGTGATCATGTCTCAGCGTGAGAAGCGAAATGAGACTATGGAAACTGCAATGGAGGCCGACATGGACGCTGCTGCGACCGCCCCAGCGATGTTCCCTCCGGAGCTCACTCGCAGATATACCCTCAACTTCAAGCCCCTCACACCTTCGGGGTCTAGCGCCGAGCGCGCTTCCAAGGCCCTCGCCGTCCGCTATGTTCGTGGTGAGCACCTGGGTACCTTGATTACAGTCCGCGGTATCACCACCCGCGTCTCAGATGTCAAGCCAGCTGTACAGATCAACGCCTACACCTGCGATCGCTGTGGCTGCGAAGTGTTCCAGCCCATCACCACCAAGCAATTCCTTCCCTTGACCGAGTGTCTGTCAGAAGAATGCAAGAAGAACAATTCAAAGGGTCAGCTCTTCCTGTCAACTCGTGCATCGAAGTTTGTCCCTTTCCAGGAGGTGAAGATCCAGGAAATGGCCGACCAGGTCCCCGTGGGCCATATTCCTCGCACTTTGACTATTCACTGCCACGGCGCTCTGACTCGCCAACTGAACCCCGGTGATGTTATTGACGTGGCAGGCATCTTTTTGCCCACACCTTACACTGGTTTCCGCGCTATTCGCGCCGGCCTGTTGACTGACACATACTTGGAAGCCCAGCACATCACCCAGCACAAGAAGTCCTACAACGAGATGGGTATGGATAGCCGTACTCTCCGCAAAATTGAGCAGCACTTGCGCTCCGGTAACATGTACGAGTACCTTTCACGGTCGATTGCACCCGAAATCTACGGGCACCTTGATGTGAAGAAGGCATTGTTGTTGCTCCTGATTGGTGGTGTCACGAAAGAGATGGGTGACGGCATGCACATTCGTGGAGATATCAACATCTGCTTGATGGGTGACCCTGGTGTGGCCAAGTCCCAGCTTCTCCGATACATTACTAAGGTTGCTCCTCGTGGCGTGTACACCACCGGACGAGGAAGCAGTGGTGTCGGTCTCACCGCTGCAGTGATGAGAGATCCCGTCACAGATGAGATGGTGCTGGAGGGAGGTGCCCTTGTTCTTGCAGACAACGGTATCTGCTGTATTGATGAGTTTGACAAGATGGAGGACTCGGACCGGACAGCTATTCACGAAGTGATGGAACAGCAAACAATCTCCATTTCCAAGGCTGGTATCACAACTACCCTCAACGCTCGTACTTCCATCCTGGCAGCGGCCAACCCGCTATATGGCCGCTACAACCCTCGGGTGTCACCCGTGGAGAACATTAACCTGCCCGCCGCTTTGCTCTCTCGTTTCGATGTCATGTTCCTGCTTCTGGATACTCCATCTCGCGAGGGCGACGAGGAGCTGGCCCACCACGTCACTTACGTCCACATGCACAACAAGCACCCGGAAAACGAAGAATCCGGCGTTTTGTTCACTCCCCACGAGGTCCGTCAGTACGTTGCCAAGGCACGCACATTCCGCCCTATTGTACCTACCAGCGTTTCAGACTACATGGTTGGTGCTTATGTGGCCATGCGCAAGAGACAAAAGATCGATGAGTCCAAGAAGAGGCAGTTCTCTCACGTCAGTCCCCGTACTCTGCTCGGTATCGTTCGTCTTTCGCAGGCCCTTGCTCGTCTTCGCTTCAGCGAAGAGGTTGTTCGCGAGGATGTCGATGAGGCTCTACGTCTCATTGAGATCAGTAAGGCTTCTCTGTACAATGACGGCGAGCAGGGTGCCGACAACACCCCATCTAGCAAGATCTACAACTTGATCCGTAGCATGAAGGAGAGTGGTGCTGCTGCCGTTGGAGATGGCGAGGAAGGAGAGATGAGCATGAGACGTATTCGTGAGCGCGTGCTGGCTCGAGGATTCACTGAGGATAACCTTACCATGACTATCGATGAATATGCCGAGATGAACGTAAGTTTTGATATCTCCAGAAGCTTAATGTCCTCATTTACTAACGTTTTCTATAGCTCTGGCAAGTCACTGGCAACGGCACACGTCTGCTCTTCACTGAAGTCGACGGCGATATGGACATGTAATTGTGAAGTTCATTCTGTTTTTCTCTTAAATGTCGATCGGGCTTTTTATACGTGTTTTAAGATGCATGTGAAACTGGCTGGAATTACGGCGGGTGTTTCGGTGTATTGGGGAAATGGAGTCGGTTCTTATGAATTCGTAGGGTTAAGACCTTCCAAGGGTTACGAATCTACTTTTGTAATCTGCATTTACATCTCTTCTATTCAACTAAACCAATTTTATTTTAAAGATTGGAGACAAGCACACATAACATCTGCTAGATTATCTCACGCTATGGACCTAACCCAGGACTTTGGGCGTATCGCACTACTCCCATTGGTTTGGATGTCGCGCCTCCTACTACCAACACACTCCTACCCCGGACCGTTGATACTAAGCCGGGCACTTCCATTGAAGTTCGACCTCCTTGCAAAGATCAGAAGGCGCAGCCCACGGATCGGCACACTGGGTGTTGCAAGGTGTGTTTTCAGGAACGAAAACAAGGAACTCGTAGTTCGGCATCGGCAGACGGAACTGATGGTACAAGTCGTTATTGTACTTAGACGCCTTGAAGCCAGCACGACAGGCGCAGTGGAAGGATGTACCCGTGTTGATGCACGAGGTCGACGGGTCACACTTGTTCTCGCCTGAGATAGGGCTGCAGGTGCCACACTTGGGCGGCGACCCTGTTGAATCAGCGGCCACAAGAGAGACGGTAGCGATGACCGTGGCGATGATGGAGAAATGCATCTTGATGGATGATTGAATTTAAGTATAGACTTGGAGTAGGTCTAGCGACTTGTGTCGAGGGATTGGTTTCTGATGGCGTTGTCCTCTGCTGGGACATTTGCCATCTTATATACTTGTCTCCAAGAGCATATATGCTTTGTGAATCATTAGGTTCTGTGTGCTCCTTTTTTGGGAAGAAGCTATTCTCTCTATTCCCTGCGAAGCCCATAAGCCTTGTGTTGCGTCACGAGGTCATTTTCGGCCTGGGCTTCCCCGTATACTTTGTAGGTTGGTCCACGGACCTGGGTTTCCCAGTATACGCTGGCCCGTGAAGGAGAGGATACCCGTAGATACTACGGTTGGACTATTGAAATGTTAGCGGTTGACCTCTGGGATCATGTATCGGCCCTCTATCTGATGTCCTATGATCGGGCAGGATGGCAAAGCAAAAAAAAGCTGGGGTTGTGAACACGAGGTCTGGAACAGCGCCTTAAAACACCACCAATGCTTATCAGTTTAGGTGATGTCGATGGTTTCTTAGCTCAACATTGCCTTTGAGCAGCATGCCTAAGTCTGCTCGGGTTTGGCAATATCGATTCAGGGAGGGCTTGAGGCGGGGTGCATGTCTCAGGCAAATACCCTAGCACATTCAGATATCGACGCCAATAGCCGCATGGAAATGCGGAGAGTTTGACTTGCCAAGCACAACTGTCTCACATTGCTTGAAGTCTTTTTACGAGTAGGGTATTCTTTGATATAGTCAGACTTGTGCAAATAACTTTCTCCTATGCAAGTTTGACGTGGCAAAAGGTAAATGAAAAGAAAGCCAGACAGCGAAAGTTGGGCACTGGTTACTCGAGATTGAAGCAGGGGATGTGACACGTTGTCTTTGGTTTCTATTTACACTGCATGGAATCAAGGGCAGCTAAGTAGGGGGTCCAAATAACACGAGTCAGCATAATGATGTCGTGTTGTCAGATGACATTTATTGGCCGGTAAAATTATATTCTCATCTAATGGTCGGTAGTTAGGGCCGGTCCGAGGTTCGAGTCTCAAGCATGAGCGCCGAAAGACGGGGGCTAACCATGCTAATCAATGGATTACTGAAAGCCGAAACTCACATAGTATGAGCTGTTTCTTTATCCCAGGTGAAATGAAAGCCATGGACAATATGCCCTATTCACCACCTACAAAGTCAGGGCGGTTGAGATTGCAATATTGGAACGGGATTAATAAGTACAAAATGCAGGTTCGAGACTCTTCTTTTTGGTAACTGTAGACATCTCTTTGGAAACCATAATAGTGGAAGAAACATGTTTCATTGGTGAATTCACGTGCAGCTGGAGGCTTGGAGATACGATCTGATGTGCTCCAAGAGCTGCATAGTCTTTCTCGTACATAGATGCATGGCTAGTAACATTTTACATGGAAGCCTAAAGGTGCGTCTTAGACTTGTCCGGCTCTCCAATTAGGCTCAAAAACACCCCATGAACCTCATCAGTCAGATCACTGGCCTGCATGCTGCGCCCCTTGGCTGCAAAAGCTCGTCGCGAACACTCTCGTGTAATGCTACTCCCCGCCCAAGCCGCTAATAGCAGTGTCGTTACTGGGGACATGCGCTTGGTCTCAGAATCGAGCTCTGTCTGAACTTCTTCCTTACTCTGTGCCTCTTTCTCGTTGTCGTGCTCGCCAGAGTCCCACAATTTGTCGTGATAAGCCGCTCGCCAGGCAAGGAATGTGCCCAGTGATCCTGTCAGAGTGTCTCCTTGACCGCCGCTGCGCTTCAAGCCTCCCTTGCCATCAGAGATGAGACTAGTAACCCCGTTGGAGATCACGTCTTGAGGACCCTTTTGGACAATCGTCACACCGCCGAGGGCTTGGGATAGCTGCTCACACGCATCTGATGCTTTGCTAGTGGTGTCGCCGTTTCCACCTTCCGCAATCTCCGCTTGGCTGGCGACCTTGACACCCATCGCTTTGGCTAGACGGCTAAACTCTACCACATTTGGCGTGAGAATGCATTCCTTGTAGCCTTTGACCAGACTCGGGTCTTGCGTCACAATCAGTAATCCATCTGCATCCAGCACAAATGGGATGGATCGCGACCGCGCCTCCTTGATCACTTCCGCAACCACCTTTAGCGTCACGCCGTCGCGGCCGAGACCTGGTCCAATCACAAGTGCATGGAGGCGAGATAGCATCCCGATAATCGGACCCGCCAGTGATGGTGCATCAATTGAATTGGGATCCTTCACAGTGTCACAGCTTGGAAGCAATGGGTGTACCATCAAATTGGGAGAGTATCCCTTGATAACCTGTGCATAACATTTTAGAGTAGGTTCGATGTAGGCCGGATGTTAGCTTACCGGTGCAGCGGATCGTTCGCAGAGTACGTGGCTCTGGTGGCCGTTAGTCTTTTGCAAAAGGTATATAATCCTTAGCGCATACCATATCACATCCTGTAATTCGAGAGTCAACATATTTGGTGGAGGATATGGGTTTGTTTAGGGGACGTACCAAGTCTTGCAGAGGCCATTGCTGAAAAGTATGGAGCTCCGGTGTAGCTTCTAAGAGTTAGTAGGATACTATTGTCGTTTGGTAGAGAACGTACTCAACGCAGCCTCCAATAACGGCTACACGGCCGAGCTGTCCTAGACTAATAGTCAGCGGATATCGATTACTCCAACCCGATCGACGGACCTTTGTGGAAGCTTTCAAGCATTGGAGGTACAATCTTGCGCACCTTGCTGAAGAGCACCTTTGATGAAACCGAGACATGATGGACGGACTCCATGATAGAATGTGTTGAAGTGGAATATATTGTAGAAGATACCAAGATAAGTTCTGAAGGTTATGAGGTGGGTGATGTCACCCAAGTGGGGCATAGCTTGTAGTTCCAAGGTTGTTCAACGGGACAGCCGATGACTTCAATATAAAATGTAACTACGTAAGTACACCATAGTCCAAAAAAAAAAAAGATGAAGGTGATATTGGAATAGCGCTCGCTACTGATGGTGCTTCAAAGAAGAAACAATAAATGAAGGCCCCGTCTATGGACACCCCGAACGCTCATAATGCGGAGTTAATATGTAGTCCTACCCAAAACAAAAGAGATCAAAAGTACTCAGAAGTATAAAAAAGTAAAGAAATTGAAGAGTATGAGAACATCCCAAACTTCAACGCTTGCCTCGAGAAGCAAGAGCAGCCAATTTCCGCTGGCGCTCCAACTTCTCTTTCTTAGCCGCCATTTCTGCCCGCAGCTCTTTCTCGTCCTCTCGTTTGGCATATGCCAATGCAGCCGCCTCTTCGCGATCGACATCATCTATTCCAGCCTCCATGTCGGATGATGCATCGGAGTAGTAATCGTCGTAGCCACCGAGGTCGCCCTCATCTTCTTCGTCAGTTCCGAGATATTCGTTCTGGCGGGAGTTGCGAGACTGGTATCGACGGTCTTTTCCGCCACGATTTGACGGCAGGCCCGCAGTTCCACGGTAGATAGGTGGCTCGGGAGTTTGAGTCGGCTTGGCCGTGCCCTTGTATGAGGGCTCCTGTGAATCACGCTGCCGGATAGCAGGCTTATCCTTGGCAGAAACACCCGGTCCAGCTTTCCTTCCCGATCGCGCTTCTTTCTCTTTTGCCTGCATTTCCATCATGCGCCGTTTTCTCTCCACTTTGGTAAGTCTCTCTTTGGGACCGGCTTGGTGGCGTAGTAGGCCTACTCCCACAGGTACCGTCTCTTGCTTAGCTTTTGCCTGGGCCATTATCTCCGCAAAAGATCCTTTGGGTGGCGGCTTCGATTGTGTGGGAGCGGCTGCCGGGGTGGGTCTGGAGTTGGGCGCCTTCTGCGAAGATGCCACTTTGGGGGCCGCAGCCAAGCTAGGTTTAGGGGTAGGCTTGGACAGGGCTTGCTTGGGGATGTTGGCCGAGGCTGGTTTTGGCGCAACTTTTGTTGCTGTGGATGGTACAGTTGGCTTCGTGGTAAGCATAGGCTTCATTCCAGCAGGGCTATTTGTCGCCCTGCTTTCAGGTTTTGGTGCCCGGGGCAGCTGGTCCTCAGCTTTGCGCTTAATCCCTCCACTAATATTCCCACTGGTCGGAGGCGCCTGACGCACAGCGATCGGCTTTCGATCCTCTTTTTTGGGGATTGAAGCAGGTGCAGGCGAGGTAGGTGCCTGAGTTGGTGGCAGTTGCGCGGGCTTACCCGTCTGAAGAGACGAGAGAACGGAATCGAGAAACTATTATATGTCAGTCAAAAATGAAATAAACCGAAACAAAGAGGAAGATAGGTAGTCATACACTCATTGTGGATTTATAGGAGCAATATCCTGAGGAGTGTAAAGTCGAAGAGTGGTACAGAGAAGAAGTCGCTCACCGTCGATATTTGGTACGACTAAGTAACTTCATGACTCCGAGCCCGATACCATGAGAATAGATCTCTAGCTTGGCTTGTTCCGGATTTTCTGTTATTCCAATATAACAGAACTGTCACAAGCAAATGACACGCCTGACTTGGCCCAAGAGCTTTCTAGGCAGAGAGGTATATATTGCGTGGCGAGTGGTAGGCAGAAAGGTGTATAAGCCAACATTCAATTGTCAAGGCCGGATATGAGATAGTCACGTGATACCAAACACCCTGCGCCACACCTACTCGCTTAGAAGTCCCGCCGACACTAGCCACACCCACTCGCACCACCTTTTTTTCCAGATTTTGAGCCTTCGGTTAATCCTTCGTCAACCAACCTCTTTCCACCAGAACTCGACGTTGCAGTCTCCGCCCAATTCGCGGTTAAATCGATTGTTTCTCTTGTTCAGATAATAATCACAAACGGTATGCAAATCTCATTTTCGTGTCTATCAGCCGATTTCGCGGCATGAAAAGTGCGATCGCATCCAATCTTGAACTTTGTTGCTAATGAAGATTTTTTGCCCAGTCCTTTCAAAATGAAGTATCTCGCTGCCTACCTCCTCCTCGCCCTTGCCGGCAACGAGGCCCCCTCCTCCGACGATATCAAGGCTGTCCTCTCCTCCGTCGGTATCGATGCTGAGGGTGACCGTCTCGAGAAGGTCATCTCCGAGCTCCAGGGCAAGGACCTCCAGGAGGTTAGTGATCGAATTCGCATATATCTGACGTGAACCGCATGCTGACTTTCTATATAGCTGATCGCTGAGGGCTCTACCAAGCTTGCTTCCGTTCCCACCGGCGGTGCTGGTGCCGGTGCTGCCCCTGCCGCTGCCGCTGCCGGTGGTGCCGCCGCTCCCGCTGAGGAGAAGGTCGAGGAGAAGGAGGAGGAGTCCGATGAGGATATGGGCTTCGGTCTCTTCGATTAAGCGCTTTAATCGAATGCCTAAAAATCATGGTTCTGGGGAACAGATGTTTGGTTGGTTCGTCAGTCCGGGCAAGATTTGCGCCGGTTGGCTTCTCAAGTATGTTTGGTTAAGACTGTTTTGATACAGTTGCAACTCTTCATGTGAGCTGGAATAAGCTCCTACTAGCCAATACGATTCGTCTGACCTTGACTACAACTTTTCTCATTTTTAATACGTAGTTCTTGAAAGATCGCCGGGACCCGCTCAACGTCTAAGCAATAGCGTGTAGCCAAATTCTCTTTGGAGAACTAGAGGCTCAGCTTCACTATCCACGTCATGATAATTAAATGTACTCAGATAAGGACCATCAACAACCTCCGATTGTGATACAACGTGTATGTCAGCCCCGGGAGCGTGATGGGTAATCATAGTACAATAAATGACATTTAAAAGTACAAGCATTTTAGGTGGCATGCCCAAGCAAAATGGAGTAAATCAAGATTACAAAGAATTCTGTTACAAGGCAAAAACGAATATTTCAAAATAGATTACATGTAACCCAAAAGGGTATAGTGTCTAGGGCTTGGAACCTACCCGTCGCTTAACGAGCGCTGCCCACCTCGTAGAGCCTGTGTGCTAGCAGCCCGACCGCTCAGCGACACGACAATTTCCGACAACTCATCTTCCTTCGCTTTTCGAGATACGGTCGAAAGGCGGTTTACAGGAATATCTGCAAAAATGGCTGACATCGAATACGTGAGTTTTTTTTTTTGTCCTAGGCCTTCAAGCCCGTGCGATATACTAACATGGAGTTTTCATCTAGAACGCCGAGGAGGCTGCCGGTACGTTATGAAGAATCAACCCCTATCCCCACCTATCGCCCATGGACAGAAGACCCGAATGAGAGGAGAGGATGCGCATTACGATCAACTATACGATGAATATTGTGAAGAAATATACATTAGCGGGGAACGACATGGACCTGGGATACAGCAGACACACTACAACAATGATCGCAGACGCTGACTGAACCTTCGCCGAACAGAGATCAAGAAGAGAAGGCAGTTCCGCAAGTTCTCTTACCGCGGCATTGACCTCGACCAGTACGTTACCATTGCCAACCATCGAACCTTGAGCATCCATTCGCAGCCAGTGCCTCGTGAGACGGATTTGAATATGATCATATGCCATGTCAACAACCATTGCGGATGAATCACATGTGGCATTTCACTTCTCGCCTCTGGGGCGCTGCATTGCGAATGGATAAAGGACCGAAAGTTTAAAGGACATTGGTCTAACAGAATCCTTCTACAGGCTCCTCGACCTTTCCTCCGAGCAGCTCCGTGATGTCGTTCACGCCCGTGCCCGCAGACGTTTCAACCGCGGCCTGAAGCGCAAGCCCATGGGTCTCATCAAGAAGCTCCGCAAGGCCAAGCAGGAGGCCAAGCCCAACGAGAAGCCCGATCTCGTCAAGACCCACCTCCGTGACATGATCGTCGTCCCCGAGATGATCGGTTCCGTCGTCGGTATCTACTCCGGTAAGGAGTTCAACCAGGTTGAGATCAAGCCCGAGATGGTTGGCCACTACCTGGCTGAGTTCTCTATCTCTTAGTATGTGCTCCCTAGATTCCCCACAACTACCACCAAATCACTAACAACCTACCAGCAAGCCCGTCAAGCACGGTCGTCCCGGTATCGGTGCCACCCACTCTTCCCGTTTCATTCCCCTCAAGTAAACGATTTCAAACGATTCCCCTCGGAGTGGCGTGTGGAGGAAATGGTGCTGGGAAAGCAAAAATGGAATTCAGCAAAACTCTCAACTGGGCTCTTTTTTTCAGCATGTATTTCCAGTGCGGGTCAGCTGTTTCCAACTCAATTTAAGATCTTGTCGGCATGAATCATCTTGGATCTGGATTTAGTCCCTCGTCAAATCTGGCGAGGTAAAAAAAGATACTCCTTCCTCGTCTCGCTTAGTGTCATCGGGGAAGGAGTCTAAATCTTAACGACACTACAAATTTCATTTCCAGGCACATTGTAGACCCAGTACAGCGGCACTCTAGACAACATTCAACCCCGTCTTCTGACAATAAGTCTAGGTCATTAGATTTATTGGGACTAGTCCATATGTTGTATTACTGTGAACTACTCCACAACTTGGACTCCGCAACCTTTACTCTGGGGAAGTGGGATGTCTCATTCAATTTGTCACTAGTTAGGTTCATTGGGTGGGCATCGCGTGTAAATAAGATATTGAATATAAATTAGCAAGAACTGGCAATATCTTTTCCAGTAAAATATCGTTGTAATGTATCGCTAGCCATGACTAAATATATGTAGCCCTAAATATATATATTTCTACAATGGCGAGTCGGCCGTTCAGAAACAGTGCTAGATCATTCACATCCTAGCATAGTTCATATATCAACTTTCTATTCGAGATATCTTTATATTTCCCGCTTCTACTCAACTGTTTTCATTCGGGACTCGGTCAAGGTGGCGATCGACGACTGTGGAGGCGATCAAACCGCCGAGATCTCCGAGTGCCGACCTCAAAGATCTAAATGATATCTCGATGATATCAACGGCTATCCTGCACAAACATCAACAGAGTAGATGATTAATTGAATTATGTAGTAGTAGACTGGAACTTCCAATCCAATTCTGAAAGGCGTAAAATCCCAACAAAGCTTTTTTTTAATTGGGTCCTTCGGTTGAGTTCTAATGCGGATGGCCGAGGCAAGCCGCGAGCCGAGAGTGCGGAGAAGTACCTTTCTTTAAGTAGTCGGTACCTTGCTCATGTCCACTACTTGCAAGGTTCCTCTCTCCACATTTCCGACTTAATTCTATTCCCTCATGCCTGTCTCCTCCAATTACCCCCTGGTCGACATCCCAGAAGTGGACCTCTGGACCTTTCTATTTGAGCGCAAGGATAGAGCTTATCCAGATGATAAGAGTGCGTGATAAGCATACGCTTGAATATAGGATTTCTCTTGAATTTCCTTACTGACTCCTACCAGTTCTCTATCAAGATGCTGATACACAACGCCATTACACATACAAGTCGCTCCGCGATGCCTCTCTAGATTTTGGAAAGGGCTTGAAAGCCCTCCATGAATGGCGCAAGAACGATGTACTGGCCCTCTTCACGCCAAACAGCATCGACACACCCGTGGTGATGTGGGGCACACTTTGGGCTGGCGGCATTCTGTCACCTGCGAACCCAGGTTACACGGTTGACGAGCTGGCCTTCCAGCTCAAGAACTCCGGTGCCAAGGGACTTGTAACGCAAGCACAGCTGCTGCCTGTTGCGAAGGAAGCCGCAAAGAGAGTCGGCATGTCTGAGGACCGCATTATTCTGATTGGAGACCAGCGGGATCCCGATGCGCGAATCAAGCATTTTACCTCTGTGCGCAATATCTCTGGTGCGACCCGCTACCGTAAGCAGAAGATCAATCCTGCGAAGGATGTGGCGTTCTTGGTTTATTCGTCTGGGACCACGGGTGTGCCTAAGGGTGTCATGTTGTCGCATCTGAATATCGTCGCCAATATTAGACAGCAGTACATTGGCGAGGGTGGAATGTTGAGTTGGGATGGTGGTCATGATGGAAAGGGTGATCGGGTTCTGGCATTTTTGCCGTTCTATCATATCTATGGTATGGCTTTCGAATTGCGATGCTCGAACAAGATACTAACTACAAGCCTCTAGGATTAACCTGCTTAATTACCCAGGCTTTATACAAGGGTTATCACTTGATCGTCATGGCGAAATTCGACATTGAAAAGTGGTGTGCACACGTGCAGAACTACCGCTGCACATTTAGTTACATCGTGCCTCCTGTGGTGTTGTTGCTAGGCAAGCACCCGGTCGTCGACAAGTATGACCTTTCCAGTCTTCGCATGATGAACTGCGGCGCCGCTCCTCTCACGCAAGAGCTGGTCGAGGCAGTCTACTCCCGCATCAAGGTTGGCATCAAGCAGGGCTACGGACTCAGCGAGACCAGCCCAACCACGCACTCTCAGCGATGGGAGGATTGGCGCGTGGCCATGGGTTCTGTTGGCCGCTTGATGCCTAATATGGAAGCTAAATATATGACTATGCCCGAGGATGGATCCGAGCCTAAGGAGGTTGACGTGGGCAAGGTTGGCGAATTGTACCTACGTGGACCTAACGTTTTCTTGGGCTACCACGAGAACCCAGAGGCTACCAAGGGCTGCTTGTCTGAGGATGGGTGGTTCCAGACTGGCGATGTTGGGTACCAGGACACCAAGGGCAATTTCTACATTACCGATCGTGTTAAGGAACTTATTAAGTATAAGGGTTTCCAGGTGCCTCCTGCTGAGCTGGAAGGATACCTGGTTGACAACGATGCCATCGATGATGTTGCTGTCATTGGCATTGAGAGTGAGACGCACGGTTCTGAGGTTCCTATGGCTTGTGTCGTTCGCAGCGCGAAGAGCAAGTCTTCTGGAATAAGCGAGAAGGATGAAGCAGCGAACATTATCAAATGGCTGGATAGCAAGGTCGCCAGCCACAAGCGTCTGCGTGGTGGTGTACAGTTTGTGAATGAGATCCCCAAGAATCCCAGTGGGAAGATCCTGCGTCGGATTCTGAAGCAGAAGTTCAAGGGGGCAGCCGAGACACCAAAAGCCAGGCTGTAAATGATTTCTCTTAGATAGGTACACAATATATGCATTAGATCCGTTCATGTTCATATTCATGGTGGTTTTTATACTTCAATGATGTAAGACCCGAAAAGTACCTATATCCATATCCATATCCAATACCAAGCCCTTTCCTAGTATAGGAACTTAGAGACTCGACCTCGAATCCAATCTAGGGGAAAAACCTCTTAACCATCCCCTCAACATCCTCCCCAACAACAGCATCAACCTTCTCCCTCGCAACCCTCTCAACAGCCCCCTCAACCTCTTCCTCCCCATTAACAAGATCAATCCACCCCTCCGTATCAGCCCTAGCAAGCAAAAGATCTGCAACAATCGCCACATCCTCCCGAGTAACACTTCCCCGACCCTTAGGCGTGATACCTAGCTCGACCTTCCGCGTCGCAGGCTGGTCAGTCAGGATCCCAGGCCGCAGGTTGATAGCCTGGAAAGGCCGGATCTGACCAGACGCACGCTTCCGCTGCGCAGCCAGTGCTGTCATGTACTCGTCGGCTTCTTGCTTTGCTTTCGCGTACGTCGGCAAGATTTCCGTGTTAGTCTTTACTATCCCCGCCCATTCGTCGTCCGGCATCCAGCTCGGCTGCTTACGTCGACTGCCGAGGTATGATACCATCAGGAACTTGCTTATGCCTGGTGTGGCGAAGGATGCTTCTATAAAGTGCTTCGCGGCTTCTTGGTCGATGGCGATTGTGCGTGCTGGACCGCCTTTGCCGCCCGCGCCTGTGGTGTAGTGTTAGTTTGTACTTGGGAATTGGGAATTTTCCATGGCGGATATAGAGGGATATGTGGTTTATGCTGTTCTTTGCTTGGAATTGTTTATGTGCATGTTGTGCGTTCTGATGTCCTCATAACGAATAGAAGTGGGTGCGGGGTGAGGGGGGTGAGGGGTGTCATACCAGCCGACCAGACAACATAGTCCGGTGCAACAGTATCAATGACCTTTTGGGCGTCTGAAGTACTCTTCACGTCCTCTAGACTCGATAGTAACACTTTGACGGTGCCCTTGAGGCCTTGACCTAGAGATAGAATTTCGCTTTCGTGTGAGGCGTTGCGGACGACGCTGGTTACATTCCAGCCTCGTTTGAGGAGGAGCGGAGTAAGGTGGAGGGCTACTTTTCCATGGCCGCCGAGTAGAAGGACATGCATTTTGGATGAGATTTGGATATGACCTTGTGTGTGTGAGAGAGAGGGTGAAGATGCTGGGACGTTGGTATTTATTTGTGATAGTTGATTGGGGAATGAACTGTTGAGTTGCGTCATCACCATGGATCACGTTGAACTTGGCATTGATTTATAATTGCGAAGAAACATTGTGTAGAAATTGAATGTACAAATTATGCCAATCTCAGATATTTTTACAGTATCATAGGTTAGAGAAGCATTCAATTTGAACCATGTATGGATGGCTGTATAGGTACAAAGGTGTCCAAAAGGACAATGCGACTAACAGTATATTTCACCTCATCATCCCCTAGATCAACCAAAAGAATTTGCATTCAAGATAGCTGGTATTTGCCTGGTTGGTATTATGCTAATCTGTGATCACCATTTGATCACCAGAAATCTAGCAAGAAGCACCAGAAGGCACGTTCTTGCACTTATCGCTAGTCTTACCACCAGTGATAGAGTTTCCAGCCCAGGTCCAGTCAGAGCAGCTACCGCTACCGCAAAGAATGAAGATGTCAGTAGCGCTGCTCTTAACGGTACCAGTGACCTTCTCGACAGTCAGGCCGGTGATGGGGACACCAGTAGTGGGTTTACCGGTAGGGCTACCGTTCTCATAATCCTGCTCGATAACAATACCGTAGGAAGAGATGTTGGACAGCTTGATGTTGGAGAAGGTCACACCAGAGACTGAACCAGTGGCCTTGTAGATGGTCTTGACACGCACGCCGTTGGCGGAGTTGGTCACAGTTGAGTCGGAGATGGTCACGTCCTTCACGACATTGTTGTCACGTCCACCGACGGATCCGATGGAGATACCGTGGCCGCCGGAGCAGTAGCCGCCGGTGAAGCTGATGTTCTAATGGACAATTGGTTAGTTGATTTGCGATTGTAAATATATCGTTTTACTGCTTACCTCGCCAGAGTTGACGGCCAGGCAGTCGTCCTGGTTCTTGATGTTGGCGTTGCTGATGGTGATGTGGGTGCTCTCACCAACATCGAAGGCATCGGTGTTGTGACCGCCATTCTTATCACCGTCAGAGTTATCGATGGTGATGTGGTCGAGGACCAGGTTGTCGGCTTGGACACTGAATGCCTGCACGGGGGTGTTCTTGACGTTCAGGCCAGTGATGGATGAATGGTCCAGGGAGTGGGCGTAGAAGAACTTGGGCTTGTCCTTTCCGCCATTAGTTCCCTTGCCGTCCCACCATCTGGCTC
The DNA here is from genome assembly GCF_001561935.1 of Penicillium griseofulvum. Taxonomy (NCBI): domain Eukaryota; kingdom Fungi; phylum Ascomycota; class Eurotiomycetes; order Eurotiales; family Aspergillaceae; genus Penicillium; species Penicillium griseofulvum. The sequence goes on from NW_024467419.1 coordinate 222,840, forward strand.
CGTCGCAGTTGATGACATGGCCTTCTGCGCCGCTGACTTCAATGTTTGAGCCGGCGAAGCGGATGAGAGGACCCTTCCACTCAGCATATTGGAAGGTAGTCTCGCCCTTGAAGATGACCTATATAAAAGCTATTAGATATTTCGTTATTGGCATTTGGACAACTGAGATATCTACCTTGGTGCCGTCATTCAGGTGGGAAAGGTCGAGAGTCTTGCCGGCAGGGACAGCGATGTTGTCCAGGATAATGGTAGAACAGGACTTCTGGCTAGCGCTGGCACTGGCAGCCGAGTTAAACGTGCAGGTTGAGGACGAGCGCTCAACGATCTCGGAAACACGAGAAGGAGCTGGGGCAGCGGACACAACGGCGCCGAGGGCCAGCATGGAAATGATAGATGTACGCATGTTGAAGTAGATGTCCGATCAACAGACAAGTAATAAAAGAGTGTAAATGTTCGGGACTAGCCCAATTGAATATGATAGGAAATGAGGAGAATGAATGAATAGATGTGTTTGAATAAGCTATTCCACCCGGCTTGGCCTTGATATTTAAATGCTTGGCCTGCAGAGGGTCCTGCTTCGAGTCTTTGCGCTAGTGCACTTATGAAACGGGACTATCACCATCTGACATGAGGTTGACGCCTATACTTAGTCGGAGAACTCATTGGATTAATTCAGGAGGCCTAGAGAGACATTGAATTCATCTCTTAGTGCTAGCTATGCCCATCCTGGCAATTTTCCGAAACCTTTAGATCCACCGAGTTGACTGTGACAACGATGCCGGAATAATTATCTTCGGGATATCATCGGCTAAATTGTCCGAGACATGTTGGACTGGGACGAACTGGTTATTGCCCAATTAGATATCTTAGATTGTATCCATGGATGCACATGGTCTTCGACCATGTGGAACTTCATTGTTGAAAGCCATGTGGAGCTCTATTGAGCTTGTGTTTCACGCCAAGCACTTAATTTAAAGAACTTTCGATATAGGGCTAGTCATACATATAGACCCAGGCATAAATATTGTGGCGCTGAAACATAAGTCCACTCTTTGATTCCGGTGTTTTGTTTAATTGGTGCCCTTTTACGGAGACAATTATCAACCAACATTGAAACTTTGTACTTAGTTTTACCGGAGATGCTCGCACACCTATTATAGTCTTCAAATGCTGATTCTAGACAGAAAATACCCGTGGACTTCCGTTCAGATGGGGTGATGGTGCTCCATCCAAGTTATAGGCCTGAAGATTCTCCACTGTGGCTTTGGACCGTGGGGCAATTTGATATCAGAAGTACTTCTCTCTTTTCTTTCCTTTCCTGTATCTCGAGAGAACAATATTGTTGAGAAAGTGCTCTATCTACCAAGAGTAAATGCATGGCACAGTTTTCAGCTACATGTAGCCAAGAACATAAGATGCAGTGATTATAGGTACCTATTTACTTCGTCTGCGAATTCCGCTTTAATTGAGGTAATGCTATTTGACCATCCACTCTGACTGGACGACCTCCTTGAATATTGGCCGGTCGTCAGGCTGGAATACCAACATCATCAATAACAGTTGATTCCTCGCTGTCAAATTCACATCCGCGCTTTCGTCGATACTTCTATACATATTCCTCAAAAGCCAGTTGAATTCCATACTGGAAATAGCCTTCTTTCGGGTGCCCCAACACTGGAAATGTGTTGGGCCGCTTGGCACGATTATTTGCTTTTTATAGATGATAAATCCTCCTTTTCCTTGCATCCTCGATTTATCTTCCTTTCATACAACGTCTTCCTTTTATACAATAGCTTCCTCTTAACAGAATGCCCCAGAAATCATTTATATTGACTCTCCTAGTCCTCCAGTTCCCAGATATATGATCTCTGGGGTATTCTGTTGGGATGAAGCCATTGTATAAAAGGAAGACGTATGAAAGTAATGTCACATTTCAGTGCTCATTTTCTAAGGCATAGAATACCATCCATGACTCTAGCTGGGATACACCTTCAGGCAAGTTGATAAAATTGTAGGAGTAAAATAGACTGCATACTATACTTCCAACATAGGGCTTAGAGGGTTATGTTCCGAGGGTCCATTTAGTCGCCCGTAGCAGGCAAAGCATAAGAAAGCGTGCAATTTTATGCTCAAAATCGAATAAGCACTATTTCCGAAACAATTAAATATTCCCTCCAGATTACCCAGACCAGTCTAATTGCTCATAGGGCAAACTTGACAGTGTTTTCGATCGCACCGGTATGACGAGTGATGATTTGCTCATTTGGTATTGAGGATAGGTTCATCTTAAATCTGGGGCGAAGCGAGAGAATAGGTCCAATCGGCTTATGGCGAGGATCTTTAAGTGAAACTTGTTTGATAGCAAGTAAGATTGTCTAAATATATATAGATCCATAATATGTTGAGAAAAAGATGATCTTTTTCTCCATGTGGTAGAGAATTGCCGAGGTCGGGCTTCTCCGCGTTTTAGAGCGGAACCCCCTCTCCTCTTCTCATCCCCGGACTTCATCTGTTATGCTCTAACTTGGAACCAAACATGTCCACGGACAAGCATTCAGTCCCAGGGGATGCGCTGGACCTCCCACCGCAAGCTTTACGCGACGTTCTCCGCGTGTCTCTTAGCGCCAAAGAATACCGATTTCTCCATGAATATGTGATTAAACGCGCCCCTGTCATTCAAGACAAGCTCCCATCTCCATCTCGCTACGATGTCATCGCCCGCCCAAAGAATCGACACAGTGAAGCTGCCATTCGCTCATCGCTGCGAGTATTTGTCGGCTCTGGAATCGCGTTGAAGTTGGCGGATCTGTTGATCACTCGGTTCCAAGGCGCTCCACAGTAAGATCAATTTAATCTATTGACTCCTTCTCTTAGGGGTAAGAACTAACATTGGCTCACAGGAAAAAGATCCGAACCCCCCTCCTCCGGTCTCCCAAATTTCGTCTCTCCATCTCCCTCTCCCTCCTCCTTCTCATACATCGTCTACTCTACCGTTTCCTCATCCGACTGCGAGCCAACCTCCGCACTGACGATGCAAAGCCATTTAGAGAGCGCAACCCGCGTGTGTCGCGCGCGCTGACCTCGCGTTTTGCGCCAGCGATTGGCGCAAGTCTGGCGGGTTTCGCCCTAGGCATCTGCCCACAGGACCAGCTTCGACTGACTGCGGCAATTTACACTGGCACTAGGAGTTTGGAATTCTTGTTTAATGTCCTAGACTCTAAAGGCTGGTTGGATAAGCGACCATGGTGGTTCGGCAGCTGGCTGTTGATGCCAATTTCATTTGCGCAGCTCTTCCATGCCTTTGTGTTTGATCGCGAAACTACACCTAATGTTTGTGGTCGGGATTCTTTTGGTTTGAGTCACGGTCGCTAATTTGATGTCATAGTGGTTTGGAAAGGTCATTCTGAGGCTCTCGCCGAGCTATATCCAAGGCCGACCGGAGTCGCTCCCAGCCAACGTCGCCTGGCCTGAGAAGGAAGAGATCGTGGACTCCCTTGCCTCTATTGCTGATCTCCGCTGGCCGTATGTTTGAAACCAAGTCTGTTCATGAGTATAGTGGTCGCTAATATGTCATAGGGCATTCGTTTCTCCAATTCTACACCCGGGCGACCCCAACACCTTACCGTCCTCAGTGATTTCTATCTCTCCAATCACTGGACCAGCACACCCTGCAATCTCAAGTCTATCATGTGCTCTCTTGCACCCGAACCTCCCTAATTGCAGCACGGCATTCTTGCATCATATTCTCCTCTCCGTGCCACCGCTTGCGCGGTTCCTCACAACTGTCACTCTGGCGCTTTCGATCCCCAAACTTAAGAGCATTCTGCTTCAGCCTATTTCATCAGTGAACACTATCTCGAAGCGTATTATCACTATGACAGCTGTTCTATCTGCTGCAATTGGCTCAGCCTGGGGTAGTGTCTGTCTTCTAGACCACAATTTGCCCCGAACAACACTTCCTACCAAGCGATTCTTCCTTAGTGGAGCACTAGGCGGTCTACCATTTTTGTTCCTGGGAAATAGTCGCAGCACGTTCCTCTGGTTCTTCCGAGCTGCTGTTGATTCGGCATACAAGACAGGGGTCAAGCGTGGACTATGGAAGGGCCGAAGAAGCGGTGAGCTATTGTTGTTTGTTCTATCTTGGGCACTTATGGGGTCGATCCTTGAGGCGAACCCCGAGGCCGTGCAGGGCCGTGGACTGCGTAAGGCTCTGAGTTGGCTGAGAGGTGATGGATTTGCGGATCCAGTGGATATTGCAAAACGCAAATTGCGACGGGAATCGAAGAAATCCGACACGGAAGTGAATTAACGGGTTTAATGTACTCTTTTTATGTCCGGAGGTCATAATATTGGAGTTCGTCGGTGTGGAATTCACTTTCCGACCCCACGTTTGCGGAGATGATCTTCGGAGACTGGCCTCCGCATTTAGCTCCGACTTTATAACAACAGCGCAGTTTCAAAATTCCCCTTTATTAGCAATTGATTTTTATTTTTCATTGATACTCTTGATATTCTTGACCTCCTTGACCTCCTTGACTCATATATTTTACACAATGACTGCCCAAAGATTGAAGATCGGCTGTGCTGGTCTAGGCCGTATGGGCAAGCGCCATGCCCTAAACTTCCTGGAGCGTACTCCTCGAGCTGAGCTTGTGGCTGCCAGCTCCCCTGACCCCGTCGAACTCGAATGGGCCAAGACTCACCTCGAACCCTTTGGCGTACGCCTTTACCAAAATTACGATGACATGCTAAAGCATGAAGGTCTGGTTGCCGTGGTAGTAGCATCGGCAACCGCAGTGCATGCCGAGCAGGCAATCAAGGCAATTGAAGCCGACAAGCACGTTCTTTGTGAAAAGCCTATCTCTACAAGTGTTGAAGTGGTAAGTTGGTTGTATTTTGAATCAATCTCACCCCTAATCAGTCTAATCCACTGAAGATAAAGAACCAAAATATTGAAACTAGTGACTAACAATCCACTTCTTGAACAGTCCCAATCTGTCATCGATGCAGCAGCCAAGAAGCCACACCTCAAAGTAATGTGCGGTTTCTCCCGTCGCTTCGACAAGTCCTACCGAGACGCATACCAGAAGATGCAGTCAGGGGCAATCGGCACTGCATCGGTACTCCGCAGCCAAACCTGCGACAAACTCGACCCGAGCGGGTTCTTCGTCGCATACGCAGAGTTTTCCGGCGGAATCTTTGTCGACTGTTCCATCCACGACATCGACCTCACACTCTGGTTCTTCGGCGACGACTGCAAAGTGAAGTCCGTATCGGCCGTAGGCATCACAGCCGTCGAACCTGATCTGCGTAAGCACAATGACCGCGACAACGCTGTCGGCTTGGTCGAGTTCTACGATGGCCGCATGGCCTTCTTCTATGCTTCACGCATGATGGCTGCTGGCCAGGAGGATGTCACGGAGATCATTGGAACGAAGGGAAAACTGGCGGTTAATACCCAGCCCGCGCTTAACCATGTTAATATCTATGACGAGTCCGGGTTGAGGAGGGAGATCCCGCAAACCTACTATGATCGCTTTGAGTATGCGTTTGTGACTGAGGCTAATGAGTTCTCGGCTGCTTGCCTTGATAATACTGCGTTGCCTATTGATCTTAACAATGCTGTCAAGGCTGTGAGGATTGGTGCTGCCTTGCAGGAGTCGATGATTACGCAGAAGAAGATTTTCTTCGATGAGGATGGGAACCGGTCGGAATTGGCTCGTTTGTGAATGCGTTTGTCTCGAGGATTTTTATATACACCATATATATTCAACGCTGTTATGAGTATCCTTTCCAAAATAAGACGATATGTGACTTTTAATATGGATGAAATCTTGTCTTCTGCCTCAAAGTTGACTCAACTTACTCAACAATGGATAAGGCAACATCAAAGGGAAATTATTCAACTTCATTATACTCACGCAGGTTAGCAGGCTAATTCTTTAAACAAGTAGTGTAGTGACCCTTGATAACATTTGCAATACAGCATGTTTGACCTTCCAGCAGATAAAATATTTCTTGAAGAGCTGATTATCTTCGTTTCTATCAACTAATTTCTGTATTTGATTACCTGAAGTGATTCCAATGTTGGGAAAAGTCGGATTTCTAACGATAATGTAATGACATATATCGTGGCTATCTTCATCGAACAGGAAGGGGAAAAGGGGAATCATGAAATAATGTGCGTAGGAAAATAAGCATAAAGAGCAACTCGCAGACATCTACCACTTCAGAACCTTGGTGGGGAAGTACTCGTCGATGAGTTCCATGTAATACGGCTAGAAAGAAACAAGTCAGCCTCAGATTCAGAAATGACCAGCAGAACAGAAACTTACCTTCAACTCTTGAACACTGGGAATTCCATCGCTCTTGCTGTACAAGTCATAAGGATTGAAAGCCCTCACAGCACGCAGCATATCACGGTCGTGGTCATTCATCAACTCGTGGTAAGCACCGGCGCTGTGCCAAGGATAGAAAGAGTGATAACGGATCATAGCCAGTGCCTCATCGGGGAGGGTTGACTGCTCCTTAGCAAGGTGATACAGGTACTCATCGTGGCCCCAGGAGAGCATGACCTTATCGAGACCACAGCCGGGTGTGTAGATACCAAACTTAGTATCGTAAATTTTGTGGCCGAAGTCCTCATTGTCGCGGAATGAGTCGCGGCCGTAAATGATTTTCTCGTCGAAGCTACAGCCGACGGGGAACGTGTCGCCAACAACGTCCCATTGGCCTTCGGCATCGAAGAAAAAGAGGAGCTTGCCCAGGTCGTGGATCAGACCGGTAAGCTGCATCCAGCGGGGCTTGCCATCGCGGCGAATGGCCTCGGCAGATTGCAGTAGATGTTCGATCTGAGAAAGGCTGGTGTCGGGGTCTGACTCGTCGATCAGGGTGTTGAGTTTTTCCATGGCCTCCCAGACGGTCATCTCGGCGCGCGTCTTGCTGTGGAAGTCATGACGGGCCTTCAAGTTGTATGCGACGGTTTGCTTGGTGTGCTGTTCCTTGTAGAAGTTCTTGACTCGGTCGCTGGCGTCTTCGTACTGGCGGAAATTGGTCTTGTCTTTCTCCTTGTCGAACTCAGACTCTTCATATAAACCCTTCTCTTTGGCCTCTTTCTTTTCAGCCTCGCGCTTCTTCATGTCTTTGAGAACATTGACTTCGTCAATAGCGTCCGAGAGTTCTTCGAGTGCCTGTCCATCCCGCTTCTTGAAGGCAGGGGAAGCCTGTGGGGAGATGGCGACTGGTGCCATTTTAACTTGTGTTGAGGAGTAGCGTCCCTTGATTTTTTTATAAAATATAAGATCGAGGCTCAAAATTTGCCAAGTATAATTGTGATTTTCAAATCGTGAAAGTCTGGAGTCGGAAATCAACCCCAGGGCGTTCAGTGTATATATAGGGTCGAGGCTCCTTGGAATATCGCGTGTAGATTTCCGATGTCAGCGGTTGCTTGAGGATTCTCCCTAGTCCCATTTGCCTGATTTGCCATCATTTTGTACGTTGATGTACGCGGGACGAAAAATCGTGAAACATCACGGATTCTGGCTTCCGCGCCGATGAATCTCTGGGTTGATCTCCAAAAGGAGGACGGTGATTGGCAGCCACAGGGACCCCACGACCCCGAACTGACCATGTGGAGTGGCTGTGATGTCAAGTGGAGTGAAATTATTCGAACTGGAAGACGGTTTCCGCTCATCTGCTAATTCTTGTCTTTGCATATTGGGCTGACGGTTAATGTTCACTTTTTTTTTAATTGAGATGACGGAGGTAATGTAGAAACTCCTAAGAGAATATGTCTAGAAGAATATTGTATTGAACATCGAACGTCCTAGAAAGATATTACCAAAAGTCTCGGAGGTGATTGATGGAAAAAAGGCCGACTTCCTCCAGGGCTTGGGAGGGGAATAGCCCCGCGTGGGGGTTGATGCTTTGTAAACATCCCCCTCTATGGATATTTCTTTATTTCTTTTATATTTAATCTTCCTATTTATCCTTGTTCTATATTTTAAATAATCTTCTTTATCTTTTGATACCCTATAAATTCACAATGGCTGCCTGCGATACCCGTTTTAAGCTCAACACTGGCGCCGAGATCCCCGCGCTCGGCCTGGGAACATGGCAATCCCAACCTGGCGAGGTTGCGCGCGCCGTATTCCACGCCATCAAGGTGGGCTACCGTCACATTGACGCTGCTCTTTGCTACGGCAATGAGAACGAAGTTGGCCAGGGTATCAAGGAGGCCATTGACAACGGAATTATCAAGCGCGAGGATCTTTTCGTTACCACCAAGCTGTGGTGCTCCTACCACGCCCGTGTTGAGGAGGGCCTCGAGCAGAGTCTGAAAGATCTTGGACTCGACTATGTTGACCTTTATCTGATGCACTGGCCTCTGGCAATGAACCCCAAGGGTGAGTTAAGTTACTTCAAGTATGCAAATTCGAGGCGCTAACCATTTCCACCGCAGGAAACCACAACATCTTCCCTAAGCTTGCTGATGGCTCGCGAGATATTATTCACAGTCACTCCCACGTAACTACCTGGAAGAGTATGGAAAAGCTCGTTGGTACCGGCAAGGTCAAGGCCATCGGTGTTTCCAACTACAGTGTCAAATACCTCGAGGAACTCCTGCCCCAGGCTACCATTGTCCCCGCCGCCAACCAGATTGAGAACCACCCCTTGCTGCCCCAGCAGGAGATTGTCGACTTCTGCAATAAGGCTGGCATCCACATCACCGCTTATAGCCCACTGGGCAGCACCGGCAGCCCGCTGTTCACTGCTGAGCCCATCGTGGCCGTCGCCGAGAAGCGCGGAGTTACTCCGGCTACTGTTTTGCTCAGCTGGCACAGTAAGTATTCCTCAACGCTCCGTACCCTAGGCCGGATACAGCATACTGACTGATTATTCTAGTTGCCCGTGGCTCTTCAGTCCTGGCCAAGTCCGTCACCCCTGCCCGTATCGAGGCCAACCGTGCCGACTTGATCCACCTGGACGCCGAGGATATGGCTGCCCTTCGCAAGTATAGTGATGGGCTCCAGGCCGAGGGCAAGCTCCAGCGCTTTGTCTACCCTCCGTTCGGAATCAACTTTGGCTTCCCCGATAAGCAATAAGCTAGCTTTGCACTTGCGAAAATAGCTGATAGAATTGCCACACGTATATAAAGGACCGGCGCGTTTCCGTTTTATGACTAGATACCAAAATGGAAGATTTATGATTTCATGAATGTAACTATACACTTGAACTATGGAAATGCTGTATTTCCATCACTTATTATACGGACTTCCCTGCTCTTTAGAGCAATTTTTCTATCCCCTAAGCTACCTAGCCTCACTTTATACCAGATTCATCTGCCGCGGCGTAGTTGAGCTCCATTAGATGTATTTACTTTCTAATTTTTCTTTGCTTCAATTTGCGATTGATTACACTCCGAACCCGACATAGAACACAGCTGAATCTCGTTTCCCCCCACCCCCCCTTTTTTTTTTGCCCATCCTTCAGTCAATCAAGGCAGTGCTAGATTCCTGCACAGCACAGAAGAATTTATGCAAAGATAATTAGAAAGCGAAGAAAAATCGAGATGGTTGTAGTCTTCCTCTTCTCCCCCCACCAAGCCCTAGCTACACTTCTCACCACTCATCCGTCACACCACGCAGGCCTAAGCCAAAGCTAAATCATACACCCACTGGCAGAGTTCCTAGCACCAGGAAACAAAAATAGATCGTTCAATATATCGCCATGGTGCTTGCGTAGCCCGCAAAGTGGCAGCAGCCTTCTGCGCAACAAGGCAGTGGCGGGATATATATAGATCTGTCACTCCATATATTTCACATACATATCTATCCTCCATCTTCATCTCTCTCTGTATTCTCAATAGGAACGGAAAGTTGGTTCGATCTCTTCATCAGACACTACAACTTTCCAAGTCACTGTAGCTACTTGCGCTGCATACGTGTTTATCTACCACAAAATGGCATGTATGGTGTCGCATGGCCTACTATGGTGGCTAAATATATGCATCTGTGCTTTCCTCCCAACAACGATATCAACATTTGAGGGCTTTAGGATCACACGTGACAATCACATCCATGGATCCATGGGGCAAGGCAAAGAGAGAAATATATCAGCAAGAGATTATGGCCTATATCAATTTCTCCGATGTCTCCTCAATTATATCCTATGAGTTAGAGAAATATGCAAGCAAGCCTAGGACAGAGTGCCAACAGCAGCTCCAATGGGAGACTCGTCAGCCGTCAAGTTGATACGAGGAGAACAACACTGTGTAAAATAGTCAACATGCGGCCCGGGAAAGTGGTTACCCCCGAACTTCAGCTCGTTCAAACGAGCTGCCCAGCCTGATTCCCACAGCGTACTAGGCATCATACCGACTGCTACCTGATGCCTAGCTCATTTCGGAATAATCCGTAGATTCATCCAGCAAACCTATTATTCTTTCCGCCAAGCAGTCAAGAGAATGTTACCAGTTTTCTGCTTTTTAAGTACGTAACGAAATGCCTTGAGATGAAGCCGCCGAACGCGGACATCCACAGGGGACCATGGGCTGCGGTTTGGCGGGTCGTGTTTCTTGCTATCCACCAAGTCCTTCGGATCAGATAAAAGCGCCACATTGCGCTAAAAGAACCTAGACCAGGAGGCCAATCTAATCAGATGATCAGATAAATTTTCAGACTCGATACCATCCGGCCCATTTCTAGGAAAATGAACAGGAGGATCATCCAGCGGGACCTGAGCACGTGGCCATATCCACCCAGCAACGTAGTCGAAGCTCGGCTTGTTGTTCCATAGTGGGACATGTTCCTTTGAGATCGCTCTGAATCTGGCTGTCTGACTATTATTGCTTGCTAAATGAGACACAGTGGATCGAGATGTTAAGCTATGTGTAATTTGGCCGGTTTGAGCCGAAAGGAAAGGAATTTTCTCGGATTCCGCGCAAAAACAGCCAAGGTGCACCTGCCAAAAAAAGTTATCAGATCCTTTTGGTCCCCGGTTCCACCTTAGAGTGGATGGGCTCTAGTCTTACGTGGATCTGGCTAGAGGCCCCGGGGTTCGAATGACAACGGGCTTCAGAATAGGATGTACTATACATATAGTACATACGTATGGTATTGTTGGAGAACGATATGATAAATTTGTTTCATACATAAATTACGTGCTTTCTAGCGGTATATTTCAGTAATTTACCTGAGTACCATATTACATCATTACATACCATACTGCTGTTCTCGCGCTAAAGGGAAATAAACAGCAAGCGAGCTGCCGGTCGCTGAAAACTCGGAGCGGGGTCCTGAGTTTCTTGGCGTACAAAGTCCCGAGCTCGAGAGCGGTACTCCGTACTCCGTATACGGAGTAAACAAGCTAGATTCTTGGCGCAATAATCAAGCTAGCTGTGACATAGCCGTGGAAGGCACATATGAAAGCTCGTTGCCAAGAGGGCTCTACAGATTACAAGAATAGAAACGTTGGTCCGTAACATTCTGAATTCAGATCGTCATGTGAATATAATTAAATGATTAAGTACAGAGAGGAAAGCGGGTCGATAGCTGCATCGAGGCAGCTAGTCGTGTTTTGGATATAATAGGAAATGAATCATCGACAGTATCGTGGTCAAAAATCATTCCTAGAGCCGAAGACGAGCACCTTAGAACACGGTACCCTTGACCTGAGCAACCTTCCTCAGGTCGATGTCTCGGATCATGAGAGTCCAGAAGATGCACAGACCCATGAGACCGGTACCAACAGCAAGCATTCTTGTCTGAGAATAAGCATATGCTTCCTGAATACCCAGTCTCGCGGCGGATCCGACGGGATACAACAGCTGCTGCTCAAGACTCTCGTAGATCAGATCGATGTCTCCCATCACAGACTCCGGAAGTCTCGTCTCAAGGGCTTTGTAGAATGTATTGGTCCAGATTGCGCCAGAAATTGTAGAACCGGCAGCGTTGCCGACAGTACCCACGACGTTCAGCAGAGCAAGAACAGTTGCAACGTGCTGGTGGTCGGCAGCAGCCAAGACAGCAAGCTGCTGAACGATGATGAAGATAGATCCACCAATGGAGATGAAAATCTGACACATGACAAGGTAACCGACAGATTGGTTGGGACGACGGAAATGGATCATCAATCCCTGGGCAAAGATGTATAGCGGGACCGCAATGTAGAGAGTCCACTTGAAGCGACCAGTCTTGCGAATGACGAATCCGACTCCGAGTAAAAGGAAGCCAGAGACCACGTCGAAAGTGTTGCTAACGTATCCGGCCTCAGAGATACTAAGGTCGTTAACTACCTGCAAAAAGGAGGTATAGAAGTTGTTCCAGCAGTAGTAAGAGAGCTGGTATGTCGCGTCGAGCAAGCATGCACCAATGATAGTTCGATCGGTCAACAGGCTAAAGTTGAACATCGGTGCGGGAGCAAAACGGAACTCCCAAACAAGGAAGACGGCAAGCATAACAAATCCGAGCACAATCATGGCAATGATGTAGCCTGATGCCCAGCCGTTAGGAGCATAAGTCGAAATGCTAAATGGGAGGAGGAAGATTGTAAGGCCGATAGAGAACACCAAAACACCAAACACTATGCAAGTTAGCAAGGTCCAATTCTTCGGAAAGCTGTTCACTTACGATCAAACTCCTTGATGTAGAACCAAATGCTTTGGAGGAAGGTCCGGCCGCTGCGCTCCCTGACGGCAAGACCGTTCTGATGGGCCTTCCTCAGGTTGAACTTCAATATGAAGAAAAGAGGGGAGGCAACAATGGGGAAGATGATCGAGAATGCGCCAAAGGCCCATCGCCAGTTATCTGCGTAGAAGCCCTCAGCAGCCTTGGGGCCAGCGAACGCTGTGATGATGTATGGCGAGGCAGTGAAAGCGTAAGCCAAACCTCGATTCTTGAGCTTGGAAATGTCGGCTGTGATGACATCTACACAGTATGTCATACCTCCGAAGCCAATTCTGTAAAAGACCCAGGCAGCGCAGTACGTGGGAAGGTTTTCGCACGCCGCCATAATGATCAGACCAAGAGTTGCAAAAATAACCATGACCAGGTAACCTTCTGCACGGCCCCAAACGTCCATAGCCTTGGCAGTGGGAATGTACACTGCGGCCGTCATGGCTTCTGCGACAATGCTGACGACACTCAGTAGGGAGTGGCTTTCAAAGTCAGAGGTGACATAGCTGAGCAAACTGTAGCCAATCGTGGATTGCATAGCATTGACGAAGTACAGAAACCAGATGCTATTGGGAATTCTCGTTAGTAAACAAGCTGACTTTTATGGGTTGATCACCCGTCGAGGTAAAAAGACAAGAGCATACTTTACAAAGACAGCAATTAGCATGCCCTTCGTCCAGCTCAAAGTCACAGCCTCGAGGTCTTTCACACCCTGCTGTGCATTTTCGGTGGGAACTTCAGGGTTGTTCTCGTTGGGTACAGCAACAACTTCGGTGGGCAGTTCGCTCTTTTTTTCGCCATCAGTACTCACAGCGACTTGAGTAACAGATTCCTGGGTCGATGACCGCCGGAAGGCAGATCGAATGTTGGAAATGCCCATATCGTTGGTCTAGAAATATAAAAATATTTGGAGGAACTCAGAAAAACCACAGAACCAAAGGGGAATCCCTGCCCTTATAGCAAATATAATATCTGGTTATTAGTGCTCCAGATAAAAAAAACCACTGAGCTTGGCAGCTTGGTCCTCCATACGGAGCCCTCCGTACTATCTTGGAATACTAATGTACGCCACATCGTGGGAAATGAACCAGTAGGAGAAGTCTTGGCGAGTCGCAACGATCATTTGCTGGGCAATTTAATAAACGAGTTTTTTTCCCCTCCCCCATAGGGCGCCTTTGCACAGGCCATGTGTGGTCACCCCCACTTGAGGCGTCGACTAGAATGGGACATTCCGAAGACAAAATCTAATCAGATTGTCTAGACGATGGGTTCGATACCGGAGATATGCAGGGAAGGCAATGTTAACCGGGGACAGGACCACTTCTCGCTTCAAGTAGCTCGTAGAGCCTTCCTGTTGAGGTAATTATCAAGTCTTGGCATCTTTTCCTTTATAGGCACTAGCGGCTTGTAATAAATACGCTTGTACGTATTTAGGTATTGTACAAATTTCGATGAAACGTATGATAGCCAGAGATTTCTAGCATTGTTTAGAATCCTATTAGGAGACTGACTAGTGGCAGACTTCCGTAGGCAAGAAGGTACTATCTCCAGTTATTGCCCTACATATTTTAGTAGATACACATCTCTTCTCCTAGTTTCAAGTGTTTCCAACGTGCATTCTGTTTTGGACCGAAACATTACAGAATATTAATTACATCGTGTTACAGTTAATCAGATAACTAAATGCCCCACCAACCATGGCACGGGTCGTATTATGGTGGAAACTCGTTGCGCGACTCAATCTGATTACGGAGTTGTGTGAGTGGAGTTTTTTTTTCTCTCTCATAGCTTAGAATTCTTCCAGCTTGGTGACCGCTTCTCCACAAATGCCTGGATGCCTTCAGCAAAATTAGGACCCCCAACCAATCGAGGATACCACTGATCTGCCAAATCTGATACAGTATCCTCCACACTGCCAGCTTCCCAGCTCATTCGAACACCTAGACGACCAACAATAAGGGAATCGGGGCTGTTTTTGCACATGACTTCGGCAACTTCGACTGCTGCTCGGACAACATCGGCCGGTGGATCCACCACTTGACTGATCAGACCCCAGTCATGTAGCGTTGTGGCGCTCACGTTCCTTCCAGTAAGCACAAGATCCATAGTGCGCTGCAATCCAATGGTACGGGTTAATCGCGGCAAACATCCGGCCACTGGCACGATCCCGCGCTTCACTTCCGGAAGGGAGAAAATGGCGGAGGATGAGGCCAAGATAAGATCGCAATTTGCTACCATCTCGAAGCCTCCACCCATGCATATGCCGTTTACGGCGGCGATAATCGGTTTCTTGCCGGACCGGCGAGGCAATCCGGCCAAGCCAGGCGCAGACATGTCATTGACGACACCAGCCTTGTTCATGGCATTCCATTCTGTTCACTTTAGTGTTTATCCTTGATATTTTGGGTGATAGAAGAGAAGAAACCCACCTCCTAGATCAGCCCCTGTGCAAAAGGCTCGCCCAACACCGGTGATTATGGCGACCCATAAGGTTTCGTCTTCATCAAATAGCTCCCAGATCTTGGCAATCTCTCGACTTGTAGTTTTGTCAATACAATTTAGTTTGTCCGGTCTGTTGATTGTGACCTGGACAACCCGCTCATGCGGGAAAGAGATATAGAAATTCTCATGATTCAAGGGTCCTGATCGTAAAGACATGATGAATAGCAGAATATGCACAGTATTGTGACTAATTGAATTTTAGCATTCGTTAGTTTTATTTTTGGGGGCAACGGATTATGTATGGCCATTCTAGGGAGCTCGGTCGCAGAAAAAGCTTCCACGGAACCTCGGGAATTCCATCAGGCGATATCGGTATTTTTTTACATACACGAAATATTGTACACTAGCAAATATTTCAAAAATAACAGTCCCATAGGGCGATCAATTAGGGTTTCTGTATCAAAAATAAAAATGTTTTGAGACTTGTGAAGATTTGGCCTCGGTTACTATCTCCTTAATTGATCATCCTTGGCCTTTTCGGGGCACCTACATATAATCTGATTGCGTAGGGCGGGGAGCTCTGTTTTTTCTTACCCCAAAACTCCAATTCCTTTTTCATGATCCTAACCTTGATGATCGAGAATTCTACAATGGCCTCAAAATCACACCAGTATCCTTTGGTCAAGTTACCACACCCTTTTCTGACCGTATATCGTGTGAACACCGTCGCTGGATCACCGGCTAAGCGCAACTTGACACTTGATGAGCAGCCCGCAAAGGGCCGGTCTTTGCCTGAGCAACTACACTCAGACTCGCTTTCATGGCTTGATTTGACATTCCTCCCCAAGACTGAACAGCCACCTATCTCAGATAACACTCCCTGGGGTCGCGCGCGTCGCAGCCCCCAGACTGTGTTCGAGTGGTCAGGGAATAGCGCCCCTTCTTTGGGCCAAATTTGGAACGTGGTTCATGCCATTTACCTCGGCCATCCAACCATCGAGTATTTCAGGCTGACTCTGTCCGGCGCAGGGCAAGAAGTTATCGAAAATGAGCTTCTTACCACCGGGTTGGCAATCAAGCACCCAAGGAACCTGCGGGACAGAGAAAACAAGGCTCTGCAATTCGATGATTTGCTGATCCTCCGAAGCGCCTTCTGGCAAGGTGCCGCTTCTCCAATGGGCCCTCGTCCCATCTGGGTGGTGGGAGATGGCACAGACGGCCCTATGCGGGAGCCTTTATCTCAGTATCCCATCATGCCAGAGAATTATCAAATCACAAACAAGTTCCCCGAGGAGCCTGTATATACCCGCCACCCGACTCGTCGTCCCAAGCCGCACCCCGGATCCATTGTTTACAGTCGCTACATCCCAGAGATTAACGAGCACTTCTCCCTTGAAGTCGTTGACTGGCAAAATTCGGAGCACGTCCAGCTGTTCAACAAGTGGCAAAATGACCCGCGTGTTGCCGCAGGCTGGAATGAGACTGGAACTATCGAACAGCACACTGAATATCTGCGCAAACTGCACTTCGACCCCCACGTATTGTGCTTGTTTGGACGCTTCGATGATACTCGCTTCTCGTACTATGAGTTGTATTGGTCAAAGGTACATTCCCCGACTCGGTCGCGCTATAGTTTGGCATTGATACTAACACCTTGTTTACAGGAGGATCATTACGGCGCCCACTACGATGCTGGAGACTATGATCGCGGCCGCCACTCCCTCGTGGGCGATGCCAGCTTCCGAGGTGCACACCGCGTGAATGCCTGGTACTCGAGCTGCATCCACTATGTCTTCTTGGACGATCCTCGGACCGTTAATGCTGTCGGCGAGCCCAAGGCTACCGGCGGGACCATTCTGTCCTACGAGAACGCGCAGGGACTGACAATTGGCAAGTACGTCGATCTTGGCCATAAGCGATCGGTACACTCTATTTGCAGTCGCGAAAAGTGGTTCCAGTTGTGTCCGATATTCTGGGATGGGCGTGAGCGGCCTTTGGAATCTGCTGATCGTGCCGCGTGGAATGCCAAGCTGTAAATTTGCTTGACATTTCTTTGACACATTGCTTAACGTAGATCGGCAAAACTCAATGTACAACATACATACAAAATTTCATGACATATTCCTGAGGTCTTTTTATTTTATTTGCCGTCATCATCCCCGAGACAAGTGGAGGTTTCTCGTGTTACTCTACCTCTAGCTTCCTTGTTGGGGCAGCAACGCGTTGTCTACTCCGCTTTGCCCCCCAATCAATCAGATAATCTTTCGGAGTTTTTTTAAAAAACAAAAGAAAATGGCATGTTGTGACGGGACCCACTTTTCCAATGTTTTTTGTCTTTGTATATTGTATTTTTACCTAATTTATTATTTTCCCACAGTTGATTTGTGAGATACTACATAGTATCATCATTTATTCTGATGTATTCTTTAAAAGGTAAAAACTAAGTACTAATCAAATAGGACATAGATATGTAGAGTTTGGAAGCGAGTGATTACATATTTCCCATTTTATCCACCACAACCAGCAAACAGCATTGAAAGCGCATAAAATTCCCGCCTTTAAATACACTGCGTTTGTTTAATAGTCTTGTAAAATACACATTCGAGTTTGATGTCAGAATACAGCTGTATCAACCCAAACATACAAGTATTGACAATAGTGGAGACCCTCGGTACACAGGATCCACTTTGATCTGATAACCCTCTCCGTATAATTGAAATTCTTCATGCTGTGCGGTGCATGTGGGTTGCATTTTTGGATCCAACTGTCAAAAACCGATGTCGGCTGATTGAAAAAATTAGTTCGGCATCTTAAACATCCGGAAACCCCCCTAGAAATACACCTTGGCATATATTTCTTTGGGTCTTCGTCGCAACCCACAGCTAAAGTTGCTTCACCGAATGGATTCACGCTAAGGAGTGGATGCAATTTTCACGGTGACGCCACTGTCGAGCTAATAGACCGATAAATTGATCGCTTGAGAGAATTTAGCTTCTTCAACACTCCAACGACAATCCCAGTGTTGAAAGCCATTTTCAAGTCACCATGGGTTTCGGCAACCTTGCAGACTACCCCAGGCTGCTTGTGGCTGCTAATCCCTCGCGACTCGAATTGGGAACCCTCTTTGTTGGCCTGGTGTCCGCAATTGGATCGGGTGTCCCTTTTCCCATCATTGGTATCATTTTTGGCCAACTGATCGATGATTTCAATGCAGTGACCTGCGAGGAGTCTGGATCCTCGTCAGGGGACTCCACGGATCAGTCAGACATGAACAGCAAAATTCTGCTGATTGTGTACCTGGGCATTGCTCAATTCGTTTTAATCTACCTTCACCTGCTATGCTGGACGATGACCGGTGCGCGCCTGGCGCAGCGACTCCGCGAAAGATATCTCCAGAACCTGCTCCGACAAGAACCCTCTTTCTTTGATAACCTCCCCGCCGGAGAAGTTGCTTCTCGACTCAACACTGATATCCAAACAATCCGCTCCGGAACAGCTGAGAAGGTCGGAATCTGTCTCTCGAGCTTTTCCTTTTTCGTCACCGCGTACATTGTTGCATTTATCAAAGACTCCATTCTTGCCGCGATGTTGCTTTCCTTGATCCCCGCATACTTCATCATGTCATTTGTTGGAAGTTACTATATTGAGAAATACACCGGGCGCATGTCAGATTATGCTGCTTCCGCTGCATCAATTGCTTCCGAAGCGCTGAACAATATTGTTGTGGTACACGCGTTTGGTGCGAACGGTCGTCTGGAGAAGAAGTTCTCCAAGGCACTGAAAGACTCGGAAACCGAAGGATTGAAAAAGGCCAATGCCACTGGTATTCAAGCCGGTGTCTTATATTTCGTCGCATACGGTGCGAACGGTCTTGCATTCTGGCAAGGAAGTAAGCAGATCGCTGCAGCAGTGCGCACTGAATCTGCGGGAGCCACTGTCGGATCTGTTTTCACCGTTATCTTTGTCTTGGTTGAGGGTCAGTTTGGTTGATATCTTACAATGGAATATTCTACTAACATTAACGACAGCTACCCTGCTTCTGAGTCAAGTTGCACCTTTCATCCACTTGTTTACACAAGCTGTTGCTTGCTACCACAAGTTGCGCGATGATATCGAGCGTGTATCCTTGATTGATGGACATTCTGATGCGGGCATTCGCCTCACCCAGGCGGAGGGTGGGTTTGAATTCAAGGGCGTCTCTTTTATTTACCCTTCCCGGCCCGAGATCACTGTTCTTAACAAGATCAATCTTTCCATTGCCCCCAAAAAACATACAGCCATTGTTGGCCTTTCTGGAAGTGGAAAGTCCACCATTGCAGGTCTAGTTATCCGCTTGTATGATGCCACTGAAGGTGAGATCACCTTCGATGGCCAGAATATCCGTGACATCAACACCCATGACCTGAGAGGATTCCTTAGTCTTGTGCAGCAGGAGCCCTCTCTTCTTGACCGGTCCCTTCTGGAGAACATCGCACATGGCTTGGTAAACTCCAGCAAACCCGCCCATGCACACCTGAAGACAGCACTCCTAGGAACCGACCTCAGTGATCTGGCTGCTGAAGTCAGAGATGGTCAGGATCTTATGGCAGCAGCCGAGAAACGTGGCCCAGAAATCGTTGAAATCGTTCAATTGGCCCGCCAGGCTGCTGCGCTTGCCGATGCTGATGGCTTTATTGAAGCATTGCAGTATGGCTACGGCACGATGGTTGGCTCTAGTGGTCGACTCATCAGTGGAGGTCAAAAGCAACGAGTCTCTCTTGCCCGTGCTCTTATCAAAGACCCCGCAGTTCTAATTTTGGACGAAGCCACGGCTGCTCTGGACTCACGCAGTGAACAGCGTATCCAGCGGGCTATCAACAACATCTCAACCGGTCGTACTGTCATCACCATTGCTCATCGCCTGTCAACAATCACCAATGCGGACAAGATCGTCTGTATGCACAAGGGAGATATTTTGGAGGAGGGAAGTCACTCGGAGTTGATGGCTGCGAACGGACCTTACTCTGAGCTGGTCAAATTGCAGACTCTCGGAGCCGCATCCGCATCCAGCAAGACCGAGACCACTACCAGCATTGAGAACGTCAGCAAGTCCGACGCTACCTCTATTACCGATGCCGATAACGAGAAAGGTAGTCTTTCAACTGACCTTGAACCCACAAAGGAAGCCCACATCTCAACCACAGAAGCACCAGCCGGTGACTCTGAGGAAGAAGAAGAGCTTGAGACCCCGGTTAAATCAGTGTGGGCTCTTTGCAAGGGCTACGCACCAGCTCTCAAGCCCCATTTGCTCGTCATTTTTGCTGCTCTTTTCGGTTCCAGTTTGGTCGGAGGAGCTTTCTCCGGCGAGGCCGTCATTTTCGGAAACACAGTCGGAAGTTTGAACCCTTGCCATAGTGCAGCCAGTATTAGCGAACGGGGTAACTTCTACGGTCTGATGTTTTTCGTTCTTGCGATCATCGAGTTCTTTGCAAACATCGTCAGCTGGGGAGGATTCGGCCTCGTCTCTGAAAAGATCGTCTACAAAGTGCGAGTCCTATCATTCCGGTCACTATTTGAACAAGATCTTCAGTGGCATCAGTCTAAGGGCCGATCACCTGCCCTTCTTCTATCATATATCACCAGAGATGGTAATGCCCTTGCCGGTATAAGCGGATCTGTCATTGGCACCCTGTTCTCCATCTCCGTTAACCTTGTCGCCGCTATCATTTTGACTCATATTATTGCCTGGAGAATTGCCTTGGTCTGCCTAGCTCTTGTCCCACTTCTTCTCGGAGCTGGTCTAATGGAGCTGATGGTCCTCGGTAAGTTCGAGGAGCGTCATGAAAACGCCTACACCAAGTCTGTCGACATCGGTGTGGAAGCAGTCACCTCCATCAAGACAATCGCTTCTCTTTCCCTTGAAGAAAATACTTTGCAAACCTACCGACGATCCTTGAAAGGACCTCGCAGGGAGACATTTATGGTTACCGTGCAGGCAAGTTTGTGGCAAGCCATGACATACTTCCTAGGTAACATGGTAAATGCACTGGCATACTGGTGGGGTTCCAAGCAGATTATCAACGGTAACTACACCCAGACCCAGTTCCTGATTGTTGTCTTCTCCCTTCTGGTCAGTGCCCTGCTTTGGAGTCAGATGTTCGCACTCGCACCTGAACTTTCTGCTGCGCGATCGGCAATGTCCAGAATCCTTGGCCTAATCGAAATCGGCAAGGACAAGATGGATTCCCGGCTCACACCATCCGACAACAAGGATGTCGAGGCCATCCAAGAGAAACCCACCTACAACTCTGGCACCACGGCCTCGAGTGTGCAGCTTCGCGATGTCCACTTCTGTTACCCTGCCCGGCCGGACATCAAGGTGCTGAAGGGCCTGAATGTTGATATTCGCCCCGGCAAGTTCTGTGCCCTAGTTGGGCCTAGTGGCGCCGGTAAATCGACCATCATATCTCTGGTTGAACGCCTGTACACACCTGAATCTGGCTCTATCCTGATCGACGGCGTCGATGTGACCAAGACCTCGGATGTCTCCTTCCGTGACTGGATATCCCTGGTGCCCCAAGACAGCGTCCTCTTCGAGGGAAGCATTGAGTTCAATGTTGGTCTCGGTGCCCGCCCTGGCCACAATGTGACTCTTGAAGAAATCCAAGACGCTTGCAAGCTCGCAAACATCCACGATGTTATTATGTCATTGCCGGATGGCTACCAGACCCTCTGTGGACCGAGTGGTAACCAGTTCTCTGGAGGCCAGAAGCAGAGATTGTCTATTGCTCGTGCTCTCGTGCGCAAACCGAAGCTTCTGATTCTTGATGAATCGACTAGTGCTTTGGATGCTGAGTCCGAGAAGCTCTTGCAGGATGGTTTGGAGAAGGCCGCACGTGGAATCACTGTCATTGCCATTGCTCATCGTCTTCACACTATCAGGAAAGCTGATATCATTTTCTTGATTGACGGTGGTGTATGCACTGATTCTGGATCTCATGACGAATTGCTCGAGCGGTCCGACAGTTACCGGGCAAATGTCATGCACCAGACAGTGGCGACTTGAAGAAAATTATAGATACGATTTATATTTTAATCCTTGCTTAATATACCAATTCTTTTATCCGTGTTCTTATGGGATCTTATTTAGCCACAGAGAGTAGGAATAGCCACCATCACATTCGAAGGCACGATGTAGATGAATGCAGTCCACTATTGAAGATTTATCTACTTTAGTACAGTTGAAAAGCATGGTAAATGGTATATATTTGCTCTAATCTATACGTTTTGTAATTCAAGCTCTCTCCACGGCAGTCTTGAGGTATCCCAAGACCCTCTCAACAAGCCACTTCCGCGGCTCAGCTTGGTCATCATTACTCAAAGCATGAGAAGCATTAGGAATAATGCCAGTGTGCTTTTCATCCCAAATCTGATATTTACCATCATGGTCAGTCGCCTTCTGCCACCTAGCCAGCATCTTGTCCTTATCAACCCAATCGGGAATCGATTGATCCTTCCCAGAGATCAACACCATGAGCTTATGATTCAGTAGTCCCCGCTCCTGAATCATACCAAATGTAGTCCTAAAGTGTTCATCGCTCAAATCCGAGCTGAACAGATCATCCTCTTGAGGCGACTGGGGACTCTCAGGACTAACAAGACTCAAGAATCTCCGACAGCTAATTGGGGTATTGGCAGGATAAATCATAGAAGTCAACGAGAGAGGCAGCATAGTATCATGAGGCTTTCCCTCAGCAACAGCCGCCTTTGCTAGCGCCTCCATCTCATCATATACAGCACGAGCCTTCTCAGGCGTCGTATCTCCAATGCCCCCCTTCAAGACGCAGAAGATCGCTTCACGATCGGAAACAGGCGCTTGCATGATGGCGCCGTCCAGCACGGGCCGCTTGACGTGTTCGATATCGGCGTCGAAGGCAGGGATCTTGGTGTGGGGGTTTGACTGGGAAAGGTAGTGCAGGACACACTGGCTGCCCGTGGAATGGCCCATCAGGGCGATCTTGCCACCGCCAAATTTATCGGCCTTGTAGCTTTTGATGTATTCCAAACATTGGGCGATCTCGTTCGTGTCACGGTCGAGATGTCCAACACCCCATGATTGGTACGAGGATGTGAGATTTAGTGTGAAAAGTGACCATTCTGAGTTTTGTAATGCGCGCGCGAGATCGGCCATGTAGGATGTTGTTGCGAGGCCGTCGCCGAGTCCTCCTACGAAGAGGAGACTGTGCGGTTGGCGGACGGTGCTAGAGGCATATTCAAAGGTGACGAGAGTTTCGGTCTACATGTTTGCGCGATCAATTGTTAGTTGCGATTCGAATGTTATCATTGATCACTATGTAGGAACTTACGTAGTGGTGCAGAATACCGGGAAGGCCTCCCTTAGGCCAGAACTTAGACATGGTGAGTAAGTGTGTTGGCGGGGTAGTGTGTAGGTGTTAATTGAAGGGGAAAACTTTCTAGGAGCTAGAGAGAACCTCTGAGATGAAGTATTTTCTTTAATCTAACAAATTGCCGAGACCGGCTTTGTGTCTTTCCGCCATGACGGAATGTGGACAATTTGTTTCGGTTAGTGTGAACCGAATAACTCGATCCACAGGGTGAACCCTTTCAGGTCATCTTATCAATCTGATTAAACCGAGGCAAGCCGAAATATTAGGTAACAAGTCTCACATCCATGGGATTGTTTAGTGCCAAGGTCAAAGCTACGGAGGGAAAAGGGTAGACTTTCTAAGGAAATTATATGGAAGTCTTGAATCAGGTATTTCAGTATGTATACCCGTTTAGGTAATACCGTGTATCACACACCAACCCTTAGTTAGTGCATGATTGAATACGCTGGTACCTGGTATTTCATTTTAACGGTTAAATACAACAATCAATCTGCTGTATCGGCTAGTAAGGCTAAGAAAATAAAGCTCCACCGTTAAGACTAAAGCTGTGGGAAACTTGCAGACTAACTGGCACTAGCCCTTATAGGTAAGATCATCAGATCTGATTAGATTGATTGGCTGGAGACGGCAAAATCTGATTAGATTGCCTCCACTTTGAAAACTCTACCCAAAGTGCGAGAGTAAATCCGTTAACACCTGCATCTCAGGACAAGACTTTTTTGAGTTGCTTAGAATTCTTGGTTACTCAGTGTTCAGCCTTACCCGACTTCATATTCGAGGATCTTTTCCTGAAAAGGGTGCTCGTTATATGTCATCTCATTATGATCAGAGATGAGGCATCAAGACCAAAGTATGTATGTATCAGGCCACACAAGCCATTTAGTGGCGTTTGGAAGACTCCATTTAAAGATTTCCACAAGCGAGCCAAGAAATCAACTAAGGAACGTGCGCAACAGAGTGAGGCCTTTTTTTTATTTTTCTTTCATTGTTACACGCTTATTGCGCCAGCCAGGGCTCTAGCGGATATTTGTTATTTATTATTACGAATATTTGTGACCGGACAATTCTACGTTATATATTTTACTCCGTGAATTGCGGAAAGTACACGACAGACATGCGTGTGCGTGCGGTCTTAGAGGTGGGTCTCGGAATACAGAATATAAAAAAATCCCCCCCGTTCCACGCTTCTATCGGGCTATTCCGCTTGAAACGCATAATAATGGGTCCTCTGAACAGCTGGCCTCTGAAACCTCGGGGAACAATTCCTTGTCAGCTTTGAGTCGGCATTGATGTGTGTCAGAATATGGAGTACTCCGTAGATTGATCATACCCACGCTGCCCTACAGCAAATGTTTCCATTTCTGTCTTGATCTTGATGGTGGGCAATGGTCTGACCGAACCGGGTATCTTCATCATCGAAACAGCCTTGGCGTAGCATTTTATTTCTCGCTTTTTTCCATCCATTTCTCTCATGTGGAGCCAGTGGAGACGTTTTGTACCATACAGTATTTGTAGCTTGGAGATCTGTAGTCCCGTACACGTATGGGTCCAAATAACGCAGGAAAGATGAAACGGCCACATGCTTCGGCTTGGTATCATTTTGCCTTTCAGAACGGGACTGTGTCGAAAAATCCACTCACCCCGCAATAGCCGATCTCGGTGATGATATGCAAAATACCTGCAGGATAATACAGTCAGGATACTTCGGAGCTTTCAAGCCTTGAGGTGGAGCATGATGCAGCAGAACCGTGGCTAGTTGGCTATATAGTGACACACTTCCGTGAAATCGACCCGCGCAAAGGTTCCGGATTTAATAGTCAAGCTCCAATTCCTCCCTCACATCAACTCGAGGGTACTAAGACCAGCTGTGCTGGTCTGCCGTCATAATGGGCTTCATACCTCTCGAAGATGCCTATGTTCACAATGCGCCAAATGGAATTGAGAAAGAGCCAACAGACGCGAATGGCGACTTCAGCTCATTTCAAATGACGCACCTTGCTTCTGAACAAATCACCACTCCGACCGGAATGAAGGAAGAGATTGTGCTCTTGTCCTGGCTCATGGTGCTGTTGCGCAGCCGGGAAGATAGCCAAATATCATACGACTGGTCGCACAAAGATTTCGCAAATGGCGTTGAGCCTGAGTCTGTGAACAAACTATTGATGAATGAGGTAATGAAAGGATTACAAAGTAATGTGGGAGACGTTGCAACTGCGATCTCTCGGAATATCAGCACAGGGGCGTCGAGTCCAGCATCACTGGTTTTGAGCACCAGCTCTCTTTCGCGAACATCTGAAGAAGCTAAAGATGAGGTAAGTTAAAATGTGAATCGATATCACTCGTTCATAGCTAACTGTAATTGAAAAGGGTATAATTCATCTTGAAGTTCGCTTCAATAATGCCCACCTCGAGATCCGCCCATTGTGGCACACCGAGAACATGCTGCCATATACAGTGAACCACCATGTCGAGGCACTTGCTGACACCATCAGAGTATGCCTCGCAAATCCCGAAGCGACCATTGAACAGTGTCTTCGCCCGACTGAAAGTGACCTGAACGATATCTGGGGGTGGAACCACAAATTACCTCCCACCTACAGCTTCTGCATGCAAGAGATGGTCGCCGAAAGAGCTTGCGAATATCCAGACAAAATTGCAATTGACTCCTGGGATGGCAGCTTAACCTATAGTCAAATTGATCAGTGGTCCACTTCCGTGGCGTGTTCGCTCAAGGAAATGGGGGTCGAGCTGCACGATGTCGTCCCTGTGTGCTTTGAGAAGTCCAGGTGGACGATCGTCGCTGTGCTCGGAGTAATGAAAGCAGGTGCAACTCTTGCGCTTATGGATCCAACTCTTCCTCTTGCCCGTCTTCAAAACATGGCGGTACAGGTCGGCGCAAAGGCGATGGTTTCGTCCCGCAGGCAGCATGAGCTGTCGCTGACGATCATGCCTACCGGAAAGCACTTCGTCGTTGAAGAAGAAGCTTTCACAAATCCATCACACTCTCCATCAATCTCCGACTTACCCGCTGTACCATCCTCCGCCCTTATGTACATCATCTTCACCTCTGGCAGCACGGGCACTCCGAAGGGAGTGAAGATCTCCCACGAAACCTATACCAGCAGTGCAATTCCTCGAGCAAAGGCAGTTGGATACACGCCAGAGTCTAGGGTTCTTGACTTTGCATCCTATGCTTTCGATGTTAGCATTGACAGTATGCTTTTAACACTCGGAAATGGTGGCTGTCTCTGCATTCCATCCGACGAGGATCGACTGAACGATATCAACGACGTTATCCGCAAAATGCGAATTAATTACGCAGGTTTAACCCCCTCAGTGGGCCGAATTCTGGACGCGGATGTCATTGCGTCGCTCGACGGGCTCGGTCTCGGAGGTGAAGCAGTCTCGGCAAGAGATGCCAACAATTGGGGCAAAGACACCAGAATCATTATTGGTTATGGTCCCTGCGAGTGTACCATTGGATGCACAGTCAATAGCAGCGCTGCTACTGGAAGAGATTACCTGTCCATTGGCCCAGGAAACGGTGCAGCCATGTGGATTGCCAATCCGAATGATCATAATGAGCTTGTGCCAGTCGGCGCTGTAGGCGAGCTGCTCGTCGAGGGCCCGATTGTCGGACAGGGCTACCTGAACGACCCGGAGAAGACCGCTGCTGCTTTCATTAATGATCCACCTTGGTTGATCGCTGGTCACAAAGATTACGCAGGTCGTCGGGGCCGCCTGTACAAGACTGGAGATCTTGGAAGATATGACCCCGACGGTCTTGGCGGTATCGTTTTCGTTGGACGAAAGGATACTCAAGTCAAGCTGCGCGGACAGCGTGTCGAATTGGGGGAAATCGAGAGTCAGCTGAAGGCTGTTCTGCCTTCAGAAGCTAATGTCATTGCTGAGGTGATTAACCCCAAGGATTATGGAGGCCAGCCAATGCTCGTCGCGTTCGTTGCATTCCAGCCAAAGGGACATGGACAGGCAGAGCTTGCCTTGGACGAGCTCTCAAGCGAGCTAAACAGCATATTGACCAAAGCCAATGCGGATGTGGCGAAAACTTTGCCGCGATACATGGTGCCGACCACATATATCCCAGTTAATGTCATGCCAGTGTTGATTTCAGGCAAGACTGATCGTAAACAACTCCGAGCATTTGGCGCGACAGTTGACTTGCGCCAGTTAGACCAAGGAGCTGCAAGCACTGCTTCTCGGGAACTGAATGAGGTTGAAAAGCGCCTGCGACAGGCCTGGGCCGAGACACTCAAACTCGACGCAGAAGCTATTCGTCCCGATGACAACTTCTTTGCACTAGGTGGTGATTCCTTGGCAGCGATGAGACTCGTGTCTGTCTGTAGAACGCAAGATCTCGATCTTTCTGTCATCAGCACTTTCGGAAACCCTACCCTCTCGGCGATGGCCACCGTCGTCCAGCCTTGCACCTCTCAAGTACAGGAAGAGATCCCGGCATTTTCTTTGATCTCCCAATCTGTGGAGAGCGCGCGCCTCGAGGCAGCACAAGCTTGTGGAGTGGATCAAGAAAATGTACAAGATATCTACCTCTGCACACCCACACAGGAGTCATTGTTCACGTTCTCGCTCAAATCGACAAAGGCGTACATTGCTCAGAGAGTCGCATGTATTCCGTCTCATATCAGCCTGGATGCTTGGAAGAAAGCCTGGGAGGATGTTGTTGCAGCAAGCCCTATCCTGCGAACTCGTCTGGCCCCGCTCCAGGACCCAGGCCTTCAGCAAATTGTTGTGAAGGAAGGTGTCTCCTGGAGGTACTCCACCGACCTAGACCAATATCTCGAGAATGACCGAAACGAGAGGATGAACCTTGGACAAAGCCTAGCTCGGTATGGCCTTGTCAGCAATGCAGATGATGACAAGCGGTATATGGTCTGGACTGTCCACCACGTTCTCTACGACGGATGGTCAGAGCCAATCGTTCTCAAGCAAGTCAGCGATGCCTTGCAGAACCAATCCGTCGCGATCCAGACACAGATGCGGAACTTTGTCAAGTATGTACGCGATACAGACGAGACCGCCATGCATGACTTCTGGCGACGGGAGTTGAAGGGCGCTGTCGGGCCTCAATTCCCCCGCTTGCCCTCGCGCGACTTCATGCCAACTCCCAATGGCCTGATCGAGCATCAAATTTCCCTCGAGACAGGTGCCGGATCACCTTTCACGATGGCTACATTGATCCGCGGTGCATGGGCGCTCGTTGCATCCCAATACACTGGAAGCGACGATGTCGTATTCGGTGAGACACTCACTGGTCGTGATATTTCCCTGCCGGGCGTGGAGAGCATCGTCGGACCACTGATCGCAACAATCCCCATCCGCATCCAGGTCCGCCGGTCCAGCTCAGTCGAATCGTACTTGCAGACGGTACAGCAAACCATCTTGGCTCGCACACCCTACCAGCACATGGGTATGCAGAACATCAGAAAGGTCAGCCAAGATGCGCAGTATGCATGCGAAGCTGGCACCGGTCTGGTCATCCAGCCCGATCCCGAGTACGTGGGTAGCGATCTCGGGTTTGAGCTTGGAGATGTTGTCCGTGAGGCGCTTCATTTCAACCCATATCCGCTCATGGTAGCCTTTGGAATCCGCAAGGGGGGTCTCAGGGTTTGCGCCAGTTTCGACAGCAGCCTGATCGAGGGTTCGCAAATGCAGCGGATCCTTGCGCAGTTGGAAACCGCTTGCGTGCAGTTGTCCAAGGGCCTTGACAAGCGCATTGATGAGATCTCTTGCCTTCCCGAAGCGGAACTGAACCAAATCTGGCAATGGAACCAGGCTCCTCCACTTTCAGTGGACGAAGCCTCTGGCAACCTTCGCGCCTATGCAAGCACCAAACAAGGATCGGTCTATCCTCGTGCTGTTATTCCTTGGGTGTGTGATGCTCGCAATCCTGATTTGTTGTCGCCCATCGGCAGTGTTGGCGAGCTCTGGCTTGAGGGGGCTTGCCTCTCCGGGGAAACTGTCAAATTGCCTGCCTGGCTCGCTGCAGGAAGCTCTGAATGTGCTGGCCGATCAGGAAATGTTCAGCCTACAGGTGACATGGTCCAGCTTCAAGATGATGGAAGTCTGATATTTATTGGCCGCAAGGAGAATGTTGTACCCCTTCAAGGACATGCAGTGGACATCGCAGATCTCGAGTCACATTTCGCAAAACATCTTCCATCAGGAACTCGCGCCGCTGCGTCTGTGTTCCAGCCGTTGAGAGAAGGCACTCAGAAAGTGACTGAGCAAGAGCTTGCTGTTTTCATCGAGAGTCAGCTTTCTCAGGAAGACAGTGTAAGAGTCATGCCGGCGAAATACGAGATGATTGGAGAGGAGACGACTATCTGCGATACTATTTCCGTTTCTCTTGCCGTGTCATTGAAGAAGCTTGACAAATTCATCCGAGACTCACTGCCATCCTACATGGCCCCCTCTGCATATGTTGTGGTTGACAAATTGCCCGCTGAATTGGAACAGTTGGACCACACGTCTCTCAACAAATTGGCCTCGAAGATCCCGCAAGGTGTTCTTGAACAGCTTCGTGGGGGCTTCAAAGAGGCATGGACAAAGGGCTTGGCGCATACAAATCTATCGCCCACAGAGAAGATCCTGCAATCCGCTTGGGCGAACATCCTCCGGTTGAGCCCGGAGCAGATTGACGTCGACGATAACTTCTTCCGTCTTGGAGGCGACTCAGTCTTGGCAATGAAATTGGTGTCCAGTCTCCGCACACAGGGACACAGCTTGTCAGTGGCCGATATCTTCCAACACATGCGTCTTGGCGATGCAGCCAAGGTGTTAAAGGTGGACCAAGCGAAGGAAAGCGCCACGCCATACAAGCCTTTCTCCACGCTGAGCGATCTAGATGTCAAGCTGTTCTTGTCCTCGGCCGTCCGGCCCAAGCTTGCTAACCCAGGCTGGCCCATCGTTGATGTGTCTCCAGTTACAGATTCGCAAGCGCTCGACATCAGAGGAACCATTGGAGTACCACGCACTTCAATCCAATACACCATGCTGTACTTCGACCAAAACATCGATCGCGAGCAATTGCTACGCGCCTGCACAGACCTAGTCAAGACCCACGATATTCTACGCACTGTCTTCATCGAACATGGATCGTCCTTCCTTCAAGTTGTCCTCCAAGACGCACATGCCCCTGTGGTTATGCACCAGGCTGACAAGGAGATTGAGCAATACGTCACCGAGCTCTGCACAACAGACATCGAGTCAAACTTCGAGCTTGGATCACCATTCCTCAAGATCTTCCATGTCCAAGGCACCGACGGAAAACACTGCCTAGTGCTAGGCCTCTCACATGCCCAGTATGATGGTGTTTCCCTCCCCAGACTACTCCAAGACTTGGAGACCCTGTATGCCGGAGGCGAGGTTGTGGACTTTGAGCCATTTGCCTCGTATATGGCACGAGTTTCCGACGGACGCCTCCAGACCCAGGCAATCAACTACTGGGGCGATCTGCTTAAGGACTCGACACTGTCTGTGCTCTACGGAGCCTCGGCCCAGCCCACAGACAAAGCCATATTCCACGAGAAGGCGGTTGAAGGATTCCAGCCTGTCCAGGAGATCACGACGGCAAACGTGCTCACCGCAGCGTGGGCACTGGTACTCGCCCGTCGTCTAGGAAAACCCGATGTGACATTCGGCACGGTGACCTCAGGCCGAACGATCGACCTAGCAAACGTGGAGAACGTTATGGGTCCCTGTTACCAACTCACTCCTGTCAGAGTGAAGTTCGAGCCCCAGTGGACGGCGATGGATCTGTTGCGCTTTGTGCAGTCACAGAGCGCCGAGTCTGCGGCGCACGATTTCCTCGGGTTCGACAAGATCTCAAAGGAGTGCGCAAAGTGGTCATCGGAGGCACGATCCTTTGACTCGATTGTCCATCACCAGGACTGGGATGATTTCGATAACATGCCATTCGCTGGATCTTCTTGCAAGGTTGATATTTCAAACCCACATGGCGATGCCGCTTATCCCTTGAAAGCTGTCTCGTTTGTGCGCGGTGGGAAGATGCATGTTGGATTTGTTGGAAGTGAAAGGGACGCAACGTTTGTGGATGCCGCTCTTGATGAGTTGGCCGCTGCTGTTCAGGAGCTGTCGGGTTGTCGCTCTGAGCCCTTGGTGATCGATGCCTGATTATGTTATATGAGATATGAAGTTTTTTTTTGTAAAGCAGATAGATTGAAGATATTATTTTTATTATGTCTTTAGTGCCAAAAGCTCTATTTTCGTATTTGTCAGTTTATAATATATAAGAATAGTTGGCCGCATAAGCTTGTAATGTCGTTTCAGTAGTCTTTCAGATATCATTTTGTTTAGATAGGTCGACGGGGAAAAGGGCCTTTTTACGTACAACTTTTGATTGTACAGAGCGGCCACTATACCGCTGCGTAGGAGTCTACAAAATCATAAACAGCTGGTATAGCGAGTGGTGTATCCATTGAAATTGAAACAAATAGGGTACATACGTCGATGAAAATTCAGCTCACAAGTGCCTGTCACAGAAGGAAAAGAAAGAAAAGATGGAAAGTAGACATGGGACGCTCAAATGCACCGAGTGGTATCTAGTCGTCACAGCAGAAATGATGATAAAACAGCCCAGAAGGAAAGATGGGACAGAAAAGAAAAGAAAATGCCCGGAAAGGGGGTGTGTAGGGAATGGCAGGTAGAGTAGTAGGGTATGAGACAACAAGGGAATAAGGAAAGCCTAGGTCAAGGCGAGGTGAATGTATAAAAGAGTTGGAAGGGAAGAGATGATTAGAACATGCCTCCGTCGACGGGGATAGCAGGAGGTGGGTATTGAGGAACAGCTGGCGGGGAGCCATGCATGGATCCCTGACGCGATCGTCCATGCAGATTACCGTTCTCGCTTGAAGTTTTACGGAGACGGTTGCGGGAGCGCGGACGTTTTTCATCATCTAGGAAGCCACTCTGCTCTTCCGCGGGGCTCGGGACGGGGGAAGCTACCCGCGACAGGTCGTTCTTGTCGCTTTTAAAGGCGCCCAAGATGGTTTGGGTGGCGGTCCCGCGGCGACGGCGTGGGTTCATAGGTGGAACTGGAGGTGCGCCGCTGGATGAAGGCAGCGCGGATCCGGGAGGGAGACCGACGAGAGGGACATCTGATGTGGATGAGACAAAGGTAGGCTCCGAGATCTGCTTCTTGTTCACAGGCCGTTTCAAGAGGGAACCATGTCCCAAACCACGTTGGGGAAGCTGCGAGCTGTTGGATGCAGAGGCTAGGGATGTGGACGAGCTGTATTCCGGCATTTCGTTCAGCGGAGGCGTGGCATTGGCAGAGTAGGCCGGGGCGGCAGGTGGGGGCCGGGGCGAGGCACCGATGATCGAGGACGTGTTGGACTGTGAAAACTGGAATGGCCGCTCGTATTGGAAGCTGGGCGTGTTGGATCGGCTAGTACTGCGATGTCTGCCCGAAGCGGCAGAGGAAGCGCGGTCAAAGTTCACAGAGTCAGACATTTCTGCTGATGGACGACCTGACGTAGGCATGGGAGGCTCAGAGCCCTCAGGAACAACGAATCTTTCATGTGCAATGATTGAACCCTCGTCCACAGTTTCAAGGTCATCCCGTTCGCGAAGTCTGGTTCGACTCTTGGACCGGCCTGATGCATCCGAGCCTGCACGATCTCTCTGGTCTCGGAACGGGGAGTGGCCACGGCTGCGGCTGGACTCGCGCGAGTCTCCGTGGCTGTTGTCGCGGCTCAAGGATGGCATACGAGACCTGAGCGAACGCTCTGATCCAATGTGGGGAGAGCTCGAGTTGGAGTGTCGGCCAAAGTTGAAAGAGGGCCTCTCCTCTTCACGCCACGAGTCATCTGAAGAGAGAGCAGGGGTGGACGCATTACCACCGACATAGCCGAATAGCTTCTTCTGATCCGGCTTTCCGCCGCCCTGTTTACTAGACTTGTGCTTCAACATGGCGAATGCGTTACCTGCCCGGGACAAGTCTGGAGTTGACCGGCCCGGGGTGGGGCTGCTCGAGCGGCTTTCGTTCTCAGCAACACTTCGCAGCTTCTCCTGCACCTTTCTACGCCTCTCTGCCAGCTCGATGGCGAATTCCTCTCGCTCTTTTTGGGTCTCGGTGCTCCCATGACGACGATGATGAAGTTCTATTTCCTCTCTCCAGGAGGGGGTGTTCGATACGGAAGCTGTGTCGGGAATTGTTCCAGGTGCGGATGACTCTACGCTGTTTCGGGAAACCGTGCCCTCCGCAGAATGTCTAGAGGGAGACTGCGAGCTTGCAGTTCCTGGTCGGGTTTCTGATGATGGCCGGCTCTTATCGGTGGGGTGTGTGATCGTGGGAAGGGAGGTCGGTGGTTGGGGGCTCGATCTCTGAGCCGCGATATTACCGGCATAGCTACCGTTCTGGAGAGGTGAAGGAGGCAAGATGGCAGATCTGTCACTTTCCTGGCGCAAGTGAGATCGAATCATTCCCCCCATTCCGAAGCCATGCTCTGGTTGCAGGGTTGGCGAGTCAGGTCTCTTGGGTGTGTTATCGCTAATTTCAGAAGATGAAATTGCGAAATCAAGGTCATTCTCGTTGATTGGTCTAAGGTCGCCTAGATCGGAGTATCTCACTTCAGGGAGTGTTTCAAGGTGATCCTTTGTGGCACTTGACTTGTTAGGTGTTACGCTGGAGTGCTGAAGTGGGGGGCCGTACTCGGTAGCCGGCGAAGCCGCAGATGGGTTTCCGCGCGAAGAGGGATTCTCTCCTTCATCGCCAGACTCGCTCGCGCTTGAGTTGGCACAAAAAGTCCTCACCCCAGGTCTAAAAGGAGAAGCCTCAACGCTGGACGCACAAGAATGATCGATGCCGCGATGCGCATCACTGCTGTAGTGAGAGGACGCGGACCCTGCTCGGGAACGATAGCTGGACTTGGACAGTCCCCGAACACGGCCTACGGGCTCTGCGGGCAGAGGTCGGCGCGGAGGTGATGCACGGCGCGGAGGCGGAGTCTCTCGTCCCTGGTGCATTTGAAGCTGGCGGCGGGAGAAGGCCTGCTCGTCGAAACCAGTGGTAGGCCGGCTAAACAAGCCCATGGCAGTAGCCTTTCCATGATCTTCTGGGTGAAGCGATGCCGCCAAAAGCGAGGAAGCCTCGTCGTTTTCGCTTGTCGGTGGGCTCAGGGGAGGAGCCCCAAATGTTGCGGCTGTGGGCGAGAGACGGTCTTGGAGCGCAGGTTCTCCGGACATGCGGGGCTTCGGTGACGTTGCTGACGAAGGGGGGCTAGTCGGCTGTGAGGTAGAAGGCGGCTCGACAATTGCAAGCTTTTGGAGGCGGCCTCGCAGGTTAGTGGCACTTCTGGAGTAGTTGCGGTTCAAAGAGGGGAGGTCGGGAGTGCCGGCCCGCTGGCGACTCAGACTCTCCAGGCGGTTCAAGGCCGAGTTCTGCTGGTTCTGAGCAGCCTGGGCCAATCCTTGTTCATAGAGACGACGGCTACGGATTGAGCCATTGCGCGGGGTAGACATCCCGAGACCAGGTCGGGGGGCCTCATGAACGGTTTCCGGGAACGGATAACCAGTCACTGGAGATTGGGATGGATTCGACGGTGACTCGTCGGCCGAGGTTGCTGCAGTTGATGTAGGAACTGTTGACAGGGGTCCAGACGCGGTGGAGGAGTACGTGGCTCGGCTATTAGACGAAGCGGTTGAGGCTGCATACCCAGATTCCCGCATGGCCTCCGCCGTCCTCTCTTCCTTCTCCTTGAGGCGCAATCGCTGGAAGGCAGATAGGTTCATGTCGTTCTCGTATATCGGCTTTCCCATGGTCCGGTTCCCACTCTCTGGCGCATCGGGGGTTGTTCCAACTGGGGATCTGACCGGGATCTTGTAAATCTTTTGGCGACCTCCGAACAGATTATTGCCCTCCGCGCGGCGGGCTCTGCTCATCATACTACCCCCCTGAGAGCGATCATCGTCTGTACCATATCCATCCCTACCGGAGGCGAAAGAAGTGCGGTCGAGTGCAAGGGAGGGTCGGCTACCGTCATTAGAGCAAACTTCGTCAATATCGGCGAGCATCGCGGGGCTGTGACCGAACAAATTGAGTCGCGAAGCGCGCTTGGGAAACAAAACGCTATCGTCACTGGCCTTGCCTAGCATTGACTGTGGGTCATCTTGTTCCTTCAGCATGCTAAATCGAGCAGATAGCTTAGGCATTAGCAGACTAGTTCGGAAGTTGTCTGTCGAGGGCAATGCGGCTGATAGGTCGAAATCGGGTGTGGGTTCTGGTGTCTCCTTCTTCTTCGATGGCTTCAGACTGAATCCCGATGAGGCTCCTTCTTGGTCCTCAGGCTCCTTCGCCTTCTTGTGCTTGCGGAATCGATTCATCATGGATGGTAGTCTTCGAGGCGCTCAGAGGCCTCGTAGTAGGAAAGGAATGCGACTGGGTAATATAAGATTGAATGAATGTCGATAGTTTTAGCGAGTGTAGTAGCTTGAGAGTTGATCAGTGTCCCAGTTCTGGCTCAATGCCTTCAAAGTGACTCACTGGATATCCTTATCCAAAGAAAGAAATGAGCGGCATGACCTTCAAGTGCAACGACAAGTGCAGATTGAGGTCAGGGAATGTCTAAAAAGAGTGCAAGGAATTCCAAGTTCAAGCCGTGTACTCTGTACTATGAATGGTCTGGATCCAAGGCCAAAGTACTTAGCGGGGATTCACAGATCACAGCATAAGAATAAAACGCAGGTAAAGTTGGTCGAGAAAGAAATTCAAAAAGAAACGATGGGGAAATTGACGCGAAGAATGCGAGAGGGGAGATTTGCAATGGATCCAGAACTGTTACTCCCCCAAGGCTCTCTTAGCGGCATACCAGGAAAAAAAATGTAAAAAGAGGGATCTAGATGATCGTCCTAAATTAGTGTCCACCAGTCGATCAATATTAAGGATATATTATATTTTTTTTTTTTAGATCAACTGTTTAATATAGCATAGTTATTTGTATATAATATAGTATTTGTATGTTGTATATGTTTTTATTTACCTCCAAATGTTTACGTTGTACTGCATCTTTGTGAAGCAGGGGCTTCCCGAGACTGCATCCATGGTCCAATGTACGTATGGTATGGTACCAGTTACTTAAAAAAAATAGTCCAGATCCTCCATAGAGAACATCCAATCTCACAAAATTACTGTAATCAATTTTCACCCCCCTTGCGTAAGATATTAAAATGTCAAGGATCACATCTTCTCACTGGAACCTGGGGCGGAACGCCACCCTAACTGGATAGGTCTGACTTAATTGCGGCCAATTCCCTTCGAGACATTCGATCTCGTGTTTTCCTGAAACCGGGGGACTCCGTAAGGGCAAAAAAAATACACTCGGTAGTTCCGGTGGGCTGGACACGGGAAACACCAAGATCGTCGCCCCATTGCTTCATTCCGAACGGAGGAGGATTTTGATCTGGAAGGTGCTCAGGTGTCCAATCTGTATCAAAAAGAAATATCAGAGTCACACTACAGAGTACCTAAGCATTGTAGTCCTTGCTTAGAATGCAAGGAAACTTCATTGTTAACCCTGGGGTAGAACAACATGGAGGCAGATGGCCGCGATCTGGGCATATGCTGTACCCATGGACCTTTCCGTGGTATTATGTAATCATGCGGTGCAATAAAGTTAGAATGTATGTTGTAGAAATTTCGTTGAGCTCATCTGCAATATGTCGAATACATTGAAATATGAAAAACGAAGCCACAATATGAGGCTGTAAGTCTGCACATAATAGGCCCATGAATGTTCCGTACTGCAGACTCTACGGGCTTCCAACTTCCTAAATGGTTCAGAGGCTGAACCATGGTAGAAGCCCAGATAAAGTCCAGAGTCCTCCAAATTTTTTATAGTTCATATTGAACTTCTATAATAACAATAATAGAATAGAAAAAAAGTAAGAATATTAGAAAAAAAGGAGCAAAATTCTTTAGCGCATCTTTCTTGACAGCCGTTTGGGTCCTACAAGCTTTTGAAACGAAGTTGACTACCGAAATCGTATAGCCCTTTCAAAAAAGAAATGGCAAACCGTCCAGTTTTGGTATGCCCCTGACTAGTCCCAATGTGGATATACTAATTTAACCTTGGAACACTTCCATTCTTTTTTTTTTTTTTTTTTTTTTTTGCACTGACATTTTAAATCCCAAGTTTAAAGTACCATTAAATTAGATATACAATGCTTTCTAACATAAGGCACTTTACCGGAAAGCATCCAGGGCACTCTGTGGGACCAAATCCTCGTGGCCGAAAAATTCGATTTTTTTTAATAAAAAAAAGAAAGGAAAAGAAATCTCCGACATTGGACATGTCAATTGTCTGAAAAAGTTCTAAATATAATGTGCCATACCTATTACCCCGTCCCTGTACGGAGTACACATGTCACTACATTGTCACCTTGCATGATCTATGCTTTAAGAACATTGAATGCAAAGAAAAATCTGATATCCGATAACTCACGATTAGCTCGGAATTCAGGAACCGATCACAAACATCAATATCCGATGTACGAGGTCAAGGAACATCCATCATAGTACTCCGTACTTCGTACACCAAACCAACGGAAACTCAACAGAAAAAAAGAAATGAACGAATATTATAATTGGAGAACCCCCCTCCTCCCCCTCCCTTACCAGTGAAGGATTGCTGAGACCGGGCCAGCCCCAATTCTCTCGATGTGTCGTATGGCCAAGGCGGAACCAGGATCCGCCCATTGGCTATTCTGTACTCGTAAGCGATGATTTAGCCTGAGGTCCCACGGGTATCGGGTACAGCCATCATATTCGGATGCCTAGTTGGACTTTGAGGCGCTCTTTTACTCGGCTGTGTTGGTGGAGTTGACAGTTGAGTTTGGTTGTTCGATCCTTAATCAGAGAAAACTTTAGAGTGGACTTGTATTAATTTACTTCAGACGCGTTGGATTCTAGAACACACAAGGAATTGAGCTTATTGGTTTAGCCCCCTTTTTATAACCTTTATACCCCCTCCGTAGTCCCCCGTAAGCCCTAATTACTCCATACAACCTTGACAGGGCTATATGCACCTGAACACTTTGTATGGCATGCTTCGTGCATGCAGTCACATGGGCATCACATGTGAGTTCACATTCACGGGGTATTCAGTCTTAGTATTCGACAACCTGACTCGCATTATCTCTATTGATGCCTCTAGAGACATACATATCAAGGATCAAGAAATCAAGGATGTATGTTGTATAACACACTACAAGACCCACTTCATGTGCTTGGCAATTGCCTCTGATAGCCAGGTTCTATCTATGCTATATACAACTTGGCGAACGTGATATCATAGGATGTTTCAATCTTTACACAAGGGTCATCCTTGATAACATTGTAGTATTAAAGTTCGGGGCAGTTCCAGTTTAAGTGAGTGCAATAGAGCTAATAGCGGTAGCAATAGCAGTTATCGAAGAGGACGGTCCCTCTGTAACAACCCCGGCTGGTGCTCCTTCTGAAGTAGTTGTCTTACTTGCGGAACCAGTCACAGCTGTACTTGGTGACAAGGTAGTGGTGGTCCCTGTTCCGACACAGAAAGCCCGTGTCTCAGTCTCGTCGAGGTTGGCATAAAGGGTCGTATCGCAGTCCCCTGTCAGCCATGAAATCCCTAGGACAAATTCAGCCATTGTTATGTTGTAGTCAGAAATCAATATACTGCATGTGTAGACTGGATTTCGGTTAGCATCTGAATAAAATTACATATGCACTGGCCAAGCTAGAGAAGCTGTACGCATAGCTTGCGGCATAGCTACCTTCAGCATCAAATCCATCAACAGTGCCAAAAC
The DNA here is from genome assembly GCF_001561935.1 of Penicillium griseofulvum. Lineage (NCBI taxonomy): Eukaryota > Fungi > Ascomycota > Eurotiomycetes > Eurotiales > Aspergillaceae > Penicillium > Penicillium griseofulvum. The sequence continues at coordinate 262,183 of NW_024467419.1, forward strand.
AATTGCAGTTAGCGATCGTATCAGGCTCGGTGGCATTAGTTGGCATACAGTCAGTCCAGATGAAGCTAGGTGCTATTTCTATTCATATTAGTGCCAGAATATAGGAAGTATAGAAGAGAGGATTTGGTACTTACCCGTACTGTTCTGATACCGCAGGACACAGTAGCTGTGAGCCGGATCTAAAGTGCAAGTGCTGATGATATTGGTATCCAAGCTCGGGTTCCAGGCAAACTATTCGTCGAATGAGACTTCATTCGATGAAGGTGTTGTTGGTTTGATTGTGGTAATAAATGCACGCTGAGAGGTACCAGGCAACTTCGAGGTTGTTGTTGATTATATATTGTTTATCCGATCCAGGCGAAAGGAAGAGTAGGATATCATCATCCGGACAGAATCCCTGCAGTGGGAGGACAATAAAGCGATACCCCCATTAATGTACTCTGGCAGTGGAACATTGCTTATCTCGGATTCATCGATGGCTTCTGCCAGGTTTTCGATGTGGGTGATGGCGAACACGGTAAGGATCTTCTTAGATAGGTCGATGGCAAAAAGAGTGGAAAGAGGCTTTGTGCAAACGACTTTTCGATGTATAACCTCTGAAAAAAGGACGTAGTTTGTGCTTAGACATGTCCAATACCCGTAGGAACTAATGAAGCGTGAATTTTAAGTAAACATATATTAGCGTCGCCTAATACAATACTTTCCAACATGGGATATTTATCTACAAATAAGCCGTGACAATTTTGCGACAAAGCAAAAGGTTGAGGATAGTATCTCATAGTTTGCTCGGATAGAATCATGCAAGATGTACCATTGACAAAAAAACGAAAAGCTGCACGCTCGCTCAATTCTCCATCAGAAAGGGACCACCATTCTCCATCTCAAATTACCACACTAAGTCCAGATGATTCACAAGAAGGGAGCAGGACAAGTAAAGCGAAAAGGAAGAAGAATATAGAAGACAGGGGGAGAAAGGAGGCTCCTTTTCATTCATACATGATCCCATCCAATCTAGAAGGGGAAATCAAGAAACACAAAAGAAAGGGTCGTCTGCTCATAGCGCAATAGCTGCAACAAAAAGGTCGAATTCTCAAACCGGAATCCTTTCATCCATTTACTTGCTGGCTTCCCAGCCCACCCAGCTACGGGGCATCACTCGCCAGACCTTGCATTCGCCACTGCGGAGGTCGTTTAGCTTGAAGCTCTCCATCTTGACCTTCTTGCTCTCGCGGCCTTGCTCCCAGGCTCGGATCTTCTTCTTTGTGCCATCCCAATCGACCACGATGCCAACGTGGTCGGGCTTTCCAACCTCCGCGCTGTACTTCTGGTGCATGGTGCCGCGGTGGCCCTGGAATCGGGCGTTGCGGAAGCTGACAATGTCACCGGCGCGGATTTCGTCGTTCTGAGTCACAGAGGCATTGGCTAGGTTGGAATAAACCGAGGCACCATATCCGCGGGTCCCCACGGGAAGTAGTGCGTCGGAAAGAGGGCTGAGAAGATACTGGACCAGCCCGAACGGAGTGCCATCCCCAACAGTAGAGTTTTGGATCGAGTTGACAGCTTCCGAGATTCGCGTTCCGAGCTGAATATGGGCCTGCTCAAGCTGGTCCTGGCGAAGCGGGAGCGGCGGGGGTTCATGACGCTGCTCGAAGGAAACATCCGCAGGGTTCTTAGGGTCGAATTGAACATTCAAGACTGTCTGAGAGTAATCGAGGAACAGGATGTATACATCCTTCGAGACTGTAGTTTTGCCACCGCGGTTCGTGGATGCGGTTTCCTCGATCTCGAAAAGCAGATCACTGCGATTCTGGAAAGCTGGAGGCGGAGTGTTTGGTTTGGTCCACCAGAGGGTATACTCGGCGAAATCAACATCAGTGGCAATGTAGCCTTGGTAGCCTTGGTCAATAGATGGACGAGAAACATCCATAGACCGACGAACGTTAGGCTGATTTCTGAGAAGATCCATAGATGCCCGCTGGGTTCGGGCTGTGGACGGAGATGGCAACCCCGGAGCCTGGCTTTGCGGAGGCAGAGGAGCCAGTGAAAGACGCTTCTCATGCAAAGGGGAGGGTCTTTCTTTTACCGGGCTTTGTACAGGGGGTGCATCATAGAGATCGTCGTATCCATCGGCTGCTTGTTGCGGTGGGGGAGGAGGAGGAGCCTCTGGGCGGCCGTGCGGGAGGGGCGGAGATGTGGGAAGACCATGTCGGGGAGCGGAGTAGTTGAAAGGGTCATACTCAACATCATCGTCATCGCTAACTAGCTCTCGGGGCGGGGGAGGAGGAGGCGGCCCCCTGGGTGTGTCAATAGACGCACGTGCATTTCGGGGCGGCTGGTTTGGGGGCGGAGGCGGAACTGCTCTGGGAGCCGTAGGTGGAGGAGGAGGGGGATGCCGGGATTCCTGGGGGCTGCGCGGGGACTGAATAGAATGGTCATCGGTCGTAATACCCTCGTCAAGACTGGAGTCACGTTCGTGGGCTTTCAGAGCATCCTTGTGTTTCACTCCCGATGCGATATCAGTGTCGTAATCTCCATCATATTCAGTAACCTCTCCTTCCGCTTCTTCTCCAGCCTGTCGAGCAGGGGACAACGCACTCATGCGACTATCAGCGGTAGATCGGCGACGAAGCTGATCCGGAGGCGGTGGAGGGGGAGCGCGGCCTTGCGACGATGGTGGCATGGGTGGATTGACAGGAATAGGAGGTGGTACACGGCTAGCTCTCTTCTCAGCTGCAGGGGTTGAAGCCGTAGAGGGCACGGGGTCATATGTTTCGGCACGGCGAGAGTCAATCTGATCAGGTATCGCAGGTGCAGGCACAGCTGGTGGAGCAGCTGAGGTATTCAAAGACAGACTAGATGTGTGCACCGACAATTCATCATCGGACTCGTCACCCTTATCGGCAGTGGTGGGCCGTGGTAGAGGAGGAACCGGTCGGGCTGTGTATCATGGTCAACCCCAGGTCAAGTAACTTGTTTCGGGGTCTAAGGTACTCACCTCCAGGAACTGGCGGAGGGGAAGCCGGTGGCTCACCTGGAACAGTCGGGACGGGCCTTGACTCTCGAGGAGGTGGAGGTGGAGCCGAATGATCTGCGAACATCAGGAATTGAAATCCTGCATTAGGCTGCGGGAGAATATCTTACCTTGGGATGGGGGAGCCGGGACCGGACGATCAATAGAAGCACGAGGCAGCGCACCCTCGTGGATGACCTCCTCGACGTCTGGCGTCTCGAGTGCAGAGTGTTGTTCCGTGAGTGGAGTTGCTAAAGGCTCCTCCACTTCCTTCTCCACTTCAGTAGAAGAAGGTACCGGCTTGCTAGCCACGTGCATTCCAGGGAGGGGAATCATAGGCACTGGGGGGGCATTGGCCGGGGAGGTGGGCTCAGATTCGGGCTCTGCAAGCCTCTTCTCTGACTCACCGGGAGTCTTGGGCTTGCGAACACCACCGGCACCAGACATGCCTGGCATACCTCCGGCAGGCGGGCCGAAGAGACCCATCATACCCATGCCGCCACTCATCTTGGCCATCCGCTCGCGCAGTTCCATTCTGCGCTTGGTTTCAGGATCCATTTCCTCCTCCTCCTCCTCCTCCTCTTCTTCTGCATTGCCCTGATCTTCAGCATCTGCCTCAGCAGTTTGCTCGACTGTGCGAGTCGACTGTTGACGCTGGGCGACGGGACGAGGCTGAGGCTCATCTTCCTCATCATCCTTACCAGTGGACGTTTCACCTGCATCTTCGGAGTCCGCAGCAGCCGAGTAGTCGGCATCATTGGCGTCACTCGCGACTTCTTGTGTGGGCGAGAACGGAGCAGCAGGCTGTGAAGGAGCCGTGGCCCTCAGTGTATCAACACTAGGATCTCGGGCGGCCGACGATTCTTCAACAGACGGTGACTCCTGTTCCTCATCAAGGGCTGCAGGAGCAACAGGTTCATCCATTGACTTCTTAGGAGCAGGGCGGGAGGGCTTTTCTTTCTTCTGAGCTGCTTCGGCATGACGCTGAGCTTGCTCTAATTGCTGCTTCTGGAGCAATGCAATTCGGTCTTTCAAACTAGTTGGCTTGGGCTGGTCCTCGGCGCCCTCTTCGCCGCCTTGAATCGGAGCAGGCCGGCTTTCAGAAACCGGGGGCTCGCGGGCAATTTGTTCCTTCACATCGGGATCCTCGTCTCTTTTGTAGATCTTGGGTGCAGGTTCTCTCGGTGGAGGCTTGTAGGCGTCCCGGCTAGGAGGTGGTGCGACGAAAGGCTTCTTGACGAAGGATGGCTGGGAACCGCCCGGTTTAAACGGGGTAACGGGTGCTGCTGCGGGCTTGTTAAATGCAGCAATGCGATCCCTGAACGACGACCCCGAGGGTTTCTCCGCTACGGCTGGAGGCGCAGGTTTTGAGGGTGCCTTGGCTGCGGATTCAGTTGGGGCCACGGGAGGTACGGGAGCGGGCGCCTTTGCCGGCTGCGAGGGTGGGGATACAGCTTCTGCTATAGGCGCACTCGCAGATAGAGGAGGAGACTGGGGGAGAGGCGACTGCGAAGATGTAATCTCATGATCTTCCTCTGTGGGCTGCACCTCTGGTTCGGGCTCGGGCTCAGCCTGCTTGCTTTCGACCACGGGGGACTCCACTGGCACTGGCTCGGGCTCTTTTTTGGGTCTGGGTCGAGATGGTCTCGGAGGGGCCGGAGGCTCATATTTCTCAACGAAGTTTTTCGGGAATATGCCCTCCTTCTTGACCCCCTGGGCGTCTGAGTATTCACCGTAGTACCAATCATCGTCCTCTAGGGCGGTGACGGTCACGATTTGACCGATCGGGAAGTTGAGATCGTCATCGTGGTCCGAAACATACTCGAAGACCGAGCGAACCGTAAAGGGCGGACCTGACATCTGGAAAGTCAAGTCCGAGGTTTAGACTTGGGATAATCGGTGTGGAGTGAGGAATGCTAAACGAGGCTGTGACGCAATGACGCTAGAATATCTGTACAGAGCAAATCGCCAGCTTCAATACGTTTAGCATGTAGCAATATTTAAGGCGAAACGAATCAATTCCTTTGTGGTACGATGGCGTGTCAGCTTAGTTGAAACGGACGACGTCAACGAGTGGGAGCCTACAACCAAGAGATGAGGGGGGGAGGGACGACAGAAGCACTCACGGGGAGAACCGAACACCCTATTCAGGGCCAGCAAAGAATCGATGCAATATGAAAAAAAGAAGAACAGGGTGAGAAAGACGAAAAAAAAGTATTAGGGGAGGAGGATGTAGAGAGGTGGTCGTCACTTGGCGGGATGAGGGAAATGGGCTCCACTGGAGACGATCGGCGGCTAACATCAACCAGGGAACACACACATGGGGGGAAAATGTGTTGAATTTCAAGTTTATATGATTGTTATATGCTTTTACATGTATATAGGCTAACTAGTTTTCAACGGAAGTATATTGGGTTAAGTATATCTATCGGTGGATATAGATGAACTTATATAAAGAGAAATATAAATTGTATTGAGTACATGGTATATAACATGTACAAGCTACTCCTTACAGTGATCCTAAAATAACATAAAAGTCAATACTTGAGGTAGATGCCCAAAGCCTACGTCAGCAGTGAAGTGTCTTAATTGAGGATCCGGGGGGGTTTTTGCCTCTTCCGCTTTGGAACCGAATTCTGCTAGTTTTATTTCATTTTTCGATTTCTCACCTCACAACTCAACTCATTTTCAAAATTGTCTTTCATATATTGCAAAGTCTCAATTCAAAATTATGGCACAGTCAGGGCCAAGCCATGCTCTCAAGACCTCTCTTCCCGAGACATACGCTGCTGTCAATGCCCAGCAACCCCCACCTTCATACCTATACCCTACTCAAGAAGAGCAAGACAAATACCTAGCAGGCAGGCCCGGCGCAACCCAGAAGCATCTGGAAGTCGCCCTGGAACACGCGCAACAGATTCAGACCCAGAAAGACGCCGAAGATATTATCCTAAACCGCATCCTGGAGCTCCTCGAACTCCCCTCTTCCCCGAAAGCCGACCCTGCCGCACCATCCCAAGAAGATACTATAAAATTCAAACACGCGCTAGCTCCATTCCGCCCCAGCGACTACGACAATCTAATCCTGGAGCGAAACTTCGAAGACTCGTGCGGATACACTCTATGTCCTCGCAAGTATCGCAAACAAGACAGAGGACCAGGAGGCGGGTTCCAATTTAAATACGGCCCCAAAGGAAGCGGGCCAGGGGGGCGCGGACGCAGCGTCGATATTGTTTCCGAGGACCGCGTCGAAAAGTGGTGCTCAGATGCATGCGCAGAGCGTGCTCTTTGGATAAGAGTGCAGCTTTCTGAGAAGCCTGTGTGGGAACGACGGGCCGGGGATACGCGGGGCACGAATATTCTACTGCTTGAGGAAGCTCGCGCCAAGCGCTTAAAGGCACCAGCGGCTACTAGCAGTGTATCTTCCGTTGTGGATGATTTGCAGAACATGGGACTTGGAAATCGCGATCGGTCCCAGGAGCTTGCGTTGGAACGCGGTGATACCAGCAGAATCCGTCCGGATGGACGCGTTAACATCGATATCAGAGAGAATCAGCGTGGCTCTCAGGCTCCTGTAGCCCCACAAATGCGCCCGGAGGATGCAAATGGCGGCTCCATTGAAGGATATATGCCCAGGGAGCAACTAAAAGTGGATGAAGATGGCGACACGGATTTGCTCAATCAACTCTGACCAAGTAAGGTTGCTATGGGACCCAAAGGGGCTTGTCGGCGTTTTACTTCTAATACCCGGTCAATGTTGACATTGACTAATGAGTAATGAACAATCTACGCAGAGACCATATATATATGGCTATAGGCTGGCCAGCAGGACTCATACGTACATATAGATATGTAGACATGAATCCAGACATGACTCAGACTGCCAAAGGCCTCGAGTCAGTTAGACCAAGGTACTCCCCAGTCCAACAACTCCTACATAGTCCAACCCAGAGAGTTAACTCATGGGTAGACATGAGAGAAAAAAAAATGGCAATCAAGCGTCATCTCCTTGCGGAGAATCGGCGACACCTTTCTCAAAGAGAATCATGTTTATTCATTCCTCATCCAGGAATAGCCTTCCACACTAAGCTAAGCCATGCTAGCCGGGCGAAAAGCCAGCCAGAACAGACATTGTCGGGGTAACCGCCAAAGATCGACCGTAGGCCAGAGATGAACTTTTTTTTTTTCGTTATTCCGGGCGCTGGATTTAGCGGGGACCGAAACGGCGGGGACGCTCAGCCTGCTGCTGCTGGCTGACAGCAACAACGTTGACCTTGAGGTTGTCGAACTGTAAAGGTATATTAGATATATTCCATGCTATGCACTGTGTAGGGAAAACTTACGCCCATGGACTTGAGAAGGTCCTTGGTGTCGGCATCAACGTCGAGCTGGCCGGACTCGGTCTGGGAGACATCGAGAGCGGAGACCTCAGGAACGTACTGATCCTTGCGCTCACGCTCCTCCTCCTGAAGCTTGAAGGAGATACCGCGGACGGGACCACGCTGGATGCGCTTCATCAAGTGGGTGGTGTAACCAGCGATCTAGAAAAAAAAATTCAAATCAGAATTGGAGGTCTCTCAAAGGGCGATGCCATTGTATGGAATCTCACCTTGTTGCGAAGACGCTTGGAAGCAATGATGGCGATCTCATCACAGATACGCTTGTTGGTCTCGAAGTCGAGGGTCAACTTGGGGTAGTAACGCTCGATGATGACCTTAGCGGAGCGCTTGACTGTCTTGGTACGGACGCGACCCATTTTGGCGGTTGTTGGCTGGCGGAATGAAGTTCGAAAGATCGAGAGTCGTCGTGCCGATTTGGATGAGTTTAGAGCAGGCTTTCGCTTAGTCCTGTGCGGGTCCTTGCCCTAGGCCCTAATAATGGAGTCACGTGGCACTTTACTGATTATGTAATATATTAATGCCACCTGGGCACCCGCGCTTGCTGTTTTAGGAAGGTAGCAAACACATCAAAAGTACATCATCCTTAAAGTGATATACGTACGATTATTCAAGTTGAACTTAATTGTCTTGTAATTTTCCTTTAAGTGGGGAATGGGGGTTTGCAATGTTCGCTGTGAAAATAACATGATATTGATGCATCTGATTTATATGACATAGTCAAAAACGAAAAATGAAAGTAGCTTTACACAAGCACCAAATCTATCATACATGGTACAATCCCTTGCACATCCAACCAGACTTCACCTATCCCTATGACCTAGAGTTGAGGTTGTTGAGAAGGCTGCGGGCGACGTCCTCTGTTCCCCTCGTTGGTTGCCTTCGGGGACGGTTCTCCGTGGAAGGCTGGAACCGAGGCTGGCCGAATGACTGCCGATCCAATCTTGGGACTAGCGGGGATGGGGCAGTGGCAACATCGGAGATGGTCAAGGTACTCGGCTTGTGGTGGTCTTCAATTCCGTAAGGGGCCTTGGCGGTTGCACTCGCGCGGTAAGATGAAAGGCCAATACGGCCCTCGGAGTCAATCGAAGCCCGGATGGGAGTGACCCAGTATTTACCTCCACCAGGGATGGACGCATCGAAGAAAGTCAGACCGGGGGGTGTGCCTTGCTCCACAAAGGTCATGGCATTCAGATCTTCAACAGCAATACCACCAATACCTGCGAGGGCCCGGGCCATGCGTCCCTTAAATCGGCCCTTGGGGCGCAAGATGCGAGCCTCCACGGGGCGCTGGTGGGCCTGTGGGCCAAACTGGGCATGGTTATGAATCAGAGCGTGTGATCGTGTGTATGACAGACCGGCAGATGGGTGTGTCTTCGGGGGTCCTGAGACGGCGTATTCGAATGAGGACAGCTTGGTTCCAGGGGATTGGTAATACTTGCGCCCGATACGCTCGCTAGGAACGGCAGGGGGGGAAGCGAGGTCAAGCAGATCAAAGACCACAGGTCCGAGAGCGAATGGGTCATTACGCAGAGTTTTGATATAGGCATTGAACTCCGCATCGGTGACAGTTGCAGGACGAGCTTCCAAGTCCTCTCCATTATCCTGTGCTAGTTTCCGTTTCTCAGCAGACCGCTTAGCAATAAATTGTTCACGAAGCTTCTGCAGGAGCTCAGGCTTCTTGCGGGTCACTTGTTTCAAGTACGCTGCGAACTCTGCCTCCGTCTGCCCAGCAAGCCAAGGACCAGTGTGTCTGAATTGTTTGGCACCAGGTTCCTGGAGACCCTGGCTGGTCTCGGTGTTATCGAGATGCGTTTCGAACGGACTTTGATGCCTTGGCACGACACTTGTAGCATAATTGACTTTGGAGGGAAGGGACATAGGCATGTGCAGCTCCTGGAACTTCTCGAGGGTCACAGTGTGATCTGCGGCGGATTCGAAGTCGGTGACATGTTCATAGGTATCGAGGGCGTGCAACCTGACTACGGGTCTCGATGATTTCTCCGATGTCGACTTAGCCGGTAAAGGTCGCTTCAATCCCCAGTCCCCTCGGGCTAGTGATGATTGCGGTGTAACGATCGAGGCTCGGATGGGGTGAGGCAGGGTTGCGGTGTTGGATTCCCTCAATGTTGGGTCACTGGGCCCATTGAGAGTTTTGGGGAGGGCGAACAAGCGCGATTTTCGCAGCAAGTTCGCCGTTGGCGACAGCCTGGCAGAGGCCATCTTGTTTAATGGATTGACTATGTAATCTTGGATTGCTGCCGCGAGAAAAGTTGACCGGAGAACACGGGCGAAAGCGGTACGGTGAGCGACAACGACTCAACCCGCAGTTCTAGATCTATACAACGCATCCAACATCTTCGAGCAATCTTTGCCGGGTAGATTATCTTCCTCATACATATGTGAAATGTAAGATGCGATTGGTGTTGGATAAAATCTGTTACTTAATATTGCTCTAAAATACGTAATTGTCCGACAAGGATATTGGAGTTGTTCTACAATGTGTATTCATTGACTCAATCTTGATCTATGAATGAAAAATATGGAAGGCAACTTCTAGTTTAAACACCAACAGCTAGGATAGAATCAACAGCGTCTGACACTGTCTGCTTCAGTGGGCGATAATTGAGTCCGAGAACCTTTTTCGACTTAGTATTGTCGATCCCATAGATGTTTTCCGGGAAGTCGCTGGGAGAGTCTGCAGGGGGAAGTTTAGACTCTAACTGGGGGTGAGTCTCGCGCATAATATCTGCAAGTTCCTTGTTCGAGAAATAGCCAGCGGTGACAAAGAATCTCTCGCCTCCTGCTTCAGGAACTTCAATGGCTCTGACATGTGCGAGCGCCACGTCACGCACATCCACCCACAGGAAATTGCCCGTTGGGGCTATTTTCTCCTTCATTTGACCCTGGACGAGATTCCTCATGCGCTGGTTCGAGGTGTTGATAGTGTCAAGGGAGTTGAGATAATGGACGATCGGGCCAAAGACCAGTGGTGGATTGATGGTAGCAATATCGAAATTTGGCTTTTCCTTGTCGACGAAGGCCCAGGCTGCTTTCTCCGCAAAGGTCTGGTATGGAACTGCCTTAGCACTTGAATTTGCCGACCATCAAACTTCACCTACCTTGCTACCACGGTAAACTTGCGAGTGATCCATCGCCTCTTCCCACGTCAACGGATTCCATTCTTTCTCACTGTAGACCTTGGGATGCTGCTTGCCGTTCACCATGGCCGCGTAAGATGACGTGATGACCACTCGCTTCACGGTAGGGGCGTATTCTTTGATTGCTTTTAAAATCCCGGTCGTTCCCTTGATGGCTGGGTCAAGGAAGTCTTTCACAGGGTCCTGAACGTTATAATGGAAAGGGGATGCGGTATGGATAACATAGTCAAAAGGAGGGCTTGATTTGACGGCCTGTTGCATTTCAATTAGTTGTGTATGTATTTAATAGGGAAAGGATATTCTACCTCATCAAATGCCCCATCCTTAGCTACATCATTGACAATCACATAAGATAGCTTCTCCTTCGGCACGTCGGGGTGAGCCTCGATAATCCGTTTTCCCTTCTCATCTGATCGAACAGTAATAACTGTATCAAAACTATTAAATCGTCAACCTTCAATCTCCAAGCAATAATGTGGCTAAACATACTCATGCTGTAGCAGAATGTCGACAATGTGGGCGGCAATGAAGCCACTGCCTCCTAAAGCGGATAGTCAGATTGGAGTTCGAGGGCAGACCAAAATCACATACCAGTCAAAAGAACTTTAACCATGATTAAATAATAGACGTCGATCAAGAATTGGGGATAGCAAAAGAGCGAGGAGGGCTTTTATGGTTCCCAAACCCCTCGATCCCGTCATCCCCCGCAACGGCCTATTACGGCCTAGAAAGCTTGACCGGCGATTATAAATACAATCCCTGGTGTTTAAGGAGTTAAGCTACTGCCTACATAGGTAATGTGGTTCAAATAGGCAATTCCGGAGTTCCGGAGAGCTTCTCTCTTATCTCTTTGATACATGATTCAACCCTTGTACATCTAGTAGAATCTTAGCGTGTGTCAGACCAAGGCCTATATATGATGTTAGCAGCAATGCCTATACTAAATATCTTTCATGCTTGCTTCCGCCACATATTCTCCCATGTGACAGGCTGCATCTTCTATATGATATTCTAATTCAATTGACTCATATCTATGTTAGCTACTACTGCCTGTAAGACTGTTCTGTGAAGCTTCGTCTAGGATGTGCTAGAGGCCTGGTATTAAATCACTTTATCCATATTGAGCATGTTAGTGTCTTCATAGGGAGTGAATTCATCTTAACGAAAGTTTGAACGAGCCTCATCACACTTATAGATGCAACCTTGGAAGCAACCATGTGCACTTCTAGCTCCGTAGAAATCTCAAGGGTACGAAACAAGCAAAGATAACCTCTTTCCTTGAAATTATGTTCACGATAAGCGCTCCAATGCCTTTCCATATGATATGGTACATGTACAGATATCAGATGCCTGAATCGTCAATGCCACCGGATCCTTTGGGTGATGTGTTTTGGCGGGGATGATATAACTCGATTCTTCGATACACTAGAATTTGAATAATTTTCAAATACCAGGGATCGTCAATATAGTGAAGATCGTCAAAATAAACAAAATAGTAGTGATCACTTATAGAATAGTAGATAGTCGAGAGTGCCAGAATCGCAGGGAGTCAGGGAGTCGGGAACTCCAAACTGGCCCGTGCACCCCTCGACCTTCTCCAAGCCTCACACATGACCCTCCCTCTACCATCCAACTTTATGCGCTCTGCGTGTTTTTATTTTATGGCCTAGACCTTGTATTCCAATGTCCACCCCGGGGTGTGATTTACAAATATGGCCCAAGCAGGTGCAATCACAGACGTGACCCAAAGGTTATTTGTGGAGCTTAAGTCGAAGAATGAGGAGGCCAGGGCCAGAGCTGCCTACGAGCTTTACGACAATGTCCTATCCGTGTCTAGAGGTATTTTCGATTGAAAACCCGAGACATTTAACTAGCTAACATATATCCTCTTGCAGATTGGCCGTCAGAGAAATTCGTGGAATTTTACAACGCCGTTAGCCAACGCATCGCCCAACTCGTGGTCAACGGCAGCGATGCAAACGAAAGGATCGGTGGCTTGTTAGCCCTCGATCGGCTTATTGACTTTGATGGCGTGGATGCCGCTCAGAAAACAACGAGATTTGCCAGTTACTTGCGCAGCGCCCTTCGCAGCAATGATAACGTGGTCTTGGTGTATGCGGCCCGATCGCTAGGCCGCCTCGCAAAGCCCGGCGGTGCTCTAACCGCAGAACTGGTGGAAAGCGAAATACAATCTGCATTAGAATGGCTACAATCCGAGCGTCAGGAAAGTCGACGGTTTGCAGCAGTGCTTGTGATCCGGGAACTGGCCAAGGGCTCACCAACACTCCTCTACGGCTTTGTGCCGCAGGTCTTCGAGCTTGTCTGGGTTGCCCTTCGAGACCCGAAAGTTCTCATCCGTGAGACTGCCGCCGAGGCCGTCGGCGAATGCTTTGAAATAATCGTGGCTCGTGATTCTCAAGTCCGTCAATCATGGTTTGCACGGATACACGATGAAGCCCTCCTGGGCTTGAAGTCCCATAACATCGATTGGATCCATGGCTCTATCTTAATCATCAAGGAGTTGATCCTGAAAGGTACAATGTTCATGAAAGAACATTATCGGAATGCTTGCGAAATCATCCTCCGTCTCAAGGACCACCGTGATCCAAAGATTCGCACCGAAGTCGTCCTCACCATCCCCATTCTTGCCTCATATGCCCCCACCGATTTCATTGAGATCTATCTACACAAATTCATGGTCTACCTCCAAGCGCAACTCAAGAGAGACAAGGAGAGAAACTCCGCCTTCATAGCCATTGGAAAGATTGCCAATGCAGTGGGCACCGCTATCAGCCAATATCTCGATGGCATCATTATCTATATTCGAGAGGGGCTTGCAATGAAGGCGAGAAATCGGTCAGGAGTGAACGAAGCCCCAATGTTTGAGTGCATCAGTATGCTGTCCCTTGCAGTGGGACAGGCCCTCAGCAAATACATGGAGGCTCTTCTAGATCCCATTTTTGCCTGCGGGCTGAGCAAATCATTAACACAGGCTCTGGTTGATATGGCCCATTACATTCCTCCCATCAAACCTATGATCCAGGAAAAGCTTCTTGATATGCTGAGTATCATCCTTTGTGGAACGCCATTCCGTCCCCTCGGCTGTCCTGAAAACCGACTACCTCCTATGCCATCATTCGCAAAAGACTTTGCACCCCATGAACTTCACTCCGATTCCGATATCGCATTAGCACTTCACACGCTGGGCAGCTTTGACTTCTCTGGGCACATACTGAACGAGTTTGTGCGTGATGTTGCTATCAACTACGTGGAAAATGATAATCCTGAAATTCGAAAAGCGTCAGCTCTTACATGCTGTCAGTTATTTGTTCACGATCCAATCATTAACCAAACCAGCGGACACTCCATTCAAGTTGTCAGCGAGGTTATTGACAAGCTCTTGACTGTGGGTATTGGAGACCCTGACCCTGAAATACGACGCACCGTTTTGTGGTCGTTGGACCGCAAATTTGATCGTCATTTAGCACGACCAGAGAATATTCGATGTTTGTTCTTAGCAGTCAATGATGAGGTTTTCGATGTCAAAGAAGCCGCGATCTGCATTATCGGTCGACTTTCCAGTGTCAACCCTGCTTATGTCTTCCCGCCACTACGTAAACTGCTGGTCAATCTTCTCACTGGCCTTGGCTTCGCGAATACCGCCCGCCAAAAAGAGGAAACAGCTCAACTCATCAGTTTGTTTGTCTCCAATGCGACAAAATTGATCAGATCATACGTTGATCCCATGGTGACCGCGTTGTTGCCCAAATCAACAGACATTAACCCCGGCGTTGCTGCCACTACTTTGAAGGCTGTCGGTGAGCTCGCCAATGTCGGCGGCCATGAGATGAGACAATATCTGCCGCAGATTATGCCAATTATCTTGGACTCACTCCAGGATCTTTCGTCGCACACCAAACGCGAAGCTGCGCTTCGGACGTTGGGACAGCTGGCGAGCAATTCAGGCTACGTTATTGAGCCATACATGGAATATCCGCATCTTCTTGCCGTACTGATCAACATTATCAAAACTGAACAGACAGGCTCTCTGCGCAAGGAGACCATTAAGCTTCTCGGAGTCCTCGGGGCCCTCGATCCCTACAAGTACCAGCAGATCAGCGAGATTGAACCCGATGTGCATCATATCAACGAAATACAGAATGTTTCTGATGTTGCCCTCATTATGCAGGGCCTCACTCCCTCCAATGAGGAGTATTACCCCACGGTGGTCATCCATACTTTGATGCAGAACATCCTGCGAGAAAACTCTCTGGCCCAATATCACTCAGCTGTCATCGATGCCATCGTCACAATCTTCAAGACTCTGGGCTTGAAGTGTGTCCCATTCCTCGGACAAATCATTCCAGGGTTCATCTTGGTAATCAGGAGCGCGCCTGCTAGCCGTCTTGAGTCCTATTTCAATCAGATGGCAATCTTGGTGAATATTGTGCGACAGCATATTCGCACTTTCTTGCCAGAGATAATCGAGGTCATTAGAGATTTCTGGGATGCTTCATATCAAATCCAAGGTACGATTATATCCTTGGTCGAGGCGATTGCAAGGTCATTGGAAGGAGAATTCAGGAAGTATCTTGCTGGCCTGATTCCTTTGATGCTCGATACGCTGGATAAAGACACATCACCTCGTCGCCAGCCCTCTGAGAAGATTCTTCATGCCCTTTTGATTTTCGGTACAAGCGGAGAGGAATACATGCATCTCATCATTCCTTCCATTGTTCGTCTATTTGATCGGCCACAGAATCCTCAGAGCATCCGAAAATCCGCTATCGAGAGCTTGACAAAACTATCACGGCAAGTCAATGTCTCTGACTTTGCATCCCTAATGGTTCATTCCCTGTCACGAGTCGTGGCTACTGGTGATCGTGTATTGCGTCAAGCGGCGATGGACTGCATTTGTGCTCTCATTTTCCAACTCGGACAGGACTTCACCCATTACATCCATCTTCTCAACAAGGTCCTAAAAACTCATCAGATCACGCATGTCAACTACCAAATCCTTGTGACGAAACTCCAGAAGGGCGACCCGCTCCCGCAGGACCTCAATCCAGAAGAGGTTTATTCTTTCCCCACTGATGACACCAACTTTTCCGAAATTGGGCAAAAGAAGATTGTCGTGAACCAGCAGCATCTCAAGAATGCATGGGATGCTTCGCAAAAGTCCACTCGCGAGGATTGGCAGGAATGGATACGCCGTTTTAGCATTGAGCTCTTGAAGGAATCTCCATCCCCGGCACTGCGTGCATGTGCTAGCTTGGCCGGCATCTATCAACCGCTCTCAAGAGACCTTTTCAATGCTGCTTTTGTCTCATGCTGGACTGAGTTGTATGATCAATACCAGGAAGAGCTAGTCCGCTCAATTGAAAAGGCGCTTACATCTCCCAACATCTCCCCGGAGATTTTGCAAATTCTTCTCAATCTGGCCGAATTCATGGAGCACGATGACAAGGCTCTTCCCATTGACATCCGCACCCTTGGGAAGTATGCTGCGAAGTGTCACGCTTTTGCTAAAGCCCTACACTACAAAGAACTCGAGTTTGAGCAAGATCAGAACTCGGGTGCTGTTGAAGCCTTGATTACCATTAACAACCAGCTTCAACAGTCCGACGCTGCCATTGGTATACTGCGTAAAGCGCAGGCATATCGTGATGTGGAGCTCAAGGAAACGTGGTTCGAGAAGCTTCAACGGTGGGATGAAGCCCTTGCTGCTTACAAGCGACGCGAGAAGACGGACCCAGATTCATTTGGTATCACAATGGGCAAGATGCGTTGTTTGCACGCTCTCGGCGAATGGAAGGTTCTCTCGGACCTTGCTCAAGAAAAATGGAACCAAGCATCACTGGAGCATCGCCGAGCGATTGCACCTCTTGCCGCTGCCGCTGCCTGGGGTCGGGGCCAGTGGGAGTTGATGGACTCCTACCTTGGTGTCATGAAAGAGCAGACTCCGGACCGCTCATTCTTTGGTGCTATTCTAGCAATCCATCGAAACCAATTCGAAGAGGCCAATATGTACATTGAGAAGGCTCGAAATGGTCTCGATACGGAATTGTCTGCTCTCCTAGGAGAGTCATATAACCGTGCCTACAATGTCGTTGTCCGGGTTCAGATGCTCGCTGAGCTAGAAGAGATCATCACATACAAGCAGAACATCGGCGACCCTGAAAAGCAAGATGCCATGCGTAAAACTTGGAACCAAAGATTGCTTGGGTGTCAACAAAACGTGGAAGTGTGGCAGCGTATGCTCAAGGTCAGAGCTCTTGTCACTGCCCCGCGTGAGAATCTTGATATGTCCATCAAGTTCGCCAATCTTTGTCGCAAGTCCAATCGTATGGGTCTTGCGGAACGGTCGCTTGCATCTCTAGAGACAGTGGTGTCCGATGCCAATGGCATGCGCACTATTGCACCGCCCGAAGTCACATACGCCAGGCTGAAGTTCAGTTGGGCAAATGGTCACCAAGTAGAATCTCTTGAAATGATGAAGGAGTTCACCTCCGGTTTGACCGATGATTTTTCCAGATACAACACACTGATGGCATCAAATTCCGATCATCATGGCGCGAATGGGGTAAACGGGGTCACCGATCAAAACCACCCAGATGTTATCAGCCTGAATGAACGGATCGGTGACGCCAACAAATTCAGAAAGCTTCTTTCCAAGAGCTATCTGAGGCAGGGAGAGTGGCAAACAACTCTACAGAGGGGTGATTGGAGGCCGGAACACGTTCGAGACGTTCTCAACGCCTACTCGGCGGCGACCCAATACAATCGCGATTCATACAAGGCGTGGCACTCCTGGGCACTTGCAAACTTCGAAGTTGTTACAACGATTGCCAGCCAGGCTAATCGTGAGGGCTTGCCTACGCCGGTTCCTCCTCATATCGTTACAGAGCATGTGATTCCTGCCATTCGCGGGTTCATTCGCTCTATTGCTTTGTCCTTGACATCTTCGTTGCAAGACACCTTAAGATTACTCACTCTGTGGTTCAATCACGGCGGAGATCATGAGGTGAATACCGTCGTCACGGAAGGATTTACGGCTGTCAATATTGACACTTGGCTTGCTGTTACTCCTCAATTGATCGCTCGAATCAATCAGCCCAATATCAGGGTCCGGGGTGCGGTTCATAGGTTGCTTGCTGAGGTTGGCAAAGCGCACCCTCAAGCCCTCGTGTATCCCCTGACGGTGGCAATGAAATCGAACGTGACTCGACGCTCTCAATCTGCTAGCAACATCATGGAAAGTATGCGGCAACATAGCGCCAAGCTTGTCGAGCAAGCAGATCTTGTGAGTCATGAGCTTATCCGAGTTGCGGTCTTGTGGCACGAACTCTGGCATGAAGGCCTGGAAGAAGCCTCTCGTCTCTATTTCGGTGATCACAATGTTGAAGGCATGTTCTCAACACTTGCCCCCTTCCATGATATGCTAGACAAGGGCGCTGAGACTCTTCGTGAGGTGTCATTTGCGCAAGCTTTCGGTCGCGATCTGGCTGAAGCCAAGCACTACTGCATGATGTATCGCGAATCGGAGGAAATCGGCGATCTCAACCAAGCTTGGGACCTGTATTACACAGTGTTCCGCAAGATTAGCCGACAACTGCCACAACTATCGACTCTTGATCTTAAATACGTGTCTCCTCGACTCAAGGATTGTTCAGACCTTGACCTTGCCGTTCCAGGAACATACCAGAGTGGTAAACCAGTCATTCGAATCATGAGCTTTGACCCGATCTTGCACGTCTTGCAGACAAAGAAACGCCCGCGTCGCATGACGCTCAAGGGCAGCAACGGAAGTTCTTATATGTACCTTGTCAAGGGTCATGAAGATATCCGACAAGATGAGCGAGTCATGCAACTTTTCGGCTTGTGCAATACCTTGCTAGATAATGATAGTGAGAGCTTCAAGCGACACTTGTCCGTCCAGCGCTTCCCTGCTATCCCATTGTCTCAGAGCTCTGGTCTGCTGGGATGGGTGTCCAACAGTGATACATTGCATGCTTTGATCAAGGAATATCGTGAAAGCCGTCGTATTCTACTCAATATCGAGCATCGTATCATGCTTCAAATGGCACCTGACTACGATAGCCTTACTCTCATGCAGAAGGTCGAAGTCTTCGGTTACGCTATGGACAACACAACCGGTAAAGACTTGTACCGTGTGCTCTGGCTCAAGAGCAAGAGCTCCGAGGCATGGCTTGAACGCCGTACGAACTACACTCGGTCACTCGGTGTCATGTCTATGGTCGGCTACATCCTTGGTTTGGGAGACAGACATCCATCGAACTTGTTGCTTGATCGTGGTAATGGCCGGGTGGTTCATATCGACTTTGGTGATTGTTTCGAGATCGCAATGCACCGAGAGAAGTACCCAGAACGGGTTCCGTTCCGACTTACTCGCATGTTGACATTCGCCATGGAAGTCAGCAACATTGAGGGTAGCTACCGCATCACTTGCGAGGCTGTTATGCGTGTTCTACGAGAGCATAAGGATTCTTTAATGGCGGTTTTGGAGGCTGTAAGTGACCTGGTATATTGACGTTTTAGAACCACACTAACTTTTACTTTTCTAGTTCATCCACGACCCTCTAATCAACTGGCGTCTGGGTACACAAGATTCGTCCCCTGACCGTGTGTCTCTCCCCGCGGACCGCCGCGGTTCCATCATGGATGGCAATTTCGAACCCGGCGCTCAACCGGCCGATTTCTCCCGTCGCCGCCGCCCATCCATGCTCGAAGGCGGTATTCTCGATGTTCCGGAAGGCGTTCCACAAGAAGCCCGCGAGGCACAGAATGCCCGTGCTCTCCAGGTTCTCGCTCGAGTCAAGGAGAAGCTTACTGGACGTGACTTCAGAAATAACGAAGAGCTGAGTGTCAGCGACCAGGTGGACAAGCTCATTGCTCAGGCAACCAATGTTGAGAATATCTGT
The DNA here is from genome assembly GCF_001561935.1 of Penicillium griseofulvum. Taxonomy (NCBI): domain Eukaryota; kingdom Fungi; phylum Ascomycota; class Eurotiomycetes; order Eurotiales; family Aspergillaceae; genus Penicillium; species Penicillium griseofulvum. The sequence continues at coordinate 281,693 of NW_024467419.1, forward strand.
CAACACTGGATTGGATGGTGTAGTTTCTGGTAATCTGGTTTTGCTCTTGGAGTTCAATGGCGATGATGATATGATATGATGCGTTTTATTTTGATTTCGATTCCTCATGTAATCATAAGATGTGGGAAGGTCCTTCTTAAAGTTGATATCCGATAAACGACTCGTCCTGATGTCATATACCGTTCAGTGATCTCTATAAAACTACCTACGTAGGTAAATGGGCACTTGTACTCTTTTGGAACTCGACTAGGTGAGTACTTCAGGATAGGTGCACTAAAACGGAAAGGGAAAGCCCACATATTTTGACCCTTTTGGAGTTAAAGAGGCAAAGGGAAATTTCGATCTTACTATCTCATTTTACTACATACATATTCATATAACACACTATCAAAAGTGTACATGTAGTTATCGGTTGGAGTGATCACGTGATCAGTGGCAATTGAGCTTTAGGTCCCCGACGGGGATTTACATTCAGACAGCAACTTGCTCATAGCAATTTTTTTTTGTTTTTTTTTCCTCTGCATTTCCAAGATGGGTGGAGATTTGAATCTGAAAAAGTAAGTATCGAGTCCCGACCTCCATATCCAGGAAATATCACTAACCATCCAACCAGGTCATGGCATCCAGGCTTGCTCAAGAACCAGGAGCGCGTATGGCTCGAAGAGAAGCGCGCTCTCGACGAGCGCAAGAAAATCGCGCAGCTCCAGCGTGAACGAGAGGAGGAGCGCCAGATGGAGGAGATTCAACGCCTCCAAGAAGCCTCCGGAAAGACAAAGCAAGTCAACCGGGTCGATTGGATGTACCAGGCACCCTCGACCGAAACCGGGCACTACTCGGAGGAGATGGAAGGATATCTGCTGGGAAAGCGGCGCATCGATGGAGTACTGCTAAAGAATGACCCTGACACAAAAAAGCTAGAGAAGGGTTCGGAGGTGGTGGGCAGCGGTGCTGCGGCCGGCCCATCTATTGTCTCGGCGCGCGATACCATGTCGAAGGTTATGGCGGACCCGCTTCTCGAAGTGAAGAAGAGAGAACAGGCGGCTTATGAGGCCATGGTAAAAGAGACGATCAGACGCAAGGAAAGAGAGAAGGAACGCGGAGATCGCGATCGAGGAAAGGATCGTGACCGTCGCCATCGTACCCACGATTCAAAGCGCAGACGCTACAGTGATGATGCTGGTGATGACCGCCGTGACCGCCACCACCGAAGGTCTTCACCTCGACGACACCGATCTAGATCACCCATTTCACCCGATCGATCTTCCCGCAGACACCGAAGTGACCGTGATCGTGAACGCCGCGACGACGAACACCGTTCAGACCACCGTGATCGGAGGAGTGACGAGAACCGATCTCGCCGGGACGATAGAGACCGGGGCCGAGACCGTCGCGACTATCACGATAAGAGAGACTCCCACTCCAGCCGACACCGAGATCGCGAAGACAGAAGTGCTCGGCGAGAACGCTCACTATCCCGGACCTCTCGATCTCCTCGGCCATCTAGCGATCGCAAAGAACGCCCCGTCGAGGAAGATCGCCGCCGTGACTTCCCCCGCCGCGAATACAATAATCGGCGTGACGGTGGCCGCGCCATGGGGCCGCCCTCTACCCGTCCTCCAACAAACAAGCCGGACCCCAAGGAGCTGGAAGAAGAACGCCGCCGCAAGTTGGCAGAAATGCAATCGAACGCTGCAGAAATCGAATCAGAGCGACTCCGGCGAATCGCTGAGATCACAGCCAAGGAGGAAGAGCAGCGGGAGGCTGACGATCGGCAGCGTTCAGACCGGGGCAGGTTCATGTCTGATGTCAATAAGCGAGTACAAGAAGATACTCTGGATGAACGCATTCGGCGTAGCCGTGGTGGACTTGCGAAGATGGAGGAGGATTAAGATCTCAAATTCGTCTCGGTTTTTACATGAGATTAGGCATTTGCCGTTACTTCAGTCTCTTTATTCATGATTTCTTCTTAGCGATACCAGAAGTTTTGATACACAAATCAATGATATCCAATGTTCAAGCATTTTCTCCAATTGTATCACAGCAGCCAATCCCCTTATTCTTCTGGACATCTAGCCGGGGCACATAATCTAGACGGTACGTACATACTGGCACATCTAAACATAATGATATCTGAGACCAGCAAAGAGACCAAAAGACTACTAAAAAGACATCACAAGACCGCTTATGCACTATTCTTGGCCAAGATAAGAGAAGAGGGGTATAGCATGTAATTATCTATCTCTCCAGTGCGCAGAATGCAGCATAATGTACATAAAATAATAGGAGAAAAAGAAGAAGATAGTAAATACCATCACTCCTATCCCCTAAGAGTCAGATTGCTCAATCACTGACATCAAAACTTGTCCCACAACCGCAATTACTTGTCGCACGGGGGTTGTCCACAATCTTAAACTGGCTCCCGATCAACTCAGTGGTATAGTCCACGGTGCTGCCGTGCAACAGCTCGAGCGAGGGCTCATCCATAACGACCTTGGCCTGACCGGCTGACTCTGTGGCAGCTTCTGAAGCATCTGGTTCTCCTTCAAACACAGTATCCTCTTCCGGGTCAATTTTGGAAGCCCCCTCTAGGGACATCAGATATTGGAAACCATGGCATCCGCCACTGGTGACTGTAATGCGAAGATGGTGGTATGGATTCTCTTCCTTAATGGCGGAGGGAGAAGAGGTTGGGTCGGTGATTTCACGGAGACGCTGCGCTAGGTTAGGATGATCCATAGAAATATATAAAAAAAATGCTCCCATAAGAAGAAACAGAAAAGGAAGCAAAAAAAAAAAAAAAAAAAAACATGCAACAGTGAGGATTCGCTGGTGGTCACCCACCCAACTACTAACTCACCGGCGTGTGGCTTAAGTACGGCTGAGCGGACGGGAAGCCCTGTTTTCCACACGGAAGCAAAAAAAAAAAAAAAAAAAAAACATGCAACAGTGAGGATTCGCTGGTGGTCACCCACCCAACTACTAACTCACCGGCGTGTGGCTTAAGTACGGCTGAGCGGACGGGAAGCCCTGTTTTCCACACCCTATGGTCGCATGTACTAGAAAGAGCATTTGAAGGGCCTATGGCGCACCGTAGGGTCGTCCCTACTCGGCTGAAAGCAAGCCGACACAGACCGGCGCCTGGTACCATGTACCCTGGAGAGCTTCCCATCCGTCCCAACAAGCCAGATAGAAAAGCGAGGCAAAAATAGGCAAATCGATAGCAAAGAAATCCATTATAAACTCACTTCCACAGCCCGGGGCGAAATCCTCATCATAAGCGGTTCTCCATCATCTCCGGTTCTTGGGTTCTGCGTCACCTTGGTCGTCAGGCGGACGGATGAGGAAGAAAAACACGCATATTGCTGGCGGATATAGCGAGAGGTTGATGATTGAGGTGCCGAGCGTTTGAGAGAAGGTGTGCTACTTGCGACAGTGCCTGGCCGGCCAGGAACGACTTCGCCGCCGAGGAATGCGGAGAGGCGCAAAGCCGGTCGGGAGGTCGAGAAGAGCCGGCACGTCTGTGCTCGGGATACCTGGCGGGCGGCTGTCGATGATAATAAATGACGTGACATGACTGATGTGTGAAAGAAAGAAATTCTTCAAGAAGAGAAAGTAGAGAGGTGAAGAACACTTGATATCAAATCAACCCATTCCGATTACATCGGGTTAGTCAGTTTAGTAGTGACGCCATTGGTCAGATAGAGTCGGGAATTATGGGCAGAATAATATCCTTATCAGGAAGGGATCGCCGCATGGTGGGGGACTGCAGATAAATGTATCAACCTTCTATGAGACTTTGTTGAAGTTTTGATTTGGTACAGTTGTCAGATTTATGAATCGTACTACCCCATTTCAGTAACATCTGATTCTATTATCATGGGCTCCCGGCAGCATGTTCGGGACATTGAAAGCGGTTCCCCGCTTCCCTATACAGATGATATCAGGGCTTACAAGAAGGAATATGCCCAAGCTCTTGATGCTCAAGATCCACTTCGGAACTTCAGGGATGAGTTTATCATTCCATCCAAGAAGGATCTCAAGCGAAAGACGCTAACAGGAGACGAGAGTGCGTATCAGGTCCTCTTGTGTGCCCACAAATCCTTTCTAATCATTGGCTTCTTTCCTTCTCAATAGGCGATAAGGTGTCTGATGAAAAATGCATATATTTCTGTGGTAACTCACTGGGAGTCCAGCCTCGTAACACCCAGAAATATATCGAGCAGTACCTGCGAACTTGGGCAACGAAAGGCGTAACCGGGCACTTTGTGCCGCATGACGACCAATTGCTACCTCCCTTTGTCGATGTTGACACTGCAGCCTCCAAGCTTATGGCCTCAGTTGTCGGTGCTTCTCAAAGTGAAGTGGCTGTTATGGGCACTTTGACTGCCAATTTGCATCTGCTAATGGCAAGCTTCTATCGCCCGACCAAAGAGAAGTATAAGATTATACTGGAGGGCAAAGCTTTCCCCAGTGATCATGTATGTCTCTCGGTTGTGCAGTTCAATTGTGGACTTTATTGCTGGTACTAACGCGAATACAATCTAGTACGCGGTTGAGTCTCAGCTCCGTCATCATAACTTCGATCCGAAGGACGGCATGGTTTTGATCGAACCCAAGGATCTAGACCATCCCACCCTTAGCACGGAACAAATCATCAAAGTGATTGATGACAACGCTTCCAGCACTGCACTCGTTCTACTGTCGGCTATTCAGTTCTATACGGGGCAGTACTTCGATATTGAACGGATTACGGCCCATGCCCACTCTAAAGGCATCATGATCGGCTGGGACTGCGCTCATGCCGTTGGCAATGTGGATTTGCAACTTCACGATTGGAATGTGGATTTTGCAGCCTGGTGCAATTACAAGTACGTCAACAGCGGTCCGGGTGGAATAGGAGGACTATTTGTCCATGAACGTCACGGCTCTGTAGATGAGAAACAGCCCGAAAGTGACGAGACATTCCGGCCTCGACTCTCAGGCTGGTGGGGTGGAGATATCAAGACGCGTTTCAACATGGAAAATAGTGAGTGTCTGATTCTGATGTATAGACAGGCAAGACTGACGACTATAGAATTTTTGCCGCAACCCGGTGCCGCTGGATTCCAGCTATCGAATCCCTCTGTTTTAGACATCAATGCAGTTGTCGCATCTCTCGAGATCTTCAACCGGACAACCATGAAGGAAATTCGACAGAAATCCCTCCAACTCACAGGATATCTAGAACATCTTCTGATGAAGTATCCTCTAGATGCGGCTCCTGAAGATAAACCATTCACCCTGATCACGCCATCGAACCCAGCTGAGCGAGGTGCTCAGCTCAGCCTACGTCTCCAGCCAGGCTTGCTGGAACATGTTTTGCATTGTCTGGAGGAGAACGGTGTAGTTATAGACGAGAGGAAACCAGATGTGGTTCGCGTCGCTCCTGCACCCTTGTATAACACTTACACGGAAGTGTGGGAGTTCTGTCAGATCTTTTTGAAGGCGTGCAAAGAGGCCGTTAAGGCGCGTTGACTTGTGTACTTTATTGTCTGAACTGCATTAAGAATCTTTGAGGAAGTCAGGTTAATATTTTCAAATATTCATTTATATCACTCTAGAGCTAATACTACCTATACGGAATAGGTAGATGTCCGTAAAAAGTAGGGATCAACCTCATAGAAAATTCGGCTTTTCGGCACGCCACTGTTATCTCGGTTGGTGAAATTGTCCCCGCTTATGGGCTTACGGGCTAAGGGGAAAAAATGATTCAGAGCTGTTTCTCTGCGTTCTTTGACGCCTTTTTACTCATTTGCTTGGTTTCGACCTTGGCAGCCAAGAATTCTTTAGATGGCGGAGAAGGAAATACAACCATCTGTTTTGCAAGAATCTAGTGAAGATGCAGTGGGAGGAAGCGAGGTCCTTGCTGATGTCGACTACTCAGTCTTCAGAGTCAGTCAGCGCAGGTATATTGTCTTTATGGCATCTTGGGCTGGTTTCTTCTCGCCTGTCTCTTCCCAGATCTACTTCCCCGCATTGAATACCTTGGCGAAGGATCTGCATGTATCAAATTCATTGATCAATTTAACTTTGACGAGTTATATGGTTAGGGTTCCTATATATATAAGGAAATCTCGATACTGGGGGCTAATAAGAATGCAGATTTTTCAAGGGCTATCGCCCATGTTCATTGGTGACTTTGCGGACAAAGCTGGCCGACGACCAGCATATATTGTGTGCTTCACCATCTATATTGCAGCTAATATCGGACTTGCCTTGCAAGACAATTATGCAGCTCTTTTTGTTCTCCGATGCTTGCAAAGTGCAGGGAGCAGTACCACCATTGCCCTCTCATCAGGGGTAGTTGCCGATATAGCCACTGCATCACAACGAGGTTCCTACATGGGACTCGTCACGGCAGGATCTCTCATGGGCCCATCAATCGGACCAGTGATTGGAGGCCTATTGTCTCAATATTTGGGCTGGCGGGCCATCTTCTGGTTTCTGACCATTTTTGCAGCAGCTTTCATGGTTCCGTTTCTGGTTTTCTTCCCGGAAACTGCTCGTGGAGTTGTCGGAGATGGCTCACTACCTCCTCAAAAATGGAATATGCCCCTAATCAGCTACCTGAAGTCCCGGAAGGCTCGCGAGGGAGGTGTATCTACAGCGATCGCCCCCAAGCAGAAACTCAAGTTCCCAAATCCTTTCCAGACGCTTGCAATTGTATTTCAGAAGGATACCAGTCTCATCCTCTTCTGCAATGCTATTCTTTTTGCTGGTTTCTACGATGTGGGCGCAAGTATTCCTTCTATCTTCAATGAGCTCTACGGGCTAGATGACCTTCAAATCGGTCTGTGCTATATACCGTTTGGCCTCGGCGCGACCATCGCTTCCATTGTCAATGGCAAGTTCCTGGACTTCAACTATCGCCGACTCGCAAAGCAATTGAACTTCCCACTGACCAAGAACCGCGAAACTGACTTGCGGAACTTCCCTATTGAAAAAGCTCGTCTTCAGATTGCATTCCCTCTTCTCGCATTAGGAAGCATATCCGTCCTTGTATTTGGTTGGTTCTTGAACTATGGAATTCATCTTGCTGCGCCAACATGTATTCTATTCCTCATGGGATTGACCTTGACAGGGGCATTCAATACTATCAGCACACTCCTGGTAGACCTATATCCAACGCAAGCGGCCAAAGCCACTGCTGCAAATAATATCGTGCGCTGCTTATTGGGAGCCGGCGCAACGGCACTCATCGATCCTATGATTTCTGCCATGGGTCGAGGCTGGTGTTTCACATTCATTGCGTTGGTGATGATGGCCACAACGCCCCTGCTTTTGATCGTGATTCGAAAGGGGCCGAGTTGGCGTGAAGAGCGCCGTCTGAAAGAGGAAGCTAAGAACACCGGGGAAGAGAATGCTTCAAGAAGTCAGAAGTGACCCGATGAACAACATTTTTCCTCTCAGCCTTTTAGAAACTTGCACCCAAGAAATGCATTATTATAGAACTCTCCAATCAATAATACAAGGCAAAATACCAACATGATCACTGCTATAATAAGCTGTTCCAAATTGCATTATCGTCCACGGACGCATTTCTAACAGTTTCTTTCCACCATTTGACCCGTACTCCAAGTCCATTACATCACCTGAAAGCAAAATGAGCCCGCTCCAAAGGCTGCCGTTCAGACTCCCATGCTAGCCAATCCGATCTCGTAGTTCTGAATATGTTAGCAAAATAAGCATAGTCAAAGCTGGAGAGCAAATCTCACGGCAATAATCCCATCGCATTGACCTTCCAAATACCCAAGCCCAGTAATACCAGCTGCATCAACATGTAGACCACCTTCACTCCAAGCAAACGCGAATGTGTCGACGGGGTTTCGTACTTGGCGAACGCTGCATTGGTATTGATCAGACCCTGGATAGGACCCTTGAACAACATAAGAACCATCATGATGCTGAAAATCTGAAGACTGTTGCCGGACATGTACATCATAATGGCATTCATTGGGATCTGCTTGGACGGGGCGATGGCGATCTCCCACGCTTTCTTCATCTTAAGCGCGTCGGTCTCATCGGGTTTCTTTGTAGTAGATTGTTGCTGCTGCTGTTGACGCTAGAAAGTACCGGCATTAGTATATTCACATAGTATGATCTGTGGTGGAGCTCACCTGCTTGCTTCCCCGACTGCTTGAGAAGCCTGGCGGGTCCGGGAAGCTGGATGCGGCCTTTGAGGGGCGCGGCATCGGGGAATTCAGTGCAACAACCCATTGCGGAGGGGGAGGAGGTGGTAAACGAGCTTGTGACATGATTAAAATAGTAGATGTAGTGTAGAGGGGAGATGATAGAGAAATAAAATGAGGGAGGAAAGTTACTGTGTAGGGAGGTTCCCTCCGTGGCTACTCCGCCTTCAATTCTCCTTTCCCTCCTCTCTTTCTCTTTCTTTATTTTCAACTCCATTAATCTTCTAATTTCTATCTCTTATTTGAGAAAGGACAATGTCCAATCGCTGATTTAATTTGTTTCCGAGTGTCCCGAATGCGCCATAAGTGAACACGTTCACGGTCTCACCCTTTTCCTCTCTCGAACTCCCCGACGGCCCCGGACCTTTTCGAGTCGATTTCGCGCCTTTTTACGTCCTTATTGACGATCCTCCGGCCAATCTAGCCTTGTGATTGATTGCACGGCCATATACGAAAGCCGAAGTTCGCATTCCAAGAAATCTCGCCTGTCGCCTGCCCAATCGCTATTCGTTCATACCGCAGCCATGAGTTCTGGAGGAGATGCGAAGTTATTCGCCAGGGTACGTTAGCTTGCCCAGCCTATTCTTTAATCGCATGATATTTCCCATCATACCCTGCCTGGCCTTGCCCCCCTTCCCCGCATTCTATTTACATGCACTTCCCCTCGCTTTGAGCTTTGTACTCGGGCCTTTTGCTTCTTGCCTACTTAACTTGCATTTGGCGCTGCTTACTTTGCTCCTACACATTTCCGAAATACTATATCATATCTGCCCTCATGTTTATTGCTATTACCCCTTATCCTCCATTCCATGGCTCACGCTCACGAAATACACAGGGGAAGGTTGCAGAGCTACGGCAAGAGCTCAATAGCGGCGGCAAGAAGGACAAGAACTATTCCGCCAAAAAGATCGCACTTAAGAAGATTGTTGCGAATATGACTATGAGCAACAACGACATGGTTGCGCTGTTTCCAGATGTTATAGGTTGCATGAATCTGCCGAGCTTGGAGATCAAGAAGATGTATGCCCCGACCCTCTATTCAACAATGATACGTATGGTGTATCATGCGTGGTAGAGCTCGCTTGCTAATACACTGTGTATAGGTGCTTCTTGTTCCTGGTCAACTACTCGAGAATGAAACCAGAGGTCGCAATGAAGGCACTGCCTATATTGGTTGATGTACGGACCCGCTCTTGCGAAAGAAGATTCGAGTTGGGCTAACTTATCTTTACAGGATATGACAGATAACAACCCCCTCGTGCGCGCCCTCGCACTGCGAACCATCTCATATGTCCATGTTCGCGAATTTGTCGAAGCGACCTTCCAACCTGTCAAGCGCCTGATGCAAGACAATGACCCATATGTCCGTAAGACGGCTGCTTTCTGTGTCGCAAAACTCTATGAGCATGATAAGAAGATGGTTGAGAACTCAGATCTGATCGACAGGCTCAACCGTATGTTGAAGGATGAGAACCCGACTGTTGTTTCCTGCGTCTTAGCTTCGCTGGTGGATATCTGGGGCCGTAGTGAATCGATCTCACTCACTATCGACTATGTCAGTGCCTCAAAATTGGTTTCGATTCTGGCAGATTGTTCCGAGTAAGAATCCTTGTTTCCATACCCAGAGACGTTGTGCTAACTGTTCAAACAGATGGGGTCAAACTTATATCCTCGAGGCATTAATGTCATATGTGCCACAGGATTCCGCTGAGGCGCTTCTGTTGGCAGAACGAGTTGCTCCGCGACTATCACATTCCAATTCCGCCGTCGTCCTGACCTCAACCCGTGTCATCCTTTACCTCATGAACTACATCGCGGGTGAAAAGCACATCACCTCCTTATGCAAGAAATTATCTCCACCCCTCGTCACATTGCTTTCCAAGCCTCCTGAGGTCCAATACCTAGCATTGCGCAATGCTATTTTAATCATTCAGAAGAGACCGGAGGTCTTGCGGAGTGACATCCGAGTGTTCTTCTGCAATTACAACGATCCAATCTATGTCAAGGTCACCAAGTTGGAATTAATGTTCATGCTAACCACAAAAGAGAACATCTCCGTCGTGCTGGCAGAGCTCCGAGAGTAAGAATTTCTCACATTGACTATATTTATTGAACTTGTACTAACATACTTTGCAGATATGCCACTGAAATTGACGTTCACTTTGTGCGAAAGGCCGTCCGGGCCATAGGGAAATTGGCCATCAAGATTGAATCTGCAGCAAAGCAGTGTATTGACACGCTCTTGGAGCTGGTCGATGCGAAGATCCCATATATTGTCCAAGAGGCAACAGTGGTGATTCGCAACATTTTCCGCAAGTACCCCAACCAGTACGAGAGTATAATCAGTCATGTTATCCGAAATATCGATGACTTGGATGAGCCCGAAGCCAAGGCAGCCGTCATTTGGATCATTGGCCAGTATGCGGACCGCATTGATAACTCAGATGGTCTCCTTCAGGATTACTTAGCCACATTCCACGACGAAACGGTCGAAGTGCAGCTGGCCCTGCTCACGGCTACCGTCAAACTTTTCATCCAACGGCCCACCAAGGGTCAGAAGCTCGTACCACAGGTACTGAAATGGTGCACCGAAGAAACAGATGACCCTGATCTTCGTGACCGTGGTTACATGTACTGGCGCTTGCTGTCGACGGACCCAGCAACCGCCAAACAGGTGGTCATGGGCCAAAAGCCCCCAATCACGGCTGAGAGCGAAAAGCTAGACCCACGCACTCTCGAAGAACTCTGTCTAAACGTCGGCACTCTAGCCACTGTCTACCTCAAGCCCATCCACCAAGTCTTCCGCGCTGCTCGTCCTCGGCGTCTCCTGCCCAGCCCAGCCTTGCAACGTGCTCCTATCGACAACGGCACAGGCAATATGCTTGAATACAACCCTCCCTCCGCAACAATGGCCTCCACCTCAACTAGTAATAGCGGTCTAGCCACAATCACCACCACAGGAGAGCCTGTTACGCCAATCTACAATGGGCCTCCGCCTTCTCTTCCCGTCGGCTCGGGCATCAACCCTGCAGCTACCGGCCCCAGCAACATGAATGAGGCAGCAGATGCAGCAGACGCTTACTTCAGTGGTATCGGCTCCCAGCAAATGGCTTCGCTGGACCTTGATGGTACCGGTGGTGGAGGTGCACCTCAAACACAGTACGTTGTGACCCAAAATCAGCAGCAGGTGTATCAGCCACAACTGGCTGGTGGGGCTGCCACAGGCGAGCTGTTATTGTTATAATCCAGTGTAGAGATATACGTGTACATGTAGATGGAAAACGTTCTCATGCAGCTTGTAATTACAAAATATTTTCACCTGATGTCTTTTCAGTGATCTTCTCAGATATCTGTGTAGATATAAAGTTTATAGAGCTTAATTTGTGCAGACGACTTTTCTGAGTATAACCTTTGATACCCAGCAACCCCAAATTTTGTTTGAAACACCGTGCCCATAGAAGAATTGAAATATATATAGAGTATTTCTCGTTGATCTAATGCTTTCATCAAGTAACTGATTTTCCTCTACCTGACACAAATACTATCCATGCTGTGTTAACCATCTGCCTTCAAAGAAGCAGCGACAGCAGACCAGGGGACACATGAAACAGCGGACGCCCACCAAATAAATCGCGATAATCCAAATTGAACTTGATTTTGAACGGACCAGAAAGCCTTGAGCTTCCATGATCCACGGACGGGGAACACTCGAAAAATAAAAAAAGGGAAACACATAAACAAGAAACATGAGGGGGGGGAGAGCAATGAGTATAATATGGAAAATAACAAACAAAGTAGGCAGAGAAAAAGAAAGAAAATTCATCTCAAGTCATGTCCGTTCCTCTTCTTGTAAGCAGAAGGTTCCCACCACTCTTCGCTTTTTTTTCTTTTCAACTCTCGGCACACTTATGAGACACGAGCTCGCTTAGTAGACGCGAGCGAGGTTACGAAGGTACCAGTCGACCAGACGGCGGCCGGCCTTGGTCTCACTAACGTGGATCAAGTCGTCCTCAAGAGCGTAGTCGAGATCGTTGGCGATAGCAGGCTCGCCATCCAGGAGGCCACCGTCGACCCAGCGGATCTGGCGGCTGCGCTGCTTGTTAACGAGCAACCACGAGCGGAGCTGCTCGGGGGACACCTCGAGGAATCCTGCAAGTTTCTTGAGGTCCATGGTGGTGTAGAGCTTGAGGTAAGAGCGGATGGTGGGGTTGAACAGGGTGTTCTTGACCTCGTCCATGAAGATGGCGGTGTGGTGGTCGACGGGGTCGACGTTGGAGGCTGGGTTGTCGAAGTCGGGGGGAGTGGGGTTGATGAACTTAGGGCAGGAAGAGCGGAAGAGCTCCTCGAAGACGGGCAGGGCCTCGGGACCACCCTTCTGCATGCGGTAGAACTGCTCGCCGTACTTCTCACGGACGGCCGAGTGGATGGTGTCATCCAGACGGGTGGGGTGGAGGGCGACACAGATGGCGATCAGGGCGTACATCTGGTCGTTCTTCTTGGCGATGGCCTCGTAGTTGTTGCCTCCCTTCTGGAAGTTCTTTGTCCGGGACACATACACGAGGATGTGGCTGAACATGCGGATGGCGTCACCGTAGCGGCGCATCATCATGTAGGAGAAGCCCACGTAGTAGTAGGTAGTGAAGTGGGCGGCCATCACGCGGGCGAACATGGCCTTCTTGTTCATCTCGACATCGTCAAGGATCTTCAGGGCGAGACTGAAGTCGCCGAGCAGGCAGTGCACGCGCAGCAGTCCGATGATCGAGAAGTAACCGAGCATCTTGTACAAGGGGCGCGAGCCATACTCGCCGGCGACGGCCATTGGGTCCTCTCCCCGCTTAGTGGCGTTCAATTGCTCGCTAATCTGGGAGCGCTGGATGAGAGAGTAAAGCACGTTCAGCACTGAGTAGCAGCCCCATGTGTTCGGGTTCTCGCGGAGCAGCTGGCTCTCCTCCTCGTTGGATCCAGTGCGAGCAACGCGGTTGCGGTAACGGCAGAAGGATTCGAATTGGTAGATGAACTCGTCAATAACTTCCCAAGCCCAGTAGTACTAATTGTAGAAAAAAGCATTGTTAGTTTTCTGTGTCTTTTGAGGGATGAATCGACCTGTTGATTTCACGAATGCCAAGCTTTTCCTTTTCATTCATGACGTTCAACAATCGGTCGGCGAAGCGGGACACCTACGTTAGGAACCTCCAAGTCGACAGGGCCATCGGAGTTCAGGATGTAGTGGAAGAGACTGCAGTAGTTGTCGTAGCTAGCGAATTTGGTCTCAAGAGTAGCCTGGTATTCCAGCGGGGTGGCGGCGGCGGCCAGCTGGGCCTGAAGGTCTTGGGCCTGCCCAGCACCGTGGGATGTGATCTGTTCCAGTTCGCTCATTCCATCGTCGTAGTTGACCTGCTCGCGGTAATCGTTGACCATAGCCTCCTCCTCATTATCGGACTCATCGTTCAAGTTGGGGCGCGCATTGGCGCGGTCTTCGTAGGACATGTTGAGTGGGAGAGGAGAAAGAAAAGAGTTAAAAATGCAGCAAGATGCCGAGATGAAACGGCAGGGAGGGAGCGGAAGGGGCGAGGTGGGGAGGGGGTGGGATAGCGTCGGCGTGTGCGATTTGCCAAAGAAGTCGAATTTTGAGGGTTTTCGCTTGGGTGTTTGTGCTTATCTTATCTGCGCATAAGTATTGTGGATGACTCAGCTGTGCTGGTTTTGTGCCTGGAGCTCTCCGGACGGTGTAGGTACAGGGTACCTAGCGTGCCACCTGTTTTGGCTGGTAACCCTTGTACTGTCTACTTACTCTCTGATATAACTTCCAACACCTAACTATGAGGTACTACAGCTGGGCAACCACCTAAATTTACCTGAGCACCTATGCAAGAAACTTGATGAGTAGAATGAAGGTGTAGACATTTCTGGAGTGTACAGCATGCTAATGGCAGGCACTCTAGACATTCTAAACGGAATTGAGCTCGTTTACTTCTTTTTGACTGTTGCGCATATTGATATAAAAGTGATCGTTTATATGCTCTCTGTTTATAATACCTGTTTGAAGACTGGCCGGTCCACTATACGTAACTACTTGAACTATTTACAAGCATGTACCTGCCTATTTTCATATGGTCACAGTGTATGGCAATTTCAACTATAAAAGCCAAACACACAGATGTATAGGACTCAGCGGTGTTACAGCAGACATAGGACGATTCTCTTTAGCACGTTACCAGGTTAATTCAACTCAGTTCACCTTTTGTACTTTCTACAGAAATGCTAGAAAGTTCAGTACGAGAAAAAAAAAACATTATTCCTCGAGTGTGTGCTTCATTAAGTAGCTAGGTGTAAAGGGTATAGGGAAAAGACTTCCGGTAGATCAGAGGCCAACAACTGGACGCCTTCATCGGCTACCACTGCTCTGGTTGTAGATGGCAACCCCGGCCCTTCCCCTCAGTCAACGTAGCCCCTTATTTCCCCCTTTTTTGCTCCAAACCACAGACGGTGATACTGCACATCCTCGTCTCTGGCCCGAGTGCTAGGAAGACAGAGCTTGAACTGGTCATTATCGAAGATTTGGTTAGGCCAGTGTCAATGTCTACTCTGCTGTGACGGTTTTCTAGAGTATTGCAGCTTTCCTTCAACACTCTCATTCGAGTCCTGCCGTCGTAATACTTCCACTCCACATTTCCCGCCTTTGTTTCACGCAAGTCTGCAGCAGGATGAACTCTCTTTCCAAGATCGTTCATGTGGTAGCGGCATGGATACTGTCACAAACACAGGCGGAATGCTGAGTTTCAGGGCTCAAGGCTCTTCCACTGTTCCGGGTCATCGAATATTGCATTTACCTCAGGTGGTAATCGGAGTCTTAGGTGCATCGCGTTCTTCCTGATTTCATGAATCACGTCGGATGTTTGCTTGAACCTGTGACTAAGAGCGGTTCCAAATTGACAGAGCTCAGCAAACGCCTTTCTTGACTCGTCACTTTCTTCCAACTGATGAACTAAGATCCGAATACTTAATTGTACGGCATCGACTATCTGGCTGGGTATATGCTTCAGGCCATACGATAGACGATGGACGCGAAGGCATTGCGCAGTTTCTTGGGCGGACTTAACCTGATAGTACCGTGCCTGTCGAACAAATTGTGGCTGATTTGGGTCATTCAGAATCTCAAACAGATATATGATGGCCTGGAGACATTTAATTCTGTCCTTGGTATCAGTATAGAAACAATCACTGGGGCACTCAACAGAAAGGCAGTCGTGCTTACCGCAAGAGAAGCATCTGTGGGACCGGATCTTGTTGTATCTCTGCCACGCTGGGCCAGTGCTGCAGCCAAGCATTCAAACGATCAAACGGCTCTTCGGCTTTTCGCCACAACTCATCAATGCTGGTTCCGTGATTTTTCTCAGAAACGAGCTTCTGGACATCGACCAGGATTCTGGTTAGCTCAGCTAGTCCCTCCCTAACTGCCGGGAGACGGGCTGGCTTTTTGTCATATGTAATTTTGTTTGAGCGAGGGTATGGGGTCCAGTCAAAGTCTTCACTGCCACACATCTTGACATCAGATGTGGGATATGGTAAAGGGGATATTTTCTGCATCTCAATCGACATTTGTCTGCATCAATTGGTTAGAAATTGCTCGTTTCTGGGAAAATACGCAGCACTTACGAGCTCATGTTGAAGACACCCCAGGCGGTGATTGTGCGAACTCGTTCCGTCTCTGGCGACACCTTGTTTTTCGGCACTGCTGGGGAATCAAATAGTCCTGTATCCCGTGCCAGCTGGACAGCTTGACTAAGCATCATCCAGCTTTTCCTGACTCGTCCTTGGTTTTTGAATCTGCAGAAAATCAATATCCTGAATATGAAGTGTTTGCTACAAACCAGGGGACAACATACACACAACACATCAATAGGAGGGCCTGGATATTAGGCAGGTCGTGGTCATCATCTTCGACTTCCCACAACCTTTGCGCCTCATTGAAAAATTTTTGACCCCGCGAGAACACGTTCTCGGGGATGGAAAGAACATCAGGGCTATCAGAATAGGCCTGTCAGAGTTAGCTAATGGTTTCAGCGAGGGTCGAGCATTTGCGGGATCCATACGCTGGCCATTGCCAATAGGCTATTCACGAGAATCGGCGTGCAGAAGTCGGATTTCCGATGACCGCGTTTCATATGTTCGAGGAAGATACGCTGATCAAGGAACTGCGAGCATGGGTGGTCCCAGGTAAAGTAGAGCGAGACTAGGTGCGAGACCAGATAATCATCATCTGTGACCTTTGTCCACGGCTTTGCCGGCACCTCAAATAGAGGTATGTCGCAGAGACTCTCCAGTGTGACACGAGCATAAGGGCTCACTGCTGGCCATTGTGAAGCTTTCAGGTGTGGAAGCTCTCCTGGTGAGCTTGCTATAGCGTTAGGGTCTGACGGTCTTCTCGCCGCGTTGCCCGAGGTTTCTACGGGATTCTCCCCATACTCCAGAATCGCCAATTTGCACGCATTCGACAACTCTTGGGGGTCTCCAAACGTGGTGGCGGGGCTTCCGACAGCATGAGCGATTTCCTGGAATGAAGCCTTGTTCCGGATCAAATCCATCACTTTGTCAAATTGGAGTTGGTCAGCTGACCCGAGGGTGCTCAACAAAGACTCTAATAGATCTTTGTGGTTTGTGAGCTCCAGGATCATCCGCTTGACGGCAACCTTTCGTCTAAGGTCTCGAGTTGGATCGAATTGACATTCGGTGTTGGTGGATCGGCAAGCTTTACATGGAGCATCTGGTCCGGAACACTATATTGCGCAGAGCATATTGATTAGCCGGAGTCTTCATTCTGAAAGGTCCAGGTTTAGGATAATCCAGAGAGGGCAGGAGGATAGAAGGGTAGCGGAAAGGGTTCAACTGATTGCGCCGACTCACCTTCCTCTTAGCTGCCTTGCATGCTAGACAAGCAGTGGAATTCTTCTTTGGTCTACTGACAGCAGTCGACGTCTGCGGAGCGAACATGCGTGGCGGTCCCGGAGCCAACGCCGGAAACTGTTTGGAGCTCTCGTGAGGGCTCATAGTCATTTCAAAAGATCAGCTTTGTGGACTGGAGTATTGAGTTTTCCAAAATTTGTTTGAGATTTCCGGTCGAAATCTACCGAGGTTGAAGGTTTGACGACAATGCAAAAATATGTTAAAGCAACGCTTGCTGGTGACCTTCGCGAATAGTGTAGGCAAATGATGCTCTATACACTGAACCACGGTACTAAGGCTTCCTCTTATGGGCCATCGAAATCGACGTCTCCAACGTCTCACCAGCTCGATGTCAGAAAGGGGGTAAGTGTCATGTCGCAATGATACGGGCGTCACGGTGCGATGCGTTATTTACGCATGAAGGTGGGACACAACTAAAAGAAACTATTCTGGAATCGGTCGAAGTGCTCAAAGTCGACCTGCAGGTGACAGGACCTCAAAAGCGAGGGGGGTTAGCAAACAGAAGGGGAGGTTCGACGCCCGTCACACAACCGGGGTAACCCGGTAGCCCAAGCTTGAATTCAGTGATTGGAGGGTTAACAAATTCAACGATTTGCCAATATAAGATGTGCAGATAACTAGGGGGCTATTGAGTCGAGACCTCAAAAGAGTGGTAATGCGAGATTCGGGAGGAGGATCAAGGACCGAATATGGAAAGTCAGGCAGCTTGAATTGAAGCACGAGATACTAAATCCCCCCCAAAAAATCTCAAGGGCGAATAGGAAAAAAGAAAGGTGGGAAAAAAAAGCAAAGAAAAAAAGGGAAAAAAAATCACCACCTTAAGAGGGCGATGTATCAGCACCAAAAGAGACTTTTACCCCGGGCGTACACTAAATCTTTTTATTCTAATTCTTGGCCTTTTTCTCGGATTCTTTGATTGTTCTGCGGAGGTACTCATCTAACTATTATGGACATCTATTTCCCCCTATTCTCTCGATTTCTGACTTATCCAGATATGTAACACTTGAAACAAACAGGTTATCTCGACTTCGGGTCTCTTGTATAGGAAACTCATATGTCAATCACATATCCCGACCTCCACAACCTCCACGTTTTTTGCCACATTCCTTTTTCTATAGTTATTACCTACAACATACAAAAGATACAAGGGATGTCCATGTCAATATTATAATCTAAGTATTTGTGGAGAATATCACTTTTAAGCAGCCTTTCTCTCTGGAATCTAGATTTCATCCCGGACGGGCTGGAAAAATGATCCATAGAACAGGGTTCATACCAAGGGTCAAAAATTCCAGTACACCGGTTGATGGGACTAGATGTGCTTGAAGCTGTGATACCATTAAAGTGGATTTTCTAGGGTTACCATGTGTACATACTCCTTGTTCCGAGGTTATAGGATCTCCATAATCTTAGATCCTTGTCCCAAAGTATTTTCCGCGGTGGGATCGAATCGGGATTTGCAAGGGGGAAAAGGCATATCTTAAAACCTCCACCTCATAAACCGGATCTACCGATCTTAATGTTAGTCTGATTTATAATTTACCTTGGATTCCTGAATGGTCCAATTCCTATAATTTGTGAACCTCTTACAAACCCCCCCTTAGTTCCTTTTTACTTGATACATCCACATAACTTCTTCCAACGTTTTTCATTGGCGGTTAAAAGAACAGCCAATGGGAATCATGAGCAAACGCATTTCCTTTCTTGGCATTATATCAATTACTTTTGAGTATCAAGCGGCCTGGTTTGTATTCTTCGCTGGCAACATCTACACTTAGATGTCAGTTATGTAGAGAGGTACTTGGGTAACATATCAAGGTTCAAATATCTATATTATACATCATCTGGGTCGTTTTTTATACAACATACTTCGTATATTGTATATGCCCCACTATACGTCGAATGATTTTCCTACCACGATATCTCCCAATGGGTATGTAACCCGGCGCTATTCACGCAGAGTCCCGTTCCAACTAGTCAAGAGTTGCCTCCGCGGAGAAGAGTGTTTCTCAATGAAAAAAAAAGAGAGAAAAGAAAAAGAAAAAGAAACAAAAATAGAAGCAAACTTTTAAAGGCTCTTGGCTTGAACTATACATGCTAGCGTCGCGTAGTGCCGCTTATGCGCCCGTTATACTGAAATCGAAGCACAAAATGCCGGATCTTCGCTCCATTTCTTTACACCCAATCGCTTAACACTTTTAGAAAGTATAACACAACATATATGTACCTCACACCCCACACAAGTTCCAGTCATGTAACCAGCCATCTTTAGATGCCGGGGTTAAGAGCCAGTGAAATCAATTATGCGGCTGAGATCCCCTCTTTTATTTTATTTTTTATCCCGTGTCTTAGGTACTTTCAACTATTTCCGAAATCCCTGAAGTGCAGTACTTAGTCCGTATACGGAGCTAATCGGCTGCAATGTAACATGGGTTACGAATGTCCATCACCTGCATGTGTGATGAAAGCCCCCCCCCCTCGCCTTACTAAAGACTCCTACCAAAAACAGACTTAGCGCGAAGATGATGTAAAAACGCGGTTATCCTATAGATTTCGATTTTAAATATTCTTAGACTATTTTCAAATTTACATCTAGATATTAAGTGGATCCTCCTACTTCGAATATGGTATCAGATGTCAAAGATCCGGAGAAATCAGCCAGCTCTCTTTGGTTGGATATTTTCACCGTTAGTCTCCCCCACTTTTTGTATATTTTACTGAATGTACCCCGTATATGTACATAGATGTACTTAACTAGATGTTGTATATAAGTATATAAGTATAGATGATTTTGCTTTTAAGTTTATAATTTAAGCTTCAATGTGTATTTTTTTTTACTTTCAGAAAATCCACGGCCCGTTAGTGCATTGCAGGTAATCTTGGGAACCCAATTTTTTTTTTTTTTTCTTTTTTTTTTTTTTTTACTTGCTTTTATATATTGCATATCACTGACACCTGCCAACTCAACGCGAGCCATGTTTGCCCTTTTTCTTTCTTTTTGAATCTTTACGGTAAGATCGGCCACTAAGTCAAACAACTTGACATATACATCAGAATTCGGCATTTCCTCGGCCCCGTATTATGTGTCAAACCCCTAGATTTTGACTTGGTCGGTTCTGTATCCAATCGCCAGATACCAACAAGCGATGCTTACGGCCGAAGCACATGTTAGAATCCACTCTGCGCTATTGGCTTGAGATCTATCACATATCAAGGCAGCCCCATTCTTGAGATTGCTACTTCGTGCTCGGTAGATCACGCCATGTTATATTGTATACGTAAACCTCGTGGTGGGTGATCACGGCCGAGCCATCGCTTTGACCGCAGTCTAGCCCCTATCCTGATCGTCTTTTGTTGGGATCTATGGGCATCTGCCTTTCTGGGAACATCTCTATAGGATAGAGAGAGAGGCCTGCGTGACCATGTCACATGCTCATCTTACTTCATGTTCTCCCACCGGGGGCCATTTTACATTCTAACATTACTTTCTCTGCTCCAATTATTCTCATCACATTGGCATCTGGCCCTTCTCCTTTATTTCTATCGGTAGTAGGGACGGATCAATATTTCTCTTTTTAATTTGAGGGTACTATCTGTTGAAAACACTAATCGACTAAAAACACCTACAAGCGCAGGAAGGGCAGACTTTCCTGTCAACTTCAACACTCTAGCATATTCAGGCCATCAATATAAAATAAAGAAGTATACCGGCAATTTACATTTGACCTCGTCTAGATGTCTCATGACCCGCTCATATACTTGATCAATATCAATGTCCCTCCGTGAGCTCGTCGATATGACAAGATGTTTGCCCCTCAAACCTCAAGCCGAGTCACATACTAAATCACTAAACAAAGCGTTCTCCTTCTACGTCACAATTCAAAAGGTAATGAAGTACTCGGAGCACCCGCGGATATTTCTATATACTGCACTGGTAGCCTGAATGTCTATAAATTGTAGTCTACTCGCACTATATATACCACTTGTCCATATCATGAAAAGGGCCCCACATTCAAATACCCCGCACAAGATCGTAATTCGGTTCTATGCCCTTAGACCTCGGCGATCAGTTATTCCCCCACTGTCCAGATCCTCCAGCATCTCCTACGCCATCCAACTATGCCTTTCAACTCTCCACTTTAATAATTTCTACCTTCATAACAACATAATAATGCGCCAGTGCCCGGATACTGCCGTAGCCCCGACATTCGAAAATCGGATATGCAGCATTATCCGAAAGACTCATGTATAAAGTTACCAGCATACCACCATGGATGACTTGACTACACTTGACTACTACATAGACTACAAACATCATTCCCGACAGCGGATATAGTATCCGACCCAACCAAAGCTAGAACAAAAGCCGCTACGGAGTGTAATCGGTGCTTCCCCGGGACCTTGGAATAAGATCTGGATTCCCTGATCTCGCTGTTTGTAGGTCAATGAGTGATTGTAGGTAAATGCGAGTAGCCTTGTTTGTTCCTTACATGCAAGGGGAATTCAACAGCTCGGTAGGAACGGTGGTATGGTGAATGAAGTATATATCGTCCCAAAATTGAACAGGAAAATAAAGAAGGGAAATAAGGTCGGGTCTGCATCAGTATGGATATGCAAGATATGTTGCATATAGTATATAATATCCAACGTCCACGGGTGCTATACGATGTCTTATGTCACCGATTGTTGGTGCTCAAAACCAAATATATTGCGCCTTCTTTAGTTATTATTTTCATGTGAGATCGGAAATATTAGCTATTCATTATGGGTTTAGTGTAGATGTCAGATATCATTTGCATGTTCTTTGCATTGAATACTATTCTGTAGAGGGTAATATGCTCCTTGAGGAGCGTATTACCTAAAATAGGGCCTGAAGGGCGTGAACATGCAAGGATCATGCAGAAGAGCCAAGACTTTCAATACACACAAATCAGCTTACTGCAAACTTTAGATAGCATCAATTCTAGGAATAGAAGTGAATTATATATCAACGCGGCTAGTCTCGGAGATGCCAAAAGTGGGCCTTGAGATAACCAATATTTGACCCCTCGTAGAATGCTCATACTAGTAGTAAAAATAGTAGGGCAAGTTCAAGGATATGGGATAGTTTCGAATAATTCCGTCTTCAATGTGTTGTACTCCGTATAGCGGTGTGCAAAGGATATTTTCGGTGGCGAATGGAGAGAGGCGACTTCCCCGGGCGTCGTTCGGCATTGAATTTTTTTTTTTTTTTTGGGTCGAAGATGGTTAAGAGGGGCATTTCCCCGAAGCAAACCGAATTCTCTGTGAAATAAGTTCATTCGGTGGTTTTTCCTTTAAGATCATCAATTGACCGTGTGACTCATTCTCTCCTCCCTCATATTCACGGAAAGAATCCTTGATCATAAACAACCACATCATGGGTTCTGTCGCTCCTCACGTTGCAGAGCTGGATGGCTCCAAGTTCAACATCACTCGCTCAACTAACTTGCGCGATGTGCCTCTGCCTGGCTCCCCAGAGGAGTTGAGCCACTCTCACTGCACTGACCACATGGTCACCGTGAAATGGACTGTGACCAACGGCTGGGAAACTCCCGAAGTCAAGCCCTACCAGAACCTCAGCATTCCCCCCACAGCATCGGTCCTGCACTATGCCACCGAGTGTTTCGAGGGTATGAAGGTTTACCGCGGATATGACGGCAAACTGCGCCTGTTCCGCCCCGATTGCAATGGCGAGCGTTTGAACTCCAGCTCGCAGCGGTCCTCTCTGCCTGGATTCAAGTACGATGAGGTGAAGAAGCTTGTCGCCAAGCTGCTGCAGATTGACGGTCCTCGTATGTTCCATTATCCATGCATATCCAGGCATTACTTGCCTACAATATAAATAAGAGCACTTCACTAATGATTATCTCTAGGCTGGCTCCCCAACCCCGGTTCTTTCCTCTACATCCGTCCCACCGTTATTGGCAACGGTCCCCACCTGGGCGTCCAAGTGCCCAAGGAAGCCCTCCTCTTCATTATTGCCGTCCCCTGGCCCGACTTCACCAAGATGCCCAAGGATCCCAATGCCGAGCCCCGCAAGGGCCTTAAACTCTACGCCTCTAACCCTGATAGCATCCGTGCCTGGCCCGGCGGCTTCGGTTACGCCAAGCTCGGTGCGAACTACGGTCCTTCCCTGCAGTCCCACGGCAAGGCCCAGGCTCTGGGCTTCGATCAGATCCTGTGGTTGTTCGGCGAGGACCGCCAAGTCACCGAGGCTGGCGCCAGTAACTTCTTCCTTGTCTGGCACAACACCGAAGGCAAGCTGGAGCTTGTTACTCCTTCTCTTGACAGCCAGCTCATTCTGCCCGGTGTTACCCGTCGCAGTGTTTTGGAGCTCGTTCGCGAGCGTTTGTCGGAGAACTTTGTCGGCAAGCTTGCGCCCCTTGAGGCTGTGGAGCGCACTTTGACCATTGATGATATTGAGAAGGCTTCCAAGGAGGGTCGCATTGTTGAGTCTTTTGTTTCTGGCACTGCTGTAAGTTCGAGAATCGTCTGCTTTGTCGGAGTTGATATGCTAACACCTTACCCCTTAGTACTTCATTACTCCTGTTGCCATGATCCGCAACGGAGAGACTGATATCAACACCTTGGGTGCGAACGGCGAGCCTGCTGGATATGCCGCGCAGATCAAGTCTTGGCTCGAGGCTATCATGTTCGGCAAGGTCGAGCATGAGTGGGCTTATACCATTGAGAACGAGGAAAAATAGATGGATAAAACTCATAGATGATTTTAGATTTAGACTCGCAAGCCATTTTGGTTGACGCCTCTTGGGCGTGTTTGTGAAGTTAGGCATCGTCGGTATCTTTGATGCTAGGGTTGAACTGTATATAAAATTTAGACCATTCATAGAAAATATTAGCCATTTTATTCAATGTTCATCGTTCTGGCTCTAGTAAATGCACATGAGACGGGATATCAAGAAATCACCAGTACTTTACATATTCCATAAGTGGGCAGAAATAGAACCAAGTCCAATGTCCTAACCTCGCATCTACTCAACAATCATCGGAGCATATTCTCCAGTCTCGTCTTCCTCGTCATTCCCATGCCAGTCCATTTCGACCTGCTCACCGTCCTCCAATTGAAGCATACCGTGGCGAACGAGAGCCCCACGACGCAGCTCCCAGTCATATTCTGCCTTCACCCACTCTTCAAGCTTGTCAAGCTCCAATTTGACTTTGGATTCACTATCGCCGACAATGTCATCGACTGAATGACGCAGCTTCATGAGTAGGTTACGCAAGAAAGCCCCGCCTTCATCACCATCAATTTCAAACAGTCCACCATCAACATCATCACATCGCTGCAGCTGCACCGACAGTATCTGAAGAACTTCACTCATGAAATCCTCCCTATCCACAATTGCTCCCCGGGATGTAAGAATAAGCTCAAGAAGCCGCTTCCACTGCTGTAAACACGAGTAGTTCATCATAGTCAGCACCATGAGGAACGTAAACTGCAGTTCTCCAAGTAACTCATTCCCCCCAGAAGCCTCCTTAGCATACCGCTCGATCAAGTCTCCAAGAGCCCAAGACCGATCCTGAGCAGCTTCAGTCCGCTCACGGCCGACAGCACCTTCTCTCCACGTCCGCTTCAAATCAATCGGAATAAAGCCGAACTCGCGTTCCGCTTCCTCGCTTATTTCCGGCTCGTGCAGCCCTTCAGCCGGCGAGTCAACGCCGGGGATATGGTCCGCATCCCGGTTAGCCGTTGAAGCAGACGACAACACCCATCGCGGATGACCGTCGATATCAACCTCCGGATTCCCAATAACGCGCGATAGAAAATTCGGTGAGATCCGGTCAGTCAGTCTAGACCAATCCCTCCGGCCGCTTTCTTCGGTTTGCGCATCGTCTTCTGTCTGGATGCGAGCTTCGATTTGGGGTTCAGGCTTGTCTTCGTTCTTTTCGCTAGGTTCTGATTCCGTCACGGGCTTGACAAGCATTGAAGGCGCAATCCGGCTGCGATACCTGAATAACCCTCCGCTCTGCCACACAGAACCGAGATTCGCTTTGTAGCGCATGTTCTCCTGGCGGGCGGAGTCGCTCTCACTGTCTAGCGCCCCTAGGGACTCTGTATCTGCGCTCCATTTCCAGATGTAAATCTCGGGCGCCGGTGCGTCTTGGGGTTGGGTTTTGTTTCGGCTTTGCGCGACGAGGGCTGTGTTGTTGCTCCCTTTCCCGGCGATGCTGATGTCACCGATGTAGAACCATGCGCCGCTGCGTAGAGAGAGGGTCTCTGTTGCGCCGGTGTAGAGGAAGTGCCATCCTGGGGAAAGGTCTCGGATTCCGTGGAAATTTGGGGTTGATGTGAAGGTTATGAGGTCGATGCCGACGAGGGTTTTTGGAGGTAGGTTTGGGAGGAGGATTGTTGGGGTTGGCTGGTGGGTGGACATTGTGCCCGTTTTATGCGAATTGGAGGTTTTTGCGCTTGGGTGATTGCGCGCAAGTTGAAGCTTGGAGGAATAAAAAGTTGGAAGCGATTGCGTAGTTTGGTTTGAGCTATCGGATAACGACATGCTATCTTTTATCGGGAGGCGATTTTTTGGGGGGGTTAGCAACTTGGAACTTAACCTCTGCTCCGTATGTCTTTTATAACATTTATAGATAGTTATGTACCCTATCTGTCCAATCTGTGCTAATTCATTTGCTCAATAAGAGATAGAATTTGCAATTCAAATAGCGTAGATTGAGGTTCAAAGGGTACCTAGGTAGTTCTTATCTTGATATCTAGGTATTTTATAGGATGTGTGTATTAAATGAGTATGAAGAAGCAAACGTTCAAAGAGGAAGAAGATACAGCCATAATCACATCTGTCGATCACAATAAGAGTTCCAAAACACAGTATCTCCCCACAGGAGATCCCGGCCTCAAAATAATCCAAAATCTATGAAGCCGTAACTACTATCATTTACAATTGACTTTGGAGCTCGGCAGGAGCTTACAATAATCCAAAATATAGAGATCAAGTTGTTGATTTAGCACTACCTAATCCAACAGCATAATCCGAGAGTTGATTTTCAGCGTATGAAAAAAATTGAAGACCAGGCGATAAATGCCGTTCCTCGCGTTTATTCCATCCACAGATGCAGGAGAACCCCGCAAATAGCCTCCAATCCAGACATGCAATGACTTGCAAGAGGAAGGAAAAGACCAAGCGTAAACGCTCACAGACGACGACCACGGCGACCACCCTTGCGACGGGTAGAGTCGGAGGGAGTGGGGGTGACGTCCTCAATGCGACCGATGCGCATGCCGGAACGGGCAAGGGCACGGAGAGCGGACTGGGCACCGGGACCGGGGGTCTTGGTGCCGTTACCACCAGTGGCACGGATCTTGATGTGGAGGGCGTTGATGCCGAGCTCCTTGCAGCGGACAGCGACGTCCTGAGCAGCCAACATGGCGGCGTAGGGGGAGGACTCATCACGATCAGCCTTGACCTTCATACCACCGGTAACACGGCAGATGGTTTCGCGACCACTGTAATCAATAACTTGTCAGCCAACATCATCCTTTGTGATACGTCCCATCTGCGCCGATTCCAACTCGAAATGGCTGGTTCGAATGCGAGAGAATTGGAGGTGTAAGGTGACTCACGAGAGATCGGTAACGTGAACGAAGGTATCGTTGAAGGAGGCGAAGATGCGGGCAACGCCGAAAACGAGCTTGCCTGTGTAAAATAGTCAGATCTCAACTTCTTTAACTTCAATTTTTTTCAAACATACCATCACCGGCGAGGGGGCCGAGGGAGACGTTCTCCTTAGCGGCAGCGGGAGCCTTGGTCTTGGGGGCCATTGCGACTGTTGTTGGTGGTTAGTGTGGATGGAATACAGAAAGAAAGGAAAAGTCGGATCCTGATCCCACCTGGAGGTTGGAAAAAAAGTGGGTGTGTGCCCTAGGGAGAATCACGCACTCTGATTGGTTAGCAATATCAAGCGAGTTGACTGCCTCAGGCTTTATGTGTCATAAATTTATATCCGGATTCTAGTCGGCCCGGTAGGCGGTGAACTGCTTAGCTCCGTGCAGTATTTAAATTTTTCGTTCACCCAACTTATTCCTTCCAACATTACATTTGATCTTCCTCGACTCGAGCTTCGAGTTTGAACTTCAATAACATATAGTGGTTATCAGTGTCACTGGCTCAAAGGGCCACACCTTATTTCCCCAGAATTTCTAGCGCGCTTGTCGCGATGGGTCGCACCAAAGAAGATGCCACGATTGGCATCATTGGTATGGGCGATATGGGCAAAATGTATGCCCAACGCCTGAGCGATGCAGGATGGAGGTAACTGGCCGCCCCCCATTCTTCGACAACACAGGCCCAATATGCTTCAAATGGTAAGCTTTTTATTCTGTCCTTTTTCCTCTGCCCACCCCCCTCGAATGATGACATGAGTGCATTTGGCTCGAGTACGGTTTAGTTGGCGCTGTTACACCATTCTGGTTGATGGCTAACCAGCTGGCTGTCGGTGATGTTACACCCACGCTACCTTAACTTTTTTTTGTCTGATCCTGTTCAATTTTACAATACACACCTTCACTTTGCTGTTTGAAGACATACACTAACAAGTGAAAAGATTTATAGATTCGCATCGGGCCTCGCCATAACTAATTCTTTATAAACCTGACATGACTAACTTCGCATTTTGATATCAAGGATAAACGCATGTGATAGACCTGAGAATTTCGAATCTTTAAAACAAGAGTTCGCTTCTCAAGTACGTCCCCCGGCTGGGATTATGCCACTCAAAGCTCAAGAAGCTCATTGTATATATAGAAAGGAGTCACCATATTTCCCAATGGACATCTCGTGTCAAGAATAAGCGATTACATTCTGTACAGTGTAGAGGCTGGGGTCATCGACAAGGTCGTGGCACAGTACGGACTATGTATGTGTCGAACAGCCGCTAGTCTGCTCCCAACCGAAGTACATTCTGACCTGGACTCAAGCAACAAAGGTCGGTGCTATCGTCGGTGGTCAAACGTCCTGCAAGGCCCCGGAGCTCGCCGCATTCGAGAAACACCTGCCCCCCGATGTAGAGATCGTATCTTGCCATTCGCTACATGGCCCCAAAGTGAACACGCGAGGCCAGCCTCTGGTATGCCAACCTCAAACCCGGACTATACTGGATATGCATTAGTAACACAGTGATCTAGGTTCTCATCCAACACAGAGCCTCGGACGAAAGCCTCAAGTTCGTTGAGTCCATTCTCTCCTCGTTCGGCTCCAAACATGTCTATCTCACAGGTGAGATGCACGACCGTATCACCGCCGATACACAGGCTGTCACCCATGCTGCTTTCCTGAGCATGGGAACCGCCTGGCAAGCCAACAATCAGTTCCCATGGGAGCATGGACGGTGGGTGGGCGGCATCGAGAATGTCAAGATCAATATCACCTTGCGCATCTACTCGAACAAATGGCACGTCTATGCCGGACTCGCCATCCTCAACCCAGCGGCGAAGCAGCAGATTCGCCAGTACGCCGAGTCGGTTACTGACTTGTACAAACTGATGATTGGAGGACAAAGGGAGGAGCTCAAGCGTCGGGTGAAGGCTGCAGGTGCGTCAGTTTTCAGACCTGGCTCCGAAGGACAAGACCTGTTGTTGAAGGACGAGGTACTGGATCGGTTCTCTCTGTCCAATCGGCCCCGTGAGAAGGCGCCACCGAACAGCCACCTCAGTCTGCTGGCTATTGTTGACTGCTGGTCGAAACTTGGCATTGTCCCTTACGACCATATGATCTGTTCCACGCCGGTATGTATCCAGTCATGATGATGGTATTGCCAGATGCGGTTGTATTAATATCATACAGCTTTTCCGTCTCTGGTTGGGTGTGACGGAATACTTGTTCCGCAACGAGGATCTCCTTGAAGAGGCATTGGATACCGCGATCGATGACAGCACTTTCCGTTCGGATGATTTGGAATTCACGTTTGCAGCAAGGGTATGTGTTGGATAATACCCCGGCGCCTTTTAGAGTCATTCTAACGTGATGCTTTTACCAGGCATGGTCCGACTGTGTTTCTTTCGGTGACTTTGAGTCCTACCGGCACCGATTTGAGCGGATTGCGGAGTACTTTGCGCCGCGGTTCCCTGAAGCTGCCACGCTTGGCAATGAGATGATGAAGACCATCTTGGAGAAGACCACCTCCAATAACTAATGAGCTGATAGCAATATCGGATATTCCTGTGAGTGCATTTTATCAGTACGAGCAAGACTGGGAAGGAACAGCGGGATTTCAAGTAGTTTTCTCAGAATTTATGATCTTAAGATTCCATGGTAAATTAAATGAACATCACTTTGAAATCACCACTTATTTTAATAAATGAAAAGACCCCCTTTTGTAGAAATCCAGCTATTCACACATCCATGGCATGGTGTGGCAAAGCTCCAGGGGTGGAGCGATAAGATTCCTTAGTCAGCGGTTTGTTTCTCCAACCCTGGAGATCTGCCAAGGTGGTTGAGTTGAGTATCTCGTGGGACAGTAGTTTGACTGTTGCTGTTGTTCAAGTTAACATTTGATCGCCCTATTCTGACAGGTGGACATGGCCACTATCTCCCTTTGATCATCAAGCGACCTGTGACTGCGCCCCTCCCTTACGCTTCCCCATACTGCCCTTGCTCCGCTCCGCTCGACCCTCTAAAACAAGCGACCTCAATGCAGCCATCGGATATTCAGAACACCTGCGTTAGATGATAGCGAGGCCAGCAAGGCTAGATGGAGCTCTATGGCTTCCGGGCACAACTCAGCATACTCCGCGTCGACTCATCATCGTGCACTAGGTGATGGACGCTCCTCGTTCAGTCAGGATGGCGGCTCCGCCGATGGGAGCTGGCAGGATGGAATCACAAGGACTGGGAGGAACAGGCGGTCCGAGTCTGGAGGGAGCAGCAACATGGGCGGACGAGGAGGATCATTTGTGCCCTCATTAGCTCCCTCCATTGGTGGGCCAGGTAGCTTTAGTGCGGAGCTCAAAAGCTCGACTTCACGCAGTGTCACACCCCGACCGGACGGCCAATACAACAGGCGTGCGAGCAGATCGATCGGCGAGGAGGACTTTCACACAACCGAGGAGCGACAGGCGTTCCTGCGAGACAGGATCGCGAAGGAATTGAAGATCAAGAGTGGAACCGAGAATATGCTGGAGGCATTGTTATCAAAACCACTGAAGCAAACCAAAGAACAGCGACTCAAGGTGGAGTCAGAATTGAGCTCATCGAACCGCAAGTTGGTCGAATTGCAGCATGAGCTGGAAGAAGAAATATTACGTGCGCAAGCGCCGGCCTCGACTCCTCCACGCAGTAGCCGCATTTCGAGTCTTTTCCGAGCTAGCCCCATGCGCTCACCATCTCGAAACAAGGATGCTATCGGCTCGGCCAACGGCGATGGGGAAGAAATTGGTGATGGTGATGTGGAGTCGCCAACCTATGTCCTCTCGGAAACGCTGCAGGCGTTGGAGATAGAGGGAATGTCTCCTGATTTCTATGTCGAGCGCGCCAACAGCTTGGTTGAATTGTTCAAACGGCACCCTACATTAAAGTATGACCTCGCATGGCCTGTTTTTGGCTTACGGGTTCAAGTCATGCTTTTGAGTGACAGTAAAGAGGTGGTAGCTGCGGGCTATCGACTAACACGCTATGCCATCGCTGATCGCAAATCCCTACAAATAATCCGAACCCTCCATACCGATGAGCTTGTCATATTGTCCCTGGTTAAAGAAACCAAGGCAAGCATTGAGAGGGAACAGGCGTTGAAGTTTGTGAGAGGGTTTTTGGATGTCAAAGACGGTGTCCGAGAGATATCACGCGCCGTTGTGCGGACCATCGTTGCGGTTGCTGAACATCATGAAGATCGTCTTCGGAACATTTCAATCATGACTGTGGCTGAGATGTTAGTCAAAGATCCTGAACTGGTTGCTTCTGCCGGCGGATTTGCTGCCCTTCATGATGCGCTTGCAGAAGGGACATTCGGCGCCTCGGAGTCTCTGATATCAAGTTTCCTGCATGTTGTGGACACCCCCCGTAGTCGAAAGTTTCTCCAAGGTTCTGAACTTGAAGCTGTTCTTACACCTTTCACGGATTCATTATCTGATACGCTACGCAATGGGCGATTAAAGTCTGCAGCGCGGGCAATTTCTACGATGCTCAAGACTTGGCCCGGGCTGGTTATTCTTGCAAGGCATGACTCACAACCGTTGCGTTCTCTCCTTGATTCGCTTCACTACAATGACCCCATAGCCCGAGACCTCATTATGGAGCTGTTGTTCGACGCTCTGCGAATAAAACCTCCTTCCTGGTCCTCATCTTTCCTTGCAGGCAGACGACTCACAACTTATGGCAGAGTGTCGAATCTTCGCTCTGATGTCGAAACAAGAACCAGCCGCTCTTTCAACGACACTAATAGCAACAGGTTCGATTTGACTGCTCATTTCTCTACCCTCATATTGGCCGGTTTGGTAGAGGCAGGGCTCCCAAATGTATGCATTCTTTTTTATAGGCCTGGCCTAGTGCAAGAGCTGACCATGTACAGGTTCTCTCCGATGTCATTGAGGACGAAGCAGATCTCTCTCTCAGACGCAAAGCAACCCTGCTACTAACGGAGGTTCTCAAGCTCGCCCATCATTCCTTGCCCCAAGCCGTCAGTGCAAAACTTCAAGTCCTTCCACACCTTCTTCCACCCGCAATCGACTTCGAAACTGAGAATCACGACCTTTCAACCGCAACTATCTTCCAAATCGATAGTATTAACCGGACATTGGCGCGCTCTGGTGGATATCCCAGTGGGCAGGGTCGATACAACATGGAGACTGATTTATCGGCTTCTCTGCTTCCCGTGGAGCAAGGGAAAGACAAGATGAGCCCTTCCATGGATGAGACCCAGTTCCGCAATGCCATCCTAGAGACGCACGTCCTGAACACAGTCAACTTCAATAAGTGGAAATGGGACATTATTCATCGTCTAGTGGAGGGCCCTCTCACAAATCCGAAAAGAATGGACGAGGCTATCAAAGGCTCCAAGTTCATGAAACGTCTCATTGGGTTTTACCGGCCTTTCAAGTATCGGTTCTCCATGGTTCCAAACACAAAGGCAAATCAGCGATATGTTCGAACCGGCTGTGTTCTCATGCGCACTCTCGTTATGACCCCCGAGGGCACTAAGTATTTGGCGGAGAATAAATTCCTTCGCCAGGTTGCAGAATGTCTGGCCCAGCTGGACCGCATGAGCGGGCTAACGTCTACGTCCCCACTTTTCTCCAAAGATCAGATGGCTACTACTCTAAGTGGAGGGTACTTTGCAATGCTAGGAGCATTGAGTGGTGATGTAAACGGGCTGCTCATGATGGAACGATGGCATATGCTCAACATGTTTTATCACATCATTGAGCTGCGAGACCGGAATGATCTCATTCAGACTTTGTTAGGAAACATGGACTACAGTCGCGAAAGTCATCTCCGGGTCATGCTTTCTAAGGCCCTGACAATTGGTTCCAAGGAAATCCGGATCTTTGCAACGAGACTCCTGCGCAAATATGCTGTCGGGGATTTAGCACTTTCGCCTCACGTGGCGATTGGCAATGCAGAATGGGTAGTCAAACTTCTTGTTACCCAATTGTACGATCCTGAGGTCACTGTCTGCCAGGTTGCTGTGAAAATACTTGAAGAGGCATGCAATCAACGCGATTATCTCGAGTTCGTGGTCAAATGCCGACCTTCCCTCGATCACCTGGGTGAAATCGGCGCACCGCTTCTTCTCCGATTCCTATCAACTTCCGTTGGATATCACTATCTGGATGGTCTTGATTACATCACCCAAGAAATGGATGACTGGTTCCTTGGCCGCAACGATAGCTATGTTGGTCTTGTTGAGGCTGCTCTTTCCCGAGCTTATGTCGAGCAACCGCGACGAAACAGCCTTATCCCCGAGGATCTGGTGGATCTGCAGGATATTGGGTTGGTACCACCGCATTTCTACCGAGAACTTGCAAGAACTGCCGAGGGGTGTAAGTTGTTGGAACAATCGGGTCATTTCAATGAATTTGCTTGGACAATTCGTGATTTTAGACTTGACGAAGAAGACAACGAATTGCTTCTCAAGGCTAAAGGATGTCTCTGGGCTGTTGGTAATGTCGGCTCAATGGAACTCGGTGCACCATTCCTAGATGCTGAGATCGTCGAACGGATCGTGCAAATAGCAACCAGTGCAGGAGTGCTTACTATGCGAGGCACTGCTTTCTTCGTTTTGGGCTTGATCTCTCGCAGTCGACACGGACTCCAAGTCCTGCGGGGTTTAGGCTGGGATTCCGGCGTGGACCAAAAGGGAGATTCACTGGGACTTTGTCTCCCTACCGATTTCCGAAAATTGTTCTTGGTGAGTATCTTCTGTTATTTGATTTTCGTCTCATTATGCTCATCCATCTAGATTTCCTTCCCTGGCTTTGATCATAGATTGAAGCGAACTCCCAAAGAGAAACTCAAGGAAGCCACTACGGACTCCGATCCCGGCAACCAACGGATCTTGAAGTTGATCGTCGATATGGGCAACACGGTGCTCTCCAAACGAGCCGCTTCTGATCTTCACATGTAAGGCTCTCAGTTTTCTCCCACTCTAACTTGACACATTTGCTCAAAATTTTCAACTGCAGCATAAAATCCAAACAACCTGAGCGATTTCACCAAACTCATCTCTTCCGCAAGACCCTATGCATCCTAGAAAGTCACCATTACAGACTCCCAGCTCGACGTTTCGCCCTGGACTTATTTGACAAGAGTGTCATGAGACGAATCGTCCTCGATGAAGATTCCGACTCGGAATCGGACTCGTCAGGTACTTCTCAGTCAGAATAAACTCTTTGGGCATTTCGTTTCATTTGTACTTTCCTGTCCTGCCAATATACCCTGCTTGTCGGCTGATTGGGTGTTTGGCTTTTTGTATCCTGAGCGACGATTTACGCATGTTCAATCTATGACTTCTAAAAATTCCGGATGCCTCATAACGCAGTATGCTGGGGTACAAAATTTCTAAAACAGATTTTTGATATGATGTTTGACCTTCAGAAATTGGCCTGAGTGTATCGGATTTCTTGACCGAGGTAGGTCAAGGGTATGCGTAAGTTTGACCTCGGTCAGGGAACCAGTCCCCCTTAGATATTGTCTTCGGTTGAAACTATTCTCAACTACGGCCCACCTGTATCGTGATACGAAGGGAATAAGAGGTACATCAGTTCTGGGTAACTACTAACTTATGCAAATAGGACCAAGATTTCCATTATTCACTGCTATTGGGTAGTTGCCGAATTGGTAAACATCTGGAACTATCATTGATCACGCCAAGTCGCCCAATTTATCCATAATGAAATCCAGTGTCACCGCATTTGCCTCCTCTGCCACGGGAAGACCGGGAAACGCAGTAAAACCGTGAGTGGCACCAGGGTAGATCTTGACGATAGCCTCGCCACCGGCAATGCTCCACTTAGCACTCATCATGATCGTGTCATCAAGCAATGGATCGTCCGTTCCACAGAGGAAGAGAGCGGGGGGTAACGATCCAACAGAGGAGGCCGCAACCAGTGCTTGGAGGTCCTCGTATAGCGGGGACACACAGGGACGTCTGCGCTCAGCGGTGCTCATGCCTGGCACATATGCGTTATTGAACCGCTCCATGATTTCCAAATTTATCATGAGGGGCTTGGTCGAAGCCGCCACCGTGGGAAGACCTAGGCCCAGATCAAACAAGCCATAAGGAAGAACGAGACCCGACAGTTTGTAAGACGGCCGTGACCGCATCAGCTGCAAGGCCGACAGAGCTGCAAGACAGGCCCCTGCTGATTCTCCACCGATAAAGCGGAGGGGAGCGCCGTATACCTCCATTGCATGGTCCACCATGTACTCAGCGGCATCGATAGCATCGTGCATCGCAGCCGGGTAGGGATGTTCCGGGGCCAGACGGTATCCAACTGAAATGGCCGTTAGTTGGCACTTGTTAGCATATTCCCGGAGGGTGCTATCGGAGCTGTCCAAGACATTAATATTTGCGCAGGCTTGGGTAAAAAGATTAACGGAAAGAATCTCACTGTTTGTGCGTTGCTAGTACGAAACCACCGCCATGAAAGTGCAGGAAGATGCCCTTGCTAGGCTGGCCATTATCGGGCTTGTATATACGGATGGGGATTTCACGGCCAGCGTCACGCGAAGGGACAGTCCCATCAAGAGCCTCTGGGAGATAGACGGGCTTGGGCAGCGGCGTCTGACCAAGCTCCCGCATCTCACGGTATTTTTCGATGCCTACCTCCCACCATCGGGGCCCGGTGGTACTAATGTTTTCTAGGAAAGCTGCGGCTTTCTTTGTTGGTTCTGTGACGTTCTCTGGGTGGAACTTTGAGATATCAAGGATGATATCGCTGGTGATCGGCATCGTGAAGGGAGCTTGAAGATGGATGACGAGCTTTCTGGATGGAGTGATGTATGGTATGAACGAAATCCCTTCAGATGCCGTGTGGGAATCTCATTTATCTAATTCTCTTTCAGCCCCCTAAGATCCTGAATGCGGCTATGCAAATTTTGGCTAGTGTCGGGGGAGCTTTCTGGACGTGATCGGCATTGCTGCCTACCAGTGCTGCCTACTAGTGATGTGCCAGAGAAATTGTCTGGGTACTCCATATATCTCCCTAGGTTGTTCTTTGTGACACTTAACAAAGGACAATGGCTGTAGATGGCCGTTCTCCAACAGCATGAAATCAATATCCGATGGTGGTTACAGGGGGTGGCAGTAGAACTTTCGAGGTAGCTATATTGTCTGATTTTATCATTCATATTGAATGGAAGCTCGACTCGAAACTCTAGCAAAGAAGAGGGAATCAGCGACATCAGATATCCCGTCCTCTCTGCAATGAGCGCAGGGCACACGAAATCCTCCTTGCCTCGTAACCCCCAGGATACCCAAGTCTTTCTCAAATCGACATTGTGCATGAAATTACTGTACCCAACTTGCGCGAATGCACTCCTTAGAATATACTATTCACGGCGCAACCCCGTTGAGATCCCCGAAGTCCAGTTAAGCCCCCGCTTTATGGGGGCGGTCAGAGTCTGCTATCCCACGGGGCAAGGCGCAAGTACTTTGTAACCACATCCAACCATAGGTAGCTCTGGAAGTAGGAACCAAACTTCTATGCCTTCATAAACCGATCTTCCTCAGGTATGAGCCGCCGTATAGGGGCCGTCAAATCTCGAACCGGGTGCACAACCTGCAAGTAAGTTTCTGCCGCAGTGTTCAGAGTCCCTAAATCCTGACCCTCGACTAGAATCCGAAAGGTCAAATGTGGCGAGGAGAAGCCCAGTTGTCTTCGCTGCTCTAATACAGGACGCAAATGTGAATATGAGAGCAGAGTGACGCCTCCCTGGATTCCCTCCACACCTAGCCACGCACTGTCATGGTCTCAAAATGCAACACGACGAGAACGTCGCGCATTTGCATATTACTTCCACCATGTGTCCCAACATCTCGCAGGTGGAATGAATGTGGATTTTTGGACGGGGGTAGTTCCGCAGATCTGCCGCAGTGAGCCCGCCGTGTGGGACGCACTGATTGCAATTAGCGCATTATACGAAAATCCGAAGCAGTGCATGGACTTCCATTTTTTGAAGGACCACCGAAGAAAGGCAATTTTATTTGATTGGGCTCAGGAGGAAGCATTGACATGGTACTCGCGATCAATCTCTGGTGTCTCTTCGCAGATCCAGCGAGGCAGCGCAGATCCGTATATTGCACTCATCAGCTGCGCACTATTTATCTGCGTGGAGACGATCCAAGGACGTATGGAGAAGGCGTTGGAGCTCTACCGACAGGGTATCAGTTTGATACTTGACCTCCGTGCCCAAATTGATCATGGAAGAGTATCTACTAGCAGGGCTGTTCTGTTGGAGCGCAGCATTGTGCCCTTGTTTCTACGACTAGGCACGAGTTCGTTGACCATTTCAGGAACTCAATTTCCTTTTGAACTTTTTGCCTTTGTAGAAACGGACATGAGTGCTGGCTTCGCGTCTGTCGATTCAGCAAGAACCGCTTTGTCCGCCCTAGCTGCGCAAGTTATCCTCTTTGAGCGCGAAGCGAGCTTACACCTCAAGGCAGTTGGTACGGATTACGCTGTAAGTCCAGAAATGGTCGCAAAAAAAGAAGCGCTCCGAGTCAGTCTTGCTGAGTGGCATCGCTTATACACCAATGTTTGCCAGAGGAACAGCTCCGTACCCACTGTCCCCATATACCCAGAGCCTATTCTACTCACATATCATGCTACTGCTTTGATTTGTGTGACAGGATGCTTAAGGCAACAGGAGACTGTTTTCGACGGCCATTTTTTAGACTTTGTTACTATTGTCGAGCAATCTAAGTTGATTCTCGATGCCTCCGCTGGTCCTAATGGCGCTCAACCACCATTCACATTTGAGATGAGTGTGGGGGTTCCCCTCGCCATGACTGTGCTGAGATGCCGTGATCCAATCTTGCGGCGAAGGGCTTTGGATCTATTGCGACTAGCGCCTCCGATACAAGGATTTTTCAAATGCGTCCCTGTGGCTCTTTTGTCAGAAACGTTGATGAACCTAGAAGAGGGCTATCGCCTTGCCCTGAGGCAAGATAACACGGTGGCATTACTCCATAAAGCTCCCAACAACAGTGTTTCGAGCGGTATATCAACCGCCATAACAGCGCATGAGACAGCCGGGTCACAAGCAGCACTCATCCCCGAAGAAGCACGTATACATGACTACAGTATCTTCAGACCAAATGAGTGGCAACCTTCATGGATCACTGAGGAAGACCTTGCGCCATTCTCACATGATCCAAACCAACTATATCTAGGATTTTCAAGAAATCAATACGACAAGGAAAGTAACATTTGGCGGCCAACTTTCCAATGCATACCGTTAAAGGCTAGTCTTTGAATCATCTGTCACATTGTTCTTTCAAACGGTAACTTCAATATTGCATATACATATTTCACGCTCAAATCCTCTTTCTAATAAAATGAGAACCCATGAAACGACTTCCCGAGGTCATTGCGTTTTATCTTCTTTTCATACTCCGTATACGAGTCACAGATAGCTTATCTACTGTGGAGCATAGATAACATTTCCAGCCACGTGGTATGCGCAACGATCCATGGATGCAAAGCGCTTGGCTGCCTCCGAATCCGAACTAGCGCAATTTTTGTTTGCCGACAGGATGCCCCCGCCTTTTCGCCAGCCGATAACGATGCCCCCTCTTAATAGCCTGTTGGTAGTCCGAAATGCATCGGCTTTCATTTAACCTAGAATCTTCCAGATTCATTACTCTTAAATATGGCTGAACAATTGAATTTCGAATTGGATCTCATTGTGCTGAACTGCACTTTGGCCACTGTTGAAGACGTTGTACAATGTGACATTAGCGTCAAAGACGAGAAGATTCACTCAATTGTCCCTCAAGGAACATTGGCTAGCATAAAGGCCAAAAAGATCATTGATGCAAAGGGAGCTCTGGTTACGGTTTGTTCTCCCACCTTCACCCTCTCACAAGTAGACTCATGACCATATGCTAACCGTCTTTCAAGCCAGGAGGGATAGATGCCCATGTTCACCTTCAGGAGCCGCCTCTCTTTGGACTCGGCTCCACTGCAGACAACTTTGAGTCTGGTTAGTCCTTCAGTCTCTAGGGCCGGCGATTAACTTCTTCATTAATTGACACACTTCCTAGGCACACGCGCCGCGATTGCGGGAGGTACAACCACTATCATAGCCTTTGCACCTCAACGAAAGCATGAAGAGAGCGTTCTTGCGACCCTAGCAAGCGCTCATGAGCGGGCCCGTGACCAGTGCTACAGCGATTACTCGTTCCATCTCATTATCTCCAACCCTTGCGCAAACACGCTTGCGGAGTTTCCAGCCTTCCGAAAGTTGGGAATATCGTCAGTCAAAATATACATGACCTACGAAGCTTTGCGCCTCAATGACGAGCAATTTTTGGATGTCTTGTTTCAATCCCGCCTACACAAGGTCACAACTATGGTGCATGCCGAGAACGACTCTGTGATTACGTGGATGACCAAGAAATTACATGAGCGCAACCTATACGCACCAAGGTATCATACGGCTTCTCATCCCGCCGTCGCCGAGATTGAGGCAAGCTACCGTGCGATCTGTCTTTCCGAGTTTATTGATACACCTATCTTAATTGTACATGTCTCTAATCCTCGAGCCGTCGAGAACATTCGACAAGCCCAGGCTAATGGGCTTCCAATTTATGCTGAAACATGCCCTCAATATCTGTTCCTCAGCAGCGAAAACGTGGATTTGCCTGGCCTTGACGGAGCGAAGTGTGTTTGCAGTCCACCGCTACGCAATAGATCCGACCACGAAGCTATATGGGCCGGTCTCGAGGACGGAACATTTACCATTCTCTCGTCGGACCACTCTCCGTTCAACTTCAACGACTCGACATCTGGAAAAGGGTCCAGCGTGACTGCGGAACACCCGGAGGGGCAGTTCCACCTAGTTCCCAACGGATTCTCTGGTGTCGAGACCCGAATGTCACTGGTCCTTTCGGCTGATCGACTTAAGATACAAAGATACGTGGAGCTGACATCAACTAACCCGGCCAGATTGTATGGCATGTACCCAAAGAAAGGCGCTCTTATCCCGATGGTCAGTGATGCCGACTTTGTCATCTGGTACCCAGCGGCGGGTCTTGATATGACCATCACCAATGAGATTCTTCATCACAACGTCGACTACACTCCTTTCGAGGGACAAAAAGTAAAGCAGTGGCCGCGCTACACTGTACTTCGTGGACAAGTGGTCTGGGACCGGGAAGACGGAGGCGTCGTAGGTGCTCGAGGCTTTGGTCAGTTTTTGCATCGCTCGGAGAGCAAGTTGGCGGGCAGTAGGAATGAGGGGTCTTGGGACGTTGAGACCGCGTGGGTTTGATAGATAGACAATGGACATCTTCAATAACCCCGGAAAGAATCGCTCCCATCCTATTGAGCCAATTTTTACTTCATAATTCTCTTGCATTTAGACTAAAAGTAAATTGTCCGTGTCTGGCGGCTTCAGCTTGGGTTTCAAGCCCCAGTCTTTTCCTATGGAACGGAGCAAGGAGAGAATGTATCTAAACAAACATCTAGAACGATATGAAAAGGCCGCATAAGCCGCCTATTCTTGTGCTATATGTCTCTGTACTACGGTTACATTCGAAAACCCAGGCCGAGCTGGTATAAAGGGACAATATCTCACCGGCTAAATGATATACCGACATACCGTGATACCCCTCGTGAGACGGGCCACTGATCCGATTATCTAAAGTTGACCCACATCTGGGCACGTGCAGATAGCGGATCCCCAACCCCGAGCTTCACCTGACAAACGTTGAGACCATTCCGACCGTGATGGAAAGCTCGGATGTCTCAAGCTCGGAAGAGCATACACCTAGCGATACAGCATATCTACCTCACCTCGTCATCCAGTTGATCCAATGCCAGCAATGCTCCCGTCCTTTACGAAGTCCGCTTCGCCTACCATGCGGCAATGCAGTCTGTCGGGAATGCTTACCCGCCTGTCGGCCGCGGATAGGTATTACTTACCCAGTAGCTGAAGGAAGGGACCAGGAATTTACATGTTTTTGGAAAGGAAACAAGGCGTGCGTTGGGGACCATTGTGTTGGAGATTGTGGCGCTGACGTGCTGCTTGGGAAACTGGTCGATATTTTTGGAGAAATATTGGGGAGAGATGCAAACACCGTGCCTCAAGATTGGTCTGATGACGATGGACTATTACTGCGGTGGAAAACTGATGGGCAAAACGAGAGCGGCAGTGGACAGTTGCAGCGACATGGGTGGCTGAGGGGGATCTATAACCTGTCACTAGAAGGCCGGTTCCCGTCTGATGCATCCGAGGTCATCTATGGGGATTCTCTACTCCCAGATGGGAGTATAGAAGAACAGGACCTCATCCACTTCCAGACACTGCGAGACAGTCTCCGCGCCGAATTAGACTGCCAAGTTTGCTATGCACTCGTTCTGGATCCGATGACCACGCCCTGTGGCCATACTTTCTGCCGAAAATGTATTGAGCGGGTCTTAGACCATACCGATCTGTGTCCCATTTGTCGCCGAAAGCTAGATATGCCGAATGCTCTACTGTCAGAGCCCATAAATCAGGCTGTGGCGCGACTGATCGACTACTTTTATCCCGACCAGATTTCAGTCAGGCGGGAGAACAGCGCCCAGGATGAGACAGGCCTGGATTCCGAGAGAAACTTGCCACTTTTTGTGTGCACGCTATCATTCCCGACAATGCCGACTTTCCTCCATGTCTTCGAGCCTAGATACCGACTTATGATTCGGCGGGCTCTCACAAGTGGAAACGGAAAGTTCGGCATGGTCATGTCCAACCGGGCAGGGCGGGTACAGATAGGTCAAATGCGTGACGCACCGTTTATGCAATACGGAACGCTCTTGATGATCGAGCGATATGAGTTGCTTCCGGATGGTCGCAGTCTTGTGGTGGCTACCGGCGTGTCGCGGTTTAAGGTCGTCGACTCAGGAATGCGGGATGGCTATTATGTTGCCAAAACAGAGCGCGTAGATGATATCTCGCTTGCAGAGGAGGAGCGGCTTGAGTCGGTGGAGACCTCTGCAAATAGTGGATATGCTCTACCAGAAGGGAATGAATCTGGTCCTCCGTTAAACTCAATGCCAACTCAACAGTTACTCCTCTCAGCAAGGGAATTCATCAGCAATCAGCGCAGATCGGGGGCTCCTTGGCTGCACCCGCGCGTTATGCTAGCATATGGACCCATTCCTACAGATGCAGCCCGCTTCCCGTGGTGGTTTGCGAGCATTTTGCCCATCTCCGAAGAAGAGAAATATCCAATACTTGCCGCGACAAGTGTTCGCGAGAGACTCAAAATCTCGGTAAAATGGGCGAGACAGCTCGAGGCTCGAAATTGGTTGGTTCCACATCTTTTCTCCTTATTAGATACTATTCTAACATTTTCCACCAGGTCTACTCGCACATCACTCTTCTCTGTCTTATGACTATCCGTCCCTCTCCTCATTTTCTGCATTATCCCTCTATTATTGAGGCCCTTGACGGGAGTCTTCACCTCGATATCGCCGAATGTATTTACATCATTGACGCCATTCTCTTTCTCGGTCTCGGTCTCATTTGGCGGCTCTGATCTTCCGCTCCCTGGTGTTAGCTCGCAAATACTCAACGAACGTGATACCCCCCGCGACATTGGCCAACAAGAACAGAAAGATGAAACATATATCCATCAGGCATTTGTGATTGGCGCCTTCCTAACGATTTTTCTCGCCCAGGTTGGTGTTAATTTTCTGCATGCTGTTCGAACCGGAAGACGCAGACGACGGTTTCTAGAAATGCAGTTTCCGCAACCCTTGCCCCAGCGGGGTCAGGAACAAGACCATGTCTTGAATAGAGATCCTGTGATCAATACGAATGCTGCAGAGGAAAGTGCACGAGATGACGTGGAGGGACGTCCCGTCACAGGACATGGTCCTGATACATGATCCTGATATTGGATGGTGAGATCAGACATATCTGATATCCAAGATTTACCCTAGTTTGGTATCCATACTTCTACCATCTTCTACCCACAAGCAATATACCCCCTTTTGATGAAGCTTTGCGATATTTCCACATTTTTTTTTCGTTTGTCATCATCTGTGACTTTACCTCTCCAAGGCTGTTGTACATGTAAGCCTTCATTTATGTTCGGATATAGAAAATTAGCTATAACACATACACTTTCAGTATTGAAGGTGGCAATTTCCTGGTAATTTCAAGCCTGTTATCTATTTCCCGGTTTTATGGGAAAGCTAATAATTTATCGAATGCAATGAGATGAAATCGAAAGAACTCAACAAGAGTGTTGCTCTTAACTATTGCGGGCTGAGCAGCTTATGTAATATCATGTGTTTGTCCGTGTCTTCACCATCGAATTTCTAACAGGCAACAACCCATGAGCTCAATGAGATAGATAAATTGATGTCTGCAGACTAATTCTATACTTGACTCTATTCGACACCAGAGCCCAAGCAACACTAACGCAGCCATGACATCGCTCTCATTGTCGCTAGGCCCCCCAGCCTTAGTCCGGCTTCACGACGCCTTGATATGCCTGTCCAAATTCAGCGAAACAGTCGCCATCGAAGCAGAGCCTGATATCGTAAGTTACTTTACTCTTTAGGGTGGCCAATTCAGTCAAAAATACTAGTTGGCAAATGAAATGTTCTGGCTAACTGTAACCCAGCTCCGCCTCAGCGCCCTCAATTCCACAAAGACGGGGTTTGCCTCCTTCGCGTTCGAGAAGGGAGTGTTTTTTGAGGCGTATTCTTTCAAATCAAGTAGTAGTGGCAGGAGTGGCAGTGTGTCGCTGGACCGGTTCTTCTGCCAGATCTATATCAAAGTAAGTATATAGATCTCTTCCCTTGTACTTGCACCCCTACATCATGTTTACGGGTTATTATCTTCCTTGCTTTATACTAATATAGGATCCAGGCACTTCTCTCCATATTCCGTGGGAGGATTGACAAAAACAAAGACACAGCCGTTGAACGCTGTGATATGGAATTACATGAAGATCTGCAGCAAACCGAATGTAGACTGACAGTGAAAATGATCTGTGGACTAGGTAATAGATATCTTTCCTGGTTTATATTGCATATATCTGACACTATATCTAGGTGTGATCAAGTCATACAAGCTGACCTACGAACCAGCGGCAATTCAGCATGCCGTCTTCGACAAATCCAAGGCTACCAGCATGTGGACTGCTGATCCACGGTTCCTCAAGCAGCTCATTGAGCACTTTAGCTTATCTGCCGAGCAGCTGGACATGTACTCCGATTCCGGCAGAGCTGTGTTCACAAGCTTCACAACAAAAATCACCGAGGGCAAGGGTATGTCGAGTTCGCATCCATCAAGTCTCAAAGTCTAGTTGACTAACAACCCAAACAGAAGTACTGAAACACCCAGTCCACACTTCCGTAGCAGCAGATAAGCGTGATTTCCAAGAGTACATGGTCGAAGAGAACATGCACGTCGCGATCAACCTGAAAGACTTCAAAGCCGTAGTGGCACACGCCGAAACGGCAAATGCTACCGTAACAGCACGTTACACCCGACCTTGCAAGCCTCTGCAGCTGGAGTACCAATTCGAAGGCGTCAGTGCTGAATTCACGGTCATGACCCGCGGCGAGGCAGATAACGAAGACACCCCCATGTCAACACGAGCGACAATCCCACGGCAAACTCCCGCACCTGTCCCAATCTCAACGATCAGGCCGCGCGATACTCACCCATCGGTGGCACCAAGCATGCAGATGCCCCCGCCGCCACCGCGAAGCAGATCGATCCGTCCTCTCAATGGATCATCCACGCAGGAGAATCTGAGCCAGAAGGCTAGCGCGGATCGACCGGCGGT
The DNA here is from genome assembly GCF_001561935.1 of Penicillium griseofulvum. Lineage (NCBI taxonomy): Eukaryota > Fungi > Ascomycota > Eurotiomycetes > Eurotiales > Aspergillaceae > Penicillium > Penicillium griseofulvum. Next base: position 326,386 of record NW_024467419.1, read on the forward strand.
GTCTGGGCTTTCTATGGAATTCGATAGCCTTTTCGTGCCTGCTGATGATGACCGACAGTGGGATGAGATGAATGAAGAAGAGGAGCCGCAGGATATTCTTGGATGGGATGCGTCGGGTACACAGGTACGTGGTTTTGTTTTGGTTTTGGTTTTGTCTTTTTTTTTTACCTCCGGTGGGTAAGGACGGGTGGCTAACCAAACACGCAGGACGCATTCGGGGCATCTATTCGCGATGCAGAGCCTTCCTTCTTGAAACAGGATGGCTCTCATTTCGAAGATCCGGAGGATGAGATGGGTCTCCCGCCGACACAGCGTTTGTCTCAGGTATGTGATTTCGGGTCTTGCGAGACTTTTCGGCCCGTATACTGATGATTGACAGGTTCGCCGTTATGGTCTTTTCGACTGAGCAGCCACCTCTATCAGGGGCAGTGCAATTATCGCCAAATCTGGGCGTTCCCAGGTCTGAAAGGCGATCACTTCGCAATCATCCAGCTAGTTGCACACCCCGCTCCAACACCGACAACCTTCGCACCCGCGCCCACAGCTTCGGGGAGCGAAATCACATTATATGTACCCGACACATTCCCCTGGGAATTTGTATCAGGTCCACAGTTCCCATGCTCACCCCATCCAAACGCCGCGACTCGAGCATCTCCCAAAAGAGCAATGGCATGTTCACTACCAACAGCGAGTTTAGCAGGAGGCGGAAGATTCGGCGGTGGAAGTTGGCCTCGGTCATTGCGGCCCCAAGCAACAACCGAACCATCGAGGATATCAGAATCAGACTTTGTCTTTGTATCCGATATCGACGGTTCCTCCCGTCCCAAACCGGGCGCAGCATGTACATAGACCCCATGCCAACTAGCCGCAATACTAGTATAACGATAGCGAATAGTACCTCCACGCCCTCCACACCCTTGCTCACCATCTTGTAAATGATCCCCATCCCCATCATCCAAACCCGCACGCAAAGATAAACTTTCCGGCACATTCAATATCCCCCACCGATTCCCCTCATCACCAAGGACAACAAATTGCCCCCGCCCCGAAACAACCGTAAACTCCCTCCCGCAAGCAACAGCCTCCGCGAAAAACGGCACACAAATCCGAACAGGAGAATAAGCAACCTTAGCCTCCCGATTCTCCCTCCCAAGCTGACCCTTCCGCGCCCCGCCCCAGCCATAGACGTCCCCATTCGAGAGCACAGCAACCGAATGAGCCATCCCGCTCGCCAGCGCTGTAATCCTCAACCCCGGTAGCGGGAAGGAGGGGATACACGCCCCCGTGACAGAGACGGTATCTTTTCCGAGACCCAGTTCTCCTTTAGGCGATGAGCCAAATACGAAGATTCGATCTTCTGTGGGATTGTCTCCATGGACGTTATTGTCGCTGTTTCTTGGCACAGACGCTACAGCAATGGTGCCCTCCCACGTCGCGGAGACATGTTTGAACTTAGATACCTCTGTATCAGAGATGGGATCTGAGAGAATCATTTGACGAAAGCGAAGGATGTTTCCTTTGGATTCGTGCCCATTTGGGAATTTGGTTTCTCTGTGCGGGCCGCACCGTCCGTCTTCATTGCAGCCGGCGGCGTAGATTGAGCCGCTAGTTGTTAGGAGGAGGGTGTGGTTTCCGCCTGCTGCGATGGTAATGATTTGAGATTCATCTGGAACCGTGGTTATTTGGGATCCTTGTGATGGCTCTGGCTGCTCGAAGAGACATTGCGTTGGCGTGGAGACGTCGTCTTCGTGGCCGATGCCTAGTTGGCCTGAGCCGTTTGAGCCGAAGGCGAAGAGTCTCATGATATTTGCTTTTTTTTTTACTTTGGAGATTTATCTTGATGATATCACGAATTTGATCAAATGTGCGATGCATATACATCAATCCATGCCATGTCAGGTAGAAAATATGAGGTTAGTCAGCATTTCTGCCTCAGGCAAATTTAGAAAAAATCCAGTATATACGCAAGTTGTAGAATAAGTCCTACAATTTGATGAATGATCTCCAAAAATGATATAGCAATTTGTCTATTTCAGACCAGCGCAGTAAGTGGTATCAAAATCTATATAATCATGCAAGCTATGCCATGTAGCAAGCATGAAATTTTTCCAAAAAGTGACTTGAGAGTATATGCAAGATAAGCTAATAAAAAGAAATGCAAGATGAAAAGAAAAAGAATTATTTCATAGCTAAGCTTAAAAAAGAAGAATTGGGTTCATGGTCACATCACAGGCAATAACCCGAGGACCGAGCAAACTAATCGCTTAGTGCTTCTCGTTGGAGTAAGCATCTTCGGCCTCGCTTTCCGCAGGGGGAGGCAAGGTGAAGGTGTCCTGCTTGGCAGACACATTCTTCTCCATGCCCTTGAACATAGGGCTGGTGCGGTGGAAGTATGTGTGCACATGGCCCTCGAGAAGCGAGTCATCGGTGTCAATTGCGTCGGCAGCGTCCTTCTCAGCGGACTTGGCGGCCATTGCGGTCTCCCACTCGATGCGGTACTCCTCGACCTTCTGTTGGTAGTCGAGTTCGGCATTGTAGAAGCGGTGCTTGCGCAGGACATAGCGCTCGTACCAGGACAGGTGCTTGGGGTGCACGGCAGGACCGTGGTACTCTTCCTCACGACCCGAACGGAGGTATTGCCAGCGGCGCTCCTGCTCCTTCAAGTCCAGACCAGTGGTGTCAGGAAGGAAGAAGGCGGTAATCACGGCACCGGCCAGACCGAACCAAGGCACAACGTAGAACTTGGTCTGGGTATCGATGTAATTGTACAGGACGGCAGCGAGAAGGGCACCGGCCTTACCCCAGGCAGCGGACATACCGTGAGCAGAGGCACGAATGGGGGTGGGGAACACCTCAGCAGCGACCAGGAAGGAGACCGAATTGGGACCGAACTGGTTGAAGAAAGAGCTGAGGAAGTACATAGTCTGGAAGGACTTGATGTTTTCGGGGCGGCGGTAGTATTCGAAGTTGAAAGCAGGAACGATGAACAAAATGAAGCAGAGCATGAAACCAATGATCTGCATCCATTTGCGACCGTACAGCTTGTTGTCGATCAGGAAAGAGGCCAAGTAGTATCCACACAGAGAGACACCGACATTGACCAAGTTCCACAGCCAGGTAGGCATGACGGACTCAGATGCGGGACTGATCACCTTGATGAACTCGCTCTGGAAGAGCTTGTTGCCGTAGAAGAAGACATCGTTGGCGAACCAGCCACCAGCAGTTGCGAAAATACGGAATCCGAAGTACTTGAAGGTCAGCTTCAGAGACTTGGCATCGTAACCAGTGACGGAAGCCTTCTTCTTGGCAGCGGCGAGTTGCTTGCTAGCAGCCTTCATGTGGTAGGCACGGTAGTACACAAGCCACAAAGTACCGACAGCAGGAATGGCGAAGGAAACTCGGTAAGTCCACTGAACAGCGACGGCAGAGTAAGGGTTGTTACCACTACCGTGGTGGAAGCAGAGCAGAAGAATGATGAGCAGAACCTGATTGAAGAACTGACCCCAGCCCTGCATCAAGAAGGCACTAGTAACCTTGCGGCCACGGTGCAGGCGATCATCCTTGGTGGAGACCTTGCCAGAGCCGACGGCATTTTCCATACCACTGGTAGCAGTCATGGGGTACTCGCCACCAACACCGATACCGTAGATGAAGAGACACCAAGCATAGCAGATAACCCAGCCATTCATGGTCACACCCCAGGCGGCAGTCAACATGACAAGACCGAGAAGCATGATAACGGCGTCCTGAATCAGACCCCATCGACGGCCAAGCCTAGTCACACGTTAGTACGATCTCATTCCCACAAGGTGTACAATTGCAACTCACCAGTCACCCAAGATTCCAACCAGGATCTGACCCACAATGATACCGATGATCTCAAGGTAGTCGATAGCGTAGATCCACTGCTGGCTACAGGTTGTGTGGTGTTTCCAGCAATCGGGGAAGGTCTTTTCGAAGAGAGGCTTGATGTTACCGATAGAGAAGAGCACGTAACCCTCGAGACCGAGACCAGCACCAGGGAGGACCATGTTGCGGAAATAGTAGGAGATGGGCGAGAGAGGGTCCTTCTTCAGCATGGCCCAAATATCATTCATCTCCTTCTTTGCCTCCACATTGTTGGAGGAGGTGACGAATGAGATCTTCTTCCAGAGCGGGAGATCAGCCCAGTAGGTACCCTCGGGGGTGTAGCTGTCATCAGGGCGAATGAGGGAATCGAAAGCACCCTTCTCATTCATATCCATATCCTCCAGTGGGTTATGGGTTCCCGACATGTCGGGCCCATGAGGGGCACGAGGACCAAAGTCGGCCATCGTGAGAGCACTCAAGAAAGTGTCGCGTGAGCAAGGCAAAGTCCTGATAACAGGATCAATTGCGGGGGGAGGGAAGAGTCAATGTGACCACAATAGTTGGGGAAGATGAGTGACTTCAACCCAAGAAAGTGGCGATGGACTCCTTAAGTAGGGGAGAGGTAGATGGAAGAAGAAGAAAAGAGGAAGTGAGAAAACTGGGAGTGAGAAGATGCGACGGCATATTAAGTGGCGTCTCCACTCCAAAAAAAAGATTTAAAAAATAAAAAAAGTTAAGATGGCAAGAACCGCTTTGTCTTGGGGTCAGGGCCCTTCTGGGGGGGTCCATCTCTTGGTTACTGCTATGGGTCTGCTCTTGCTGGTTTTGGTTCCGGAAACAGAATTTCTACTTTTAGTGGAGAAAAGTGGATCAGGTGGATTTGACATGGAGCTGCCGGGAACCAATCAACTATGCACGTGGGGGCAGAATATGGATTTCAGATCGCCACCGCCTGCGGTTCATGGCAGATCTTCCCAAAGTTTCGCGGGGCGAGAAATTCTTTTTTTTAAGTTCGACGTTTAAAATAATTACTCCTACAACATATATGTACGGAGTATTTAACAATATGATAAATTCATTATAAGTTTACAATATACAGAACTAATTATGAAGTAAAATATCAAGTTCTTGATTAAAAAGTAAGGCCTATGTAATGCCAATGTATGCCAATGCAATGCCAATACGGGAAAAGTGGCAACGGCCTTATCCATAACTTAGTCCCGGAGCCGGTCTCGGATCCAATATCATTAGCGCTTTGGCTCAGACTTTCTGAGGCAATTGGCCAATATCTACAATAGGCAAAGAAGTCTCTCCCAGAAATCATTTCCATATGGTCCCAGTACAGGCCGTGTCAGTTGAATATTGACGTAGTGAGCGTTCCACGCTACTTGGAAACCCCGGCATCTACCTTGCAGATCTCTGACCAATCAGGATGCAGTATTTGACCATGTGCGACTTCCATTCTCCGCCATCAACCTCTTGAACCTACCTTCAACACGTGTTATCGCGTTGCGTGTCACTGTCGTCCTACTTTCCGATCTATCCGGTGTATTAACTGGAGATGCATCATACTATCATTGACATGAGATGTCAGGCGAACTTTGCTTCAAGTGGAAATACAATTTTATACCATCTACCAAAAAAAATCGCGTCTGAAATTGATACATGCGATCATAGCTGCATCAAACCTTCCAGCATCTTGGCTAAAGCTTGCTTAGCCTGTCAGATTAGCCCAAGCAATTCCAAGCAATTCCAAGGCCTGTCAAGCAATAAGTGCCCCCGGCAAGAGGCGTCGCCAAGTGAGCTTCTACAATGCTTAGTCCTGCAGGGCTGGATTTGCTGATAGCACGCACGTGCTCACATATGATGTGGTCAGTTGTCAGCGAAATTTCAAATTGTTTGATGTCTCGGGTTCCCCTGTTTAGGATACTCGGAGATGCATCTGGGAAACTTTTGTACCCACCCAAGCTGTTGCGTGTGATATGCGCACCCGACTTTGCCTGATTTCCCCTTTATCCCATTTTGGTTCGTTCAGGGGCTGGTATACTTTGCGATGCCCGGCATGCCAAGGTGAGTTTGCCTTGCGACCTCGGGAGTTCTCTACAGGAATTCCACCCTATGTCGGGCGTATCCCTTGCAGGCTACATACATTAGCTTCCTTCTAGAAGGATGATCCGGAAGGTTGCCCTGTTTCAGCTACTATGTACGGGGCACATTTTCCGCACTGGGAACTCCTCCCTAAACGCTGTGGATCCGAAACTCGTATAGGAATGGCACTACTTCGTAAACACTAGTCGACTAATAATCGACTAATAACCAAGCAGGAAGGTCCGTGAATAGTATTGGATATCTTCGAACCCGATATAGCCGCTCGGGCAAACGTCTAGAATAATCAATAATCAGTCTATTGGATTTCACAGTGCCAGTCTCCTTTTCTGTGCCCTAGCGTGTCCACATCTAGATCGGGCCATGACGCCCAGCAGCCCTCAGACCCAGATTTATTGGAAGGATTATTATACTCCGTACCTAGGTAGTCATTATCCTTCCATCACATCAGCACTAACCGCACACTTTTTCTCACGTCTGGATGCTGGGTAGCAACCCACGAGTCACCAGTTTTCGACTTGGTTGGTTCTTTTATCGTAAATCTATGTATTACACGTTGGTTCACGTGGCTGTGTTACTATCCCCTATAGGGCATTATAAACGCTACGATAGTCTTATAACAAGTGGCGTTTAGTGATATGATTGGTAAGGCCATTTGCGTGAGATATTAATCGCTCATCCTACTGTGCCATTATCAACTTTGCTCTGACCTATGTTGCATTATAAGTTTCTTGTGTAATCCCCTAAGGTGTACACTTTACTTATTGGTCACTTATTTTAGCACGGGGGTACTTGACTCATGAACAGGTGACGGGAAATAAAGTACATAATCACCCGATGTTTCAGCCTCGAGGGTTTAACTTAACGTCAGTATTCCCCCAAATATCATCTCCGATAGCCTAAATAGGTTTGCGAAGGGCCAATGTGCGAAGACAAAAAACATTACTTCCAGTTTAGGGAACAGACGATAAGACAATATGTCTAATTATACAAAAAGGTCTGCTAAAAGGGCCACCTCGAAGTGCATGGTTGCAATGTGAGATGAATCAAATGATTGGAGAAGCAAGGATAGTACGGAAAATACTACTACAACAATCACAGCTATGGCTTATTCAAAGGTTCTGTGTGTTAACAAGGAACTTGGCTCTATAATTCAGTCCTCGACAGGCAACAATATACAAGCCTCTAGAGTTACATACACACTTGGACACACGGCCAGGAGAATCAGGAAGATGGTGTAGCTTTGTATCTTAGATAACTGCTCCTGTTTTCGCATCAATTTAAATTGTCTTTCATTATCGTGTTGCCACCTGCAATAATAGCGAGCCTACCAAGCTGTACTCTAAGTCCAAGGCTTATGGTAGGATCTTTAGAGCGAAACAAGTCCTTCCATAAGATAGATAGACGCCATGCATGAATGATCCAACTATGGGTCTTCGCCCTTCGGCGATTACGTGTTACATCCTTGCACTGCCCACCCGTGTAACACAATTGAAGATAGCGGAGATGAGATCGAACATCCAGAATAGGTACAGCGAGAGATGACGGCACATTGGACAACTTCCAGGCGGTGAATTAGTCAGTATGCCTACCCTCCAGGGCTGAGCACCTGGGCACCTGGGCACCTGGCCCGGGGGCAATCGAACGCCTCCTCCGGGCCGGGGCCGAGGTGGCTCTCCGCCTCACCCAGTATCCATGGACACTTTTGGTTTTCTTTTGAGGTTCGTACCATTCTACTTTCTGATCTGTTTGGCCTATAATATTTAAATAGATATTGCATTTGTGGCAAGCCTATCAAGATCCGCCTATTGTAGGACCAGGTATCTTTTGTATAGAAAGTCCACATAAAGTGTACTCGAGCACAACATAATGATAGCCACAATATTCTTAACGCTCAATTGGTTCGGAGGAATATAAGAAGATATATAGAGAGTAAATACTCAGTTAATTAGTATCAACTTAGTAAAAGTTACCGAGTAGGTATACTTGAAGAGAGAATGGATAAAAATGTACTCCGTACATGCAATATATATAGTTGTGGAGTGCTTGTTAAGAATGCGCTTTACAAATTTTTATGATATATCTTAATAATTAAATCTTAGTGTATTGATCCAACTAGACTTAAATTATAGATTTATTTTTATCTTTTCTTTAGCTAGTTCGAGAGTTGAGAAAAATTGAGGTTAGATATATGTATCTTTTGTCCAGAGTTGCTATACAAAATATACTAATCCCACAGGGGGGTCCACCAACACTACTCCCCTCCAGGGCTGGGCCTCGGGGTACTCGGGCTTGCCACCTGGCCACCTGGGCATAATTATCTATGTTTTACTCAAAGATTTTCTGCCAGGTGAAACCTCGGACCAATCAAATTCCATTGACCACTATGCCTCTATAATGCGCTGTACAGAAACATAAACAGGTCGGATTGTAGTGATACAATTCTTTTTTTAGTCTTTCTCTTTTTGTTTCTTCTTAATCTACCATAATACTAACTCTGTTGTGCGATCACTTAGGGCAAAATAAAGGGCCTAGTGCTTCTTCCACTAAAACAGGTATTGGAGCCGCCGAACAATCTAGACCAGTTGGGAATTTGAAGTGTCAAAACAGGGAATTTCCGAAGAGATTAGAGATTGGCTTATGAAGTGCAAAAAAGGTGTCTAGGAATTGGCCAAGGCAATATACCTTGAACCCCCTGTCGCTGACGTCAATTCCCTTGAATCGACTATATAGCCTTGTCAGATCCCTCTCTGAGATCGAAACCTTCCCAGCCCCCAGATAAAATTCACTTATAAGCTAGTATATTAATTTCATATCTCAAATAAAACACACGTGCGATGTCGACATGCGAGATCCTTCGTGGCTGGCAACATTCCAAACATTCTTGAAGCGGGCGGGACAACACCCATCCCCTTCCCCAGCCATCATACCTGGGCTACTCTGGATGTACTAACCTTTCTAATAGATAGAGGTCTTCTACAGAGTACCTGATCATACATGATGGATACATTCCACGGAACATCCAATCTTGATTTTATCCAGAACATGTGCTCCCGCCCTTTCTAACAGCCCACGTCTGGAATGAAGCTATCGTGAAGAAATCTAGATCCCGATCGTCCCGGCAATCCGGACATTCAACATACTATGTATATAAGGATTGTGAAAGGGGAGAATCGCAGATTCGACGTCTCATTGAATATCGAACTTTCACATCTGCTGTGACCAATCCTCAACATACATACTGGATCCGACTACATCTCGCAGAAGAATAGAACCAGACCAACGCATATACCCAATTCACCATGTTGGACTTCAAGGGCCTATTCCCGACAGTGACAGTGTTCATCGCATTTATAATCAGCATTCTATGTCTCTTCGCAGGGACGCATAGAAACTTCCTCGATGGTGTGGATCTCTTGACTGTAAGGCCGATCCCGATCGTCTTCAACTTTCTATAAGTGGCAGATGCAGAATACTGACTTGGCCCTATCCATTTAGCTGTACACACCCGCAGGCACACTAGGCACCATCGGCAGTGAAGCTCACGATTTCTATTCCATCCACATCATGTCCTACTGCCAGGGAACACTGGGGACAACCACGCCCAGTGCAGGAGTTATACGCAACGTGACCGCATGCTCAAATCGCACGCTTCTATCCTCATTTGATCCGACACAAGCCTGGCCGAAGGAGATCCTCGCCCAGGGACTGACTTGGCCACGCGTGATTAGCGATGACTTCCACGCCCTCAAACTGACAAGTCAAGTCATGGGCGTGCTGTACTGTATGGGAGTTGGTGCGATGGGGGCGGCGATACTTGTACGAGTATGGGCGACACTTTCTCCGCGATTAGGCCAGGGCCTATTTGAATTTGGATTTTTCACGGTGAGTTACATAAACCGCACGATCCAGGTGATGGACCCCCTACATAAACTCTCTGCATGTCTGTGCAAGTGTACTTCCCAGTTGAGCCTGGTGCATTTTGGATATCGCATTTCCCCAGAATACGACAAGCTGACGTGGTGTCATTAATTAGCTCGGATCTCTTAGTATCAGTATCGCATCCATAATCGCCACGGTCATCGCCTTTGAATTTGTTGCTTTGATCAACGCTCACGGCAAGGGCTCGAACGTGTCAGCCCATTATGGAGAGAAATTTCTCGGGATGACTTGGGCCGCAGTGGGGCTATTAGTGGCCGGTAGCGTTGCTTGCTTTCTGAATACCTTTGTTCCCAACCGGGCTGCATCTGCTGCTGCATTTGAAAAGGATATAGAGGGGTAATTAGCTACCAAAGGGAGAGAAAAGGAAGCGGTGTTACTAGCCAGTCGGAGAACGTAGTGTTTCAGACGGGGGGCGGACATCGGGCAAACTCGCATCGAATATAATTTTCCATCTAGTAGATAGAGAGAGAGATTTTCATGAATGGAACGATACCACCTTAAGATTTTATTTGGCCGATAGAATAGCCAATCTAACTAAAAAAATTGTTTCAAATGAAATTACATTTCCAATCCGACCACTTACCTCTTTTTTTTTTGCGGGATATCTGAGAGCGTGAATGTTGGGCCAATGGGCTTAAAGATACCGCGAGGGTTAGGTTTCTTTCCCCCCTAACTTCCAGGGGCTAAGAGGTATGTCGGGCAGTGCAAGGCAGCCATCTACAATCTAGATGGAAGGTAATAGATGTCCTTGGAATAAACCTCGGTATTATGGAGTCGATGGGGTTGGCCGTAACTAATTAAAAAAAAACTGGGTCGAGGCCATCAACCGTTCATCCGACGTCACCACATGTGGGTATATCATAGAAATTTGTGAATAGTCTCGAAATGTCTCGAATAGTCAAGTCACGGAATCTCCGTACTTTGAAGCAGATACATTCCGTATAAGGCACAGACACCGAGGACCACTGTACTCCGTTTCCCGGTTTATCGGCTACGTTTCTCCGACTACATTTTGCCAAGGTTCTTGTCAAAGCGCGAAAGGATAGGAATATGGTGCGGGTTTTCCCGGTTTCTCTTTTTCGGTGAATGGTTCAGGTCCTGTATATGCGCATGGAAATGGTATCAAATAGGAACTACGCAAACACTGCGCGGTAATTGTTTGAGGGGAGTATAAAGGGTTGCACGGACAAAGCGGGGGGTAAAAGGTAACATTTCTCGGATTAATAGTGGAATAGTAAATAGAATTAATAGAAATTATAGAAAATAATAGGAATAATAGGAAATAAAATGAAATATAATATTGATATTTCATATGATGCTCTCATCTAGGTTACAAACAAGGCGGAGGCCAGTCCCGTAGTTCCTAATATCTATGAAGTCATCGTCATATTTCCCAGGAAACACGGGAATATTCCAGGTCCATATACTTTCCTTTTTTTTCCTTTAAATAGTTGCACTTTTCCCCTCTATTGGTTTGGAAACCACGACCGTTAAGTTTATCTTCTACTTCTACCTACCTTTAACCTTCTACCTTCCTCCCTTCTACCCTCTACCTTCTACCCTCTACCCTCTCTACTCTATACCCTCCCTCTACTTCCATCTCCACTACCACCTTTTACACCCTTCATCATGGAGAAGAAAGCTATTCATTTCGGCGGTGGTAACATCGGCCGTGGCTTCGTTGCCGAGTTCCTTCATGCTGCTGGCTATGAAGTCGTCTTCGTTGATGTCATGGACAGTATCATCAATGCCCTACAGGAAACCAAGTCCTATCAAGTCACTGAAGTCAGTGATGAGGGTGAATCTACCAAGACAATCACCAACTACCGTGCCATCAACTCCAAGACCCATGAGAGCGATGTCATCAAGGAGATCGCAACTGCTGGCATTGTAACTTGTGCTGTGGGCCCAAACATCCTCAAGTTCATCGCTCCCGTCATTGCCAAGGGTATCGATGCCCGCACCGAAGCCACACCACTCGCCGTCGTTGCCTGTGAGAACGCCATTGGTGCCACTGATACTCTACACCAGTTCATCAAGGACAACACCGCCCTAGAACGTATCGGTTCTATGCCAGACCGAGCCCGGTTTGCCAACTCGGCCATCGACCGTATTGTACCCGGTCAGGCCCCTGACAGTGGTCTCAACGTGCGCATCGAGAAGTTCTACGAATGGGCCGTGGAATCAACGCCTTTCGGCGAGTTTGGTCACCCAGACATCCCAGCTATCCACTGGGTTGGCCACCTGGAGCCCTACATTGAGCGCAAGTTGTTCACTGTCAACACCGGCCATGCCACTGCAGCCTACTATGGTTACAATGCCGGTAAGAAGACCATCGCCGATGCCCTCCATGACGACCGCATCCGTGGCATTGTCCGTGATGTACTTCAAGAGACTGCCTCCCTCATCATCGACAAACATGAAATCAGTGCCGCCGAGCAGCAGGAGTACGTCGAGACCATCATCACCCGAATCTCAAACCCATACCTCGAGGACAATGTGGAGCGCGTGGGCCGTGCCCCAATCCGCAAAGTGTCCCGCAAAGAGCGATTCATTGGCCCGGCTTCCCAGCTGGCTGAGCGTGGCGGAAAGTTCCAGTCCCTAATGGGCGCTTTCGAAATGGCCCTACGATTCCAGAATGTGGAAGGGGACGAGGAGAGTGTTGAGTTGGCTAAGGTCCTCAAGGAGAACTCGCCTGCTGATGCTGCTGTCCAATTAACCGGCTTGGACCGAGACCACCCTCTCTTCCCTCATGTGGTCAAGGTCGTAGACGGCGTACAATCCGACACCAAGTAGGCAACTCTCCTTTATACCAGCCTCACACAACATCCTAACACCACTTTTCAGAGAGGCAGGGCAACCGCGCATTTGATTTCACTTTGGGAACTCAACTTGCATGAACTATGGCGAATACCAGGTACACGGCGCGACGGAGAACGGGATTAGTGTTTTTATATGACTTTACGAACTGTAGTATGAATAGCGAATGGGACAATCGAATCTTTTAATCTTTTCTACAACTTGCTATCAACCCAAACAGGCTTCCTCTTCTCCACAAAAGCCTTAAGTCCCTCCTTAATATTTTCCCCCTCATTCAACCTCTTAACCCACGTTTCATTCAACATCGTCGTCGCCTCATCCGCCCCAATCCCCTCCCACCCCAACTTTACCCCCTCACGACTAACAAGCACCGAATCAGGGCTATTTCCGGAAATCTCCTCCGCAACACCCAAAGCCTTCTCCAAAACAACCCTTTCAATCTCCTCCTCATTCTTCTCACCAACCTCAACGACAGAATTAACAAGCCCCCACCTTTCCGCCTCAGCAGCACCAACCATCCGTCCCGTAAGAACCATCTCCATAGCCCGCTGCTTCCCAACAGTCCGCACCAGTCGCGGCAACGCCCCAGCAAGAGCAACAACCCCCCGCTTAACCTCCGGTAATCCAAATACAGCCCGCGAAGACGCAATCACGATATCACTATTGATAATCATCTCCGTACCCCCACCAAGACAGACCCCATTCACAGCACAGATCACAGGCTTCTTGCCCTTACGTCGCGCTAGTCCACCAAACCCACTATTCGGCATTGTGGAGCTGGAGGTTGTTGTTCCTGTCGAGGTGCGGTTATTCCATTCTGGTGGAGTTAGCGGGGAATCAGTTATTAATTTTTGGGGAAATGCGTAATCTCGTATGGATATGGCGGGCTTACCTTTTAGATCCGCCCCGGCGCAAAACGCCCGGCCCTTTCCGGTTAGGATACCCACGCGCATGCTTGGCTCTTCGTCGAGCCATTCCCACACTGCGTGGAGGTCTGAGTGGCCTTGAGTGCTTATGCAGTTTAGATTGCGGGGTCGGTTTAGCGTTACCAGCAGGACGTGGGGTGCTGGGTAGCTGAGGATTATGTCGGCGGGGGTTGGGGGTTGGATTGTGAAAGGTGGCATTTTGGTCTTCGGAGTTGGTAGAAGATTTGTTTTGATTGAGAGAGAAGAGAATAAAGAATTAATAGAGGAGGTTATAAGGAAATAATATAGAAAATTAAAGAGATCGACGGCAATTCGGGGTTGTAAATGCGGAGAAGCTAGGTACCTGGATATGCCGAGGGCCGATGAGGTGTGGGGATGATTACTATTTGCATTACTTTGGAGGTGATATTTATCGACTCTTTTCTCTAAAAAAGAATAGGTTTGTAGGTTACTTCCATTGTACAATTGTGCGAATTACAGGTGATATTCTACCTGTGACTTATGTTGACAAGTTTTCAGATCAACCCGCCCATCTCCCATTCCTATGAACGCCAAAAAAAAGAAACGCTCCCCAACGAAAACACATGTAGATTTGGATATCAATAAGCTAAGCGATTACAGCATATAAATGGATCTGGCGCGCCTACGCCTTGTTGATCCAACCGCTGTGTACCATGAAATCATAAATTCGGCTGGTTTTGGTGCCCTCGATCTAACAAAGTTAGTAAAGGATTCGCGTTGGGAGAGTCAGTGAAAAACATACCTTGCAAATCATTCGTGCATCTTTCTTCTTCAGGTTGCCGCCCTGCTTCATTGCTTCTTTCAAAAGTGTCTCCTTGATGACGAGATATGGCTTCGGCATTAGACGTAGAACATTGCAAACCTCTGCCTCTTCCTTGGTTAGGAGATGCAGGTCCGCAGCAGTATCATTGTCCAGCTTCCACGGGGGCATCCCACTTAGTGGGGGCACCACGTATTTCGTCTTTGTCGGCTGCGGAGCAGGCGCATCCCCATCGACAGCGAAGGCCCGATCGAAATCATTCAATGGTTCGTCAGCAGGATCCGCCGGCGCATGAGGATTGGCAGCCTTCTGTAGTCGCAGCGGGAGTTCAGGTGTTGTGAGCTGGACTGCTGCTGCTGGTGTCTCTGTGAGCTGTGTCTGCTTCGGGCGGTTGCTGGCAAAGCGGTCAAATGAACCCTGAGGAAGCAGTCGTTGCATGCGCTGTTGCTTATCTTGCTCGTACTTCTCGCCTGCTTTCAAGTCACCAATGCCCATCTGCCGCCATTCTTGAAGCTGGGATATGGCTAGACGGAGGTTGTGCTCGTACTCGAGACCCTTGTTGACGTCTTCAAAGTCCTTGCAGTTCATCATACGTGCTAGTGGCTTTGCTTTGTTCAACAAATCTCGCTCTTCCTTGGACCGTTTCTTATCTAAGGCAGTGTTTTTTCGGTATTCGAGGAGGTTGTGCTCGAAGAGGATTTTCTTGCGCTCAGTACGTGCTGTCAAGCGGGAGTTGTAAATGTCGACCACGGTCATCTTCAGCTCAGTCTCTGCATCTGGCTCGCCGTTTTCATTGAGTCCAGCCCCGGGCTCGAAAGTCATGTGCTGCACTGCTTCTTCGGCATCGTTTAAGAACTCGGTCTCAAACTCCAATCGTCCCGGCATGTAGCCCTGCACTTCGTGGCATGCCGGTACACTGGCAGTCGGCTTCTGCTTTGGTGTGGTTGGAGGCGCTGACTTGGCTGCATCTTTGCGCTCTTCGATGCGGCGCTTCTTGCGCGTTTGGAATTCTTCTTTGGAAATTGAGTCTTGCAGGCTCCTATCGTCTGGATCGGCGCGGGCTGCGAGCGGGAAGTTGACGCTCTTCACATAAGTATCGTAGTAGTGGTCTCGAACTTCATCCTTGCTGCGGTAACCTCCAATGTGGTCTGCAATGTCTGCCCAAGAACCCAACCCGTAGATTTCGGCACCTTCCAGCAATAACAATTCTTCGTCGGCACCCCAATCCCCTTGAAATATGGGAACTGAGTTCTGTTCGATCACTTGGAATGGATGTGTGGCGGGGTCATGGTTTTTGGAGCTCTTTCCGGCTGAGAAGCAGGGAACACAAAGGTCATATTCGGGGCAGGCAGGATGCGAACACGAGATGCGAACCTATGCGATGGAAACGCGTCAGGTTCTGATTAAAATAATAGACCAATCAATTTGTCATGACGGAATCACATCGATACTTACTGTTGATGTGACATCAATAGAGCACACGTCGCAATGGAACTTGGTGCCGGCCTCGGTGCCGCGCGAGGCGGTCTTCTTGCGTATCACACCCATTAGCCCTCCACCCCTTTCATCCTCTGGTTCGTCGGGAGCTGTATCGAGATAGGAACGGACTCAGAAGACTAAAAATACTAGAGTTGCAGGTGACAAGTTGAGGTGAGATCTTCCGGGGTAGGTGTCTCCGCACTTCGGAGCGGGGAATATTCCGAAGCCTAGAAGGGGATATCAAGGCAAAAGGATATCGTTACAATGCAAGCTGAATCCCAAACTCTCTTGTTCTGTGGGGTAAACTGCCTTGATTGTTAATGCCGTGGTGGAAGTTGATGCGTCGTTAACCCTTGTGGCGGAGCAGTGGCTGAGCTGATTAATTACTGTACGTTTATGTAACAAACATGTGATCAGCTTGACCAATAAAGTTTGTAATTTTATGTAATTATTTGTAACATATGTATTATCATTACAGGGGGAACTTCCCCTCTCTTATTCTCATTTGATCTTCGATCTCCCCGACTCTTTCTTATCCTTAGTTGTGCTTCCATACGGATTTCAAAAGATAGTGGTGGTTGTCTTGTCTCGAATTCTCTCCTTTTGCGTGTGTATTATCTGTGTCCTTCTGTGGCTTCTCCAGGTTTATTTTGGAGGCCAGTCGCATGTTGATTATTGGGTGATTCTTAGCACCCTGCACACGCATTGCGGTATCTTGGACTTTGATCTCTTTTTCTCAATCTCTTTACAACAACCGCCACTATGTCCTGGAAGCTCACTAAAAGTATGTTCACTGGCAGTTGGTCTCCCTCTCTCCCCTCAATACCCCTCTCTGTACTGCAGTGAATGCCATGGGTGGTCGCTAATCATATAACTCGTTTGAAGAGTTGAAGGAGACGCACCTGGCACCCTTGACCTCATCGTTTGGCCGGTCGTCGTCTACTTCGACGATCAAGGGTGACTCAAATGGTGATGAGGCCCTGACACCTGTGTCCTCCAACACGCCCAGTATTGCCTCCGCCACCCCATCAACAAATGGCATCGGTATGTTATTCTTATAATTATAGGAATTTTCTCCAGCAACTAATCATGTCATTGTTTTGATAGCGGCCTCTGAGTCTCTTGTCTCTCCTCCCGTGGCCACTGTTAACCCAGGCATCCTTATTGTCACTCTCCACGAAGGACGCAATTTTTCGCTGTCGCCTCACTACCAACAGCTCTTCAATTCGCATTTCCAAAATAACTCTTACGCGCCCTCTTCTCTACGCCCAAGTACCTCTTCTTCGTCACATTCATCTCAAAACCAAGCGGGCTCCTTCGTGCCGTCCGGCCGACCCCAGTCCACAAGTGGGGGAATCAATGCCGCCCCCACTATCCACGGTCGCTATTCCACCAAATACCTTCCGTATGCCCTTCTTGATTTCGAGAAGAACCAGGTCTTTGTGGATGCCGTTTCGGGAACTCCAGAGAGCCCATTGTGGGCTGGCGACAACACAGCCTTCAAGTTCGATGTGTCCCGGAAGACCGAGTTGAGTGTACAGCTGTATCTGCGCAATCCTACAGCCCGGCCTGGTGCCGGACGGAGTGAGGACATCTTCTTGGGCGCATGCAAGGTCAATCCTCGCTTCGAAGAGAGCCAGCCGTACGTGGAAGATCCGAAACTTAGCAAGAAAGACAACCAGAAGGCCGCCGCAGCTCATGATGAGCAAGGGCGTCAACTGGGTCAGCAGGGTGCTGAGTGGCTGGATCTCCAATTTGGTGTTGGCTCAGTCAAGATTGGTATTTCCTTTGTGGAGAATAAGCAGCGGAGTCTCAAGTTAGAAGACTTTGATTTGCTCAAGGTCGTGGGCAAGGGTAGTTTCGGCAAGGTCATGCAGGTCATGTAGGTGGACTCGAGATCTCTTTGATTGGTTTTAAATACTAACAGATGGGGAATCACAGGAAGAAGGATACTGGTCGGATCTACGCCCTTAAGACAATTCGCAAGGCGCACATTATCTCGCGATCGGAAGTCACACATACTCTTGCCGAGCGATCGGTTCTTGCACAGATCAACAACCCGTTTATTGTTCCGCTGAAGTTCTCGTTCCAGTCGCCTGAGAAGTTGTACTTCGTGTTGGCATTTGTGAATGGCGGAGAGTTGTTCCACCATTTGCAAAGGGAGCAACGATTTGATATCAACAGAGCCCGTTTCTACACCGCAGAGTTGCTGTGCGCTCTTGAGTGTCTGCACGGCTTCAAGGTTATCTACCGAGATCTCAAGCCTGAGAACATTCTTCTCGATTACACTGGGCATATTGCTCTTTGCGATTTCGGTCTCTGCAAGCTGGACATGAAAGACGAAGACCGAACAAACAGTAAGATAACCTCATCACTCATGATAAGCTCTATATAGCTAACCAAACTCAGCGTTCTGTGGAACTCCCGAATATCTTGCTCCAGAACTTCTCCTTGGTAACGGGTACACCAAGACCGTGGATTGGTGGACTCTCGGTGTCTTGCTCTACGAGATGCTGACAGGCCTGCCTCCATTCTACGATGAAAATACCAACGAAATGTATCGCAAGATCTTGCAGGAGCCTCTAACTTTCCCCAGCAGCGACATTGTCCCACCTGCTGCCCGAGATCTTCTCACTCGACTGTTGGACCGTGACCCCGTGCGCCGACTGGGTGCGAACGGTGCTGCGGAGATCAAGTCTCACCACTTCTTTGCCAACATTGACTGGCGCAAGCTTCTCCAGAGGAAGTACGAACCCAGTTTCCGACCAAACGTGGTATGTATATTTTACTCCTATTCATTTATTGAATCAACATATGACTAACTTGATGCAGGTGGATGCCCGTGACACTGAAAACTTCGATGTTGAATTCACCAGGGAAGCGCCCCAGGACTCATATGTGGATGGCCCCGTCCTGTCACAAACTATGCAACAACAGTTTGAAGGATGGTCCTATAACCGACCCGTGGCTGGCCTGGGTGATGCAGGCGGCAGCGTCAAAGACCCGTCCTTCGGAAGCATTCCGGAGTAGAGCTTCTCAGGTCCAATTAGATCGAGTATTCCCGGTGCACGAAAGAGAGAATAGGAGGTTCATAGACGCCATTTCCTTTTTTAACTGCGTATATGTCTTTCATTAACATATCCACGAATCTTGATCCTTTTTTCCCACTGTTCTGAGTCATTGTTCGTTTTCCCATCACAATGGAGTATGTGGCATCTTGATATCGGAGTCGCTCCTGATCTTCGAGAGGATATTGTTTCTTTTCGTTTCATATGTCCGTTCAGCGATTTGATTTTCTTGTCTTGTTCGGTCATCTCCCTTCCATCTCAAGTGTTCATTCTCTCTAGGCAGGTTCCTTTACCCTTGGTTTCTCATTGCTTTCCTCAAGTGGTCATCGTCTGCACCCTTGTTCTGTATTCTCGATAAAATTTCACAATGGACAATGCCAAAACAGTTCTCCATCATACTTCTTCAACTATGTTCATCACCGAGTAAGTGGACGCGCCTCTTGGGTGTTTGCAAAGTAGTAGATTGAATTCATACCCAACTTCAGCAACTACTGCTTGGGATAGAAAGCTCTTTCTTGATCCTTGGTAGCTTGGGGGTTACTGTCTTATATTCAATGTTCTTGTCTAGATGTAGGTGCTCGTTCTTATATCTACTGAACACTTAGGTATACAGAAGCCTTTACTAACATTCATGGAGTGAGTATAGGGCCAATGAAAATCCGGTATAGTATACATATACAATAATCTAGTAAATCAACGAAACCACTGGAAATAGAGGGAAACATATTGCTTGTATCTAGGCATGTGATTTGCTCTAGAGACACATGACAGCGAAATTACAAATAAAAAAAAGTCGGACACACGTTAAGACGCCGCTCGCAATCAAGAATGAACTGACCGGTCAGCCAGAAAACAAACGATCAACCTAACTCTCCTGAAAAGTCACCAAAAGAACCCGGTGCTTTTTGCTCATTTACTCGGCCTCGGCAGCATCAGCCTCGTCCACTGCAGCCTTTTCGGCCTTCTCTGCCTCCTCATCCGCGGGTACGCCGTTAGTCGCGCTCACGGGCTCCTTTTCTTCATCGCCGTTGATATCAATCAAGGACTCTGAGGAAGCGGGCTCGGGAACGGTACCCTCCTTCTCTAGGCGAATGTACTCATCCCACTCGGGGAAGAGGTCGTCATCAGTAGAGGCGACGTCGGGGGCACCGGGTGGGACACCGATGAGGCGGGCAACCTTTGTCTTGCCAGATTGCTCTAAGGATTCCTTCCATTGGACAGCGAGTTTAGGGGCGCTCGAAGGCTTGTAGGTCTGGGCAAGGAGGACTGCCTCGGCGATGCGGTTGGTCCGGACGAGGAGATCGATGCAAGCATCGATATCTCCCAGAGACCACAGAGTGGAGAAGGCGACATTGTGGAGGCCTGACTCCGAGGCCTGGGCGGCGAGGGCCTTGAGACCTTCACGGTTGTTGCTAGCGGTGTGCAGCAATAGCAAAGAACCGACGTCCTTGGCGTTGGTAAAGCACTCTTGGGCCAAAGAAAGATTCCAGCCGGCCAGGGCAGCATCACCGACAATCTTCCACTTGTGTTCGACGTTGGCCTCGCGAGCAATAGTGAGTGCGGTTTCAAGATCGCTCAGCGCGAGAGCCAGCTCGAAGCGGTGCTCGGGGTCCGTGGCGACTTCCAGAGCCATTTCCTTATATCCTTGGCCTTCGAGGAAGCGGGCGACCTTGTTCATCTGGTCTTGGGGAACATCCTTGAGAATCTCAGATGCCATGTCCATATCGCCGCGCAGCACCACTGTTTGATATTCAATCATGCTGAGAGAAAGGCCGAAGGACACGGCGTTGACGTCCTTGTCGGCAAGGTAGATACGGCCATCGCGAGGCAGGTAGCCAAGAACGTACATAGGTTGATCGAAGTGAGAGATTGTGTAGGTCTGGTCACCAACAAGGTAGTTCAGGCGGTTCGTAGAGTTGGTGTAGATGAAGCAATCTCCAACCCACTGTCCAGTGCGGACGGTCTCGTTGATTGTAGCAACCAACTCAACAGCTGCCTCGACTCCATCCTCGTCGGCCTCACCGGCGTTCAAACCATTGATATACTCCTCGCGAGAGTAGCGGAGGACGTAGAAATCATCTTCACAGGCAAGAGTAACTAGTTCGCCAGATTCAGACCAGTACACCTGTACATGTCGATTAGCATGATTTCAAAAGATTACGGTAGATGGAACAACTTACGGATTTCGGGTCAGCTTCAATTCTTCGGACCAGACTGCCAGTCTCCCAATCAAAGAAGCCAATGCCACCTTGACCCTTCACACCCAGAAGAACGCCATCGGACAGGCCCTCAGCTTGGAACCCAACATCAAGACCGGCGCTCTGCTCCTTGAAGTTCTTGAAAATCTTGACACTTGTCGATGACTCGCGGATAGCGTAGTCGTTACTGTTGTCTTTCGAACCCCAGGCAAAGTCGAGAGCTTGCCCAAAGGCTTTGTTTCTCCACGCCAATGCGGTGTAGATGATGTATTCTCCATCACCACAGACAGAAACAAATCGACCATTGGGGGAGTGTGACAAAGTCTGTGGGTACACCTCGCACTGTCCCAAATCCTTTGTTGGTAGAGAAAGGGGCTCGCCGTCCTTGGCAGTAGTATCGCCACCCTTGATCACAGACGATACGACCTCACTGTGTCTCGCCCAGATAAGCTTACCAGACCCATCCATTGATACGGCGGGTTCTTCCCGACCCATCTTCACCACGACAGCACCATCGTCGAAACCCATCGCAATTCCCTGTCTACCCCGCTGGTAGGAAACACACCATGCTCGTTCTAGACCATAGCTTAATGACTGCTCCAGGCGATAGGTGTTTGCGTGCCAAATCTTAACGGTTCCATCTTCTGAACCCGAAATAATTACAGGCAATTCAGGGTGGTAGCAAGCAAATGAGACATTGCTTGTGTGGCCCTCGAGGGTTGCAATGAGTGCCTTCGTGGTGTAGTCCCAAATCTTAACGGTCTTGTCGTCGGAGGTGGTAAGGAGGTATGGCTTATCAGCATGTGGGTAGTAGTCGACATGGTTGACACCTTTCGTCTCGTGGGCTTCGAGTGTGAAGTTGGCATGGGGAGAGCCGAGGTTCCAGATCTTCACGGTCCGGTCCAAACAGGCGGAGGCAAAAGTGTTGGTATCCTTTGGGTTGATCGCCATGCCCATAACATAGTGGCTGTGGCCCTCAAACACTTGCACACACTTCCAGCCTTTCTCCCAGTCCCAAAGCTTAATTGTCATATCATCGGAGGCTGTGAGCACAAACGGCTGGGTGGGATGGACGGCAATAGAACGGATGTAATCCGGGTGTGCTTCAAAGGACGTGATTTTTTCGGATGTGTTGTAGTTGTAGACCCGGAGCTGGAAGTCATCTGAACCGCAGACAATCCAGTTCTTCCGCGCAATGAATCGACCGGCACGAACGGGGACATCAGTGAGTTCGAAGGTTTTGATGATGGACTAAAGGGTAGAAGATTTAGATAGGAACTGGGGGAGAGGAAATATGTGTCAAGTCTTACCTGCGATTCATAAGACCAGATGTAGACATGGCCTGGACAGGAAAGTAATTAGCGCATTGGGACATCTCGCATACTGCCCCTCCCAAAACATACCGCTATACAAGGTCGTCAAGATCTAAGAAAGAAATTAGTCTAAGCAAAGCTACCGAGCGGATTATCAAAGCTTACCCATGGCTCTGTAGGGTGGAAATCAATCCCCTTTACCCGCTCGGAGCGGGCAAACAGCTGCCTCTGTAACATTCATCGTCAGCAATCTCTCCAATTGTGGACGTCCACCTGCAGGACCATATCGCTATATCTGCTGGGGGCAGATTCGTAATTATATGAAGCGTTTCATCGTCTGGATTTGCATACCTTGACGTCGAGCCGCATGTTGTGTGGGGGATGAGACGTGTGTTTGTGTGATGCGGCGTTGGGCCTGTGACAGCGATAGGTGATTCCGCGAGCCGCTCAGACAGCCCAATAACAGGGAGGAGCAATCCTCGGAGCAAGTTATTAATTGGAGGGATTAAGAAAGGATTGGGATGAAGGAGAGCTAGAGGGAGAGCGCTTCATTCAGGGACAGCAATGTATGTGTCCACAAGGGATTCCCGCCTTGGCTCACCGCCTTCCAGTCGATCTATCGGTATACAAATAGCCTACAAATTCATCTACATGAAAGGGGGCTATACTGATTATTTGCCGTATGGCATTATTGAATGTAGACTTAGACCTCAATTAGGGGTTTCAACTAAAGAACAATAGCTCAAGTACTTGCGATATGCTTCCCCGTACATGTATGCAATCATCGTCCCGATGTATAAATTAGGAACTTGAAGACCAATGAGCGCTGTATTCTGAATGTTCCTGAATTGCGCCAATTATTTTCCAAGAAAAGTCGTAGATATCATTTCATTCATCGAATACACAAATTATACGTAGTCTTGTAATTCTACGACTAACTGAGCTCCAGATGATTAAACTCACAAAGCATGTATTGAAACAAAGACCTCTAGTAGTAATTACAGAGATTACAATTCACAGCCATTCCAGAATTGCTGTTTAGTTACCGCGCTCGAAGTAAGTCCACTGGCCAGGTCGGGGCTTCTCCTCAAGTTCCTCCCACCTGTAAAAGTGTCAGCAGTAATTCTAGACAGCAAACTTCGACCTTTTTAACTTACACCTTGGCTTTGGCCAACTCATCCACAAGCTTGAGCTCTGTCTCTGCGACCTGGATGATCTCCTCAATAAGACCGGCACCGATTTGCTGTTCGACTTCGGAGATCCTGCGCAAGAGATTAGCATTCTATTCCCTGGTTGTCTGGGGAGAACTCGGAGATGTAGGGATACGTACTGGTCGGCATTAAGAGCAGGCTCGCTCTCCCATTTCATATCTTGGTGGTAGAAGTCAAACTCGGCCTTGTCGGTGGTCTCGCTGGCCTCGCTCATGATTTTAGCCCATTCCGCTTCTTGTTGCGGGGTACGGGCGGGACCCTCAGTTGTGGCTGACAGGCTTTCGCCGTCCCATTCTTCGCCACGAGCATTGTCGGATCCATCCTTCTGTTGGGCAGCGGCGTGGGTGAAGCTGCCGTCGGTGCGCTGGACCTTGGCGAACCGCTCAGGTTCGGATCCCACGGTCTTCCGCACACGCTCCAACCAGGCATCGAATCCAGCTGGCTTTTGCGATTCAATGACCTGGAGACGGTGGCGGGTCAAAGCTTCAACGGATTGGCGGTAGGCGGAGGATTCGGGGAATGCCTGCAACTTCTGCAGAGTAGTCGAGTAAAGGTAGATTAAAGTAGGGCGAGGGCTGGGGTGAGTGAAAAGGCCTGTCAATCCGGTAGGAGCAAAAGGCTCCAAATACCGGGGCTTGACATTGGCCAGTAGCCGGAGTGTGGAGCGCATTGTTAATGGAATTTGGTGATATTGAAGTCCCTCAGTTCTAGGGAGATGAAGTGTTGAAGTCGGCCCGGAGCGGATTAACCTGATGTTCCATCCCCAAGCGGCAAGGGGAAAGGCAACTCACCTTTTCCGATACCATCAAAGCCTCTCACATTTGATTCTTTGTCTGGGCTGTGTGCAGTTCTACTTTGCTTTCAGCTACGGGGCGCTATAGTCGCTAAGTGCTGTTTCTTTCTGCGACGTGATAGTGCCCACCCGAGTCACCAGTATTCGCTCCCATTCAATGTGCCACCTGTGACATTTCGCGATTATCCTCCCTACTTCGACCAGTCCTTCGTTTTGCTCAGCTACGACACCTTGAAACTACTTATACCCTCCTTTAAACTGCTACTCAAGTTCTTCGCCTTTTTTCTTCCACCAAAATGAAACCGTCTTGGCTAGGGTGGTCCCTCCTCTCACTGTTGGCAGCGCCTGCTTTAGGCACGCCTTCAGATGCCTCCTCCAACCAGGTATCTGGAGATACACTTGTCAAGCGTGGGAATCGTGGGGTAGATCCTGATACACCCACAACATTCAATGGGGTTGAAGTGCCCCCGTTGACGCAGCTGACCCCGGATAATTTTAAGGAAGTGACCAAAGATGGCTACTGGTAAGGGCCCCTTCTGCAGAGATTAATAAACCGCTCAAGGCTCTAACTGCTCTAGGATGATCAAACATTATTCCCCTTCTTGCCCGCATTGCCGGACTGCGGCCCCAATGTACCAGACCCTATATGAGTACTACTATGTGAGTATCTATTCTATCGTTTTGAACCTTCCGGACTCGAATCTGACTAGTGATAGACCTCGAATCCCTTATTCCTCTCTGGATTGAAGCCCGATGCTCTCTCGTCTCTCGACTCCTTCACCGGCTACTACAATCTCCATTTCGGGTCCATAAACTGCCAGGCCTTCGCAGATTTCTGCAAAGAGTTGAAGGTCGAATTTTTCCCCGCATGGGCATTCTATGATATGGGAGTTCAGAGCGAACCCCCTGCTGGTGCCAAAACGATGTCAGAGATTGCTGCTATGATTGAAACCAAGCTCGAGACGATCAAGCCTGGGTCTCGGCCTTCTCAAGGTGTCCAAATCCCAAAGGCCGGCGCTAAGAGCATGGAAATGACCGCTAAACCTGAAGTCGTAAAGCCTGGCGCGAAAACAGCTGTTGAGAAGCAGAGCATCGAGACCGCAGAATTGGAAGGCGTTAGCCCTGAGTCTGTCAAGGCCAAGCTCCAAGGACGGCCTGCTAATCCCCAGGGCGTTTCTATTCCACTCACTGCGGAGAGTTTCCAAAGCCTTGTCACGACTACGCATGATCCCTGGATCATCAAGTTTTACGTTCCTTGGTGCCATCATTGCCAAGCCCTGGCTCCAAACTGGAACTCGATGGCCAAGGAGATGAAGGATACTCTCAATGTTGGTGAAGTGAACTGTGAACTTGAGAAGCGACTTTGCGAAGATGCTCGCGTGAACGCCTACCCAACGATCTACTTCTTCCGTGGTGGTGAGAGAGTTGAATATACCGGTCTCCGTGGCCTGGGTGATCTGATTTCGTACACCAACAAAGCTGTCGGTGTCGGATCAAGCATCCAGGATGTTGACGCGACAACTTTTAAGCAATTGGAAGAAACCGAGGAAGTTTTGTTCCTGTATCTCTACGACCACGCAACGACATCTGAAGATTTTGAAGCCATGAATCGCCTCACCCTCAGTCTTGTGGGACACGCTCGCATCGTCAAGAGTGACAGTGCTGCTCTTTCCGAGCGGTTCAAGATCTCTACCTGGCCTCGTCTTCTGGTCGTCCGCGACCGACGTCCCAACTACTATAATGCCCTTGCTCCTAGGGACATGAGAGATTTCCGTCAAATCCTGTCGTGGATGCAGACTGTGTGGCTGCCCATCGTACCTGAGCTCACCGCGTCGAATGCTCAAGAAATTATGGACGGAAAGTTCGTGGTTTTGGGACTCCTCAGCCGCCGCCGTAGCGATGACTTCAAGCAGTCCAAGCGCGAGCTGAAGGAAGCCGCTCTTGAATGGATGGACAAGCAGGTTCAACTGTTCCGCCTTGAGCGAGCCGAACTTCGTGATTCCAAGCAACTGCGTATCGAAGAAGCCGATGACCGCAATGATCAGCGTGCACTGCGGGCTGCGAAGAACATGCGTATTACGATCCGCGAGGACGACAAGAAGCAAGTCGCATTTGCTTGGGTCGATGGCGACTTTTGGGAGCGCTGGCTGCGCACAACCTACGGTATCGATGTGGAAACCAGTGATCGCGTTATTATCAACGACCAAGATGTAAGTTGCCTCTCATAGGTTTTTCCGAGCACTATAACTGACTTTCTATAGAATCGCCGCTACTGGGATACTGCCTCAAGCGGTGCTCCTATCATGGCCTCGCGAACCTCCATTCTCGAGACCATTCCTCTCGTCATCGCTTCTCCTTCGAAGTTGTCACCAAAATCCACCATTGGCACCTTCGAGACTATCTTCTTCTTCACTCGATCCCTCCTCAGCAGTCACCCCGTCATTTTCTTCATCATCTTAGGTGCCGTTATTGCTGTGGCCGCCATCTTTGGACGTGGACGCCTTAGACGTAGTGCTGCGCGCGGTGGTATTATTGGCAACTCCAACAACAATGGTGGCTTCTTCCACCTGGACGGCAAGGAGGGTTTCCTGAATGGAGGCTCCACCGACAAAGTCGACTAATGAGACAAATGTACAGTTAGGGTGTTTGGCTACGCGGTTCTTATAATCTTTTGTTTCCACTGTATTTGATTGGATGCTGCGTTCTTCTCATGCGTCTGTTCAATCAACCCTGTCTCAATTGAACTTTTCTTTTTGCATGTCAGCCCGAGGGGTTTTTGAAGCACATATCTTATTTATTCCATTGTTTTTCAGCCATCATACGAACTCTTGAGAATTAGGCATATCAGATCAGCTTCTTGAGGGTCGCAAGCTTCCTAGGATTAAGTGGCCAACCACATTATGCGTTACGGACGAAGTAGGTAGGAAGACAGCTGACATAAAACAAAAAATGAATTAGTTGTAGAATTGTAGGCTGGAATGTACTCTAGAACTTCTCAAATAAAAATCCCAAGCCCATCATCTATCATTGACATACCGAGTACTCCGTACATCGAGTACATCAAGTACATCGAAAACAATTACGCCTCCTCTGATTGGCCACTAGCTTTGAAGTCACGTGATAATTCGGGCACTCCCGGTTTTCGTCGACCACCAAGTGGCAGCTCCTGTCTCCTAGCAATTGTCCCACCAAATAACTCCGGTGTCATTCAAAATGGTAAGTGCTTTCATTATCAGAAGACGAGAACCCCCCATTTTCTATCCCGAATTGCCTTACCCACCCAACCGCACCCCGGGTAGAGAACAATGGGGCCATGAGCATCACAACCGGCTTCCGAGCCGCGGGCTGAGACGCGATAAAAGGACATCAATTGCTAACACATATCCTGTAGTTCGCCTCTACCGCTCGCCGCGCCGCGGCCCAGGCCTCCGCTTATGCACCCAAGTGAGACTCGCCCATACCCTTTTCCCTTACACCCCGGACAGAGTACACGTTAGTCGATAATCGCCATGTTGGATTGCGGGAATGAAGCACAGATTGTCAGTTGCGAACGCAGCTTTCCTAGTTCATTGGATGTCTGTCATTCCACTCTCTCGCAGCGGAGCTTGACGGGTGTCTGACATCTGTAGCGAGCGGGGATACAAACCCGTGGGCTGTGTTGAAAAAATGGCTGGATTCCGAAGAAGGCAGATCAAGAAAGAAACAAGAACACCAAGCTAACGCCTCACTAATCTTCAGGTACACCATTCCCCGCACCGCCGCCGGTATGACCCTTGGCACAGCCATCCAGGCGTGAGTACATCCCGCACTTAACTCTCCCAGGTTAAACAATATACAGGGGCTAATGAATTTCTTAACAGTGGTACCCTCGCTGCTGGTTTCGGTGTCGCCCTTGGTAGCGGTGCCCTCTTCATCTTCGGCGAGGTTCCCCGTGTGCGCAACGATATCCTCCGCAAGCTTCCTTTCCTCGATACCTACTACGACCGCTCTATCGCCCCTGAGGACAACGTGAGTCAATTACAGTTGATTTGGAGGATTTGGTTCGATGCTAACTTTCTTATAGCCCTTCTAAATTATTCGCCGAGGGTATATGTCTCCCTTTTGATTAATATGAATCGGGACTTTCAGGAGGCAGGCTGGGGCTGTACTGTGTAGAATAGCGATGAAAGTCTTTTCTGTTTTTAATGCCACCTAGAAGCAGTGGTTTCGAAGTAAATTGTCATGGTCCGTATGATTGTACACTCTCAATATCCATGCAACTTTCCCTTAGGTAGATTGTAGAGCCGAGGGAAACCAAGAGCTCAACTGTGGTAACTCCAGGGCTCTTATGTACCTTGAAGATCCGATTATCTTATGGGATGCTTTCCGAGCCAAGGGTGTATTACTGTAAATACTGTCGTGGGCTAAACCCCGGGGTACCTATCAATGACATACAGGGATTCTCTAGCAAATCAAAAGCGTCTTCCCCAACAAGGTAGGTCCATCCTCAGATAAGAAGCCTCAAAAGGATAATAGCAGCCCTTCAGAGAACCAAATATATTTGTAGCATCTGAGCACCCGTGGACGATCGACACGAGTGTAGCCTTATCTCTGTTATCATGAAGATAACATCTGCAAACGCTAACCTTCTTCTTTTAGGGCAAGTCCCGTGAGATACAACGCCTGGAACTTCCTTGCTGGGACTGGTTACCTCTCTGCCAAGCTCATAGCACCAATTATCGAAGCCCTGTGCCTCAAAATGAGCGGTATCTCCCGTCTCTACAAATCAGAAGCTTGCGGAGGCCATTTCATGCTTGAATGAGATAATCTGTTTATTCTGCAACTCGTTCTTTTTGAATTTAACCTTGACTTTATTTGCTCTTATCGCGCTTTGTACGAAGTACTACATTGCGGAAAGAGTCCGGTTTCCATGAGGCATTCCCCTTTACATATTCACCTTGTGCAACGGCGTCGGGTCGTCCAATATATATTATTCCGAATTCGGTCTGGCTCTATTCTGACTCGTTTAGAAACATATCTATCTGGTTCCTGAAATTCCCCATGCGCGGGCCAAAAGCAAAATGCTCCATGCTATGCATAGATAACGATGCTACCCCCTGCCCGCCTCATACTAGGCTACTTTATTATGCTCCTGTTTCCCTTCACTGTTGCTTCAAGGTGAAAACATTCTTGTTCATCCCTTGCATGGTCCTCCTTCTGTTTCGTTGATATATATCTCATACATTGTATAAATCGCATACATTAATCGCGACACGCCTGTTTCCTTTGGCCATGGGCACAACCATGGATACCAAAAATGCCATTTCCGACATCTCCAAAGGACATCATGAGGTCAACAATGTTCAAGTGACTTCTGTGCTTCCTGATGGAGATGTGCCATATACGGACCATGATATGGATGTCGATGAGAGGGTGATCACGGCGCTGGGTTACAAGCAAGAGTTCAAGCGCGAGTTCTCCCTATGGACGACTTTCTGCGTCAGCTTTGCTGTTCTGGGATTGCTACCGTCGTTTGCGAGTACCCTGTATTATGGTGAGTGCCTACACATCTATGTTTGTAAGATTGAGTATAAGATCTAGCTGACATTGATTCCATTAAAGGAATGGGATATGCCGGAACAGCAGGCATGGTCTGGGGCTGGATCATTGCGATGATATTCATCCAGTGCATTGCAATGTCAATGGCAGAGCTATGTTCAGCAATGCCGACTAGGTATGACATTTTGATATCACATCCAAGAAGTTCAGTGTTCAAGAAAGGCTTACATGTGTTATACAGCGGTGGACTATACTACGCCGCAGCAGTCCTCGCACCCCCCGGCTACGGGCCCTTCGCCGCCTGGATCACTGGCTGGTCCAACTGGATCGGACAGATAACTGCAGCACCATCAGTCAACTACTCGCTTAGCGCAATGATCCTCGCAGCAGTCTCAATTCACAAACCAGACTACACCCCGACCTCATGGCAGACTTTCCTGCTGACGGCCCTTATAATGATTGTGCACGCTGGGATCAGCAGTATGCCCACGAAGCGGGTAGCGCAGTTCAACTCATGGGGCTCAGCATTTAACTGCATCGCCCTGATCGCAGTCCTCATCATGATCCCCGCCAACACAACAAACAGCCCGAAGTTCACCCCCTCCAAACAAGTCTGGGGTGATATAACAAACCTAACCGACTTCCCCGACGGTGTCGCTGTGCTCATGACATTCGTCGGTGTGATCTGGACGATGTCTGGCTACGACTCGCCGTTCCATTTGAGCGAGGAGTGCTCGAACGCGAGCATCGCCTCACCGCGCGCAATCGTGCTCACCTCCGGCGTGGGCGGGCTGATGGGCTGGTTCCTACAGCTGGTTGTTGCATACACGGTGCTGGATATCGAGGCTGTCATTGATTCCGATCTGGGACAGCCCTGGGCGTCGTATTTGTTGCAGGTCATGCCGCAGAAAACGGCTATAGCTATCCTGGCTTTGACGATTGTCTGTGGATTTTCCATGGGCCAGGGGTGTATGGTTGCTGCGTCGCGGGTTACATATGCCTATGCCCGCGATGACTGCTTTCCCTTCTCGAATTACTGGAAGCAGGTGAACCCGTCTACCCAGACTCCGGTTAATGCGGTCGTGCTGAATACCGTTCTCGGCATCTTAATGTGTCTTCTTATTCTGGCTGGGGAGGTCGTGATTGGTGCTTTGTTCTCTATTGGAGCTATTGCGCAGTTCTTTGCTTTTGCTGTTCCTATCACTATTCGGGTGTTCTTTGTCGGTAATCGGTTCCGCAAGGGCCCCTGGCATCTGGGTCCCTTTGGCCCGTATATCGGTGCCATTGGTGTTGCCTTTGTGCTCTTGATGATCCCGATATTGTGTTTACCCAGTGTTACTGGTAAAAACTTAACACCCGATGGAATGAATTGGACTTGCCTTGCTTGGGGCGTACCAATGGTGGCGGTCACGATTTGGTGGTTTGTTGATGCTCATCGCTGGTTCCGAGGTCCTGTGGTCAATGTCGAGCATGCCATCCATGCGATTGAGCAGGAGCCAATCGTTAGTGAGGGCATCGAGCCTGAGCTTCGAGAGACTGAGGCAGCTTCTTTGTCGCGCAAGGTGGATGATCTAGATAAACCTACCTAGATCTCTGAGTTTGTGTAGAAGTCATTATATCAGTTTGGATCCAAGGTTTGACATTTATGTTGGTACTATATAGCTTAATATTATACTACTGCTTGTAGCGAACTCTTGGGGCCTGTCGCCCGTTATTGCATTTCCGAGTTTATTTTGGTCTCCTTGTTTGATACGTTTAATCTTCTAGTAGGAGATGATGGAGTCCATCAGCCAAATAGCCTTAGCACCATAAATCCAAGTGTATGCAATACGAAAATATCCTCAGCTTCACTTAGAGTCTTCTATCTATAAGTAGTGATGATGGCAGCAGATGAATCCACCACAAAAATAAGCATTCGCCATATGCATGTCAGAAAAACACTGCATAGATCTGGCTCCATAAATATGGATCTCTCTGGCAGAGTCATATGGAGCCTGACCCAGTGCCCCTCCTGGGTTGGTTTAAGGCCGTGATGGCTGTGTGGTTGATGATGGAGAAAATGGAGCAAACCCACTACTCCACCAGTTCCATATGGCTGAGATAAGGTTGACTGTATGAGATCCGTATGAAATTATACCGGGGATGAAAATGATTTTATATTTTAAGTCATGTACGTATTCTACAGAGGGAGTAGTTGAAGAACAATTGGCACATACAAATGAATTAGGGTTAGTCAAGGATGGATATACGGAGTAGAGTACGTCATATTCCATTGTAAATGACATTATACTCGTATTCAAAGAAAAAGCCAGAGCTTAATATGCAAGAAATACACACTGCAGAACAACCATGTAAGTTGCTGATCGTCTCTATGCTTGCACTTTGTACACGGTACCTCCACGCGAAGGGAGATCCTACACCCCTTGTCCTCTAAGCTAACAGCAAGCCAACCAACCAATGCCTATGCCCTAAGAGCAAGCCCAAACACGAGGCCAGCTATTTAAGAACTAGTTCAGCCCCCAAAGTACCAAAATTGAGCAACTGCCTCCCCCACGGCTAAGTACCTTGTACAACATGTTTTGCGCTGGGATCCCCGGGAAGAATCCTGTAGCTCCACCATCCCACCCCTGAGACCCCACTGGCGGCGGTGGACACTGAACATGGATGCAACGGAGAAAAACCAAAAAACTTGGTTGGAACAGAGATATGCTTAATCTGACTCCAGATGAGGGGGGGGGGGGTAACCCACCAACACGAGGAGCTATATGCTAGCAATACAGGGGGCCCACTTGTATACTACTTCGATCCATGTAGATAGAGCTCACATATAAGTTATTATAGTGCGTAATAGTATAGTTATTTAACCTCGGAGAACATATAGTCATCATTTAAAAGTCAAAATCCTCTCTGGTGATAATTGAAGAAAACTCCAAACCAACGAGAATCGGGACATGAATGCGAAAAGTGACCCCAAAAACGTGCTCACTAGGTCCTTGTTGTACAGCCCACGCCCGCTCCCGTCCGGGCTGATTGCAGTCTCGATCGTCACTGTCAGGGGTAGAGAAATCCTACAAGCCTACGTCATGACATATCTGATCCATTTGAATGTAATTTTCTGAAATTCGTAGATTGGCCCATTTGAAGTTCCTCTTTTTGGATTGACAGATTTGGGGGTGTCAACCGTGGATTGGACAAATAAAAAAGAGAGTTGCCTCCAAAAAAGTGGCTGTTTTCTGTTTTTCAGAGTCTACGGTATTGTACGTTACAATTTCCAAATCGGGGGCCATTTTGCCTTTTTCCCAGTCTTTTTTATATATATATATATATTATTTGCATTTCTACGTATTTAATGCTTCGGTCCGATGGGCTGAATATTTATGCGCCCCAATTTATGCAGGGTTTAAAATGGTTTGTTCAAGCATTCCTGAAGGTTACACTGCAAACAGATGTTCAGTTGAATCCAAGGACCTTAAGTAACATGTACCTAGGTAATTCAATTGCCTTCACATTCAAAAAATATGGTAGCGAGGTGGTGAGAATATGAGATATTAATAGGAGGCGAATCATATATGTTTTGGTAGCCATTTTTATCGAATTATATCCGAAACCCCGTGACGCGGCCAGGGAAATTTCTCCCTTGGTACACGTTTTCCGATAATTACATGGAACGTTGAAGAATGGAATATCAGAATTCGGTTCCTGAACTATCTAAGCCCATAACCCCCATATTGTACCGAATGGATTCCGATCCACAGAACACATGGGAAAATGGAGAAAGATGGAGAATTGGAGAATGGGACTGTAACCACTATTTTGACTTAACTCAAAAGTCAATTTTCAAAATTAACGAACTTTGAATTTTTTTCTAATACCAAATTCTGATAAAAAAAAATTAGATGCAAGTCAGACTCGAGGACCTTGAAAAACCCCGCTACTCCTATCTGAGCATCGACTACAGATATCGGCAGCCTATGAGGTCGGTGGCGGCACGATCCTCTCGTCCACTGGAGCGGGTAGTGGATCCTGATTGGCTGGATGTATTCCTGAAACTCGGCGATCCGGACTTGGCTTCTGCGGTGTTTCCGGCCTATGCCGGGAAGAAGACCATTTTGTGTGTTGACGATCGGATGTAGAGGAGCGCTTTCGGGTGTGCGTTGTGTATATCGTGAAGACCACGTCGACTACCTTGTTTTGGGTTTCTGCTTTTTTTTTGTTTAAAAACAAGAAAAAAAAAGAAAAACGAGTTTTTACATTTTCCATTGAAATGGCTTTCATGGTTTTATTATACGCCACAACATATCTCCCACGTGATATCTTCTTCGGCAGCGATGGGGACTGGGGCGGGATCTACATCTCGCGCGCGCTATTCTCTCCTATCCCGGTTGAGATTGATCCCAACATGTTAAGCATCCGGGCAATTTAACCCTACTGGCCCCATTTCTGTCGGTAGTGGGTTTGTTACATATTCAAAGGTTCATCCACGGGAGGAAAAAGGAAGACCAAGTGACGATCGTAGGGCTTGTTTTTGTACGGAGATTAATACAAGAACAGTCCTTAGGTCTAACATAATAGGAAAATATTAGTAACAAATATATGCATTAGATTGGCCCCCTGGTATTCAAAATTTAAAGACTCGGACAAAAGCCTCACCGTACTTTGCGAACCGTTTCGGGGACTGGATAGTGGAGTCCGTTAACTCCCGGCATTGATGCCGAGTGTGTATTTTGCAAAGCACGGAAAGTCACCTGCCACTTCAATACACCGCGTTTAATGTTTGTCAAGCCACCAACCAGATTTTTTCCCCTAAAAGGATTCCTTTTAGGTATTATCAAGAGACAGAGTACAACATATGCACCTAATTAGACACACTTATCTCCCATATAGTACATTGTAGTTATTATACGTTTACACCTGTACACATACCGAGGTGAAACAAAGTGGAAGGTCAAGCGAACTTCCTTTTACGTCGTAGCTTAGATTCCCCTTGGCGGAAAATAAGATAATAATATAATATATAATATCTCAATGCATTATAGCGTGCACGAAATTTAGATCAGGTGGTCAGTTCAATATTTCTGCAGAACCCTGGTCGAAGCCTTCTAGGTCCACAATCGAAGCGGGAGAAGCTCTGGCGAAGGGGTGGAGAAGGAGGGGCAGGGATGTTGGGTCCGGAATACAGATCATCCCCGGCAAATATACATACAATTTACATGTTGTTTGATAGAGTTTATCTAATATAATTTTGAGTCCCGTCTTTCATTGTGAACGTACGGAGTAGTCACACGGGACTCGAATGGCGCGCAGGATCTGAAACTTTAGGTGTTACTTCTCGGTCGAGATAGCTTAATAATAGAATGTGAAATACAAAGGTACGCTAACCTGCTACATGTACCTATGTCAGACCACGGAAGTAGTCATGTCCAATAAGGGGAACCCCCTGAATGCCAATTTTGCCTAGATCATTCCTGTGTGGCTGAACCCAGGGGAAACACTCCTCTATTTCCCTATATTGGGAGCACCTAGGCAGCAATAGTATTAGTGTCCCAGTGAGACAATTAGACTTATACCATTGATAGCCCAATACGCTTAGTTTTCTTTTTATGGTATAGCTCAGGTCATGTTTCATTTCGAGTCTCGTGAAGCTAAATGCAGATTGCGGAACAGCAAGCGGCTACGGCGCATCCACTAAATAGGGCAACACTGCATGACCGTTACAGCAACCCCCAGTCTTCCCCAAAAAGAGGGCCTAAGAACGCATAGCCCCTCTTCTGGAGATATGCCATGTACATCCGGGCTGCATGTAGGAAGCCAACTCCAGGCTGCATGCTGAGGTCTTCTACTCCGTATCGCCGAGCTCAATGAAGCTCTTTCCGGACCTCTCCCGGGAGTCTCTCAGATGACGTGCTTGAAGAGATCAATGCCTAGGTGTAAAAGTGGGAGCCTTATGTAGATCTTGTCCCTCTATCGAGTACATACTTGGAATATAGGTAGTGGCCTATACAACATAGTAATTCAAAGGTACATAGTTAGTGGTCAAGGAATGGGTTGAGTACATATCAGATCTCATCTCCATGGCACTTGCGGGGCCTGTCAGCCACTGCGGAGCCCAAAACAAAGAAGAGCCAGGGTCACCCATAATCCACTCTCGGGGAGATGGCTCCATCTTCAATTATAAGATCTATGTTGTATACTCTAACATCAGATACACAACGGTATGGTAGGTTCAGTTGTCACTATCAATGGGAGTTTTGGTCATGGCCGTGATCGGGGGGCCAAGAAATAGACCTTCATTGCATGTGGTAAGTAAAACCTTATGTTTTGGTTGTACATTCTATAGAAGTACATGATATATCCTGGGGAATAATCAGATTGCATATGATATGAATTGTCATATGGAGGACATCATATGTTTGACGATGTTTCGGGACTTTATTAACATCCGTCCACGGGTGCCAGGTGGGATATACCTTGGGAAGTGCGTCATCATGTCCGGACGCGTAGGGAGATTAGAAAATGATATTTCACGATGTGTTGTATCTGAAAATGTTCTCCTTTTCTCTTTTTTTTTTTATTTTCTCTTCCTTTATCTTACTATTCTTTGTAAATTTAAATTCAAATCTGAATCTAATAAGTCTAAGAAATCATAAATCCAATAATCCCAATAATCCTAATACGTCCATACTACCGCTATCGGCCATAGTTCGGAAGACGGCCGTGTAAAATTTGTAAAATTTCATTGAAAATACTGTAATTACATGTCTTTTTCCCTTCTCTTTTTTTTTTTTCTTCTCTCGCCTCTTGCCTCCCCGAGGAACGATCGTCTTTTTTCGTCTTTTCTCGTCTTTTCTGTCTTTTTTTTTTTTTTTTTTTATTTCGACCCGGTCTTCCTTAGAATTTTCCTTTTCGTTACCAAGAAACTTATCCCCCATTTTCCTCTTCTTCCCCCAATTTCCCCTTCTCAATCTTCAATTCCCTGCTTCAATTTCTACATTTCATTCTTTGAGACATTTCCATTCTATTGGCTATTTTTGAGTCAATTCCTCAATCTCAAGGATTATCTTGACGCGAAGCAGATCTCGGACTAGTTGTTTTTGCTGCGAGAGACCCACTTGCACGCCCGCTTCTTCGGTGGATACAGAACCATCGACGGTGACAACGTGCGGATAAATCACCATCCTATTTTTTTCTTCTGGTGGGTGACCGTGGGGAATCTTCTTCAATTAAGCATCTCTTTCTTTCTCTTCTCTCTTCGTGTGGAGTCAACTTGTGTGATCCCGTGAACTCCGTGAGACCCTACCGTTTGCCTCTCTTCTGTTCGCAGGAAAATTTTCAAACAAGGAGCTTCCTTTGCTTCAAAGAAAAAAAATTTATTCGGAGTGCAGGTTTGATGATTGAGTTATCGTGAAACTTCTTTCTTTTCCCATACGATCTTTCCTCCTGTCCACAATGGATCCCAGATCTCACCCTTCCCGTCCTCCATCCACCAGCCTGCCTCCAGGCTCCACGCCCATGTCTTCGACTCCCATCTCGAGCATGCACATGCCACAATACTCGATGCAGCCGCAGTATCCGGTTTCGCAGCCGCATACTCTGCCTCCATTGCAGCCTCATCACCCTCAGTCGCCCGCGCCTCACCATTACATGGGCCAGCCTTACCGTCCGGATTTGTCGCGGTACCCTCCGTCAACTCACGATGTCTACGGGGCTTCCCAGGCCCCTATGATGCCGCACACGACTGTCGGTAGCCTTCCGCCATCGTCTCTGTTGAACCTTCCTAACCCTCAAACACAGGCGCATCAGCAGTACCCCCCACCTCCGAGTGTGCTTCCGCCCGCCTCCACCGCTCAGAGCTACCCTCAACCGATTGCTCCGGCACCCCCACGCGACCGTCGCCCGGATTTCAATGGTCTTCCCTCCGGTGCCTTTAGTTACTCCGATGGCAAGGGCTGGGGTATGACTCCTGATGTGAACGGCGCGAACGGCTCCCCCTACGCCAAGGAACCGCCACGGACGCAGGTCGTCGGCTCTCAGGGCCGCCGTGGCATTTTGCCCAGTGTCCCTGGCCGTGCGACTCCAGTTTCCAACGGCGTCAACGGTACAGCTAAGAGCACGACTATTCCTGCTAAGGATGCAGATGGCAAATTCCCCTGCCCGCATTGTAACAAGACTTACCTCCACGCCAAGCACCTCAAGCGCCATTTGTTGAGACGTGAGTTATGGAAACCAGATCGAAGGAAACAAATAAATTTCCCCAAGGTGATCAAGATTTGCTAATGGCCTTTTTTTTCTGATTTATATAGACACCGGTGACCGCCCCTACATGTGTGTTCTCTGTAAGGACACTTTCTCCCGCAGTGATATCTTGAAGCGTCACTTCCAAAAGTGCTCAATCCGACGGGGTAACCCGACCGGTGCGACCCACTTGTCCCACCCCCAGGCCCATCTGAAGCGGTCTCAGCAGCAAGCAGCTGCGGCTGCCGCGGCCAACCCCCCTAAGCCGCTCCAGGATGAAGTCAGTAATCCCGTCCCCCACTCCAATGGCGTTATGGGTGCGCAATTCGATGGGGCCGTGAACGGCAATGGAATGGCCGCAGGCCGTCCTGCCTACACGGATCAGCAGCCGCTAGGCTTCACGATGCAGTCTGTCAACAGCATGAACCGTGGTCCCGGTGATGACGCGTTCGCTGGCCAGGCGCATGCGAGAGCCTCGTGGATGGCTGGACCCAAGCAGAATCCGTACCTCATGCAGCCTGGTGTCGATGCCCATGGCCAGCAGCTGACGGATCGTCCCCTTGAACAGGTAAAGCCCCCGGTCTATCATGACCACAAACCGGTCATGCCCGGTCCCCATTCACATCACCCGGGTGTTGACTGGAATTCGATGTTTCAGCACGGTTCTTCCGACGGTTACATTAACCCCGTTTTCCCCCACTCCATGGCCGCGGGCCAGGAGCCGATCCACGCTCCCGTCGACCACGACCGCAAGTTCTACCCCGCCTCGACCGGTCCCGAGAGCGGTATGAACGGACTGTACCTTGCCTCGACTACACTGAGTGGAGATGGTTAGTCCTTGCCTTTTCTACCCTGTTCATTATGACAATTATTCTAATAATTATATGCAGGTACTGTGCAGCCCGCGAGACAGTAGACGGTGAATTCGATCAGAAAGCAAGATGATGGCTACGACACATGAGATTGAAAAAGCGTTTGGACGAAGCAAGAAACCATTCAAGGGTTTCTTCTTCACGCCGTGGGTAGGACTATTGCTCTCCACCCTCTCAACTATTGTTTCTAGGCCTTCATCCCTGGCTTTTCTGCTGGTGCAAATCCACTGGTCACGATGTCTCGGCAAAACCCGTTTACGATAGTCCTTTGGTCCGTTCGCTTCCGGCTTTCAGCTTGCGGTGTTTCGTGCTCCTAGCGTCCCCGTTCCGGTCTTGTTTTAGTATCGTTTGTCCTCGATCTTTTTCTTTCATTCTGATCCCATCCGGTGTGGGTGTGCATTCTTACACAAGTGGTTTGCGAGTCTGGTTATCTTTTATCTTGAACCCCCAATGAGAGGGGCAGATGGTATGGTGGGTGGTTTGTTCGGCGTCCACAACATAGACATGGGCATGTGTTCATCTTTTGCGCGAGTGTTCGACATCAGAAAGAAGAAAAGCTTTTTTTTTTATACATTATCTTTATGGGATGGTTGTCGAATTACTGTGTTTCTTTTCCATTTCTTTCATGTGCTTTATCTTTTTTTTGTTTTTTTCTGCATTGCATGGCCTCTTTTCTCGTGTAAAGTCGGCATGGCAGGACATATATGTGCTTCGGGAATTTCTTGAGGTGTGATTTAAGGTGTTTTGTTTGGGCTTTACTAGAAAAGCAGTTAGAAATAGACTTATGATCCATTTGACTTGCACAAAATTGTTCCTAGTACTCCGTATAATATCAGCTGATAGATGTTGCGGAGTAGCGGAGAAGCGGAGAAAATCGAAAAGACCCGGAAACTTCCTAAGTAACGTCATGTCAATAATCCAGTACCCGTGATTGGAGGGATCGGAATCTCTTGAAATCGAAACTTCTCTGTTCTACATGTTCTACTTCTCAATATCACTTCTCTCGTCTATGTGAATCCTCTGTACCATGTCTAACAACCGTCCATTCCTCGCCAACTTCCTGGCCGCCTTCCGCGCCCAGTCAACCTATAAACCCACTCAGCAAGTCGGCACCACCTCAACCATCTCCTCCGCCCAAATCTCCCAGAGCGCCCGCACCATCGCCACAAAAGCAGCAAACTCAGCCCAAGGCTCCTCAGCACCATCATCCACTGCCGCCGGAGCCCACCACACTCATCATAATCACAACCACAACCATAACCATCATCACACCCACACATCATCCAACTCCTCCTCGGCACCAAGTACAGCACCAGCCGGTCCAGTCCAAGGCCCAAGCCCCGCCCCTTCACATCACTACCACCACGACCAATCATCCCTCTCCTCCACACCACCATCGTCCACCTCAACACCTATCCCGATCAACCGTAGCACTTCAGACCGCCAACGTCGCGGGAGTGACTCCTCCAGCGGCTCCGGCGGGTTCCGCGATGCTATAGGTCCTGAGAAGTGGTATATTGGTGGGAGGACGCCGGCCGGCGAAGAGCGCTTCTATCGGCTCGGGATGGTTACGAAGGGTGGGGGGCGGCTTGGCGGGAGTGGGCGGGTGGGGAGTATTGATCAGTTGAGTCTTTGAGGTATACGATGTGGGGTGAATAGGGTCCCAAGAGGGTTCTATGATGGTTGGATTGATTTTTGGCCTGATCTTGATTTTGTTCGATGCATGCCCGTGGCTATCATCCTGGGAGCCGTAACGGATACTTGATCGGGTGGATATCTGGCCCTGCTCTATCACGGCTCTGCTCTACGAGGTTTACGCATGTTTATTTTTCCTTTTTGGGTTCTCGTCCGCGTTCTCTTGGTCTGTTATGTGGCGCGGCATTACTGAGGTGTCCTGGGACGGCGTTTTTCTCTTTTTCTTCCCCTTCACTCGATTCTTCCACCGGGTCTTTGATTCTGCTAAGTCTGGAATCGGGATTCTTGGGGAAGATATCAAGTTTCGACTGGTGATCTTGGTTTCTTGCCGGTGAATTTGCTGGTACAAAGAAGCCCAAAAACGATATAAATCTTACACTATTCTACATGAGTTATGATATACGTGGGTCGATTGGGTTTGTTTAGTCTATCGTTTGGCCTTTTCCCTCTCCTCTCTGTTCGTTCTGTCTACATTTCTCAGCACCTTAGTTTGCTGATCAAAAACATGCTTTTTCGATATCAGCATCGTCCATATTATACTATGTATGTTCAAATACTTTGGGTCTTCTCCTATAGGCTACATGCATATGCACGAATAAGATATTAGGTTTAGTGTATTTGATATCTGATTTCATATTTGATCACTGTCAAGTAAAAGATAAGATCTATGTACACCTTAGAGCTCCCTCACATCACCTGCTGCGTAACACAATGCAGCACGCCTCCAGTCCTAGGCAAGGCATTAACCTCAACCTGACGAACCTCTCTCTCAGGAACCAACCCCTTCAGCAACTCAAAGGCCTTCGCATCAGCCTCAGCATCCCCAAACGCCGGCATAACCAGTCCCCCGTTGACGAAATAAAAGTTAACATACGAAGCCGCCGGCGCATCCTCCTCTCCAGCAACATCTCCCTTAACGCAGCTCGGATCCGGTTCAACAACATCATGAACCTCGAACCGACGCCCACGAGCATCAGTAGATCTCTCCAAGACCTCCCGAATCTCCGAATAGATCTCCCAATGCACCTTCTCCGCCTTCTCATGCGGACGACACACAACAACAACACCAGGCCTCACAAACCGTGCCTCAGCATCAATATGCACATCCGTAACATCAAGCCCAACGCGACCAGGAAACCAAATAAAAGTGGTGACACCTAGCAACCGGCCGAGCTCAGCCTCGATTTCCGCCTTCCCGAGTCCAGCATTCCGCGCATCTCCGATAATACTACTCTCCGTTGCCATAAACGTCCCCTCGCCGTCAACTTCAATACCGCCCCCCTCGAGCCTGATATCCGTATCCACACGCATAACAGCATCCATAACAGTATTCGCCTTGGCATTTTCGAGATCTAGCACGGTCTTTGCAAAAGCCGTGTTCTCGCGCATGGCTTCGTCGTCCATGACCGGCCACTCCGCGTACTGCGGGGAAGTCTCCAGCGCCTTTGCTGCTGTGGACGAGGCGTTGGGGCCGTAGATGCGTTCGGTTGTTTTGTGGCCCCATTCGCAGAAGCGGAAGTCGATTGCGTAGCGGGATTTATCTGCTGCGTCGGCACTGCGGATGTACACGGGTCCTGTGTCGCGGATCCAGCAGTGGTTGGTTGGGGCTGAGACAATGGATATGTTGGCGCGGTGCTGCGGTGGGAGGGTGGTTTGTTTGTCGAGCAGGGCTTGGGCTTGCGGGATGTCTTCTGGTCGGGTGTGCAGGCGGACGGGCTCGAAGGCTGCGATTGCTGCTGCGAGGGATATTATCTCGTTGGTTGTTTTGGCGTGCAGTTCTGGGAGGGTAGAGCGTCGTGAGGGGAAGCTTAGTAGGGTTGCTAGGTGGGGGCTTGTTTCTGATGGACAGATGTATCGCTTTGTTTTGTCTGGTTTGTGTGTGAGGGCGTGGTGCTGGATGTGCCAGGTTTTGTTGGTTGCAGGCATGGTTGGAACGGATAATTGGATTGGTAGATTACTAGTGAGGTCTGGATGAGAGTCTTGGACTTTGGATGAAGTGAAGAAGTAGACAATGCTCTCAGTATTTATGTTGAAGGTAAGAATCCCAATATGGTCAATATGAGGAGATGAGAGAGTGGAATGTCAAAGATAAGCCTAAACAGGTTGAAAGCATGAAATATGCCGAATTGGGATAGTCCAGGCGATAACCTTAACATCATAGTGGAGCCTTCTATATGGGGCTAACCATTTTCGAACTTCATGTTATAGAAATGCCTCAACTTCCAACTAGAATCCACCGTCTCTATGTTGGGGGCCATATGACGATGTAGCCAGTTAGGTCTCTCCTCTCTTTCTCTTACTTGGCTTTGATAAATCGGGAAGATCTTAATCAATGGCGTGGTTCCCTAGGCCCATACATTGCAGCTACAGTAGAAGATGAAATACAAAAGATGCTAAAGA
Organism: Penicillium griseofulvum; assembly: GCF_001561935.1. Taxonomy (NCBI): domain Eukaryota; kingdom Fungi; phylum Ascomycota; class Eurotiomycetes; order Eurotiales; family Aspergillaceae; genus Penicillium; species Penicillium griseofulvum. Next base: position 369,609 of record NW_024467419.1, read on the forward strand.
TTCCAGGTATACAAGTATATCACAGATAACATCACCTTATGAAAACAGGTAGTATAAGAAATCCAGGTGCAACGTATAGTTCCGAGGTCACCTACATGATATGATGTACGATGTAGGGCAATAGGCAGAACTTATACTTGCCTTCACCCCCAAAAAAGTGCTGCCTAACTGCGTAACCCTCATTTAACTCATTAAAGCCCTTTCCTCTTCACTTTCTCCCAACCACAACATCGGAAGTGCAGTGAGCGCTACTAAGACCCCTAAAGTGCCCGTCATAGCGCCCCATCCAAAATGATACTCGACAAAACCACCCCAAAGCGGTCCAAAGAACACTCCCGCAAATTGGCACATGCTCTGCAATCCAAATCCCTGCGCCACAGCACCCTTGGGTCCAAGAATTCCTGGATTCTTGAGTTCCATCGCTGTGAGCGCGAGCTGTGTCTCAACGTACATAGCAGGCGCACAGGCGTGGAGGAATATCCCGATAAGAAAGAGTAATGATACTAACAGAGCAATCTGTTCGTTCGACTTCGTCTGGACAAAGCGGAGGCAGATGAGAGTGGGCGAGAGCAAAACGAAACAGCCGAAGGCTACGAAGCGGGCACCGAACCTATCGGTGAAGCTGCCGAACAGCGGCTCGAAGAAGGCTGGGACGGCCATTGGGAGGAATATTAGCCCCATGCCGAGGGCGTTCCAACCAAACGTCGTTTCAACGAATATGGGGAGTGTCTTGATATGGTTAGCTAGTGTGCATCATGTGAAAGACGTCGAGTCTGGTACATACCGCATCAAACGCAGAAAGCAATATTCCCTGGGCAAGAAGCGCCCATGAAGAGATCAACACTCGGCGCTCTTTGAGCATCTGGAAGATGACGAACCCCTTCCTTCTCTGAACGACCTGTGGTTCGCGAGACCCGACAGAAGGAATACGCTGTGCGGTATCCAGATCCGACTCCAAATCCCCATTCGATTCTCCGATCCATTTAGCAGCGACCTTCTTCTCGATCAGAACCAGCCGCATAACCATATCAAGCGCAATAATAGGATATGCAAACCAGAACACGGCATTGTACCCTCCGGAATTATACACCACGCCACCGAGGAACGGACCTAGCAAGAAGCCCGATGCAATTGCGGAGCCAAGATACCCTATCGTTTGACCGAGACGTTCCTGGGCCACAGCGTCACCGATGAGAGCGAATGACGCTACTACTACTAAAGCGGCTGCGATGCCTTGGAGTACACGGGCCGCGACAAATGCTGCGATGGAATGCGCCAGCTGCAAGACCAACATGCAGCCAGTTAATATGACTAGGGCACCGATGAAAGGCACTCGACGTGTCCGTCCGCGGTCGACCAGGTAGCCGAATATGGGACACATCAGCAGAGCCGTGCCTGCTTCAGACATGAGAAGAACACTGACCCAAAATTCTCCTGGTTGAAGATGAGTATGCGGTAATTTCCGTGGAAAAGCTGTTAGGAGGACAGGAACCATACATACGGTGGTCATATTCGACTCCGGCTCGGGTTATGAGGGCTGTTGGCATCACGGGAACTATCTGTGGTTTGTTGATTCTGTGTCCAATTCGTATTCAGGTAATGCGCTTTGCTTACCATGGCATATAGGAGGAATTCCTTATTCCAATCGAGTCTCGGTCAGTTGATGACTTATAATATATCCAAATAGCCTCTCACATACCGTGAAGGTAGACATCCAGACTGCACCTATGATAAAACTTGTTGAGGAACGAAACTTCAACAGCCAGGGAGCACGTTTTCCCCCCGGCTTTCTCTTCAAATTTGATAGATCACCCATAGTCATGATTACCTGGACGAGCGCTTGTCTGCGAGATGGAAACAAAGAAGGCCCTCGGTAGTCCTAATCACTAATATGGATTTCCGAATAACTCGAAAGCAGTCGAAGGCTAAGAGCAAAACAGAATCGGAAGTCGATAAATACCAGACATAATCGGCAAGTGAAGACTCTTTGTTGAACAAAGAAGAACCAAGAAGCCCGTCAGCCCAGCTTGGCCGAGAACCGGAGAGAGTTGTTGTCCGCTTTTTACTCATAGGCACCTCATCCAATCGCGGGATATAATATTGATTCATAGGGCTTGGAAATGTGCACTGCATGCAAGATTCGTCAGATCGACGTTGCAGACATACCACATCACCACCAACCACACACTCCGATTCGAGGATTATAATCTCAGCGGGTGATTGGTATATGCTTGGCCTTCGTTTCTATAATGCACCTTCGTGGGTTATTCATTCAGTGAAAAAAAGAAGAATTCAGTCTGCTATCTGGATCTGGTATACATATTATAGACTTCGTTACGGGATTCTCCCACTGCAAATTGGATGAGTATTTGGGGTCCGGTATGTATGAAAGAGATTGCCACACAGTTAGATATCTTGGTTATACCCTGCCCAAAGACGAAACTTTGCTTTGGTCGCCGGAGCAGCTTGGTCGGCAGTGTGGCTGAGCACATGATACGCTTCGGGTAATATTGTCAGCTCCATTGAGGCAAATCAACTTTATTATGACAATCGTTGTCGACCGCTAGATGCGTCAGTGTGTTTGACATTTGCACATGCTGTGAGAGGATGTGTATGGCAGACATTTTCCTATTGCGATGTGTAGGTACTGTCATGTGCTCTGTGGGTATTGAGGCTCTTCCACTACCGAATTTCGGCGAAGATGTCAAGCTTAATTCTAGGTGTTGTTGAACCGACATAAGCACCCTGGTGATGTTTGTGTTCCTTGTAGGTTGTTTGGGAAGATCTATGTGCTCTGTAGGCCTCATAGATACCCGATTTGCATGAGCAGCCTAGCATATACCGGGGAGGATATAGATCCAAGCTACCGTAGACGATAGATGCAAGACCGTTTTAGCCCCGAAGGTATCCCCGACGTAGAAAGTACACAAATGAACAAGGAAGAATGGGAGAAAAGCCATCATCTCTCGTCATCAAGGCGAGTCAACGTACAGATGGTGACAGTTTTCTCCCCGCATTGTATCACCAGCCATGAGGCCACTGCATGAGCATCTTCTGGTCAGAGAGCAATGTCAGCGCTGAGTTCCACGTCTTTCTCGCAGCTTGCCGTCCGCAGTGGAGGTCTCCGGGGGTGACATCCGGGATCTCGCACTATCGTACAATGCATAAGGGATTTGAAATATAATAATCTAGGGGTCTGGACTTGATGTTTGCGGAGGTCGGAATTTCGGGATTCGGAGAATGTGAGATGATCTCCACTGGCCTGAAAGTCCGGGGAAAAAAGGAAATATTTTTCCCCTGGAAGAAGTTGAGAATGGAAGTATCATGCCATACACCCTTGGACGGATTCATAGAAGAAAATGGACTCGAACTGATAAGATCGGGATTTGAGGGGAGACCGGCCACTCGCGACCATCGCGGCCATCGGAGGTGCCCGATGCTCTCTTTTGATCAGCCAATTTGGCGAATTCCAGAATAAATAAGATTGGATCTGCTTTTAATTATTTTGTCCTCAAGCGTACTTCTCTGTTTTCCTCTTCTCTTCGATATTACTACTCACAATTCAAAATGAGCGCATTGGCAGCTGCCCGCTACGGCAAGGACAATGTCCGCGTGTGCAAGGTTGACCGCGATGAGAAGACCGGAATCCAGACTGTCGTGGAGATGACCGTCTGTGTCCTGCTGGAAGGCGACATCGAGACCTCGTAAGTCTGGCGACATCTCTGATCTTCCAAAAAAAAAAGTTGAAGCTAACGTAAAGGTCTCCACAGTTACACCAAAGCCGACAACAGTGTCGTTGTCGCAACCGACTCGATCAAGAATACCATCTTCATCACAGCCAAGCAGAACGATGTAACCACACCGGAGCTGTTCGGCTCGATTCTGGGCACACACTTCATCGAGAAGTACAGCCACATCCACGCAGCGCACGTCAATATAGTGACCCACCGCTGGGTGCGCATGGAAGTCGACGGCAAGCCTCACCCGCACTCGTTCATCAAGCCGGGATCCGAGACGCGAGATGTGCAAGTTGATGTCATTGAGGGCAAGGGCATCGACATCAAATCTGCCATCAATGGCTTGACCGTGCTGAAGAGCACCGGTTCGCAGTTCTGGGGTTTCGTCCGCGACGAGTACACCACCCTCAAGGAGACCTGGGACCGTCTCCTCAGCACCGATGTCGCAGCGAAATGGCAGTGGCGCCGCTTCAATGGTCTTGCCGATGTCAAGGCGAACTTTGAGAAGTTCAATGCTGCTTGGGAGGCGGCCCGCGCTGTCACCCTCAAGACATTTGCTGAGGATAACAGTGCTTCTGTCCAGGCGACGATGTACAAGATGGCAGATCAGATTCTTGCTGCTGTGCCTCTGCTGGATACCGTCGAGTATGCTTTGCCTAATAATCACTTCTTCGAAGTTGGTACGTTTGACCCTAATCCCCTGCACATCTTGGATTTATGCTAATCCCGCGCTTTAGATCTCAGCTGGCACAAGGGTATCAAGAACACTGGCAAGGATGCCGAGGTGTACGCCCCTCAGTCCAACCCCAATGGTCTCATCAAGTGCACTGTTGGTCGTGCTGGGCAAAAAGCTAAGCTGTAAATGCTTCCTACAGGATTGTCGGCGAGTTCCGACATGGGCGCTAGCTTGGTTTTCTTTTGCGTTCTCTGTACATATATCCATTTATTATACCTATGGGATCAGACTCCCTATATCTCGAATCCAATCCTGCACACCTCTTCCCATGATATAGCATTGTATAGTACGTGGTATTGTGATTGTATGTGCTATAAGTACATTTCAAAAGAACCGCAGGCTCGAAAGTTGAGAAGTCCGAGGTCAAGTTCACGGAGTAGATAATCAAAAGCAATATCCCAAATGGACTCCACACCCATGCGCTTTTGCGGTTGGATCATAACATCGCAGGAGAATAGAATACAGGCAGACACAGACCCGGTTTAGGTCAGTGTTGTAAAATGACGAAATAAGGAGATATAAAAAAGGATTCTTTATGCGCTTGGCTTATCGGCGGCCGCTTTGAATGCTTCCTGCACTTCGGGCAGATTTCCGATCACCGATTGGTTGCCGAACTTGACGATATTCTCCTTGTAGGGGTGGGCGACACCCTCGAAAGCTGCGAAATATCGGGTTAGAGGATGATCAAAGCATGAAGAAAGAAGACGGTTTGGATGGATGGGTCCACTTTGTTCTTGAAAGATGCCCGTGTGTATCTCCATCAAGTAATCAAACCCATCCACGGCACAGAAGCGCAGAAAGAACTTAGCACTTACTCTTCAATCGAGCGAGGCGAATATCCCTTAGTCGGTTCTTGGGCAGCATTCCCCTGACAGCGCGGCGCAGCACTTCACCACCACCCCATTTAGCAAACATCTGATCCATCGTCATGCTCTTCAAGCTACCGGGCCGCGTGTTGTGAGTGTAGTACTTCTTCTGGAATCGTTTCTTTCCTGTCGTCTTGAGGTCATGGCATCCCACTACCACTACATAGTCACCACAATCTGTTGAGGGGTCGTAGATGGGCTTGTTCTTGCCCATCAAAACGAGGGCGATCGACGAGGCGAGGCGGCCGAGAGATCGTTCGTCGGAGCCGGCATCGACATGGTGCCATGTGCGCGAGTAGGCGAGACGAGTCTAATGCGGCAAATGTTAGAGATGGGTTGCTTAGTTGAATGCAGCGCATGCGCGGTTGGCCCGGAAGGCTCCGCATTGAAGCTGTTTACCTTGCCGACGACTTGCGACATCTTGTTGATGCGGAGGGTGATGTAAGTGCCGGGGAGGGGCAAATTAGACAATTAATGAAGGAGGAAAAGTCCAATTGAAGATCCCAGTAGCAAAAACAGACCCAGCGCTTAAATGTCCGAGATAATGATGATCTCAGCGTTCCCTGTATTGCCTGTAGCCTCCATCCACCCCCGACTGAAGTTCTCCGGGTCATGTGACCAAGCCCTAAGTCTCGTGCCACGCTAGTCCCAATTCAGAATTAGCGCCGCACACTAAGCGAAACCCGCACGGAAGGGCAATCACTGTGGTATGGGAATTCAAGTTACTCTTTTTCCATCTCCCTCGACAACACACTCCCTCCCCACGACAATCCACCATGGCTTCCGTCCCGAGTGTGCAATGCTTCGGCAAGAAGAAGACGGGTAAGATCCCCCATTTTTTTCCACCAGAGATCCGTGTGAATGAACCCGTGCGCTGACATTTAATTTTCAATAGCCACCGCTGTCGCCCACTGCAAGGTATGATGAACGCCTCACCCCATCGGTCTCAATACGTTGTTTCGAAATATCTGGAAGGAAAGCAGCCGGAATCAAATTGTGCACGAAACGAAGAACTGGGATTGAATTTTGGAAGGATATACGAAACAACATGTTGCGCGATCATGGGGTTATACACATTGAATTGGACAACATGCTGAGACTTTTTACAGCAAGGCAAGGGCCTCGTCAAGGTTAACGGCCAGCCCCTCTCCCTGGTCCAGCCCGAGATCCTCCGCTTCAAGGTACGCACAATACATCCGCTTCACCAACTCCCGCGCGCCGCAGAAGAACAGATTCGCTCGAATCGCAAGCAACAATGGCAATGGGAAAGCGTCTCCGAAATCGATTTCTGACAATTCACGCTCGAATTTTTAGGTCTACGAGCCCCTCCTCATCGTCGGCGTTGACAAGTTCGCTGGTGTCGACATCCGTGTCCGCGTTACCGGTGGTGGTCACACCTCGCAGGTCTACGCCATCCGTCAGGCCATCGCCAAGTCCATTGTCGCCTACTACCAGAAGTACGTCGATGAGCACTCCAAGAACCAGCTGAAGCAGGCTCTTGCTCAGTACGACCGCACACTCCTGGTTGCCGATAACCGTCGCGCCGAGCCCAAGAAGTTCGGTGGTCGCGGTGCCCGCGCCCGTTACCAGAAGTCCTACCGTTAAATTTTTCTTTCTCACTTGTTACGCGGCAAAAAGGAAAAAGAAAAGTTTACGGCAATGGGGAAATGGAATATGTCTGTCTTCATATGTTTTTTCTACGACTTATTTCCATGACTTCTTGGTGGACTGGGGACTTGGGAGGATTCGGGGATGTTTGAGCGGTTTTTGTTCGGTTTAACCGCTCTTGCATGAGAGGACCGGGCTAGAGGAATTTGGGAAAATGACCTCTGGTTGTTGTTCCGGTGCCTTGATGATATGTTTTTCACTGGCGCTGTCCTGCACGGCTGGAAAAAATACCTAGCATAGCCAGGAAAATCTACTCAATGATACTGGGTTTTATCTTGTTCAAATCTTTGTTATTGAGGTCTTTGGGTTATTTACGGTCTAACATTGGTCTCACTTTTTCCCAAAAGTTCTCCATACGTCAAACTTGGGCACGTATATGCTCTAGAGGTAATCCAGGTACTCGCTCATATCGGACCACATCTAGGACTCATTGATCTAGATATTTATAGCAATTCTGCTCCGGACATTGGTTACTTATCTACCACTCTGATATGCCGCCAAACATCAGTCCAATAAGACAACTTTCAATTTCTTGTCATACCCATATGGTAACGGCCACATAAATTGCATATCAGAGAAAAACAATGCTTGAACTTGCAGCCAATGCTGTGCACTTTCGGTTTTCTAGCACCAGTTCCTCCTGAAGTGCTCCCCAAGCTTCCAATATCTTTTCGCCATATCTGTCGTCTCAACACAACAGCCTAAGACTAATCACCAGTTAGATCTTGTCTTGTATTACCATTGACACCCTCAGGTAGTGGGCTTACCATTTGATCTAAAGTGCGTAAGACTGGATCGTCACCAAAGGCGCATTGCAGTGTCTCCTCTCAGCAACCCCTCTGTAGCCATGCACCGCCTTCCTCTCGCATCGGAGCTTCTTTTCTTTCCTCGTTGGGGGTAGCATTGGATAGGAAAGTATGGAATCGGGCAAGCTTATCATCTGTAAGTCCAGAGGACGGTCTAAATGCCTTCTGTCAGCGAAGTATAAAGCCGTGGACAAAGTGCAAACTCACTGTCTGATCAAACTCCGTTGTTACGCTCTTGTCTCCAATTCTTACCAGAGATTACTTTATCTCTGTCATTGATGACTATGCGAATGCATAGTCTGTCCGAACGAAAACATCACTCACGGGTCATCATTCAAGAGTTTGAAGGCACAACCACTTCGGGTATTCTTATCCAGAATATCATAATTTCAATCACCGAGGCATATGGCATTGCCAATGTGCCTTTCTCGAACAATTGAATGCTGTCGAAACTCTGTATTAGACGTTTTTGTAACCTCATCAATGCCTATGCAAGGCATTCACTCGATTGAACAATTCAACGGTCATCGCGTATGAGTATGAAGTTCACCACTTCATCTGAATTCATCCAGCTAGTGTGACTTTAACCCTTAGGGCTAAACGCTCATAATCAGCAATCACAAAAATGCAGGGAATGGAAGCCTTGCCTGTCTTTGTTTATCTCAACCACCACCAAAGCATATGCGCATTCGTGTCTTGGATGTCATAAAATGCAATGTCAGCCTAGAATAGAAGAGTTATAGACGTATCATTTGAGAAACCAACCCTCTGTAGAAACCTTGTGTAGCTCGTATCAGACAATTTTTTTTCTTCATCTTGGGGGTCCATGCAATGCATATCCACCCCTGAAGATGTAGTATACATATACCCTTGTCATCATTTATGAGTATTTATGAGGTTTGAAGAGTTATCCACTTGGGAAGGTTCTTTCAAACAACATTAGCGTTTCAAGAAATGGGGGGTGGAGGACTTACCTTCCTTTATTCAACCACCTCCATATTCCTGAGCCGCAAGTTTTTCGCGTCAGGTATGCTTCTTAGGCATAACGAATCATCATTCGCGAACTTTCTGGCCTATCCATTGATGTGTCTGTAATCACTGCACCGCCATGCTGAATAGCCCCGGCAAAGAGGAGCGAGAAGGCGAGACATACCTAGGTGATTGAAAAAATCAGCAACGAGATCCAACTCAACCACATAACATGAGTCCGGAGCTCAATTGGGGGAAAGAGTCCTCTTTTTTGGCTTTGTATCAACCCGAATATTGAACTTCAGGGCCGGAGAACCGGCAAATGAGAGACCAGAGTGACTCTTGATTTGGGTAATTGACCTCGCATCAGACTGTTCTTTTCATTTGATATCCTCAAAGCCCACAAAGTGTGGGCTAGGTGTTTGTAGTAATAAAGATTGTCATCATTCGCGGGTTTCAATTGTTCTTCGATGATCAAGGGCCGTGTCAAGTCATACCTGAATAAGGAATTCGCAATCTATAGCGATATACTAGAGTAATTAACAGAGATACTCCAACAGCCTGAAGGGAATGTTGTCATACGTTGACAATAACAGCAATCTTATCTTCGGTCCTATATCAGCCAGATAGTTAGTTGTATTGATAATCAGCACAGGGAATTGGATCGAACAAGTAAACGTAATTGACCTCGCATCAGACTGATCTTTTCATTTAGTCCTCAAAGCTCACATCCTTCAACGAAAGCATGGGCGTGGGCTAGGTTTTTCAAGTGTAGCAAAAGAGTGTCATCATTTTTGCGGGTTTCAATTGTTCTTGTCAAGGGCCATGCTAATCATACCTGAATGAGAAGTTCGCAAACTATAGCGATATACTGGAGCAACCAACGGATATGCTCCAATATCAGCGTGAGGGGAATGTTGTCATGCGTTGATAACGGCATTTCGTCTTCGGTCCTATATCAGTCAGATAACTATATATCAGAATAGGGTTTGGATCAAACAAGCAAACGTAATTAGCCGCGCATCAGACTGTTCTTTTCATATAGTCCTCAAAGCTCACATCCTTCAACGAACGCATAGGCGTGGGCTAGGTTTTTCAAGTGTAGCAAAAGAGTGTCATCATTTTTGCGGGTTTCAATTGTTTTTATCAAGGGCCATGCCAATCATACCTGAATGAGAAGTTCGCAAACTATAGCGATATACTGGAGCAACCAACGGATGTGCTCCAATATCAGCGTGAGGGGAATGTTGTCTTGCGTTGATAGCCAGGGCATTTTCATCTTCGATCCTATATCAGCCAGAGCTATATATCAGCACAAGGAATTCGATCGAACAAGTAAACGGGAGGTTCGAAGGGCTTACCCTGAATCAAATCTTCGTTTTGTCGCGCCTCAAACAAATTGATGTAAGCTGAGTGGGCCATTGAAAGCCATGGGTTTTCAACTTCTCATTTGGAAGTTTGCAATTCTCTGAAGGATCCAATGTGCAATTGCATCCCGGCAACGGACAAGTCAGTCATAGAACTTGGATATCTTTGTTTCTTCAACACGTACCGGTTTTTGATCCCATCTGTAATTGTGTCCACTGACCTTGCGAAATCTAAGGTCACCTTCAAACTGTAGTCCTCGGGCTATCTGAGCTTTCGGGTGATCATGCTGCGAGGAATCCATTGGATTCATAACGGGTCACACTTGAGAGTGAATATGCGATAATCTAGATATCTCAAGTATCAGATAAAAGGCAAACGTAGCAAATGTAGAAGAGTTGTATAATCAGTCAAGAAAAAGCGTATTGCCTTTCGTGTTTCAGATATGCATCGACTCAATCACTGAGTCCATTGGCTCTGGTCCACGGTCTCTCGGAGTGTAGTATTTGTATGATCATCATGAATGTGCTTTCAGTGGCACCGAGAATTGATTGTGCTTGTGGGGCTAGAAGGATCATACCTAGATAGCTAGAGTGTGTTAGCGAGAATATTCGGACACTTTTCCATAGTACGTATGGTTGGACGATCAAACCATATACCTTTTTGTCTTGGCTCAGATCAGCTTGGTCTTTTCCATCTAACATTTGCTCTTGGGTCGTCGTCATCTGTATCTTGAGTAGCCATCTTTTGCAAGTTTCAAGCCCCAGATACCGGTTGCAATTGTAGGGTTTCGTGGTGGTGATACCGTCATATGTGCGCACATTGATGGGATGAATACTATATATATTTCTCATATGTTAGCGGAATTCGTCCAATGATGCAATATAGGTAGTAATCACCGTATGATAGTCTGAGAAATCAGTGTTTTGTCGCACATCCGGTAAATATGTAGCTGCGCTGTCAACACCAAGAACTGAGAAAGGTTTCGTATTGTTATTCAAAGGACTTGGGACGGGGATCGCAGACCTGAATTTGGGGTTCGGGTCCTACTCAGGCTTAATTGATATCCTATATAGATTGGTGGGAGTGTTAGCAAAATTGTTCAGACACCGGATAAAATGCTTAGCTGTATAGGTGTCTGTTTGTTTCTGTAACAGATCAATAGATACTTCGACATATCCACGGATTCGACTGCTGAAGGTCAGTGCAGCAAAAGGAGTTGCCATGCACCCCACGGTAGAGTGATAAACTGAATTTGCCTGCCTATTAGATCCATCGCAAGGAATTGTACATACCCGGCTTGTCACGCTTGTGTAGAGTACCCGCTGCTCGGGAAATGGGTGGCGGCGTTGAGAAATGCCCTGCATTGATGGAGAATTAGCCGGATCTGTCTTTTTGTGATGAAAAGCTGCAATCACACGCTTCAACATAGACTCACGAGAGGAGGTTGTTTCTCATAAAGCGTGATGCGACCCGCTGGGCACTCATAGTTCGTTGATGCGGCAGGATGATACACGATGTATCGCCGCACGTCTATGGGTAATAAATAGAATAACAAGAAATAAAGATCAATCAGATAAATTGGTGCTTTACCGCGCTGGTTGAAATGTTGAAAGATATTGGATTGAAAGAGAGAATATGACTCGAGCAACAGAGTACGTGTAATTTACGCCGCAAGAGGAAATGGTAAACGAACCACCCCGTAGTTTTGATTCTGCTACTAGACGCTAGAAAGATCCGGAAATCCATGTGACCTTCAATGCTGTCCTATGTTATAGACATCTGTGGGTTTATTTGAGCGGCCTTGTGATCCATGGATGTATTTCCAGTGGCCTTTTCACTAGTCTTCTAGGACGCCATTCTGTAGATATGCCAGTTCTATAGAGCGGCAAAGGAAGGGGTGAAAGGCTTAATTTATGCAAACGACCTTTCTATGTATAACATTTCACAAGCATAGTTGGCCACAGAAGCGGCCTTGCGATCCATAGATGTCTTTTCAGTGGCTTTTTCAGTGACCTTTTCAGTACTCTTTTTGGGTACTATTCTACATATAGATGTGCCAATTTCATAGGGCGGCAAAAGAAGAGGTAAAAAGGTTAATCTGTATAAACGACTTTGCTATATATAACATTTCACAAGCATAGTCGGCCACATAAGCGGCCTTGTGATGTTTTTCCAATGACCTTTTCAGTAGTCTTCCCAGATACCATTCTATGTAGATATGCTAGTTTTCTAAGTTGGCGGCAGAGGAAAGAGGTGGAGCAAGGCTTAATCTATACAGACGACTTTCTAAATCTAACCTTTGATGTATGTACTATGTAGATATATCCATTCATGCTTCTACCCGGAAATTAATTTCAGCACAGATAAAATGCCCAGTTGCACTGCATTTATGATAAGTTTGAAACACTAGATCGTATATTTTAAGGATGTAGTTAGTTTTAGAATTGATATTAGGGCACGATATGATCGCCTGATCTCGGGACGGGTATATTCGGATAAACTCGGATATATCTGTGAATGCCTGAGGCAGCTGAACGGGCCTCGGCGCCAATTTATTGCTGACATAATCACCAGCACTCACCTGGGCAGAGTAGACCAGCCAAACGCGACTCCCGACGCGTGGTGTTCGCGTACCTAGATGAATTGCGCGACACTCCTTTCGTCCCTGCTTTCCCCCACAACGATCAATCCGATCTACTCTTCTTTACAAATCCAATTAATTCTATTTAATGGGTAAAGATCTCTGAGCAATCCATAATGCCTACGGCTCGCGAAAGATTAGCCGAGCTGAGGGCCCTCCGTGCCTCAGGAAAGAAAAGAATTTCGACATATGAGGTCGAGGACCAGGGCGATATCTACGATGAGGTCGATGATGACGGTTACAAAAAGGTTATCCGAAACCGTCTTGACCAAGATGATTTCGTCGTCGATGATAACGGTGCCGGTTACGCCGACGATGGTCGCGAAGTATGGAACGAACAGACAGCAGAATATGACAGTGACGAAAGTGACGAATTACCCACACGGGGCAAGGCCGCCAAACGGAAAAGGGAAGAGGAACAGCAGCGAAAAGAGAAAATGAACAATGGCATATCCAAGTACTTCAACAAAGGACAGGCCGCGGCTTCTGCTCCAAAGCCCAAGGTGAGTGCTTTTTGTTCATGAAGTCCAAACCCCTCATGTTGACAATCCGTTTTACAAGCCCGCTGCTACTGCCGAGGACGATGCATTTATGGCCGATCTCCTCGGAGAAGTTGACACCAACGTCGTATCGAACCACCCCCCGACACGGAACATTGTCAAGTCAGATGCCCGACGCAAAGTTCGCGTCCTCTCTCCCCCATTGTCCGAGAAGCGTCGCCATGAGAACCTTCATGCAAGAAACGAAAATGATATGCCAAGCTCGCCAATGAAGGACCATGCACTCCACTCCGATGATCTCGATGACGGCCCTCTACCAATGCCAGACGATGATGATGTTCCCATGAGTGATATCTTGCCCTCATCTCCAATTAGCAAAGCAGTGGAGCGCAGGAACACTGTACCGGTCAAGGCTGAAGAGCCAGACGACGACGATGTTGACCTCATGGACGTCGCAGAAGTCACTGGAGACTCTGGACTTAAAACGAAGACCATCAACATGACCGGCAGTCGGCCGCCCCCGAAGATCAAGCATGAAGTTGCTCTTACACCAGCAAGCTCGTCCCCAGTTAAGTCATTGCCAGAAGTAATGGATGCTTCTTGGAACGACGTGAGAAGCAAATTGAACGTTCTCAACAGTCCAGCCCCGGAAATGCGATCCTTTGGCAAACTGCGCGCCCAAGATGTTGTCGAAGAGGACGGCAGTCTGCGCTTTTTCTGGCTGGATTATACGGAAGTCAACGGCAGTCTTTGTCTATTCGGAAAAGCGAAGAACAAGCAGAATGGAACCTACACGAGTGCATTTGTTAAGGTTGACAATATCTTGCGAAAGCTTTATTTCCTTCCGCGTGAATATCGACACAGGAACGGACGAGCGACTGAAGAGGAGGTTGGCATGCAGGATGTTTACTCGGAGGTCGACGCATTGATGTCAAAACTCAAGGTTGGCATGCACAAGATGAAACCGTGCGAACGGAAGTACGCATTTGAAATGCCCGGCGTTCCAAAGGAGGCAGAGTATCTCAAGTTACTCTACCCCTACGATAAAGCTGCACTGCCAATGGAAACTAAGGGAGATACTTTCTCGAATGTGTTCGGTACCAATACCTCTCTATTTGAACAGTTTGTTCTCTGGAAAAATATAATGGGCCCTTGCTGGCTCAAGATCGACCAGGCCGACTTTGCTGCAGTAACCAACGCATCCTGGTGCAAGTTTGAATGCCAGGCCACCAAACCAGCACTCATCAGCCTCGTCCCAGATTCCGAGAACCTGGACGCTCCGCCCTTGACCTTGATGAGTCTTTCTTTCCGTACTCAGCTCAATGTCAAAGAGAACAAGCAGGAGATTTTGATAGCGAGTGCCAGAGTGTATGAAGATATTTCTCTGACTGATACCACTCCTCCGGAGAAGCTTCCCTGCAAGACATTCACCGTCATGCGTCCTGCTGGTGGATCATACCCAATGCATTTCGAAGCTGAGGCAGCAAATCAACCGGGGACTATCATGCTCGAAAAAAGCGAACAGTTCTTACTCAGCAAGTTCTTAGCTATGTTTGAGAAGATGGATCCCGATGTGATCATGGGACATCAGTTGCAGGACGTCGACCTGGGCATCCTACTCAGCCGGATGCGTGAAAAGAAGACACCTGGCTGGCATCGTATTGGCCGACTCAGGCGTGGAGATTGGCCTAAGAATTTCAACAAGGGTGGCAACTTCTTTGCCGAAAGGCAGTTGATTGCCGGAAGATTGATGTGCGATGTTGCCAACGACATGGGCAAGGTAATGTTCTCTTCAAGATGAGTATATGAAAATACTGACAGCTAGTAGTCACTTATGATGAAATGCCAATCGTGGAGTTTGACCGAGATGTGCCAGCTCTACCTCGGCCAAGGCAATGTCCGCCAGGAACTAGATGTTGAAGCGGCATTGAAGACCTGGGCAACCACCAAAAAAGGCCTCATGAATTTTGTCAATCATTGCGATACAGATACATACTTTATTGCGGCATTGGTTCTACGTCTTCAAATGCTGCCTCTTACAAAGGTCCTGACCAATACTGCCGGTAATTCATGGGCACGCACACTTAGCGGTACGCGTGCCGAGCGAAACGAGTATATTCTGCTACATGAGTTCCATCGCAACAAATACATTTGTCCAGACAAGTACTCGTCTCGTCTTCAAAAGGCAGAGGAAAAAATGCAAGATGGCGACGATGACGAGGCGGTCGACAAGAAAAAGAAGGACAAATTCAAGGGTGGTCTTGTTTTTGAGCCCGAAAAAGGTCTTTACGACCGCTTCGTCCTTGTTATGGACTTCAACAGTCTGTATCCCAGTATCATCCAGGAGTACAACATCTGCTTCACAACAGTGGACCGAACAGCTACGGTAAATTGACCCAACCAAAGCCCTCGTCTTAGTTCGGTTGTTCTAACATATGCAACTAGGCTGAGAATGAGAATGAAGAAAAAGTTCCAGATGTCCCCTCCTCTGACCAAGAACAAGGTGTTCTACCTCGGCTGATTGCGACATTGGTCAACCGTCGACGCGAAGTAAAAAGGCTGATGAAAGACAAGCGTGCCACCCCCGAACAACTGGCCCTGTGGGACACAAAACAATTGGCCTTGAAGCTGACTGCCAATTCCATGTATGGATGCTTGGGATACACGCAGAGTCGATTCTATGCTCGACCTCTGGCAATGCTCACCACCTTCAAGGGACGTGAGATTCTGAGAAACACCAAGGAATTGGCCGAAAGCCAGCAATTGCGAGTCATTTATGGTGACACCGATTCGGTCATGATAAATACGAATATGGACAACATGAGCGACGCCATCAAGGTTGGCGAGGAGTTCAAGAAATCAGTCAACGAACGTTACCGACTTCTAGAAATCGATATCGACAATATCTTCCGTCGGCTTCTGCTGCATGCCAAGAAGAAGTACGCTGCTGTCAACCTTACCGAGGTGGATGGTAAGTACGTGGAGAAACTCGAGGTCAAGGGTCTTGACATGAAGCGTCGTGAATACTGTGCCCTCTCCAAGGAGGTATCATCGAAGCTGCTCAACGAAATTCTTTCTGGTGAAGATCAGGAAGTTGTGCTCAACAAGATCCACGAGTACTTGCGTGAGCTTGCAGAGAGGATGAAGGAATACACAATTCCTGTCCAGAAATACGTGATCTACACTGTATGTGATGTACTCGAGGACTTTTCTGGATCATCTTGCTAACAATCTGTCAGAAACTTTCAAAACGACCCCAGGAATACCCCAATAAAGAGAGCATGCCACCGGCACAAGTCGCTCTCCGCGAAATTGCCCGGGGCAAGACAATTAGACCGAACGACGTCATCTCATATATTGTGACTAACGGAGACTCGGAAACCTCATCTCTGCCTCCTGCGAAGCGATCATACACCCCGCAGGATGTGTTGAAGCCCGATTCAGGACTCAAGCCAGATGTTGAGTTCTACATTCTCAAGCAGATCTTCCCTCCCATTGAGCGTCTTTGCGCTCCAATTCCTGGCACTGATGCGGTCCGTCTCGCCGAGTGCTTGGGTCTTGATACTCGCAAATACCAGATCAATACCTCTAGCTCCAACAGTCAGCAAAATGCCGAGGTCACCCCACTCGAGTCCCAGATCCCGGACTCGGTTCGGTTTGCCAATTCCACGCGACTGTCCCTAAGATGCCGATACTGCAAAGAACAGTCTGTGTATGAGGGTCTAGTGACTTCATCGCACATGTGCACTGCTCACGGAATTGTTTGCCCGAACCAGAGCTGCCAGAAACTTTTTTCAGTGATGACAATTGTCGCGCAACTGGAGAACCAGATCCGCGAACAGACCTCGCGATACTACGAAGGATGGCTGGTATGTGATGATTCATCATGTGGCAACCGCACACGGCAAATCAGCGTTTATGGACACCGCTGCTTGGGTCCCCGAGGTCGTGCAGAAGGGTGTCTAGGCCGCATGTCGTATGAGTACTCGGAGAAGGAGATATACAACCAGCTCCTGTACTTCGCTGGTCTCTGGGATGTTGAGAAAGCTAGGGTTGCTGCCGAGAAAGAGACAGGAGAAAAGAAGGAGAGTGTTGCCGCCCTTGCAGAATTCAACCGCACAAGATTCGGCACGATCAAGGGGGTAGTTGACAGCTACCTGAAGAAGTGTGGTCGCCAATGGGTTGAGATGGATGGTCTCTTCCGCTTCATGTTACAATAGATGCCCCCGACGGCATATGATTTTGGAGTTTGTAAATACCTAGGGATATTGGGGGTCTTTGAAAGTTAGCATCATGAACAAATCGAATTGCATATTTTAGGGTCAAGTGTTCTGTAGATGTTAGATGTTAAGCTGTTTATGAGCTGTTTTCCATATCAAGATTCTTATCTTATCACAACCCCCCCAATTCTCCGGCCATCCCACTCCGTCATTCTTCACTTCAGCTTGATCGCTAGTGCAGAGCAGATTTCCTTTCTCATTTTCTGATTGGTTCTTTCAATCATGTCTGTTAAAAGGGTTCTGGTTATTGCAGGATCTGACAGCTCAGGCGGAGCGTAAGTTTAAATATTCCACCCCGCAAAACCGGCTGGGGAAAAAAAAAGCTGCACTCCATCAACTTACGTGCAAAGCGATATTTGACCTTGTATCCTTAGCATTTACGCTATGTGATGGCTCTGTTTTTATCTATATATAAAAGTTCTAACACATTCTAGAGGTCTTGAAGCCGATCAAAGGGTCCTTGCGGCCCATGGATGCTATGCTCTCACTGCCACCACTGGGTTGACAGCACAAAATACGCTAGGTGTGCAAGACATTTTTGTCGTGCCATCCGAATTTGTGAGAAAGCAGATCAATGCTGGACTGGAAGATGTTGGTGCTGATGTAGTAAAACTTGGTAAATCATTTACATCTCATGATTGGTTATTTTCTATATAGAACTGATGACCCTCTAGGCATGCTCTCATCTGCCGAGACCATTGATGTCATTGCAGAAACAATGCAAGCTCACAAAGTCCCTGTAATTGTTCTGGATCCGGTATGCTCAATGTCCTATTCTCAAGATTTCCTACTTTCCTCTAACAAGCATCAACAGGTCATGGTTTCCACTAGTGGCTCACAGTTGCTACCTGAAAAAGCAGTCAAGGAACTACGGACAAAATTGCTACCTTTGACCACAATCCTGACACCAAATATCCCCGAAGCTCTTCTCTTATTGAAAGATGCTGGAGCAGAGACGCCCGAACCAAAGGACCTAGAGGGAATGGTTGAGCTTGCTAAGAAAATTTGCTCATTGGGCCCCAAGGCGGTTCTCCTTAAGGGAGGTCACCTTCCTTTGACGAAAGACCACAAGACATCCCAAGACCCGAAGGACGGAACCTTAGTCGTGGATATCCTCTTTGATGGGGTAACAGCCACTTTGTTCGAGACAGAGTTTTTGGTATCCAAGAATACCCACGGCACAGGCTGCTCACTTGCCTCGGCAATTGCTGCAAACCTGGCTTCTGGCAAGGACATGATCAGAGCGGTCCGGAGCGCCGTGCGATTTGTCGAGGTAGGGATCAAGACAAGCATTGACCTAGGTAAAGGGAGTGGGCCGATCAATCATTTCCACTCCACCTATACTATGCCCTTTGCGCCGTATGTGACCCCCAAACCTGGATCTTTGGGGTATCTCCATTCTAACGGTATGCTATCTAGAGACCGATTCATTGAGTATGTCTTGGACCGTCAAGATGTGCAGCAAGTATGGCATCAATTCACCCACCATGAGTTTGTCGAAGGCATAGGTCAGGGTACGCTGCCTATTGAACGTTTCAAGGCGTACCTTGTGCAAGATTATCTCTACCTGGTGAGACAGGCATCTTCAATGCAGTTGAGAGAAGACATTTCCTTATTAACACTCAATCTATAGGTACAATTTGCCCGAAGCAATGCACTTGCATCATACAAGGCGAAGACCATGGATTCAATAGCAGCAGTAAGTAACCATGGCCACTATACTTGTTTTCAATAACAATCTAACACAATCAATCCAGTCTGCTCAGATTGTCCTCCACATCCAGCGGGAAATGGCATTGCACCTCGACTACTGTGCCTCCTTTGGCCTTTCAAAGCAGGAGATGGAAAATACTCCCGAAACTCTCGGTAAGCCGGTCGTACTTCTTTATAAACTCGATGGATGTGCTAATCTCAATATGGATAGCTTGTACCGCCTACAGTCGATACATTTTGGATGTAGGCCAATCGGAAGACTGGCTAGCCCTCCAAATGGCCCTCGCACCATGCTTGATCGGATATGGAGCTATTGCAAGACGGCTGCATGCGGGAGAGAAAACCATTCGAGAGGGGAACACCTACTGGAAATGGATCGAAAATTATGTTGCAGACGACTACACGGAGGCTGTACGACTTGGTTCAGGTAAGTCAGGTGATGAAAGCCGAGTAAGACATCCAACTGACTCATGTCCATGTCATAGCATTGCTGGAGGATCACATGCAACACGTGTCCCCTAGTCGTATGGAAGAACTGATTAAAATCTTTGTTCGGGCTACGGAATTGGAGATTCGTTTCTGGGATATGGGCCTTGGAGGTAAGGAAAAGGAAAGATATTAGTTTGCTATATACATTAGTCTCATGAGAATGGATTGCCCCTTCTATCCTAGAACAAGAATATTCGACTGTATAATCGGCCTTGAGGTGTCTTTTCAGTAGTCCTTTCGATGGTCTCCTTACTACTGAGTAGTCTCGGATATCATTCTGTTTAGTTGTGTCGGTTTTATACAACATAGGTTGATTGCCAAGAAAGGCGGGAAAAGGCTTTGTGAAATGGAGTGTTCTAAGTATAACCTTTGATACCACCTGCACTTGGAAGGTTGTTATGTTACTTCAGTCTAGAAACACAGCTTGAGAATAATTTGGTTTACTTCTAGGTTGAGGCATAACTTACCATCAAGCCGTTTGCTTCTAGAATACTCCATAATAATTTACTACACAAGAATAAAATTATTCCCCAAAATGTATTTGCCTCTTCAACAATCTACATAATATGTTGCCACTCAGAGATCTCATTGCCTCCTTTATATCCATGGACGATCGATGGCGCAGTTAAAATTTCCAAATTTCTGCCTGAGGCTAACCAGTGGTTAACCAATCAAAAATCAAAGACAAACAGCATGAAAGCGGCGAGTGGCAACTAATCCTGTTTGGGTAGGCGGTCTAAAAGGTACCTGATCCAGACTTAGTCATGTGATAAGAAAATACAAAGAGAGCTAAGCCTAATTTAATTTTTACTCGCGCCTCCCCTGGGTTTTTTATTTTTTTTTCTCCTTCCCTTTTCTTTCAAAGTTCCCCGACCTTTTTCTCACCTTTTCACAACTTTTTTCTCTTTTTCTCATATCCATCTACACTAATACCCCCTCTCTTTTTACCTTTCACAGACTCAAATTATGTCCTACGGAGGCGGCTACTCTCGCGGTGGCGGCGGTGGTGGTGATTCCTACCGGTAAGTTCATTCACGTCTTGTCTAACCCTATCACACGGCTCTCTGGCAAAAGCCTCGAGCCTGTTTGCGAGGGCACTGGGCCATGGATTCTGAGTCTCATGAATTCGGGCCTGGCTTGGTTTCCCACCAAACAGACACTGCATATTGCAAAAGAATTTGTGCTAACTTTGATACTCTAGCTCCCGCGGAGGTGACGGCGGCTACTCTAACGGTGGTTACGGCGGCGGCGGCGGCTACGGCGGTGGCCGTGGAGGTGGTTACGGCGGCGGCTATGGCGGCGGTGGTGGTGGTTACGGCGGCGGTGGTGCCGGTGGTGATCGCATGAACAACCTCGGCGCTGGCCTGAAGACTCAGGACTGGGGTAAGTCCATTCCAACGGCGAACATGTTTATTTCTGCAATACTAACTTCGTTTCCGCTCAGATCCCAGCACCATGCCCAAGTTCGAGAAGTCGTTCTACAAGGAGCACCCCGATGTCACTGCGCGCTCTGAGGAAGAGATTCAGGCCTTCCGCAAGTCCAAGGAGATGGCCATTCAGGGTACCAACGTGCCCCGCCCTGTCCAGACCTTTGACGAGGCTGGTTTCCCCGCTTACGTTTTGTCTGAGGTCAAGTCCCAGGGCTTTGACGCTCCTACTGCTATCCAGTCCCAGGGCTGGCCTATGGCTCTGTCCGGTCGCGATGTCGTCGGTATTGCCGAGACTGGTTCCGGCAAGACTCTGAGTTACTGTCTCCCCGCTATTGTTCACATCAACGCTCAGCCTCTCCTCGCCCCCGGCGATGGTCCCATTGTTCTTGTTTTGGCTCCTACTCGTGAGTTGGCTGTCCAGATTCAGGCTGAGATTACCAAGTTCGGAAAGTCCTCCCGTATTCGCAACACCTGTGTCTACGGTGGTGTCCCCAAGGGTCCTCAGATCCGTGACCTCTCTCGCGGTGTTGAGGTCTGCATTGCCACTCCCGGCCGTCTGATTGATATGCTCGAGGCTGGTCGCACCAACCTTCGCCGTGTCACTTACCTCGTTCTTGACGAGGCTGATCGTATGCTTGACATGGGTTTCGAGCCCCAAATTCGCAAGATTATCGGCCAGATTCGTCCTGATCGTCAGACTTGCATGTGGTCCGCCACTTGGCCCAAGGATGTCCGTCAGCTCGCTTCTGATTTCCTCACCGACTACATTCAGGTCAACGTCGGCTCCGCTGACCTCTCCGCCAACCACCGCATCACACAGATTGTCGAGGTCGTTTCCGACTTTGAGAAGCGTGACAAGATGATCAAGCATCTTGAGAAGATCATGGAGGACCGCTCCAACAAGTGCATCATTTTCACTGGCACCAAGCGTGTCGCAGATGAGATTACCCGATTCCTCCGTCAGGACGGCTGGCCTGCGCTTTGTAAGTTTTTCATAGCTCCCCCACGGGTACATGTGCACGGTACTAACATTTTCTCCAGCCATCCACGGTGACAAGCAGCAGAACGAACGTGACTGGGTCTTGAACGAGTTCAAGCAGGGCAAGAGCCCCATCATGGTGGCCACCGATGTGGCCTCGCGTGGTATTGGTATGAACAAACTACATCCCCCTTCCCCCTTCCCTCCCCCCCTTCTTGTCCCCCCTTAAGGGGCCCTTGAAAACACTCACCCGTGTTGACGTTGTGTGATACAATGGCACGGTGCTCAACTCTCTCGAAGCACGTCGGTGTATATGTATACGCCGCGTCCAGGCGCATCTGGTCATCCTAAATGGTTCACATGCCAAGAGGACCTTGGACTCACAGTGCAGCACAGCAGCAGGCATTTTAGCCTGACTTTGATTCTCCATCTCTTGTGTGACAGACTCGTATGCGAGTCAGTTTTTATCACACAGCGTTGTTCTTGAACTGTTGAACTGTTAAGGCTGTATTTCCAAGGTTGCTCTAGGACCACGATAACACTGCCATCCCATGGATTCGCTTCCCTTGGATTTTCTTCGCAGAAACCCATCAAGAGAGCAGTGATGCATCAAGTCCTGCACGACGGAGAAAGGGTCCTTCATGGCCATACTCCTCATACCCCCACTAATGTTCTATTTGCTAACGAAATTCCTCTTGAAAAGATGTGCGCGATATCACTCACGTGCTTAACTATGATTACCCCAACAACTCGGAGGACTATGTCCACCGTATTGGTCGTACCGCTCGTGCCGGTGCCAAGGGTACCGCCATTACCTTCTTCACCACTGACAGTAAGTTCATTATCCATGTCTGTGCATATTCAGCAAGTTGTGCTAACCTTGATTTCTCCAGACTCTAAGCAGGCTCGTGACTTGGTTACTATCCTCACTGAAGCTAAGCAGCAGGTTGATCCCCGTCTTGCCGAGATGGTCCGCTACGGCGGCGGCGGTGGTGGTGGCCGCTGGGGTGGCCGTGGACGCGGTGGTGGTCGTGGACGTGGTGGCTACGGTGGTGGCGGTGGTTTCACTGCCTCCAATGCTGCTCCCGTCGGCGGCAACCGACGTTGGTAAATGCCTCGCTACTGCTCCCCGTGCAGTCAGTCGCTTTGCCTTGTATTGTGCTATCCCGGTAGACTCTTTTTTCATTTCCTTGACTTCATGCGTAACTCGGACAGGACGGCGTTATCTTCGATGTGATAGATAGTTTTTACTTTTTCTTCCGTCCCTATGGTACCAGGGGATTTATCACGGTCTCGGATCTTGATTCATTAGCTCTGGGGTTCTAGGGCTTGAATTCTCACGACGAACCCATACATGTTGACTTGTTTCAAAAGTTTCACGTCTCAGAGAGCTCCAAGTTTCTGATCTCTCCAATAATGATTATTCTTTACACATTTCAAGTTCTGTTTTTTTTTTTCTCAATCTCCTCAAACCAGCCCCAAATATATTGGAATAGATAAGTCTGAGAATGGCTCCCACTATCCCTGTAACCACCTTTCCACCTGGGATGCCAAAATCTCATGCACATGGCTAGTCATATGGCCCGGATTAAACCAGAAATACTGCTCCAACGACGTCGGACACCCATACTTCTCATACTCAATCGCAATATCCGGCTGGTCATACCCAGCACAGAAATCCGTCGTATTCACGATTCCGTACTTGCGAGGCTCATCAAGCATATCTGCCAGTCTGACATGTGCATCAAAAAGCATAACCTGCGCCTCCTTATGCTTTTCCCCAAACGCAGCCGCTTGATCCGCCAACGCGGCATTGTACCATCCGACCTGTGCAGCGCTGGGACTTGGCTTGCTCTTCGCTTGGTTCCCTGGCGTGCGGTCTAGTGGCGGCAAATTCATGAACAGATATCTTCTATAGCCCAGTCTGTATAATGTCTCTACAGACGCAAAGAGCGTATCCGTGAGGCTCTTGTAGAAAGTAGGGAAGTCGACGGCGTATTTAGCGCTGTCGTTTATATCGTTGATCCCGATCCAGATGGCAATTAGGGTTTTGTCTTGCTTGAAGCCTGGCAGGTTGTGGAGGGCTGGGTGGCCGTATTGTTTGAATTGGTTTATTTGGTCTACTAAGGAGACTGTGAAGTTGTGGTGAAGGGGTGTGCTTGGTTTCAGTTAGTTGTGGATGTTGGATATGTGTGTTTAAATGCTTACTGCTCGGTTGAGATGTCGGCACCTGCGAATGCGAAGTCCCAGAGTTGTTTTTTGCAGGTTTGTGGTGAGGTCAGGCCTTGGTAGACGCCGCAGTTTGTGAGATATTCGACCCAGTTGGGGCCGCCTTCTGCGGTTGCGGTCTATTATGAGATTAATAGCTAAGTCATATTGTGTTTTTAGTGGTTAGAGACAAACTTGATTTTGAACTATTTTGTTGGAAAACAGTGTTTTGGCATCGTAGGCCAGGTTGAATTGGTCTCCTATGAAACTATAATTTTGGTGTCCGAGGGTTCCTTGGACATAAGTGTAGGAGTCACCGAAGGCGATTCTTTCGCATGTTAGTTTTGCTTGTAGGCTTGCATTATCAATATACTTACAGGGCCTTGGTTGATGACCAGTTGAATTTGGCCGGTTTTGATAGAGGACCTGCTCTGGTCAGAGTACAAGAGGCGATGGCTAGGATAAATGTTGTCAAAGGAAGCATTTTGGCAATTGGATTAGTAGAGCCAGGATAACAGAATATGGAATTGCATAGATACTATAAGATGTGTGATAGTCCACAATATATAGATCTCGTCTAGCCCCGCAAATGGTCGGTATCCGGGGTAATGTTGTAGAATTGACGGAATATATTTTTCCATCAGTTATGGAGATTCCCAAATGCTCTACTGCTGTGGAGAGAAAAGAGAAAATAAAACTCCGAACTTATGCTCGCAGAAAGACATCAAATATGTTCCTTGGCTTTCAGCATAATATAACACATGTAGCATATATATCAAACTGACCAACCGATTAGGTAGCTCTCATATACCAGACTCTTGGACGACTTAGTCTCCAATATCTGAAAATCTGCACACTGACTAGTACCGAGTGCTAATCGCCTCAGATAATTACTTGCGAGGCATGACTATGAGGGGCCTTACAAGTCAACATGTTAGCCACAGATGCCGTTCACAAAACTGATAAAGACTTGATACAGGATACAAAGAGAGAATAAATGGAGAAAACACTGTATATAGTGCGCCGCATGAGGAGAGGAGGAAAAAAGAAAGAGAGGAAAGCAGAGAGAGCTATCAATGATGGAGCCCCGGAAATTCTATCACATGGTGATACCCTAGACATCCGACAAAAACACCTGGCACTTTGTCTTAAAGAATATTGATGAAAGAACCCAAAAGAAAGGGATATCAAGTGAAGATAAAAGAAGTGAGTATAGGTACTTACTAGGGTGAGATGACAAACCTGGTCAGCCTTATAGACCTTACCTCATTTGACACAAGTGTGATGAGTCTATGATCGACCCTAGAATCGACACTAGAATCTACACTAGAAAGCAAGCTTACGCATACTATACTAGGGGTCGATTTCAAACCAGTCGAGGGGTTTGCATAGCGCAATATTCAAGCTTTATGCTTAAACGGCCTAGAGGTTATCTTGTGGGTTCCTTTTAGCGCTTCACGGCCTGATAAACTCTGAAATACAGATATGTCAAGCTACGGGGAGATCAGTGGGGGTCAACCATTGCTATTTTGGGTTGATTTTGTATAATAGTATACATCATGACGCTTGTGTCTTTAGAATGGGATGGATTCTGTTCGGATTTATTGGATTTTTCTGTATTGATCACGGATCTTTGTAGATGAGGATGCAATGTATAAGAAGACCGAGCCACGTGCACAGGACAGCGTGATATTTTTGCAATTAGCTGGTCCCCTATCAACTCCCGAAGAAAAGAGATTCCTATAAATCCCAAAGCGAGACCTGCATATCAATGCGTGTACTCCGTACTCAATACGCACATTCTGGCAAGTACTTACATCCCGCCTGTGCATGCATACAACCTCCACCTAATCTTGAAGTAACCCTCGACAGAAAAAATACACCCGAAAGAGCAGTACACAATTTTAAGAGATGCCCAAGACAGCGAGGTGCAGTAGTGCGGGCAACGGACTAGCGTTGAAAAGTGTATTCCCTAAGTGTGCATAAGCGCCTCCCACGGGTCTTCAAAGCGCCATGCCAATCGCAATAAAAATTTTTCATCCGACGATGCACGTCGGAGAAGAAAGTGTTTTCGGTCGAGATCTAAACCGAACCTTGGAAAATTTACCAGCCGCAATGCCTAGACTAATCTGTGGCCAACAGGGGCTTGACCCGGTAGGATACGCTAGTAAGACAACGTTCGCTATATCATGCGATAGTGCGCCACTTAGGGAAAAAGAAATAATATAATAATCATTTATTTTCTTCCCTATTTTGTATCGGCTACGGAGTAGATCAGATGTAGAATATGCATAGAAATGTACGGAGTAACTATGCTTAGGTTTGGGTTCAAGGGCTTCTGCTTTGAGTACTCCGTATTGAAAATGGAAAATATACAACATAATATCTAGATCGAGTCATCCATACGAAGTATAATGTGGCAATTATACGGAGTGTACGGAGTAGTATTTTCACATGTCGTAGTCATTATAGGCTTAATAATATGTCAGTTTCTTCTCAAAAAGTAAATCTGTCGGCCACTACGATTTTTTTGTGCCGGACTTCCTTAGATCCCTGTCTCAGGATTTGAATCCCTGTAGGAATCATTCTCATTTATTGGTTGAACCAAGCTAGACTCCTGCCATTTCAAGATTTCAATATCAAGGTCCAGGTCAATATCAGGTTCGACTTTAACCGAGGTTTCATCCAAGCGATACATTTTGGTCTCAACTTCTGCTAAAAAACAATTTAGAAAAAAAAGAAAAAAGAAATGTGGAAAAAAAAGGACTCAGATTCTGTGTGATAACAGCTCAATGATCATCATCCGGGGTGTGCTGATCCGCACAGGTCTCTCTAACGCGATCTGCCGAAGCATTAGCGGATAAGACTTACTGTCTCCGGTGTAGTCTCCCAATTTATCACTGCACTGGCCAGCGAAGTAGTGGAGTCAACGGAAATTGCGAGTTATTTTTCCCAATCAGCCCTGAGAGCACAGACACTACTCGCCCTGATAGGAACTCGGCAAGTTCGTTGGTTTTTATACCGCGGAGTACTGCACCATTTCTAAATTATCAATGGTTCTTTTTTGGATATACCCGAGGACCCAGTTAAGAGTAACTCTGGATCCATATACGGAGTCCTCCGTACAAGACACACCGGATTTTGTCCTAGGGAAAGAAAAGCCAAGCCTTTTCCCAAATGATCGACCCCTGAACGATTGGAAAATGACCGGAGAATACCCATATAGTATGGTAGCCTCGACCAGACCCTTTGTGGGTACATTTTCCGCCATCTTTTCTTACCCGCCCATTAGTCAACTCGTTTAACCTCATTCAGTTCAAATATGCGAGTTTTGATATTCGAAGCATAAAAATTTTAGATATAAACATGCAGAAATGGGCCCACGTGCAATGAATGTCTGCAGGTTTCCGTTGAGATATTTAATTCTGTGTCCCTTTTGATCTCCAAATCAAAAGCCACAGCCGCGAAAGGCGCCTTATATCACACTATTATTATTGAATATAAATGGGGGAAAAAAAGTGATACGGCCAAGTTCTCCCAAAAACCCCTCTCGATGGAGAAATATGCAACCTTGGAGCCTTGGGAAATGCATAAAACTGGAGACTGGAGCTTTCGGGTTCATCGTCCGAAGGTACAAAGTACGGAGGCCAAGGTATTACCGTATTCGCTCGTACAGCGCGACTGGATACGGAGCGGCTGCGGCGTCCAATGATTGACGCGCCATATGAATTTGATATTGATCATCCCGTTCTGCCCTCGACACCGGATATCCCGCACTCTCTTGTCCGGAGTCCGCCTAGTTCCACCATGTTCAGGATTAATATTTATCCCTGTTAACAAAGTACTTGAGTACTTCAGTACTTTTAACAATACAGGTGTCAGATGCAAATGATCCTGCGAAGAATAAAATCAAAAATCAATCAAAATATTCTTGCTTTTTCCTCACCGGCAGTGGGGGAACAGGTTCCGCCTGCGGGGTGAGATCCAGCCCCCCTGAGAACGCCAATCATCAATTAAGAGTAAGAGTGTCGGTTTTCCGAGCTGAGAGCCTTGCATGTGAGCTTTTTCCCCCTGCTTTTTATTTTTGCATTTTCCTAATAGAATCGAATTTATCCAGGGTGGGGGGAATGGAGTATGTAGTTAGACGATGTTTCTCTGATTGGGAGGCTGAAAGTGAATACTATGATAGCAAATAACGGGGTATGAAGGGAATGTAAATACTGTAAGAATGATACTGTCTTTCACTATGGATTGAGCATTGAACATACACTGATCGTACCGGAGAGCCGCCGAATATCTCCGCTCGTAATTTGATGTTGACCAATTGGGTTTGATAATGACTTGGTCCCGCTAGGAAAATGATGGACCCCTTTCTCCTCTTTTCTACGGAGATTGGTGTGGTATGTGCTTTGTACTATAATTATCCTATATAAAACACAGTTTGATAAAAAAAAGGGATTCGGAGTGCTACCATGGAGTTGAAGGTTGCAATAGGAATCGGAGCTTTGAAAATTGAATTCTTAAACCCTGTTTTTTTTATAATTTCTCGTCCAGATGAATGTCAGGAGATAAACCTCCGATCACCGGGAGTTCACCGTCTCCACTTACGCGTCTTATAGGTTACGCGACTACATGACTCGTTAACCTTGAAGAAAGATGAAGATGATAGTCAAACGGTATTAAGTCTAAGCCTTATAAGTACCTATATGTAGGTATATAAGTACATATGTATCTATACGGAGTACTCCGTACATATAAACATATACAATTATATACTGTAATCAAAGTGCAACGTTAAACCTCCTTTTCAGGAAAAGAAGCTATCACCGGCATCAACCGCCTCGGCTTTGAACCTTTTTCAGAAGACTTTAGCACTAGACTCAATCAAGTCAGGCCTGTCCACCGAGCTTCTCCAGTCTCCACCCAAACTCCACTACTTTTCTCCTATTGGTGTAATAAAGTGACCAAGTGCCTGTCTTTGCTCGTCCACACTAGCCCTGGTCTTCCCGAGTCCCATCGCTTCTTCTTCCCCCGACTTGCGCTACACCTTTTTCTACCTTAGTTCCCTCCTATCTTCCCCTCTCTAGACCCCTTTTAGACTCGGTTCCCTCTCGTTCTTCGGGCACGCCATTCTTAGCGCCCCTCAGGCTCAAGCCAAAAGGCTCCTCTCTGACATCTTGGTACACACGGGCCATATACGCTAGGTTCTCCCTCGACGCGACGGGTAGACTAAGAGGCCTCCAGTTGGGAACCTAACCAGTAGTCCTTAGTAAAAAACAACAACACCTGTCTACCTCATATATGATAATTCCATCCATATTTAATAATTTTTAATAATTATAAGAGGAAATTGAGAAAAAAAATGTTGGCAATTCTTTCCTGGATGGTTCCGCTTTTTTTTTTCCTTTTCACAAACCGAAAACTGCAAAAACAAAAAAATAAAAATAAAAAAAAAATGTTATCACACGGACATGGAAAGCTTAGCCGGTAACGAAGACACTGAGGGGAAAGGGGGCCAAGTTAAATTATCGGAGTATTGTGTAGAAAAGAGGGAATGGGCCGAGATCAAAGTAAATCGTTTAATTTTCTTATATATTCCCTTCTCCTCGGAATTTCTACATGTATTTATAGTATATTTCCCTTAATACGAAATATAGAATTTTATATTGCATATATTGTATAGACTGATAAAAAATGAAAAAAAAGATAAAAAAGTAAAAAAAAAAAAAGAATGTAATTTTTCGCATGACCAACGATATCTCCAACCAAAATTACCTGGTCCACCGGGGATCCACAACATCCTCGGATCCCACGAGGATTGCTTTTCCTTTCTCCTAATCGTCTCACCTTTTAGGCCGCTCCAAGTCGCATTGATTCCTTGACTTTTTTTCTTTAGTCTCTAGCTTCTTTTCCCCGTGGCTATTTTTCCGCCCCCGGTGCCTCGTGCTTACCGCCACCTGCAAGGCATCTTCGAACTAAGATTAAGCATCTAAGCACCTTGGTATCTACTACTTTTTTTCTTTTTTTTTTATACGCGCTTTCGCTTTTACTACTGTGTTCTTTATCTATTGCGCAAACCTGTTTGATCAGTGTTTCGCAACTCAACTTCTTTCCCCGCATCAATTCTCTAGGAATTGATCAAGAAAAAAAAAAGGTACGTTAACAAAGAATATAAATCTGGAAAGGTTCGCCTTCTCAACGTGGCAACATAGGGCTCTTGTCCCTTGCTTGAAACGTGTCGGACCTGACTCGTCAATTTCCCCGACTTTTTTTTTTCCCTCCCAAGGCTCATTGTTGTCTCGACGCGTCTCCACACAGATTCAACGCACAAACTTTTCTCCATAGATTCGTCGGCATCCTTCCGCGCGAATCTTCTCTTTTATGGACAACCGGCCCGCCTCCGAGTACGCACAGCCAGGTTCGCACCACCCAGACACCGTTACCGACGCACCTTCTGAACAAAAGCCCGCAGACCAAACTTCTGCTGCTGCTGCTCACTACACCCCGCAACCCGAGGTCCGCCCTACGCCGCAGTATACGCCGCAGCCTGAGGTTCGACCTAATATTTCATCGGCCAACACTCCTCAATCGGATTACGGTCTGAACCCTCCGCCCGCCCGTTCGCCTGCCTACCAGGACTACCTTCATCGTCCTCCTCAGTCCTACACCCCCAACTCCCAACCCGGCGGTGCGGCAGGTATGGCTCAAGCAACAAGTCCGTTCAACACCTTGCCTACGGGCCCGCGCAGTCCGCACTCAAAGTCTGACGCGCCCGTTCCTATAGATCCCTCGCTTCCGGCCAACAGCCCCACCTACCCTCCTCCCTACTCTCCCTATCAGCCTCAGGGGCATGAAATGGCGCAGTACCAGGGTCACCCCCCTCCGCCTCAGCATATGTATGCGCGTCCGGACTGGCCTCACAGCTATGGACAACAACATCATGGATTGCCGGGACCTTATGCTTCCCCGGCCACAACGGTTGGTTCTACCTCTCCTGCTGCATTTCTAGGGCGGCGCGCTTCAAAGGTATGTTTTTGATGATTCCTGGGGGAATATCTGAAGGCTTTTTACTTTGTTCAATCATTGTTGTCTTGGATGCCTCTGGGATTGATACAGTCCGCCAGGTCACTGTCCTAGGGATTGTCAAAAACAGCGTGCCTCTGCCCCTCAACCTCCTTTCAAAAGGGTGGTTTGTGAATTTAATTGGATTTCAAAGCTAATTCACAATCTACTTGCATTTAGGTCTACTCATTTGTCCCAATTCCTGGAGCACAGCAGCATAAGCGTCCTCGCCGTCGTTACGAGGAAATTGAGCGCATGTACAAGTGTGGATGGAACGGATGTGAGAAAGCATATGGTACTCTAAACCATTTGAATGCACACGTGACCATGCAATCGCACGGCGCGAAGCGTACTCCTGAGGGTAGGTTCATCTCTTTTTCTTTGTTTTTAGATGCTTGGTGGCCAATGCGACTGAGATCTTGGATCTTTTGTCGCAAATGGCTGGATCGGGTTAGCGCCGGCCGTTGGACGCTAGTGAGTTACACTAGATGTCGCGGGGCCCGCACTAGCGTGACCGACGGCGTGGAGTTTAAGCTTGCCTCTTATCCCTTCCCGTCATCCTCTCACTAGCAAGCATAGTCCATCCCCATTTCCTATTTTGGCAACTACCTTTTATTACCCAAGTTCACTGCTGACTTTGCTCTTGTAGAATTCAAGGAAATCCGTAAGGAATGGAAGGCTCGCAAGAAGGAGGAAGAGGCTCAACGCAAGGCTATTGAGGAGCGTGAGCGTGCTGCTGCTCAGGCTGCCCAGGCCAATCAGGTTGAGCCTCCCAACTCTTCGGACCCATCCCACGGACAGCCACCTGCCTATGCAGGTGGAGTCCGCCCTCAACTCCCTCCGATCGGATACCAGCCCGCGGATAGCCAGGTCCCCAGCCAGTACGGTGGTCCACCTAGCAGTGGCATGGTCTACCAGAACAATGGACAGATGGCCTACCCGCCAAACTACCCTCACTCTCCCTACCAGAGCGGACCAGTGTACCCGCAACGTGAGTAATGTCGCCATCTTTTCTCTCAATACCAGGATCGACCCTCTGGACTTCTCTTTCGACAAGGGCATCCTCGCCCGACCTGTCCGCTGATCCATAAATTCGCTACGGCTTCCAGAGACTCAATCCGCCAACTATCCGCAATAATCTTCCCCACATAATCATCTCTTCCGCTATGGACCTACACGGACGGAAATGCATTTGCCTTTTCTTTCTCCTCACGATATCCCCTATCCTTGACTAATGTTCTCGTCCTGGATTCCGATTCTCATCCCCCTCAAACACACATCCTTCCGCTCCCAAGTCTTTCGTGCTATGATACCAACCTCTGCGACTCTTAATCCTGATCTGTCTAAGAGTGGCTTTTCCAGCTTTGTTCTATACCTGTCATCCTTTTTTGTGTTAGAGTGCATCGAGCTGAGAGGGTATGCTGCCCCTTCTGCCCCCCTCTCGCTGTTCTGTTTCCTACTTGAAATTTGATGCAGAAGTGGTGTATGTTCTATTCTTTGTTTGCCCGTTAACCAGGGTCGTGGCTTCAAGGATGGTTGGGCGGCGGATTATTTGCATCTGTTTATCTATGACAGCATTCTCTCCCAAAATCGATTTCCCGGGGGTTCTTTGTTCTAGTTTTACTTGTTTATCATCTCCTTTTATTTGTCTTAACTTTGCTACATGCAAGTGTCTTCTCTTTCTCTCCTCTCTTTTCTCCAATTCTGTAACGTACATTACGCTCCACGGAGTTATCTTCCAATCTTATCACGTGTATTATTCACTTCCATTTATTCTTTCCCCTCTTGTGAATTCTCTGCAATCAGTTAAATGTTGTGTTTTCAATAGATGTTGCAATCTCAGCGACACGTAGGCAAGAAAGTACGAGACAGAATGTGCCAAATACAGATGTAATCATAGCCTAGGAAAAAATAAAGAAAAAGAAAAAGTATCAAATTCTCTTTGCTAATTGTCAGTCTGACCTAAGTACCTCTAGGGCTATGTATCCTATTGGAAAAGACATAAATAGCCTACATAGAGAGAACCAAAAACAGGTTTAAACCAATTTTAACATAGCCTGAAATCATTCCCAGATAAGCCCTAACCAAAATCAACATAAGTATATGTAGTACTAGCACTTACCGCGAACCGAGTACAATACCATGCATTGAAAGCCGTTTGATGTGCGTACTGGCAACTACTGCACAAGGTACATACATGTACATATGCGTGTACCTGGCTAGAACCAAATAAGACATAGAGCACTAGAAATGTATATCATACATAAGACAGGGAGCTAGTGCTGTACAGCGTCTCCACGTGGTTAGTATCAGCCATGGTAATTTTCCTTTTAGAGTTATTCCTAATCATTTCTAGCTTGCTTCCTCTTTCTGCCTAGCTAGCATGCTATGTCACATTACTTAGTGCTTAGTCTGTTTCTGTGCTCCACTGCTTCTTAGGGGCTAGTGTCGTGTGCTACTCTAGGCTATGCAGGTCGTACAAACGTAGCCCTAGTGGCTATGTAGTGCGTAGTCCGTAGAGTTCATTCACTAGCCCTTTATAGATTTGTCCTTTTCTCTTCGCTTCTTATCTTTGCATACTGTCTCAAATTGAATGTACTCTTTATTTGATTGAAGACATGGGTACAAGCGCAAGGTTTCATGGGCATATCACTGACCATGTTTTCCATAACGGATCATGGAACTTTTCCTAGAATGTTATTATAACGTGTTGTCGTTAGTTCTTTTTTTTTCTGGAAAATCTCTTCACTTATCTTAAATCATCTGCTGATATAGGTACCCATTTCAACCTATGAACTGGTAGAGATTGGTAAAGTGGCGAGTATGTAGGTTTTATAACACTATAAAAAGGTATGGACTAACCTCCAGGGCTTCTTCAAGAAATCCATTCCGTTCGCGGGTGCATGGCAATATTTGGGCACAATGAAGATTCTGAAACCTGTGGCTTCGGCTAGACATCGAGCATCCAATAATAGAAAATCTAGCGAAAGTGATATAGAGGTGTTGAAGCTATATGTCCACTTCGGGGTTGATTTAAAGTAAGTAATTACACCTTCATCCACGGATCAGTGCATGAGCTAAGTGTGCAGATCCGGACACCCCAGAACTAGTACACTAGTAAAATACTTAAACGCACAGAAGACTCTTGGAAATGAGCTCTAGCGCTCCCGTCAAGGCCCGCAGGGAACATGGGTTGGTGGAATGGGAACTAAACTACTTGCAGTTTAGGTCTTGAACAACGTATGTAGCCTTAGGCAGAAAATAATTCCTGCCTGAATATATTAATGCCTTAATATACAGGCATTAAGCCTAGGCCCGATATGAACTAGCGTCTCTGCGAAATTGTTTCGCGGTCCAGACATGCAATGAGGAAATAACAATCTATTCTTCTTGATTTTATATTTTGCCACTGTTCCCTTATTGAATCCGTGTCTCCCTTCTAGCATTGTGCAGGACACAAGCTTAATCCCTGGAGATCACTTTAATCCGGTCATGACATTTCGGTTTCCGGGCTCGCTCGTGAACAGAGCTTTGCGCAGCCGACTTCTCACCGCGCAGCAATATCGTGCTAGTACTGCATCCCAACGACTCCCACAGACATGCATCACGTCAAGTGACTACCGCCGCTATACTTCCTCCTCCTCCCACTACCGCTCTTCCGATAGAGATAGCGATTCTCGCCGCATAGGACATGTCCCAGAACGCTACGAGAGGGTTGGCGATAAACATTTCAAAAATCGGCGTGGCAATAGACACAATGTTTCGAATGCCAAATCTAGGAAGGATCATGACGTGTTGATGGCTATTGCGTCCGGTTCGTTTACCGGGCGGTACAATGAGCGAGCTTCTGAAAATGATGCTCTGGAGGAGGCCGCTGAAAATGAGGACTCGGTGAATGATCCATATGATTACCAGAATGATGAAAGCAAGGTGCAGGAGAACAATGTCTCCGAAGACCAGGCATCTGAAGAACAAGACCTTGAGGCCGATAACGCCGATGGCGAGACTCCTGAGAACGACAGATTCCGTGGCCCGCTTGGAGGAATGCCCAAACTTACACCCAAGATTATCAATGAGGAATTGAAATGGTTGAATGACCCACGCAGAATGGCGGATCGCGTCGCGCGCATTTTGCACAGTGGTAATCCGGCCCTCGCGGCGGCCTTGGTTCGTGCTGGAACAAAGCAGGGAATGAGATGTGATGTTGCTTGGAATCATCTCCTGCAATACTGTATGGATCAAAATCACCCACAGGCTGCGTTCAAGTTCTACAATGATGTGAGTTTCATCGGTTCTGTGTGCTCCCGTCCTAGGAGTTGCCCGAGTTTGACGTTTGGACTTGTATGCTGACAGAATTTCTCCCCTAGATGAAAAAGCGTGGCAGGAAACCGACTCCTAGAACATATACGATCATGTTGAAGGGCTTCGCCTCAGCCCCGAGGTCATTAGCTATCGCTAAGACTGCCGCCTCCGTCTACCGCTCGATTGATTCACCAAACTCAGGAGTTAAGCTTGATATCATACACACCAATGCTATGCTCACAGTCTGCCATCGTCATTGGGACATGGATCGGCTGTGGAAAATTGCCGGTGACCTACCCGAAGAGGGACCAGGTGCTCCAGATGCTACCACCTACACCATTATCTTGAACGCTGTCCAATTTGCATCTCGTAGAGATGTGGAGAAAAAGTCCCCCGATCAGATTGAAGAGATTCTCGAGCGCAAGGCCCAGGTTATTACTGAAGGCAAGCGGATTTGGGCCGATATTATCTGGCGGTGGAAGAACCAAACTTTGAAAATTGACAATGAACTCGTTAACGCCATGGCCAACCTGCTTCTGGAAGGAGGTAGTGATATGGACTGTTACAATGTTATGGAATTGTACAAGCAAACCATGGGGGTTCCCATACTGCAAAAGCGACCCACTGAGAACGAGAAGACGACCCGCCGCAGAATCACCCCCGAGCAAACTCAAGCCATTGAAATCCAAGAGGCTACGCGGCAGTCAAATATGGAAGATGTTCCGTTCGTAGACGAAAACAATCGACCAATTGAAAGTTTGGAACCGGCCGAGGAACTTGAGCAGGATCCGAGAGAAGAATTTGAGGAGATGGAGAAAGAGGAGGAAGAAGTGGAAGAGGAGGAAGAAGAAGACTTTACAGAACTTTTCAAACCCGTCGTTCCCCAGGCGGAGGAACTATCATTCCTCAAACCAGACAGCAAGGAACTGACTCTTATCCTGAATGCTTGTTTCACCATGACCCAAGGGTCCGAGGGTGGGCAGGCCTACTGGAAGTATATGACATTGGAAGACCACGATAACCGCATTGACCCCGATACCTTCACCTACATCGCATATTTCCGTCTCCTCCGCATCTCTCGGTCCAGCAAAATTAGCGTCAAAACCATGCGGGAGCAGATGGTCCCCTCCGGCCAAGCAACTGGAACAGCATTCCACGTCGCTCTCAGTGTCTGCCGCCGTGATCGCCGCAACCACTCAGTTCTCCAACACGCGAACGAGCTGGTCGGTTTGATGGACAAAGCATTGATCCTACCTGATATTCGCGTCCTCGAGGGGTATCTGGAAATGATCCAGATCCTTTCCGCCAACCCATCCGTCCTTCTGCACCTTAGAGGACTCGACACAGCCGAAAATTTCAAATCCTCCAAACCCACTAAACTGCATGAGATGGGCAGGAAGCTACAAGCGAAGCTGCGACTCACTGCTATCGCCACCTTGCGGCCATATATCCTCCAGCTGCACGAGGCAATGGAGAACGGCAAACCAGAGTCGAGGACTCGCTGGAGTGCCATTCAGAACTCACTTTCGGATTCTGTCGCCGGTCCGGCGGCTGTGAAAATGATGTCGCGGGTTCGTCTGGTGGTTGACGACACTCTCAAGCTTGACTATAAGTCTCATGTTTCGAAGGCCGAGCGCAAGGCCCTTGAGGCTGACTCGAATATGCTGAAGAAGTATTCTGACAAGGATGTCATTGCGACTTGGAAGAACAAGAAGGTTTACCCGACGCTGCAGCAGAAGGAGGAGGCCCGGGAACGCATCAAGAAATTCCAGTGGGAGGCTCGGAACCCTCAAATCCAAGAAAGTTCGGATTAGCAAGAGGAATTTTCCTCGTGACATGCACTGATTGAGGCTTAATCAAATTCGTGTTGGACACGACGAGACCGTGATCTCGATTGTATTATGTTTGTATATCACATATTGGGGGTTATAGATGGCGTTGCATATTTGCATTATGTATATAATACCATTTGGTACATTCTCTACTTCTAACTGAACAATAATCAAGATTTCTAGACGGATTTGATGTTGCTATCAACTTCTAAGATCTATATTCCATGATTGTGCTGAGCTTTTCTATCTGCTCCCCTATATCAACTGCCAAGTGATTTGATATTCAAATATTATTATAATTCTGTTATTTCTATCCTCTATACAAGGTAAAATCGATCCAAAGGAGCACAGGACATAATAATCTGCCATGTCGGGTTGTCGAGGAAAGCATCACGCAATCTGACAGCGGATGGTGAAATGCATCCCTAAGATGTTGTGAATACTGTGGGGATGATGGCGAATGTTTGATCTACGACACGCCATAGTGAAAGATTCACCTATACTCGGAAACTTGCCGTTCCCCTCTTTTTCACATTACCGATGGCGCGAGATACGTGTATGATAGGCGAATTTGGAGTTGGTGGGGTACATCTGGGCAAAATAGTCTAGGAGACGAGGGGCGTTGTCACTTTATATACTATACTAGATCTTCTTTTGAACTTGTGAGAGGAAGCATTGAACGCGATAAAGGGTCTTATACATCATGGGAGACAATGCAGCTACTAGCCAGAATGGCTCGGCCGCTGGCAATGGCAAGAAACAAATCTTGCTAAATGCTTTTGACATGTCGACCGTGGGACACTTATCCCCTGGACAATGGAGAGTTAGTATATGAATTGAAGTAGAAGAACCAAAACGCTGACAGCTCCACAGAATCCCAAAGACAAGTCTGCAACCAAGCGAACGCTTGAGTATTGGATAGAGTTGGCGAAGCTGTTGGAGCGCGGTGGAATCAACGCATTGTTCCTGGCAGATACAACTGGAGGCTATGATACCTACGAGGGCAAACTGGACGAGTGTATTCGACGCGCGGCACAATGGCCAGTGACGGACCCGACTATCGTGAGTGTCAATCAAACAAAAGGTACGATTAGGTCTGACTTTTGGTTAGCCCATTTCAGCGATGGCTGCAGTGACAAAGAATCTGGCGTTTGGTATCACGGCGTCGACTTCATTTGAGCAACCTTTCTTGCTGGCTAAGCGTTTTTCAACCTTGGACCATTTGACTAATGGTCGAGTGGGTTGGAACATTGTGACCTCATATAAGAAGGCAGCTTTCAAAGCCATTGGTCTAGATACTCCAATTGAGCATGACGAGCGGTACCGTCAGGCAGATGAATATCTGAGGGTGCTCTATAAGTAAGCTACATACCCACGGCTTGTTTAAAGTGATATTGTTGAAGACTGACTCGGCGGTTGTTGCGTATAGACTGTGGGAGGGCTCCTGGGCTCCTGATGCGCTGTCGCCCAACCCCGAAGCAGACACATACGTAGATCCAGATAAAGTCCGCCAGATCAACCACAAGGGCAAGTACTTCTCATTGAGCACACGACACATTGTCGACCCGTCTCCGCAGCGAACACCATTCCTTTTCCAGGCTGGGACTTCACCCGCAGGATCAGAATTTGCTTCGACCCACGCTGAGGCAATCTTCGTCTCTTCCCATTCGCCGGAGGTGTTGCGGCCGAAGATCGCGAATATCCGCAAGCTAGCCGCAGAACGAGGCCGTGATCCTCAGTCAATCAAGTTCTTTGGTACCTTAACGCCCATCGTAGGCGAGACTGACGAAGAGGCGTGGGCTAAGTATGAGGAGCTGAAGAAATACGCCTCGGTGGTTGGAGGACTGGTTCTTTTCAGCGGATGGACGGGCATCGACATTTCCAAAATTCCACTGGACCAGGACATCACGGCTGCAGACTCATTGGAGGCAAGCAAAGTCACTAGCTTGCTTGATTCATTACTCACGACCAGCAAGGATATCCCGCGCTGGACGCCTCGTGTGGTTGCTGAGAGGGCTGCAATCGGTGGTCTTGGAC
The DNA here is from genome assembly GCF_001561935.1 of Penicillium griseofulvum. NCBI lineage: Eukaryota > Fungi > Ascomycota > Eurotiomycetes > Eurotiales > Aspergillaceae > Penicillium > Penicillium griseofulvum. Next base: position 409,232 of record NW_024467419.1, read on the forward strand.
CCGTGGCTATTGGAAGCCCTGCTACTATTGCCGATGAGATGGAGCGTTGGATCCGAGAAGCGGACCTCGATGGGTTTAATCTTGGCTATGTCACCACGCCTGGCACCTTTGAGGAGGTGGTTGATCTGCTAATTCCTGAGCTGAGGAGACGCGGTCTTTATCCCGAGCTTCCAGACCCCTCAGAGCCACCTCTCACAGCTCGTGAGAAGATATTTGGTAAGGGGCAGAAAGAACTCAGGGCTGATCATACTGGAAGTAAATACAAGTACAATGTGTATCAGGAGGAGGAGCCTTATGTTGACGGTACTGGGGAAAACTGATTGTTAAATTAATGAAACCGGATCATTCAATTTATATATAAAAACAGTTTCGGATTAATCAGATAGCCCATCTGCAAGACGTGCGGAGTGAAATGTGAAACAAAACGTGCCTGGTAAGATTACCCGTGACCTGGTACGTAATGCCACTCTAGCCTTTCCGGGACAGCTTGGCCAACTCGCTTTCATACTCTTCGATAACCTTGAACGTTCTTGTCGAATTCGCCTCTAAGAGGACTAAAAGAGTGGAATTATTGCGCTAGTCTTTCAACCATCACGACCTTACCACGCGAACCATGGCTACCGTACACCAAAGCCACCCCCATGGTGATCCCCATGATGATGATTCTCTCCTTGGCGATGATTTGATCGAAGCCGATGATGGTGATTACTTTCCTTTACCCCCCTTTGGTCGTCGTATCGGCAAGACCCTAATCTGATGTGATTCAGCCATCGACGCCGACGACCCCCTGCGTGATACCTCCGACACAGCCCCTCTGCGAGGCAACATTGAATCTAGCTCGAGCAACCGAGGCAATGCCTCAGGTTATGGAAACTACCTAGCATCTTCTATTGGTGGTGAAGATCGTCGTGCGACCCAAAACACCATCGATGAGAGTGTTTGGGATACATTGTCACGCGACTTGGTTGCCGTGTGGGAGAAGATGCGCCAGGTGCTTTGGCCAAAGTACTTGCTTGGAGGAATGATGCAGCGTGCAGGCCGTGGCACCGCTGATTCTGAGCAAGGAGGAGTGTCTGGATTTGGTGGTAACATTCGAGGACTCGTTGGACGCTGGCCGGATGCCGACGTGGTCCTGCAGGGTGGCATGAGCGAAGGATTGCGGGACTGGGATCTCTGGTAAGCTGCCCTGCACACGAAAACTTTGCATGGAAACTAACTAAGGGCTTACTCCAGGGGGCCGCTTGTCTTTTGTCTGGTCCTGAGTTTGTTCTTGTCTATCGCAAAGGGTGACCAATCATCGGCAGTTTTCTCTGGTGTTTTCTGTCTTGTTTGGATCGGAGAAGCGGCCGTGACCCTTCAGATCAAGCTCCTTGGAGGCAAGATGTAAGTGTTACATGAAACGTCCCCTATCGCAATTTACTGACATTGCGGCCTACTAGTTCTTTCTTCCAGTCGATTTGCATTATCGGCTATACTCTATTCCCCTTGGTCATTGCGGCTATGCTGAGTGCCGTGGGACTTCCTACTATCGCACGGATACCGGTATATCTTGTGTTAGTCGCATGGTCTTTAGCAGCTGGAGTAAGCATCTTAGGAGGCTCGGGGGTGGTGCGGAACCGAGTCGGCATCGCAGTTTACCCGCTGTTTGTGTTCTACATTGCGATCGGATGTCTCTGTTTCATCAGTTAAGGCTATTGTGATAAGGCTCTCTGTTGTGGTCAAGAGAGGAAATGCGCCGTCACAAGCTTCTAGGCTCTCAATAACAATGGATATTAGAATAGGATACCGGTATATCCAGACTTGAAATTGAATTTATGTCGAGGCAACAATAGATTGTAGATGAATACGCTTTGTTCTTCCATTGACGCTCTTTAGAGAGAACCCGTTTGTTGGGCCCCGCACCCGGCGGTCAAGTTATATAAGAACCGGCAAGCTAGCTTTTCCTTCTTCTCTCACCTTTTTCACCCTCCCATCCTCTTGTTCTTCTGTTCGCAACCTTTGCAACTTTCGCAAACTTCAAATCTTCTATTCTTCGTTGATTCGGCCGGTCCCAATCGATCCCATCTGTTCATCTGCGGTCAACGTGACCTACCTCCGCTCAACTCAATTTCGGCATATCTGGAATACCCAATATCTTTTTGAATTTGTCCTCAGGACGTGACACTATGGCTTCTGCTTCCCGTGAGCAGAACTCCTCAGCAGGCGGTAAGTCATCATTGCTTGGGCGCATGGCCACGAATCCCCCACAGAGTTGGGCAGTCTTGCTAACAACCTCAAAGCTCCAGATACAGAGCAACTGAAAATGGACCACAGAGGTACGTTTAATCTAGTGATCCGTCTTTATTCAACCCTACAGCTTTCCTTTCTATCCTCAATACTCCTTTGCTGCACGGCTTTCTCCGACGTTCATGTGATCTGACGATATCTTGACAGTAGCCGCGCAGTCGCCCCCCTCGGACAATGACAGCGAACGCCCCGTGCGACAACAGCTCAAGAAGACTAATCTAGGCGCTGTGGGCGAAAACAACGGTTCTGCCCGTCCAAACCGAAAGCGCTCCCTCGACGACACAGATGGAGCAAATGACACACCTCCAATCAAGCGATCTCGAGAGTGCACCCCGGACATCCTACATGCTTCCACGGAAGCCACCTCCGACCACACCGGAACCTCCAACAATGGCATTACGCAAAATGTGAGTGACAATGTGCTAGCCACACCCGCGAACACTACCCACGAGACCACCAAGGTCCATATTCCCCTGGGCGTTGAGATCAAGGTCTCAATTGCTGGATCCGAGAAAATTACCCGTTTGAGCATCCCTCTGGACATTGATGTCAAGGTACACCCTGGCGTGGTTTCCTTGGTTTCTGAGACTTCGAGGTCCGCTGAAGACGAATCTCCCATAATCAATACCACCATTCCATCTGCAGAGCGTATTTCTCGATCCGGAAACCCTTACCCTGGACACACTTCCCCTGGACACCCTTCCCTTGAACACACTTCCCTTGGACACACTTCCCTTGGACACGCTTCCCTTGGAGACACTTCCTCTGGACATGCTTCCTCTGGGCATGTTTCCTCTGGACATGTTTCTGGACATGCTTTTAGAAATGCTTCCTATAGATATGCTACCTCTGGGCATGCTTCTGGACACGCTTCCTCTGGACATGCTGCCTCCGGACATGCTATTTCTGGACATGTTTCCTCTAGACATGTTTCTGGACATGCTTCTGGACACGCTTCCTCTGGAAATGCTTCCTCTGGACATGCTTCTGGACACGCTTCCTCTGGACATGCTGCCTCCGGACATGCTATCTCTGGGCATGATACCTCTGGGTATGCTTCTGGATATGCTTCTAGACGTGCTTCCTATGGATATGCTACCTCTGGGCATGATACCTCTGGGTATGCTTCTGGATATGCTTCTAGACGTGCTTCCTATAGATATGCTACCTCTGGGCATGCTTCTGGACACGCTTCCTCTGGACATGCTGCCTCCGGACATGCTATTTCTGGACATGTTTCCTCTAGACATGTTTCTGGACATGCTTCTGGACACGCTTCCTCTGGAAATGCTTCCTCTGGACGTGCTTCCTATGGATATGCTACCTCTGGGCATGCTTCCTCTGGGAATGTTTCCTCTGGGAATGTTTCTGGACATGCTTCTAGACATGCTTCCTATAGATATGCTACCTCTGGGCATGCTTCTGGACACGCTTCCTCTGGACATGCTTCCTCTGGACATGCTTCCTCTGGACCTGCTTCCTCTGGACACGCTTCCTCTGGAAAGCATGTACCCTCTGAAGACTACATACCCCTTGAAGACCCTGAGTCAAGCGGAGATTCCTCGTCCGAGGACTCTCTGCCTGACTACCGTTCACCTGAATTCCCGACTTCTCCGAGTCCTGTCCCACGCAGTCCCACGCACCCAGATTACCCCAGACCCATGGTTGAAATTATTGATCCTGACCGCTATAAATTCCCACAGAATATCGAAACGACCGCCGGCGGAAACGAAGATGGTTCTTCACAAACTCTCAAGAAGAAACGGAGCCGAGAACAACTTGAAGATGATGTATCGAAGAATTCTCACGCTATTACTGACCCCACTCCCGGTTTGGCTGAGACCACTTCATCGGACGAAAAATCTACTGCCGAAGGACAACCCGAAAAGAAGAGACCGCGCGACAACTCAGAGGAGCGCAAGGCCAAGGTGGATCAGGTTGGTTTGCTACTTTGACTTCCCCAACTTTTTTTGTCCCGTTCTTCTACTAACGCTTGCCTCCGATAGACTTTCACCGCGAGTGCATTCGGAAAGGCTTCTGCCAACCCCTCACCGTTTGCAATGCCTGCAGCTAAATCAACCTCTGATGCTTCACCTTTCGCAACCAGCGGTGCCTCGACTACTGGTTTGGGTGCCCTCGGAACTGGCTTCTCTGGATTTGGCAGCGCTTTCCCTGCTCCATCTGGTAAACTCACCAGTTTCGCGTCCTCCAATGCTCCCGCCGCTTTCCCTGGAGCAACTGGTAAATTGACCAGCTTCGCATCTGCCAACGCCCCTGCCAGTTTCTCTGGAACAGCCGGTAAACTAACCAGTTTCGCGTCTCCTAATGCCCCCGTTTCCTTTGGAAATTCCAGTGACAAGACCCTGGGTGCAAAGCAATCCGACAACGAAGAGAGTGACAACGAAGCAGCGGGTGAAGCTAATGACACCTTTGTTGCCGAGAAGACCGACGAACGTTTCCACCAACAAACTGGTATGGACCCCTCCTTGCAGCGTATCCCCAGGAAACCAGAATTGGCCAGTCGCTCATCCCAGGTTAAAAAACCAGTTGAAACCGGCGAAGAAAACGAGACCACCAAGTTCACATCCAAGGGCAAGCTTTACTACTTTGCCAACAAGAAATGGAAGGAGCGTGGCATTGGCACCTTCAAGGTTAACCTCAAGACGGACTCCCACGGAAAGCAATCTGGCCGCATGATCATGCGTGCCGATGGTGCCTTGCGTGTCATGTTGAACAGTGCAATTTGGCAGACCATGCCATTTGGCGACAACAAGGGTGATCGCCCGGCCACCCGGGATATTTACCTTGCCAGCAAGGACGGTGAGAAAGTTGTTAGCCTGCTTCTCCGGGTAAGTCTTCTCCAAATTATCCCAATCTTTTTGATTATAATGCTAACGGATCAAAACAGCTTAGCAACGAAAAGCCCGCTCAGGAACTGTACGATGTGCTAAAGCACATCTTGGAGAAGATCTAGTTGATACCTGTGGTTAGGTTGATGTAAATAAGCAGTAACACAAAAAAAAACAAAAAAAAGAACCACTGTGGGGGTTGGGGGTTGTTATTGCAGATTATTAGCGATCTTTAATACAATTGTGTGAATATTGTACATTTCGTTCTTGTAGACTTATAGAGAGGACCATTGAAATAGCCATTTTAGGTCATATTGGTTCACGTGATCTCGCGTTTCCCATCAGTTCCCAACTTTTGTCGATTTCGACTTCAACAACATTATGGGGCTTCGACATGACGGGCTCCTCGTCAATACCACCGGACTCATCACTCAAACGGAAACGAAGTCATGAAGGCGATTGTGCTGTCGAGTCCAATGTGACTCCCCCGGACGCGTCGCCCCAAGACCTTGCCGATCAAACACCCTCGACTACGGCCGATGGTTCTCTCAACGAATATGATGTGCATGGAACCGGATCTATCAAAAATATAGCCACCAAAAAAACAAGCAAAGGAAAGAAAGTTACCTCGAAACCCGCGAAGCCCTCGAAGCGAACTCCATCTACACCATTACCAGATACCTTCAAACGCCTCTCACAAACCCATCGCGCCTTGAATCTCGTTTACACATTTTGTTGCACGCGAAAGCACTTCGCCACCACATTTGACAACATAAAAAAGGCAGTACAAGCCCAACTTGGTCAACGAGAACTCACCGTTGAGGATGTTGCACGCGTGAAAGTCATAGTTCCGGGCGCGGTCCGCTTCGAATATGTGGACGAAGCCAAATTGGAAGTAATGACTGCTGGAGATGAAGAGATATCTCAATATGGATTACACAAACGATCTAATCTGCCATTTGGGAACACGGACACAGCTGAAGACGCTAGTGGCGATCTTCACGAAGACACAAAGCAAGTTCTGCTATTTGAGTTTGTGGACGCTGATCTGAAGCGGGAATCACTACATCCTAAGACGGGAGAGCCTATGAAACCCGTCCGTCGTATGAAAGACGAGGATCTGAAAATGCCCGTCTACAGCCAAAAGCAGATGCTGGCCTTGATTGAAAAACGGAATGTCAAATTCTCAGACGCTTTGAATGAGTTTTTGGTTCGATGTGAGGACAATAATACTGACCCGGTCGATTGTCTTGAACAAGATAAGAATACTTTTATGCCCACCCCTCTTACAGCGCAGCCGCCAGCAACAATCCCCAAGGAGCGAAAGTCCATTGAGGAAATCATTGCAGAGATTCGGCAGATGGATTGGTATTATGCGCAGATTGTGCCGGAAGGCCATCGTGTATTCGAAGCCCAGTCTCCTGTCTACGGTGATTTGACATTCCAGCTCTCGCAGGACCTTGTGAATGCTCTGTATAACACAAAAGGAATCACACAAATGTATACTCATCAAACAGAGGCAATTAACCACCTATACGAGGGCCATAATGTGATTGTGTCGACGTCAACAAGCTCGGGAAAATCCCTTATCTATCAAGTCCCCATGTTGCACGAGCTTGAAAAGGACCCAGAGAGCAGGGGGATGTATATCTTCCCCACGAAAGCATTGGCTCAAGATCAGCGCCGCAGCATGATGGATCTACTTCAGTTTATGAACGGGCTGCAACACACAATGGTTGAAACGTTTGATGGGGATACGCCTATGGGGAGCCGAAATTTGATACGTGACGAGGCGCGGATCATCTTCACCAATCCCGATATGCTTCATATTACAATTCTGCCGCAGGAGAGTTCCTGGCGCACTTTTTTGAAGAATTTGAAGTTCGTCGTCGTCGACGAATTACACGTCTATAACGGCTTGTTTGGGTCTCATGTCGCTTTTATCATGCGACGTCTCCGCAGGATTTGTGCTGCCGTCGGTAATCAGCATGTCAAGTTCATATCTTGTTCTGCTACTGTTGCAAACCCGGAGGATCACATGAAGTCTGTCTTTGGGGTGCAGGATGTGAAACTCGTCGATTTCGATGGATCTCCCTCTGGTCGTAAAGAGTTTGTTTGCTGGAATACGCCATTCAAAGACCCCAAAGATCCTACCTCTGGACGTGCAGACACCGTCACTGAGACCGCCAGACTATTTTGCCAGCTGATTCTCAGAGGCGTGAGAGTCATCGCCTTCTGCCGAATCAGGAAGTTATGTGAGATCCTCTTACAAGGTGTGCGCGTGGAGTTCGATAGACTCGAACGAACAGAAATCGGCAAGCTAGTGATGGGCTACCGAGGAGGGTATAGCCCTCAGGATCGACGCCAAATCGAAAAGGAAATGTTCGAGGGGAAACTCATGGGAATCGTGGCCACCAACGCACTGGAACTGGGCGTTGATATTGGCTCCCTGGATGCAGTAATCACCATGGGCTTCCCATACTCGATTTCCAATCTACGCCAACAAAGCGGCCGCGCTGGACGACGTAACAAGGACTCCCTCTCCGTCCTAGTCGGGGACAGATACCCAACCGACCAACACTACATGCAGAATCCGGATGAATTATTCACACGGCCGAATTGCGAGCTGCAGATCGACCTATCCAACGAGCTCATTCTCGAAGGCCACGTCCAATGTGCTGCATTTGAGATGCCTATCCGCCCCGAAGAAGACAGCATCTACTTCGGGCAACAGCTCCTTGCCCTAGCCCCAACCCGCCTAATAAAAGACTCACTCGGCTTCTACCACTGCCACCCACGCTTCCGCCCACAGCCCTCCCGCAGCGTCTCAATCCGCGACACAGAAGACCAACACTTCGCCGTCATAGACACAACGAACAACCGCAATATAGTGCTGGAAGAAGTCGAAGCCTCGCGCGCCTTCTTCACAATCTACGAAGGCGGAATCTTCCTCCACCAAGGCACAACCTACCTAGTAAAAGAACTAAACACCGAATCCTTCCTAGCGCGCGTCGTGCGCGTTCACGTCGACTGGAACACCATGCAACGCGACTTCACCGACATCGACCCCATAGAAACCGAAGCTATGCGTGTGGTCAGTAACGACCCCCTAGCCTCGCGCGCGTTCTTCGGCGCAATCCAAATCCACGCCGTTGTCTACGGCTTTTTCAAAATCGACAAGCGTGGCCGTGTCCTCGACGCCGTCGCCGTCGATAACCCGCCAATCGACCGTCTTACAAAGGGTATGTGGCTCGATGTCCCAACGCGCGCTATGGAGATCCTTCAATCGCATCGGCTTAATATAGCCGCCGCCATTCACGCCGCTGAACACGCCGTCCTCTCCCTCCTGCCCTCCTTCGTCGTTTCTTCGCCCGGTGACGTCCGCACGGAATGCAAAGTCGCGAAGAAAGAGCTTGGCCGGTCGCTCCGCCGCGCGAACGTGCCCAGTGAGTTTGAGGAGAAGCTTAAACCGCCGACGCGGCAGAGGCCTGCTCGGCTTACCTTTTATGACGCGAAGGGTGGGTCATGTGGGTCTGGGATTGCTAATAAGGCGTTTGAGTTTATTGGGTTGCTTCTTCGACGGGCGGTTGCGCGCATCGAGGCTTGTTCTTGTCTTTTGCCGCAAGGTTGTGTGGAGTGTGTTTGTGATGAGCGATGTAAGGAGATGAATGTAGTTATGAGTAAGGCCGGTGCTGGGGTTATACTGCGGTGTTTGCTTGGGTGGGATGTTGATGTTGATGCCTTGCCGTGGGGGGAGGAAGTGGAGGGTGACGAGTTTGGAGTTGGAGGTGCTGGGGAGTTGGCTGGTGGGTTGGAGACCGTTGTCGTGGCCGGGGAGGTGCCGTGGAAGCCTGGGTGTCGGGTTGGTTGTTGAAAGATATTGTGTACAGTATGCATTATCAAGTTGTACCAATTCCTTCTAGGTGAAACCTCGTGCAGCTATGGATGCCGGACATCCACACCCCAAGGGGGCTAACTGCCTGTGTATATAATTAATTTCATCTGCCTGCTGTTTCCTAACTCTTATACAGACATAGACTTGGTACAAGAAAGGGGTGGTTGAGTATTGCCTTGGGTTTCAAGGTCCCTTGAGGTCCCATGCTCTTTGTGCAAGCTCAATGTGACCTTCGCTTTTGATTTTCTGGTTCTCTTCTATGCCGGGTCTCTCAAACTTTCGAATGTTGGAATAACTTTTGGATAACCCCGTCATTTGTAGCAGTTGAGTTGTTCGGAGCTTGCTGTTTCGCTCATGAAAAAAAGAATGAAATCTTGGAAGATTGGAGGTATAAATAAGTAATGAACGGTATCAGTCAATGATCCTATAGGAAATTGGGTATAATAAATGTACATCAAGTCATGACCGAGAGAGACCACTTTAGGATCAGAGGGAAGGAGAGATAATAGTGTAACAAGGTAGATAAGCGAGGAGGAATGTGTAATGTGGTGATGATGGGGAGAGGCTGGATGAGAGGTTATATAGCAAGGACAATTCAAAGGAAGGCGAGAAGATGGGTAGAAGGTGTGAAAAGGCCAGGGCAAAGATGAGGGTGTGAGTCGATGTCCAATGAAGATGGAAATTGGTCCAACTGGGTATTTGTGTCATCCAGTCATAGGACATGAGTGGGCTTGGTTGCCTGGGCGTTGTCGGGGTAAGGGTAGAAGGCATGATGTTTGGTGTATTTCGATGTGGAAACTTCGAGAAGATCGTGGGTAGCAATGAAGCGATGGCTGTGCTCGTGGCTAAGGGAACTCAGGGCCGAACATTCAACGACGGAAACCCCCCATTCACACAAGACCACTATGAAGGGCTCTTGCTCTTGTTGCTGGTTTCATCTAGATTCAACCCTCCGAACAGAGACTTCATATCACGAATATGCTCACGCATCTCATCCCGTGGTTTTGATGAGCGTTCATTGGTCAAGGAACGAATCTCGCGGACAATACTTGTATATCCTTCGTCATTAGGAAGCCACCAATGGTGAACCTCTGGAGCTTGCCAGATGGTAGCAAGCCCGGAGCGGAAACTAGGCGCGATGATGTACCTGTTCGCATAGATCCTGGTTAGCTTTGCTCTTGATCATTCAAACCTGAAACATCGATAAGTGGGGTAGAATCTTACCCATGTTGCTCTAATAACGCCAACGTGCGCCGGGACCACATTTGATACTTATGCTCTCTGGGAAGAAACATGCTAACCATGCCTATGCTGTTCTTGAAATTGAGACAGTATCCATTTTCCTTGTAAGGCCAGCGAATCATTGTCTCGATTAGGCGGCACTGCTCTTTGGCCACGTCGTGCAATTCTTCAAGCAAAGGCTGCCGCAGGACTTGCATGGTCTGGAACTTGTACATTGTCTCGGTGGCCAGGATATCAATCCATGCATAGTTGAAATCCCACAAGGCACCACGATGCAAGCCACCGGGCACGTATGGATCGGTAACGTCATCTTCGGTCAAGGGCTGCTTCTGCGGGTAACTTTGCACTTTGTATTCGTAATCATCGAATCCCCTTAGAATCGTCTTGGCCTGCTCGATCCACTGGCCCAGGTGTTCGTTCTGGATGGCGAATGTTTCGGTTGATATCATGCCGCGTGATAACTTTGCATAGAGGGAAGCCATATCCAAGCCGAAGCGTCGGTTTATTGATGCAACAAGGGCGAGTTGTTTGGATGGATCGTCCGGATACATAGCGGCTTGCTCGGCGTCATACTGCTCCTTTGCAAGATACCAGTCTCTACCGAGGACTGTTTCGGTGCCGGCCAAAATCCCCACAACCACGTCGAAACGCGAGTACCATAAGAAGATACTAGTATGTAGCTCGTTCACGTTGGCGGATTCCGGTGTGACTAACTCTCGCATAAGTGCATGTGCCGCCTGGTGGTGATCGATCAGGTTCACCCAGTCGCCGATGTATTCCTATAAGCGCAACAAAGTCAGAAAAAGGTCGGCGCAGTAATCACCGGGGAAAGAGCAACACACCTCAAATGTTGTCAGAACAAGAACGGTGCACAGTGTAGCCTCACTGTGCTCCTCTCCAGAACCCAATGATTTCCGGAGGAGAACCAAGGCTTTATTATAGTATTTCAAAAATGTGTAGAGCTTTCCCCCAGGGGTGTGTAAAGAATGATGGTAGGCCGCAAGGCCCACCAGGGCGTAGAGGAGAGGCTCATAGTGCAAGGCAAGTTCGACGAGGGTGTGATGGATGAAATGGGAGCAACCCTGTCTCAAGAAGAAATGCGGAGGGGTCATAAACTCTTGCTGGAAATTTAGATAAAATCGCAGATCGTCTGGTAGGCGCGCATTGTTGATCAATTCTGTTGTGGAATGTCCAAGGCTGCCGGAGCGCACGCTCATCGACTCAAACCGCGACTCGGCTGAGGGCGAACTACTTTGTTCTTTGATGTAGGAACTAGTATCGGACGTGGGCCTTGTACTGTGCCTCCGGAGAGATTGTGCGCTCTGACTCTTACGCAGGTCCGGGTGTGTGGCGACGCCGCTGCCTGGGGATGGCCGGGATTCGGATGTAGCGCTGTCGGGTTCTTCTTCGTCGATGATGGGCTGCAAGGGGCTGATAGTTTCGGAGTCTAATTTTCCAGATGAATCGCTGCCGCGCGACTGCGGGCGAGTAGCGCGTGACTTGGCTGTAGTGCGTAAGCTAGCCTTGGATGTGGATGATGCAGTGGGTGATGGATAGACACAATCGCGGCTCCCTTTCCTACACCGTTCACAGACTGGACGGTTCTCGTCACACTTGATTCGACGTGAACGGCAGGTAAAGCAGCCGCTCCGGGTGCGCTTATGCTTCTTCTGGTCCGAGAGAGGTTGGAACAGTTGCTTCTGGGAGGTATATGCAGGAGGTACTATCATCGTCGGTGCCGTTGAGGGATCGTGCCAAAACGCAACACTCTCGGGATACTGTGTTGGGCCGAACAAGGATTCTTGTTTCATTGAATCGAGGAAGCCCGACATGGCCGCCTGGGGTGACTCTGAATGCGTCATCGTGTGCAAAACCCCATCCAAAGTCCCTTGTGATTTGATTCCTATGATATCCCCTAATTCCACCTGAGTGATTGAATCATTTTGAAGCTTAGAAGGAGTTGAAGTGGGGGAAGTAAGTGACCCAGACTATTTAGGAACTGGGGGACGTGCGGGGATTAAAAAAAAAGGAAATGAAAAAAACGAATTTGACTATAAAAATGACTTTCGGATTTATCTAACATCTTATTTTACCTTGGTATTCTATTTCATTCTTCAATGCCCAGCCTCTAGAACATGATCTGCAGTATCTGATACATTATGTAGTAATAATGATTCTCCCATATGGATATGAATATATGAATATGAATACTGTGGATATACCATGGGCTGATCCAGGAGCTCCGGCTAAACTTGGCATATGGGTCTTAGGTATAGGTATTACCCTTCACGGCCATATAGCGCGTTTAATTCAATAGCCAGCCCACTAGTCTACTAGTGTTGAAAGAAATTATATATAGATACCGAGGTAAAGTGCAAGTTACATTTTTCAATACAACAGTACTTTTTACATATGTACTTTTTTTTCTTTGCGTATCATAGACTAATCTTGATCTCATCCATTCTCAAAGAAGTAGATCTCAACCTCGGGTCCCGGCGCAGTAAAGAAAGAAATTAAAATTAAAAAGGGGGGGGACGATCCCAAGCCACAGGAGAGAGGATCATAGAGGATCCCGGCTTATGGTATGGTATATTTGACAGCGGATCCCCGGGTATTCCATGTGTGTCTTACCTTTCGCTTTTTTTTTCTGTTTGTAGTCAAAATGGCGATTATCAGTTAAGCGCCGGTTGATCTTCCCCCTGTAAAGTTCAAAGAACAGTTTGAACGGTCCCATAAAAAAAAACCTAAACTTCGGCATTTTTTCTTTTAACTCGAAAGTTTCAAAATTGCCGAAAACGTTCTATTGACGGAGATCGGTTCCAAAGTGGAGGGGGTTGATTGTAATTGGAATATTCTCATTCGACGGAGAAAATAGTCTGCCCTATGATGCATAGTCTTTTCTACTCATTGTGGGGAGATTCTGTTTTTTTTTTTTTTTTCTTTTCTCGGTTTTTTTTTTTTCTTCTTCGAGTCAAAGTATCGCTGTAAAATACAGTCAGCTATTCTGACCTGCCAATTCGAGCTAAAGATATTGGGTTCAGCCGGAACTGTATCTAAATTGACAGGTGGGCCTGTGATTTACATAGATCGAAAATTAAAAAGACACTAAGACTTGTCGAAGCCTTGGATCGACTCCAGTATCGGATCAAGTGTCTCAATCCAGTTGTGAACTCCGTCTCTAGCCTATATGATCCCTAATTTTCAACAATATTAGTAATATATAACTAAGTGGAAGGGGTAGAGACGCACGATATAGATTGCCCGAAAAGGATCCCCTAATCCCCGAGCATTCAAGGTTCTAAAGCTCTGGCCTCTTAAATGACCGTGCACCATTTTGTCTGGGTGAGATATAATTTGAGCCAAGACAACGCTAAGGGACCATCCATACCCATGTGTAGTACCAATTGACCACCCTGAGGCTCTTAAGCTAATTCTTTTTTTTTTTTTTGACTTTTTTTTATACTATTCAATTATATTAAGCTTCCTTACAACCTATAAAAAGTACATTGTACATCATAAATCTGATCTATGTGATTCCTCTACAACTGTAGGTGATTGTTCTACAAGACCGCCATAGATCCTGCGCGTTAATGCCCCCACTAATTCATTTTGACACTATGCCTGATTTGGTGTCATTTTGAGAGCAACAAGGTTCTAGTGGGGAATCAGCTCTTTGGTAAGATCAGCAGGCAGCAAGTCCACGGGTGGTTCTTTGGTGGACTCGTCGAAGATCATATGGCGTTGTGATTTGCAAGGTGCGTGCGCTGAACATGAAACTGGACTTTATATATACTCTGTACTCCGTCCGGTACTCCGACGCAGCATTTCAAATCCCGGTCAAATTAAAATAGGAGTAATTAAACATTTACTGTACCGGCTTATACTGTGCCGAAGCAGAACTTTGTTTCTTAAAATGCAAAATTATACGTACATCGGCCCAAAACCCTACAAGATCTCCTATTGGCTACCATTGAAAAAGTACATATGAGTCTTTTTTATCACAATAACCTGCGTGGATCATACTCCATCCAGATCTCGAATCTATCGGCAGTCGGAACTCATTGCCCCGAGTAATGTGGATAGCCAAAAAGGCCTTATCTTTCCAACAATGTAACTCTCTTCAATGTGTTACATTGTACGAAGTACTCCGTATACATATAAGTACGATATGCAGGGCTCAGCACCTACCAAAAAGAAATTTCTCACAAATAAGCAAAGAATCACCGTCAGAGCTCTTGAAATTGGCCAGAACAGATCCCATTCCGCGCCCGAAATGGCTATGATAATCGCCGATCTCCAGTAACAGGCCAGCATCTAATTGAGTTGACGCCAGCCAATTCGGGGGCCAAAAACAATCCACACAAATCCACCATCAAGCCCAACATCCAGTGGCTAGAACGAAAATAGTGGAGCCCATCACACATAAACCAAGACGTTGGGAATTGGGTTTGATCTGTCAAGTATGCGCCACGATCATAGGCCCAACGGCCAGTTCAACGTTGCAACGCTTCCGATTGCCCACTTCTTCGTCTTGGTTGCACTGCATGGACCACACTTTTCCTCTTTGGCTATGATTTTCCTCTTTCGAGGCTATACATTCCCCGCCTGAGTGGTGGTTTCCGATTTGTTCATTGCATGGAGTATGGAGGAGACAGGGGGATGTCGTACACATACGGTGTGGCGCGTGGCACATGCCTGACTTTGTCTGACTCGGGCAGCCATGAACTTCCCAAAAATAGTTTCTATATTGGACAGGGTCTTAGGTGCAGCTAATCCCGCTGTGTAGGCCTAGGCCTACAATATAACTAGCATGTGATGAGAACTCGACCGGTGAAATGCTTGGAATTTACATCCCCGTTGACTATGAAAGAGATCTCGGGCCATTTGGGTCATCCTGCATTTCTCATTTCTATAATGATCATGAGGCATAAGAGATTTTCCCATGGTAGGCTAAGCATGTTCTTGGCTTTCCTCGGCGGGGGCTCTAATTTTCAAATTGGCACCCCAGGACGAAATATACATGCAACATGAAGTCTTTTTTTTTTCTGCAATCATACAAGATATATGAAGGATATAGTCATAAATCGTCAACAGCCCCGACGATGGCATCATTCGGGATTTGAAGTCCTGGGCCGATCCCTGGTCAAACACGCAGATCAAGAAGCGCGGCATTCTCTTCGTCCAGTATCCGGCACTATGCGGAGTAATGTCATCCAAGACAAATGGGTATTCATGCACTTGTGCCTTTTTGCTTCTGGGCCATCAATTCTTTCACCACCTTATCCACACCTTCAACGACAACACCCCACTCGGTTTCATGAACTCGAGTTTCAAAGGTCTCGAGGTTCTCATCCTGACCCTTCTGGAAGGGGATCTCCCGTACCAGAATTGGTGTACCCATATCCACCTCAGAAATGACATCGTGCATCATAACACCGGTCTTGTCAATCTGACCCTCCAACCACGCAGCATGAGCACGGCCAATCGCATTCTAATGATCAGAGAGAAAAAAACAGATATCAGCATACCATCCTAAGTAACAAGGAACACTCCTAGAGGTCTATGACTTACAACACCGTTGAAAGCCCCAGGCAGCGCGGGATGCAAGTTAATAATCCTTGTCTTAGCATTCTCCAGAGGCTCCAAGAACTGCGGCGAGAGAATGTGCATGAAGCCAAGACACACGACCAGCTCCGGCGCGTCAGCAAGGATCAGCCTTGCGAGCTCAGCATCGTATTCCTCACGCGCAAGCTGGATGCCCTCCGGCGTCGCGGGATGCTGCTTCTTGTACTTGACAAGGTTGTGGTATTCGGTTGGGATGTTGGCCTTGCTTGCGCGCTCGAGGCCAAATGCGGTTTTGCGGTTGGAGATTACGCGGACGATTGTTGCGTTTAACTGACCTGCAGCTACTTTATCGATCACAGCTTGCAGATTTGAGCCATTGCCAGATATAAGGACTGTGATGCGGATTGGGGAGGCCATAGTGGATTGTAGGTTTATAGGTCTTTGGTGGGTTGTAGGTGGGGGTTTTGGTGAAATTGCAGACTTCGGAGGTTGAAAGGGTGGAGAGCACGCTTTTAACTTTTTTCGGCCACGGTGAGGTCAATTGAACACTGGCCTTGATAGTGAGACTGCAAATGCTAGTCTCAAAGCTGAGAGAATAAATGAAATAGCACAAGGTCGTTGGCGCAAGCTAGCAATGGGAGTTGGGGGGATTTTTTAGATTACCTAAGTCAGCCGCGGGGCAGCGGGCCCCAGGATTGTAGATGAAATATATGTACTCAATACTATATCTATACAGAGAATATTAGGGGGAATCATTATAAGAACAAAAATATCCAAGGTTGGTTACGCTACATGGTATTTGTACATGGTTTCAATGTGTGAAACATTTCCAGACCAGTCAGAGCCATGGGAGTGTGTAAATCTACGATAATTGACCGAAGAAACGAAGACCAAGAATTCATAGACTAACATTCTCGGGGCTGGAATTCTGAGTTATCTTCCAAGAGGGTTCCTTATTTCTAGGCCCAAGAGCAAATATTCAATAACCCAACACGATAAAAGCACCTAAAGCCGATGCACAAAAATGAAATGCAAAGGGGATATCCATGGGGAAAAAAAAATCGTTAAAAGGTTCTAAGCACACGCTGCATGCTAAAGCTAAAGGGAAAGAAGAATTCAAGTCAAAGTTGGGAGTTGGGAGTTGCTCACATGGCTGGTTTGACCATGCTTGCTAGGAGGCACAGCGGATCAGACGGCTGTGCCATCTGCAGTTGGAGCAGGGGGAGGAGCAGTATTGGGTGCCGGGTTGTCGGTGTTGGAGTCGTTGCTGGGGGTTTCGTTGACGCCTTGACCTCGGCACAGAGGACAAGAGTTTCTCCCAGTGGTTAACCACTACGATATACAGTCAGCAATGGAACAGATCGAAACAAAATGGGTAAAGGTAACAAACCTGGTCTATGCAGTCCTTGTGGAAGACATGCTTGCATTTTCCCAGCTCTCGAACTTCTTCGGCCACCTCATAATCACTCAAGCAGATCAAACAGCGCTCCCCGTCTTGGATTTGAATGGTGCTGGTGCCCTCCACAGCTTCGGCGACCAATGAGCCTGCATATTCAACAAGACGGAATAGTCCGCCGGCGGAGTTGACGTCGGTTTGAGAGGCAACGGGGGGTTTGGCTGGACCTAGCAGTGACGAAAGAAGGATCATATCTTCATAGGTTGGGTTCTGTTTGAAAAGTGTTAGCTAGCAGTTTTCCGATAAAGGGCGGTAGGGTATTCTTACATCGGTGAACAGGCTTGGTGTCGTCAGAGCCGGGTGATTTTCAGAGAGATTAGTCCCAACAACATAGATTAACCAACTGCGACCTCCGCTTGGTGGGGGTTGATCGGGCTCGACCATGCCATTGCGTCGAACAGCACCAGAGCCGAGGGCCCGATGACGGGCGTACTCAGAATCGCTTCGGCGTCGCTGACGAGCGGTATTGAATGCCATAGGCTCTCCCAATGTCTCCGCCGGCGGCTGCATTGCCTGGCCTTCATGGAGATGGGGTAGAACATCTGGGGGAATTGCTGAAGCAGAGGACGGTCTACGGCTCGGAGTGGAAGTGCCGGAGGATAAAGCGGACACGCCTTGTTCTGCTGGGGTTGATGGAGGCGGGTGCGGGCCTGGCGGACTTTCGGAAAACCCAGAGGGATGATAGGATGGGAATGCAGCACGTGGCCCGGTATCAGACATTCTTCTAAAGGCATTGGGCACTGATGGGCGTGGGAATTCTGTAGTTCCGGCGGGAGAGTGTAGCCCTGCATGGCCTGGCTGCCGCGGAAGGTGCAATCTGGATCGTACATCACCCCGTTGGGCAGGGTCGCCAGTGGCATCTTGAGGCCGTGGATTAGTATTGGGCGGCAAAAAGGGTAGGCCGAGCAGAGCATCTAGGCCGGGGCCTGGACTTGCAGGCTGTTGTTGCTCGGTATTACCTCCGTTTCCAGCCGGGACGGATCGAACCCCAACGACAACCAATGTTACTGTTCGTCCTTCGCCTTCGGCAGGCTCGTCGACGTCCATTCCATCGGTCTGGGTCCCCTGGTCGCCATTCGCGCTCTGTCCGGAGGCGCCTGGGTTCGTAGGTGATTCTGAATTGGCAAATCTGAACACACGCAAGAAATTGACGGGATGTGGGGGTACCTCATTGGCAGCAGTGCTCGGCCCCTCCCCTGTTGTAGTCGGTTGAGCCTGGGCAGAAGTCGCATGCTGCAAACTCTGGATGAAGTTCTCCAAAGAGCCATCTAACCCATCATTGCCCAATGCCTGGATATTAGGCAACGCAGGGCCGGCAGTGCCGGATAGCTGAGCTGCAATTGCGGATGCGGCGAGCTGAAGAACTCTTGACAGAGGTGTTTGCTCCTCTCGTCGCATGACTCTGGATGATCTCGCTCGGATGATCCCAGGCAATCGGCGCATCAAAGCAGGACTTGGCTGGGTAGGGGATGAATCAGTTACCGGCTCCCCAGTCTGGACGGCCGGTTCTACAGAATCAAGTTCATGAGGTGGCTCGCCGAAGTCTAGACGCGTGTCCATGGCCCTATCGTCAAATAAGGGATCTGACATTGGATATTCCGGGCTTTCGTGGGGTTGCAAATCTGAGTGTGGCTGACCGAACATGTGTGAAATGGGAGATGAAATCGAATGGCGCATGCGTTGTAGCCTGACACTTCGACGCCAGGATGCTCTTGAGGGTTCGGGTATTTGAGATGACGAGTCGATATAGGTCGGGTTTGCTGGTGCATCTGGAATTCCACCAGCCTCCGAGCGGGGTGGAATAAAATATGGAGCATGAGCAGATCGGCGCCGAGTAATTCCTCTGGAGCTGAGTGAGTTGAACGCACTAAAACGACCGGATGTGTGAGCGGTTTCGGATCTTGGGATGGGCATATGAATTAGGCCATGTCGATGCGCATGTCCCTCCGCCGGGGTTTCTTCCTGACTGTTGAGAAGTCCACGAATGACTGAGTTGGGAAGAAGCCTAGAGCCTAACCTTGACATGGTCGATTGTCTTCGTGCTGCCATTCGGGCAAATGCTGCAGTGCGGTATTCGCGGGGTGGGAGCTCATACCCGGCCCCGTCCTCCTCCTCGATACTCCTCATGGGTTGCGAACCCCCCGCGGAGAACCGACCTGGCCGGTCGGATGGCATATCTTGATCGCTCCTTGTGTGTGTGTTCACGTTTGTCCGGGGTGAGAAACCACCCTCTCCGTTGTGTTCAGCCGCTTGTCTATGATTCATGTCTTCTGCATCCCTTGAGTTAGGGCCACGCTGCATCGAGAAAGGGGCAAGGTGTGCCGGATAGCCAGTGTTAGATGGATCACGATGCGTAGAAGAGGACTGTCCCATAGTAACAGAGTGGTGGCCGGTGGAATGATGCAGAGAGTGTCAAAGACTGTTCATTGCCACGCGAGGATCATAAGGCTAGTAGCGGCGACCGTAACGATATTGGGCTGAACCTAGGAGATGGATATAACAAGTAAAAGGTATATGGGTGATGTAGGAAACAGATGTGGATTTATTTCCAAAGATGACGGAGTTGATGCAGTTGATTCTCGGGAGTGATTCTGAAGAAGCCGTATATGTCGGACCTTTGGAACAAAGGAGTGGAGAGCGGATAGGGAGTGGGCGGTTAACGGGTTTTTTGCAATAGGCACTAGACGCGTAAGACAAATTTCACTGCCCAATATGAGCAACAGCGGCCAAAGGTCTCAAACTGTCTAACGAGTTCAGGCACAGCCCACGCTCCGAGTGGTATAACCACCGAGCCTTCAATCTCGTGAGCTGTGGCGACTGCGCTCAGAAAGAACGGCCAGCTACTACCAGACGCGAAACGGAAGTAAAAGAGCGCCCGGAAAATGAAAAGGGGGAACTAGAGGAAAAGGAAAAGAGGAGTAGAGGTGTCATATCAAAGCAAGCAATTGATAGAGGACGATAAGTGATGATGTTTGCCTTCTTTGCTTCGACTTGAGTGCCTGAGGCACCATATGCCATTCCGTCATCTTCCACCTGGTGGGCCACCCGTCTATCTGACAAATGCGCAACCATTCCGAATTGAGGCAATCACAGCCTAGGCCCTAGTGTGGATTGCTACGGCTCCTAACCTTCTTTGGCCGCGCATGGAATACGCCCCCCCTTAAGCATATGGCTGTGCCGTCGTCTTCAGTTTTTTCTCTACCACTTCCGCCTTGGCTCCAGCCGCCTGGTACTCGCGTATCTCAACATGACCGCCGGAAACGCAAAAGGAGTGTGGGGTGGAGTGAAAGTGACCTGGATGTCGAAGAAGCAACTGATATAGCCTCTGCTACGGAATCTGAGCCGGCTGGAGCTCCGTTGGTATTGACACCGAATGAATCCCATCAGTACCGAATTGCCGGTTTTCCGGCAAACCAAGAATTGCCGAAAGGCCATTTCCCACATGAACCAGATAAGGATGAGCAACTCAGGAGAGAAACTACCTCACGTCACCTCAAAGACTTGGCGGCATTATCACCTCCAGTCTACCCTCCTCAATCGGCGCAGCAAGGCAATATCCGCTTCCAACATCTGGGTGCATTGACAGCCATTTTGCATCGATGTATGCTCCAAGGTGATTATGTCCGAGCCGGACGAGCTTGGGGCTTAATCTTGCGCGAAGATTACAGAGGCTTTCAAATGGACGTCCGCAATGAAGCAAGGTGGGGCATCGGCGCTGAAATCTTGCTGCGGCGCGACGAACAGGAAACCCCAGTCAGTCATGGTACCACCAAGCCGACCAAGCTGCCAAATGCAATGGAAAGCACTTCCGTAAATTTTACCACCAAGGGCTTTGCGGCAGCCAAAGAATATTATGAACGACTTATTCTCAACCATCCGTTCATGAAATCTTCACCACAGTCTATCTCGTCTTTGCACTTCTACCCTGCGATGTTTGGGCTTTGGGTGTATATGATCCAGGAAGAAAGCAAGGCGAATAGGAAAAATATTGCTCTTCGCCAAGAAGAAGAGCCTGATGAGTTTTCTGAGGACGAAAATTCAGAATCAGAATTCGACCACCGTCGAAAGTCACAAAACAAGGCAGATGCTGCCATTACAGCAATCAGGGCACTGGAGTTGGAACAGGCACAGCAGGTTGCTGCGCGTATGGACCAGCTCCTAGGATCTCCTCCCTACTCTGACTCACCTGAATTGTTGGAGCTTAGAGGGATGATCTCTTTGTGGATTGGTGATCTATTTATGTCCGCGCTATCATTACCGGCGGACTTTGAAGAAAATCCTGACCCTGATCGGATGCTCATGGATGAAACCCCAGGTTCCCTCGAAGCGAGACGTGAGCACAGGCTTGCAACTGAGAAGAAAGCAACTGAAGTTCAAAGGTCAGTTGAACTTTTCGCGAAGGCCAAGAAACGAGGCAGGAGTATGGCACACAATATGGAGAATCTTCATATTTATGATGACTCCCCTGGTTGAGATGATCTCGATGTTCTTCTGCTGTGGAACTGCTCATGTAAATCTAGAACAATAATATACCCCCAATGAATTGCATTTTTACAACTAAATACCCTCTCGCTCAGCATAATCAATGGAGTACATCGTATAAGTTGTATTAAGACACCTTTATGTGGCCTTAGGTGGTCGTGGCATTCGCAATGTAGCCAAGCAAGCATGTTTGGCATTTATGCTGAGAGATCACCGCCACTCCAAGCCCCCAACTGCCATCGATGAGGCTTGAAGATGTTTAAAATGATCGGCACGTGACTACGCGGCGATATCGCGTTTGCCCAACAACCTTACCGTGGACTGATCCCCATCATCTTTCTGCGTCATCAAAAAAAGAAAGATATCTTCACCCCCTTAAGATACCTACTGCACAAGGAACATGGGGGTTGGCGATTATGTGCACTCCAAAGAAGGTGGACAAGCTCGTGGAGTCCCCGATCAAGCCACCCAGTCGCGCCAGCAACGTGCAGAACAAGCCAGAGTCGAGGTGCCAGTCACCCAGCTAGTTGATCCACGTCTTCCAGGTGTCAATGGTACATCTCAATTTTCCAATCAGCCCCGCAATCTTCCTACCAATGGAGTGCAGCGGGACAGGGACGTTTTTGACACAGATGTGGAGGCGATCGATGATTCAACCGTGGCAGGTACCAGCGTGTACGGATTTGATGACAACAAATCTCAAGCAGCGTCAAGTACCAATGCTGCCTACACCAACCCTGATCCACCATCCATGTACCAGCCCCGGCCTTCACGGCATACCTACGGGTCTAACTGGTATGAAGGCCTGGGTGACCAAGCCATGAAGAAAGCTGGTTTTGATTCGGATGACTTTAATGACTTTGGAAGCCAAATGACTTCGTCTGTTGGCGAAGAGGGCGGGGATAACGAAAAGCCCGAAGAAGCACACGACTGGCATGTGTCGCACAAACCGCGAACGACCGGGGAGCCATTGAGCAAGCGCCTAGAGAATTTCTGGTCTGCCAGTAGAAAAAGAACTACTTCGCGGCAGCCTGTTACTGTAGACTCTGACCCTGAGCCGCAGACTCAACCACAGCCCAAGTCTAAGCCGCGGAAATTGGGTCAAATGCTTCCTCCTACTGGGCCGAGGAAGATTGTTCTCCCTCATAGCTCCTCGGCGATACCCAGGACACGTTTCAGTCCGCCAAAGCCTTCGCTTCTTGAACAACTAGACCAACAGCTCGATGCATCCCCCACCCGCCACAACTCCCAACCTCCACCAGATGTTGGCCGGTCACTGAGCATTACTTCGTTTCAAGATAATACTGACAGTGACGGTGGAAGCGATGACGGCATGGACCGTACTATACGCGCAGACGGACGGCGGGAAAGCGGCGGGCATTCAATCAATGCCTTTGATATGACCAGTTTGACCGACCTAGACGTCGACCATACCATGCAGGATCCTTTTTTTACGCATGAGTCGCATGAGTCACACGAGCCGCACGAGCCGCACGAGCCGCACGAGCAGCCGCATCGTAGCCGTCGCAACACTGTCATCCATTCCAAAAAGCGTTCGCTTGAGGCAGACTATCCCCCAGAAGTACTTTACCAAAAGTCTTTCTCTGAGCTCCAAGCTGAGCCCTTTGACAAATCCCCCACCCCTCCTCCACCCGTCGTCAAATCACCTTCTTTGCCACCAGAGCCAGCTTTTGTCCCAGATACTCAAGAGCCCAGGAATGCCGTCTCTCATCTGTTGGCTCTGACGGACCAAGAACGTCAGACTTACTTGTCCCACATGACCTTGGATGAATGGGAAGACTGCGGAGACCAAATGATCGACCGTTTCACTCATCTTCTTTCAGAAATGAAGAACCTAAGACGTGCCCGCCGCCGCACAGCTGCTATATTTGAAGGCGAAGTCAAGCGCCGCCATGACGAAGTTGAAACACGAAATTTGGAGTTGACGAATAAATTGACGGAGATGAGAACCGGTGGTGCAGAGGTTCTGCGTGGACGCCACTCGTGAGTGAGGGATAGCTATCTTGCTCTGTATGGCTTTACTTTAACCGTTATGTTGTTTGAGATGATTGTGTTATGCCCCAAATTACCCACGGCGGGACTAGATTTATTCATGCTAATACCCCTTTTACGCTTTCGCGTCTTATTTTGATTGTTATTCTATCCTGTTTTCATTATTTATTTGCTCGAGTCCTACATGAAGGAAGGCTTATCAAGTTCACATGCATGTGGTAATCTGAAGGATTGATTTTTGCTAAAATGATGTATGATATGGACAATATCTCATACCCGAGGTCGCCAAAGCTATGCTATCTAATCCAATGTGTATTCCAAAGTTCGCCCAGATGAAATGTAATACAAGATATAATAACGCCATAATGCAAGAATACTCCATCTCTCACCATGATCAATGAGAAGGAGATGAGACAAAAAAGTGCAATACAACCATACAAACTTATCGAGACTCGGCCGTGGGTTTATGAAGCGCAGCAGCGAGTCTCTTATAGTCCTCCAGTAGAACAGCCACATCACCAATCCGGAGATCGCGCGCATCCTGTGTCTCAAGGAACCGCTGGATCGGAGGATCAATTTTCAATGTGGGGAGTGGACTGACAGGGCCACTAGCGCCGTCTGTCGAGGCAGGCGATGGCTTGAATCTATCCAGCCCCGAAGGAGATACGGACCTGGCGGTGGGGGTTTCTGGTGTGTTGCGGCCAAAGTTCTTCATCATGCCCGGGATGTGGTTCAGAGGGTTAAGCGTATTGCCAAAGTTTCGCATTGATTCTAATGGAGTGGGGCTGTTGGCTGAAGTCGACGCGAGATCTTCGCGTAGTGATGCCGTGATGGATTTTTTACCGCTCTCCTGAGTTCGGGTGCTGTCCACACTCCTATCTCGAGGGGCAGGGCCGCCGCTGGAGAGATCTGTAAGTCTTGAACTACTTCGAGGGGGTGTAGTTTCATCCACGGAAACAGAGTTGATTGCCGCGAGCTCCCCTTGAGTCAGGTTTTGGTTGGCAGCAGAGGCAGGTGGCAAGGACACTAGACGGCGAGCTTCAGCCAGTGTCTTTGGCAGTATTGGTCCACTACCCTCCGGGCCGGGTCCTTGGATGTTTTGCATTTCCTTCAGTCGACCAAACAGAAAGTTGAAACTGCTGTCCAATGTAGCACCAATATTCTTCAAGCCCTGGTCGGCAGTGGTGCGCACGGCATCATTTGCAGCCCCAAGGACTTTAGAAGGCGGTTGGAAGAGGTTGCTGAGGCGTCGTTGTTGTGGTGTGGCAGAGGGTCGGGGCATGGGTAATGTAGAGGAAGTGGGTTCTTTGAGTTCTGGTGTTGATAATTCCGGTGATGCAGATACA
Source organism: Penicillium griseofulvum (assembly GCF_001561935.1). NCBI lineage: Eukaryota > Fungi > Ascomycota > Eurotiomycetes > Eurotiales > Aspergillaceae > Penicillium > Penicillium griseofulvum. The sequence continues at coordinate 434,366 of NW_024467419.1, forward strand.
GTCGTGACAGCCAAGGTCGTAGCCTCCTTGGGAGGGCGAAAAGGATCGACACGGTCTGTGGATGGTGTCGTTGTCTCACTGGGAGTCTTGACAGGGCCATCCTGCAGCTCATCGGCACGCAGTGTAGAAAGATCGACATTTTCCAAAAAGCTTATTGCGGCCTCTAAATTGGTTAAGCAGTAAGCCGTCTCTCCGTCAATTCTGTTTGAAGACCTGAAACGCTGGATAAAAACCAAGTTGCTAATAATGTTGATCCCTTCAGGAGGGCACGTCACAAGCGAATAGATCAGCGTGGGCAGGATTTCGTCTGCAGAAGAGGAAGACGGTAAAAGTTTAGTAAGGGCGTCGACTATAGCTTTGTGCGCCGCTGCGAGTTGCTGAAGCTTTCCAAGGGGATATTTGTAATCGTTCATCTTCGCGAGATGCTCTCGAGCTTGACCAAGGAATTCATTCGCCTCGTCCTGCTTCTGCTCATCGATCGCTTCGAGGTCTATATCGATCCCAAGGTCCTTGAGGTTAATGCCGACCAGCAGCAAAGCCGCAGTCTTGGAACGCAACTTTTCATCTCGCACATCATCCAATGTGCTTTTGTGCCTCCAGAGTTTATCATAGACTAGCTCACAGACCCTCCGTTCGGCCGCCTCTTCTAATGCACTCCGTTTGTTTTCAAGGGCTTTACGGGCCTTTCGCCTTTCAGCTACTTCAGACGCGGTCAACATTTGGCGTCCTGAAACGACTTGTCTGATATCATCCTGAGAACGTTTGCTGCTCAATTTCGATAGTGCGCTTCCACGTGGAGCTTTTGCGGGAATCTGAGGGGAAACATCCCGGTTGATACGAGTTATGAGAGCCGATATATGTGTGGCAATGTGCGACTCGGCACGGCTGTAGAAAACTTGGAAGAGCTCGGAGATCTTCTCGATTGTGGGGGGCGAGTTGTGTACTCTGGCGCTCAGGGAGTTCACGAAACTGTAAGGGAAATGGTTGTCAGAATAAAATGCTAAAGCATGGGTATCAATATGAGCACACTTACCGATCTGCTAGGCTGATTAATTCGATCGGTAGCTCCTCGGAAGGGTCTTGTACGCTACGCGAAAGCACAAAGCCATCATCTGTCTGGGCATCGCCTGCGGTGCTAGAGTCTGCGGAGTCCCGTCTTTCGAATACATCAGGTCCATTTTCCTGCCCCTCAATATTGACAGGTGAGGACAGAGGTGCTGTTTTGGAGTCTTGCTCAATCGTGGGGGATTTCACGTTCGAGCCATCCATTCTGGTGAATGACCGTGCTGAATGTAAATAAGGCTGAGTGCTATTTTCAGAGGGGCCAGACATTTTAGGGCCAGGGGCGATGGGGTCCTATAAGGCACTAATTATTGCGTGTCTCCGCTCCCAGGTGCAGCTGATAGGCCTGTGCCGATCTGCGTCTTGAGACCCCCCCCCCGGTTCTAGCCTGAGCCTGTTGTCTAAAAGTGAAATCAAAAGTAGTCTGTACCAAATGCAGAGTATACTGCAGATGATCAGTAGCAGCTCATTGCTATTCTGATGATCCATTCATAAGACACCAAATTGACGAGGAATTGGATTCACACCCGCGTCACATTACAGGGGGGTACTCATCACGTGCCGATCGCTCTCCGCACTGCGTCACTTATCAAGTGACTCGCCGATAGCCGCGATAGACTCACGTCTCTTTGATCTTGATCCTCATCATCACACCCATCATGTCTCGAAAGCGTTCATACATTAACATCAGCGTCCATAGCCTATTATTATCGGCTGCAGTATTATCAAATGCTGTCTCCGCCGTGGGCTACTATCCACCCGCTCAACAAGTTCCCATCATCCCGCCCCAGATACCTTTGAATGGGGCTGAAGCTACACCAGATACACATGAGTTTGTAAGATGTCCTACGCAAGCTGAATTACCCTAGCTGATCTTTAATTACCGTTAATAGTCCCTGCGTCACATCTTCCACCGAGGTACCTATGAACAACCCGATCTCCATGCAAGACTCGACGTCAAGCCAGACACTCGCCTTCGAGCCGTATCCGAAGATGGCCGCGAAGAACAATATATTGCATCAGAGAACCCTCTGCTTGCTTCATCTAGTCCTCTCACAATACAACGATTAGCAAACCGACGAGTCCCGGTGATTCAAGGTCACTTGGCAGCTGCGCGGTCTTCCGGCTTTGCGTCCGCTTTGTCTCCACTAGATTGGGTCATGGACACATTGCCTGGGCCGAATATTACAGACAAGCAGACAGTGTTGACATTTGCACAAATGACGGCAAACGACTATATTGAAGAGCCTGGAACAGGAGAGTGGCACACTATCCACGGCCAATTTAACTATTCGGGGAGCTTTGGTTGGCAAAAGGATGGACTGAGAGGGCACATATACTCTGATAAGACAAACGGCACTGTGGTCATTTCCCTGAAGGGTACTTCACCCGCTCTTTTTGATGGCGCTGGTACTACAACAAACGATAAAATCAACGATAATCTATTCTTCAGCTGTTGCTGCGGCCAAGGAGGCTCATATCTATGGAGACAAGCCTGCGATTGCCAGACCGCTACATTCACGGCAAATTTGACATGCATCGTCGAGTCTATGACTGATGAGAACCGTTATTACCAAGCAGCGATCGACTTATACTCTAACGTGACCGAGATCTACCCGGATGCGAATATTTGGATGACCGGGCATTCGCTAGGTGGTGCAATGACGAGTCTTGTCGGATTGACGTTCGGATTGCCTGTGGTCACTTTTGAAGCCGTCCCAGAAGCATTACCCGCAGCTCGACTTGGCCTCCCAAGTCCGCCAGGGCATGACCCACGATTGCCACAGTCGCGACAGTTTACTGGAGCTTACCACTTTGGACATACGGCAGACCCAATCTATATGGGAACCTGCAATGGAATCAATTCCATCTGTACATGGGGTGGCTATGCGATGGAGTCAGCATGCCACACCGGACAGGTTTGCACGTATGACACCGTGGCAGACAAGGGCTGGCGTGTCGGTCTTGGTACACACAAGATTGAGAATGTGATATCAGATGTTATTTTGAAATATGACAATGTCCCCTCATGTGTCGCAGAGGAAGAATGCTTCGACTGTGAACTCTGGAAGTTCTTCCGAAGCAACGGTTCCGAGCCCACGACTACTACAACTACCACCACTACAGCATCTCCCACCAGAACTTCTACATGCAAGACGCCCGGATGGTGGGGTTGTCTGGATGAAAGCACAACCGCTACCACTACCACTACCACTACCACTACGACAAGCGTCACTACTACGACATGCATGACCCCTGGTTGGTTCGGGTGCAATGATCCTACCACAACAGCCAGCCCGGCACCCACAGTGACTACCACTTTGCCCATGGTGACTACGACGACCAGCTGTCACGACCCAGGGTGGTTTGGCTGCCGTGACGAAACGAGCACGGTAGCCACGACTACCGCCAATTCTGCCTCGCCCACTTCTGCGAGCTGTCATAACCCGGGAAGGTTGTGGGGATGCTGGGATGAGTCCAATAACACGCCTGCGATCACATCGTCGCCCACTCCTACCAGCTAAACCCCATTCCACCCCATGCACGCACTTGCAGGATACTCCTAGTGCCATTTTATTTTGATTCATCTGTCGGCTCTTAAGCCGCAAGCGCTAGATATACCCGCCCACTTTTATGATTTGTCCCGATTTCAATTTGCTTTGGGTTCTCCTTTCCCTGCGATATACAGGATATACTATTGGCGCATTGAGCGCATTGAGCGAGCATTTGCTTTGGTTTTGGATTTTTTTTTTTTGTTTTTATCCTTTTCATGACTCTGTCAGCTCGAATAAGAGAGTTTCGGTTATTCGCCCCAATTCCAAAGGAAGCACTATTCGAGGCTTTCTGCGATACACGCAACACCTTGGAAGGACTCACCTTTGAAGATTTGAGATCGCTATCATATGACAATTAGATTATTTCCATGAATTTGTTGGGATATAAGACTGTATCTCCGGGGTCGGAAGCCGGAGATTTCCGATCTCGGATCGCGATAGAAAACAGTTGCCCAGGTGACATCGGATCGAACTGCTGAATTCGAATATGCTTAGGAGAATTACTTGACCTTCCCGGATTTCTCTTGGTCTAGCCGCAGCCCATTTACAAAGCCTCCCCGATGCTTTGGTCTCGGGGAGTGGACCCGACAGGGATGTACATGGGCTTCGCGATTGGATGAAGAACTTTTAGTAGTTATATAGGTATCATTCAATATAGAATCCTGATGATATTGAAAGGCAACCAATAAACAAGTGGATGATTTCTCAAAATCCAGTGGGGCATTGGACTTTTCCATGGCTCCCCACCGGGCCCTTTTTTTTTTCTTATATAAGAGAGGGCTCTCCGGCCTTTTCTCTCTTCACTATAAGCTCAGCCATCATGGGTCAAGATAACGAACCTAGTAAGTTTTACCACCAGGTGCCAGAGCCCCCAAACTAATACCCTCTTTCACAGAAACCTACCGCTACAGTGAGACTCCAGTCTACACGGCCTCTAACGGCTGCCCAGTACGCCCAGCTCACTTTCTCTTCAATCGCAAGGTCTAATCATATACATATAGGTCATGGACCCCCAGGCTGCTCAGCGTATTGGCACAAATGGCCCTCTTCTGATGCAAGATTTCCACCTGATCGATCTGCTGGCACACTTCGACCGTGAGCGCATTCCTGAGCGCGTGGTTCACGCCAAGGGTGCTGGCGCCTACGGCGAGTTTGAGGTCACTGATGATATTAGCGATATCGTATGTACCACATGGGAAGCTTCTATAATTCCGTAGAGAACAACGGGCTGACAAGGCATAGACCATCATTGATATGCTCAAGGGTGTCGGCAAGAAGACCAAGATGCTCACCCGCTTCTCGACCGTTGGTGGTGAGAAGGGATCCCCGGACAGTGCCCGTGATCCCCGCGGATTCGCCATGAAGTTCTACACCGAAGAAGGAAACTGGGATTGGGTCTTCAACAATACCCCCGTGTTCTTCCTGCGCGACCCTGCTAAATTCCCCGTCTTCATACACACCCAGAAGCGCAACCCGCAGACCAACCTTAAGGATGCCACCATGTTCTGGGATTACCTCTCCACCCACCACGAGGCCGTCCACCAGGTGATGCACCTCTTCAGTGATCGCGGCACCCCATACTCCTACCGTCACATGAACGGCTACTCCGGTCACACCTACAAGTGGATCAAGCCAGACGGCACCTTCAATTACGTCCAGATCCACTGCAAGACCGACCAGGGCAACAAGACCTTCACCAACGATGAGGCAGTCAAGCTGTCCGCCGAGAACCCTGACTGGCACACCCAGGACCTATTCGAGGCTATTCAGCGCGGCGAGAACCCCTCCTGGACCTGCTACGTGCAAGTCCTGAGCCCCGAGCAGGCCGAGAAGTTCCGCTGGAATGTCTTCGATCTGACCAAAGTCTGGCCCCAGAACGAGGTTCCTCTGCGCCGCTTCGGCCGCTTCACCCTAAACAAGAACCCGGAGAACTACTTCGCCGAGATCGAACAAGCCGCGTTCTCTCCCTCCCACATGGTCCCCGGCGTCGAGCCCTCCGCCGATCCTGTCCTCCAGTCCCGCCTCTTCTCCTACCCCGACACCCACCGCCACCGTCTGGGCGGCAACTACGAGCAAATCCCCGTTAACTGCCCGCTCAAATCCTTCAACCCTTCACACCGCGATGGCTACATGAACGTCAACGGCAACTACGGTGCCAACCCTAACTACCCTTCTACCTTCCGCCCGCTCGCCCACAAGCCTGTCAAGGCTAGCCAGGAACACGAGAAGTGGTCCGGCGCTGTCATTGCCGAGCAGTACCCTGTGACTTCCGAGGACTACGTCCAGGCTAATGGCCTTTGGCAGGTCCTTGGCCGTACCCCCGGTCAGCAGGAGAACTTTGTCGGTAACATCTCTGGTCACCTGTGCGGCGCCGATGAGCGTGTTCGTAAAGCTACTTACGAGATGTTCCGTCGTGTTAACCCGGATCTTGGTGCTCGCATCCAGTCTGCTACGGAGGCTCACGTTACTGGTGCCCCGCCAGCACGTTTGTAGATGTGCTTTTCCTTGCTTGTGTTTCCATACTAGAAATAATCGTGGATTTACCCCCACATCCCTGCATAGATATCTGAGCAACTTGAATACGATTTACGAATTATTTGGTATTATCTCGGGGGTTTCAAGTATGTAGGAACTAGCTGAGTGTTTCGTAGTCATAGTGGAAACTGTTGATATCCCCCCTTCGGGTCTTAGAATAGTAGTGATATCAACTTATCAAAGGCATGAATTTTCCTTACAAGCCAGAATCCAAACTTCTCTTAACTTCTTACGAGGGTACTAAATGCAGATACGAACTCTCTTGCAAAAGGGGACTTGAAAGTACGAACTCTGACATGAATCTATTCTACAAACCAACTCAAGACAACGGATGGCACGCGATATCGCAAACAGTCACACATCCCAAAGTCACACGAAGCGACTAACCAGGGAGCCAGGTGGCTAAACTTCCTCCATTAAACGATGAACTGGCCTATCAATATCTCGTTAGCAATCAATTCCGGGAAGGGGGGGATATATCATGGGCAACTCACGAATGCCAGTGTAATTGATCGCATTAATGTTCACATGATTGTACGTCCGTCGGAAGAGAGCATAATCCACGTTAGCGGGAACGGGAGCATTTCCACCCGACCTGTATTTGCTATTGAAACTGTCGTAGATCGCAGAGTTGGCGTCAGCTAGAAGTTTCAAGAATCGGTTACGATCCAGATGGTAAATCAATTGCGACCTATCTTGCAGATTAGCATATATCCCAGAGCGTATCAGAGAAGCGAACTCACACAAAATCTCTACAGCCAACCAAGTTGTCATTGCTGTAATCCAAATAACAGGGTGTTGAGCCAGAGTTTCGAATGATATTCAGACAATCTCGGAGAGTCTTACCACTGTACATGGGTAAGTTTACCCAGTGGAGGGCATCCTTATGCGGGCCCTCGTACCAGAAGGTTTTAATAATCAAATTGGAGATATTTGCGTCGTCCTCAGAGTCATCTCGTAAGTCTAGGATAACTCCCCTGGTGCCAATCTGTGCATATGGGGTATCGTCTTGTAACTGATGTGCGAATGTGAGTCGGAGAATGGCATGGTTATATCGATTTATATCGTTGGGGTCATTTTCGTTCATGGAACCGACATCTAGAAACTCGAGTTGGCATTGAGCAATCTTCTTCTGTGCGAGGCCCTGTTGGATCTCCGTGAGCAGATAGGTCCGGTTTTCGGTTGCATCAGGGACTGGAGGTTTAGCAGGGGGTGGGGGTGGGAGAGGGGGGTGGTAGTAGACGTTTTTAGAGCGATGTTGACGAAACATATCCATTTCTAGATATGTGGTTAGCTTGTGGGGTTTTAACTGCAGGGACTGTTGTTGTACTCACTTAGCTGTTAGCGGATTGGGGAGGGGGGGGGGGGGATGTTGATGAGTTGCTGAAGGAGAACTAATGGTTGTTGACACTGAAAGATTGAGTGTATTGTGCGACAAACGCATTGTATCTTATAGACTAGTTGGAGTTGCCAGACAATGCCGTATTGTAGTGATCCAGCAACTCTTGAAAGAAGTGAGTCTATAATTAATCGAGTCAAAGAGTCAAGTAAAGGAATTCAAAGCAGCCCTTAAGACCAATTTGATCAATCTACATTGTCTAGAAAGCTATAACTAGTTCGCTCAAAGAAGATCTATGAAAGAGGGTTATACACAGAATAGTACATGCTCTAAGCCCTAAAGTTCGAATAGCATTCAAGTTAGGAGCAAAGTTGTGGAAGGGCAAGTAATAAGCATCCATCTTAACAGTTTCAGACCAATGTTGGATTAGATATAGCATCAAAATGTAGTCCTTTCTGTCTGGTTTATATAGATGAAGTTATGAAGCCTAAGAAGGCCACAAACGTAACATACTCTTTTGCTATACTATAATTGCTGCAGAAAATAAAGCCTGGCTTTAGGATTTCCTAGCAATATTAGCTTCTAATCCAAATATGACCAAGTATGTATAATTTGGAGTATACATATGTAGTTATAGATTGGCATGTGCATATGTCGTACATTCTTGCTGCAAGGGTTCGGAGAATTATCTCCCACGTGGTGTAAATTGTATACAACGAGCATATAAATTTTTATTACTATATATTACTATTATGTATATTATTATATAGAAGAATATATTAAAACAAGTATGTTGTAGGTCAAATGTTAACTCGTGACCCATCAGTTACCCCATCCGGATATCGCCAAGCCTGCCATCCCGCGAAAATTTGCGCTTGGAGGCATCGAGCCCGTCAAATCCCCCGTTTCCCCACCAATTCGGGCCATTGGCTTTTATCCTCATTCTGTCTAGCCCCTCGCTCTTGCCGCAGGATTCGTATAACCTCGGGAGGCGTTCAAGGGAACTTTTCGCTGTGCTCGCGTGCAATGTTTTCATTGTGGGTACTTTGATTTTTTTCTCCCCTGACTTCCGAAGGGCCAACTTTTAAACCCATATCTTGACGACTACCCCCCAATTTCCTCCTGCCTTTGGTTATTCCGCCTATCCAACATGGCTGAACCTAAGGCTTCCGATCCCATCACACCGGTGGGCCTTCCCGAATATGGTTACTCTTCGACCGCAGGACCGGCCTCGGACTCCTCCACGACCAAGGTCATTCAGAATGCAAAGGCAGCCACAGAGAAGGAGCAATCTATGACCCTATTGGAGGGTATCCGGCTGTACCCCAAGGCCGTTCTTTGGAGCGTGCTCATCTCCACTTGCATTGCCATGGAGGGTTACGACATTAGTTTGGTCAACAACTTCTATGCATTCCCGCAGTTCAAGCGCAAGTATGGTGAGCTACTGCCGGATCATACATATGAAGTATCGGCAGCGGTAAGTTCAACCAATTCCGGCGGTCATCCCTCCGTCTCTTGGAGGTGAACTTGCCTCTTCGAACAAAAGAAACTGACAAGTCTTTGGATGTACAGTGGCAAGCAGGTCTGAGCAACGGTGCCTACTGCGGCGAAATCATCGGTTTATTCATCAACGGCTGGGCTTCGGAACGCTTCGGTTATCGGTACACGATTATGACCTGCCTCATACTTGTTAGTGCGTGGACCGCAATCTTCTTCACGGCACAGAACGTGCAAACACTGCTAGCTGCGGAGATTCTCTGCGGTGTCCCCTGGGGTGTCTTCCAGACTTTGACAATTACCTACGCATCGGAGGTGTGTCCCGTGGCGCTCCGTGGATATTTGACGACCTATGTCAATTTCTGCTGGGGTCTTGGCCAGCTTATTGGCATCGGCGTGATTAAGGGCATGCTGAGCCGGACTGACGAATGGGCCTACCGAATTCCATACGGACTGCAATGGATGTGGCCGGTGCCGCTCTTCGTTGGTATTTGGCTTGCGCCGGAATCCCCATGGTGGTTGGTTCGGAAAGGCCGAACCGAAGATGCGAAACGGGCCCTTGTGCGGTTGACTAGCCAAAATCAAGGGGATTTTGATCCCGATGAGACAGTCGCTATGATGGTTCACACCACCGCTCTAGAGGAAAAAATCACTAAGGGTGCTAGCTACTTCGACTGCTTCCGGGGTACCGATCTCCGTCGCACAGAGATCGTGTGTATGGTCTGGGCCATTCAAAATCTTAGTGGAAACTCCTTCTCCAACTATTCGACCTACTTTTTGGAACAGGCTGGATTGAGCTCCTCGAACTCTTACGCCTTTGCTATGGGTCAATACGGTATCAATATGGTTGGTGTATTTGGGTCATGGTTCCTTATGACACTCGGAATCGGCCGACGGACGCTGTATCTTTACGGTCTCTGCGGTCTATGCACCATGCTCTTGATCATGGGTTTCCTCGGTCTCGTCCCTAAGGACCACAAAGACCAAGCCTCCCTAGCCACGGGTGCTATGATGTTGATCTGGGCCCTATTCTATCAGCTGACTGTTGGCACGGTCTGCTTCTCTCTTGTTGCCGAGCTCTCTACCCGCCGACTACAAATTAAGACAGTCGTGCTCGGCCGCAACCTGTACAACATCGTTGCCATCATCTGCGGCGTTCTGACCCCTTATATGCTCAACCCAGGTGCTTGGAACTGGGGCAACTACGCCGGTTTCTTCTGGGGTGGCATCTGCTTCCTGTGCATCATTTACACATACTTCCGTGTCCCCGAGCCTCGCGGCCGCTCGTTCGCCGAGCTTGACCTGCTCTTCGAGCGGGGTGTCAGCGCACGCAAGTTTGCGACGACCGAGGTGGACGTGTTCGATGAAACCATTGAGGGCCGTGTCATCGATGATTACCGGGCGGAGACGAACAACCGAACCGATGCGAGCCAGCTGGAGAAAAATCACGGCTTGATATGATGCAATGTGTCTTATGTTTACGACTAATTCTCCTTCTTGGCCCTAAATTGATAGGCACTCTTGGATGTACATAGTATTTTTCAGCAAATAGTATTAATCTAATATTTTCACAGTCACGCACTACCCCTGATGCGTTGAAAGCCCTATTTCCTGTATTTCCTTCATGGTCTCAATCAACCAACAATTATTATCCAGAGGATGGGATGAACGTGGATGAGGCACCTAAGTATGACGCTGCAGATGAATATTATAGGCGAAGTGAGTTTGATGATACTACTCCATATCCTATAAACGAGTCCTCTATTCTACAGCTCCAGCATCGTGAATTACACGCATGCGATGAAAAATACCAGCTTCTTCATTCCGAGTTGATTCCACCATCTATTCGTGGGACCACTCAGCCTTCTTCTTTTCCGCAAAGGCAGTCATACCTAGAAAAGTCATTAGCAACCTAACTGAAACCCACTGAACAGACCAAAGTGCCAACTCACCAATTTTCTGATCCTTACTTCCAAAGAGCGCATGGAACAACCGTCTCTCATACTCAACACCCTCCTTGAGCGACAACTCCTGGCTCTTATTAACAACCTCCTTTCCAGCAATAACAGCCACTCGGCTATAGCTGGCAATAGTCTCGGCAGTCTTATACGCCTGCTCAAGCAACTCCTCCTTACCACCCGGCACAACCTTCGCCGCAACACCCCATTCACCAGCCTCCTTACCGCTGAAGTTCTTTCCGGTGAGGATAAGCTCCATAGCCTTACTCTTGCCGACCGCACGGGTCAGGCGCTGAGATCCACCTGCACCGGGGATCGTACCCAGCTTGATCTCTGGCTGGCCGAAGGTGGCAGTCTCTGTGCAGTACAGGATGTCGCACATCAGGGCTAGCTCGCAGCCGCCGCCGAGGGCGTAGCCGGAGACGGCAGCGATGACTGGGGTGCGGATGGAAGTGGCGAGGTGGGACCAGGGCGCGATGAAATTCTCGCTGTAGGCGGTTGAGAAGCTTAGAGGGGCCATTTCTTTGATGTCGGCGCCGGCTGTGGTGGGTTTGTTAGATTATTATATTGATTTACGGCCGGATTGAGTCGAGGGATGACGGGAAATATATTGGATGTGAAAGGTGTAGAGAGGACATGTACATACCGGCAAAGGCCTTCTCGCTTCCGGTGATAATAATTGCGCCGATGCTCTTGTCATTGTCGTAGTTGGTCAGGGCTTCATTGAGCTCCTTGAACAAGGGACTGCATAGTGCGTTGAGGGCCTTGGGGCGGTTAAGGGTAACTATAATACCAATGAGAAATTGATCTCATGTTATATTGACTGATGTTACATACTCAATCCCACGCCGGGCTTGGGGGTCGAGGTGAGAATATGCTCGTAGCTACCAGCAGCTGAAGAATAACCCCGGACTCGGGCTAGGTAGGAAGTCAAGGGGGCCGATGTCCGAGAAGTGGCTAGACGAGTGCATTGACGAGCAAACATTGTGCTATGAAGTAAAAGACAATTACTTTTCAGATAATTGAAATTGAATTATGCAGAGCAAGGAGAGAGAATAGCTATGCTGTACGGAGTACACGGTAGCATAGATGGCCGTTTCCCCGCGAGTCTGAGCGCCGAAGTTAACCGTCCCGAGGTACACGTGAAATGACTAAACCCGTTTAGTCTGTATTACGTTATTGCACTGCCACATATGCAATCTGCCACCTGTCACGTGTGCATAAGTGGCTGGTGACTCATCTTTAATCTGATTGGTCTGTCGGCTGTGGACACTTTTCTGTCCTGAAGGCGCAGTGCCTGTCCTGGAATGTCTGGTTTCAGCAGCTTATCTTAATCATTGCTTTTCCTTTACTTTCTCTATTTCCTTTCTTTCTTTCGGTGGTCTAGCCCTGTGCCCGTCCATCCTCGCTAATTTCTCCATCATGGACGTCCCTGAGCCCGATCAGTCGCCTTTCACAGCCGTGTCCGCGCACACATCTAGACTGACCCGAGTGAGTGTCTCGTGAGGAGCAAGACATTGTGCAATGTCTTTAGATCCTTTATTCCTAAAATCAGTTGAGATAGTCTGATCAATATGCTAATACGTCAACCACAGCACTACCAAGCCTACCTCGATGCCTCGACCCCGTACACAACCTACCGCTGGATTGGTTCCGGCGTGCTCCTGTTCGTTTTCTTCCTGCGCATTTTCCTCGCCCAGGGCTGGTATATCGGTAAGTGTGCATGGAACCCCTGAAAATGGAATTCGTCAAGCGAAAATAATGCGCCTCAAATGCAACACGCGAAAGCCATTCATCCACAGCGCTGGGAACATCTGCATAAACAGACCACTAACTCTGGAATCTTAAATCTCAGTCGCTTATACGCTCGGAATTTATCTCCTGAACCTCTTCCTCGCTTTCCTGACTCCCAAGTTCGACCCCTCCCTCACCCAGGACGAGGGTCTCGAGGACGGTGATGCGGGTTCCCCCAGCCTCCCTACCAAGAAGGATGAGGAGTTCCGGCCTTTCATCCGCCGTCTGCCAGAGTTCAAGTTTTGGCACTCGGCCACTCGCGCCATCGCCATTGGCTTCGTCTGCTCCTGGCTCGCTGTCTTCGATATCCCCGTCTTCTGGCCGGTCCTGGTTGTTTACTGGATCATTCTCTTTGTGTTGACGAGTATGTTTACCCCTTTTGGTCTGAAGCTGATACAACATCTGTATCAATTTTGCGGACATGCGTCTAACATGATCTTTTTTGCAGTGCGACGACAAATTCAGCACATGATCAAGTACCGCTACGTGCCTTTCTCCTTCGGAAAGACGCGGTACGGCCGTTCATGAGATTTTTTATTTCCTTTCTGTCTCTGACTCTATATCCACGAATGTTCGCACGTGCCTATATCTGTATGTGCACTTTGAGGTGAGCAACAGACAGACATGATATGATAAGAGGTGAAAGCGCTGGGCTGATGGTCCATTTATGAATTTTCCCAGACTCTTTTTTTAATCACTGCTTGCTTAGAGGGCCGCTGTTTTGGCGTGTTCCAGTCTTCTTCACCTGTGAAATATGATTAGACCTGAAGTCAATGAATGAACTGACTTGCAATATATTATTTTTTGAGAAGACCGGGTTATTTGTACATTTCTATAGTTCCCCAAATAGGAAGGTAACATCTAAGACATTTCATATGCAAATGAGCAGATTTGCGCTGTGACATTTGAGAACATTTTAGATTGAAGATGAACCTTCTAATACATTTATCTCCCTAATTGATCATCTGATCTCTTCTCTCCCCTATTGCCTGTTGCCTACTTCCCATTCTCAACCCCTAACATGGAGTGATACCACATCGTGGACTCAACCTTAACTCCGACTCACTTCCATACTCGGCCAAACACTCTAACACGACAATGGACATGGACATGGACATGCCAGCAGTCTTTTCAACCTCAACTCAAATCACAATCCTCTTCACAGGTTGGACAACCTCAACCACGACCCAATATGTCTTCACATTAACCTTCCTCTTCCTCCTCGCCATTTTCAACCGTTTCCTCGGCGCTCTCAAATTCCAGCTCGAAAAATCCTGGTCTCGATATACGACCCCTCAAACTCTCCTTCTCGCTCCAGTCAATACAAAAAACATACGCAAAGCAAAGCTCAGTCCTATTCCGGACTACATTCGTGTGCACGGGGACGAGTCCGAGGAAGAGACGTTACCAACTTCAAATGTCAATGAAACAAGCACGTCAATAAGGAACTTCAAAAGAGATGCCCGGAATAAATCATTGAAACGACTGCTTCCGTCGTGGAAGGCCAGTGGAACATGGAGTCTTCGGAAAGATGGGACTCGTGCGTTGCTTGAGTGTGTTAGGGCTTTGATTGGATATTTCTTGTGAGTTGGTACATCTGCATAGTGAGGATTGGCTAATTAAATAGGATGTTATCCGTAATGACCTTTAACGTTGGTGTTTTCATTGCTGTGCTTTTTGGCGTTCTAGTGGGTGAACTACTTCTTGGTCGATTCTCTCAGGGAACACCAGGTTGGCAGGAAGGGACTTGTCATGGTGGGTGATTGTGTCGGAGTCCAGACTAGGCTATCTTTACCTCAAAATGTGAAACGCTATATGTTTCATTGAAGTGACCTGGTAAGCTGCCCAGGTCTATTGAGAGGGGCTATTAGGGCTGTCGATATAATCATGATAACCTCATACATATTTCATCATATCTTCTTATGAACAAGAAAGCCCATCAATATGACCCAATCATTTACCCTCAGTATAGACACAATTGATATGTTACTGCTGTACCGGCCGAATCTTGTACTTAGCTCTGCAAACATTCAATCCTGTCAAAACGACGTTACTACAAATCTACGTCCAGTCTACATCGTCGATTCCTCTGGCATAACATACCTGGAGCAAGAGGAACCATAATAGCCCAAACCTCCCGACAACTGCAATCAATATTAAGATGCGAACACTTCGTCAACGGACGTCCAGCCTTGGGAACTCTCTTCATTGGTCGGTCATAGTGTGTGCATTTTGATGAGCGGTGGCCTCGAATACAGGATTCACTTTTTTTGTCTGTAAGTATGTATGTCTATAATCTGGTATAGATCTAAGACAGGAGAAATCTCACCAAGACCACTTATCACCTCGGGAATCGAATGGCATGTTCCTGATTTGCTTATAGCTGAGTCCAATAACAATGTGCTGTCTATGGGGGCCTGAAACGGAGGGAATGTGGGTCTATTCAGTGATATTTGAAACATCTTCATTTGCGCAAATCTGCTCAAATTAGAGCTGGGATCGGCATTGACTTTTTCTGGGGGCCTGGCTGGGGATCTGCATTGTAGGTTGGACACCTTAACCCTAACAAAATCTTGTTCGACCACTTTTATTCAATAATTACCTGGAAAGTCATCGATGAGATATCAATTTGCTTTGGTGTTCCAGAGGAAGCCTTGGAAGGTTGAGGACTCATAGCCTGAGGAGAGTAAGGCCTCAAAATGGAGATATCTAGTTGCATGGTTGCTTGGGATATATTGAGCAGTTGCAGAACCTGTTTTCTAGTGTAGCGATTATGGAGTTTAACAAAAAGGATATCCCTGTTACATGATTTTGAGGCTAAGCGAAGGCATGACATAGGTTGCAAAAGCATAGACAGGGATATATAAAGATGTAGAACTTGTTAAAATCAGCTCATGTTCCAAGGTACTCTCTGACTTAGATAGCCCTAGAAATATTTTAAGAATAATTGAATCTGCAAAATAAAGATGGGACAAACCGCCGTCATCCTGATTCCGCATTGTTTGGACCATACTCCTGATCCCTTACGCTCTTAAAGACATACGACACACTCCATCTAACTCCATATCATAGGTATCATAAACAGACATCGAAGCACATGCGGTGTAACTTGAAAGAACCACAAGAGTTATCGCCTTAAATCAGCAAATTCTCCACACTGCTCGACATCTTGCCCGCAGGAATAGCACTGTCGGGCAATGAGAGAGCCGACATTTTGCGGTCTGTATTGGGACGGGACAAGTCCTCTGTTTTAGTACAGATCCAGGTCGATGCGTACATGTTCACCCTAGAACAGATATATAAGCTTCGTCCGTAATCAATAACAAAGTTAAAACTCACCGGTCAATACATGTGCCTGGGAAACGAGCTCCCACACGACGAGCAGTGAAGCCGTTTTCTTCAAAGTGCTTGATGTACCAAGGGTTGATACTGGCGGAGCGGAGGAGGATGCGACCACCCTTCTTCAGGGCTTTGTTGAAAGTTCGGGCTTGGGCTGGGGCTGAGTCCTCTGCGGGATCGAACCAGTCCATTGAGTCCATGACCTGGTTTACATTAGCAATTGAAATACTGCTGAATGGAGATTTTGGTACTTACCACGGCGATAGTTAGAGTTCCTGGAGTGATACGGTTGATCACTTCGTTGATCTCATCGGTGTGGATACGAAGGCCATCAAATGCACCAGGCGTGGAAAGCCTGACGTGGGCTTGAGGAGAAAGATAGGTGGGGTGGCATCTATAACCATAGTCAGCACGTGTAATTGAAAGACATAGAATAGAGAAACATACCGTCGTGAGAATTTGCCCTGAACGCAAAGGTAGTAGAAATAGTTGTCGTTGCTGATCAAAGTATCCTTGATCACAGGGTCAAGAGTATTGACAACATATTCCCAAATCGATTGGCCGCTGACATCCTTGCCCTTTTTCATATCTTCAGTCAAGCCGTTGCGGCGGAAGAAGTCTTCAACAATCATATTTCGTTGGTTACGCGGCACTCCGGCAGCCTTCCAGGCAAACCATTCGGTGCTCACAATAGCCCAGTGGAGTGGTCGGCTCATTAGCACACCTCGGATGCGAGGCCAGATTTCGCGCTGCTCTGCAATGGTCTGCGCTTCACACAGCTTGCGGACTTCGCCCTGGAGTCCGAAGATATTGAAGAGCCATCGCACCATACGAATGGCGTGGCGAGATCCACCGGTCTCATACAGACCATGGCCGGAGGTAGAGGTGAAGGTCTGCGTATGCTCGAGCCAGTACTGGAAAGCCTGGCTGGAAAGATGAGGGCTGAGTTTGGAGATTAGCAGTTCACGGAACTGGGCGTGCTTGCCATCACCGAATATTTTCCACATATCCCGGTGACCCAACGCTGAGTAACAGGCAACCTTCAGCTCGAGAAGATGATTCTGGTTAGGATTCAAGTCCACTGCATGCACTCGGCGGGGACCCTTTTGCAGATAATCAAGGATGTTGTCACCGGCGCTAGTGATAGCCAGGATCACGTCGTCTTTACCGATGTTCAAGAGCCGGTGGTCAACTCGGGGATCTTCCCATGTGAACGCGTAGATATACTCGTTCTTGAATTGAGTATGTTTGGGTAGCATGTCGTTGTAATGAATGCGGTAATGGTGGTTCTGGTAGAAAGATGATGGGAGCGGCAGATTTGCACTCAGGTTAATCACTGCAGACTCATATGCCTTGGAACGAATCTCCTTTGCGCTTTGCACCACTGCATTATCCATTTCCTGCTTGTGATTGGCAGGAAGCAGGTAAGGAGACTCAGTGAAAGACGCATCTAGCGTCTCAATGGATTTGCTTGATGGGGTAGATGCGATTTCCTTTGGGCAACCAACAAATATGTAGTAAGGAATACCACCGAGGAAATAATTTCGTTCGCTGGCGGAAATCACCGTACCAAACTTGTATTCCAGATAGTCTCGACGGGCGGCTTCAAGACTGACACGGTCGAAATCGAACCAAGCTCTCCAGAATACACGGCCAAGCCAGTTGACATGGCGGTTGAAGGCACCACCAGTGTAGTTGCGACATGATACATCCACAATACTTTGGACTAGATTTGGATGAGTGTCACTCATACACAGAATTCGAAGTATTACTTACCGTAGAAGTCACACACACCCAGCATTCCAGTTGACTTCAAGCGGGAGGTTAATGAGTCGACGACGCTGTAATAGTCTAAAAAGAATCAATATCAACTGCCTTGAGTGGATCTTAGATACTCACCAGGGATCATAGATAAACTGTAGCTCATGGTAATCAAGTCCACGCCATCACTTGCTGCATTTGCATTCCGTGGGTCGAAGTCCTTGTCAGGCAGTTGGAAAGACCGGGCATCCTGGCAGAGAACGGTAACATTTTTCCACCCAAGACGCTCGAAGCGCTCGCGGGCAACTGCGCAGAGGGACGGGGAGAGGTCGACTAGGTAAACGTGTTTGAAGAATTTGTCCACCGGAAGGAAGGCCGCCATGGCTTCGATGTTGTATCTGTCACAAGTCAGATGTTCGATCTGTATCACGTTGGGGCTCTAGTGCCTACCCAGTACCACCACCGACCTAGAATACATTAGCGCTAGCTCCAAAATATACCAAATGAATACTTACATCTACCCAGACAGCCTTTCCAGCCTTGACTTCTTTGTTGCCAATCTTGTACTTCAGCTGTGCGGCCACAAGACCAAGCATATCCTCGCGACCACAGAGGAGACGGCGACGAGTGGCATCGTAAATTGCAGCCTGACAATGATCAGCTTGGGACCTATACAAGTTCGTGGTCATTTGATCATACCTGTGTCTTGTAGAAGCTCTCCAGCGCATCCTGCTGACCCCCGGCCTTCTTATCGTGCGGTTTGATGAAGTTCGCCCAGATGAATTTCAAGTAAGGGCCAACTCCAGTGTTAGCGAGTTTGATATGCTGAGTCGAGACGAGAAGAACCAGCCCGACGAGGGCAAACACCAGTAAGGCGGCCCCGACGATGTAGATGTGCATCCAATCCATGTTCAATGTGCAAAGAGTGTAATGAACGAAGAGCGAGGGAAGCGACCGAGAGATTCAAATACAAACGGAATTGGCTCTGGTCGACCACATGAACATCTGATGCGGCAGCGAGTACCATGCCCTATCACAGCGACACATGGGGGGGTTTCAAATGATAAGAGGGGCAAGGGAAGGTACAATGGACATGAGCTACAAGTATAAAAACCCGCATTAAGGAAGTAGCTTGTACATGTTACTTGAATTGTAAGAGTAGATCATCCCAAAGTAACCTTAAAATCAATCCACTGTAAAATCAATTCCAATATCTAAAGACAATTGGGTTCCTGCAGTAGCCTGTAGTCCTCGATATCTAAGCCACTCACAACCCAGTCACTTCCCATGTGGTCCCGGAGAGTCTTGGCATTGACCGTTGACGTCCCATCGACTTGGCCCGTGGGGTCTGCTGTGCCCCCCATAGGACCCCCCAAGCCTAAACTTCAGGCCCGCGGGCGCCAATCAGCTCCCCGTTTGCCGGCACACTGACGAGATCTCAATGTTAACGATTTATTATATAAAGTAGGTCTCAAAGGCCGGAATTTGCGATTATATAGTTTGTCAATTCCATTTGTAAATCCATATACGGAAAAATTTTAAGGCTGCTTTCGTCTTAGATACCTTGGGTCTGTATCAATTTTTTATACAACATACATGGGAAACGTCGGGCGGTACATGAAATTGGCCGTCTTGTTCTAATTGTGTTATTTATACCGAAGATAGGTAACAGCAAGGAATCACCGAGAATATGATGCTTCGTAGAATCAATTGCATGTTTATGGGTACTCCGTACTATGTTGTATAGAGGCTAGTTGAAAACAGTAAAAGCTGTCCATTCTGGACTCGAAAGATAATGGCCATATGCAACTGTTCCATTTTAGGATTAGCTCGGGACCCTTAGAGCCCCACCAACTTAAAGTTATCTCCAGGGCTGAACCTTGGAACTCTGTGAGTCTGACGGTTAACACTTGGGTAGTAACACATGTCTTATGTACTATTCAATACAAAACTACATCTACAATACATTAATTGTGCACATAACTACGTTGACAATTGACTATACGTAACGCCATTTTCCATTGCTCAGACGCCAGACCCATGAGAAACTATCTAAGCAGAAACTTCGAGGTAATGTTCAAAGAAAGATCCATAATACATAATAGACAGCCGCGATCTACTCATCATCGCTCATGTGAGTATCCTCATCGGCCGGCTTCTCTGCGTCCTCGTTCTCCAATGCGTGTTCCTCTTCCTGAGCAGGCTCCGGTGGCATATTGCTTGCAAACTTCGGATCAATGCGCAGACGGGTCAAAGCACGCTTGTAGATTTCAGCTTCGTTGGGGTCACGCATCACCACCTGCATCTGGTCAACCTTTTCCTCCGCCTCTTCAGTGGCAGTGGGAGCAAGTCCAGCCTGCGCAATGGTGCGGGCACGCTCCGGCTTGAGGCGGGCCTTGCCTGAGATCGGATAGTAATAAGCGGCCAATTGTCTGGTGTCGCCATCCTTGGGCTTGAAGAGCGTCAGTGCAATGTCCTTTTGTTCCGTGTTGAAGACCTGAGCACTGGTGGCATAGGTACGGATACGATCATAACGGTGGAACTTGTGGCCATCGGCGGTTTCGTTGGTGTAGAGGTCTTCGCTGTCTCGGTTTGGGTTGGACAGGTTCATGCTTGCGTCAATGTTCTTAACAGATTGGGGCTTCTCTGGAAGGAAGAGCTGGTAGTCATATGGGATTGGGCCAGGGTGGGGGTAGAGAGCAGGGTTCGTGTGGTGAAGATTCAACTTAGATTCATGCTCCTGGCAAACGCGCTCCTCAGGCGCGACTGGTGTCAGAATACCAACATCCATACGTCTGTCCCGCTTCCCTGCGATGGCTGGCAAAGGCGCCTTGTCGAACTTGAATTGAAGGTAACCACCAGGGTCTGGGAATCCTTCCAGGTCAGGCATCACAGGGAAGAAACCGACTGGCTTCAGCTTCGGGTTTTCAGGGTGAATGGGATTAGCCCAGGCATCAAGTTCTGCCTTTGTGGCAGGAAGACCACGGATTTGGCTGTCGGTGTCATCTCCGGTGTGCTTGCTTTGGGGGTAGGCGATATCGAATCCTTTTTGGATGAACTTCTTAACATGCTTCGGGTCATCCACAGGAGGCTTTCCTTTCTTCGCGGTGCGTGATTGTGTTTTAATGGGTGCAGGGCGGGAGCCATCTCCAGCGCTGCGGTCGACACCGATGTGCTGTGTACGGCGGAGGAAACTGACATTGGTATTCCTTGGGGCAGGGTTTCGGAGTTGCTCAATAGTCATGAGAAGGGGAAGATCAGCGGGGTCCATGGGCTGAGGATTCTCGGGTGCCATAATAGCTGATGGAGATGTTAGTTGGAGGACTGCAATTATAGGGGATGCTGCGTGGACATACCACTCTCATCGCCCAAATGTAACCCCGGAATACCGACAAGGTCAATTGGCATTCCACCTTCCGCATCAACTTCAATGTTGGGCTCCTCGCGGCGTGCCAGATTTGAGGCGAAACCGGGGGTAAGGAAGCGGCTCAAGCCCTCATGTGGGATGTCAAGGAACTTGGGGGGCATGTCGGGGGGAGGGAGATCATTGCGATAGCGGAGAGACGCAATGTACTCCTGGTGGAAGCCACCTGATGACTGACCCTCCTTGGATTTGGAAGACATATTGTCGTCTTATTTGCTCGCGCGGTTGACTGGGCGATTAATTGCGCATTAGTGACTCGGCGTCTGGACTGGGTGGAACGGAAGCTCACTGTAATGGACTGGGATGAACTGGGATGAACTGGGATGCTGTCGCCTCAATTTTGGAAAACAAAAGTGGTAGCGTAGCTGTACAGTATCTAATTAATATAAGAGCTCGATTCAGAATGGAATTGGTCGCAAACCTACCGTGAGGAAAGTCAATGGCTTGTATAAAGGCAGAGACAGCCGTAGGGAGGAATATTGGCGATGATATCAGTGCCTAGTTGTTCAGCTCGCCAGTAACAGAGACTTGTCCAGACTTGACCACAAATTGAGCGGGAGGAATCGGCAAAAGCTGCTATACAGACTCGCTCCGGAGCTGAGTCTGAGAACCATTATTCTGCCTAAATTCACCGCATGGATGTTGTGGTGGACAATACAAGCGTGGAAATATAGAAATGATCACGTGGAAAGACAGAATGTATTGAAAATATGATATTTTGAAGCGAGGAAGTTCGTACACTTATCTAACCTCAGCAACAAGTCAAATCTAATCCCACGCACGCATTTTAGGTTTGAAGGGTTCCTTTTGGCTCATCTACGATTGTTGCGACCTCTGAGATATTGCGATATGCAAGGTACATACTCCATTGTATTAAAAAAATATTGAAATCCTTTTGAAAGTGACCATACACGTACAACTCCCACGCCGAATTCTCATAATACCATAAATAAATCTTCCAAAGTGCACTTAGTAGGCCCACATGCACTTGTACGCCATCAACCGGGGCCCAAGTCGATCGTACTCCAGCCTTCCGATCCAACTGTCGTTTGTACCGCTCAGTTTGCCGAAAATGCTGGCTCCCTTCCACACAACAACCTGGGGATCGAGATCTCTGGGCGGTGTCCCGATCATGATCTCCTTCGAGAAGCCGGGGCGGAGAGCCTGCAGTCGCTCCTCCAGGAAGAGATGGAAGCCGCTAGTCAAGCTGCCGCCACCAACGACCATGATGCCGCCAATGAAGTCCCGCATCTTCTTCTCGTCTGAGCGAGCCGCGTGGGCAATGGAGGTCAGGATAGCGTTGTCTAGACCGAACACAGGCATGATATCATCTCGATCTTCCACCGCAGGAGGACGGGTAGCTTGGGCTGCAGCGGTTGTGGCAGCAGGTGTACTCGTCCCTCCTGCTTGAGGGGTCCCTGTGTTCTCCGGTCCTGGAGAACCAGCGACAGAAGATCGTGGTGTGCCCTCCAAATCTTGGACTTTGCTTAAAGCAGGAGGATGTTGGGGGCGGCTCGGTGTAGCCTGAACACCCGGCGTTGCCGAGTGAGACTCCCCATTTGCCTTACCGTGAGAGGGGAGGGGAGGGGCCATGGCGGTCAAAATCTCTGACTGGGCTGCGGAAGTAGGATCGTTAGGTGATCCATCGTAGATGTCAACGGAACGATCGATCAAGGTCCGTCTGCCGGTAATTTTGTCGGAGTTGTCGAAAATATCTGGCTCAAAAACACCCATTGGTGCAAGGTGAACTTCATCAAAAGCCTTGAAGGTATACTTCCGAGTATCTTGGCCTGCCACACGCAGGTGGAAGTCAAAGACCTGTGGAGAAACGCTGGCTTCGTTCATGGTGCAGATGTTCTTCTTTAGCTCTTCGGCTAGAAGGAAGTCATGTCTACGCCATAGGTTGATGTCGGCATAGGGGAAATGATCGTACAGCATCATCTTGACGAACGTTTCGGTCACATCTTGGCCACCATACTTCAGGTTCACTCGGGAGTTCTCAATACACATGCCTTCTTCCACGCAGCAGATTGAAGTCTTCTGCGCTCCAATATCGACGACACATGCCGAGGTGAAGCCGGCGCCAAAGGTGGCTGCCAGACTCTCTTGAATGAAACACACCCGGGCGAACGCAAATTCTCGCATCAACATATCCAAGACTTGGGTAACATAGGACTTGTCGTAAAGATCCGGGATGACAAACACACACGAATACTGGGTCCAGTCCTTCTTACTTGTCAAGTGTAGTTGGTTCTTGATCGCATCTTCCACAATCAATGAGATATCCAAGAAGAGAGACCTCTTGCTTGTATAGTCCTTCTCGTTGCACCAACCATTCCGGATCGGCCAATACAGCTTGTATCGAGGTTTTGAAGAATCCGGTACCCGCAGAGCCGGCTTCCCGACAATATACTCTGGCGGGGGATTAGAGAGCTCAGTCCATTCAGCACGCATTGGATCATTGTGTTCAGAGATAATTTCTGGCACGGTTCTGCGGTTATAGTTAACAACCATCTCCTTGGAGTTTGGAAGCATTCTTCGCTTGTTCTGTCGCATGTGCACCTTCAAATCCGCGGACATCCGATTGAAATGAGACGACCACTATAAAAAATTAGTACACGGCCATCTTAATGGGATTGCGCTGAACATACTTCAGGTCCAAAGGCCTTTTCGGGCTCCATTTCAGAGCCATCCTCATGCTTGAACCTCTTGGGCTTAGGTTCATCATGGTCTTCGGATTCGTTGGTGGCCGCTTTCCTCGCAATCACCATTGGCAAAGTCTTCGGCAGTGCGTCGCTGGCAAGTCCAATCCGGAGATTCTGACTGCCCATATGGATGATAATAACCTTGGAGCCAGCCATCTCGGCTGGGGTCTCCTCCGCATCTTCCATGTGCGCGTCACCATCTGCTTCACCCTCGCCTTCTGCAGTTTCAGTCTTGGCCATAGCGAGGGCACGGTCATGATCCTTCGCTTTCTTGGTCATCTTTGTCCTTGCTTCCTCGTTTTGGAGTCGGAATGCGAGGTTTTGATCGTCTCGTTTCAGGTAATCGCTACATAGCGCAAAGTCAGTATTGATTCTCAAGTAGAGCAGTGTAGCAGGTATCGGCCAGTGTATACGTACGTGTAGTAGTTCTTCTGGTTGATTGCTGGGATCTGCGGCCAGCTGGATAGTTCCATGTTATTGTCGGTCCGCTCTAGGCCTATGTCAAGTATTAGCTGTTCTGTTGTTGATAGTTATATTCCACCAGTTTGGACGCATAAACTTACCCTCATCACGGAGGGCCTTGCCCGACTTCTTTCCAACCATGATTGGTATCGGTCTGAGGTTGGCCGTCTTCAATTGAGACTGATTGCGGCAAATCTAGGGAGTGCGCCGGAGGTAACTGCAGTTCACTGGTTGCACATGAGATAATGAGAGGTCGCGTAGAAGGCGATAAAAGTGATCAGAACCAAAATATGAAGGGAAAAAAAAGACAATGAGTTTTCTGAATGAGGAGAGCTCAATCCCGCAAGATGATGATCCCCCCGATTGACCGCCCACACCGCACAGGCCGATCGGCCAAAGAACATTCAATGTGGTTGCCACCAATGCCTTCTTCTCTTTCACCTCTATCTCATCTACTTGTACCATAACTCCATAGCGAGTTTGTCTCCTTCCACTAGATCCATACCACTTACGCGCCCCTCACCCTGTTATCCTCGGGTCCATACTTGCCCGGACAACCTTTAAACCGAAGGACAACAGTGGACAACGCGCCCACTAATTAATCATACACACCATGGGAGGCTCACTATCGCGCATCTGGTCTCTGCTGTGGTCCAAGAAGGAAATCCGGATCCTGATTCTAGGACTTGTACGTTGTGTCTCACTGCATCCCACGCGGGGAAAGCAGGATATTAGTGCGACCAGGACTGAAACTAATTAACATTCTTTTGGTGCTTTAGGATAACGCTGGAAAGACTACTTTGCTGTACAGACTCAAGGTAAGATATTATGGCTTTGGGACCTTGGTTCTAAGGCGCATTTGAATGTGAAGTTCGTGGGGCTGACACCTTCCCTCCACAGATTGGTGAGGTAGTCACCACGATACCTACAATCGGTTTCAACGTCGAATCGGTCACATATAAGAATCTCAATCTTAATGTCTGGGTATGTTTTACCTATCTCCAGGTTCATTCAGGTCATAACTAATATCCCTGGATTGTAGGATCTTGGAGGCCAAACTTCTATCCGTCCATACTGGCGATGCTACTACGCCAACACTGCTGCCGTTGTCTTCGTCATCGACTCCACAGATATTGAGCGGTTAGGGACTGCGGCAGACGAATTAGCAGCCATGTTGAATGAGGAGGAACTTCATGACGCGGCACTGCTTGTGTTTGCCAACAAACAGGATCAGCCCGGTGCCAAGGGGGCAGGCGAGATCTCAGAAGCTTTGAAGCTGGGAGAACTACGGGACCGAAACTGGAGTATTGTCGCATGCTCTGCCATTGATGGCAAGGGTATTAATGAGGGAATGGATTGGCTAGTGGTTCGTTTCTTTCCTCAAAACAACCTGGTTTCTCAAACTAACTCTTTTTCTACTTGCAGCAAACAATCCAGTCCGAGAATGCATGATTTTCTGGCGTTTCTATGTCGGTTTAGAATTTCATCTTTGATACCTTGGTGTTCGAGTTTCGTACTCGGAGACCTTCTGCTGCATTCGGAGTGCTGTACCACTTCTTCCCTTCGACTCTGCTTAGCAGAGTCCTTGTCTTATATTTCTTCATTTTCGATGTCAGACCTGCGGCTTACACATAACTGTTTAATTGAATTGCTGACACTGAACTGTGTAAAAGAGAAGTGTCAGATTTATTCCATCCAAGTTCGTAATTGATTATTCGTATAGATATCTTGATCTTTGTCTTCATCACTTGCCTAACAGCCTAACCTGCCCAAATCACCTTCTAATATCTTGGCATCTGCTAATTGTTTCTGCTTATCTTTGCTTCCTTCCTTCCCCCGCATCTGCGATACGACTAATGCCGCCTATCGGATCTCATAGCTATTTAAGCCAAGTGTCCTAAAAGATTAACAGACCTTCTCCAAGGATCTTGCATATCCAAAGAACCAGCAACATGTCGGTCCCTCCGATTCCCCTAATTCAAATCGCTGCTGTGATTGCCCCGAAAAGTGATACCGTCTCCGCAAAGGTGGGGATCAAGAGCAACCGCCCCGTGCCAACCCCAGGAAAAGGCGAACTCCTCGTCAAGCTCGAGTTTTCCGGGGTATGTCACTCGGATCTTCACAGCATCCGTGGTGATACGCCTATGTTGACTGATGTCGCGGGTCATGAAGGTGTTGGCAAAGTAGTCAAAGGTAAGAACTATTGGTACATCAGTTGAACGCAGTCTACAACTTATACTAACATTCGTCACCATTAGTCGGACCCGGAGTTGACGAGAAGCAATGGATGGGTACGCGGGTTGGTATCAGGTCTGTATCCTTCGTCTCTAATTGGTCGTCGGGTTGAATTTATATTGACGCTGAAGGTATTCCCGTCATTAGATGGCTCTACAGCTCTTGTCGCGAATGTGAGATTTGCGAAATCAACCATACTGTATGCCCATATCAGAAGAACGCTGGTGCAGTAAGTTGTTGACCACCGCAAACCATTTGTCTGCTGCCATTGTTTCTGTTACTAGTTATACTGACGGTTTGCAGAATGTGCCTGGAACTTTCCAGCGTGAGTCTTTTATCTTTCAGTGTGATTATCCACTCCATTTGAACACTTCTAATACATACTTCAGAGTATATTGTTAGCCCGGCACTCCATGTGACAAAGATTCCGGAGCAGCTTTCACCAGATAGTGCCGCACCTCTTCTATGTGGTATGTTCTTCCTATTGGAATTTCGACAGTACTAACGCTAATCACTATCTCCAGCTGGCATTGCCATGTATTCTTCCATCATGAAGACCAAAACTCGCCCTGGACAATACCTTGCCATCCTCGGTGCTGGAGGTGGCCTTGGTCATATGTACTTTCCCCCAGTTTTCGGTGACTAAAAGCTTAGTTTTCTGACGAATATTTCCTTTGCAGGGGAATTCAAATTGCCGCTAAGAAGGGCCTCAAGGTCATTGCGATTGACAGGTATGTGATATGTGATATTTCGAGTTGAACATGTTCTGCGCCTTTATAACAAACTAACCTGATGGTTGAAAAGTGGAGAGAAGAAAAAGCAACTATGTCTTTCGCTTGGAGCTACGGAATTTCTGGACTACCGCGAAGTTGATATTGTCCAGGCAGTGAAAGACAAGACAACCTTTGGTGTACACGCTGTAATCTGCACAGCTAACGGTGAGCGAGCATACGAACAAAGTATGCAGATGCTGCGTCCTTTTGGCACCCTGGTCTGTGTTGGTATCCCCGACAAGCCATTCAAGCTTCCAGCTACCCCATTCGATATGATCGTCAAGGGTGAGTTCTCTCTGGTCTATGCACAATCTAAAACATAACTGATCTGAGAAACCGATACAGGTCTCACTATTGTCGGAAACTCTGCCGGAACAGCGGATGAGATGGATGAAATGATGGCTATGGCCGTGGCTGGCGATGTGAAGGCGCATATTGACGTCTTTGGGTTAGACGATATCAACGATGTGCTGGACCGCATGGAGCGCTCAGAAATCGACGGCAGGGTGGTCCTGAAAATCCCCCAGTAGGTGTCATAGGTGGCGCACTGTAGGGCTCTAGATACCTTTGCGTTGATATTGCAGAAAATATTATTATCTTGTGGACTGAACGTGCAGGTTCATTTGCCATGTTATATATAATCCAAGGGTATAGGTGCTTGTCAACTAATAATAAGCAATATATAGTAGCACTTTGAACCTTGCGAACAATATGATATAACACCTATATTCATGTCTGATAACTAATCGTTGGTTAAGTCAATAACTCTAGTTTTACCCTTTCCAACGTCATTCTCTAAATGCCCTTCGAGGCAAGAACTCTTATATCTTTTCGTGGGTGGACCAGGCTCCCCACTGGCCGATCTCTTTATCTGCCCCTCGGAATGACTGCGTCGTTTGTCAAGATCTGATTGCTCTTTGACAAAACATCCTATCGCTGCCATTTCTGCATCACTGCAGCTATGGGCCTCACGACAATGTGCTAAGTATTCTTCCCTGCTTGTCCAAGGATACCCTGGACTTTCTGCAGGGCCACAATCTCCTTTCACGCAGCACCATTTTAATGCCATATCATCCTTGTTGACCCCGGCATCTCGTCGATAGGCTTCCCAGAAGTGAAACATGGCTCTTTCACGCAGCTTAGCTCGAGAATTTTCAGTGAAGTGGTTCGCCCAATCCGCTAGCTGTAGTGATGCGTCAGGTGCTAAAACCAATGATTTGCTGTGCTCTTTGAGATATTTCCTGAACTTGTCCGTGCTTGTTTGCTGCATCAGGAAGCGCAGATCGTTGGCGTAACATATCCTACCAAATTCATGCCATGCCTTCAGATGACGAATAACATAATCTCGATGATCTGTCACTCCCCAAGAATGTATTTGATCGATTAACGACAAGAGCTCCCACGCTTTACGCTTCGTCACGATCCGGCCACTCCATATTCTTTGAAAAACCTGCATCCATAGTGAGCTCTTGAGGGTAATCTCAATCTCTAGGGTCTGTCTTACATAAACAGACTCACTGAGCCCTTTGTGCCCTGCGTATTCTCTCTTCAGGCGTGGTCTCTTGTAGCCCACCAGTATGTGCCAATGAGCTCCAAATGAGGTGAAAACGAACACTTGGTTATTGCAACTCTGAGCTGATTGGAATGGTCGGTTCTTGCCACCTGCCGTTCCTGGTTTGCGTGCCAAGTTGTCTAGCAAGTCAAGATAAGCTGCCCCTGCCGAGCAAGCCTGTCGACGTGCTTCCCGAACGTCGCCACTCCAGCCCTTAGCTTCATAAGCTGCAAATGGGAAGACTAAGTTTGCATTCCCCCATTGGGGGTCAGAGATAAGACCACAGTGTCTGTGAAATAGAAGTGCCTCCAGACGATCATGATCTAGATCCCATTCAGCCAGAGAATCAATATAGTCTGTGGGTTTGAAGGTCGCAAGCCCAAAAGTTGCATCTGGTATTCTTTTGACAAACTTTGGTTGGCCATCTAGAAGACATGAGACTTGATGTCGTTTCTGTTTGATAGCATTGTATTCATGCTTGTCTCTGTATCCGGGGTATTAGACGTCAGGACTAGAACTGGACGGGGGCAACCCACACGGCTAAAGATCTGTCATTTCTCATCAAACCGAAAACATCTTGCCAGGCATCTGCTTCCCAAGCATATTCGCTCTTTTTCCAATTTTCGTTGTTCACAATATGCTTGAGCAGATTTTCCGCCCTTGCACGGCGACCATCCTCGCTGGTATGGCTCCAATGCACATCGTCCACTGACGGTAGCCATAAGTCATGTCCGGCCGTCACCCAGTTGGTGGAGTAAAAATGCCGATAATAGATACCTCGAGCATTCAGTCCCCAATCGGCACCAAAAGCATCTCTCATTACTGGAGGGACCTCTTCACCTGGTATAAGGTAACTTGTTCAATTAGCCTCTTAATGCTCTATAAGTATATAGGGTTGATACTTACTGCTGAGCGCCAACGTAGTACTTTTCCAATGCGAACTCAATATCGTCATCTGACCTTCCATCTCTTTCCGTCATGTCGACTGGTGGCCACATTATATGTGCTTCTAATATTTCAGGCAGGATGGGCTGCTTTTCTGCCTTTAGCCCTCGAATCTGCTGGTATAGGATTTTCTTTTTTTCTTTCCATTGAGCTCGATATTCTTCCCTTGTGATATCTGCTGCGGAGTCCTGACAATAATCCAATGATTCCCCCCCTAGAGATAATGGGTCTAAAACTAACGGCCCATCAAGCCAACCTTCCGTTCTCAACGGTTCTGCCATTTCAGTTTCAGCGGGTACTGTAGGTCTCAGCCGAAGAACGGGATGGGCTCCGTCTGAAGCCCTTCCAATGCTTGACTCCATTAAAAAACTGCACAATTGGTAAAAGGTAAGGAATTCGGACGACAGTTGCTCGGGGTCAGATTTTGTTGTGAACGAGAAGACATTAAGAAGAAATTAGTTAAAATAGGGATGGTGTCTGGCTTTGGCATTTTCTAGTCCAAGATGAATCAGCAAAGTCTGGGGGCCAGGCTGCCATTGAGGGGGTGATCACATAGCTGAGTTAGGCTAGGCAGCCAGGCAGTTCTAGATTCCCAATCTCCGAGAATTCCCTATCTTGCAGTCTTCCCATGTACGGAGTAACTCGCGCTAAGCTAAGCTAGTACTCATCCATTTCTCACATGGCGGCATGCTGGTTGATCAGTAGTAGGTATGCCGACTCGATAAATTGATCGGCTAACCGTCTAAAGCATTCACTGACGCTAGTCTGTCATGAGTAAAAAGGAAAATGATCACCAATTTCCGTTAAGTCATTTATTCAACATATAAAACGTATAGAGGCTTCTAGATATAGAGATAAAGTATATTCTGAAGCATTTTACCAACAATTCTAGAACCATAACTGAAGAGAAAGAAGATGAAGTATATCCAGTGGTGGTAACAATGTAAGGCTACCGCCCTAGAGATTCTGCAGACTTAATCGCCACCGCCCGGTCTGTGCAGCAAAGAACCCGAATCCGCCCTCGAGAACTGCAAGGGACGTGCGAGAACCTCGGATCGTGCTCAATTGCTATTGTAAGTGCTCTGTTAAGTGCATATTGACCTGTATCTACTGCTACCGCTGGATTGTTTACAATGCGGGTCGATTGGAGCTTGACTAGCTCCACGGCCCCATGACAATCCACTATGAATTGCAAGTACTAACCGCTATATAGGTTCGATCGGGCGTTGCCGTAGCTCCGCCGGCGAATATAACTAGCTCCACAAACAGTAAAAATGGCGTGCAACTCCGCAACGATGGCCTGGAGAGCCAGCGTCCGGGCTCGCGCCCTTCCCATATCCCGATTGAGCCAACGGCCGTCAGCATTGCTACAGAAGCGGGCCCAGCGCTACCCTGGTGCCTCACGATATGCTTCGGACTCGGCTGCCCCAGCTGAGGCAGCTAAGGAGACAGTGAAGGATGCTACAAAGGAGGCAGCCAAGGAGATCCCCCGCAAAGCGGGCCGTGGATCTAAGAAGGCCTTGTACGGTGCTTCATTGGCCTTGACCCTGCTGGTTGGCTATATCTATGGAACCGACACCAGAGCCAGTATCCACAGATACGGCGTCGTGCCCTTGATCCGTTTCCTCTGGCCCGATGCGGAGGATGCGCACCACATCGGCGTGGAGAACCTGAAGATGCTCTACAAGTACGGTCTTCACCCGCGCGAGCGTGGCGATCCGGATAGTGATGGTGCCCTGGCAACCGAGGTAATGGCATTCCCAACCCGGCCTATAACCAATCACTAACAATATCCGTCTCCAGGTCTTTGGATACACACTCTCCAACCCTATCGGTATCTCGGCCGGTCTGGACAAGCACGCCGATGTCCCTGATGCGCTGCTCGACATCGGTCCCGCCATCGTCGAGGTGGGCGGCACCACCCCCCTGCCCCAGGAAGGAAACCCGAAACCTCGAGTGTTCCGACTGCCCTCACAACACGCCATGATCAACCGTTACGGCCTCAACTCCAAGGGTGCCGACCACATGGCAAAGGTGCTGAAGCAGCGTGTATCTGACTTTGCCTACGCCGCTGGATTTGGCCTACACGAACAATCGGAGCAGCGCGTCTTGGACGGCGAAGCCAACGTCCCGCCCGGAAGTCTGGTCCCAGGCAAGCTTCTGGCCGTACAAGTTGCCAAGAACAAGCTGACACCGGACGGAGATATCGAAGCCATCAAGCGCGACTACGTCTACTGTGTGGACCGAGTGGCCCCGTACGCCGACATTCTCGTCGTGAACGTCTCTAGCCCCAACACCCCAGGTCTGCGCGACCTCCAAGCCGCTGCCCCCCTCACAGCAATCCTGACGGCGGTCGTCGCCTCCGCCAAGAACGTCCAGCGCAAGACCAAGCCCTACGTGATGGTCAAGGTCAGCCCTGATGAGGACTCCAACGAGCAGATCTCCGGCATCTGTGAGGCTGTCTGGAACTCCGGCGTCGACGGCGTCATCGTCGGCAACACCACCAACCGTCGGCCCGACCCGTTGCCCCAGGGTTTCGTCCTCCCCGCCGAAGAACAGAAGACTCTGAAGGAAACCGGCGGTTACTCCGGTCCCCAGCTGTTTGATCGCTCCGTTGCGCTCGTCGCCCGCTACCGTGCCATGCTTGACCAGGGACCCCCGTCTGCGACCGACTCGGACAAGTCTATCGTGTCTCAGCTTCCTCGGAAGGTTATTTTCGCTTCCGGCGGTATCACTACCGGTAAGGAGGCGCGCGCGGCTCTCGATGCCGGCGCTTCCGTGGCTATGATGTACACCGGTGTTGTCTACGGTGGTGTTGGCACTGTCACGCGGGTTAAGCAGGAGTTGCGTGAAGAGCTGAAGAAATAAGCGGTGTGAACTAGATTTTTTTTTTCTCATTTGGTCTTTGATAGATCCTGTAAATAACATGGACATGAACAAGAAAAGCAATATTCTGTATTCATCATTCTTCTGATTTCTCGCCCGAAAGATTCAATCGGCACCTGATGGATATATGCAAGGGAAGGCCGAGTAAGGCAATGCCGAAAAATGAAAAAGGGGTATTCATGTCGAGTGGATAAAGCTTTGGGGAGCTCTATAGCTCGGATTACTCGTTCGGTGCAGAGTCCACCCCACATCAAGCACGGAGTTGGGCCGATATATATGGATCCACGACATCGGAAGCCTATTGCAATTGCCGAAGCTAAGAAAAAGCGTTAAAAGTCATCTGAGACACAAATCTCTGATCAACCGCGTGACAAGTTTGAAAGACCGGGGTTCTCTATCGGGTTCCCCCAGATAGGCTTCCCGAAGTGTAGAAGCCGGTTGAGCCCACTTTTGATCTTCGGTTTTGTCTAGATGCGTCTTTCTTTTTTAATGTACTTTTCCGTATAACCATGACGAGGATTCGTATAGTGCGAAACACAATACATGTATAATTGTATGTGTTAAGGTGTCAAGGTGTCAACTGTCAACTGTCAACCTTGGTGTCGACCTGGTGTAGTGTGGCGTAGAATTAGTGAAATACATCATGCGACAGTCAGTGTCTCCTCCACTTCACGAACAACCTCACGCACGCCCTTAATTTCATGCGCGAACCTGCCCAAAAACATTCCATCCACAGCTTTACCAAGACCCCCCGCCCCCCAAAGTCCAGGCCCCGCACTGCCCCCATACAGCACACGAGCGGTACCCGGCCGCTCCCCAATAACAGCCCGGATGCCCTGCACAACAGCAGCAACGTGATCAACACCCGCCGGCTTCGGCTGGCCAATAGCCCAGACAGGCTCGTAGGCAAAGATAACAGGCGCGTCATCCGGGATAGCAGCCAACACAGCGCGCACCAGCACCGCGCACTCGTCCACAGCCTGGCCGACTGCTTGGGAGGCGACGGGGCCTGGGGCTGTTACCTCGCCGACGCAAACGAGCGGGACCATATGCTGGGCGCAGGTTGCGGCGGCCTTGCGAGCGGTTTGGTCATCTGATTCGTTGAAGATAGACCGGCGTTCGGCATGGCCTAGTTCGACGATTGTGCAGCCCAGGGCGCGGATTGAGGCGGGGGAGACTTCGCCTGTGTATGCGCCTTGGGGTTCCCAGAAACAGTCTTGGGCGCCTAGGAGGAAGGGGGGTGTGGATTGGGAAGGTCCGAGGTTGGCTTCGTACTCTTTCAGGATTTGGGCGCAGGGCCAGATGGTTAGGAAATCGGGGATTAGAGCTAGGAGGAGTTTGTCGCTGTTTGCTGGATGGACGATTTCGTTGGATGGGTTGAGGAGATCGCGGAGGTAGGTGAGGGTGCGCTCTGGGGTGAAGTACATCTTTAGAGAGATGAGGAGGAGCTTCTCTGGAAGAATTGGGTAATTGGACGCCATGGTGATGGTGGTGATGGTGGTGATGGTGGTGATGGTGGTGATGGTGGTGATGGTGGTGATGGTGGTGATGGTGGTGATGGTGGTGATGGTGGTGATGGTGATGTGAGAATTGATTGTTTGGGTGTTTGTTAGGGGAAGCCCAAGTATGCTTAGCGTTCCCGTGTAGGGTAGGGTACTCGGAAAAGTTGCTTTGTATAGCAGCAATTGAAAGGGTTATAATTGTAATTTCAAGTAATTCCAAGGTTTTTTTTTTTGACAATCTGGGAAAGTAAATATGTGTCAGTGCGTTGCATTAGCGGCAATGGGCCAGACGTTCCGATATCCCATATTAGCTTGGAGGGGTCGACATAGTATATTTGATGTCACAGCCATTCGGAGTACTCAATACCGAGTGCAACTGATAGGTCAATGGGTAATATTACTGCCTAACCCTGAGTAGAAATGAAACTATTCCGATCTTGGTATGGAATTGCACCTATTCCGTACATACACTTTAACATATGGTTATATCCTGTCTACTCTGTATAACTCAACCATGAGAACTCAACCATGAGAACTCAACCATGATGTACAATGTATACCATCATACAGTGCAGATCCAAACGAAAATCTTAAACGAAAATCCGGAGTACATACCCCGTAGTGCATTTCAGAGAACCAGTGGACTCAATTCCAAACAGTGACCAACAACATTGGGACAGTGGAGTTCGAAAGTGGATGCAGGCAGTGTCAATTATGGGGGTTAGCGTCGGGGAAGAATAGCCGTGCACTGGGACATCAAGTTATGTTGTAGGTTGTATGTTGTCCTCCGTAAAAGCAATTCAGAATTCAGATTTGTTCAATATATATTTTCCCAATAGGCAGGTCAGGTTTAAAATCGTAAATTCCAGTGTATGAGGCCTAATTTCAATAAATCCCTCTTCCCGTCCGGGATACGGCTGGGCCCATATCCGTGTATTGGACACGCGAGGTCTTAGCCACTGACATCCTTGCGGGAAATAAAAAGATGACACCACCGAGATACCAAGATACCAAGACACCAAGACACCAAGCCATCCAGACCCTCGTCCCTTGGCCTTGAGGCACCAAGATTCAAAAGGGCAGGTAAACCGCCATGTCTGTGCAAAAAAAAAAAAAGCCACAGCCGTCTTGCCCTATAAACTGTGTTTACCACTGACATCGATGGCTTGAAGAAAGTGAAGTCCGTGGTCTCAACGCCAGCGAGGTTTAATAAAAAACATCCCGTGTAATACGAGGTAACATGCATGTATGAGCCAAAACAGGGTTCCTAAAGTATCCGACCTCGGTTTAACCTCGTTATGACGCTGACCACTCATAGTCCACCATTGGGGGTGCTATGATGATGGAGTGGGCCACCCCCGGACAATTGTAATACGCGTA
The DNA here is from genome assembly GCF_001561935.1 of Penicillium griseofulvum. Taxonomy (NCBI): domain Eukaryota; kingdom Fungi; phylum Ascomycota; class Eurotiomycetes; order Eurotiales; family Aspergillaceae; genus Penicillium; species Penicillium griseofulvum. Next base: position 470,070 of record NW_024467419.1, read on the forward strand.
ATATCAGAAGGTAAATTCTAGTGGAGAAGGCTACTAGATGATTGCATCAAATGCAAGGATTGGTTTGTGGAATTTGGGAAAAAGGAGGGGAAGAAGAGCATATAAAGACCCCCTTTGTGTACTCCCAAATCAGGATTTCTCTTCTGTATATTCCTCAATCTCTATACTCTTTTGTACATTCTTCCCTATTCCTTACCTTCATCATGTCCACTACTCCCTTCCGCATTGTCATGGCCTGTGACGAGGCCGGTGTCCCATACAAGGATGCCATCAAGGCCACTCTCGAGAAGAGCCCTCTTGTCGCCGAGATCATTGACGTCGGTGTCAACTCAACTTCTGATAAGACTGCCTACCCTCACCCCGCCGTCGAGGGTGCCAAGCTCATCAAGGATGGCAAGGCTGACCGTGGTCTTTTCATCTGTGGCACTGGTCTGGGTGTTGCCATTGCCGCGAACAAAGTACCCGGCATTCGAGCTGTTACTGCCCATGATCCCTTCTCCGTCGAGCGCTCCATCTTGAGCAACGATGCCCAAGTCCTCTGCATGGGTCAGCGTGTCATCGGTGTTGAATTGGCCAAGAAGCTTGCCACAGACTGGCTCAACTACCGCTTCGACCCCAAGTCTGCCTCTGCTGCCAAGGTCCAGGCTATCACCGATTATGAGACCCAGTTCCACACTGCCGCTTAGACTCTTGTCATTGTTCCCCTCGATACACTTGGAATGTCTTGAGAACCCTCCTGCTCTTGTCGTCAACCTCATCAACCTCGTCAACCTTAAGAGCAGGTCAAGTCCATCGACTGGTCTGCATGATTGTTACGTCTTTCTTAGTTCTCACAGCGCATGATACCACGAACCAAATGTCACTTCCGCTTCCAGATTGGATTGGAAAATCACATAGATATGTATATAGTGAATAAAATAACTATTCAACTTCAAAGTGATCTTTCAAAGAGTATGAAAAAGTATGAAAGTAAATTCCTATACAGCCAATTAAGCTGACTCAGACCCTTCTGCGGGGATCTATGAGTTTCCGTCTTGTTTCATTTGGTTTCACAATACAAAAAATATACCTCATCACAGACTAAAAGTCCTTAGATTCCCATCTTTTAAGAAGTACAATATCATACAATATCCACTCTATCACTTCTAAGGTCTATATGGTGGACCGCCCCACATTGGGGATCAACAGGAGAAACCCAACTTAACTCACACATAAACCATGGCCCAAGAACTGAAAGCAAAGGGCAACGAGCTCTTCAAAGCCGGAGATTACACCGGTGCCGAAGATTTCTACTCCCAAGCGTAAGCTATCACATCCGACCCCTCCGACGCTTCCGCCCCCTCACCTCAACCCTCCAAAACAGTCGCAAACCATTGAGACATCCCTGATGAAATCATCCTAGAATCCAAAAGAACCCCCGAGACGCAACCTTCTTCACAAACCGCGCTATCACCCGAATCAAGCTCGCGAAATGGGCAGACGTCGAACATGACGCTCGCGCCGCGATCGAAATCTACGGTTTAAAGAACCCCGCCGCCCTAAAGAGCCACTATTACCTAGCCCAAGCCCTCCTAGGCCTGCAACGTCCACAAGAAGCGCACGATGTCGCATCCGACGCATACCAACAGAGTCTAGCAGCGAAGAGTGCCCAGACGGAGAACCTGTCGCGCACAGTCTTGCGCGCGAAGCAGCAGATCTGGGCTGCGCGGGAGACGGCCCGGCTGCGCGAGCTGAATGAGACACTGGGATCTGTCGAGGCGCTCGTTGAGGCTGATGTAGCGCGTGCGCTGGCGGAGTTGCAGGGTCGGTTGGAACGTGGGGAGATCGGGGAGATTGGGTTTGGGGAGGATCAGAAGGCGTTGCGGGATGATGCGGAGACTAAGATTAAGAATTTGAGGGAGGCTTTTCGACTTGCTTCGAAGGGGGAGGTTCAGGAACGGGTATGTTTTGATTTTCGGACTGAAATTGGTTATTTGTTGACGTTTTTGCAGGTTGTGCCGGACCATCTTATTGATGGGATCACCTTCGAGATCATGCATGATCCGGTTATTACACCGTCTGGGGTTAGTTTCGATCGCTTGGGTATCACCAAGTATGTTGAGAAGTCGGGTGTCGATCCTTTGACTCGGGCTCCTCTTAGTGTCCATGATCTGCGGAACAATTATGCTCTCAAGGCTGCTTGTGAGGAATTCCTTAAGAACAATGGATGGGCGGTGGACTGGTGATTGCTCTCTCTTTCTCTTTGAATTTGTACATTGCCCCGGGAATTCTCTTTTGCTGTTTTCTGGTGCATAGCGAGTGATTTCAACAGTGCATGTAAATAGTGCATATGCTGGCGTTAATAATGAAGTTGTTAAAAGAGATATCAAGATAATTTGGGCTTACTCCTAAAGCTACATATATATTCTCCGAATGTATTGCCTACGTAAAATATCACCGAACTAATCATGGCCTGACCCTTTAAATCAACTGGCGAGTGCCCTGTCAGCTACCCCCACCTATACCCGGTGGACCCCGCCCTCAACCGTCTCCAACTTCCTCAACATATAAATCCTCTCTTGTTGACTTTTCCCTCTGCTTATACAAAATACAAAACTCCTCAAATTCAAAATGTCTGACATTACCCCCTTCATCACCGTTCTGGAGGCCGCCCAGAAGAAAGAGAAGTTCACCCCCGAGGTCCAAGAAGCTGCCGCCGGCATCGATGTTGCTGCCCTTAAGGACATTTTCGCCAAGGTCGCCGAGCAGGGCGAGTTCGAGAAGCTCGACGATGCCACCGAGGCCGAGACCCTCCGCAAGGCCTTCGAGTTCGCCGCCAAGGCTGTTATGATGCTGAAGACCTCCCCCGGTCTTTTGGAGAAGAAGGACCTCTACATCTACTTCAAGGTTGGCAAGGGTGATGTTATGGAGAAGCCCGGCATGTTCGATATCCAGGTATGTTCAACCTTAACTTGATTGCGAGCTCGGGAAGACCCCCTGGCCTAAGCAATAGCACTTTGGAGAAAGACCGGTAGCTGACATTGTTTTTTTTTCAACCTTACAGAAGAAGCAGCTCTACGGCGCCTGGGAGAAGGTCAAGGACTACAGCCCTGCCAAGGCTCACCAGCTCTACATCGACTGCGTCAACACCTTCATTACCAAGTACGGTACCCGCGACCAATAGATACGATTGGGAGAACTGGGGAGAATGACTCGTGATCGACCGGATATATTATCAAGAGATTTTGGAAGGTGATCTTGGAGGGAAGAGATAATCGTATTGTCTCAATCTCTCAAGACGAATAAACGAATACAAATGCATGCTACTTTCCATGACCCAGTACTTTCGCGTACACCACAATCCGTATACAACATATGTATATGCTCTGATAACCATGCGACTCACGCCTATGGACTGCTGAGACAAAACCATCAGATATAGCTGAGGATACTAAACAAGAAAACAAGCAGATTCAAACAATCCAGCTCTGTCCCTGCCAGTCCGGCAGATGATGCGAAGCAGTCGCACACCACGGCTCATCGCCTGCACCGTATGGCGTCAACGGAAGATCATAGGGCATCCGGAACCCGACGACCACAGAAGCCGTCTCAGCCTCCTCAGACACAGCAGGACGATCCCGCTTAAAGCAAGGAACCATCAGCGCGTCCGGCGCAAGGGATTCCCCTTCCGCTAGAGATTCAGAAGCAGAAGCAGAAGCAACATCGTCACAACCCCCATCTCGGAAAAGCTCTGGCCAAACAACAATACCAATCTCCCAGCTACAAATTCGCACCTCACCACTCGAATTATTGTTCGCGCCCCACGCCTGCGTGGACAGATTCGCCGACGACACCATCGCCCAGTCGAGAGTCTTCATGTCCGCGTCCGCGAAACGGATGTAAGTCTTGATGTGCGGGGCAGCGCGGGCACGGCCTGCTTCACGTCTCGGGGGGCTGTCTTCGGATAGGTCGATGCATTGGTTTGGAGGGATGGAGTCACCTGCCCATTGACAGAGGTACGGACGCATATATTGGAGTTGCTTTTGTTGAGCTGCGCTTTGTGTTTTCATGTGAATTGAGCCGCCGGAGTTGTAGCCGTCTAAGGAACGGCGGATCTCGTCTGGGGTTGGGAAAATTATCGAGTAGGTTGTTGGTTGTGTTGTTGGGTTGAGGGCTTTGAAGAAGACGTCTTTGAGCCATTTGTTTGTTTGGCCGAGGGTTGCTACTGAAGATGTCTTGGTTTTGTTGGAGGTTTGTTTCAGCATGCTTGTCTGGGGATACGTACCTGGATGACTATATGTGGTTTCTTGCCTGTGGTTTTCTGCCGGATGGGTATTTGGCTCATCAAGTCTTTCAGTGCAGGCCAGCCCCATAGTGTGTCCTCTTCTGAGCTGGAGTCACTGATGTGCTTTTTGGACGGGACACTAGCAATGAGGGCTGCGCGAATAGCGCCGAAGTCATAGCGGTCTAACTGCTGAACTAGCGGGCCGGTCTTTTTAGGTCCATATGCTTTCAGATAAGTTAGAAGATCCCTTTTGAACCGTGCGCCTGATCCGATTTTTGAGCCTGTCGGAGGTCCTGCTGAGCTTATTCTCTCTAGGGGAAGCAGTGGAGAGCACCAGGCGGCTTGTGTCATATTAGTCCAATCCATAGCGATCATGTTCGCAGTGTGGATAACGACTCTGTTGTTAATTGGTCAGATCTAGACCGAGCCATAGTGAACAATAAGCTTGGAAGAATCTTACTGAGCTAGGTCATCGTGCCGAAGAAGAATCATCATCTTGGAATGATGTGTCCCAAAAGGTTCCGGCATGTACGCCACAATAGGCTCAACATTAGGATATCGCGAACATGTTTCCTAGTAGCAGATTAGTCTCATTTCACCAAGCCCTCGGCCATTGATAAGATGTAGTCAAAGGGATGGAGTCCACCCAAACAAGTCTCGGTGCGAACATACCTCAATTCGAATCCGATTTGAATCCTCTCTCCTCCACGATCCATGCACAACCTTGACTTGCACAAGACCCCGGACATCTTCGTCAAACTGTGACATGAGGAAGTCCACATCGAAGAGGAAATTGAACTGCCAACATTCCCGGATCATGGGATCTCCGAGAATGTCGCGTAGTCGGATCGTGTCGACATTATTACCATTCGATAAATCACGAATATGGGTAAGCTGTACTGGCGAGTTGACGATCTTGGTAGGGCGAACAGTGTCTTCAGGCCCAGGAGTTAATCCGCTATCAGCCAGTCGGGGAGAGCCCCGTGGCAATGGTGGGCTAATGGCCCTGCTTAAAGACGTCAGGGGTGTAGTTGGCGAGTCATTATCGGAGTCTGATGAGATTCTCACTCTTTTGGAGGGGTGCTCCATTCAAATTCACTATGAGGGTAGTGGGTGAGTTGATGGTTGAAAGGCGGTCGAGACGTGCGATCGTGAGAGATACAAGTTGAAGTCTTCGAATATTTACATCGAATGTTATGCCACACTATTCTGTTACATGATACATCTAAATTTTCTGTTACTCTCATAATTCTAGCTGTTTTTTGGTCTCGAAGTATTGACCACAAAATTTTGTTTTAATTTACTTGCGAATCGCAAGCTTCTTGATCTCCTCCACAACCGCATCAGTGACCTGCTTCGTTGTGGCATTACCACCCAAGTCACGGGTAAGAACTCCCTGCTCGCATACATTCTCGACACAATCCAACAGTTGCTTGGAAGCCTCCTCTTCGCCGAGCCAAGCAAGCATCTCCGCAGCCGTCCAGAACGTGGCCACAGGGTTTGGGATACCCATACCAGTGATATCGAAAGCAGAGCCGTGAATGGGCTCGAACATACTGGGATACTCCCGTGTGGGGTCGAGGTTAGATGTAGGTGCGATACCAATCGATCCAGCCAGAGAGGCAGCGAGATCAGAGAGGATATCAGCGTGCTAGTTGATCGTCAGTCCATGGACCTAGATATGCATCATTTCTCATTTCGATAACTCACCAGATTAGTAGCAACGATGGTATCCAGGCTCTCGGGCTTCAGAACCATGCGAGTAGTCATAGCATCAACAAGCATCTTGTCCACAGTGACATCGGGGAAATCAGCAGCAACAAGCTTTGCCACTTCATCCCAGAGAACCATACCGTTGCGCTGCGCATTACTCTTAGTAACCACAGTCAACAACTTGCGCGGTCGCTTCTGAGCAGTCTCAAAGGCAAACCGCATAATCCTTTCCACGCCATGACGGGAGAAGATGGAAACCTCAGTCGCGACCTCCCATGGCTTTCCGGCGTGGGACCGGCCACCCTGACCCGCATACTCTCCTTCGCTGTTCTCACGGATAATCACCCAATCGAGGTCATTGGGGCCGCACTTGCGCAAAGGTGACTCAGTGCCGCGGAACACCCGTGTTGGGCGCACGTTCGCATACTGCTGGAACGTCTGGCAGATGGCGAGTCTTAGACCCCACAGAGAAATGTGATCGGGGACGTCTTCTCTCGTGTTTAGTATCATGTCTTGAAGGCATTGGGTGTATCAGCTTACCAGGAGCGCCGACGGCGCCGAAGAAAATCGCGTCATGCTTCTTAAGCTCCTCGAGTCCTCCATCGGGAATGTATTTGCCGGTCTTCTTGTAGGTCTCGGAGCTCCAATCATAGTTCTTGAAGTCCAACTTGAAGGTCTTGAGGGTATCGGTCAAGGCATTCAAAACAGTAATACCAGCATCGATAACCTCTGGACCAATTCCATCAGCTGGAATGGATGCGATGCTGTAGGTATTTTGGCTAGCGGACATGATATTGTAAGATTCTTGTTCGAGGTGATTTAGTTGGGTGAGGGCAGAAGACGAACTCGGCGCGTGCGAGAGCCTTTAAAGAAAACCGGGTGCTAGTTCCCGGATTTCAGTCTCCACATGCGACCTGCCATAGAGCTATCGCATAACCCCTCATCGCGAGCTCATTCGACTATCCAGTTGTCGCGGGGTGTAGGCGGAGATTCAAATGCCCGGGTTAGGCTAAACAGGGGGCCCCACTCGGACAAAGACAAGTCCGCGTGGCGAACAAGCCTGGTTCATATCAATGAGCTGAATTGGAAGTATTGGGAATGTTCTTCGTGCAGGACATGGCTATTACACATATCTTTCTTATAAATTATATATCCAAAATCACAATAAGTTATTGTGGATCATCCATGGGCCATCGGCCACACTCCATAAATCATTCATGGCCATAGATGATGAAAATGGCACAGAGTCTTGACCAGCAAAACTCGGATTAAAGGCAGGGTTTCCGTCACCCATGTTGCCGAAAATGAGACCGGCCGAAGACAGTCCACCGAGATAGTTCTCAGCAGGGTCTAACGCTTCGGCAAAGTTACCGATATTATCAGACGGCGAAAAAAGGGCAGAGTCGTAGTTTCCCGCAGGCCCAAGGCCTTGGGAAGGAGAGCGAATCGATGATTGAGACTGATGGAGTCCGGTAGAGTGTGAAAGGGCTTGAGGTCGAATTGGTGTGAGGCCTGTATCGACAATCTCATTATTTGCACCCTGAACCGGCAGCATTCGTGATATCCGTTTATCCGTCATTGGTGTAGCTTGGGCATGCGGTTGATTTGGTCTCTCGGTGCCGTTAAGTGTGACAGTAGCCTTGGATTGCTGGCCACTAGATGTTTGGGCCTCGAAAGCAGATTCCATGCCTTTGATCGCCTCGATGCAGGTCTCTGGCCAGCTGCTTCCACGTAATGATAGGTTCTCTAAAATGGCAATCCCCATTTTCGCATATTTGAGAGCAGTTGGCGTGGGGAATGCCTCTTCCCATGCTGCATACATCAGAATGAGACAGGCCATCCAAGTTGACCACGTAAAGCCTGGCCAGGAGAGCGAGGATCTTGGTTCGGAGGACATGTGCTTTTTCAGTGCCACAAGTATAGACCGAGAGGATCCAATACAAGTCTGCAATGCATTTTTATAATCTGCACTGGGATTCTCAGAGGCTAAAAGAGGTCGGTTGAGCGAGATGATAGCTTCATGCCTCAGGATCATTAGTAGTAGCCGGTGGTATGGCTGCAAGATCGGCTCTTGCTCTAGTTCAGCTTCGATAGGCTCATCAACCGGGTTGGCATCGTCATAAACTTCATTCCACCATTGCGCTAGTTCTCCAGTAACATGAGCCACTTCCACCTGGCTGGCGAGTCTGTGGGGAATGGATTTATTACGAAGCTCAACGATCAAACCTCGAATCCGCGCAAATTTCGCAAGGTGGCAGAGTAAACGCAACCTGTGATCATCGGGGAATTTGCCAGTTACTGAAGAATGCATCTCGGCACCGGGATAGCACACATCGATATCGTCATCTCGAATAGAGAGCGGAATGCCGAGGGCTTGAGAAAGATATCTTTCAAGCGAATAGATCGACCAGAATAATCGACAGCGGATGTCAGCTTCTTCGCTTTTAAAGCAAGAATAGCGTCTCGGGCAACGATGCAACCCGAGGTGGAATGCAGTGCGGGTGATGACACCCCCTACCCGCGAGGCGGCATTCAGACGCAAAAGAGATGTGAGCGCAAGTTGAGCGGTGAACGCTGCTTGTAGAAGTGGCAAGCTAGTTGGTTCTTCAAGGAGGTTTTGTACATCTCGCATCACATGCTGAATGGATCGAAAGACCAAGACAGAAGGAACGGGACCCAGCTTCAATCCGGACGGCGTTTTCTGTCGATTATCACCGAGAGAAATGGACACGATGGAGCGGAGAATCATCAATTCTAGTCGATTGATCGATTCTGTCCCCTTTTGGCTGACTGTCTCTATAGTTTTTAAGATTGTCGGAGCGTGGAGGCATGGGAAAATCGGATGCCAATTTTCGAAATAGCTGCGTGTCCACTTGACAAGATCGTCGAAAGCGAACAAGGTATCTGGTGCATAACTTAATTCCTCCCTTGCCCACAGCTCATCCGAGCTTTGGATGCTATCTGGATTTTGCTGTAGCCGGTCATCTTCCCCTGGCACTGAGGTTCTGTCACGAGCTCGTGATTGGTCCAAGTCTGCTGAACGACGTGCGAAGGCATGGTAAACATGACGGATAAAATGAATTCCACTTGAACTTCCAAGGAAGGTTGCAGTTCCATCATTTTGAGACTCTCTCATAAACCCAATTTCGCGAGCTGAGGGTCCCGAGGTACCTGCGGTGAAGGTGCGTTTGTGTCTTTTGGTTGCACGAGATGAATATGGCCATTCAGACTCATTTTCATCGAAGCGCGTGCTGGCAGGTGAAGCCGAAGCCATTATAGCTGTGACTTTATGTATCACATTATTTTTTTTAAATCGAGATATTGAAAGTCAAGTTCCCTAGTCCGTTTGGAAGAAATTAACTATGCCCCGTTTGGTTATTACGTCAGCGGCAGGCAGCCCAACCGGCCAATCATCAGATTCAGATCTATAAATTCGAAGGGGTTTTGTATCGAAGACTAAACTTCAAAGATTATATTATTTTATCAACATGTTTGAGCAATACGATTACTTTCTACTTCTATGACTCTTATGCTCCTAGTTTTCTCTAGAAGGCACCCTTTCCGGGAGTGCTATCTCCATTCAAAGCAGCACATCCCTGCTCAACATCCTCAGGTCGAAGCAACTTACTGTTGGAACCATGCCTGTAGGCAAGTCCAACCAGCGTTTTCTCTGCTAAATAGTTAGACCTATGAAGCTTGGAAAAATTGATCGGGAACTTACCATTAGGATTGTATCGGGGCCATCCGAACTTAGTCAAGCCCTCTTGAGGATCACTTGCGAATGCAACCCAGGCGGAAGCCATGTATCGGGCAAACTCATTTTCCCGCTTGCTGTTTGGAATTCCGCTGACATGCTCTGCAGTTCCGAACACCATAGGCAAGTCGACGCCGTGGTAACTTCCGCTCTTAGGATGCAAACGCAGGTTGTCCCAGTCGCCGAAGTAGTGGGACTGCCAGACCGGAACGCCATTGTCAACCCGATATCTTGCGGACGCACCACTAGGGCAAGTGAAAGCCGCATCGTTGAAGGTTTGCCATGCGGCATCACTAAGAGTGATATTTGCCTTGAATGCGCTGATACGATAGTAGCCAGGTTCGTAGTGGTTGCTGTTGATCAGATATGGCTAGGGCATGTTAGTATCTTTGTTGAATATGGAGCCAACTATACGGTGTTTACTTACCAGACGTGCGAATTGGCCTGCAGCAGATCGCTCGGCATAGTTGCCGAATACGGTAACTCCATCCACTGTCGGATGGAACACTGCCTGTGGAATGGCTGGCGAAGGTGCGGGCGGGACCTTGCCACCTGCCTTGACGACGTCTGCAAATGGCTTCTGGCGAACACACTTGACGACTTCTTCGGGGTCACTAGTCTCATCACCACAGCCGAGGAGCTTCGAAGCAGTGTAAAAGTAACTGGCGGACTCTTCAGCAGTGTTGGGTACAAAGCTGAGCGATGTTCCAGAATGCGAGATGAGACCGGCAACAAGGGGATCCTCTGCCCAGGCCTGTGAATAATAGTCGACGGCAGAGCCACCAGCAGACTGCCCAAAGATTGTGATGCGCGTTGGGTCTCCACCAAACGCGGCGATATTTCGATGGGCCCATTCCACTGCCATACGTTGATCCAGAAGTCCAACGTTTTGGGGAAGATTGGGTGCGCCAGAGAAACCAAGGATATTCAATCGGTAGCTGTTTTAATCAGTAACAGTGTGCAAATGCAGGGTGAAGAGAATAAACTGACTTTATGGTTACCACCACCACCTCGTGCTCGTCCGCCAACACCTGCCCATCATAGTATGGATTGTTGGCACCGCCTCCAGTGAATCCTTTGAGAAATGTTAATCATTTGAAAACAAAAGAGTCGAGATGAACATACGGCCACCGTGGAACCATAGCAGAACTGGCTTCAACTTGGAGACTGTGGGACGAGTCCACACATTCAAGAAAAGACAGTCTTCGCTCTGGGGAGTACCCAGGGCCTGGGTAAACGACTTGAAAATTCTAGGAGCCTGCGGAGTAAAGCCAGGATAATCTGGAACTGAGCCAGCATTTGCAGGACAATCACTAATTTTTGGTCAGTCATCTGCATTATCATAGTAAGAGCACAATATACGCACGGGCTCTGTTGATGATATAGTTAGCTACTTATACCACGGAACAAATAGAGAGATCTTACGTAGGCAGTTGCATGAATGGTGCCATTGGCATCATAAGCCACCGGAGCAGCAAATCGGAGGTCTCCAATTGGCGCCGAAGCATAGGGAATACCCAAATACTCAGAGACTGCAGGCCTGCGAGGGGCCGCGTGCCCCTCAATCAGTCCACTGCTGGTCACTACGGGGTCACCGACGTGATTATGCGGGTGACCTGGACATAACTGTCCCCAGGCTGCGGGGAGGCATGTAGCCAGCAACAGTGCAGATCCAATTGGATTCCAACCCACCATCATTTTCGAAATTATCAACAAGATTGAGGGAACAAGGCCAGGGCTGCGGAGGTTCCGAGACATATAAGGTTCGCGTATGTCGCATTGTGGAATCCACCATCTATCGCCAGGGGTTCCGAATATTCCGTTCGCTTAGTTGCGATACGATCGCCGATCGCGGCTTGAATTGGTATATTGGCAATCTACACCAGCTGCGTAGCTTGAGAAAACCGGGGGCCATAAGAATCCTTGGCGACTAATATGGAAGTTAGACATGACGATCTTTCCTATAGACCGGCTTTTTATTCGTTATACCCCATAATAAAAGTATGGTGTATAAAATAATGAGACCGGGATTTGTCAGGCGATCTCTTGTCGAGTCATATCATCAGATTTATAAGACATGAGCGCCCTTTTCACAGACTAATTCAACATCCCTGCATATGTGGAGAGTTTAAATGCTTACGCGGAAATTAAAACCAATTTGAGCAAGGCTTCTTTTCTTTGTTCGAGGGTTCTTTTTTGCTTCTTTATGCATATCCACGTGGAAAACCGCATTGTTATGTTGTACAATATAGATGGATCGGTTAGTGTCTAGCCAGATGTGTATTCGATCTACATCGAACCTATCTATATACCCACAAAAATCGCCTATAGCTCGATTGCCGGCGTTTCTCCAAGTTCTACCAAAGTTTGGACTACTCCATAATACTTTTTTGATTCGCTCTAGAGCCGAGACCATCAATATGTATGCCGCACATAGTTACATTGCCCCTACGGACTTTAATACCACCAATCTAAATTCATATACCTCTCTTCCCTATCTTCCGATGTCCGTCTAGCTTACCGGGCCAAGACTACTATCTGAGCGAGGATTTGCCTCGAACATCGTGGGGCCGCCCGCACCTGGCGATGTGATCGTCGGGGGCCATCGCAGTGCCGGGCTATCATAAAGAACCAGGCTTATTCCCTTTCCTTTCGCAAATTTGCACTAGCCAAATCAACGTGTTATGGCCTACGAAATCGGATTGAGTACACCTGATGTGCCCAATCGAGGGTTTCCGCTATGGATATGTAGTGTTGTGATGGTAATTGTTGCTGGTCTCTTCGTTTTGTCTAGACTTGCTATTCGATTCCATCACAGCCATTTAGGATCGGATGATTGGATGATTTTGGCATCACTGGTGGGTTGTTCTCGAAGCATGGGGATTATAATCAGAATATTGACATATGACAGATATGCTCAATTGTTCTCACAGTGACCGAGTGCTCTGGTAGGTTACGTTCCCATCAATATTTGTCCGCAGAACGCCTACTCATTCAAAATTAGCGGTACACTATGGATATGGAAAACATTCTAGAGATCTCACCCAAGATGATCGAGTGGCGGCACTCAAGTGGTTCTTTGGCGCGCAGATCGTATACAAGATTGTCATTGCTGTCAACAAACTCTCCTTCCTCTGCCTATACCTTCGAATATTTCCCCAGCGCATCTTCCGGTTAATCTGCTATTATGGATTGGGGGTGATCAGTATTTGGGGCGCGGCATACGTCTTCCTCACCATCTTCCAATGCAAACCCATCGCCTCGTTCTGGGATAAAACCCTCAAAACCCCGAAATGTCTGGACAAAGAGGGGTTGTGGATGTCTTATTCAGTTATCAACATGGTACTTGACCTGCTCATTCTCGCCCTACCTATATACCCCTTGAGTCAGTTACGGCTACAACGGTCGAAGAAGATTGGTCTCCTCGTGGTCTTCGGAATGGGAGCATTGTAAGTGCGGATACATTTTATACCTTCCGACAAACTGCTCATACATATAGTGTCTGCGTGACAACGATCATCCGGATTTCCACACTTATTCAATCTGCCACTGATGCGGATCCGACTAGTGAGTTTGCTTCCCGCCAGTACAATCCACGGTATATATAGGCTAACACGATCAGGCGGTCCTATTCCGGCCACCATCTGGAGCGTGGTTGAAGCAAACACTGGCATTATCTGCACTTGTCTACCAGTATTCCGGCATCCGCTCCAATTCTTCTTTCCACGTCTCTTCAACACCACCCAGCAAACTACCAATCCATATAGCCAACATAAGGCACGTCATGGGCCGCAAGCGAGTGGGTCCGAAAGAAACCTCACCGACAATGATTTATGGCATGATGATAGCCTGGAGATGGCGAGCCCAGGGATTGACAAGGAGAATGCCAAAGGTAGAATCATGACAACGACGCGCATAAACATCTCATATCAACAGGGCCAGGAATCGGATGCGTCATCACGACCGATACGCAGGGATTTTGAATGACATGGCGATGCATTTCGCTTATTAGAATAAAATTAATACATCTCCTTGTACTTACTATATAGTCTTGCTGCATTTTATGGTTGATAATATGGTGGGCATCACGTGCCTGCCAATGATGTTCCCGGAGGTTTCTTACTCCGAAACTTTCTCCAAGCAGCATCAACTATTCCCATGACGGTGGTAGTCTGATATCTGGTATCTCCGACGATTGCACTGCATTTTGGATTGTATGACCCTTTGATCAACAAATGGCGCAATTGCGATCGAAGCGGAAGGCACCTGGTGTCACCATGTCAGGTGTGGCCAGAATACCCCACATAAAAGCATAGATCGACTGACTCCGGAGATCACCAGAGAAGACCTTGAATCCAATTTCTTGCGAGCTATGCAGACAACGCAAATGCAAAGTATGTTTTTCTTTTGTAGCAGCAAGACAAAGTGCTGACCACTAAATGCATATGTAGTGTGATCGCACACTGTAAGATCAAAAATGGTTTCACATTTAAGTTCGATAGTTCCATTCCTAATCATTTGCACCATCAAGTCCGTTCTGTTCCCAATGCGCAGGTGAAACATCGAAATGTATCTACCCCGAGAGTGGTAAAAGGCAAGTACCCAAGTCTACATATTTATATATGCAGGTACCCGCGGGAAGCTAACTCATTGGCCCAGAGGCTTACCATTAGGATACTTGAACCAATTGGAAGATAGACTAGCAGAGACCGAGTCAGCCCTTTACGGGGCTTTGATGACCATCCGCTCGATGGGTCAATCGACAGCAGTACAAACCCCAGCACAGACGGATACCGCGCCGAAAACCAAGGCAGCCCGCATGGAAGAGTGGTCTCAGCTGCCCCTTCGAGAACGGCCCGATATGGAGCGTTGGCTGACGGCTATGTCGGCCCGGTTTACTATTGAGCAGCCAAATGACATGGTTTCGGACACATCGGGAGGTGGCTACGCGATTCCTAGGACTCCTATTCACGATACATCGCAGAACTTGGGAGATCAATCTCATTCCGGATCGGTCTCATATGCATGGGAACACAGGGACAACAGGGGCAGTTCGGGAAGTTCATACGATATACATCAGCCCATGCCGTCTGCAGGTAATTCCCCAGACGAAATAATCGGCGTCGAGGATGATGCCGGTGTCTCGGTGGGAGTGGAGACGGGACGGCCGAGCAAAGCTGAGAAGCTGTCACACAATAACCCGAGCCTTTATTTTTGAAATGACATGTCTTAAACATGTCCAACAATTATATTGAAGCCTCGCTCTTTCCTGATGAAGCCTAGGCTCTTTCCAAATCTACAGGCTACCATGTTGGTGTATGAACTTATAAGGGTTACCTATGGGTCACTGCCAGGTCTACTCTCTAGCGTAATCTCTCAGTTAAAGATTAGACATATTAGATGTTTACCTTATGATCTGGGTCGTATATTTAATACAGAAGTTAAATAAGAGGCTTTCAAGTTCTGGCTAGTTTTTTAAGCCCTGACTGGGAAATTAAAGAAGCGATCTCGTGAATATCTTGAGACACAAATTCTTCGACTTCGTCGTTCATCCGCCCCCAAAGATAGAACTTGTTGCTAGACAGGAAAATCGTGTGCCAGCCGTTATTATCCTCCATAACTGGCTGTCCTGGTTGGAGACTATAGGCTTGAGCAATTAGTTGACCTTCGGAGTCGGCGCCTATCCACTCTTCCTGACAATGAGGACTTGATGGGTTCGAGGTCCAGCCAGAGGGGATGGTAAACTGGCAATCCTTAGGCGACATGACCAAAGGAAGAGGGAGTCAGCCTATACTTCAGAGCGGAAGTTTTCGTAGGTGACTTGACAAGCGAGACCGCCACAGAAGGTGGAGTAGAAACTCTGGAGGGAGGCATTAATGCAACAGTGGACAGAGTTCCAGGAGCCCGCTTGTCAGGATTGTCAGTTGGTGAAAGGATCACCGGGATTAGGCGTAGGTCTGATGTAATTGTTAGTAGTTTATGCCAAGCCGAACCGCGACCACGTGCATGGATGCAAAAATAACAAACAAAACTATTATGGCCACCATCCTATTGTGGCAATCAATCCGATGAGCAGCAAGTGGACTGACCGCCTGGTACCACTCGGCTCAATGCCTCCATACAACATACCTTACAATTAAGGTGTGCAATGTATCTTAGATACTATTGATTGGACCATATATTACCCAAAACGACAGGTTTTGACATACCAAAAATGCCTGAGGCTTTAACCTTTATTCATCAAATCACGTGTATTAAACTTTCAAGGGTTTTAAGGGATCAGAATGGCTTTGTCAAGTGAAAGAAAAGCCTTCACAGCAAGGAGCAGTTTACGATATATGGGACACCGTACGGAGTACAACATACAATAGATTGCATGCAGGCTTCATTACATTGTAGGACCCTAGCGGGTTCACTCCACTCCACACAGTTTTCAGTGGAGTCTGAGATGAAGGGCTTAGAAGAATTTAAACACCAATACTCCACAGAAAATCCACCAGACTAGATAACGAGCAAGATTTCGATCTGGAATCCCAACCCCTCCAGACTTGATCAGCTACAAGTGCTCGCAACAAAACCACTTGACCTGAGAGTTCTTCCAGTTGGACTCTCTGATTGGACCATCTCTGGATTCGAACCAAACGGGTCACGGGGCACATACTTTGAACGTGGAACGGATACAAGTGGTTGATGAAACGCCCGTGCCTTCAGACTAAAAGCCCGGACCTGCATCCGTTTCAATTAGATTATATTCGGGGTAACATCGCATTACACAGTACGGGTCAGTTTTCAAGGGATAATATTCAGTACATGTAGGTGTTCACATGCAGACTTCCAAGGGTTAATATGGACCCGTGGACAGCGCAGATGGGACACGTCAAACAGGTACACAGGTACGGAGTACACATTTACTCCCTCCATACCCAGGCACATATCCGTACCCTGGAAAGATGACCCTGGAAGATGACCCTAGAAGATGGAACTGGAACTCGGAGATGTGTACAACATATCAAAAGAATAAATATAGGCGTAGTTCATATACCGAAGAGGCAAATACTAAAAGTTTGGATGAACCACTCTTAAGAACTCTGGGCCCTTGACAGAACTGTTGGGCTCCATCTTTTAGCCTCCCACTGGTCAGAGTAGTCAAACACTGGTGTAGCGCCCAAAATCCCCCGTAAGGAGGACCGGCCCCCCCCCCCTTCTCTCTTTCTTTTCCAACCTCCTTGGGATTGTGTGTGTGTGTGTGCCTTTGTTCCTTCATTCTCTCTTTCAATTCTTTAAGTCCGAGATACAAAGTGATCTGAGATCCTGGACTCCTTTCTTTATTTTCTTTTTATTCTCTTGTGCGCCACTCCTTAAGGACACAAGGCTATTTCCCTTTACATTTTGCTGCGCAAAATCAAAGGAACATTCATTTTGTGTTTCACCATAGAATTTGAAGATTCAAATCACACTGATCAAACCACACCGATCTGATATTGGACATTCCAGTTGAATCTAACATTCTTTCACCCCGCGATTGTCTTACCACGCGAGAGTCTCAACTACGAATTCGATCACAAAAGAGCGACCAGATTTTAAACACACATTGGATGTGTAAACCTATAAATCAATTTCCGACCGCACCGAAACGCTCTGCATTATTTTCAACTTGACCACTCCGAGTTCGCCATGTCAAACCTCTCGAGAGCATTCACCCGGCGCAATAAGCGCCCGGAAGTATCCGCACCTATGCCATATCGTGGCGAAGGGCACGTGCGACTCAACTCAGCAAGCATAAAGCGGAGCAATATATCTGGACCGGTCCAGCTGTTGTCCACAACCAACATGCTCGCTTACGACGCACCTGATATCAACCCAGTCAAATTAGCCAGCTCTTCATCTGCTTCATCGCTAGGATCGCGCGACGACTCGGACGCCGGGTTCTCTCCGCAAAGCTACGCATCTTCAATGTCTTCACCCGACATGTCTGCTCACGGAGGCTCTCCAATTGACGCAAACCCGATGGCGTCGTATTTCCCGAAGCGCACGGGTACGGTGACAAGCCACCCGCGCTCCTCCACTTCGTCTTCGTCAACTACAGATGCTCCGCTAGTGCCCAAGCGGGCTCTGTCCCACACCAAGCGGTCGCATCAGGAGCTCGCTCGCTCGCGCTCCATCTCTAGGATGTCCCCGCCCCCGCTGAACGCAACGCGCAGCACACCGACCATTCGTGAGACACAAGCATTCTTCCAGGCCGAGCCGCATCCATTCGGCAAAGAGCTAGAGCAGGTGAACGAGGTTGCAGAAGAATTTGGAGGCTTCAATATACTTGATGACGAAGAGCGGATTCTCTATTCCAAGGGGCTTAAGAAGTTCTCTGTCGAAGATTATCTTGTGGAAGTTGAAGAACTGTACGGCAGCATTTTTGAGGACACACGTGGACCTATGTGCACGTCATGGTTCTAATATAATTGCTGCCCCCACCCCGGTTGATCCGGGATGATCAACGACACGAGATTGCGGACTTGCAAGGACTGGATATTCCTTCGCCCGCCACGACAACCAACTATCATTCTTTCTTTTACGACTATTGCCCCTTGTTCTACGATACCATGGGAGGACCTTTTGCTCCCGCACTCCTGATTTTTGAATTTATTCCTTTTTTGCCGTAATAGACAGTCTTTTGTCGGTATTGATTTCTGTCTCATTTTGGGGTCAACTGCTTCATACGATCCTTTGACGAGACGTACAAAGTCTTTGTGTGAAGATTTTGGGGTCTTTGATTTGACTTTTTAGGTCATATGGAGTTTCATTGTTTCATTTGGAGCCTCGAATATATTCCAATCAACGCGTTCAAAAGTGTCTTCAAGAGTCGAACAAAGCAACACGTACGGAGTAGAAGATGATGTATAAAAAATGACAATTGAGCACACGATGACATAAGTCAATATTACCCAATTAGGTATAGCGTAGGGCTCACCGACACGGTCACGGGTGTTCCGCTGGGCTCCACAAGTGACCGAAGGAAAAGAAGGAAAAATTTCGCTTTGCTTTGGATCCAGATCCAGCAACTTGACCATTCTGTCTGCATCCGATTTTATTTATCTCAAGCAACTGGACCTCCACGGATGCAGACAGACTGTTGCCATTTCCTCCTATTCCAATCTGTAGCAAAGCCCCAAGACCTCGACGTGAAAAAGTGTCGTGTGCTTGGACCAGGTTTTGATAAGCTCCCGACATTGAATCGGAAGTCCACTGGATTTGATTTCTGCCGGAGTGCAGAGAAGCAAATGTCCATACTGGCTTCTGCTTAGAACCTGTCCTACATCCCTTCTTCCTCACATTCGGCCATGGTCTCCCTTGCCACGACCTCACGCAAACCGGCGGTACAGGCCACACCCACGCTATCTCGATCCAAAATGCTTCCGACTTCCTCCCCAGTCCCGATTCTCAAAACCTCGAAAGCTCCTCCCGTGGTCGCCGGCTCGAAACGCAGAATGAGCGAAATGGACCTCCCCCCCTCCCCTTCCTCATCCCAGGCCGATGACGCGACCGAAGACCTTCCTCCCAATAGGAAGCGACCCCGCGTCCAGTTTGATCAAGATGTGATGGTACATGATGCTAGCTTGTCGGAGAAGAGTCTGGCAGTCATTCGGGAAGAGGTCCGTGGGGCTATCCACCGACATGTCACAATGTCAGAAAGTGAAGGCTACGACCGAATCAAGGGAATCTTTTCAGCCGATCCAAAAAAGCAAGGCGACGACAGCCTGCTTGCATATGAATCGCCAACGCACACCTCTTTGCGGAACTATCTCCTTGGTCTGATTTCCCATGTTGCCTCATTGGACCGCTCTTGCAGCGGGTTGGTCCATGCGATCATCAACAGCGAGTGGCTTGGACGGGACGAATCCTACGTCAAGCTGTACACCCGGTTCCTAGGCAACCTTGCTGCTGCACATGGTACTTTCATGGGTCCTGTCTTGAAGATGTTGGCCACCAATCTCGGGTCCCTCCCTCGAGGAACCGGTCGACTGCCCGGTTACGCCGTTGTTTCACAATCCGAAATGCACACTCGCGTCCACATGGCAATGCGCCACCTGCTACGACTCATCCCGGCTGGTAGTGGATCACTCTCCCCGATTCTATCTACTCAGTTCCCCATCGACTCCGATCTTGCTAGCGCGAACATCGCCTACACCCGCAATCTCATTCAAATCATCACCTACGCCCCAGAGCTTCAGTCCGATATCCTCGCTCTGATCACCGAGAAACTTGTCAAGGTCGACGTTGAAATCCAGGTTGATATGGAGGACTTTGAAGAGGATGTTGACGATGAAATCTTACAGACTGATGATCAGGAGATTGATGATGATGCTTCCTCGGTTGCCAGCGATGAATCAGAAGATGAAGATGACGACACCAAGGGGGCTAAAAAGATCAAGGACAACATTCTTAAAGTGGATGGGATGATTGATATCCTCTTTGAATACTTTTCTCCCCCATTCACGTCGGGCACTCTGGACGATAAGGAGAATGCGTTGGATCTCCTCCTCAGCCACTTCCAAACGATCATTCTTCCTACATACCGATCCCGTCACTCCCAATTCCTCTTGTTCCATTTCTCCCAGGTCTCCCCTGTCCTTGTCGACCGCTTTGCGTCCACATTTGTGCAGCTTATCTTCAACAAGTTACAGCCTGCCATCCTTCGCCAATCAGCAGCCGCATACCTGGCCAGCTTTGTTGCACGTGGTGCCCACATCTCTGGAGAAGTAGTCCGCGACGTTTTCGATCTCCTCTTGACACACCTGAACAGCCTACGCATGGACTACGAGGACAGCTGCCGTGGTCCAGATCTGCGTCGCTACGGACCTTTCTACTCTACCGCGCAGGCTCTGCTGTATATCTTCTGTTTCCGGTGGCGCGATCTTACAACTGCTGCCATTGATGGTGATACTGCGGACCAGGTGGACGAGCTTGAGCCGGGCCAGATCGTATTCCCTCCCAACATCAAAGAATTCCTTCACAAATGTATCTATTCACGACTGAACCCGCTCAAGGTCTGCTCCCCGGCCATCGTCGCCGAGTTCGCTCGCATCGCACATCACTTCCAATTCCTATACATCTATCCTCTCCTTGAGACCAACAAGCGCATTCGGGTCACTGCCTTCAGGAGCATTTCCACTATGTCTGACCCTCGCTTCAGCCACGTGGGCCGCGAGATCCGCGCCGGTGATAACATCGGCTATCAACTGGATGCATACTTCCCATTCGATCCCTACCAGCTTCCCCGCAGTCGTCGCTGGCTGGAGGGCGACTACGTCGAGTGGCGCGGCATTCCAGGTCTCGACGACGCGAATGAGTCAGACAGCGGAGCTGACGAGTCCGATGATGACTCCGGTGAGGATGTCACTGAGACTGATGATGAGTGAATAGGATATGATGTTTCTTTCTCGAATCAGGACTTGATTTTCGGTTCGATTTTTTTGTTACTTCAGCGTGGCGTCTGGGATTTCCACCAATCTTTGCGATCTTTTGATCTTGTTTTTTTTTTTCACAAAAAGTTCCCGGCTTCTTATATGACTGATGATATCGTTCTTGAGCGCGGAACTATCCGGTGGAATCCCTGAGAAATTTCTACCTCGTGTACTACCATTGAATCTAGCTGTTCAAAAAAATGGGAAATAATTACATGAAATTTCGTGATATCTTCTAACTAATAAATCATATGGCTCTGTTGTGCATTAATGGTACATATCCCTCACATCTCACCACCATTGTGATTCCTCCAAGTCCCGGCATAATGATGCTCGACCAATGCAGGGCCAATCGTCTCATTGCCATAATAATTCGTCAAAGCAGCGAATGAATAGCCCGGCAAGATCAAAACATCCTCAACCAAAACAGGCTCCAAGAGGTTCGAGATACTCGCCATATCAACCGTCTCATTGCGAGCCAATTCCAAGCTCTTGAAAACCCCCCTCGTCAACCGCCTCGGCCCCGTAAAGTCAACCACATTACCCGTCATATCCAAAGTCAACTCCGAAACCTGAACCCCATACTCCTCCGTCTTCAGACGAATCCCCTCCATAATATCCTCAATAACCACCAATAGATGCGACGACCTAGGAGCCGCCATTATCGCCCAACTCTCAAACTGCCGAAAGAACCCTTCCCCCCATCCAACATCAAACTCCCACCCAACAACAAGCCTAGCTTTCGCGCGCATTGTATTGGGAATCCATTCTCTAATGGGTACATCACCACACGAGACATCAAGATCAAACCAGATGCCACCTTCATTGAAAAGAAGTAGATAGCGCAGGAAATCGGCTTTCAGAATCGGCACCGCGAGAGAAAGGTATGTGGCGACGATATCGGGACGATAAGCGAAATTGGTTCGCACATATTCATCGCCCGTGAGGTCTGTCATGATCTGCGCGCTATGAGCTGGGTTTTTGTGGAGACATTCGTCCATCCAGGAGTGTGACTGGTCGCTCAATCCTTTAGGCCCGGTTTTGTACCAGATCTTCTCTGGGATCTGCGGTGATGGCATTTGGAGATCCTCTCTGGATACATCATGAGAGTGCTTTTCTGGTGTCGCTAGTCTCATTGGGTGATAATAGAGGATGAAGAAGAGACATGATAGGATCACTATGCTTGCCGTTGAGAATTTTGTAAATGTCTGCCCCTGAGCGAGCATGGCGATGATGAAATTGTCAAGAGAGGGAATAATACATATAGCATATACTCCGTATGCCGGGAAATGCTGTCCTGGGCTATGACTGAGGGCCTTGGATCTTCATTGCGATATTGTTTTCCCCTGAACGGGTTTTTTTTCAAGCCCTATTTTTGAGCGAGACTTTTATAAAGAACGCCACTTTAAGCGACAAAATCACTTGGGGAAATGGAATTCGCTTCTATTCGTTGGATAAGAAAAAAAGGAAATTGGCTTGTTAGTCTCTTAGTCTCCACCTATAGCAGAATCTGTTTCCTTTGAATGGTGTCCATATTGGAGACTAGCGTTTTTGAGGCTGATTGTGGAGGTCCGAGTGGAATTTCTTTCCTATTCTCGATGATGCCTTCGAAACAAAGACATTGCTTTCTATATTAACTCCTTATATTTCCATTGAAATAAGATATAGATACTCTCGGCATCTATCTTCCCCACGTTGCAAGCTTTATAGAAGTGGAACAAGACAGGAAGTATATATATCGAAGACATGGAAGAGGTGGGATAGGAACAATTGGAGTTTGAAACTGAAGAAGAATCGCTATTCATAATTCATCTATGGGAAGTATACCAGATTAAAGACAAGATATTGCTTCGAAGAGTTATCTGCTCATCCAAGGTACACCCCTAAAGGGAAATCGAGGATGGCGCCGAACCGAGTAGCGATAGAACCAAGACCGACGACTGTAACAGCCACAGAGAGCCATATAGCAATTGTCGACGAGATGTCCATTGTGATTTCGGCTAACCAACCCGCGATCTGTTAGGAATGAATGAGGGTGCATAATAGCCGTTCTTTTTGAAGTCAACGGGATATTTATAAATGGGACGTCGTCAAAGTTGCATTTTGGGAAGGTATGAATGGGTATACCGTAGTACTCGCCTTTTTGCTTCTCGACAGGCTCTCTCATATTGAAATAGGTCAAGCAGAGCCCCGTTCATGTGTTTGCTCACCGAGGCTGTCTCATGCAGGTATGCGAACAGACATGTCTAATCACTTCTTTCTATGTACGTTGATGTACGTCGATGTACATTGTGCCTGTGCCTAGTGGCGGTTAAACATCCCTGTGTCGATGTAAAGAGATTTATTTGGCCTACTGAGGCTCATACCCACTGGCTGCACTTATTTCTTATTGGAATATTTCCCAATTCAGTAGAGTTGATCGTCTACTCATATCAACCAATAGGAATTGAAATCAAAACTTTGGGGTTATGGATCGCCATATCCCCGGACTCTTTCCGCCAGGGCATTCACATAGCGCTTAGCCCTACATATTGATTAGAAAAGCTACATACATACTCGAATATCGGTAAAAATTAGTGTCAAAACGTGGTCATTAGACATGCTAGTTCTATATCAATTGCGCCTTTTTGCCCCTCATTGAGCAAATTCGGCGATACCGGAGCGCGGGGAAGTTGCCCCTCACAACGCGCTTACGCGCTCCTGAGCTCTCCTTGTCACTCTCCACTTCTACCTACATTGCAGATTCTAATTACAGCCAATTTCAATCAGATGTGAGTTTCGACTTGTATTGATCAATCACAACCAAATTAATAAAGTATATGCAGTGTTGCGATCTTCACAATGGATGAGAACATCCCCAAACATGCCTCGAAAGGTACGGATCGACAGGGCAATCTGAAACCCCGCGATATGTCTCAGTATGATAACGATTCTCAGTTTGGACCACGCTCATAACAAATACTGCGTACCTGTCTGGCCTTTTGACACTTGAATACTCTCTCAGAAGGGTGGGCTCAAAGTATCCGCTTGTTGTTCTCTACACAGACTCATTCCCCGCCGAGGGCCACAAAGCCCTTGATGCCCGGAATATCTTGAAGCGCCATGTACCGTATCTCCTTCCGTCAGCTCCTAAGGACTTCACCAACGATGTACGGTTCTACGATTGTTGGAGCAAACTCACCCCGTTCTCACTCGTCGAATATGACCGTGTCGTGCAACTTGATAGCGACATGCTCGTCCTTCAAAATATGGATGAATTAATGGATCTCGAATTGGACCCGCCAGAGATGGCTGGAAACGGAGATCGAGTCTTTGCCGCTAGCCATGCTTGTACCTGCAATCCGCTTCATAAACCTCACTATCCAGCAAACTGGTAAGACCGACCCTCTCCCCGGAGCCAGGAATCATTCAAGCGCAAATTACAGCTTAGCTAATTCGACGACTCTCAAAGGATTCCGGCCAATTGCGCCTATAGTAAGCAGCATGAGAATCCGGACATCGCACAAACAGTCGGCGCTCCAGCTACTTCAGGATTGGGGATACCCAATGGAGGCCTGCAGGTGGTCAACCCAGCTCAGGCAACATATGAGAAAATTACTGGACAGCTTGCCACTTCTACAACATCGAGTTATGACTTTGCTGATCAATCCCTTCTTGGTGATCTGTTTTATGGTCGCTGGGTTGCACTCCCATATATATACAACGCACTCAAGACCATGCGAGCGGAAGGTGTACATGGCACTATATGGCGCGATGAGAATGTTAAAAATGTACATTACATTCTCAGCCCGAAGCCGTGGGATGATCTCGCAGAGAAACAGGATCAAGATCCAACGCACCCATGGTGGACATCGTTGAATGAAAAGAGGTGGAGCGAGGAGCAGAAGGCAGGCACAAGGGATCAATTCTGAGCTGTCTGTTTAAGAATTAACCACTGATCTCGGTTTATTGTATTCCATATTCATATGCATCAAATATCCCATTCGTTGGGGATTTCAACAGTACAATCACCCAGTGGTGTGTATACATTTATTTACTCTGGCCTCTCGTAGTAACGACAGCCGTGACTATTCTTGTGTTGCAAGCTGGTAATTTTACTTTTGGACTTTATACGAAGTGATAATTATACACGCAAAATAATCGACAGTTCATCCCTCGGTCTCCTTAACAGACCGCTCAAGATCGGGCACCTTTCTTTTCCCAACACCAAGTTTCTTCCGAAAGTTCAAGGCTCTCACACGGTATGCTCGCTTTCGCCTCCGCCGGGGATAGTTGACTGGACTCTCACCACCAGTAAAGATAGCCATATCATAGACCAAGGCGCCAAACAATGCACCGGTGATGTCTGCGACCCATGGCCCCCAGACCCACCATGCATGATATTCTCTGAAGATCTTACCACCCCATCCAGCCATGAGGGCAACAAGTCGAGGGCCAAAGTCTCGTGCACCGTTGAAACAACTAGAGAAGACGGACAATTAGCATCAAACGCATGGGATCGGGAACTAGAAATCGGACACATACCCTCCGGTGTTATACCCAAGTGCAAGGACTATAATACTGATGATAATCCCAATAATGAAAGCCTGCATTCCCGCTCCTGGAGGAGCATTCGTATCATCTCCCAGAGCGAGAATAGAGCCAACCAAGATTGCGCTTCCCAAAAACTCCGTGAAGAACGCAGTCGCAGGTTTGACAAACGGTTTCGGTAACGTGAGGAGCGCCTGGGCGGCGACGCTCGCATTCTGAGGCACTTTGGCTACTTTGGTGACTTCAACAATGGCGTCATGGTATATCGCGTATGATATACCGCCTGCGGTGATAGCACCGAGGAGTTGTGCAGCAATGTAAATTGCGCATTTACGCGCAGGGAATCCACGGAACGCAGATAGCGTGATTGAGATGGCTGGGTTTAAATGGCCACCAGACATACCTCCAGTGGTGTAGATAGCTGCCATGAATCCAAAGCCCCAGGCGGCGCTTTGAGCAGGATATGATCCGGCTTGGCCGGAGGATGTAAAGTTCGATAAGGTGGCGCAAAGACCGATTGTCATTGCCATAGTTGTCTGCAAAAGATATTAGTAAATCAATATGTTTTTGGGGCCATATTGAAAACTTACGCCGAGCCATTCAGCCAGCGGTTCGCGAAGATGGTGACGGATTTTCGACCAAGTATTGAAAAACTCGTCTTCTTTCGGATCGTTGACTTTCTTCTTTCGATTTTCCACCGATTTTTGTTTCTGAACTTCATCCATGTGTGCTAGATCCTGGCCGTTCTCTGCCATAGGAGCTTGATCCTCCCGTCGATCCTCTGGTAAGGCGCCATGACGCATGCCAGGTCGGAGAATATGAGGGAGTGGCTGGGCTAGACTCCATGTCGGGCTATCGCCTTCTTTGCCCTTGTGGAATTGAGAACTGTACTGTTCGTACTCTTGATTTGTATATCCACGGTTGTTGCTTGGATTCTGTGCGCCAGAGCCCGCTAAACTGTATGATGGGACGTTTCCAAGGCCATCATTCTTACTTCCTTCTTCTTGTGTTCCCTCTTGTTGCTCGCGTTCGGGAGCTTCCACGGTGTCTATCGCGATATTAGCGTTATTGCTGTTTCGCAATCTCTTTGAACCGTTTATCATACCTTGGACTCCGACATCCTGGTCGGATTCCCTGAAGGGTCCCATCGTGAAAAGGAATATGAAAGGAAACAATGCACGAGGTTAAGCAAAGAAAATTAGAAAAAAAAAAGGTATGGACTCGTTCCAGTCGATATATAAATCAGTTTTTAAAGTGTCAAAAGCTTGATTCTAAACGTAAAGGGTGGAGAAGAGACGGTTAACTCCACTCTTTCGTCACCGTTGATCCCTTGAACCCTCCAGATTCTTTATATCAGGGAAAGTCCATGCCAAGGAATAAAAATTCTATACATCAGTTAATTGGTGGATGATATTCCACAAGTATTCCTCTGCTTCCATTATTATAAGATCTATACAAAATACAGAGTGAAGCGAGACTTCGCACAACACTCCGCATATAGCCTTTAGACTTCTATACAATTATCATATATATACACACCTAAATCCCTCTCTTGTACATGGGTTACATCAAGTATACAA
The DNA here is from genome assembly GCF_001561935.1 of Penicillium griseofulvum. Taxonomy (NCBI): domain Eukaryota; kingdom Fungi; phylum Ascomycota; class Eurotiomycetes; order Eurotiales; family Aspergillaceae; genus Penicillium; species Penicillium griseofulvum. The sequence goes on from NW_024467419.1 coordinate 497,370, forward strand.
ACCATGCCTATATTCAATAAAGTCATGAGTCCTCGTAAACTATGACACGGTGATATCTCGGGATCTTGAAAATACCTTGCCCTGCCATGTGGCGATATTACGATATTACCTCACGTCAAGCGGCTAGAAAGGGCTATTGGATTTGGTTCCGCCAATAGCAATCAACCCGCCACCTGAGCCGCTATAGGCACATCTAGACGAACTCCCAAGTATTACTACATTCGGCGAGCCCCTTATGGAATGCCGAGAAGTCAGTTTTTCCTGTTCCGGCTTGCAAAATGCTTCCAAGGTTGCTTTCTCACCTGAACGATTGGGTCATACCCTCCTTTTCATTCGTCCCCGAAGCTTCCAGAAACTTGCTTCTTTAGACCTGCATTAAATCCGGAGTCAACATACCATACCAAAAGGTTATACTTGGAAAAGTCGTTTGCACAAATAAAGCCTTTTCCCACCTTTTTTTTTTGCCGTCAACCTATAAAATTGACAAGACTACTAAAGAGACCACTGAAAGACCACTGAAAAGACATCACAAAGCCGCTTTTACGGCTGACTATTCTTGTAAGCATATAAATTCCCTCTCAACCATTCCATCTTTTATCCTAGTGCCACTTCGAAGAGACTACGATGATGGCCACGCACCGTTGTTAACGGGTAGTCGCTAGCTCCTGGGGCGGTTTCCCAGCAGCCGAGAGCTCACTAGGAGGAGAATAAACGGGTGCCTGCCTCTGCACATCCCACTGCGCCGCAGCAGCCTGGGATTGGAGTCCTGCCATCGTAGCCTGAACAGAGAGACGTTTTCTCCGTTCGAATAACGCCCAGCCCAACGCAGTGAGAAGCAGGACTCCTAGGGGGATCCCCACTCCGGCTCCAATCGCGACATCATTGTTACCTTTCCCATCCTTGTTCTCGCTGCTTGGTGTTGTTGAGGCTGTAGGACATGTAGTTGTGTTCGAAGGCGAAGTGGAGTTTGAGCTATCACCACCATAAGTGTAATTGGTGAGTGCAGCCTTGTCCCAAACCAAATCCCCACGATCGAGGGTGAAGGGGGAGCCAGCGTAACAAGTAAGCTCGTTTGACGGACCGACCATGATGGAGTTGGGGCAATAGTAGGATTTCCTATCCTTGACATGATGCAAGGGTAGCACACACCCTTTATTGCGCATATCTTTCGCTGAACCAGGAAAATAGCCGTTAGCTTTGAAGCAGGGAATCGAATTTGGTAAGATTGGCTTACCCTCAGAACATCTATCGTCGCATCCCCCGTCAATTGGCCACTTCTTATTGGTACAGCTACCTCGACTCAGCGCGAATGGTTGTGTGAGTCCATAGCAAAGTCCATTGCTAAGACAAATTGCATCTTTGGAGCAACATGGTGAGTCCGTGTCACGCGAGAAACAAGGGACATCATCGATCGCGATATCCCCGCTAGGATAATAGCATGTCTTGTCCGCTGTGACCAGGGATGCTAATAAGGAGAGAGGGAGAAGGGTATAGAGGAACATTGCCAGATAAAGGAATGTCGAAGCAGCTGAAGGAATATTCTACAGTTCCATCATTGAAAAACCAGGGAGGCACCACCAAGCTAGAGCCGCATTTTGGTCTAAGCCATAAAGAGACACGGGAAATGACAAATAGGGATCAACATTTTAAGCGACGCTGTGATCAATCGGTCTCTTTTGAGTCAGTTCATAGACCAATAGTGGTATATATTGTGGAGGAAAAAGCGGAGAAGGCACGGGAAGAATTTTGGGGGCCATGTAGATCCGAGGTATGAAATCCTCTATGTTGTATATTGAAAGATATCAGCAGTTACTTGCTCATTCTTTTTGAGCCTTTAAATATACCCGCAGATCTGGTTTGATACAGTCGATGCTTGAGATACCGCAACCGTATAGATGATACTACAGTGATCGACATTGACCGAGAACCAGTGGAGACTTCGATATGTAAATTGATATGTAAACATTCTTATATTCATCCAATCTTGAAAAAGCATACCGAAGTAGACAACTTACACCAGTTTGGCAATTTCAACACATTGCGATTGGGAGAATACCCGCCTTTACCCCAATAGTGGAGTATACCGAGTTCAACATGATTGTTGTACTCCGTAGAATCTGCTGAGACTACTGGGATAACTGGGCCTGATATACAGCACCAGCTGCAAAGCCAGATGTGTTCTTCTTGGGGTTTGTTGCTGATCGCGAAGGCTGACCTGAAAGCCCTAGGATGACCAGGTTATAATCCTGAAGATGAGCACACGGATTCGATCAAGATGCTCTATCCCCTGATATTCCTTGAGACTTGCTAACATCGGCCATAGTAATCGTCCCACCATTTATTTCGTAGGTACGAAAGATTTCGCTCAGCAGTGTGCAGCTTTACTGACACAAATATGAGTCGATTCAATATTGCTAATGCCAGCTGCTTCCATGCGAGGGTGTGTTTAGGCTATTTTTGCCCTGCATGTGTATTGTATTGAAACCTAGAATGGATCATTAGACCTCGGCAAGATCTGAGCACCAAAACAAAAAGGAAGGTCCTGACTGACATTCGATACTCCGAGCATCGCACCCCGTACTTTTGTGCGGATGCGGCGTTGCCGTTCCGAAGTGGGCCTCCCGAGGTTCCAAGGTCGGCATCAGCCCACTAAGCTTTCAATATTGCCCACCTGGCCCCGGGCCGAGGTGTATGAATATTATATGATTTCAGCCAATGCGATCTGAGACAGCTACAGCGATACTTAATCTACATAGTATGTTGTATGTATACAATATGAGGCTCATAAAATGCGAGTTGGATGAACATATCAAACGCTATAGACCAGCAGACGCCGTGAATGCCAGTAGTTCAAACGCCAATGTCCCAGAGTGCTAAAAAGAAACTAAGAATAATACATGAAAAGTGAAGCAAATCGATCACCGATCACCGATCACCGGTCGAAGATGGCCTTCATATCCGCGCAGGCATCGCGGTATAAAACGTCCACGCTGTTTTGGTCCCGCCACGGATTGGGTGACTTGTCCCACGCATGTCGGGCTCTCTCGATTAGCATAGCACGGGGGCGTTTACCAAGGCCCTCTAAGCGACGAACAAAAGCTTGGCCCTCCTTCATCAACATGTCCCACTCGCAGATAAAGAAAAATACGTCGCGGGGAAGAGCTTCAGACAAGATACGGTCAGATGCGTGCACTGGAGAGGCATATGGAGAGGAACGTTCAGCCAGATCAGGAAGATATGACTCATCAAAGAGGGTGGTGAAAAATGCAGGGAGAGTCTTGTCCGGCATCAGACTCATAGCACGACGGTGGTCGCGAGATTCTTCAAAGTCCAGAATCGGGTACCAGCAAAATAACGCAACGATGTTGAGATCGCTGACCTGATTGAGTAGATTTTGTGTAGATTCAGCTCGACCCAGATGCTCCTTCACTTCCGTGGAAAGTCGGCCACGCAGCCGCAAGGGCACCGTGACAGCGAGGTTGCCGCCTGCCGAGAAGCCGCTCAGCGCCACACGGCTCACGTCTAATCCCAGTTCGCCGGCATGTGTTGCGAGATATAATAGTGCCTCGACTCCATCGTCTACTGCCGCAGGGAAAGGGTGCTCCGGGGCTCGTCGGTAGCTGACACTCACCATTACGGCCCCGACATTGTCCAGCACTATTTTGGCCCAACGAGAATCATCCGTAGCAGCGCCAAGTGTGAAACCACCACCGTGGAAGTTGACGGCGACAGGGAAGCGATGGCCAAGTCTTCGTTGTTCGTGGTAATTTGGTGGACAGTAGAAGTGAAGGACGACGGGATGGCAATCAGAGTCGGAGTTAATGGTACGGGTAAATAACGGTCGGGGGGGTCTGGGAGGGCCGATCTCGTGGAAGAACATGCCGATGCGCATCAAAAACCGCCAAAAGATGGCCTGCACATATAGCCACCAACGAGAGGACGCCATGATGCTGCGGGAAATAACGTTCGTCCTACTGAACTTGCATGCGTATCGGAGTGACCCGGATCTGCCGAAGGTGATAAGACGCGGCAAGGCGGAAAGACCGTAAGCACCCGAAATATTGAGATTGGAAGAAGAATTGAAATCGCCGAGTAGATGAAAAGAACAATCTCGGGAGTCCTAGATAAAAGAGAGACAAATCGTCGGAGTAATAGGAACTCAATGCAACGTAAGATGCGAAGCAATGGTCAGTTTTGCTGGGCTCCATACCAAGAAAAGCAGGGTTTCTTGGTATTGGATGATGTCATCGCACCTTGTGGCCCTTCAGGGCTATTCAGGGCTTGTCACGGGCTTGAAATTTTTGATTAGAATTCTTCTAACTCTTTATTGACTAGTATTATAACTATATCAAGTTATATATCCGAGTCCGTTCCTGTTTCGCGATCTTTTTACCTCCAGAGTTTCCAAGATTTGAGACAATTGGATCGCCCGCTCCGGGCCCCCACCCTCTTCCTTATATATACAAGCTCCCTCTTACTTTCTCTTTTCCCATTCCTCATAAAACTTACATTATGTCGATTAAACGCGCCCTCTCCAAGGCCATCAGAGGACACATGGGAGGTGATGACGACTCCTCCGGTTCCAATATTCACTCTGCCCTGCCAGCCAAAGTTCGTTCCGCCCAATCTCGGTCCGGTTCCCCCACCGCATCCCCTCGTCGCAGCATTCTCAGCACCTTCCTACGTGATAAGAATGAGTATGTCTCTTCATCCGATGATGTCTCTGACGATTCCTCTACTGGCGCCTTGAGCAAAAACCAACAAAAGCGGTTGGTGCGTCAGCATCGTCGTAGCGAGCGCAGTCGTCTCAGCGAGGAGATGTTCTCCGAGACCGACCATCGCCGCAAGGAGGAGGAGATTGCCAAAGCCGCAGCCGAGGAGACAGCAGATATGAAAGCTCGATATGGCGAACTGCCCTTGATGCAGTCGGCCACTCGATCACGAGAATTGCGGACCCGTATTGATGACATATCTCTTTCCATGGAGGGACAGAAAGTGTTTTTCAGCGCACGGCTGCACGTCATCCGTCGAATGAGTGCCAAACTAGTGTTCCTGGTATTTCGCCAGCAGTTAGGTACCTTCCAGGGTGTTCTACATGAACGGGAGGGGGTCTCGTCTCTCGCCATGATCCAATGGGTAGAGCACCTCAGGGTGGGCTCTTTTGTCACGGTTCGCGGCACTATACAGAAACCTGAGGTTCCAGTGATGGGCTGCTCAATTCATGATGTCGAGCTAGCCGTTGACTCGGTTCACCTCCAGGTTCGCCGCGAGGAACCTGTTCCCTTCAGCGTCTACGAGGCAGAGATTCGGACTACCGAAGAAAACAAGGCCGAGGGCCGCCGCAATCATATTCCTGACCGTACACGTTTGGCCAACCGAATTCTTGACCTGCGAACGGCAACCTCGCAGTCCATCTTCCGTATTCAGTCGGCGACCTGTAATCTTTTCCGGTCTGCCCTCGACGACCGCGAGTTTATCGAAATCCATACCCCGAAGCTACAAGGCGCAGCTACCGAGTCTGGAGCGAGTGTCTTCCAGGTCAACTATTTTGGCCGCCCTGCATTCCTTGCTCAGTCTCCTCAATTGGCGAAACAGATGGCTATTGCGGCAGATTTCGGCCGTGTCTACGAGATTGGCGCCGTTTTCCGTGCCGAAAACTCCAATACTCACCGTCATCTCACAGAATATACTGGATTGGATCTTGAGATGGCTATTGAGGAACACTACCATGAGATGCTTGAGACCCTTGATGCTGTCATCAAAAATATTCTTAAGGGTATCTACACCAAGCACCGCCGGGAGGTTGAGCTTGTCAGGGATCAATTCCCCTCTGAAGATGTTGTATGGCTAGAACAGACGCCAATTATTCGTTTTACCGATGGTATCAAGATGCTGAACGATTCGGGCTGGTTGAATGAAGACGGCGAGCCGCTACCTATGGATGAGGATTTGGGTACCCGTGATGAGATTCGCCTGGGTGAGCTTGTCAAGGAGCAATATGGCACCGATTACTACGTCCTTGACAAATTCCCTCGTGGCGCACGTCCCTTCTATACGATGCCCGATGCTGAAGACGACAAGTACACAAACTCGTTTGACATGTTTATTCGTGGACAGGAGATCGTCTCGGGTGGTCAACGTATCCACGATCCCCACATGCTCGAAGAAAACATGCGTCGTGTGGGCATCAACCCGGATGATATGGAGGAGTATCTTGAGGGCTTCCGCTGGGGCGCCCCGCCTCATGCGGGCGCAGGAGTTGGTCTGGAACGTATCGTGATGCTTATCCTTAAGCTGGGCAACATCCGGCTGACATCAATGTTCCATCGCGACCCCAAGAGTTTGCCAGCGAAGCCTGTCTCTGAACAGCTCCGCCACCCAGAATCGTCGACCATCGAACCGCCGTGGCAACGTGAGCACAAAGCTCGGGTGGCTACTGACCCCAGTGAGCTGCAACCCCTGGAACATCTGGTGGCCAACTACGGCGATGCCACATCAACCTCCTGGTTTGATGACCGCTTTAAGATATGGCGTGATATGGCAACTGGTGCAGCCGTTGCCTACGTGCCTAGCTCTAACAACTACGCAATTATTCCCGGTAACCCGGCCTGCGACCCCAAGCAGTACACTCGCACAATTACACAATTCCTGCAGTGGCTACGCCGCGAGACCAAGTTCAAGCCCGTGTGGATTCTTTGCTCGCCTGAGGTCGAGACTATCCTTGGCGAGCGACTAGGCTGGCGCAGTTTGTCCTGTATCGCTGAAGAGCGTGTTGACCCATCCCGCAACCAGGCCGCTTCTGACGGCGAGATTGCACGCAAGCTTCGTCGCGCCGAAAGCGAGGGCATCAAGCTGGTCTCTATGAACCAAGGCGAGATGGTGCCAGACGATATTCGCCAGAAGATTGACGAGCGTATCAACGAGTGGCTGTCTAACCGCAAGGGCACGCAAGTGCACCTCTCCCAGATCCGCCCATGGTGCGACTCCGAGCACCGTTGGTACTTCTACGCCCTGGACAAGAACGGTGGCGTCTGCGCCTTCGTCGCTTTGGCCATGCTGTCTCCTGCCCACGGCATGCAACTCAAGTACAGCCTTGATTTCCCCGGCGCACCCAATGGTGTTATCGAATACATTCTCACGCATGCGATCCAGACCGCCGCCAAGAGCGGCGTCAGTGGCCTCACATTTGGCGCTGGCGCCACTTCCCAGCTCACTGCTGGCCACAACATGCATGGAACTAAGGTCAAGATGCTAGAGCACACCTATGAAGCCCTTGCTAAGCAATTCCATCTTGTGCGCAAGAGTGAATTCCGTGCTAAGCTCGGCGCCACGGAGGACCCACTGTACATCTCCTACCCGTCCCACGGCCTGGGGTCTAAGGGTATCCGTGCGATCCTGAACTTCTTTGAAGATTAAGATCAAGCTACGTTATTTGTATCAACGGCTGAGCCATTCATGGAGCTACGATTTAACGGGAGTTTTGTGCGATCTTGTTGTTTGATCTAGATGGCAGTGCGTGGGCTTACATTGAATAGACTGGCCTAAGTGCCAATCGGATTCTAGGAGACACATGAAGAGGAAAGAATAGAGAGAGGAGAGGAGGGGGAGAGCTTGTTGATCTACACGTTGTGGTATTAGCTCCCGGCTTTTTTTTTGCTTTTGACTCTTCTCCCTGTTGCCTCTCATACACTACCCATAGCTTTGTTTCGTTTTATTCCCCATTGCTGTTGTTCATCCTGTATCCAGCACCCCTATGACCATGTACCTGCCGCCTCGGCATTTAATTGTTATGCTATCTGAATTTTGCCATTTACAGCTCCATCATCGGGTCATTTTTGCCTGGGTCTATAGTCATATATTGGCTACACAACCTTGCTTTTAGGACTAATGACTATGTAGAGTCTATGTTATAAACCTTGAATATGAGATACACCCATAGCTAAATGAGCCTGCGACCCTCCAGACGGGTGAGATATAGAAGTAGCCGTCACAAACGCCACGTTCGATCTCCACAGAAAAGCCAAGAAATATATCTCACAAGTCCTCTTTATCCAATCTGTGACTACTTGTTTAATCGTACATCTCTAATAAAACACACAAGACCCAAACGATCCTCATTTCTTCTTCACCTCCTCCAAAACACTTTGCCTTCTAGCATCATTCACAACCCTCCCAACCTCCTTCACAGCCCATCGCCCAAGCACCACCGCAAGAACAGTAACAAGTACAATCCACCCAGCGGTCGGCACCAACGAGCGCGGGAAAACATTGAACAAGAAAGGATCAAGAATTAAGTCCACGGCCACAGGTGGAACATTCTGCATGAATGCTTGGTCTGTACTAAAATAATCTGCTGCGGCTTGCACATGCAGGAACAGGACCGAGTCACTGGTTGGTGCAGGGTCGAGCGGATCTTTGCTACCATGCGAACTAGCACCGCGCGGGATGGCATTTGCTTGAAGACTTGTGTCTAGCGTTGCAAGCCGAGCTGCTGAGTATGCGCTCAGGGAAGACATGAGGCTTTCGTCTTCGATTTCTTTTGGGAGGGCGTAGGTGTTGAGAGTGAATGTTGTTGGTTGCTAAGGGGTTGTTAGTTATGTTTGTGTATGACAATAGGTATTATATGTATTAATAAAGAAACACAGATGGAGAGAGGGATGTAGATGATTGGAGGGAAGAAATTGGTGGATCGTCTTACCGTGGCTAACCAGCATACTCGTACTTCATACCGCTGGCCCGGGTTCAAGTTCTCAAGGAAGAACCACGAGTCCGTACCTCCGGGTGCGGCAGTCGATGGGAATGAGGCATTGAGGCGAGTGCGCAACACGGGCCTCTGTGGTGATAGACGCTCTAAACCTAGGTCGTCGAGATCTGGCTCCTCGGAGGGAACGGCTGCTGGTGCTGGTGCAAGGAAGATGGTCTTTTCCACGTTTGCTTGCGCCAATGCTGTGAAGAGAGGGAGTATGAGCCCCAGAGTGGGAATGAGTTTGATATGCATGATGAGAGAGTTGATGCTCTGCTGTACAATATAGGCAGAATTTTAAGTGGAGTGATGTTTTAGAAATGTCTTATTCTCAGCTCATGACGAGATTCAGGTAGTTCAAATAATAGTGCTGGAGTTTGAATTAGCATTGAATGTGCAATACTGAGGGAAGTATATATACAGTACCGAGACGTATGTCTTAGTCTTCGTACTTGGATATAATGGCCGAATGGTGGTTCGAGGGGGTCCTCCGGGAGTGGATCCGAACTGACCGAGTAATTCGATAGCTCCAACACTGACACCGCTGTCAACATCACCCCTTAAATCGATCACCTACAATCTCCTAAATAAACTTGGAAAATCGTTGAATGTTTCCCACATAGCTATTCGATGAAATTTATTCCTATAATTTGTAATACTCATATTCTTTGATCATAAGTTCATCACGTGCCATCACGAGATCACTACGAGGCGGTCAGTAACCGCTGCTCCTCACCGGGAAGGAGCCAATCAAAAGGCCCAACGCGACCCAACGAACGGATCAACAACGAAGTTCCCCCCTGTACAGCACAGACGTCTCCTCCTCCACAACATTTCTTGTCGACTTTGTTTTCCTTTCCATCTTCTCGTCCATTCCTCATTCTTCAGGTACGACTATCCCCCCGCCCCCTTCCATCGTGCATTACCGTGTCAATCTGATCCTAACCGAGTTTCAGACCGCCGCGTTTGTTGTTTGGGTTCCCGTTTTCCCCTCCTGATTTTTTAGCCTAAAAAACATCGACTCGATCACAATGAGAGAGATTATCAGTTTGAACGGTATGTCGACCTCGTCCATCTATTCTGCACGTCAGAATTGATATATTTTCTTCGGAAGCGCTGACATGATCGTTCTCTACAGTCGGCCAGGCCGGTTGCCAGATCGCCAACTCCTGTTGGGAGGTAAATACCCCATTGAAGGACAAATCTTCAGTAAACTGACAGCATCAATTTTCTAGCTTTACTGTCTGGAGCACGGTATCCAGGTATGTTGAAATTCCTATCAAACTCGTGGTGACGCCCAATCTTGACTCGGGCACCCGTACCCCCTATTTTCCTGCCGAGAGGTAAACATCCGCGACTAACATGGATAATAGCCCGATGGATTCCTCACTGAGGAGCGCAAGAAGGCCGACCCCGACCACGGATTCAGCACTTTCTTCTCTGAGACTGGTATGTAAAAACTGATTTTTTTTCAATTGTGTTCCCCGCCTTGATGTGGGAAATTCCAAAGCATGGCTTCCTAACATTCTTTCTCCCCCACTTCATAGGCCAGGGCAAGTACGTTCCCCGTACCATCTACGCCGATCTCGAGCCCAATGTCGTCGATGAGGTCCGCACCGGTACCTACCGCTCCCTTTTCCACCCCGAACAGATGATCACCGGTAAGGAGGATGCTTCCAACAACTACGCCCGTGGTCACTACACCGTGGGTAAGGAGATGATTGATGAGGTCCTTGACCGTGTCCGTCGTGTTGCCGATGCTTGTGCTGGTCTTCAAGGTTTCTTGGTCTTCCACTCCTTCGGTGGTGGTACCGGTTCCGGTTTCGGTGCTCTCCTGATGGAGCGTCTGTCCGTCGATTACGGCAAGAAGTCCAAGCTGGAGTTCTGTGTCTACCCCGCTCCTCAGAACGCTACCGCCGTTGTTGAGCCCTACAACTCCATCCTCACCACTCACACCACTCTGGAGCACTCCGACTGCTCCTTCATGGTCGACAACGAGGCTATCTACGACATCTGCCGCCGTAACCTCGGCATTGAGCGCCCCAGCTACGAGAACCTGAACCGCCTGATTGCTCAGGTTGTTTCTTCCATCACTGCTTCCCTGCGCTTCGACGGTTCCCTCAACGTCGACCTCAACGAGTTCCAGACCAACTTGGTGCCTTACCCCCGTATCCACTTCCCTCTGGTCGCCTACTCTCCCATCATCTCCTCCGACAAGGCCGCCCACGAGGCTCACTCTGTCACCGAGATCACCTCCAACTGCTTCGAGCCCAACAACCAGATGGTCAAGTGTGACCCCCGCAACGGCAAGTACATGGCCACCTGTCTGCTCTACCGTGGTGATGTCGTCCCCAAGGACGCTCACGGTGCCGTCGCCACCCTCAAGACCAAGCGCACCATTCAGTTCGTCGACTGGTGCCCTACTGGTTTCAAGCTCGGTATCTGCTACCAGCCTCCCAAGCAGGTCCCCAACGGCGATCTCGCCGACCTCAGCCGTGCCGTGTAAGTTTTCCCTCTGATTCTTTAATCCACGATCCTAAATTCAACTTTGATACTAATTATGATATAGCTGCATGCTGTCCAACACCACCGCTATCGCCGAGGCCTGGTCCGCTCTCGACCACAAGTTCGATCTCATGTACTCCAAGCGTGCCTTCGTTCACTGGTACGTTGGTGAGGGTATGGAGGAGGGTGAGTTCTCTGAGGCTCGTGAGGATCTCGCTGCTCTTGAGCGTGATTACGAGGAGGTTGCCTCCGACTCCATCGAGGGTGATGAGGAGCTGGAGCCCGAGTACTAGATTAGCCATGTTTTCTGACCGGTCTTTGTGACTCTTGGTTGTTTCACTTCTACGGGTTGGCTTGGGATCAACGCCGGGTCTAGAGGTTCGGTCCTCATGCGTCTATTGGGCTTCTTGCAAATAGAAGGGAACATAAGTTTTGCTGCCAATGATTTTCTGGCTTTGTTGTTCGATATATCTTTAATATCCCTGAAGCAGCGATGAAATCTCCCCTCGTTCCATCACACTTTCGGGTTTCTACATACGTATGTCATTGTTATTACTCTCTCAAGTTGTCTCCCCTTAGGCCTCGTAAAGTGTGCAGATCATACATGAGTAGCTAGCTGGCTTGGCTCTCAAAAGTCCTGAAATGAGAAGTAGTTTATCGTTATTGCATTGATCACTTTTCCTCATACGGACCAATCCGGCCGTAGTATAAATAGCTGGTTGCAAGTAGTCTCAGGGTTCGTAAGGATTGATACACAACATCTGGATAGTACATATAATTGCTGCATCTGTCTCAGGGGAAGTAATACATGTACCACTTTGATTAGGCTAGTATCTGACTGAAACATCTGCCGAGACTTTCAGGGTTATTGTTGATGTTGGCTCCGTTTATAGCAGAGCACGAAGGTTAAAGAAAATGAAGCATACCAAGAGATCAGGCACCTGTTGAATTGATGCAATATATTTGGCAGCATAGAAATTCTCCGATAGAGGAACCTGTCTATACTTTTCATGTTGTGTTATTTGTCCATACGATGGATATATATAGTTCCGACATCCTCTGTAGTATATATTCAGCTTATCATTCGGATCATGCCTCTGGGTACGCCGTACGGAGCAATGTTTTAGATAGTTTCACCGAATTCCTTTAACTTGCTACTGGAAACTTCGATTTCCTCCTTCTCTTTTTTCCCCTCCCTCTTTCTAGCTAGGATACCTTGTGGAAGTAGCTGTCTTTGGTGGATACACGTAGGGGCTCAACTGAGATTTAGAAACATCTTAGTAATAAGATAATCACTTTGAGCCGACTAGTATAATAGCAAACGTATCAATTGGCAGCAAAGATTTACCAATGTCTTTCAATTGTTGCTCTTAGTTAGGAACCCCTTTCATGGACCAAACGTGTTGGGTCCGGGGCGCTAGACGAACTGACCGCCTTAGAGAACCCCAGGAACCTTCCTTACGACATCGACTCCAGCCATTTCCTATCATTCCTCTTGAAGTTGTTTTTCTTCTTTAGAGCTCGAGATTTAGTATCTCGTGTCCTTATTGTTTTCGCCAAATACTGTGCTTTGCCCATGCCTGTCGCATATTCAGACTAAGCTGACAGCATCCCGTATCTCCAACTTGTCCCCTCAAGGCCCCCAACTATTGTGAACTCATTGGAAAGTGGGGAGTCAAGCTCCTCCTAGGACACAGCAATGGCTGATACCGGTAAGTGATACTGAATACTACTTGCCAGACCCAAAATGAATTGCAGGAGAGCTTCGGCGCACTTTAAGGAGATGGCCCGCCGACCTCCGTCATCACTACCCCCTCCCCTTCATACACCCCCGTTCTATATGCGCAAGCGGAGCTGACGGATCACGATCTTCTAGCACAACGACACCCGAACCTCCACCTCACTCCGGAGGAAAAGCGCGTCTTTTTCCAGCTCTTCCAGGCTGCTGATACCACTAACCTCGGCGTCATTACTGGCGAAATCGCCGTTCCATTCTTCGAGAAGACTCACCTATCCCCGGATACTCTCGGCCTGGTATGTGGATATAAAACGGGTCTTCGATCGCAATAATAAGAGGCATGGCTAATTATTGGTCATGTAGATATGGCAAATTGCGGATAAAGAGAACAGGGGTCTCCTGACCCCGTCAGGCTTCGGTATTGTTCTGCGATTAATTGGACATGCCCAGGCTGGCCGTACACCCTCCGACGAGTTGGCTCTGCAAAGTAAGTGACGTTGCCCTCAAAGAAATCAAACTTATGCTGATCCCGCAACTGCTTCATAGGTGGCCCTCTACCACGTTTTGACGGAATTGTGGTGGATACAGCGGCAAGCATCCCGGAATCGGGAACTAAAAGCCCTCCACCTGGAGCGAATGGGCCTATTCGTGTCCCTCCACTCCAGCCGGATGACGCCAACAAATTTGTTCAGCTGTTTGAGAAGTCGGACGTCAAGAATGGGATGATCTCAGGTATGTAGCTCTTCACTGCCTAGAAAGTTCTACTCCATCTAACATGTTCGCCGTTTGATCTATAGGCGAAGTCGCAAAACAGATATTCGAACGCGCCCGGCTTCCAAATGAAGTTTTGGGTCGTATCTGGTTCTTGTCTGACACTAAGCAGCGAGGTGCCTTGGATGCCACAGAGTTTACCATTGCCATGCATCTTCTGACCTCATATAAATCTGGAGCCCTGCGCAACATTCCAGCCACCCTTCCGCCAGGTCTGTACGATGCGGCAGCTCGAAGGGGATCCGCACGGGGGTCGTTTGGGTCGAGACCCAATGTGCCCCCCATCCCAGCCATTCCTCAGCAATTTACTGGCCCCCAGCGGACCGCAAGTCCTATGAACCAAGCCAATCGTATGCCTTTTGGAGGTTCTCTTTCCGCTCAGGCCACTGGAGGTGACTGGTTGATTACCCCACAAGAGAAGGCTCAGTTTGATAGTATTTTTGAGACTGTTGATACAGCCAAGTTGGGGCTGATTACTGGAGACCAAGCTGTTTCTTTCTTCATGAAGGCCCAGCTCCCCGAAGAAACGCTTGCTCAAATTTGGGACCTTGCGGATATCGACGCAGACGGCCAGCTGAGCCGGGACGAATTTGCCGTGGCTATGTACTTAGTGAGGATGCAGCGTAGCGGCAAGGAGCCGTTGCCACAAGTAGTCCCTCCAGCGCTCATCCCGCCCAGCATGCGCCGCCAAGTGCCTGCACCAATGGCAGCCCCCACTCCTCCCCCGGCGCCTGCGCCCGCTGTGCGCTCAGCTGCGGATGATTTGTTCGGCCTCGATACGCCCGCACCGCCATTCGCCCAGCCTCAGATGCCTCAGTCTACTGGAGGTTCCAATAACGCTTTCCAAACCCCAGGCTCGCCTTCTTCTAGAGCATCCCCTCAGACGGCGTCGCACACCTTCAAGCCTTTTGTTCCAACTTCTACCTTTGGCCAGAGCTTGCAGCCACAGATAACTGGTGCATCGGCCGGAACCCCGGCAGGAGTTCGCTCCCCTCCGCCTCCATCAGATGATCTCCTTGGTGACAATGATCCTGAAGAATCGAACAAGTTGACTAATGAGACTACGGAGCTCGCGAACTTGTCCAACCAAATCGGCTCTCTGGCCAAGGAAATGCACACCGTACAAGAGAAGAGGACCACTGCTGAACAAAGTATTACACAGACTTCGCAGCAGAAGCGTGACTTCGAGGCACGTCTTGCACAAGCACGGTCGATGTACGAGCAAGAAGTTACCAATTTCAAGGCACTTGAGGAGCGCCTGAAGTCATCCAAGGCAGAGACACAGAAGCTGCAGCAGCAATATGCATTGCTGGATGGCAGCCGTCAGGATCTGCAAAACCAATATACACAAGTTTCGACAGCCTTGGCTGCGGATGAGCAGGAGAATGCTAGCCTAAAAGAGAAGATCCGCCAGGCTAATGCTGAAGTTGCCCAGCTTAAGCCGGTACTCGAGAAGGCGCGATCTAGTGCGCGCCAACAGAAGGGTCTTGTTGCCATTAACAAAAAGCAATTGGCTACCGTCGAAGGCGAGCGGGACAAGCTCCAGGGTGAAATTGACGATCTGGCTCGTGAGACCCCACAGTATTCTGAGGAGTCTGTGACGCCAGCCGGCAGCGTACCCGAGGTTACAAGCCCTGCTGCCTCTACGGCAAGCCAGAACACAAACCCGTTCTTCCGTCGAACAGGCAGCTCAAGTGATCAGGCACGGTCCCCCGATGTCTCAAATGACCAGCAAAGGGCATTTGAAAGTCTCTTCGGACAGTCATTCGCAGCTGCTCCTGCTGCCGGGCCACCACCCACATCGTTCCGCTCTGAGTCGCCACAAGTTGCGGTCACATCCCCTGTTACGTCTGCTGTCACAACCCCATCAGTCTCTCCGCCCCCTGGTTCTTTGCCTGGCGCATTCCCTGTTGGGCCCTTCTCTGAGCCACCACCTGCGAGCCAGTCCCGACAGCTAACCCCAAACTTCCTGCAGTTCAATGATAGCCAGTCTGTGACTTCATCTACTATGGTCTCGCCTCCCGCTAGTCGATTTGGTGGCCCTGAAGCTCCTGGCTTTGATACGCCTTCTCAGGCGGCCACCAGTGACTTTGGGCCTCAGTCAGTGGCAGAGTCTAGTGACTACAGTCATGCGCCAACCTCCTCAACTCTTGGAGGTACGCCAGCACGGTCTCCATTTGAGGAGGAAGGCCAAGAGACCTCGGCTAAGTTCCCTGAAATCCCAGCCGCAACTGCTCAGCAGCCCGAACCTGCAACATCCCCCATCGCTAAAGAGAGCGAGGTTGAAGCTAGCAAGGACCTAAGCTTTGATGAGCTGTTTGGTAGCAAGGCACACAAACGGTCGGAATCCCAGCAGGGTAACGACTTCGAGGAGGCGTTTGCTTCTATGAAGCCTGTATCTGGAGCTGAGCGGACAAATGGAGCTGCATCGGCTGGTGCATCCGAATTCCCCCCGATCCAAGAGCTACACCATGATGACGATGACGATGAGAGCTCTGACGATGAGGGCGCTTTTGGATTCGATGACAATTTCACGCCTCCCGCACCAGTTGCCACAAAGGAGACCAAGCAGGATTCCCTCGACGCCGCTCAATTGGCTGCTTTCCCTGTCCCGGGAAGCACAAACAAACCCCCGTCTCCCGGGGAACAACAGAGCCCTCCAGAGTATGAAGCCCATAAAGCAGATAACGTTCATCTTCCTTCTCAGTTTAATGGCCTTTTGCCCGAACGCGTCGACCCCACCGTGGCACCGGATGCACCACATTCAGTGGAGCACACCACTGGGGCGCCAGTCGTAAGCAATGAGACTCAAAAAGACTCTATCTCGGGTGCTGCCATCCCCTCCGGTGGAGCGAAGGTGGGAGGACCGGACTTTGAGGCAGCCTTCGCGGGAATGAACCTTGCACCGGCCGCCGAAGCAGATGACGATGATGACGATGAGCCGCTGAGCCAAGAAGCCAAGAACACGACCGACTTTGATTTCTCTTTCGACTCCCCGTCCCAAAAACAGCAGGCTGTCTCCGGTGCCGATGCTAGCCAATCTAGCTCCTCTCAGTTCTTCGCTTTCGATAACAACGTCCATGCATCCGCCGCCCCGCCTGTTGGATCGCCCAACGAGGGAGAGACAAAACCCGCTTCGCATGAATGGGATGCACTCTTTGCGCCTCTTAATAACTCCAAGCCCGATGCCGGCGAAGACTCGAACGGGGCGAAATCCAAGGAGCCTGGATGGGCTCTGAACAACGACACTGGCGATGACCTGATCCTTCAACGGCTGACCGGCATGGGCTTCACACGGGATGAGTCCTTGGATGCCTTGGAGAAGTTTGACTACAATCTTGATAAGGTAGGCTTCGTTTCGCGCTAGGTTTCGTACTCATACTAACTGAAGACCAGGCCGCGGACCACTTGACTTCGAAGACTTGATTTATGACGCCCTCCCTTTTCTCACTGCACATATCTCCTACATACTCTTTGTTTTTGCGCCTATGTCTGTCATTCCTTCATGGAAGCTCTGGGCTTGATGACCAATCTATCAGTGGCCTCCTTTGCATCGATGTTTCCTCCGTTTGTCAAGCGCTGTGTATATCGTTTCCTTTCATTTTCTTTCCTTATGTTGCGACCGCATTGGTCTCCTATGGATCCGGCTCCTTGCCCAATGCCATTGGACCGGAACTAAGGATCTTGGTGTGTTTGTTGTCTCTTTGCCTGTGTAGTGTAGTTTACAATAATTCATAATCGAGTTAAATATTCTCATCGATCTTATCAATCACACGTATACAACGGATTTCAGGCCAACCTAGAGCTTGACGTATACTAAAGTCAGGTAGCTCTCCAAAAAGGAAAGCTCCCTTTGGGAGGGAGATCTATTGTAGTTAGCTTGTATTATTTGGCCTAGAATGCATTTTCTATCAAGTTTCTATACTATCTGTATCATTTGATGCGATCATAAATCGCGCTGCTCTTTAGCTCTCGAAACCCACGTCCATAGTTTCCGGTCTGCAATGAACATCTTCGCATTCTTAAAACGATTTAAATGCGGTTTATAGCGGAACCCCCAATTCGAAACCATAGTGAGATTTCGCGCTATAGTGAAACCTATGGCATTCCCAAAATAATCCTTCTCCCATTTCTGGACCTCAGAAAAGGGCCTGTCTTCTGCATGCACTTCTTCGTATAGTCGCACATAATGCGGTAAAAGTCTCCGTGAGGTTATAAAAGTCTCAAGATCACAGTCAGAATGAACTGTATTCCAAAGGGTGCGGAAAAGTCGCAAATCATCCGTCGAATCAAAGGTAAGAAGTCTGATAAGAGCCCAGGAAAACTCGCTATCCTCTAGAATGGTGAGTTCGTCGGAGGAAAGAAACGGCTGCCTTTTGCTAAGAGAATTTGGGCGAGATGCCGACTTATAACCTTCTCTAAAGGCCTTGGTAAGATCCTCGCTAAGTGCATGTCGGGATGGTGGGAGCCCAGGAGGAGCTAATAAGACCGCAAGCGGGACGGAAGAACAAAATGACCAATCGATTATTGATGTGATGTTGAAATCATCGTCAATGAAGATGTTGTTGACGCTTAAATCGGGGTGGTGGAGAGGAAAAGGATCCGGTAACGTGTGTGTCGGATGGCTATTTGTCCGCTCTGCAATGATATCTTTGATGGCATCCGCTACAAGGATGTAGTCCAACCGATTCTCTGCGGAATCAATCTTATCCCCGAGGGCCTTAAAGCCGTTCCATAGATCAGAGGCATCCCGGTGGGCAGCATCATTTTCGTAGTCCTCGCGAGAAGGTATGGGAGCAACGAAGCAGTGGGGTCTAAGCGGGAGAGACTCTGCATGATGTATCATGGCAGTTGTGAGACTATCGTAGAACTCAGACTCTGTAGCAAAAGGGCCACGAGGAATCTCGTCTAAAGAATAACGTTGGTGGAGAACATGACCCCGAGACATGCATTGCCCTATTTTGATATCACCATCTTCTTCGAAAAGCGAGCCAATGCGGTCGAAACGAACTTGAGCAAGATTCCACGTAATTTGACCTAATTGGGACATGACTTTCGCTTTATCGACTGAACTTAGACGGTCTGTTGAAGGATTGCTTGTCCAGACATTTCTAAGAGGCCATCCTTGCGCTTTGCTCATCAAAATATATGCAACGCCGATTGGATTGTTGGAGGATGCACTATCAAGTATTAGAGGATAGACCTAAACCGTCCTGTTATATTATTCTACCTATATGAGTAAACCTTTGGGATGGGAATGTCCGTAACTTGTTTGAGGTGCTTTAGTGTTATAGCTTCACTCGCAAGAAGTTTCCCGCTCAATTCACTAGGAAATTGGCCATAATCAGATCTAGGTGACCGCATGATCCATTCAACACCGTCCTCAAATTGGACAGTTACTGCCCAATTGAAACTACCTTCCATTGGCTCTTGGGTTGGGTCACAGGAGCAAGGTATCTCGTTCCGGGATGCAGTGGCCATTTTGCAAAGTGCGCCAGTATTGAATGTGGAATGGCGGAAAATCACACTGCGTTGCGTATCATCACTCATGGTATGATTGTGTGGTATCCTTCAGAACTTCCAAGGTCTCGAGCAGTCCTCCTCTGCATAGAACAAGACAAGTGAAGAACCAAATGTGTAAATTGTTTGGACTAGAAAGGTTCCACTTGGATGAGTTCAATAGCCAAGGTAATGCAAAATCCTAGAAGACAGAAGACAGAAGACGTCTAGATGGCTCGCCCCTTTGTGAATGGACATGTCAGTTATTGCACGTGATTAATGTACATAATGTATCAGATTTTAGCCTAATCAGGGCATAAGTAATGTAAAAGTAATATATGTAACTACGAGGTTGACTCCGTTTTCACTGTTGAATTCTGTGCCAACGAGAATAAGAAAAGTCGGTTTATGCAAACACTCTTAACGTCTTTCGAGGTGCCTTTCTAGATGTCTTTCTAGATGTCTTTCTTCCTTCAGGTTTATAGTTAGAAAGGCGATAAAAAAGAGCCTAACCCGTATAGAAACATTCCTATGTATAACCAGGATTTGAGTGGGATCCTCAACACTATGTAACCACATACGAGGTCATCGTATCCTATGTCGAAGTCCCAGAGATCATAAACATAGAATTTGTTGTAAACCCGAGAGTCGCTGCTGGACTTCGAATTTCAAGCATCTCATATCATCTCTGATAGAAGTATCGCTGGATTGCATGACGGCTTCATCTGATATAGCCATCGAATCTTGCCATGAGACAGACATAGAGTCCTCATTAGATAGATATAAATCTATCGCCTGGTTCTGTCGCTCGGAGAGGTACGAACATATCTGCACAATAGAGACAAGTCGAATATCACCCAGTGCTGCCCTATCCGCCTGATTGTTTATCTTTGCATCATGCTCAAGAACATCTAAAACTGATATATAAACATTCATGAGTGAGGAATGACAGCTGATACATAGATGACGGATGACGTTGTTGAATGGATTGGGTTCCATAGACGATGGCATAGCTCCGGCATTCGGATGTAGATCTCGGAGAATTTCTAGCATAAAATGCGAGGCCGAGAACAGGTAGTAAAGGATACCACCAGGTGTTTTCATATCATGTTCCTGTGTGGGTCGGGCATTTGGGCATCGTGTCGACTCAAATGAACTTATGCCAGTGGAGCCGTGGGACAGTCACGAGGCAACCGAATCAAAAGCAGTAGCATCTATGAGCGGTTTACTACTGATGCAAGCTTGTTCTTGTCCGGATTGAACTGAGGATCGTGAGGGACTCGCCAGCTCTTCGGCTAAGCGACACAATCTCGAAAGACGAATGCTGAGTTGGGAAAGTTGTCCAATGATCACGTCGGGATCAGTTCTGCTGCTGCTAGCTTCACTGACACTGCCTCGTGCATCAGTATGTTGGGACTCGTCACGATCAGGCGATGCCTGCACTGGAACGGGACCAGCCCATCCAGGGTCCGGGTCATCGGCCGTATCCTTCGGTGAGAGCTGCCAGTCCATGAGAAGGCCCGGGATACCGGATATACATGAAGGCTTGATAGAACCTATGGTCGATTGACCGCCAGGAGATGCGGGTGGAGGTAAGGCTAACGGTTGAAGTGGAGTTGATGGTGGATCACAATCTGTGTCGATAGGCGTGTACACGCTCGGTCGGCCCTTGGGAAGGGAGAAGCTATAGATGCATTGTACATGTTTTCGCTGGCAGCGTATGCATGCACCTGTGTTTTCGATACTGGTACGTGCACATCGTAGCTTCTGACTATGACAGCGGTCGCACGAGTGACGCATCGGTGTCTCCACCGCCATTTGGCGCGGCATTATTTAATTGAAGGAAAAGACAGGTCAAAGTCTCTAATAGCAGAGAACGGACCCCTTCTAGGTTGAGGTTTTGCGCAATCCGTTATTGAATGTGTGAGATTTTTATTCCGCGGGGCAATGCGAGGGGTTGCGGGATAGCAAAGACTTAACGTTCACATGAATATCGTTACCAATCACGCTTGGGGCTAAGAAAAAAAGAAAAAGTCAGAGGATGATCGACAAGTAGATAAGTTTTATAAAATATATTTCCATGCTTCAAAAATATGTCAACTAAAATAGAAACCATATTGGACTTCCCTTGAAAGATCGAATAATACAATGCTCAATGCTTGAACAGCTTTCAAATAACCATCACCACCTTATTCCTCAAATAATGAGGGTACATACCCGGGAAATAATAGCTGGACCTCTGCAAAGCCCATAAAGTCCAAAATCCCAACCCAACCCATTAATGGGTTAGGTTTTGGGCCTATTGAGACCCCTCGGGGGCCTCGCCGGTATACCCCTAGACGATAGGGCGTACTTCGCGCTATAGCTATATAGCAAGCTGCCATCTTATACATAAGACCCTATTCTTATTTCCTACCTTTAATCTTGTTTTTGCTACTACTATATCTTTAATATATGGTTCTAACTTACGTATGAATATTCCCCTCGAAGCTCCACTGACTCTAGAACTTTGTCAAGGCAATAGATGCAATGGTCTTGAACAACTTCCCAGATAGCAGCTTGATAGTATAGGGTAGGATGATTGAGGCTAAACACCTTGCTGCAAAGGCTACATTTCAAGATGTCCCAATTGCACTTGATACAATTTATTTAGTGTCTATGTGTCCTTTTCTTGTGCTTAGATTATTACTCTTCCCTTTTGTGGACATCATGAAGCACGATTAATCAGGAAATGAGCGGCTTGATCGTAATTTCGCTCCTGAAATCGTGCTTGGATGATTGCCTCTTACCGTCGAAACGGCGTTTGTGTCTAACCGGATCTAATGGGAAATTATCTGGGACTTCCTGTCTCGTCATGATAAAGGGCAAAGTCGTTATTATATAAGATTCCATATCCTCCGCTGCTCTAGATTCCCCTTCCAAATTCAGCTCGACTAAATATCTCTCCGGGACTTTTTGCTGAAACAAAACCTGAGCAAAATCTTCGTAGGTTATCAAGTCCTTCCGTCTTCAACGAGGCAATCCCCCACAAATGTGGTACTAGGCAAAGTATAAAATGAGAATCCTTCATATTCTCGATTCTTTCAAATTGCGGCTCACAATCAAAAGTGAGTAATTCGGGATGGGCTTTATCTTCACAATAGACTGCCCAAACTGACTCGTAATGACATAAAAGCCTGCCTCGACGAATATGCCAGCAGAGGTCAGAGTTTGGGCAGACGGTTTCCAGAAAAGGAAAAATGGAGTTCAAGGTCGGCATCGAAAAGGCTAGCATAGTCAGCAATCAACATCTAATATCTTAGAACGGATCAACAAAACCGACCATCTGGGCGATAGGAGACTTTCAGCATAATTAACTCTAACAATTCCTCCTCTTTATTTAGAGATTGCCAGAGTGCGTTGTCAACAGAAGAAGTGTGTTTAGAGTCGATACCGGCAACCGAAGCTTTACTGTTGAAATGTATGAGATGGGAACGAAGATCTCGCGAGGCGGCTCTGAAAGTATGTTAGTGACGATACAAATGAAGAAGTCTCCTTTCTTACCGATCGAGGATATGCCAAAGGACACGTTCGCGTTCACCCTCTGATATACGGCTTAAAGGTCGAGGTCTCCCGCCATTTACCCGAAAAGGTTGCTTCATAGAGAAAGTGTACGATTCTGAGAAGTCATATAGAACCGTATCGTAGAAATCATCGGGGAGTCGAAAGTGGTAATCGCGAATGTCGCCATGGGTTATTCCAATTCGATGTAAAGCATCCAGGCGACGAAGTCGGTCTTTTAGTAAAGAATGATACCACTCTTGCTCGAATGGGCTTAGAAGAATCACTCCAGGAGTGGTACAAAACCTTTCAGAGAGAGTTCTTAGGATAGTTAAGAAGCTTTCAGAATAGGAATTGACAACTTCACTAAGAACACGTCGAGAACACAAGTCCGGTTTTATTGCCTCTACCACAACCGCTCGTTCATTATAATACCCAGAAGAAAATCGAGATTTTGGTATATCGGTGATCACTCCATGGAATTGCGGGAAATAGATTCTTTCACGCGCGGGACAGCATAGGTCAATATGGCTGTATGCCCGAGCCTCCCGATAGAATCTATCGAACTCGTACACAGCATCATTTATCGTTTCGGGAGTCAGTGGTAGTCCGACACGATGAAGCTGTATCTTAGCATCTTGCTTAGAATAGCAAGGAAACTAGTATATGATTAATCGGAGCACGCGTATAATGATTGTCTCCACTTACGACTTTGGCGATATATTTTCTGTGTCCCCTGATGCGAAGCCAAAACACCTGTATAGTGTTCGCATCCGAGGGTCTTTGTTTGTCGGCCTTGGCTCCTAGTATCCAATTGTCGTCTTCAGGATAGAAAGGTCGGAATATTTGGCCCTCATGTTCACTTGTTTTCAGTATGTCTGGACGACTGCCAGAGAAAAATAGGTTCATCCAAGTATCTCCTTCCTCCATGATAGGCGATCTGGAGATAGGATGTAGAGAAGATCCTGCACTCACTTTGAAGCTGGTTGTAGAAATAATTAAGACGAGAATATGTTGAAGTCGATTGTAAAGCCGCCTCCCGAAATTATTGTCATGTGAGATAGTCTAACTAGTTATTTATGTTATCCTTGTATCATGTTGGGCACGCATTCTTAACTGTCAGCCGGAATTACCCTTTACCCGTACACTCTTTTAGTCATTCACTTCTTGATTATAAGAACTACACACCAAACATCAGCCAGCACATGCTTTGCAGCTGTAAAGAGCGGTCAGCCTTTCACGTACAGACCTCATGCATTAGACCTGGGCTTCATGCATAAGATTGAGTCAACGATCATCTGTTGATCATTGAAGGTTACCTGATATCGAAATAAGAGCTGGCTGAAAGGTGGACTTGATGTAACAACAATAGCCATGCTACAATTGATCGGCAGCCTGGTAGAGGTGTTCTATGCGCATGGCTGTCTGAGATATATACATAACTAGAGGGCCTCAATGGTTATTATGTAACCAATGGCCAACAGATGATTAGTGTAGGTTGATTCAATCTTATGCATGAAGGCATTCATCAGGCGGAATTGGCGGCGATATAAACAAATCCCGGACCAAGGATTCGCCTTTATCCTTGAGTGGTGTATTGAGGCTATCGGATCTCGAGAATAAAGTGCAAGGGGCCGTTTCCGGCACGCTAGCGTTATTGTTGAAGATTATTTTTGAGGCCGGGTGTTGATAGATCAACATTTGTTTTGTACAAGACCATTTTAGTGGTGTCAAATTTGAGTAGATAAGCTAAAAACGCGTTGATTTATATAGTTTAGGCTATCTGTTCGTCCTATTCAAGCCATCGCCACAATATCCTCCTTTCCGTTGCTGTGGATCTTCTTCCAGGGAAGAATCAAGCTCAGTACGAAAGCAGTTCCAAACATTGCAATAGAAACCGCGAATGCAGCCTTGATACCTTGCATATACGCAAGTATGATACCGGGGATTTCTTCCGCAGGGAAGATGGTTCGAAGTTCAGTGGAACCTGTAGCGTAAACAGCCAGCGGATCGACTCCTGGGGCAGTCAAGGGCAAAGTTGCGATAAGCCTGTTGACGAAAGCAGATTGGGCCGCTGAGATACTGAAAGCACCCCCAAGTGTTTGAAAGACTGCGCCCATGTTAGCTTTGCATATAACTAGACGTGGCAATAGAAGGAATATCTTACAATAAACGATTGCGGTGACAGTGGAGATATCTTCAGCATCGACCTTCGCGTGAACAATATTGAGACAGTTCTGATATGGAAATGCAATGGCTGCTCCCGCAAGAATTTGATAACCGATCCACTTCGCGGTCGAAGTATGGATATCCATTGTGTAGAAAAGGCCGCTCGCGACTGTCGCAACGGCCGCTCCTAGAGCCATTCCTGGCGTCGGACGACCAGTGATAGTGACGATGATGCCGCCGGCGAGAACAAAAATCCCGATAGCAATCACCATGGGTAGATTGTCCACACCGGACTGAATGGGATCGGCTCCTTTAACACTCTGGAAGTATTGAGGGAGGTAGTAAAGAAGTAAAAAGAACGAGCCAGCGAAGAAGAACTGGTAAAGGGATGCGGCCCAGATAGCCCGCTCCTTCAATAGTCTCGGCACCAGCATCGCATATTCACCCTGGTAATATTCCCAGGCAACCATAGTCAAGGCAATTACGACAAAGCCAACAAGCAGCCCTATCACTTCGCTGCTTCTCCAAGCGTATGTTGTACCTGCGTACTGCAGCGCAAGGATGAAGCAAATAATGCATGCCATCGCAAGGACGATGCCCACTGGATCGATCTGTAGGAACTTCTCTTTCCAGGTAGCCTTTTGGACCTTGACGGCACTTGGAAGATGGAAAAAGAACAAGATGATGCCGGCGACCACACCACCGATTGGAAGGTTGATATAGAAACACCAGCGCCAGGTCACTTTGTCCGAAAACACACCGCCGAGAAGTGGTCCAGCGACGGCGGCGACAGCATAAGTGATCCCAATTAATCCCATGAGAGTCGGTCGCTTTCTAGGCTCAGCGCAGAAGGCAATAATGGTAGTTCCGCCGGTCGCGATTCCAGCGCCGCCGACGCCGGATATGGCCCGGCCAACAATTAGAGCGTTGGAGTTCGGTGCAACACCACATATGAGACTGCCGAGTTCAAATAGGAAGAGTGTCACGAGGAAGGTCGATTTCAAAGGGAAGAATTTGTATGCTTTGCCCCAGGAGGATTGGAAACCACCGAGACACATGAAGTATGCTGATCCATACCAAGAGACCTCTGAAAGCCCGTGGAATTCATCTGTGATTTTTGGAATGGCGGTTCCAACGATGGTCTATCAAATGTTAGAAGCTAGTAAGTAGAGATGAGAGATTGTAAGAGTACTCGCCTGGTCCAGAGCGATTAGGAAGACTGCCATCATGACCGACCCAACAAGGAGCCACAGGGTCAACCCCATGGGATATTCATCTTTAGTAGAAACCTCATTAGAGATGATGGGTTCACTGTCATCTTTCTCGTTTCTACTTAATTCCGACATTGTGTCTGCAAGAAAACGAATGTCCTCTGTGAATGTTGTGAAAGCACGCTGGTGAGGCTTTAGCACTTGTGAGGGAGCCTCCTCTTATATCCAAGAAACCAAAACCAGCACCTGACGACATGATACAAATGACCTACATGGTATTCTGATGAGGTTAGGGCTTCGGGACAACATTAAGCAGTTCTTCGGTGTATTATTCAGCTTTGGTCGATGCTGATTGGCTGTAGGGTAGTTAGTTATGCCGATTCAGCAAAAAGATCCCTGCAACCCCAATGCACAACGACATCACACTGGCTAAACCGGCCAATTATTTTACCGCGTGGCACCAATTCGTAAGGCGACCCTGATGGCCTCGCAAAATTCTCGGGAAGGTTATTTATAACAAGCGTGTATCGCATTGCAGTGCCGAGCGCCTACCGAGTCTTTTAAGGTTCACCAGTTGAACCCTTAAAATTGTGATATCGACCTTGATTCCCTCGGGAATTTTTCGGGAATGCATTTTTAGCAAGCGTGTAATCATAAGCAGAAGCTTCCGCCGTTTATATGGCTTGTATACTTCGGTAACGAGATTGGGCTTAGTTAATCTAAAAGTCACCGTGGATCTTCCCCCGGACTTCCACGGTTGTTTTGAGATGATATTACCCCGTACTGCGATAGGCCGAGCTCCCAACCCTCGGAGTTTATCCTTTAATTTGTTTGTCTCGCGCGATCTCTCGATGAAGACAGTACAAAGAACCTATTGTTTTATTAAGTTTTAGGGACGTACCTTTTCCGCCTATCGCGCTGGGGATTGCCAAGAGTTCCTTTCGAGAATCCTCCACCGTACGCGCATATATATGGAGGAAAAGTGTCCCATGGACGCTCCTTCCAGTCCAAAACCCTGCCAACCAGTCAGTGTGGATTCTAAGGTGATCCTCTAGCGAGGCAGATCGAAAACTGCTTCGATAATGCGTACTTCGTGAGGTCTATATTCGAAGATCTAAAGGGTCTATTTATAGGTAAGTTATTCCTGCTAGTCGCTATTTAACTTTTCTAATATACTATAAACTCTATTTTAGCCCTGAAACCAGGATTTTATATAATATTGTAAAGCAGTATTAAATTACCTTTTATATCGCAGCTGAAGGGGAATTCTCTGGGTCGTAGCATTTGTGAGATACAATCATTTTCATATGGAGTAGCTAAAATCGCCCACTATGCTCAGCCTCATTTCAGTGATGCAGCCCATTTGTCGCAGCAAAGAATGAGTTTAGGCAGTTATAAAAGGATCAAGGTTATTACCCCGAGGTCTCATGTTGGCTATCCACTTGGGTATGTGTTAACTCTATATAGAGAAGGCGTCAAGGGTCATAACAAACTTTAACCCACAGCCCGTGTTCACGATTAAAGCGGGGATAGGTAGACGAACGAGTAGACCTAGGGTTCAAACACTTTTTCGGGTTTCAGTTTTTATCCTAGGCAACCACCTTTATCGTTGGAAGGAAGCAGGCCGAAGTGGCCCTCATCTGACGATAGTGGATCTGCACAGGGTAATCGTCATACGCCAATGAGGAAATTTACTTTTCTTGTAGGAGAAGGCAGGTACTTCTAGGGCTGAAAGGCCACGTGAATATATACAAGTTTCAAATTTGAATTGAGTTTTTTTCCCCCGGGAAAATTTCCGAAAATTTCCAGGCAACTTAATTCCTTAATTCCCCGTATATTCATGAAATAAAGTAAGCAGTAAGCAGTAAGTATAGTATTCTAGTAAGGAGTTATTCTGTTGCCTAAATATGAGAATATGACCCTGAATAGTAAAATATCCACTTCTTAAGCTTTTTACTACTATGTTCATATAAAGCTTGGCTTTTTCAAATGTTTCCATTGGCATATTATTTTAGTAAGACAAAGACAGAATCAAGGTGTAACTGAATGGGGCTGAGTCCTTGTCTTCCTTCCTCTTTTATGCTCCTTTCTGACAACACTCCATTCTGAACACAGCATTGCTTCATTCCTTACTTTATTAAACATCTCCCTCTTTTGTCACTTCCTCTTTGCAAATACATTCGCTTGTCATGATCCATACACGACACCCTCACCCGACTCCTCTGGGCACAAAGGACCTAGGTCCAATTTCCATCTTGGCCCCATTTTCAGCCTTGATCATCTCCATCATCTTGACGATATGCTTTCTCATTCGCTTCTACATCCTCGAAGGATTCCTCATCCGTCGTCTCTATGGCCCCATCTACACGCGGATGAGCGAGCTGAATCGTCGAGGCTTCATTAACCACCACATCGCTGGAGTCACCAAAGTTATCATTTTGATCGTTGCCGCATACCCCTTTATCAGTGTCGCTTTCTTCAGAGGGCCATCATTCAGCACGCCCTATGTCCATGGCTCAGTGGTGACACTTGGGGACATCCTGGTGATTGTAGCCCAAATGCTGATCGGTATATACATTTTCGAGTTGATCTACCGTGTGAAGTTGTCACCCGTCGCTGTGATGCATCACGTCGGAACAATCATCATTGGCCAAGTGGCTATCGCGATCACTCTGCCACCGTTACGCGAACCCGATGCCTACCTCGAGTTCGTTCTCTGCTTAGTCTGGGGTAAGAATGGAACTCTGATCTAGCGACGAAAGGAAATGCAAAAGTACTAATAAAATTGCGGTCTAGGTGCATTCGACGTTGTCTTCGAGCTGTTCCCCCATGTTGCCATAGTCCTCTATCGGATCTTCCCCGACCGTCACCGATTCCTTGGCAATGTTTTCCTCTTCTCGTGTTGCTCGACCGCATTGGGCACAGTCGCCGAGACCATTGTGATGATGTGGCTATTTTCAACCTCGTGGGACCGGTGGCGGCTTGCCTTCAAGATCGTCACCCCGATCCTGCATGCGGCGTTCTCTGCGGCACAAATCCATGGAAGTATTGTCTTCTGGCGGATGTACTGCCGACAGAAGCGCTTTCAGGCAGAGGACGATGTCGAAGCGAGAGAACCAAATACTAAGCATGAGGGTGAGGACTCAGTACATCGTCAATCCGAAAGTCAGGGTGGGCGGAGTGTGGAGTGGGAGGGCGATCTTGGCTTGATCACTATAAAATCGGAGGTCCCCCTTGTTGATGCCGTTGAGAGATCACGTTAGTCCATTTATATATTTGGATTATCTAGGACGGTGTATAATATACGAATACTTCTTTCACTCTTTTCCGAAGCAATACTACATCGAATTTTCGCCTTTTTTTGCTAAATTATCCCCTTTTCGCTTAAGCTTATGTTTTAACACACCCCTACGCCTGTAGCTTGTATAAAGATCCAAGTAACTTACCCTCTGACAGACTTGGTAAACCAATCTACAAAGATGAGACTCATCTTCCTCGCCGGACTTGTTTTCCTCCTCTTTGGGCCCCTGGCCTTTCTTCTGCTGCACAGAAGGCACCAAATACTAGATCACAGTATAGCGTTATTAGTGTCTGTTGGCCATGGGAGTTTTGTTCTTCGGCTGTCCATTGGTTAGTATCTATCAACACACTGTCTGGTCACTTAGCGTAGATTTACTGTACCAAGGTTTGTTGGCTGCATTTCTAGCAGGTTCTTTGGGCGAATATATGCCCTAATGATGGGATGTGAGAAGATGAAATCCTGCGTGAATATAAAGCAGATTACGCTTCTGCCCTGTATCGTATAATAATAAGATGATTTTCTTTTTAGCTACATTAGAATAGTCTTTATATACGGTCTTACAATGTCATCTCGGTGGTCTTCTCGGCTATTTCCTTTGGATGCCTTGTCAGTTTTATAGATCAATTGCCAAAAATGCTTAATTTAAGAAATGGATTCATGGGATTATAACCTTTGATTGACACTGTCATATAACCCCAACCCTGACGTTGACGGAAGGCTACATGGCATTCTAAGACATGTGCAGCCAAGACCAAACAGCCACTGATAAAATGCCACGCAATGTGAGGTACACCTCACAGTTCTATATGGTGGCCCACCAACCGTGCCAATGTCCTAGAACTGGACCCGGAGCTCATCCCAAGCCCAGCGGGCGGACGATTGGGTCCCGCCACTACAGTTTGTCGGTCCTAGGGCCGACCCCCGCCTCCCTCGCCAGAACTATGACTCTGGCGTCTAAGAAAACGTCAACAAGGCCCTTAGGGGCAAGGACAAAGAGTCAGGTAGTAGGCAAGGGTGCGGTGTCGTGGCTGGGGTAGTCGGAGTGGTTCTGTTATACATACGATGCCTTCTACCACCTCAGCCATAGCACCAGCAAGAGGAGGAAAATAGGAGAAAGGGTAACGTTGCTATTACTTTATGTTTCACCCTCCTACCCCGGAACTGACCGGAATGGTGGATCCGCTAATCCTTTTCCTCGTGTATGCCGGAACACCCTACTGCTTAGTACACATAGATGTAGTATGGTTTTGGTCTTGGTCTTGTGTCGGGTTTGGGTTATATGCGAGGAAAGGGTTAGCGGATCTATTATCTGGGTCGGTTCCAGAGTAGGTGATTGAAATAAAAACCAACAGCAATGTGATCCTTTCTTCTTTTTTCCTCCTCTTACTAGTGCCATGGCCGAGGTGGTGGAAGGCATCGGCTATATAACACTACCCCGACCACCTCAGCCACGGCACCACATCCTTTTCACTTTAAACGAGGTAAAACCTTCAATAGATCGAAGGATTTATGAGAATAATCTGAAGCTGTTCTGATACCGTCGAGTCCTATCAATTGAACCATTGAGTCTGATAGATTGATGACGTATTCCAACCAATCAAAATGAAATCATCTTTAGAGTTAATCCCCGCCTTTCACCATGACTGGTGGGTTGTTCTTTGATAGCTGACCTTATTTCGACCTCATCTCTACGATAGTGCGATATATTCCATTCTAGTCTGAAAACTATGCGAAATATCAAAGAGAACATGAGATTTCTTTCCATTGGCTTTGGAGTGAATTAACTTTTTGGGCTGTTCCTTCCTCTTTGAACAAGACTTCCTGTCAAAAGCATTCTGTAAAAGACAGAAAACAATCAAATCAAATAAAAGAATGATGCAGGGCAGGTACACTATTCAGTTAGTCCTAGTTTCTTTATACTTTCCATTCAGATCTTCTGTTTGGAGTGCTTGTGCCTTTCTATCACCCAGCTTCTGCAGGTGAGACAATTCTAGCACGTTCATGGAACGTACGTAGTTAGCTCGCTACATCAAATCCTGGTTTAATCCACGCCTTATAGAGCAATGATTGGTTTCATGGTAGACCCTTTAGTGGCCAGGCTGGAAGAACCTTCTGAAAGTTAGGGCTTGGAGATACCCCCGGCTGCGGGTCCATCCATGGGTGTTGACATGGATATTCAAGTGAACAAGATCAGCAAGATCCCGTAGGCAATCTACATGCATACATATAGTAATCTTGAAAGGTCAGATATATCTAAATAAGTGAATTCGTGTTGACTTGCTTAACTCAACGTACCAATTTCCTCCCCACGTACTGCGAAAACCATATTGTTAAATATTCACTTCCATGCTCCACATGAACTCTTAGGAGTTCTATGTTTGCAAAGGTACTCCTGGGTAAATACTTCCTTCAAGTTACTATATCCGAATGCATGCTCGTCGTTGCCTAGTGTCAATGTTCTGTGACGAGAATTCCAATTCTCGAGTCGATGTCAGCCAAATAAGGGAATAGGCACGCTCATTTAACGCAGCTGCGCTGCCTACCAAGGCTGCGGCGACTGCTCAATTGTGCAGAATGTGCAACTTGCTGCAGAATAATTGTCGGATAGTACTGTGCAGGCTTCGAGGCATTGTGGTGGCTGCCACAATCACAAGTCCAAAACTGTTACTATGTCAAAAGCCCAGCAGAGAGCATACAATAGAGGAAAGGAATCATAATAATCAGTGATAAAATTAGGCAGGATCTGTTAGTCACAGTACAACGTCCGATAAGAATAGAACGAGGACCTCAAGCCCACGGGTGAAGTCACCTCTGTTGAAAAACACCTGCACTTCTTCATCTCCTTTCCTTTCAATTTCCTCCTCAATGTCATAAAATCATGAAAATGCATCCATTAGAACCATGGTCACATTCATCATCATCGTTCCATCGTCATTCATTGCAGTGAACGGGGGTTCCCGAGCAACCCCTAGCTGCACTTTTCATGCTTCTCATGGAGCTTGGTCAGTCGCTGCATGTTGAGACCTAATATCGGTTAGTTTCTCGTGCCAAAGATGCAAGAAAATTCAAGCCTCGCTAACTTACCGATGTCTTCCCAGGAGCGCTCTCTATCCCCCTTACGCGGACCTTTTCCGTGCATCAGGTTGTCGAAACGTTGGGAATTATGCATCACAAGGTAAGCCAGTGCGTTCACACATGACACTCCGAAGGAAAGAACCCACACACGGACGACAGTTGGCCAGGATGTGGCTTGACCAAAGGCACCATATGCGGCCATCAGGGTTGCAGTCAGATTGACAGCAAACACCGCAGCGACGAGGTAAAGCGATGGGCGATTAGCCCAGGAAAATCCGTTATCAGTACCAGCTCCACTGACGCGGGTTATCAGAATTAACCAGCTCTGGGTCAGAGCAATCTCAAGGAACAGGACCTCATCTCGCGAACCCCAGCCTTCGATAACACCACCGTTCTTGCCTTGCAACAGCATAGTGCCCAGGGTCACCCATGTGCCGGCTGCCAGAATGAACCCCAAGACAATTGATTCTCCCCAGAGTCTGGGCTGGTTCCATTTGACAGGAGACTGAGAATAAGATGCATTGTCATAAGCAATGGCCAAGGTCGCAACGTCGGCAAAGATGGCAAGGAGGACAATAAGGCGGAGGTCAAGGGTCTCATTCTTGATCACCATCCAGAGCCCTAAGAAGAGTTCCAGGTGAATGGACAAAGCAATTCGGAACGCAACATATGAGTACACACGGTGGAAGATTTGGCGAGCGATCTTGATGGCCTCGATAATGGTGGACAAGCCAGGTTCCAAGAAGACAATATCAGCAGCAGAGCGGGCCGCATCGGATGCGCCCTCGACTGCAATACCCGTGTCTGCCTTCTTCAGAGAAGGAGCATCGTTCACACCGTCGCCAGTCATTGCCACCAGATAGCCGCGTCGCTGAAGGATCTCTACCACACTGTACTTGTGCTGTGGGTACACTTCTGCGAACCCGTCAGCGGCCTCGACAAAGTCATTCACCTCCGAGC
Organism: Penicillium griseofulvum; assembly: GCF_001561935.1. Lineage (NCBI taxonomy): Eukaryota > Fungi > Ascomycota > Eurotiomycetes > Eurotiales > Aspergillaceae > Penicillium > Penicillium griseofulvum. Next base: position 530,882 of record NW_024467419.1, read on the forward strand.
CAGACATAGAGCCGGCGCCGGTGAGACCAAGTCGTTCAGCGTTGTAGATATTCGTTCCAAGTCCGAGTCTACGCGCCGTCTCGCGCGCAATGGCAACCGCATCTCCGGTGAGCATCTTGACAGATAGTCCCAGCTCTTGGGCCTCGGCCACTGTCTTAGCAGTGTCGTGGCGTGGGGGGTCCAAGCATGGCATGATTCCCAGAATCTCCCAGGGGCGGCCTTGGCGCTTGCGGGCAACACCCAGTGCACGGAATCCTCGGCTAGCAAACTCATTGACCTTTTCCTCGTACTCGGCGAAAAACTGGTCACACAGTGTCGTGTCCTTCTCCACTGTTCTCAGGATCGTCATGGGAGCACCCTTCACACAGATGATCTTCTCACCATCCAGAGCTTGCACATATGCAGTCACCTTCTTTGACACTGGATCAAACGGAGTGAACTCGAGAGTCTTGTACAGGGGAATTTGAGATTTGGCCCACGGGTACTTGCGGAGATCCTTCAGGAATGCCTTGTCGATGGGATCAATTCCGCCCTTCTTTCGAATGGCCGCGAGACAGGCAACCAGCATAAGCTGTTCGGCATCCATTCCAGGAGCAAGATATGGCTCTCCCAATGTCAGTCTGTTACGTGTCAGTGTTCCAGTCTTGTCCGAACAGAGGATCTCCACTCCAGCCAACGACTCAATTGCCGAGAGCCTTTTCACGATGGCCTGACGCTTTGCTAGGTAAGCTGCACCAACGGCCATTGTTGTCGTGACAACCACGGGAAGGCCGACTGGGACCCCGACGACGGTGATCGCAAGCGTGAACTCGAGTATCTGGACAATTGGGTTTGAACGATAATAACTGCTGACCCACACAACTAAGAGGGTGAAAAACACCAGCAACAGCAGAACATCGGCCATGTCGCGCAAGACGCGGGTAAAGTGGCCAGTGGTATTGCCAGCCTTGTTAACCAGGACGGCTGTATTTCCGACGGCGGTACGATCACCAATGGCAGTCACAACTATGAACCCAGTCCCACGTTTGACAGCCGAAGAAGAAAACAGAAAATCCCCTTTATGCTTATCCACGGCGAGAGATTCTCCCGTAATTCCAGACTGATCAACCTGAATATTGGCTTTGTCACCTATGAGTCTGCCATCTGCCGGAATGATTGTGCCCTAAAGCGAATGTTAGGCTCAATGTCTTTTCTCTTCTCGGATCATTATGAACTCACGTCTTCCACGTAAACGATGTCGCCAACAACGACCTCTTCAGCACCTATCTCCACGGTGGAACCGTTACGAACGACCTTAGTCATCAGGGCAAGACTTTTCTTGAGGTGGTCGATAATGTTGCCAGCCTGGTACTCCTGGACAAATCCGACCACGGCATTCAATACGAGCAGACCGCAGATTATTCCGAAATCAATCCAATCTGCCAAGCCGGCGGCTAGCAAGATGGTAACCTGGAATTGGGAAATTTTTGTCAGCAAATGCTTTTTCCAATTAGACCATAATGTCCAATGACGGATGGTGTTGCTTACCTCCATAACCCACTGGACAGGGCCATGGAATAACAAGATGAAATTGATAATATGGTTCCGTTTCTGTTCCTTCAGACGATTCCAGCCATACTTCTTGCGCCGAACCGCCACCTCTGCGTCGCTGAGGCCCTCCTCGGCCTTAGTTTCCAGCATCTCAGGAGGGATTGCGCAAACCTCCCCACTCTGAATAGTGACTGCGTCCATGTCAGGCTCGTCTCCATCTTCGGCATGAAGATCATCAAGCAGGTCATCCAGAGACTGTTCGCCTTCTCCCTGGGAAGAGGTAGGGGGCTTCGACGTCTCGGGGAGGGAAAGGTCGTCATTTTCCTGAACCCCAGCGACGTAATCTTTGCTCTCGCTGATGGTGGAATCATGCGTTTCGAATTCGGAAGCCACATTGGAATCGATTTGAGGATGATCATCAGGTGGTGTCAGCTTGCGCCTGGAACGACCGCGTCGATCTTCCTGGGCCTTGGCACCAGCAAGCAGGCTGGAACGAAACAGTCTAAGTTGATCTTTCTTCTCGGCTACCAGGCTGTCGCGCTGTTCGCCTTCTTCCTCACCGGAAGAGTCATCGAGGCTGCTGAGGCTTTCACGAAACATCCGATATGCCTCCCTATCTTTCTCGTCCAGCGAACTATTGTGCTCGGTATGACTGTCGCCATGTTGTTCCTTGTTAGGAATAGCGGCCTTGTCAGAGTGAACATCAGGTTTGCCAAGCTCTTTGGACAGGGAAGATTGCTCTCCGCCGAAACCCAAGTCCGAAGTACCCAACGGGCCAGTCGAGGACTTTGCAATGAATTGTCCCAGGCCACTGGTCTGGATTGGAGGCAGCTCGGAATGGCCTCGTCGCTTAAAGGGACTAAAAGATCGGTAGTGTTGCTGGACACGTTCCTGGTAACGGCCCCGTTGCTCACTTCCAGGCGGCGGAAGAGTAGCGGAAGATGAAAGTTCGTCTTCAGCGTTGTCTTTAGTTGCGGGTTTGTCAGGTGGATGACTTCTGAGCGGCGCGTTTCGTGGGTCCATTATGTCAGACTTGGGTCTGGCCATGATGGCGACTAGACCGCTGAGAAAAACTGAAAGAAGTTAGCAAACTGTCAAACAATCGGGCAGCGGGCACATTTTCAATTCACATGCTCATACAGATGGTGGGAGATGATACATCATTGATATGATACAACAAAACCGGATTCAAAACAGATGCGACGACACAGTGGGAGTATGCAGCCCTTCAAAAAAACATGCCAGGCTCTCAACAGATGGAACAAACACAAGCCGGACTTACCTGAAAGAGATAATTTGTGCTTTGGCTTAAAGCGATGTGATGGGTGAGTTGATGGGGAAAGGAAGATATCGCGATGGGTGGAGGAGGAGAAAGAGAAGCAAGCGCCGAGATCGAGGAATTTATCTCGAAGGAGCGACCCTCGACGCCAGGTGCCAGCAGACACCAACCTTGGAACTAGGCGCCAGCAACTATGGACAACACGTGCTTCATTACAGACGCCTGCCTGCTCTTCGTTCGATATACACTGTCCTTTATCTTCCGATAGAGAACGGGGCCATTACTGTCGACAATGAGCTCTTTCGTTCTTCTATGGAGATTAACCGGACCCACGGCAATGTGACTCGCGATACCGTCCAAACACATAAGTAGAAATAGTATACCAACCTATCGAAGCCTAGAGATGCATTTCCAGGCTACGATTCAGCAATTATTTTGCGGTCGCGCAGCCTAGCATCGCGGCCTAGGGCCAAACAAGTGGCAGCCAACATACACCGGTCAGGTGAACCATGGAATGGCGCGTTATATAAGCTTATCGCAGCCTTGGATCACGCATGGATGGATTGGGCAAACTTGGAAGGCTCATGTCACATTGAATAGAGCTCCAGCCATCAGATTACGGCGCGACAAAGGTCGCGAATATTGCCGTTGCATGTCACATTGCCGGGGCCTAGATAAACTTCAGTAAGGGTTTACGACTGCGTTGATACTGGGTCACCAAATTGGTATATTGACTATTGATTTCCAAATATCCAGTGTGGTAAGCGCGATTCAGAAAGTTGACTCGCATGTTTGATATCGAATGGGACATATAAATCATAACATGGAGCGAGTCTGGAGTTCATTGAGTTGATATGTGTAGGGTACGCTGGAAACAAAAGAAAAACAAAAACAAAAGGATGTTCGCGCATCGTGTCATCCTCTTAGGGCAGTTATCAAAAGTTTGGCCTGAGGCATAAATCTGACATTTGATATTACATAATCTCACGTCACTCCCGAACTTTCAGATTCAATGCGCGGGTGATAACCTTCTCCGTGTGTAAATCAAAAGATCTTCTGAATCTGATATTAAATAGACCTATTTTTTGTGTTTACATTCATCTGTGTTGAGGTCAAATCCACTATGATTGTTTGTTTGTGCTAGACACTCGAAAGTGGAAGTCTCATGACCATTTCGATGACTTGAACATAGCTGGACTTCCCTCTTTGTGCATTCTCCCTGATCTTTACCTCTTGCAACCTCGCGTGTCATCTACAGTTATGGCTCGTGAAATCCCAGGGTTCTATTATGGTAAGTCGCGTTGTGATGCGTTCCTTCCCTTTTGCCCGGGTATGCGAGGGCAGTACGTAAAGGCGCGTTCTGCTATATGCCAGTCACACAAATAGGCTGAATAGTACTGTCTAGACCATGGTCTACTGTTATATGTTTGCCATGATCAACTACCTGCTACAAAACATGAACTTTTTTTTGTCTCATACTGACCAAATATTACAGACGAGGAGAAGAAGAAGTACTTCAAGATTCAAGCCAACCATGTCGCACCTCCAAGTGCACAATATACACAGCAATCTGTGAAGCGAAAGCGGTCTGAGCTGAAGGTCAGTGCAAGAGACCCGAGTGTATCATTACATTCGCTAATCAATCGCAGACACGTGAAAACAAGTCACGATTCAGACAACGTGAGAGTAAAGAGACGATCAGAAAGGCCGCATCGTTGAGGCGGCCTTTGGTTAATGTCCACAGAGAGATAGGAACCCTTGTATCCTCCAGTGCCAGACAAGAGCAGCAGGCTCGCATTCAGGCCAGCCAACTGCACCGTGGAGAACTTCATCGTTTTGAGCCATGGCCCAATTCGTACAGTATCCGACATGTCTTGCGCAACCCACGTTCTGGGACATTGATTGCCGGTGAGTTTCATTGGCTTTTAGTATCCCGATACGTGGCTAACATGCAGACAAGGCTCGGCTCGCGGATATGAATCATCTGTATCGTAAGTTGACGTCGCAGTCAAGTGTCAATTCTTACTAACCAGAAAATAGGGTCTGCTTTCCTGACATTGACGGGTCACAGTGGAGATATGATTACACCATGGAACGGGTTCTATTCAGAGAGCCATACTGGGTGAGCACATTCGTCCCAGCACCTCCTTCCACTGAAGGCATATTTAACACCTCTTCTAGTTAGGCTCGATGTCTTTGAGCTCGTCAGGATACCTCCTGTACGTCTCCAGAAAAGGACATCCAGTAAACTTACAGCTAACGGCTGCAGTGCAACAATGAACGAAGGACCGCAAGGTGACTGCTTCCTTTCGGCTCATCTCCTCCCGGAGCCTGACGAAGGCGGCAACTATGTCTGGCCAACCTGTATGATTCCATATTTACCTCCATTCCTGGGAATTGTGCTTACTAAGTCTTCTCAGTCTCTCATCCAATTCGGATCAGGCCCCACTACCCAATGTCCTTTTGGTGCTCCGCGGCCCAGCCTACAGCATCAAGCGCTCACTTTGCCATAGGAACTTCCGAAGGGCTGCACACCCTAGAGGGTACCACTAGCCACTGGAGTCTATCAAAGAAGCCATTCAAAGGCAATACGGTCTCCACGAGCAACAGAAGACGCTCGGAGCACAACCAGAACAAAACTAGCGTGCATGCCGTGGAATGGATGTCGCCAGACGTGATAGCGGCGGGACAGAAAAACTCCAACATTTTCCTCCACGACCTGCGTAGTGGTGGTAGTGCCACTCGTCTCCAACACAACGATGCCGTAATGGAAATGAAGAAGATGGATGAGAATCGGCTCGTAGCGGCAGGACCCAGTTCGGTATGTCGCATCTGCTCTTCCTTCTTTCTCTCCTACGTGACACGACGTTGGGTGTTAGCTGACATTCATATCAGCTTCGAATGTACGACCTCCGCTTCGCGCCAGAGGCGCCAAAACGTCATGGCTCCTCGAAGGCCTACCTCAATTTTCACGAATTCTCCTCAATCCCGCTCCCAACCTTCGACCTGAGCACTGAACTCGGTCTGTTGGCTAGTCGTATGTTTCCTTTGAACATCAGAATACCCCAGATTTGATGCATCGCTAACATACACCTTGCTTTAGCCTCCCAGGACTGCAAAATCCAGCTCTTCTCGCTTCAAACCGGACTACAGGTCTCCTCGCCTCTCACGGGGCATCAATATTCCTCACCACCTAGCTGTGTGCGATTCGAGTATGGGAATGATACCCCGGAGTGGCGGGGGCCGCATGGACCGAGCTTATTGGTCGGCACGGATGATGTAGTTGAACAGTGGACCTGGTAGGAGGGAATTCTGGCGCAGGTTATTTATTTCGTCGTTCCAGCTTCTCTGGCATGGGGATCTTCTCTGGTATGGGGGAATTTGTGCATGGTCTTCGGTGTTTCTCGGGGATTTTCTCTTGAACTATTTTTCTATTATGTGCTGGCGTTCGAACACAGCTAGTTATGTGGATCTATGCTGTATGGTTATTATGTCCTTCATGCAAGCGTCTACTTCACTGTGGTAGGTAAGGGATTGTTAGCGACGTCGAAATCTCTATGGTATCTCGCAACTCCGCCTCCTATGCACACAGTAGGAATTGGCTAGTCAAGGGGGTAAGTTCGATAATCGTGGACCTTGTAACAACGCACAAGGCCACAATCTACAAGTGATTCAAGCATTTGAGTGATGTAGGTGATGGCCAAGTAAAATAATAACAAGGGTATAATTGACCTAACACGTAAAACCAGTATGCAATGGAATTCCAACAATCCAGGAACTCCCGTTGGTAAATGCAAGAACATTCGCCAGTACAAGGACCAAAACCCGCTCCGACATTACTCCCAAGGAAAAGTGAATTAGTCCAGACCACCAGCCAACCACTCACCAACCTCGACACCAATACCCTTAGCCAGTTCACCGACCCAGTCACCAGAGACATTGACACACCATTTATCTCCCGCATCAGCAGTGGTATTCCCACTGCTAGTCGCCATAGCGTTATGGCTAGCAGCGGGGACGACAAGCCGCAGGCGTCGCAGCGTTGCCAGTTCGGCGTAGATACGGTCTGCGACGGCAGCAACTCGAAGTGGGGTTGCTGGGGGGTTCGGGTCAATCGCATGGTAGATAGCCAGGAGACGTTCTAAGGGGAAGGAGCGAGCAGTGAGGATGGTAGATGGGCCGGCGATGCCTGCGCCACCTCCGACTGCCGACGTGGTAGCCGACGAGGTCGCGAAGGCGGAGGAAAGGGTTGATTTCGTGATGCGGGTTTTAGTTCGCTTTCCTTTCTTGGGTGTCGAAGGGTCATCGTTTGCGGCTTGTCTCTCTTCTGCTTGTGCTTGGGAGAGGACTTTCAAACGCCGGCGATGATGAGCACGCTTGTTCCGGGCTGAAAGAGATGATGAGGAGAATTTGGAGAAGAAGATTGTGTCCAGCCGTTGAGGCGTGTGCGAGGCCAGATATGCGGACGTGAGGATCAGGGTCGAGAAATATGGTAGAGAAGGGAGAGCTGAAGGCATAGAGGATTTTGCCAGCGGAGTGCGTTTCGCGCCGGCAGGAGTCTCATCCGGGACAATGCGATGCACCAGCGCAGACTCGCCCTGGTGTCGGAAGATAGCTCTGTTTTTGACAAGCAGCCGCGAGAAATCCCACTCATTGTTTTCGCCTGGGGGCGTCTCGCCATTTACTACAGGCGCAACAAATCGAGGCCACAATCTCTCACATATGGACCGGAAGTCCGGTATGGAACCTGCTGTTGGTCCGACCAATGAATCGTAGACTGTAGATACAAAGTACGGGTAGACCCGCGAGGAGGTTTCGTCGGGCAACCCATCAACGACCGGCGCATTCGAACTGAGAATAATGTGGATGGCCTCCTTACGGGTATAAGGAGGGAAACTGACGTGCGGAACCGCGGCATTTTGGAGGAACAATGGCCGAGGAGTTGAGCTGAGGACCAGAACAACACACAGAGATGGAATCTACAAATCATCCAGTTAGTCAAAGCATTCTACACCCAACAAAACTCATCGAAAGCCAGAACTCACGATCTCGCCTAGCCGTGCAAGCGCTGACAGCAGGGTATGCGGCGCTTCTCTTTGCCTATCAATCTCGTCCAGCACCAGCACGAATTTGCCTTGGTGCTCAATGGGCCTTGCTGCCAGGCACTCCTCAAGCAAGACTGCAAGGCCACTAACGTGCTCGCATCTTCCCTTGCCGGATTTCTCCCATTCTTCTTTCTGGGCTATTGCCTCTAGTGTATTCCATAGAATTTTCGTTAGGAGATGCCGTCCCGTAATACATTCCGAGCTCCTGACAATGGCGTGTGGGACTTCGAGCGTAGCGAGGACGGCTCGGAGAATAGTTGATTTGCAGGTTGCAGAGATACCATGGACGACCAATGTTGGAGGACTAGGAACGTGAGGCTATTCAAATAGCGTTCGAGGTCAGCCGCTTTCTCCAAGGATGGCTTGCGAATGTAAGGAAGTTGGCATAGTAAACTCACGGTTAAAAGACTAGCTAACTGCCGTATTTGAACATCTCGACAAGGCCATTGTGGGCTCAATGAGCTGACCACCTCTTTAGGTAGCATGAGAGGCCCAGTAAGTTTGTTTCGAACCTCGTATACTGAATTGCCAAAAGCGAGTTGCGGCACCTTGGTGAGTCCGAAAGGCTCCCTTTGTAACTCACGTGATCACGCGTCGCGCTGCCAATTTGGCTACAAAGCTAAAAGAAATTACAAACCAAAGAAAATCTAGGTATCTACGAGGTTCGGTTGAATAGAGAAAATTGTATGAAAACTTAATTCAGCTTTCCATTGCTAAAATACATGCGAAAAGTGTGTGTAGGATCATGCGTGATGAAGATCTGGCCCAGAGACCAAATTGGCACTCATCAATCTTGAGTAGCAAGCTGACCAGGAAATAACCAAGGTCATCAAGGGATAAAGACTCCAGAGCCATTGTATCCACGCTAGGTTCAGCTTGCAACAAATGAACCAATGTAAAAAAAAAAACGGGGCACAGCACAAAAAGCAGTTCGAAAAAAGCAAGGCGCAAAAGTACAACGATGAATGGGTAAAAATAAATGTTGAAAATCACAATGTGGAAGGGGAAAAAAGAAAATCAAAGGCAAAACAAGGAAATAGAAAAAAAAAAAAAAAGATCCCAAACTGGGAGACCAGTCCTCAAAGCACAGCAATAGAATACCAGATAGTTCAAGGAACAATCCAAAACTATCGCCAGATAACCCCCAAGGCCTAGAGATGGAAGGCATTGGGGAGAGGGGTAACCGCCAGGGGGAAAGGGGGAAACAAGAAATACATGTTGGGAAACAAAGGAAGCAGGAGAACATAGTTCGAAGTCTGCATCATGCACGGGTCGCTTCATGAAAGGTATGCAATATGCAACATGGGCCAAATGCAATGATCATGGCACATTGCTTCAAAGGTGTATGCAGTAAAACGCAATGGTAAATCATGGGATAAATGATCATGGCATGTGCAATTGATGTAGGCCCAGTTCGATGACAGTGTAAAAGGCAACCATAAAATCGTAAAAAAAAAGAAAGTTTCGTCGCATCGTCTCACTATGAGTACACTGGGGTTGTGAAAGACAAGGACTGATGTGGGTGTCCCAAACCCAATCAGAAGTAGTTCTGGATTTGCTGTGATCCAAGCTTCACGGACATCTGGGAGGTAGAAGCGGTGTAAACAGACGAGGTATCACTTTGTCCCGAAGGAGTGTTGGAGACAGAGCTCTGCGAGGATTGAGGCAGATAAGTCTGGGTGCTGTATCCGCTGGATGAGCTCGAAGACTGTGTACCAGGCTGATGGTATGTGAACCCCTTCTGCAGCAAGGTCTTGGGGATCTGTGCACTGCTGGTCATATCATTGGGGGTGACCTGGCCGCTAGTAGTAGCGCTACTACCGTTGCTACGGTTGTTGGTATCCGCAGCCATGATCTTGCCAGCAATACGACGACCATGGGGAGTCTGGCGGATAGACGGAAGAATTGGGCGAACAGCCTCCACAATACGGTTGCGAGTCTCGAGATCACAGAAGTCCATGGCAGTCTGAACAACATAGTTCGCGAATGAATCACGGAGCATCTTTTCAAGCTCATTTCCCATGAGGAACTCGTCAATCATCTCACGCTTCATGTAGTTGTCGGCGGTCCGGAGGCACTTCTCGATCACGTTGGAACTGAACTTTTGCTTGGACAGCTGAGGGATATTGCCTCCAAAGGTAGCACACAGTGGGTTGGTGAAGCTAGGCTCCGCAAGGTCCAGAATGTATTGCACAACATAATTTCCGAACGGATCCTGGACCAAAGCAAACGAGTGCGAAGTAATCTGCGAAATCAGGCGAGCCTTCTGATGACCCGAAGCGTGATCGATGCAACGTTGGAGGACACAACATCCATGGCGATGTGTACCAACGACTACACAATTACCCCCAACGGCCTCATAAATGAACTCGGCATCCTCGGGTGTGAGGCGGTTGAGACATTTCTGGATAACGTGGTTGCCGTTCAAATCCTGTACCAGCTCAACGACGTGATATTGCAACGCATTGATTACTGTTTGGGTCTGCTGGGGGGTCGAGATGAATTCGATCATCTTCTGGAGTGCACGCGTTCCATGCTGATTCAGGGCAATCTTAACCAAGTCAGACGCAGCATTGTCGATCAAAACAGTCCGTTGTTCGTCGTTGGAGAATTCTAGCAATTTCTGGCAAAGATAATTTCCGAATGGATCTGTTGAGGGAGAAATGTTAGTAAGGGTTAAAAAGCAGGTGTTAGATATGTTTCATACCGGTCATGAGTTCAATAACATGCATGTAAGTCTCACTGAAAATCAGCTGCACATGATCCGGGTTACGCTCTTCCAACTTGCGCTGCAGGTACCGACAACCATGCTGGTCCTTGCACAGACTGTACAATTCACCCTTGTAATGCTCCAGGGGGTAGTTGCCAAAACGAGTGAGCTGGGTAGCATCATTCTCCTGGCGACGCTGAGCCATGTTACCTCGAGCTGCAGACTCATTAAAGCGGAACCCAGGGCCATAGCCGGGATAGGCATTGTTGAAGGTGGAACCTCCGCCGAAGTGTTGCAAGTGACCGTTGATTGGGGTTGCTTGGCCGACATAGGGCTGGATTCCATAATTGAAGGCAGGAACCGCAGGGACTTGGAATGGTAATCCCATTGGAACAACCGCACTAGAAACATGGTTGGCAGGTGCAGGCGAACTGAGCTGGGGCCCAAAGGGTGGAGCACTCGCGTGCAGAGTCGATTGAGTGCCATAGAACTCGGTCTCATCGAAGTCGGTCTTAGCCTGGTTATTCACACCATTCTGGGAAATGCGTCCCATGCTTGTATTGTGATGGTGCATGTGCTCATTGTGGGTGTTGGGAGGAGTAATAGTGGTACCCGCTCCATTTCCCTTGATAGTAGGCAGATCATTAGTTGAGTATGATGACTGCAGAGCAGTGGGCCGGCTCGAGGGAACTGGGGTAGCTGTCTCATCATGGCGGTCTTCATGGAAGGAGATCTGGCTTCCCATAGAACGACGGGCGCTGTGGCGCGAGGTCTGAACAGAGTTGCCGTGATCCTCATTGTTCTGGCTTCCCACCTGGTCCAAGCGCCCAAAGTTGTGAATGTTCTGCGGCATGCTCTGGTGAGACGATCGGTGACGATTATGGTTGGAATAATTATCGGAGCCCGGCGCACGAGGGTTGGCGAGATCATGGGCGTCAGGATTTGCCGACAACACGTTTGAGTCACCACGACGGGACAGAGTTGGGAATTTGTCATCAGGCTCGGTCAACTTGATATAACTCTTGATGTCAGGAGTCGAGAGGCGTTCTAGCTCCCTCAGGTGGCTGTGGGGCTTGTCCTCGTCACTAGGGAAAAGATACTTGGGGACGTTGAAGCTGTCAAGGCGTGATCCATTCAAGCCGGAGATACTAGACCGATGAGACTGGCCATTCGGATTGCCGGAGGGCAGCGAGTATCGATGAGCAGCACTAAAGAAAATTAGCAAGGCCCTCGGTACCACAGCTCAAAACGAAGAATGTTTCAACTCACGATGGGCCTGATCTGAATGGGGAAGTAGGATCAGCAAGGAAGTCGTCCTTCTCGGAGTTTCGGCGGGAACCAGGGACAGAGTGTCCAGCAAATCGATCAATCGAGGGCTGGACGGGCTGGGAAGTAGCCTGGGGCGAAGTCAAGTTCGAAGGGGCAAAAGCGTTAAAGAAGCCGGGCGAAGAGGTAACACTCGAGGTGGAAAAACGAGCAGGGCGGCTAAAGGCATTCGACACAGTAGTATCTCGATACTCAGGCGGGGTGGTTGGCTCGCTGACTGGGCCAGAGATGCCAGCCTGAGCCAAGTCCCGAGCGAGCTGGTCCATTTCCAGCTTCTCGCGAGCGTGTTGAAGATCTAGCATTTTCATGTCTTCTTCAAACCGGCGTTTCTGTTCACGCATGTACTCGATGTGCTGTCTCTTTTTCTCAAACTGCTGAAGTGGTTAGATATGATTCCCAGATTGAATGATCAAGGCAAAATAGTATGGGAGGTTTGGGCAAGATATCAGCTTGAACAAAGTGAGGGAGTGTAAGCTCAACAACTCAACCGAAGAAAGTTATCGAAATTGCACAAGTATCGCCTAAGACACTTCAAAAAACACTTCAAGAAACAGATATCTCCATAGACCACCAAAACAATTGTTTGCATGAGGAAACACGAACCGAACACCAAATGTGAAGATAAAAAGCAACGGGAATGTGACGTAGAATCAACGGGAATATGACGCAGAATCAACGGCAAATAAAGCAGTTTCAGTAGCACAGGCAGTGACTTGTTCGGACCTGAAGATATGAAACAGACGGAGAGATAAAGAGGCAGAAAGGAAAGAAAGGAAGAAGTATCGGGGTGTAGTTTTTATACCAACCCGGATCGGATCGCAGCCTAGCAGGCAAGACTATATCTCAAGTCTGAATAGGCTCAGAATGGATGGAGTTGAAGCACCAATAGGTGTCAATCACGCCAATAGCTTCGGCAAGCTGCCTAAATAACGAAATGGAAAAGGAAATGGATGGGAAACAATGGGACGATTGAATAAAGGAGATAAGAATGATGAATGGGGATGGATGAATGAATATAGATGAAGAGAGATGAATGGTAAGGTGACGGATCAATAGTGCATGTGGGAGCCTCATCAACTCCAGGCTGCAGGGAGAGCCAGAAACTGACACAGCTTCCAGGCACCTCAAATCTTGGATTTTGAAGACACCAATTCATCCAAGTCCATTCATCGACCCAAATTCAATGATAAAAGGCATGTGTGTTCAATGCAGAGGGGCAATGGCTAACTCATAAAAGAAATTTTAATCTTACCGAAGACAACAAATCCAATGGATCTTGCATCTGGCCCGAACCTGAACTAGGACTTGAGCCAGATCCTGAGCTTGGATTCAAATAATTCCAGGATGAGAACTTGCTCGAATCAGTCGTAAACCGACGTTGCAGGTTCGCTCGAACATCTCCAGCCGGGCGAGACGAGAATCCCGATCCAAAGTTCGAATGACCCGGGGAAAGAGACGTGTACCCAGGGAATGCAGACTCCGAGGGCGGGGATCGTGGGGATGGGAAGCGCAGCTCGTCGAGGCGTTCACTCAGCCCATGCTTGAAGGCCATCGTGGGCAGCGCAGCCGAATTGTTCAACTATACACCAAAAATGACGTCCAATCAGCAAATATAGGGATTTGTTGACGCCAAAAACGGATTTTTAGGGGAGCTTCTTGGAGGAAGCAATTACGACCAGCCCCAGATATTTTGATACCACGTCCGTTGATCGGGGAATATCCGAATTGGAGGAAAGGTTGGGCTGGCGGTGTGTTGTCGGCGTCTTAAGCAAGGGGAAACCGAGGAGAGGGGCTGAGGGGTTGGCCAGGCGGAGACGATCTGCGCTCACAAAAAGGACCCAACTCACACAATGAACGCCTCGAGAGGAGTCAAATCCGGTCGATGAGAGAAGTGCTATACGATTTCAGGTTGCGCAAGTCATCTATGGGCAATTTTGACAGAAAATATCGTGTGTGCCTGACGGTGCGGAGATCAGCAGGGAGTTGCAGAGTGGGATAGAGCTCCTCTTACCGCTTCGACTTAGCGAACACCGAGGGATCGAAGGGGCGAAATGAGCGTGTCGCGTGGGGGAAATACAACCTAACAATGACCCAAACAAACGATACAAAACTGTTGTACAAAAGGGGAGTTGCAAAGAGAGAGAAAGAGAGAAGAGGAAGAGGGGGAGAGAAAATGGCTGGGAGTCCAGATCAGAGCGGGGAGATCCTTTTTTAGGAGATGACTGTGCTCTTCTTTTTTTTTTTTTCTTTTTTTGAACTATTCTGTTTCTATTATTTTTCCTTTTTGTTTTTATCTAAGAATGAAACGGCAATGGTCATCTTATATTATATTATTTATATGTATTCTCAAGTTTCTATATAAATATTTGTTGTTTCCACGCTCTCTCTCCGGGTGAGGCGCCAAAAACAATATATGTTCCTTATACTCTATCTCTCCCCACTTCTGTACTTGTCTAGTATATCGCCAACACAACTTGACGGCCACAGCAGATGATCGACCAGCAGTTACTCGGAAATTGATCGGGTTCTACTGATTGGAGAGCCTCCGTTGTCTGTACTACTTAGGCTCTTTTGTCCCGGGAAGAGCCCGGGGTAATCAATGGGCGATAGTTCCTGCGAGGCCATGAAGCGGCTACCAATGGTCAATTCCATGATGGACTGGGGATGGGCTGTACGCGAGAGGAAACCATTGTGCTAGGACTCCGGTAAGGGGGGTTTCAATGGGTAGAGCGTGGCATCTGCAGATGCATTTGGCCCCTCTGAACAGCCACTTGTGGAGACCGAAGTGATCAAAGTGCCCGAAGATGTGACAGCGGATCACCCTCTAAGGTAGTTAGGCGCCTGTACGGAGTACGGAGTACCTAGATCCTATGAAATTACTGTTGAAAGAGATACTTAAGAGGATTAATATCCCACTAGGCATATCAGACCAATAAAATAGGGGGTTCGATGGAAAACCCTTGGAATGGTTCGCGGCGACTCACCCATGGGTTGTTTGCTTTTCTTTGTTCTCGTTCCACGGGTCCAATTCCTTTCTTTTCGCCTCGTTTTTTCCATATACTTTTTCATACTGGAATTTATTAACCTGTTAACTTCCCCATATCACATTCTGCAGGCTCTCAAATGTCAGGACAAGCGGTGTAAGTGCCACCAGCGCTGATCCGCGTCGCTTGGAGCCCCTAATCCACCGAATGACAAGCATACGAGGGGATCCTCTAACCCCAGTCATCCTTATTATTTTATTCACACATCGGGATCGCCAATCATGGACCACTTTTTTCCCCTCTATTCTTGTATCGATGTACTTTCTGTTTATATATTATTAAGATTTCCGATCTGAGCTGAGTACTCGCTACGGTCTGTGCTGATCACTTAGGAAATCTCCAAGTGATGGTCCATCGGTCCATCGAACCCCAACTTTGCACGAACTAGTGTACTAGTTCCTTAAATGACTATGGTCACGCTTGTAATACCAATGATTCTACTCCGTAAACATAATGGGACTCAGAAACCCACTTATTGACGCCCAAGTTGAACCAAGTTTAATTACTTTCTTTCATGCCCAACGCCTGACTTGCGCCTCCGAGATTGACTGGCTGCCTCAAGTTTTAAATCGCGAATCACAATCCGAGGTCATTCGTAAAACAGACTTAGCAGAAGACACTATGATCTGCTTATAAAAGTACGGAGTACGGAGTACGTTGGCAAATAATATCTGAAACTCCCTAGGGGAGAGTGGCCTCCGCCCCTTCCGTCCAACCAACCCCTGCTGCAAAAAGCCCTACTATGGATCTTCTAGACTATGCACTCCGTCTTGATAACGAAATATAACCCCCGGGGCCGGTCAATAGCATTACTAATGCTTTCGTTTAGATTGTCGTCTCAGAGGATACTGTGCGAAGTACGGAGTACAGAGTACACCGTAAAAATTGTATGTTGTATGGCAAAGATAACCCCTGTCTTACCAACCACGTGTGGATGGCATTGCATACTTTTTAAATTTCTTTTGCCCAGCGATCAGCACCATCTTTACTATGGCCGACACATTGGGACCACTCATTATGCTGATAGATCTATGCCTTTTCATCAAAAATGTACCATTTCTTCAGCAATAAGCGATCTCGTCAAAGTCATCACTCGTCACTCGTGGTGCACTTGGCTTCCAAGTAAAAGGTGGCAATTTCGAAGTTGCGGTCAAACCTATTTCGCCACATATATCAAATTAGCATCATACATGAAAGACGGAGTGTTCCCGATCCTCGATAACTCATATGCCACCCAAGCAGTGCAACTATGGTTACTAATAATAACCTTAGGATTCTTGTGAATGCCTCGCGCTTAGTATAGCCCTCTTTCCCACGTCTTCTATGTGACCGCCTCTTTGCTACTTGATGCCCTTCATACAAAGTACTGTTGTAGATCGTCTCCCCAAGTAGAACCAATTTCTGATTAATAATTCATTCGTGCAGCCCTGGAGGCATAAACGTCCGGGGTTGGCCTGCATGCGCAAAGACCCACTAAATGTATCACCACGTCAATGGACGAATATTTGATAACCTGGCAATGTTTCGTGAATCAAACCCTGCACATAGTACTCGATGCGTTCTGAAACGTTGAAACTCATATAAATCAGTTGAATCAGCTTACGTTCAGTAAGTCCAAAACCTATTTCTTCCTCGTTATTCTTTCTGAGTCTCCCGCTACCTCGGAGTTAAGGCAAGTATGCTCCGATCATTGAATCTTGTATTGTTACTTGACAACAATATCGACTTTTTACTATAAACTCGGATGAAGGCATTTAATAGCCAAGAAGTTTTAGAAATATCTATTTTTGGCCTATGTTCGTTTTTGATGGCAATTCTGGAATGGCATACTAGGGTCGGCTCAAAATATATATTTACCACAGCTGGTCGAACCTTGTTACTACAAAAGAGCTTCCAGAATAGCTATTATATCTTCCGCGAAAGGAAACAGGTGAACACTGAATATTACTTCGGCCAAATTGACAGATATGTCATTGATTGCAATGACAATCCCGGTTATACATAGGAAAGTGTACAGTGTACAGTTAGGGTTTGTTGTACACCGTACAGTGTAAGCCCTGGATGTCTACCCCGTACTCCAGATGTCCGTCCTATTATTTCCATTCATGGTGGCACGTCTATAACTAATGACTATGGTTCTATAACACCGAGAAGAAAAAAGATCTAAAAAGACATTTGAAAAGAACATCGAAACAAGACATCGGAGTCTTATCTGGCATATGTCCCCATATCATCTTGAGCCAGATAAATCAGACTATTGGAATACAGAGGACGCATATGCGGGCAACTACTCTTGTTCTTATATATCAAGTATGAGGCTCGATTTATGCCTCAGGCAACTATCAGCTTCAACCGGCCCGCCGGGCGGCTTATTAAGCTATCTCCAATTTCCTCAAATCTTCCCCCTCCATGAGAATCCACCTTGTGAGCTTCTCTTTGGACAACTGAGTAGTTTGCCTGGGATATTTTTTTTTGGATCAATATCTCTGAACCTCAGCCGTCTAACCAAAATGCCTCCGCGCAAAAGGCCACAGCCCTCTGCGGCTGGTCGACCGCTGCGTCCTTCAGAGGTAACAAAACTTTTTTCTAGTCGCAAGTCTCATACTTTTGATAATCGTACTGACTGCTCTACTACTTGGCTAGGCTGGAAATCGATCGGCGACTGATCCCACGAAAAGCAAGCGCTCGTCCCAGTCAAACCCTGTTCCTGAGCCTCACCAGCATTCCGAGCCTAGAAAAGTTGAACCGGCTTCGAATTTCAAAGCTAGAGATCCATTCGATGCGCTTTTGGAACCATTTTACTACAACAAGGGGCTTACAGACCCGATCGACACGGCCAGGGACAAATGGAACCTGCTGCCAGCATTCCTTAAGGTCAAAGGGCTGGTGAAGCAACACATTGACTCATATAACTACTTCGTGGAGGTGCAAATGAAGAAGATTGTCGAGTCAAGCTCCACAATTCGAAGTGATGTGGACCACAATTTCTACATCAAGTTTACCGATATCTACGTTGCCTCGCCTCGACGAGCCGACGAGCAAGGCGATGGTGGAATTGATTTCGAGTCCACGATCACGCCGCAAGAGTGCAGACTGCGAGACACTACATACGCCGCACCCATTCTTGTTGATTTTGAGTATGTCCGTGGACGGCAAAGGGTTATCCGGCGAGCAGTCCCCATCGGAAGAATTCCGATCATGCTCCGCAGTTCTAAGTGTGTGCTGTCGAATAAAACACCTGCTCAGATGAGCGTCCTCAATGAATGCCCCCTCGACCCCGGTGGTTACTTTGTTGTCAACGGAACAGAAAAGGTTATTCTTGTACAAGAACAATTGAGCAAGAACAGAATTATTGTCGAAACCGATCCAAAGAAAGATATTGTCCAGGCTTCGGTTACCAGGTATGTCTATGTCCAGACTTTCTCATTCTGCTATTACTAACACCTATAGTTCCTCCAACGAGCGTAAATCCAAGAGTTACATTGTCTCGAAAAAAGGCAGACTCTACGTTAAGCACAACGTGCTCAATGAAGACATCCCGATCGTCATTTTGCTCAAGGCCATGGGCATCCACACCGACAAGGAAATGATGCAAATGGTTACTGGTGATGACAGTCTATATCAAGATGATTTCGCTATAAATTTCGAGGAGGCCATCAATGTCGATGTTTACACCCAACAACAAGCTCTTGAGTGGATCGGCTGTCGCATCAAGATCAACCGCAAACAAGCCGCTTATCGCAAGACTCATGTGCAAGAGGCAGTTGAGGCCATTGCATCTGTCATTATTTCTCATATCGAGGTCAAAGATATGAACTTCCGGCCCAAGGCTATCTACGTTGCTCACATGGCTCGTCGCGTTCTGATGGCAAAGAGTGACCCAGCCCTAGTGGATGACCGTGATTATCTTGGAAATAAGCGGCTTGAGCTGGCGGGTCAAATGTTAGCGCTTCTCTTTGAAGATCTGTTCAAGAAGTTCTGTTTCGATATCAAGATGAACATCGACAAAGTTCTGAACAAGCGTAATCGGGCTGAGCAATTCGATGCTTGGACTATCGTGACTATGCATGGAAATCATATCACTCAGGGTATGAACCGAGCCATCTCCACAGGAAATTGGAGCTTGAAGCGTTTCCGTATGGAACGTGCGGGTGTTACTCACGTTCTCAGCCGATTGAGTTACATCGCAGCTCTCGGTATGATGACCCGTATTAGCAGTCAGTTCGAGAAGACCCGTAAGGTCAGTGGTCCTCGTGCCTTGCAACCGTCCCAGTTCGGAATGCTGTGTCCTGCAGATACCCCCGAAGGTGAGGCATGTGGTTTGGTCAAGAACTTGGCCCTCATGACTCATATCACGACCAATGACGAAGAAGGACCGGTGCGAAACTTGATCTTCATGCTCGGCGTCGAAGACATATCGAGTGTGGGTGGACAGCAGCTCTATGCTCGGGGTGCTTACACAATTTCTATCAACGGCACACCGACTGGTTTGACCAGACGCCCCAAGTCCTTCCTGAATGCTTTCCGAAGACTGCGCCGTATGGGCCGGGTTTCGGAATTTGTCAGCATTTACATCAATCACCATCAGCGAGCCGTTCATGTCGCGACCGATGATGGACGAATCTGCAGACCGCTTATCGTCGTGGAGAATGGCAAACCTCTTGTCGGCGTTGAGCATCTCGAGAAGCTGCGCGATGGAACAATGGAGTTCGACGACTTCCTTGCACAAGGGCTCGTTGAATACCTCGACGTGAACGAAGAGAACGACTCCTATATCGCTATCTACGAGAAGGACATCTCAAGTACTCATACCCATCTTGAGATTGAACCATTCACAGTCCTTGGAGCTGTTGCTGGCTTGATCCCTTATCCTCACCACAACCAGTCTCCGCGTAATACTTACCAATGTGCCATGGGTAAACAAGCCATTGGCGCCATTGCTTCCAATCAGTTCCAGCGAATTGATTCCATTCTTTACCTCATGGTATACCCACAAAAGCCAATGGTTAAATCACGAACCATTGAGCTGACAAAGTACGATCAACTACCTGCCGGTCAGAACGCGACTGTTGCCGTGATGAGTTATTCGGGTTACGATATTGAGGATGCCCTGGTCTTGAACAAGGGATCAGTGGACCGTGGCTTTGGACGTTGTCAGGTTTTCCGCAAATACGTCACGACGCTGAAGAGTTACCCCAACGGAGCCAAGGATTCTCTCAGAGGCCCGACATACGAGAATGGCGTTCCAATCCGCAAACACGCGCTTCTGGAGTCCGATGGCCTGGCTGCAGTCGGCGAGATGGTTAATTCCGGCGAAAGCTACATCAACAAGGTCACACCCCGAGTACAAAATTCCTTGGGAATCACAGGCTCCGACATTGGCGGTGGAGATGTTATCGAGGCATCCATGAACTACAAGCTGCCGGATCCTTCTTACATTGACAAGGTCCTGGTATCTGCCACTGAAGGCGAGACGCAGCTCATCAAGGTCCTGACCCGGCAAACCCGTCGCCCCGAGGTCGGCGATAAGTTCTCTTCCCGTCACGGACAGAAGGGTGTCGTCGGAATTATTGCCGACCAGGCGGACATGCCCTTCTCAGACCAAGGCATCAACCCTGACATTATCATGAACCCCCACGGTTTCCCCTCTCGAATGACAGTCGGAAAGATGTTGGAACTGGTTGCCGGTAAAGCAGGTGTTCTGTCCGGCCAACACGGCTACGGTACTTGTTTCGGCGGCAGTCCCGTCCAAGAAATGTCTCAGATTTTAATTGAAAAAGGCTTCAGCTATGGTGGCAAAGACTATCTTACTTCCGGTATCACCGGTGAGGCTCTGCCTTTCTATGTCTTCACTGGTCCCATCTACTACCAGAAACTGAAGCACATGGTTCAAGATAAGATGCACTCGCGTGCCAAGGGTCCCACTGCTACTCTCACCCGCCAGCCTACCGAGGGTCGTTCACGTAACGGAGGTCTGCGTCTCGGTGAGATGGAACGTGATTGTTTGATTGCGTACGGTACTAGTCAGCTGCTACTTGAGCGTCTGATGATTTCGTCTGATCGCCATGAGGTGGATGTCTGCGAACAGTGTGGTTTCATGGGCTACTTGAACTGGTGTCCTGGATGCAAGTCGTCTCGTTCCGTTGTGAAGATGGTTATTCCCTATGCTGCGAAGCTTCTCATCCAAGAACTGATGAGTATGAACGTTACGGCTCGTCTGAAGCTTGACGATGAGTTCCCTGAGATGAAGGGACGTTAAGCTCTGAACTTGACTTTGTGTCGATTGGAGTTGGGGATTATAAAAATGGGACATGTGCATACTTGGTCTTACGAATGAATGGCATAGCGCGGCGATTTAATATCATCTTTACCTACTTAATTCTTTTCTGTAGCACGTAGCTGGTGCTTCAACCAGTGCACCTTGGATTGACAGAGCCAGCTGAGTAGTAAGCCTCACAAAAACAAAATTGCAGTTTAGAAAACAACCAGACGAAAAGAAGAGAAGAAAATGAAACCACACCACACCCATCACATTAGAGCATCAAAACATTCGACTGAAAAACCACATGCTGGTAGCGAGTAAACTCCCCCATCTCCTGCAAAAGCTTGACCCTCATATCCAAAGCCTCCTGCAGACTCATCGGCATACCACCCCTGTCATTCAAATTATCAAGTGCCACCTTTTGCATAGCTTCCTTGAGCTGGTCCCCAGTCTCTGGGATGTCCTTAGTCCAATCCAAACGCTGCGGCGGGATATTGGCCGTGGAGATGATACGGATATTAGGATCGACAAGGAAAAACGCCAAAGCTCGCGTGTACCCAGGCTTGGTCTTGTCCTTCAGCTCGAAGCGCGTGAACTTGTGTTGTAAAGTGCTCGGGTACATGACCACCCGGCCTGTTCTGGCGAGGATGGAACCTGGGTATTGGATGGCCGGTTCGCCATTTTGCAGGCCAAAAACTTGCTGCAGCCAGATGTAGTCATTTGGCTCGTGATCGATTTCTCTGAGCGTGTCGGATTCCACGATGTTGCGGAATTGCATGTACGGGTCCTTGACGTTTTCGTGGTCGTATGGTATGAATGCCGCGGCACAAATGTGCTCATTCTGGTTCATAGTTTGTTAGTATCAAGTACTGTGGGGCCTCTTGGAGCTTTCGAACTCACCATCGTACCCTCGGCATGCCAGGTTGTCTCGAAAATAGGTTCCTCCGGAGTTAGATCAATGCCCAACAGACGTGTGATCACCTGCAGTCCACGTTCCTTGTAGTCCCGGTTGATATCAACACCTCGTTCAATGCGAACGGCACTGGGCAGGTCCTCGGGCAGTCTGTCCATCAACCAGGGTGGGACTGCCCAGGGTATGAACTTGCCTACGTCGGGTTGGATAGCGCGGTAGTTCTCCATTCTCCATTTCTCCATGCGCACTTCAAACTCACTATGTGCCTCTCTTGGATGCATCTGAGGTGCCTGGGCGGTAACTTCCTTCGGGACTGGGTAATACTCCGCCTTGTGGTATTCGATTCGGGCACGGGCATGGAGCATGTCCTTGAGGGGAGTCAAAGTGGCGTTCCACTGCGGAATTAAGCAATTGAAAGCCTCCTCAATGAGCTTGTAGATGTTCCTGTGTTTGACTGGGTGTAGATTGTTGATGTATGTGGCTAGGTGCCATCGGCCATCCTCGCGGAGTTCCCAGTCTGAAGGAAGGACCTGGTAATTTCGGCTGTAAGGCCGGACCTTGATATCCTCCCGAGCCAAGACGCGCCAGGAAATGTCTTCTCTGGTTATTCCAGTCTCCTTTGGGAAAGATATCACTTCGCCCTGGCCGATGTAGTCGAGACAATCATCGATCCCAATGACCCTGTCCGTGAGAATGCGGGTCGTGCCGTAAACGAGCGCATACAATGCCATGGAAATGAGATCTCGCTCTTTGCCTAGAATTCCTGGATAGAAGTACTGTAATTGTTTATTACTGAACTCTAGCACCTGGAATTGGGATCTCATCTCGCGCAAGAGCGAATCAGGCATGTTTGTGTCGGACTTGGTGACATCGCCATTGTACAGGGCGACTACATCTGTCGTCTCGTAGATCATGGCTTTAAATTGAAGCTCATCAATAATCCATTCAGCCATGTTGAGCGTAATGTCTTTGCCACTGTTCAAGGCGGCCTTTTTCCACTCCTCCTGTGTGGCGGGATCAAAGACCTGAAACGATTTCAGCGGAATGATCAGTCTCGGCGTATTGGACCACTGACCTTTTTCCACCACTCAGGAATATCAGTCAAGCCCTCCATGAATTCTACCATACGTATCTCACGGAGGGTCAAGACAGGCAGGCTAGGAGAACTTTCAGTACTGAGCACCTCTTGGGTCTTGGGGAATCTGCACTTACTCCGCGAATCCTGCTTCGATGTCTCTATCATCTAGCGCAGATGGAAACATACTCCGACATTCCACGCCATAAATATTTTTCTCCGTTGGAGCAAAGTCTAGTGGCCGGTTGAATCCCGGAAGAGCGAAGCGGGTGTCTTTCAGTGCCCTGGTGTTAAGGAAGTTCGCCTCGCTGGCGCTATTCTTGAACATTGCTGCGTTTAGTCAAGAGCAGTATGCCAAGGCAAAGTCCTCAAGAGTGATATGATGGTGAGGCTATCTTTCTCAGTCAGAATAAAACAAGGCCATCGAAGGGTGCCAAATCTTACTTTAAGAAGGTCTATTTTGCAATGACCTGCACAATATCAGACACAAACACCAAATGGGTGAAAGATGATGATTGGAAGGGAAGAAGAATAAAGCCTGGGACACTTAAAACGAGGGCGGTAGTAATGATGCAGGGGTGTCGTCGTCTTGTTTAGGTTATATCGCAATGGCTGATGCCGGAGGGAGTTGCGGAACTTGGCTCCGGTTCTTTCGGCCGTTTGGCTGAATTGTGGTGATCTGGGGGAATCAGTCATAGTGATTCAACCGAATGACCATGGAATTGCGAAATTTTGCTGTATGAAAAAAGAAATTGACCTTCAAAAGATGGAAATGAATTCCTCCAGGACTGTTCTTTGAGCCTATATAATCATGTATGGGGCTAACATACATGTGTGATTATCGCAGATCATGATGTCCGTAACGCTCTAGTCTTACAGAAGCCCAAGCAAAACTGAAAGGCACAAAGGAAAGGAATCGGTCACGCCGATACCAAGGCTCCCAAGTACTCTTTAACAATGCCCCAATACCGATCAGGCTCAGCTCTCATATGTCCAACATGGGGGGAGTTCTTGAACAGTTCACGGCGCACCGTCCAACCCTCAGTCTCGGTGTTCGCAGCATGAGATTCCACATCGCGCCAATCCACCAAATCATCCGTATCTGAGTAGATATAGCAACGACTGAGAGTCCCACCCGGGTTAGCCGCTCGCACCAAAGATGTATCATTGATGAGCTTCCGGGCAAGGGAGATAGGATCCGGAAATATGGAAAAGGAATGGATCAATTTGAAGAGAACCAAGAAAACAAAAAGCAAGCTTTTGCCAAGTAGCCGCAAGATCCACATTTGCGGAAGCGCAAAAGAGAAAGCCTTGAGTCCCGCTCGTAGGCTAGGATTGCCCGGTGCGCTATCTAGAATCATTGCCGACATGGGCAATGGGGTCCCTGTTGTATTCTTCCAGGCTTGCAATACGTTTGTCGTGCTTGACATGCCTCCATTCGAAAAGAAGTGCACAAACACTGGATTCTCAGGGGTCACTAGACCGCGCATTGCTTCCACGGCTGGGGCGACGCGGGCTCTCCGGGTCTGGGTCCCCAGGCGCCAGATGAAGTCATTTGATGAGCTTGTGACGAATATAATTCGCGCTGATGGTACTAGTCGTCTGTACTCGATCACGTATTTAGCTAACGCGCGCGGGGGTGCATTCATCCAAAAAGCAAGGAATATCACTGGCGGATCCGCCTTCTTGTTTGGGTTGGGCGGGTCTTGCAGATAGACTGACGGGCCCAGTCTGGCAAACGCCGCCAAAGCGTTTTCAGCTGTTGTGGCCATGACGCAACCCCTTGGTCCAAGATCGATGTTAGTCGAGTTGGACAGCTGTGGACGGCGATCATCGGCTTGCCAAGAGCCGTGCGCACTAGCCGAACTATACGATGCCGTTTCTGGTCAGCATGACTTACTTGCTAGTTGAATTTATGTGCAGATACGTGTAGAAGACAAGTTTGATTGTTCCAAAGGACATGATAAAAAAATTCCTTGGAGTGTCGTAAAATCCCCCGGGATCTCACGATTCGGAGTCTAAAAGACTGGAAAAAATACCATTGTCTTAGAAACCAAGATAGAACACGGTGAATGGAACTGCCTACGGGAAATATTCAGACAATGAAATTTTATTTCAAGGGCTTTTATGTATTCAACTGAAAGTAAACAACTCCCCAAACGCCATGTTGAACCTTGCCATGCCCTCGAAGGAAATCCCGCCGCAGAATCTAGAGATTTCAACTATCTAAAAGCCCAGGAGAGTCATGAAAGCGTAGGTTAAGTAAATCATTGCAGACATTAGCGCTTCCCCAAAGTACGACCACCGCTGTCAGACTTTTTAGTATTTTCCTTCTTCTTGCTTTCAGCCTCGCTGCCGGAGGCGGTGGCAGAGTCGGACAGATCCTTTCGCTTCCCACGCAATGTTTGTCCAATTCCTTGGAATTTGGGCTGGTCATCTGGGACAACTCGACCATTCTCATCACGGGGTTTCACAGGCTTGATTGTATACCCAAAGAAGAGCTGATTGGGTGGGAGTCGAAGTGGTTGTGGGCCGTTGGTTCTTCGGGTTGGAGGTGGGTGTGAGGGACTTGATGCACCAGGAGTAGGAGTAGAAGGGTTGGGCGTCGGAGTCTTGCTGCCCTTCTTAGCATTCAGACGCTGTCCTCCAGACAGGAAGTTGGATGACGCCGCACGGGCACCTGTGGCAGCATCGGTGGCCTCGGGGGCAATGGCGGGGTAGTTGATCGATTGTGCCATGGTTCCATGGGGGTGTAATAGTCCACCAGCTGGAAGCTTCCCACCGCTAATGACGCTACCAGGCGTGCTAGTCCCGCTGGTCCGCTGTGGTTCTTCAAATCCAACCGGAGCCGCGAAATCAACCTCTAAGTCGGTCTCTAGAACAGACACAGCATTCTTGGTACCAGAGGGTTTTGTTTCAAGCACTGCCATCTCGTATATTTGATCGTTGTATGAAAAAGTGAAGACATCGCCCTTGGAAAGGCATGAGAAATTCCGAAAGGCGTTTTCTAGGACGGCTTTTGGGTCACTAATATCGAGGAAGGAGGTCGACTGTGCTTGGAGTTTGATGAACTGGCCCGGGGGGAGGTCTGTCGATTTGATTTGAAGAAGATCGCCGGGTTCCAGTAGTAATGTTTGCATCAGCTGTATAGCACGGAGTGTGAGTAAAGTTACAGCACATTGAGGAGTCTGTCTTACTCACCCAGAATGGCAAATATATCTTTCCTTCTTCAGCAATGAACTCAAGAACACCCGCATGTGTCATCCTATCTTTCGCACCATTGTGAAGCTCGAACAACATCGGATAGGTAATGTGAAGTCGGGTGAGCTTGTCCAACGCGCTGGGAGGCATTATGACCTTGCCGCCATGGTTCACATTCTCTCTTTCGGGGCCAGGAAGCATCGCCACTGGATAGCAGCGATAGTATTCATCGAAGCGACGGGACGTAGCACCCGGGCGCGCCATCCCGGCACCCAGGACTCCATCCATGGGGTCGTCGGACCAGTAACCAGGTCGGTACTGAAGCTGTTAGTTAGGAGGGGTGAAGATTGAGAGAGCGGGGTGAATAGTTTGAATTAACTCACCATATTAAAGTCTTAAAATTTGAAAGAATAAAGATGGGTAAAGAGAAATTAGTGAGGTCGGGTTTATTTGGAGGTACAATATGCCGCTCGTTGGATCGCCGTCAGTGACGCAGCTCGCTCCGCCATGATTTTCCGCTCCGACCCCGGACAAGGAAATTAGCTCTCTCAGAGGTGATTTACCTGTTAATTCCGCGCAATATTATCTCTCTCATTTAGTTTCAACTGAACACCGATAAAAGAGCCATGTCGAGCTCCTTGCCACGCCCCAAGCGCGCAGGCGAAGATTTTGCCAGGGCCCACTACAATGACGACGGCGAGGATGCCTCAGAGCACAAGAAGCCCCGCTTCGACCTTCGCAACCCGTCAGCTCTTGCAGCCGATGCGCCAGAAGAAGACGCAGTACTGGACGCCGATGAGATTGGCAGACGTGGCCAGAGAGTAAGACGCAAGGCGGTTAATCTCGAGGGTTACGAGTCGGACAGCTCGAACGAGGGATTTTCCGCGCACAAACAAGATAAACCTAAGCGCGAACAAGCCAAGGAAGAAGCGGAAGATGATGATATGTTTGCCGAACTACAAGAAGACTTTGGCGAAGAGGAGGTCGACGGCGACGCAATTTTAAACAAGAACAAGAAGTCCGTTCGCTTCCTCCGAGACGATGAAATCGAGGGTCAAGTCGCTTCTTCAAAAGGCGGAGGAGCGCTGCATGTCGACCTGAGTAATGGTGCAGCCGGAATTGACGCCGACGAAGATGGAAGCGATAGTGAGGTCGGGGAAGAGGAGCGAGCCCGAGTGGATGAAGAGGTGGACGAGGAACTTGGCGCGGGTGGGAAGAAAAAGCACGCACCCCTACTGGATGCTTTCAACATGCGAACAGAACAAGAGGAGGGTCGGTTTGACGATCAAGGTAACTACGTCCGCAAAGCAGTAGACCCCGATGCGGCCTACGACTCGTGGTTGGATGGTGTTTCCAAGAAAGATATAAAGAAGGCCAAAGAGGCTGCTGAGCAACGCGATGCTGAGCGCAAAGAGAAGGACCGAATGGACGACAGCATTTTGACAGCGGATGTCCTGAAGACGATCATAATCCACCTCGAGCGCGGCGAAACAGTACTCGAGGCACTGGCCCGACTGGGCAAAGGGCTTCGTCGAAAGCCAAAGTGGCAAAACAAGAAGAACAAGAAGAAGGCCGTCGAAGATATCGAGATGACAGATGAGGACCCCAACGAGGTGGCACGGAAGAAAGCAATTGATTCTATTACTGGTGCTGCCGATATTTTGATGGGCCGCGGCCAAATAGACATCTACGACACAGAACGCGAAATGCTCACACGGCAGTACCGCAATGACACGGGCGAGGAATGGATTGACCCTCCTGTGGACGGAGTGGCTGAGCAAGGTCCGACCATGTGGGAATATCGGTGGTCAGACGCCAGAGATGGAGGGGATGCCCATGGGCCATATGATAGCGCGATGATGGACTCATGGAAGAATGCGGGCTACTTCGGCGAAGGCGTTGAGTTCCGTAAAATTGGAGATTCAGAGCCGTGGAGTGGCACTGTCAATTTCTTGTAAAATAATCCCTATCAGCTACGAGATTGCTACACAAAATACCATTGATGAATGAAATATTAATATCAGATCCTCCAAAACAGAGGACTGCAATTGAATCTCAAAGGCCAAAATCACCTCAACAAGCGCCAGTCCTATCATACATCGTGTGATGCGACAAAAATAAAGTAAAAACAAAATGAAAAATCCAGTGTAGTTTTTTCGACCCGCTTAACTTCCCACCGAATAGCCCAGTAGTAAAACATGCAACCTAATTAAGAAAGCTCCATGGCGTCGCCATTGGCAGTAGCAGTGAAGCTAACAGTACCTTGGTCACCAATGAAGCGCTGTTCATATTGATTGACGAACTTCACACTCCGAGCAGGGTCGTAGAACAATCGGTAGCTGCGCTGGACGTCATCAACACTGACCTCCTTCGCCTTGCGTTTTTGACTCAAGAGGTGCGAGGTAGTGATAATGTTGCTGGCATAACGCAGATTTGACTCCTGACCAATTTTGGTGAGAAGGGCGAGAGCATCAGGCGAAAGATCAATTTCTTCCTCCTGCGCCCGGATGGCGAGGATCTGACGGATCTCGTCACCAGAGTACATCTGTGTGCTGACGATGACCACCCTATCGAGGAAGTCAAGGGGTAGGCCGTGGGGAGAGGTGTAGGTAGTTCCGCGGATGCGTGACTGGCCGCGATTGCTAGCCATGATGACGATGGGGGCCAATTCAGCCTCAAGGGCACGGTTGATGTAGGAGTAACACTCAATATCGAGCATGTGAACCTCGTCAATGAACAGGACACCAGGAATGATCTCTGCCTTGCCCTCTTCCTTCCATTCAGCCACCTTGGTATTGATCTGGTCCCGAACTTCACTCCGAATCTCGCCCGTGTCGCCGGAGAAGAGGGCCAGGAAGCCTTGTGAACGCGAGTTAATGACATCAATCTCGTGGAGACTGACGGTATGGACGATCTCCTTGCGAACCTGAAGCTCGCCTTCGGGGCATTGGACAAATTTGGTATCGGCGCCCATGGCGTCGTAGTCTCGAGAGCGTGCGTATGAGCGACCGAGCTTGGTGATCTTGCCCGAGGACTTATCGATCGAGATCACGTCACCTGCCATTACTCGCTCCTTGGTCATCGAATCAATCATCTTGGTTCCCATGTCGTAAATTGTTTCCATGTCCGTGGTCTTGATCGTGAGCTTTCCTTGTTTATTGCCCTGCAGGTAGTCAGTATCTAATGCTAATGATTCGTAACGCGTAAATATCCACTCACGCCAGTAACACTTCGGTCGATTTGAATCTCCACAACTTCACCCTCAATGATTTCACTCTCTTCCTTAATGCGCACACCGATGGATTTCCGGAATGCCTGGGTCAGGGCTTCTGTCTTCGACATCTCCATTGAGAAAATCTCAGAAGCAGCAAGCATGGTGAAAGGTACGTCCGGTCCAAGAGATTGTGCCATGCCCATTGCAATTGCTGTCTTTCCAGTGCTAGGAGGTCCTGCGATCAGAACAGCGCGACCGGCAATCTTGCCTTCCCTCACCATCTGCAAAATCACTGCGGCGGCCTTCCGGGCCTTTTCCTGACCCACAAGGCCTTGAGACGATGTCCGAGGTTGAAGAGTGTCTGCATCGACACCGAGGCCTCTGATGTGCGAATGGGCGGCAATGAGGTTCAGTCCCCGGAGCTCCTTGCCCTCTGCGATAGTTGAGATTGGCTGTTTTGGCGTTAGCAACGGCGGAGATATGATAGAAGTATTGTAACTCACTACGGCCATGTTTGAAAAACTCCAGACGGAAATGTATTTTGAACTGGAAGATTATGTTGGGAAAATGCGCCAGAGCTCTAGAAAAGCAAAAGAAGAGAGAGAGCCAGGGCAGATCGCAGATCGAAGTGCATCGTCACCGCCCGGCATAATAATTCCTCCGTTTACCTTTCTCAAAGAAATCCGTTTGACTTCATTTCCACTTGTTGTCTCTGCGTCACTTGAACAAATTTCGCGAATTTGGTGCTAGTCCCATGTTGATCTGACTTGCGGAGTTACTCTGACCACCTCAAGCGGATCAACCAGGCGCTTGTAACCTACAAGCATCGTACCTCATTGACAGTTTTAGTAGTGAACGCGTTCCTCACTTGTGCAAGCTCCTGATATCTTTTTACGGGCTCATGGTACATCGATCAAGCAACACTGCGCGTTAAGCGTTTCATTCTAGGGCTGTGGTACACACTGCATCTCTTGAGTCGTCCTCCCAAGTACCCCATTTCGGTTCTGTTGCAAATACGATGAGTATTTTGCAATACATTCATTTCAGGGAATATGTCCAGCAGAATGGATGTTGACTCTCCTAACCCCAATCCTCTCAAGCGACTCTCGGGCCGATTCCCGTCTGTGCCACTTACGACGAAGGCGCAAGATCCTCGGCTTGCCGGAACTGTTAAGCAATCGGTTGATCCTCAATCGTCAAACACCCAACAGTCACACCAAATCCCCGCAAAACCTGCATTCATCACGAGACCTTCCACCAACTCGCTCCCACAAGTGCCCCAACTCTCGATCCCTCATAGCGCTCCAGGCCCTGGGTCCACAGAAAGCCAAAGTGCGCCTAGTCACCAAGGCGCATTTCTTATCTCAGATTTGGTCAATTCATTGATCAAAGTGAGTAAGGGTGAGGAAGAGAAAGAGAGGCTTCAAAAGGAAATAACTGCTCTCACCAAAAACCTACAAAGAGCGAAGCAATCGCAAGGATACGCAAGCGTCATCGCTCTCTTTCAGCAGCAGCTGGACGCGGCTAAAGATGAACTGGCCAACCATGTGAAATCGATCAGGCAGCATCGATCACTCTCCAACCAGGCGCAGGATAATTTCAACTGGACATTGTCGCAGTTGAAGCCTCAGCCACAGCCTCAGCTCGAAAAGACACTTGAGAGGGTTGCGAGCCTGGAGTCCACTATCATTGAAATGAGGCAAAGCCGTGATCCAACCCCTGGCGACAATCCAATCAACGGGAATGCTGCAAAAGAAACAGTCCAAAAGGACTTGCAAGGCCGAGACCAAGATATCGCCAAACTTAAAGAATCACTAGACAGAGTACAGCATACAATCGAGAACCCTAGTGGACTGGAGGAGGCACTGGGCTACATGAAGAAAATTGCGAACTCAGTCGCTTATCAATCCAAAAAGAGTGGTCAATTCACAAAACAGATTTCCCAACTTGAGGATGAAGTGAAAGATGTCGACAAGAAACTTAATGACAAGGTTTCTGCTATCAAGAAGATGGTGGACACTGCTGAGGAAGAAATGAAAAATTTCAACGACAAGCTAGAAACCAACATCTCAGACCTTGGTTGCAAATTGAAAACTACGAATGAACAGGTTGCGGTCAAACTTTCTTCCCTTGAAAGCGATCTCACGTCCCTCAATACTAAGCGACCTGATCTGAATAATCGCGCGTCAACTCAAGTTTCGCAAATTGAAACTGACTTGGAGGCTCAAAGGAAGCAGACCACGGAGCAGATTACTGCCCAAGAAAATCTTGTTGCCTCACTCAGAACTCAGCACCAAAATGTTGATAACGGCGGTCGGCTCTCATCAGAAGTAACTCCAATTCCTAATGGCGGGGTGGTTTCAAGACTAACGTTTCTGGAAAAGAAAGTCCAGAGTCATGCAGACCTTCTTAACATTATTAAGACACTCCACCAGGAGGTAGATCTACTCCGTCTGTCCGAGTTGGAATCTCTCCGCAAGAACCAAGAATTGAGCCAAACGAAACTAGAAACGAGGTACAATGACATTTCGCACAAGGTGGATGGCCTAGTTACAAAATCCGAGGAAACGACCAAGAGCCAAATGAAACTCGCCTCCTCGCTTCAGGAGTTTCGGTCGTCCTTGCCAGCGACCTTGGACCTGTTCCGAACCCATCTTCAAAGTGGGCTAGATGGAGTCGAAAATCGCTTCGCTCTAGTCTCCGAACTGAGCCAGGCTTTGAAAAAGTGCGTGGAGAACGTGGATACTCACGCTACGGGAATCCGTTCGCTAGAAAGTCGATACAACAACCTCATGACAGGCGATTTGGTCGATCGCATGGCATGTGCCATGCAGAAAATGTACCCCTCTGTCGATCAGCTCAGTCGACAATTGACGACCCACCGAACTGAAATTGAAGCCAGAATATCTGCGCTCAAGAGAGAGGCAGACGCGTTCAAGGCGGACACAGAGCTGTTCAAGGCAGATACAGCAAAGGCCCAGGCAGACGCACAAAACGCCCAGACCAGCACAGAGAGATCTCAAGCAGCACAGCTGCCACCGGAGCAGCTCCAGACTTTGACTGAGTTGCCGACCTTGCTCCAACAAGTCAAGGACCTTTCTGACAAGCTTGTACCTATAGAAAGCCTCATCCACGAGCATAGTGCCGAGTTGCAGAAAAACCTTGAACTGCGTAGCGAATTACATAACAGGATCACAGCCCAAGAGGACACCATCGCAGGCATTGCGCAAAAGGCCGATGACCAGGACGAAGAACTCCAAATTGTTAGCGAGGCCAAGGGACGGATCGATCCGTTGATCGAAGAGGTCAAAACTCAGACCTCGCAAGTTGAACAACTTCGACATATGATCGACGAGTTAGCTACAGCCGCGGCTGAGAGCAATTCTATCGCATCGACAGATCTTAACGACCTCCGGAGACGGCTGGACGGCTTGGAAGATCGGAAAAAAACGGATGATGAGTCTCTTGACACACTCCGGAAAACACTGAAAGACTTCCAAGACCAAAACAAAGCGGATGTTGCAGGTCTTGACTCACTCTGGAAAGAGATTGAGGCTTTGAAAAATCGGAACACAGCTGATGATGCCGGCCCTGACGCACTTCGTAAACAGCTTCAAGACTTGAAAGCTCAGAACCAATCTGAAGATAACGATCTTGTCCAACTCCGGGATAAGCTGGAAGCTCTTCAAAAACAGAAACCGCCGGTATCACTGAAGGATTTCAATGAGCTGAAGGATGAAGTGAAGATGTACATCAAACGTCTAAGGACAGCCGAAGACACTTTCAAGGCGCTTGGAAAAGCAGCAAAGAATTCCGGTGCTAAAAAAGACATCGATTCCGATGATGAAGAAGCAACCGATTCCGATACTCTCGATAAGCCAATGGAGCAGCGCATCGATGGACATGGCCGTGCTCTTACCCCAAGGGCTCCCGCAACAGCAAAGTCATTTCCCAAGGGCCCTTCTCTAGGTGTATATCAGCCAGTCCCTCCTAGCGGGAAAGGTCCCGATACTTCCTTATTCAGCGCCTCAAAGCTGAAACGTCCTGCGACGCAAGCTCGACCGTTCGTGCAAACGCCCAGTGGCCCTAGCAGCAGTCATCAATCGCCCTATGCTGGCAAATCTGCCGAACCCCGCCAGGTTCAGAATCTGAAAGGAAAGCGGCGTATGTCCTCTGTAACAGACTCTGATGACGAGAGAAACATGACTGAATCCTCTTCGGTAGTCGAGTCTTCGCCAGTTTCTAGCTCTTCTGGCCCTGCGTACTTTAATCAGGGCACTAGCAGAAAGGAAAAGAAGAAGGCAAAGAAGAGAGCGGAGCAGGCTGAAGAGAATTCCAATGCCTCAAGCAGGCCAAACAAGAAGCGAAAGCGAACCAAGCAAGATGAGTGATTCGGTCGAAACCTGATCTCATACCTATGTCTCATGTTCTGCATAACCATCGGCGTGCGCCTCTTCGTCACCCGCCAATTACGACTTGCTATCGATATCTACGCGAGCCAGCTTTAAGAGAAAGCATTATTAGAAACATTTTCGCACTCGGTAGGCGCAAAGCCTGACCAGCGATTGTTACCCATTCATATTATTACTCAGCACAACACTGTGTGAATTATTATTTGTACATGAACACTCCCCCACATACGTCTAAAATCTTAATCACGTGACTTACATCCGATCCCAGTTAGGCCGACTCTAAGAACTTTACGACCGCTAGTATCGTGTAAGCAAAACATATTAAGAATTATTGTCGAGAAGAGGGAATTACCTTGGCGGAACGCTTCGGGATTCTCAGAAATAAGCCAGTGGCCCGCTTCGACGTCCACAATCTGCGCGTTGGGGAAGAACTTCTTGATGGCCGGTATAGTATCGTCCGAAACATACTTAGACTTGGTGCCCCGAACAAAGAGCGTCGGGCCATTGTATTGGAGTTTATCAGACTCCTTGAAAGGGAAATCTGCCATATGATCCAACGAACTGCCAATGACGGATAGCGGCACTCGGAACTTGAGTGTGTTATCTTCCTCGGAGCGTATTAAGTTGGTAAGAAGAAATTGGCGAATTGGAAGGGACTGGGCAGTGTTAGAATTTCAAACATTCACAAGACAGTGCTAGGCTTAGTGTCTCCCCTAATCGTCAAAAAGTTGAGCATCTTACCTCTTCATAATCCTCAAGAATTTTGTTGGCATCGGATTGCTTCGATACTTTCTCGGCTTCGATTTTCTGCATGCCGCGAACATATTTTGGGAAATCGCTCTTCAGTTCCGCATTCACCGGTGCGTTGTCAACGGGGATCAAAGCTGACACGCGTTCGGGGGCGCGTAGTGCTACCGCCATTGCAGCTTTGGCACCCCTTGACAAATTGTTAGTATGAGAAAGGCACATAATATGCGCTATCCATGTGCTTGGGTGCGCTTAATATGGGAATATGACCACGTACATAGAATGCCCAATCAGGACGCATTTGTCAAGTTTCTGCTGTTTGATAAATTGCTGGACATCCTCCGCCATGGCACCGTAATTATGCTCGGCAGCATGGAAAGAGTGACCATGGTTACGTAGATCCTGTTCACATTTGTTTAGTATTCACGTTTTTTGCATGTATTTCCGAGGAGCTGAGACTTACCAGTGCAAAGATCTGGCATTTCAAATCTCGTGCCAAAGCTCTGGAAGATATGTAAGAACAAGCGTTTTATATAACTGGCTGGTAAACATACTTGCCGATGCTCCTGTTGTTTTGCTTTGATCCAAACAGTCCATGTAGAATCAGGATGGGGTCTCGGACAGCTTGGCCGTTTTCCGGGCCAAAGACTTGATATGCCAGCTCGGACCGCAGCATACGGGCTGTGGAGAAAGCCCGGAGGCCTGGAGAACCACGTGTAGCCGTCCGGAGAGCGAACATATCCCGATTTTGGGTTGGGTATGGCAACCTTGGAAGAGTTGGATCAATGACGATGGGGAAGCCTGGGAAAGACCGTGGATCCGTGGACTGCGAGCCGTGTGCTGACTAAGCGGCGTTGATGGCCCCCCGGGGCCCTAGGGGCCTAGGGCTCGCCTGTGGTCGGGGGCTACCTAAGGGGCAGCAGCCCCGGCCCAAAAATTATAGGCCTTAAACAAGATGGAGTGTAACCTCCTAGCCGACTGCTGACCGACTTTGGCGCCCCGTCCCGGGAGACCCCGCCGTTGACCTGAAATTCTGGGCGACCTCAGGCTCCCTGTGACCTAGGCATGGTCTAACAATTTTAGGCTAAGAATCAAGATTTTTCCTTCTGACAAGCAAAGCAACAGCAGCACTAATCCTTATTCCTAACTTGAGCCATATATTGGAGCAATTATAATAGAGATAGGTACTATCATTATGGAGTAAAATCGATGCCGAAAATCAGTTCGCGTTCTTGACTCCTGACAAGGCCATTCATCAACAGGCCGATTTGTCAGCGCCGAGATGTGCTTTAATGGGGGCCCCAACGCATCAATGGGCCAGGGGTTCGAGCCCGTTTGTGGGCTTTGCGGGGGTCCGAGATCCGGGATTTACCACAACTTTTAATCCTGCGTTAAGACGTAGCGGCATATACGATGCCCCCCGCCCGGGGGGAGCAATGACTGGCGGTGAAGGGCTCGTTACGGAAACTCGGCCCCCAAACTGCCTAGCCCTGGGGGCCCGGATCTGCAGCTAACGTCATCTCACCAGAGCCTCCCCCCCGGAGGCTGCTGCCTCCCCCGCCTTAATAACCTTGCTTATCTTGATTATACAAAATCACCTCCTCATCATGGCCGACCAACTGAAACCATACACGATTTCCATTCCTGATGAGAAGATTCAAGACCTCCAGCAGCGTCTAGCGCTTTCCAAATTCGCAACTCAGCTAGAGTCTTCCGAACAAGATCCTTGGGATTTTGGAACTCCAGTCACCGAGGTGCAGCGACTCGTAAAGTATTGGCAGAACGGCTTTGACTGGCGGAAGGCAGAGGCCAAGTTGAATGAGCTGCCTCAGTATCAAACGCAGATCGAGGTCGATGGATTTGGCAGCTTGGATATACACTGTGAGTTTCGTGTAATACAGATCTCAACAGTTCGCTATTTACATGGTTGAACATGCAGACATCCACCAAATCAGCAACAACAAGAACGCAATTCCACTGCTTTTTAGCCATGGATGTAAGTAGCAACTATCCCTCTTCTATCTCATCCGTCATTTTTCCTACCACAGTGCGATCTCTGATGTCTACATATAGGGCCGGGGTCATTCATTGAAGTCACAAAACTGCTACCGATGCTGATAGGCGACGACGATAGCCCCGCATTTCACGTTGTGGCTCCATCACTGCCAAATTTCGGCTTCTCTTCGGGTGTGACCCGTCGAGGGTTTGGCCTTGCGCAGTATGCCGAAGTCCTTCACAAGCTTATGATAAAGCTCGGCTATGACCAATATGGTATGGCGTAGAAGGGGAATATATCAGCCACGCTAGAAACTAACTTGGTTAATCGCACAGTAACCCAGGGCGGAGATTGGGGGTTCTGGATTACTAGAACTATTGGTCTACTCTACCCCGAGCACTGCCAAGCTTCTCATATCAACATGGTGTTGGCCTACCCCCCTAAATTCACGGAAAACCCATGGGCAGCCCTGCAACATGCATTGCTGCCATACAATGACCGGGAAAAAGCAGGCCGCGAGCGAAGTAAATGGTTCGAACGAGAAGGCTATGGTTACAACCAACTCCAAAGCACCAAGCCGCAGACCATTGGCGCAGCGCTGGAAGATAGCCCTGTTGCCTTGTTAGCCTGGATTTACGAGAAGCTGCACGACTGGACTGACTCGTATCCCTGGACCGATGACGAGATCTTAACCTGGGTATCTATCTACTGGTTTTCCGCAGCCGGACCCGCGGCTAGTGTCCGCATATATTATGAGGCCATCCATGGCGGAACGATCAAGGGAGACTCCTACAAGGCGTTGGTTGCCTACGTCCCGCGTGTGAAACTGGCAATTGCGCACCTCCCTCGTGAAATTGTGGTCGTTCCTTCCTCTTGGGCTGCTGGCCTAGGTCCAGTTGTTCAACAGACCGAGCATCCCCATGGAGGTCACTTTGCCGCTTGGGAGGTTCCAGAATCTATCGTCCAGGACTTGCGGGCGATGTTTAGTAGGACTGGACCTTGCTACCGGGCTGTTTTAGGCAAAGATGGATACTAACTATGCGATGGTTACTTACCCCCAGTTGCGGGGGTTTTGGTTTGATGTTTGGACATGTACCCTGTTGTTTCGAAGCCTATTGACATACTAGCAGAAAGGCGGAGGATAATTAAGGAATAAATTGATTCATAGTTTCCGATCTTTCATCAAATGTTATACTTAGCAAAGTCCATTTCACAAATGGAGTCCTTTTCCGCATTCGTTTACCATCGACTTATAAAACTTACAAGACATCGAAAGGGAGTCTCAGAGAAAACCACTGGAAAGACATCACAAGGCCGCATAAGCGGCCAGCTATTCTTGTACATAATGACCTCATAACCCGAAACGAAATAGAAGTACAAAAAAAATCGTTCGATATTGGAACCTTGATATGTTTCCTCCCGAAGTTGCATGTTCATAAAACCATCACCCCAAAACTGACCGATAAAGATAGGAATACGCAGTACAGTGAGAGACTTGCGACAGTGGCACTACCAGTCGCCCTCTCAAAGCTGATGAGCGACGCATTATGACTCGACGCCCCTGTCAGAAGCACCTGCGAGGAATTCGCAGTGTCCAAACTACCCGTGAATGTGAGCTCGAAAGTCACATTTACCTTTGTGTCTGTGTCCTGCCCTTTTCCAGAATTTTCAAACCCAGCAACTGTAGCGCCAGAGAAATTCAACTCAAGAGTTTCATTGGTCACAGACCCATTGACGTGTGTTCCAGTGGGCCATCCAATGAGGAGTTTGCCCAGTTTGCTCCTCTCAGAGCATAAACTATCCGGAAGAGCAATCATCTGATCGTAAAGTCCAGCATCGGCATATCGTGCTTGCTCCGTAGAGTCCCGTTCGCTATCTGTCCAGTCTTTGAGATCATAGCTTCCGTCAAACAGAACTTTGTTGCTGTTATCAGCCGCCTGGGTTATGTCTAACGCAACGGCGTCCATGGCTTGGACTCCATTTCCTTCGAGCAAGTCCACGGTTGTGGTAAGCCGAACAAGATCCAGATTGTCACACACACTGTATGAATTATCGATATCCGAGACGCGTATGTTGCTCTCCCAGGCTTTGAAACCTATCGTGATGGGATTGACGGGTCCCACGGGAGCAGGGGCCTTGGCAGCAACCCATGCGGCGCCTAGCATGCGGATGGATTGTCTGCCAACGGGACATGTGATCAAAGATGAACTAACGATGTCGCCTTCTGTCAGATTCGTGGGTGGTGTT
This sequence comes from Penicillium griseofulvum, assembly GCF_001561935.1. Classification (NCBI taxonomy): domain Eukaryota; kingdom Fungi; phylum Ascomycota; class Eurotiomycetes; order Eurotiales; family Aspergillaceae; genus Penicillium; species Penicillium griseofulvum. The sequence continues at coordinate 569,943 of NW_024467419.1, forward strand.
ATGATTGTGTATTTCAGACTAGCTTCGCCTTTGAAGAAGACACCATCCAAGTCGCTATAAGCACTAGCATGGCCGCGGCGTGGCTCGCGGTTGTATTTATCGTAATGCGAAGGTTGAAGATCGTTATAGTCGAGGCGGTGGGTATCTCTGCAGCTGAGTCCACCCGAGGTTGTAGTAGATGTAGATGTGTCATCGCTATCGTTGGAGTCATTGGAACCACCGCTACTACCGCTGGAGGTATTGGTGTCGCTGTCGCTGTCGCTCCCACTGCCGCCACTAGAGCCATCACCTTTCCGCGATAATACTCCTGTTGGCGCGGCGAGCAACGCGAGAATAGTGACAAAGGGGTAACGGAGTAACATTTCCTCGAAATCGTGATTCAGTTCATATATCGTCAAAATAAAATTGTCAGCTCATCATTCCGAATTGTGAAGAAAACCAGAAAAAAAGTGCACGAAGCTCCTGGGCTTATGACGGTGAAAATTATTCGCCCTAGTAAAGTCTACCGAACCCTGAATGCCAAGGTACAAAGGAGGGTCGAAGCGGGACATTGTTCGTGTTCGTTAAAAAACTATTGGAAAAGGAGGTCATTTAAGGGTATTGCCAAGGCTGAGGAGGCTTAGCACCTGTGATACGAATGATCTGCACTTAGTATCACCATTTTCATATGAAAGAATATCGTTTATTGAGACATGGGTATATTTATATTTACACTAGCTGTCCAACAGCACCGGCACCTTCTCAACTAGATATTCAACAATGGCATCGGGGCCACGCTCGACCTGCAACCCCTCGGGAATTGCGTGAAGCTTGATATCGGGTCGAACAGAGCGGGCGATCTGGTGGATATGTTGCGCCTGCTCGGCGGTCCACATAGAGGCGCTGAACTATTCAGGAAGTTAATATGAATCCTATCTAATGAATTCTCCAAAGCCAAACTTACCAGAACCTCGGGGTTGTGCTGCTTAACCTTGGCCTCGACTTCGTCGATTTCTGTACCGAGTTTTATGTCAACCGACATTCACTCTCAATGGCTCTAAATATACTTACTCTCGCAGTTGTCGACGTGGACGATGGTGTACCGATCACTCAGAGCCTCGGCGACCCGGCCGATGAGGCGCTTGGCGCGCTCGGGCGCGGTATTGACAGTAACCAAGTGGAAGGGACCCTTAGGTGCAGACATGACGAGATATGATAATTCACAAAACGCGACAAGCACCGGGCTTTTATTCTCCAAGCTGAAATCGGTCTCCCTCCCACTTCCCCACATTGTGGGAGGCTGCCCCTCCGGCCTATACAGCGCCGGGGTAGACTTACTCCGCTATCGGCCTCCATAACCCTTATCATATATGGGGTTTCTGCTTCAATTTAATTGCTTCCTCTTTTTACTCTCCAATTAATACAATCATGTCTAAAATCGCATCTACCTTTTCGCGTAAGAACTATCAGATTGAGTACAGATCCTATACTGACAGAAAATAGGCCTGGTGCGCTTTGTCCCCAAGTCGAATCCCGCCAAAGTTCTAATCGGAGAACCCGTCGATCCCAAGTTGGATGTCGGATTGGCTCTCTACCAGGGCAAGGAGGTTGCAGTGCGCCCGTTCTCTGGCACTTCAGTGCTAAGTCCTGGAAAAGTGACAGAGACAACGGAGACCATTGCGCGCATTCTGTCTCCTTTGGCGCAAAACGAGGTTGGAACTATTCGCTGTATTGGCTTGAATGTGAGTTTCCAACAGGAGAAGAGCATTCAACTTTGGTATGTAAAAACAGTTACTAATGCGCACTAGTATGCCTCCCACGCTAAGGAGATGGCCCTCCCAATCCCAGAAGTCCCTACATTGTTCATGAAGCCGGCCAGCTCTCTAGCGGATCCTTGGCCTGCGCCAACGGTTCTGCCTAAGATTACACAGCAGGATAACACCGGTGACTACGAGTCTGAGATGGTTATTGTTATCGGCCGTGATGCTAAGGATGTGTCCGAGTCCGAGGCCCTCGACTATGTCCTTGGCTACACAGCCGCGAACGATGTTTCTAGCCGCACTTCCCAGATGAACCAGAGCCAGTGGTCCTTTTCCAAGGGCTTTGATGGCGCATGCCCGATTGGTATGTCAACTGGAAGCTCTATACTATTCGGAAGAATTTTGCACTGACCCCGTATCTATAGGCCCCGTCCTCGTTTCGGCTGCTCTCATCCCCGATGCTAGCAAGCTCCATATTCGTGGTCTTAAGAACGGCAGTGTAATGCAGAACTGCCCGTTGACGTACGTTATATTTACTTTACATCATTTCTGGTATACCAAATAGCACGCACTAACATTGAATTTAACTGCAGTGACCTAATATTCAGCGTCCCCCAGCTGATCAGCTTCCTCTCCCAAGGCACCACGCTGCCTGCCGGTACAGTTATCCTGACCGGCACCCCGCCTGGTGTCGGTGCAGCAAAGAGCCCGAAGGAATTTATCAAGGCTGGCGATGAGTTCGCTGTTGAGCTGCTGCCCCACATCGGAACACTTATCAACAAGATCGAGCACCAGTAACCAATCTAGTATATAAAATGATATATGTGAATTCTTGGGGCAATAGCTCTCCGTATATGTATATCCAATGAGATCTGTAGATTTTCTGATAACTATCAGATAAATTTGTACGGTGTAGTCTTGTAAACTCTAGCGAGGTATTCTCTACAAGCTGGACTCGATATATTCAATCTGTAGCCCAATCTACAAGGCAAGGCCTCTAAAATCGCGAGTCAACTCGTATCAACACCAAGAAGCCTCAACCAATCACAGAGCTCAACCGGATATAAATTCTTCCCTGCACGGAGTAAATATTTCCCCCCATCGCCTGCGCATCTTTTACTGGGCACTTTTGTTGTAGACCAGGGCGACCAGGGCTAAAGTGCTTAGAAAAAGGTAAAGAATGTGCCAATGGTAGCCTGAATCCGTGGATTTGATACCTCTGGGATTAGCGAAGATTTCCTTTCACTGTATAAAATCTGAGCATTACGGTAGAACCTATATAGGAATAGATACCCATTCCTGCATTTCCTTTATGTAGTACGGAGTAATCTGCTGAAATATATTCCAGCCAGACCGCATGCCGAGTTCTTCATCCGATAGTGGTCTGATAAGACCCGTGGGCCTCGTTGACCCGGGATGGCTCGATTTCAGCGCTTCGGAATTATACCGACTCGGTGTGCCGAGTTGTCCCCGTTCGGAGTGGTTTTTCTTAGAAGACAGCCCGCAGCTTTTTTTTTCTGTGAAGAGTTTTTGCTGAATTTCTATTAATTATTTCAAGTTCTAGCTCTTATTTTTCTTCGTTTATTTACACCAATCTCGCAGTTCCTCGAGCTATCAAAATTCGATGCTTCTAACTATACACATCCCTACAGATGGTGAGATACAGAAGTCAACCAGTTTTCTTAATACCTGTTATGCACTAACCGCAGATAATTTCTACCCCCGATTGCCAAATATCTTTGAAGAATTATCTAATCTATGTATCAAGTTATGTACAGTCTGGAACCACCTTGCCGTGCTTGATCCCGAGTTAACCGATATGAACCCGAACCTTTAAAAGCCAAATCCAAAGCAATGTTCACGAAACGTCTGCGCGCGAAACACCCCAACCGATGTCGATTTCTCTTCTACTCCCTTTACTCCTCACTACGCCAACCCTTACCCCGCCAGTGCAAGAAGACGGTGGGAATAACACTGACGATCACAATCAGCGCCGACCCAATGCCTGCGCTGGGAGCAACGCCAGCATTCTCGAACATGGGGGTAAACCTAAGCCAAGGTTAGCGACGATCCCACGAAACAAAATGGTGAAAAAGAAGACATACCAGAAAGGACCAATGAAACCCCAGATCTGTCGGACAAAGGTGATAAACACGCCAATATTACCAGCTTCCCGCGGGAAGCAATCGACAGCATATGTGATCATCACCGTGGTGACAAGCTGATTCCCGACAGCGGCAATAGCGGTGCCGATGATGGGCGAGACGGTCCAGTGTCCGCTGGGTGATTCCTGCGTGCAGACCAAGAAGACAATTACACCAATGATGGCGAGCGCAAAACCGAAGTAGCTGAGCCATAGGCGGAATTCTGGTTCGGCCTTACCGCCGATGCGTCGGCTGCGCCGACTCATCCAGAAGTCTGACAGTATGCCGCCCATTTGCTCACCGATTACGGAGCCGATGATCGCGCCTAGGAACTGCATGCCTAGTTGTTCGGAGTTAAGACCGAATTTCTCTTGCAGGAGGTGGGGTACCTCGACGGTTGTGAGAACGCTGCCGAAGAGGAAGACCATTGCATATGCACATGCTGGGATGAGGATCGATGGGTGTCGAGCCATTGTCAGTGGGCTGACGAACTCGAACCATGAGAATGGTGTGGGGTCGATTCGTCGCAGTGACATGTACTCAATCTTCCTTGCTGAGTCTTTGCTGTTGATGCCGCTGCCCAGATAACGTGTTTCAGGGCCGAAGAACAGATACAAGATGAATTGGCCACCGTTGATCTTTAGATTTATAAGCACATGGACCGGTTACTGGCTACTACGGGGACGGGAACGTACCATTGCGAGGATCCAGAAGATCCATTGATAACCAGCGCGGTAGGTGACAAAGCCGAAGATGAAAGGCCCAACCGGGACACCCAGAGTGATCAGCAGTGTCCAAACGCCCATATAACGGCCACGGTCTTTCTTAAAGGTGGTCTCCATCACGATCGCACTGCCAATGGCGGAGGCAGGCGAGATGAAAAAGGACACGAGGGCCCGACAAGCAGCCATAGAGGCATACGTGGTGCTTTTGGCACAGCCGACATTACACACAAGACTGCAGATGAGAGAAAGGAGGAAGATAGGCCGCCGTCCATATCGATTGGACAGCGGCTTCCAAAACAAAGGCGCAACTCCAAGAATAGCAATTTGCAATGAGGTCAAATAAGCAGCGTCTTGCATTCCGACGTTGAGCGCTGTGGATAGGTCTAAAAAGGCAGGGATAATGGCGGCGGCGGTAAATGTGCCCATACAAGCGTGGAAGGCCACAAGGATAAGGTTAACCATTTTCTGCGCATTGATACGTTAATATTTGGGACCTTTTGCTTTCATCTTGTAGGAGGATATTGACTTGCCTTCCACTCAGGCCAGTTGTAAGGGTCAGCTGGACTCATACTGGGAATAGGATCGAGTTCCAAGGTCCCGTGTCTCTCCATGAGATAGTCTCGGTGGGCCTTTGGTAGATGAGCAGTCATTGACTCGGCGTAGATGGCCCCCTGTTGTCCATGTTCTGCGCTCTCAATGAGATCGATGTCGGCTTTGGTACCAGACACCTCCTCGGACTTGTCTTGACGAGACGAGCTCGATTGCAATTCTAAGGATGTCATGTTGTTTGCGTCCCCTGATGAGAAAAATGGAATCCGAGAAGCACTCAAATACTCAAGTTACCCTCTATCTATGATCCAAGGTGATGTTTCGACTATCGCGAGAATAGTCGGAGGAAGTGTGGAAGTACAGAATAATGACAGATCTGGGGGCTTCTGTACAATACTTCTGCTGGGGACGCGAAATCAGCAAGGCACGGCGAAAAAGGCTAGGGCGAGTGTGCATAGCCAAGACACTAATACCACGGCATTCGTCTAGTCAGAGTTCCTCCTGGGGTAAGCAGATAATCTCCGGAGTTCTCGGCTCAGTTGCGGGTCCTTTGAGGAGGAAATGGAGCGAGGTTGAAGAGAAGTTGGAGAGAAAATGGAGAAAAATGCGGAGGCACTCCACAGTTCCTGATTGGAAATCGACGGCCCCAGCGAGTCAGAAAGCCGCTAAAGGAATTATTGTCTTGGGGTCGCTCACAAGGCACCACCATGGCACTTGAACACGGCTAGCCGATGAAGCTTGTTACTATACAACATCGCTACAATCCCGAGCCAAGTACCGAAAGAGTTTTTGACATCTTGGCGCAATTTGCCTGGGACCGGCTATTTCGCTTTACTGTTTACTTAGGGAAATACTAATTCGGGATGACATTTCCAATTCAAGCCGCGTAGCCCTACATGTGATGGGATTTGGTCTTAGCAGCGTGGAGGTTCTTCAATTTCTCTCCGAAGAACAAAAGCCACACATTCTTGGTCCACGCTTGTATCCGCTTGAATGCTTAAACGCTTAAACACCTTCCATGACTTTGAGTCCGAAACCTCCTTGCTCACAAGATATTACAAAACAGTAAACATATTCTCAGCCGGATTTTTATGTAGTCAAATATTTTCAAAGCCTAGGAATGGCAAAATATAAATTCCGTGATCGCATAAGCAGTCCCACACCCCACAATCACCTTCTCCACAATATAATCTGATATTCCTTCTCCTCGACATAATGTCGTCAATGGGCGTAATGACAGCACCTGCACTGCCAGGAGGCAAGAAATTAGTTTGTCGAGTATGCCAGAAATCATTTTCTAAGGCTGAACACTTGAGGGTGAGTAGATTGGCCTTCAAATCCAGCTTCTCCACGAAAGAGGGACCGCCAAGCGATACGAGATAACTAATGAGTCCCTATAGAGACATGAGCGTTGCCGTATGTTCCAATTCTATCATCATTTCAACACCTCAAAGCTGACTGAAACACTTAGACACGGGGTCTAAACCATATGTTTGTAAAGAGTGTCGAAGGCCTTTTGCTAGACAAGATGCCCTTACTCGCCATGAAAAACTGCACGCTCGTACTACAAATGCAAGGAATGACTCTGAGATCCACTTGCAGCCACAGCCTACCTCTTTAGATTCTCTCGCTTCTTGGGATACGAGTAGTGCCTCCACTGCCGAACCGGCGTCGACTTCAGCAACAAGTCACTCGTGGGATGAGTCTCATCTCGGTGATCATGCGGGTATGCATAACATTGCCTCGGAGTTGGACTTTGCATTGGTCTGGCCTGATTCGGAAAACCTGTTTCAGAGCTTGATGTCCTCGGATACGACAGACCAATGGCAGATGCCGCTTGGTACCTTGCCATTTCCGCCTGTCGTGCAAGATATCAATGGCATGAACTTCGTGTCTCCGAATTCATTCGATGATCGTAGGTCTTCTGTCGGGGCAATACCGTCCGGTGGAGGACATCAAGCAGTGCGAGATGTCACAGAGATGGTAACGAGCTCGGTGAGTTGAGCATTTCATTTTGTTAGATGAGGAAGCCAGGCTGGTCAAAATCTCGGTTGAGGCACAGGCTGAACTGATATCTTATTCCTAGTCATCGAGTGTTACCGCTGCCGTCAAAGCGACATCCATCACCTCAGTATTCCTCGACGAATGTCTCCATATGTTCTTCGTCCGCTTCATCCCCACATTCCCAATCTTGCATCGTGCAACTTTTGTTTTCCGAGAATGCACGCACCCTCTCCTTCTTAATGCCATCGCCATTGGCTCTTTGTACCTGGGCCCCAAAGACTCTGTTGCAAAAGGCGAAGCCCTATGGCACCTAGCGCATACCGCACTATCAACTTCATGGCAGTCCCTAATCACACATAGTGGCCCCTATGATGCCTGCAAGGGTGTTCAGTTGATGATTACAGCCCTTCTGGGTCAGATATACGGAGCACTATCCAAGAACCGGGCAATTCGAACCACCAGTCAGGTCTTCCATCCGCTGGGCTTCTTATGGGCAAGACACTGCGGCATGTATGAAAGCGAGCAGTACTCAATGGATAATCTGCCCTCGATCGATGCCCCTGCCGCAGAAAAAGAACACCAATGGCGAATCTGGGCTGCGCGGGAAATCCAGCAACGCGTCCTGTTAGCCTACTATGTCATGGACGGGCTCGTGGCTCAAACATCGAGCGATGGTGCCTCTTCTCGCCATGTTGCAAACCCACTCAGCCTCCCTAGCAGCGAGGAAGCCTTTGATGCCAGTACCGCCGATGAATGGTTAACTCATATGTACCCCCAAAAGCCGGATCAGTCCTCATTTAGGATGATTTTCCGCTCCCTCTTCCCACCCGTTGGGAGCTTCCGCCCTCTAGAGTACCAGTTCTCCGCCTTCGCACTACGTGTGGTACTAGAAGGTCTCCGGTCTCTGGTATCCGACTCTGATGACAATGAACTAGCTGTAGGAGTACCTAGTCAATCAGACGTCCGACGAGCTCTAGCTCAAGTCCACGAGACAATATCCATGAGTATCCACTTCACCGCAGCAGAGAGACTAGAAATCCTCCTACGGTGGCACACAGTCTGTCTAGATACAATGATAGATTCCACCGCCCTCTCCCGCCACGTCTGCTCGCGCTACAATATTTCCCAGCATGTCTCTGGTGGATGCGGAACCGTCCGCCCGGGCTTCGATCTAGTCAAATGGGCTAATTCAGAAGACGCGCGGCGGGCCGTCCTCCACGCGGTTGCCATCCAAGAAATCATAGAGCAATTACCGCGTGGCCGTGCACACGTCGTGCACATGCCTAGCTCACTATTCGCAGCGGCGACAATATATGTTGTCTTTTCACTTGCCGGAGTCGCTACTGTGAATTTGCCTCGTAACATCGTTTGGCAAGATGCTTTGCTGTCCCATTCGGATCTCAACCTGGGCGATGAGAATATCCGCCCTCCAGCTGGCTCAGAGACAAAGCGCTTTGTGGAGAATGGGAATGGATCTTCCTCTCTTCCACTTCCAATAGGTGGTGCTGTCAGGAATTTACTTTATGAGCTTAACTCCATGCAAAAGCTTTTCCGGTGTTTATCGTCACAGTGGGGTGTTGCGCATGACATGGAAGATATCGTTTCTCAATGGATTCAGCTCTGTCATTAGGTGTTCCGGCTGGACCTAGTCTCCAGATTGATGAATGCTACCACATGGAATTTTGCTCTCTTTTGGCGTTAGTGGAGGTGCTGCCGGGACTTTTATTGAGTGACAAATGTTGGATCGTTGACACATACGTATATACCCCTCATATTGAATTTGAATGTCCAAGTTGAAGAACCTATAGGAAAAGACAATACCACTGTAGTTAATTTAGGGTTGCGACCACGTGTTTCACGTGTTCTCTGTCTTTCATGCATGGCTGCCTTGATGCAGTTGCTCTGTCCTAATTTCTTACTGTATAGGGTATATTCTGGATAGGATAGTATTTGTATAGTGTTTTAAATCTCCGTTCAGGTTGTTTAATGAGCAAACTCTTGCATTTATTGATTACTTTGACTCTCACTAGCAATGTCAGCTCACAGATCGCACACAAAAAAATTGTGCTTCAGGTTAGATAGTTATGTAACCCTGGAACCATTTCGAGCAAATGTAATCCAAAATTTCAATAACTGGAAGCAATATAAAATGAAAGAGGACCGGACCTTGAATGTAGATAATTAAACTCGCGACAATCACGTGCCTTGAGCTGAAAACGCGGGATAGACGCGACGCGACGCGACGCGACTCCGACCTTTCCGACCCACTTCCAGAGTGATTCAGGCTGCTTTTGGCTAGAATATATCCACTGACATTCTTTATCTTATTGATCTGTGGGTCCAACTGTGAGCTATCCATTCATCCAAGCCAACTGATCTAACCCGATAGCAGCGTGGTGTTCCCATGCCAAACAAGACCAGATGATCACCAATCAAACCTGAGACCGCACAACCCGGCATCGGCTCCAGTGACTCCCCCAATGGATCTTGCATCAGCCCGTGGAACCAAGCTCAGCGACATAGTAGTCGATCACCGCCCTAGCACAGGCCGTGGCAAGAAGCTTACACTTGCGCAAGAGAGTGTTCTAAAGAGACTATATGAACAAGAGTTGCCCTCTGTGTCCAATGCCGGGGCACCACTGAAAGGGTTCTGGGTGAATCTCGCATCGCGGTTCAGTGAACAGACCGGTCGCGAGTATTCATGGTTGTCTGTTAAGCGGCGGGCTGCCGGTTGGCGTCAGAAGTCTCCGGAAGTTGACCGGCAACTAGATGTCTCTCATGCTAGCGGCGTTGGGGCTGAGGCTTCGGTAGCTGGGCCTAGTAATCAAGATATTGGTCGTGACACGCCACGATACCAGGGTTCATCCGACAGCGAGAAACCCACGCTACCACAAGCAAGCCCTTCCCCGCAGCTGTGGGATTCGAAGACCCGGGAGCTGACTCCACTTGAAAGAAGCCGCGGTGTCGGAGACTGGTTGCAGCGCAGTTTGTTTTCAGGCGTCACAGCCCCAAGCCAAGACAATGATAGCAATATCGAGTCCTCTCGCATTTCTCAACGCCGCCCCCGATCAAGATCTCCTGATCGTGTATCGCAGCCTAGATATCGTCGTCGATCTCCTTCACCAACGAGACGCACCAAAATTGTATCCAAACGATTGCACCACCACCTGGCCTCGTCTGATGCGATATTCGCATCCGGCCCCAACCCTTTGTCCAGCTCCTCGGCTCATGAAGATATGCAGCTTGGCCAGCCGAGTAACCGAACCCCAGGTGGACTCAACCGTGTCCAGGAGTCGGTGGAGGAGGATGACCCCGATGACCCCGGTCATGATTCGGCAGGATCTAAGCGTGGAGAAAGTGAACTCAGCAACGGTCTGACTGAATCCCCGCACCTATCTGGGCAAGATGACTTACCACTGGCCCCGGCTCCAATTATGAGAAGGCGTGTTGCAAATGAACGGACCTAGGACTGCTCAGAGAGATGAGCGGAATACAGCAAAGTTTCATATAAGCATAGCTTAGAGATCAGAGCGATGTGTGAGGGACAAACTATGATAATGTCGATGAAATCGTTTCCCCCTTCCGCAAGGAGACAAAGCGCACATTGTATGTCTATATTGAAGAGGATGAGCTACTAAGGTGCACAGAAGACAGAAATAGGTTTTATTCCCAAGATCATATACTGTATTTATTGCCTAATGGGGTCTTCTAGCGTGAGGGCTTCCAAAGGCCAAACTATATACCAATACCTGGGTGCATCTGTATCTCAAGTTAGAGCTACATAGCTACATGGGTATGTAGGTAGAGAGAAGGTATACGACTGAGCATAGCCCAGCCCCTGGGCACCTGTCAATCTCAAGCAGAATCGTTTGATCTCGTGGTCCCAAGGTCGTTTGTGTTAACGAGTAAGCGCCGAGACTCGTTCTGCGCAGGTGAACGCTTTAAATTGTTTGTTTTAGCCTTCACCTTCTTCCTCTTCTCATTCCTCCTCCATCTCGATCGCTAGTCATCTATCGAGATTGCCCAAGTCGCACTCAACTCATCTACAAGTTCTGTGTCCATCCTATCACACCGCAAACCACAAACCACTCGCACCATCACAATGGGAAAGGTCAAGTGGGATGAGATCGCTGACCAAGCCGTAAGTTAACTTTTCTTTTTATTTCACTATCACTCCACTTCAATCACAATGCCCGGACCAAGGTGGTCGATCTGTCTAGGCTGATCTTCTCCCGGGGTCATTATCTTGGCTTTTGCACTATGCCTGGCCAGGCAAATTGAGGCTCATGCCTTTGTGAGAGACATACATTATCATTTTCAGATTGAATTTCAATTTGATCATTTCCAACTGCACTTTTCTTTAGATTCCTGTTACTATTCAACTCTCCTGGAACCTCCCCTCCTCAGTCTATGCTCATGGACTGCATAAAATCTGATAATGATAACTGTGGCTTACGCACCTTATTTTATACCGCTGCTTACCACGATCATCCAAACCCATCAACTGAGTGTCGATGCGGCCAAGGTCGCCGAGGCATGGCGTAAGTTCTCCGTTCCGCAGTCGTAATCAATTCTACATCGCCAAAAATCGTCTTTCTAACATTCTCACAGCTGTCCAAGATGAGGATCAAAAACCGACTCCTCGTGCCATTAAGGAGCGGTTGACCAAAATCAAGGAGAAAATTCGCGCTCGCAACCCTAGCGTCGCCGCCTCCGGCACCTCAAGCCCTGTCACCCCCAAGAAGCGCAACACTCCACAGAAGAAGGCAAACAATGCTTCGGCTCCTGCTGGCCCTCCTCGAAAGCGCAAGCGCAAGCGCGCAACCACAGATGCTGCTGATGATCACGAGGAGATCATTGTGGAGAAAGATCAAAAGCTGACTGCTGAGGACAACGAGCCTCATGCCGACTCCCCCGTCCAGGAAGTGACGGCTGCGGAAGACGACCAGCATCTTGCCGGCTTCCCTGTTCAGGAAACCACGGGTGCTGACAACGGGAAGGATGATACTGAGGATCCGGACTCCGACTCTGACCTTCCACTCAAGTAGCCGATCGGTCCTCCACTATGGACTGAGGCGCCAAGTATCCCGGCGACTGAAATCCACTCAATGGCTCTCCATGATTCTGCTCTTCTTTGTGTCGCTTTGTCTTTGCTTATGCGTTTTGTCGGGTATCCTCCTTGGGTGATTTCTTTTCTCAGCAATGGGTGTGTTACCTGATCATTCAGAGGAAAAAAGAAAAAGAAAAAAAAGAATGGTGCCCAACTGTCCCAATTGTGCCAAGATCCATAGTTGAATCGAATCTCTATTATGTTGTCGCCTGCATTTATTCTATTCTGGCTGTACGAATGTAAATATAGTGGGATCAATAACTGCCATGTATTCCGAGTAAAGAGACCCGACTAGCCGAGCTCATTACTAGTGGCTGTAAATCCATCTGATAATAACCCCTTGTAAATTGTTCCATTGCATATCCCAGTTTTGAGATTGTGAAAACATCCGCAGATAAATCTTGGATACCATCAGCATGTTGACACCTTCACCATGTCGACGTTGTGTGGCTCCGCCGTGAAAAGAAAATAGACACGATATCGTTGACCGCACTTAGAGGTCCGAGGAAGAAGGTTCCTCCTTGATGGCATCCTCGGCACGCAAAAGGTCACTGTGTCGAACGAGATTAGCCCTCTGAATTTCTGCGGATATACCCACAACTGGTGGGACTTACTCCTCTGATTCCTCGTGCTTGATCTTGGGCTTTTTGCCCTTGTCATCATCGATGTCAGATTCGTCGTCCTTGGGAACCGGGCCTTCGCCAGACTGAGTATCAACCTCCTTAGACTGGGTGGCAGCGGCCTTGGTAGACTTCTTTGGGGTACTGCGCTGGCGCTTCTTGGTCACTGGCGAAACAGGAGCAGAAGTTCCACTACCGTCATTCGTCTCCGTAGCCTTAGCCCGAAGGCGGGTTACGCGGTGGCGGACGGCACAGGCGGTGACTCCTATAGACTGTGTTAGTATATTGAATGTGTAAGGCTGAAAAGGGCGCAGAAGGTGACGTGAGAGATCATTGCAGACTTTCTGGTCAAATTGTGGATGATAGACAACAATGGGCGAGGACTGGGGTGTATATAATGAACGAACACATAGTCTAGACGCAAAGCACATCAACAATAAATACAGAATACGCAGGTGCAAAGCATGCGTATGTATGTAGGTGGACGGTGGCCACCAGTTGCGCAACATCAAGTATAGGCGTCATACTATGGGGTTCAGGATTGAATAGGCTGCAGTATAGGGCTTGAGGATTCGCTGCGTAGTACTAACCGTCGCCCATGTACTCTGCAAGGGCATTGAAATCGATAGGAGTGGGGCTAGTAGCAAGTATGCCAGCCAGCAACTAAAGAAAAAAAAAACAATTAACTCTTGAAATCAGAGGATTGGGAGAGTTCTGGGCCAATCTTGGGAACAGAAGACATGCCGAAAGACATGTTGGACGATATGTCAAAAGACGTTAAGGATATAGTATCGCCATTCAGGTCAAACTCATCATCGTCCGGATCAGGCCCATCGCCGTCCAAGTCAGGGTTATCACCGTCCGGGTCAAGGTAATCAAAAATAGGGAACAAACAAAAGGTAACTGGTCAACGCGGAGAGACTGTACAACGTACCTTGGCATCCGCCTTCTCGTTCCAGGTGATTTTCATTGTTGCTGTGGGCGTTAATCAGGCTAGAGTAAACGATATCAGTATCTTCGAGAACAGAAGTGACAAGGACGGTAAGAACAAAATTGGATGGATCGCGCGAAGGCTAGGAGTATATGGTACTCGAGTAAATTGAGAATAAACGTACCTATTGGTAGAATGTGTGCAAGTTAAAGAGTTTGTGCAAGTTAAAGAGTTATGAACCGAGTAAATTATTTCCGAGCGATGGACGAAGAGAAACGTCAAGAGGGAGTTTGAAGGAGTGCTCAGACGAGCTCTGAACTTTTTATCGTCACTTCCAAACGCACAAACAAGTTATTACTCTCCTTCCTTCTCTTCGTCTCTATAGATTACTAGTGGGATACTGTAACCTGTAAAACTACGTGTACCTACGTATAAATATTATTTCGTAGTTGAAACACCACCAGAACAGAATTATGACCAATTAAGAGTGTTCAAAGATATTAAAGTGACATGGGGTAACATGAAATAACATGGGTTAACATGAGTAGTGAGAACGAAGTGCGAGAAGTCCGAATAGTATTTAGCAAGAAATCAAACTCCAAACTCTTTCATCGTTATAGACTGAAGCTCTAGGCTTATGCCTATCCCGTTCAACATAGAATCACAAAGGTTCAGAATCGTCTGAGCCATATCAAGGGTACACTTTAGAAATAAGGGCGTTGATTGTGTTCTTCCACGCTGAGATTGCGTCTGCGTCCGGGCAGATGCCGTCTGCATTCCTGTCTCCATCGTCACCGTCCGCGTATAGAATAGACGTTCTCAAGATAGCAAGGGCGAAGGAAGTCGAAGTTTGCTTGAAAATGAAAATGTTTGAAAAGTCTGCTATGGTTCAAATCAAGAATACCACGTAGATAACAGGGTACCCGAAAGACCTAGGACAAAAGCCAGAAGACATCTTCCTCCGCTATGCCGCAGAAACCGCACCACAAATGTCAGGATCAAATTCAATTCCTCCTATCAAATGCCAGGGCTAAGAAGTGAATGCTCTTAGACCTTACGCTGCTTAGTGGGACTCTCGCAGGAGTCGCCCCCATCCCCCTCCTGGCTCTTGTCAGCGGAATCATTCTCAGGCTTGCTGGATGAGGGCGCCTTGCGCTTAGTAGGGGTTCTAGGAGCCTTTCGGCCACGGCCGGTGGGCTTGTCCGCCTTGTCGTGGGTATCGGATTGCTCGGAGTTTGCCTCTAGACGGGCCTTCAGATTGTAGAAATGAGTCTTCACAGCCCTAGCGCTGCCACCTACATCTTGTCAGACAGGTCCGTGTAATGGGCATGTACCGTGAAGGGTTTAATAGGAGGAAAGCAGAGATTATAGAAGGAGCAGATTTTGCATCTATGTCTCATGTACTCACCTTGTCCCATTGCATCAGCAATGGCAGCATAGTTTAGCGGGGCATGGACGGCCATGATGGCTACAAGCAACTGTCAATCATTAGCCATTGATACCA
Source organism: Penicillium griseofulvum (assembly GCF_001561935.1). Classification (NCBI taxonomy): domain Eukaryota; kingdom Fungi; phylum Ascomycota; class Eurotiomycetes; order Eurotiales; family Aspergillaceae; genus Penicillium; species Penicillium griseofulvum. The sequence continues at coordinate 585,269 of NW_024467419.1, forward strand.
GTGTCTTGTCAGTATGAGTAACAGCGGGCTAGGAGCGAGACCAGCGCATGGACTACCATCTCGCGAACTGCTGTTGTCATCCTACAGACAAGCAAACTTATCCGCTTGTCTCTCTCGTGATCCCAGGAAAGAGACATTGTTATAAAAGAAATGGTTTTGTTGAATAGAGATGATTGGGAGACTTGGGGGATGATGGTGATGTAGAAAGGAGGAGAGAAGTGGTCGAGAGAATGGACAGAACATTAAAGCCGCAGGCACCTTCCCATGCTGTTTGCGTGACCTACTCCACTGAAGACCAATCACTTCGTGGAACCGACTGGAATATTAAGCTGAGATATGTGGTTCAAGTCTCGTCCTACTGCTCTCTGTCTTGTCGTCCTAGTAGATGGTATATTGATTCTGGTCTTCTTTGCGTCGCCCGTCTTTCAGAGTTAGGAATCCCCAAGGTTCCTAATACTTGATTTGTATACTGCTTGCAGCTCGTGTTCGGGAACATAAATTCATAGCAGTTGGACCGAGTGTTTAGCACAAAACTCAATTGAAGCAAACGAGAGATCAACCCGGGAATCTATACTGAAACATAAACACGGCAGGAAGATAAACATGTTCATGGAAGCCGCTTCAAAAACAAAAAAAAAGAAAGAAATCATATCCTGTGCCCCCATTGATAGCGAGCATAAGATCACATTGATCCCTACAATTGCCCAGCAGACGGCGGTGTCGAGGTCCACGGTCCACTGACAAATTGTGACTCTGAAACTCTTCCTGTCTTCCCCTGCGAAGGTTCAAGATGATTGGGACAATGACTTGACCGGTCAGAAGGAACTTGGTGAACGTGTGTTGTTTCAGTAAAACCCGCTGTCCCATTGCCAGGACCAGATTGATGTTGCGAAAAGTAATGGTTACCACTGACTTGCGCCAATGGGTTATGATATTGCTGCTGGCCCTGGGCAAGAATGGCTTGATGTGGTCCTGGCTGTGTTCGTATCATATGCTGCTGTTGATATTGACTCTGCACATGCTGCAGTGGTGAAAATCCCTGCAATGCAGGGTCCGCGTGAGAATGTTGCGGATGGGAACGTGGGTCTGGTTGACTTTGCCCGAATCTACCTTGGTCAAGCATAGAGTGCGATGAATGGCTGGGGAAGCTATCCACAGAAGTTTGGTAGGGTTGCCCTTCCCCATCAAGAGAAAAATTCGAGGCGCGGCGATCGAATTCTCGCGACGACTGTTCCGTGTGCTGGTTGGATGAGTAAGGCCCAAAGAAGGGCTTAGGCAGGGTCGACGGGTGTAAGCTTATCGAGACACTCTCGCCAGGGGCGTTCGGATGGCCTTGCCACCGCGGCTGGGAATTGGGAGCTACACGCATCGAATTTGCCATTTGGCCCTGTGGATTGTTGGTTATTGACCACGACGCTGGTGGCTGTTGGTTATGCAACCCAGCAGGGTCTGCAGAAAATCTTTGGAAGGATTGTGCATGTTGCGTCATGTTATAACTGCCTGGGTGTCCCTGATATGTACCTGGATTATTACTCCACGCAGATGAGGAGATACTTTGGCCCATGTGCGGACCCGTGATTTGATATCCTGGATGTGTCTGGTTCCCATAAAATGTGGGCTGAACACCATTCACCTGTCCGACAGGACCCTGTTGCAATGGATTCTAGAGACAAATAAGTACCACAATCAATCAACATTTGACTCGAACATTTGAACATACCGGCCCATATCCGGCTGCATTTGCAGCGAGCTGCTCATATCCGCCGGGCAAGTGTTGACCCGTTTGATTCGAATACCAACCTGGTACCCCGGAAGACCCATAAGTTGGATTGTCCGACTGTCCGTATATATGGGAGTCAAGGGAGTTCTATCCCACCATCAGTGCCATTCTTGCAATGCTTACGCAGACATAATGAGCGCGATTCCCTACGGAAATTCTCGCACTGTCCGCCACGGAGTACGTTCCGCCTGCCATTGTATCCACGGACTCCACTTCTCGAGAAAGGTTGCTTGTCGGATGCGATGTTGGCTCCTGTGATGGCCCTGCCCCGCTCGGTGTCGGTGTTGTTGACGGGGTCAAAACTATCGGTTCGGTCGGAATTTCCCATTGCGACTTCCCAGTCGTCCGCTGTACGTAATACCATTTCCGTCCGACACCTTCCCATTGAGGGAGCCTGCCGGTTATTATTGTTAGAATACAGTAGGTCCTTCGATTTTCAGGTTAACTTACCAGCCCTCTGGAAGTTGAGGTGGTGGGGAGGACGGGCCTGCGGTATCCGCTGGGGCCTCTGGCGCCATCTCGGAACAGAATCCGTTGTCAGAATAACGAACAGAAATCACATCCAAATCCAGGGTAAAATTTAAATCTACAAGAGCAGAAAGGTGTGGGATAAAGAGGTTTAACGAGGAAGATAAGACGATCTTGTGGGGCTTGGCCTTTGATCGCCGTGCACAGACCGAGTCAACACCGCTTGTATGGGCTTTTCCTATTTGATTTGCCGCTTTTATGAAGCTCTGGCTATGTGTCAGGATGGACTTATGATCATTGATATAATGGAATGGAATATTCTGCATATCATATTTCTCATAAATCGCTAAAGTTTTAACGAAGTAGCTCCTGTTTATCCCGATGACCCCCTCCCAAATGAATAAACAACCCCAGCGCCAAACCATACAAACATATCAGCATAAAAAAAAAGAACATATCTGTCTAAACGCATGGGAGACCCCCAAGAGACGAGATATTAATAGATACAAGAAGGCAGCGTTGGCTAGAAGTCAGCGTCATTGCCATCCCAGTCCTCGTCACCGCTAAGTTCATCGTCAAGAAAATCGTTCTCATTGAACTGCAACTCAGTCGGCCGCTGGTTGTCGATCCGAATGTTTACAACATCGCACATTCCCTGTATCTTCCCGGATTCGGGCTGCGGGGTCCCGAATAATGAAGAACCACTAGCAGCATCATCAATTTCGTTGAATTTTTGATGTGCCAGCCGAGTGCTTTGGCGTTTGGAGGAAGTCGATCGTCCACTATCAGCCGTGGATGGTCGCAGATCATCAACTCCAGCTCCCGATTCATCGGGTCCATTACTTGCGATTAATATGGTTGGTTTGAGCGAGCGCTTCTGAAGGGAACGGAGATTGGGATTTGGCGGCATACTTCGTCGCAGAAAGACTTTTTCGAGCAGACCGATCCACCGCTCGCGAAAGGTGGCACGGTCTCGCCAGCCAATCTTCAGGATTGCACTGATGACCAATCGACGTAAATCTCGAAGTTTGGGGGCCGCATTCACCATCGATGTGAAAAAGACCTCCGCAGTAGCGTCGTCCCATTTGCGTAACTGGGTGAGCTCGATTTCTTGGAGCTTCTCTGGCCACGTGGGGACTTCGGTTTGGACAAGAAGATCTTCAAAGTGCGGCTCGACATCGTGGTAACTGGACGCATCATGCATAGACAGGTCCATTTTGAAAATTTCGAGGTTCTCACAGTACTGAGCCAAACTTTGGATGAAAGACATGTTGAGATGGCGATTGTGACTTAAACTGAGCTCTCGAAGATTGGTGCCATGTAAAGACATATAGGCTGTAAGATCTGCTGACCACAATCGATCACAGTTGTTCAGCGTGAGGGAACGGACGGTATTTGGTAAATTGATCAGGACTTCACCGCAAACCAATGAGCTTTCAGTAAAATCCAGTCGCTGAAGCTCTGGGAGCATCGCAAGGGCCTCGAGGAGGCTGGCCTCTTTGGCAGCGGAAGTTTCTTCGTTTTGGTTATCAAAGTGGAGCAATTTCAGCTCTCTGAGACCCCGAAAGGCGGGCTGCGAATGCATTTTCACCATCATTTCGACAAGCGCATCGGTTTCTAGAAAGCGGCTGTTCCAGTCCCAGTTACGAAGGGTAATGCCACGGTTCTCGAGGGCGGAAAAGACAGCGTCTGGATAAGTCCACTTTGATTGAGCAATGTGCCATGGAGGTATTCCCACCGTGTAATCATCTTTGTGATACAGTCGTACCGTGTGTAAACGAGGCGTCTTTTCAATTAACTGAGCAAGGTCAAAGTAGCCGTAAGACCCACTTTTATAAATGAGCACCGGTTCAACTTCAACATGGAGTTGTTTGATCTTGCTAGAGTAGTTCATCGAGAGCGATTCTTGTGGGCGTGCCAATAGAGAGAGGAGCACATGGCTCTTGTAGGTAGGAAGAAGAGGGGGACAGTGATAGAGTGCAGCGAGCGCTGGTTCGTGAAAGCTTCGACATAGCAGAGCGACATTGACTAGCCACTTGACAGAGTCATTGCGGGCCGAACGGCTTTCGTCAAGTAGTGGGTGCGACGCACGTAGGAAAATGTCAAGAAGGATATGGTAGGGGAGAGTTTGCCAAGGAGGAATTACACCGGATCCAAGGAATACCGGGTCATCCTCATCTATCTTGGCACGTTTGTGCACGGCTCTGCCGACTCGACTGCTGGGTTTCGATCGTTTAGACTTATTTGGTTTCGGGGTGGTTGCAGCCCGGCGAGGACCTTGGGGTTTTGGGGGGCGAGTAGGCACAGATTCGGCCTCCAGATTTGGCGTATCGATCGGCGCAGCTACCAATGATCCGAGCTCTTGGTCTTCCACAATTTCGTCAAAGCTAGCATCCGTCGAATCTTCGCGATAGGATTTCGGCATTCGAGTTGTACTGCGCGAGCGAAGAGATAACGAGGCGCGCCTTGATCCGGGCAAACCTCCTGATTCGTCTTGAGACGAGCTTTCCTCTAGGTAGGTCTGGACCTTCGTGCGGCTGGACCGCATAGGGCGAGTGGACCTTGAGCGCGAACTGGAGGGCGCCATGACGGATAAGGGCGCGCTAGGATAAGAAAGTGGGTTGCAGACACCTGAGCCACATTGTACGCACGACGTCGCGCGCGCAGCAATATGAGCAAAGTATAACTATTACCGGCAAGCGAAGGCAACAACTCTGCAATTCTTGTCACTCAAATTGATCCTGGCGACGGTCCGGGTGAGTCCGGTTTTCATTGACGGATGAGGTCAAAGACGCCAAGAATGCCAAGGCTATGAACTTATCGATAACAGAAGGTGCCAATTGACGCTAGCCTTATTGGGAGTTAGTTTACACGTGATAGCCAGGCAGGAACCCCGCCCTCAGGCCACAACACTAGTCCTCATTGGGAAGCACTAGATGGCCCCAAAATAGATTCTCAGCTTGAGCTTTAAAGATGGGCGCTTCCAGCCACCTCGAGGGGAAACCTCCTGGAACCGTACACCATCGGCGCATTGCTTCTCAGAATCTGATTTTCTTCATTTTTCCTTTGTATCGATACACCGTTGTGTTGAAGATAGCCTACATCTATGCAGCGGCTCCTGATTTGACGATAATGACGATTTGCCTATGCGACCTTGCATCCGCATGATTGTTTGTCTGCATCGCGTGTCTAGCTCTATTCTACAATTAAATATAGAGGTCTGTCTCTCCAAATCGCCGAGTTTCAGATGGAAACATCGCTTCCTGTTATGATGGACTCAACCGATCGCTCCAACCGTGGTGAGCTTGGCGGACCGCAAATGGTCATTCAACAATATGCGCGATATCCTCCGACCTTGGAATCAACGTTGCGGAGTGCTTCCTCATTGGGAAGTGCTCGTAGCCAAATAGATATCACCAAATCGCCTCCCTTACAACGAAGAGAAACCCCTAGGAGCTTACAGTCTTCCCCGAGGGGCATGCGTTCTGCTATACCCCCATCATCGGCCCATCGCTCCGGGACGTCCATGTCTCCACCACTTTTTGATCCTAATCGTCATCAACCAATGAAAGATCCTGCCGATCACGCAGATTCCCGAGTTCTCCCCTCACGAGATATCACTGACGAAACGATTGATGATGCCTATGTAGCATTTATATTGTACTGCAATCCTAATGTTCCATCCACGGTTGACACATCAGATCTGCGAAAGACCTTCCGGTGTCTCCCGCGGAGCGATGGAAAAAGCTTCAACATCTTTACCCTATTCGGGCTCATTCGAAAGCGGCTACAGAATGAGGAGTTGAAGACATGGATTCAACTAGCAATTGAATTGGGTGTCGAACCCCCCTGCCTTGAAAAGAAGCAAAGTACCCAGAAGGTGCAACAGTATACTGTTCGACTCAAAGTACGTCTGCCCTCAAGCTTCCAACCCATACTCGTCTTGCTAATCTCGCCCAGCGCTGGATGCGTGCTATGCATATTGATGCTTTCTTTGAATATTGTATGGGCTTGCCCCATTCCTACTATACACAGCTCCCGCCATCTGGTCCTTTCGTCAGCGAATCCCGCGATGGTGTGTTATTAGAAGAGGATCTTGCTCTCAGGGCACTGGTGCCACAATGGAAGCCAAAGCGGGGAAGGAAAAGGGTTGAGGATAGGTACAGTGAGGAGGAAAGGTCAATCAAGCGACCCCAGTTGGATACATCTGTGGGCGCCCTACAGCAGGGTGGCTTTCAGCCCCACTCCGTGACATTCCCACAGAGTGCGATTCCATTCAGTGCATTTCCTGATGATATTGAACCCAATGACCCCTGGGTAGCGGCGACCTCCTCGTTTCCAAATGGCTCAGGACCGAATCCGCAAAGTCAAGATATACGCTGGAGACATCCTGAACGGGATGCTTCTCCTGCTAATTATCCACAGTCTGCTATCATTCCCCGCAGTCATCTACCATCAGATGTACTCGTGTCTGCAGAACCACGCTCGGCAGTTACTCCATCAACTGGCGAAAAGACCCGTTCTAGGAGACGACATGGCCCTGCGGTCTCATCTGCTTGGCCGAACAGCAACGGCTTGTCAGCTGGGAAAGGCCGAGGAAGACCACCAAATAAAGGGTCATCATCGGGTTCCTTTTCTACCTTCCAGGTCAATCCCAGTCGAGAATCATCGCATGCACCCAATCCTAATACTCAGGTTCATTCACTTGCCCTTGACAGAAATCTGCCCCAAATCTTTCAAACTCCATCTCACGATCAACCTCCAACATCTGTCTCTCAGGGAAGGCCCAACAAACTTCAATTGCAAGTTCCCCAACATTCAGGGGCGCCGGTTCGACTTGCCACCCCACCAAGACTAGTAGTTAACGGCGTGAATGGTGCTGTCATTCCTGGGTCTGAAGGGTCCAATAGTTCCCATCAATATTCCACGACAGATACCCCAACAAATGGTATCACTACCCAAACACCTTCCTCCAATGGGCAAAGCAATACAACCACTAGCCCGAATCCCTCTATCGAAGACATTGTTCATGCACTTTCTGCAGAGCTACTTCGTGCTAGGCTGACAGGGCGGACAGCAACCCTCGCACCCAACGAGGCGGGTGCCCTAGCCTCAGCGATGGTGGCCAATTTGTCTTCATTATATTCACAGTTCCAACTGGGTACTCATTCGCTGCTGCTGGCTTTTCATCTTGGTGTCGGTCATCATTTTGGACTCGCAGGCAATAATCCAGGGCCATTAGTCGTCACGGTTGAACATGCCATGCCAAGCAGCGATGGAAATAGGGGTGTCCCTGCCTCTAAAGAATCATTCAATGGGGCTCAGTATACCATCTCCCATGAGCACAAAACCTCAAGCCAGTTTTCGATGCAAATCACGCTCGCAAACTTCAATCCTCGTATAGGAAGGGCGAGTGTGTCTGATCAGCCGAGCGTGGTTATGGGTCCGAGTCATGACGATATTGAAAACAATAAGATGGCGGACCTAGATTCCGAAGATGACGATCCCAGCCAGTCTGTCTCCGAGGCAACATGGAAGCAGCGTTACACGAGACTCCGTGCTCAGATGCAGAAAAAGGACCAGGCTTTGTCACAATACAAGCGAAAGATTGTGGAATCTGTCATGGCGGACATATAATGCTCGCCAGCCGAATATTCTTCCTAGATTTATATTATGATCTTAGCATTGTGCTTTTGCCCATTTGTGATATGTATGCAGGCATTTCTCGTGTTTATCTGATAGGATACCCCTCTACGTTCAATCCTACTGCTTTCTTGCGCTTTATGAATGACATTGATCATCTCAGCCCCTAAACTTAGGATAGCTTGAGATTACATATCTTGCATTGGTGCCTAACCCATGGGCACTTTTGACCCACGTGGTTTGTTAATTCGTATGCTCTACGTTTTGTATTTTGATCCATTGTCTCCCCTTGCCCTATTCAAAGCCTCCAGTCTTGTTTGTTTACACGTCGATCTACCTTTGCTTGACGAAGGCAGGTATCTTTGAGATCTTGCTAAGCACGATAGCAGGGTTCCTTCCACGACGCATCAGTTACAGCCGACTATCCAATGCTGTTAAATCTAACATCAGTCAATGAATACCAGGTCAGTGTTGAATGTTAACTATACGTGAATACGTGAAGGAGAAGGCAAATGGTTAATTTACTTCGAAATACCATATTTCCTCACTCAAGACTTTATCATGGATTGATCCATGACTGCACACCGCCACCACCAAATGGAGCATTTTTATCGAGAGTTAAAACTACCATGTTTAGCCATGGCAAGTGAGCGAAGACACGGGGACTAATTCAGCATGCGTGATGGTAATAATGAGGGGTACTAGCTAATGAACATACGAACGAGGGCTTTCTAGTCTCCAACAGAGCCTGATCAATCTTGGATATTTTCAACTTTGACAACCACAGGCTGATCCTCCTGATTCTCTGTACTCTCTATCCTCTCCTCAGTCTGCTGTTCTTCTTCGATCTTTACAGTCGGGTCTTCCTGGCGAGATGGAGGGAGTGGTTCCCAGGTGATGGTTGGGGCATAATTGATGAAAGGATGCGGTTGTTCAAACTCCTGCAAGTCAATGCCAGATTGAATGCTGGATGATGAATAAGGATAGCCACTTGGTGCTGTTGGGAACTGGTACGGATTCATGAAGGACGACGATGTTGCGGGACTCGGCGATGGTATCCTAGATGGTATGGTTGAAGCCAGCTGGAACTGCATCGAGGCAAAATCTTGAGGAAGATAATATTGTCCTTCGGTGCTTGTCTCCAGCATCAAGTGTGGAGAATGCTGCGTAAGGCTCTGTAGGTTTGCATTGCCTTGAGTTCCCGGCTCGCACTTCACAAATGGGTTACCCGGAAGAGAAGAATCGATCGATTCCATGGTGGGCATCATGAGCGGTGGAGCCATTGGAAATATCCCTTGTATCTGAGGAGGGGGCTCTATGGTCTTTGGCTTTTTACTCTTTCGCTTTGGTTTGCTAGCTCCTGTGTTTCCTTCCATCTGTTGTCGGAAGCGGGAATACCGCATACGAGCAGCGTGGCCATTGGAGATTTCGACATCAGAAGCGACCCTATTCCAATCAACCTGTTATGTGCAAATAATGTTAAATCAGTCTTCAGTTAATGGTTGGGCAATATTGAACTGACCGACTTCAGATCCAATTGCTTGATGATTGTATAGAGGAATTTTGCAGTAGGGGTGTCAGTCTCTAAAACTTTATTCCGCTGCCCCATGGCTGAAAAGATAGACTCAGTGAGCGAATGCTAAAAATGAAGTTGTGAGGACACTAGGAAAATTCATGAACAGTTTAGATAAGATTATATAACTTATATAGGATCAAAAAAGATCATGAGGACCAAAACGCTTGCCAGCTACATCAATGCTTGCTTTGTTCTGTGTAAATATAAGGGACAATAAGAAGTTTGCGGATTGCATGCCTCTGGTTTGCCTAATTCAAACATCCTGCAGTATCCCAGCTACTTCTTTATACCTATGCTTTGGGTAAGATACGTTAATGAATATTGATATCCGCATTCCAACAAAGATATAGAAAGCAAAGCCTTCTTTCTTCGTGGCTTCTGAGAAAGCATGTGAAGACAGCTGTAGATGCTTGGGTCATTGTATCAGGGTATGCAGTTGCACTCATATATTGGTCACGTGATATAGAATACCCTAGTCTGACAGATATTGAGGGACTGATCTTTTCACTGGCAATTGGAGAACATAGCTAGAGATCCATCTTGAAAAGTAACTGCATGCGTATATCTCTTTTGCACTATAGTTGCGGGCCTTAAGTAGAATGACTGATTGTGGTATGTGGTACTACAAACTACAAGATGATCTTTGGGTGCCAAGACAAACATACAGTAGGAAAAGGGTCCATCTAACCTTTACACCCGTGGAACTGGGTGGACCTCAGCCCTGGGCTGGAGGGTTTAACGACACGCTGACTAATTCACCCCACAGCCCGCGGCCCCTAGAGCCCTGTGGACCTAACCTTCCAAGGAAAGTCACGGGTATCCTCGACATGGTCATCGACACTTATTAAATAGAGGATCAATCCACACCAATAGCTACTCACACCTTCTTCCGGGAAACTGAAATATATTCTAACCAAAAATCATTATCATGACTTTAGTAGCTATAGGGGCGTGCTATCTTGACACAATTCTAACGTGAGTTCTATCCGCTGTTCATAGAAAGTCTAGTATTCACATGGTTTCGTCAGAACCCCCCATTACCCAGGTGAAGATGAGAAGCTCCGTGCGTCCAGGATCAGTCACCGACGCGGTGGGAACTGTCCAAACACTCTCGAAGTTCTGGGGCAATTGTTGCAATATGGGCCGTCGAGTGCCAAATCATCATTGAACCTCATTGCTGTTCTGCCCTCCAAAGCATCAGTTGCATCTCAGCAAATTCAATCAAGCTTAGGGAATATGGTTCAGCTAGATAGTTGCATTTACCGAGAGATATTCAGTGAGCCAGCTGCTAGTTACATCATTGCGAGCCAGGCCACCGGTAGTAGAACGATCGTCAATTACAACGAGCTGCCCGAAATGACGCACGTCGAGTTCGCAACTGCTGTTGAGCCCCTACGTGCTGTGACTGATCGACTTTGGTTTCATTTCGAGGTACGATGAATGCCGGATAGGTGCTCAGCTGATCATGAATCATACTAACTTGAACTCAGGGCCGTGCACCAAATGTCACATTAGAATGTATTCGTTACATCCGGGAGCATTTTCCAGAGGCTGAAATCAGCGTTGAGGTGGAAAAGCCAGGCCGAGCAGGCTTGCAGGAACTTGCAGACGCGGCTGACGTTGTTTTCTACTCGAAGGGATGGGCCCAGGTGAGATTTTATTTTCGGCTTTCTTCAAACACATCTAATAGCTGAGCAGAACAATGGATATACATCCGCTGAGGATTGCTTGCGGAATCAATCTTTAAAGACGAGTCGAGCGTAAGCTTTACTATCCAGTTCCCAGAGAAATACTCTAATCTATCGCTTATAGGTCCTTGCTATGCTGTACTTGGGGTCATGACGGGGCTGCAGCACTTGAACCAAGGACTGGAAACTTTGCTCATGTCCCTGCGCATACTGAAGGACTAGGGGTCACCGAGTGAGTCTTGATCGTCCCGATGTACTACAGCACAAGCTGGGCCATATTAATAGTCTATAGCACCATCGGAGCCGGAGATACATTCAATGCTGGCTTGCTATACGGTCTCATCTATCGGGGTCGGGATTGGGATTTTCGAAAGAGATTGGAATTTGCAAATCTTATTGCCGGCTTAAAGGTTACCCAGGAGGGATTTGCAAATATACAAAGAGCATTGGACTCTCCATCATATTAATTCACCTTTACTTGGCTGAATTACACCAGATATTTACAATTTCAAGTCAATGTACCAATTCCCGCTTCTTGTCTATGCCTACAAATTTCACCATTGTGAGTCTCAATGGTTGGAATCTACATAAATCTTTTGCAGATAATATGAGTTGAATGGGAGATATATATTTTCATAAAATGAGACTTTGAGTCAACTTTAATCTCCTTTTTAGAGTGGTATTCGGAAGATAATCCAATGCAAGGCACCCTGTACATATGTAATTGATTGCACTTCCCCAAAATCAAAATCATAATGCAAGGTACGGAGTGCATAGTTTTACAACATCACATGGATGTTTGGCAAGAAATATAGCGGTAAATAACGGCAATTAAATTGGTAACCCACTTGGCACGTGACACAGCAAAGGCTCAGGGCGGTGGAAACAAAAAATATTCTGCCGTCAACTTTTTGATCTCGGCCTTCTTTTACACGATTAATTTCATTTCCATTTTTGACACAATCAACAGTCACTATGGCATCAGTTTACAAGAGTGTCTCAAAGAAGGCTGCCAGACAGCCCACCGAGGATATGTCCGACGAGGACATTGAGATGGAGGAGCTCCTCAATGCGGAAGACGACACCACAGATAGCGAAGAGGAAGAGTCCGACGACGGCGAGCCCGCTGAGGTTGTGAAGAAGCAGCTTGCTTCTGGATTCATGCCCAAGACCCGAGTACTTATCTTGACCTCCAGAGGTGCTTCCTACCGGTATGAATATTGCGCCTTGAGAGATATGCAACGGGTTTACTGATCTTTGAAATTTGTTTTCTCTAGTCACCGACACCTCATGGGCGATATCTGCGGCCTCCTCCCCCATGCCCACAAAGAGACTAAGCTCGACACGAAAAAGAAAGCCGCCGGATACAACCTCCTCCTCAACTCTCTTGCCGACCTGCACTCATGCAACGTTATCTTTTTCCTCGAGGCCAAGAAGAATGGCCAGGATCTCTACCTCTGGCTTTCACGTCCTCCTAATGGCCCCACTATTAAGTTCCACCTCAATAACTTGCACACAATGGGCGAGCTCGGCGCTGGATTCGCAGGAAACTGCCTGAAGGGCGGCCGTGGCTTGGTCGTGTTCGATCGCTCCTTCGACGAGCAAGGCCCTGATATGGGAACTCCTGGTAGCGAATACCGTGCGCTTGTTCGCGAGATGCTGCGCGGAGTTTTCTGTGTGCCTAAGCGTGGTGTCAGAGGCATGAAGCCCTTCGTCGATCGCATCATCGGTATCTTTGGGGTGGACGGCAAGATCTGGATTCGCGTCTATGAGATTCGCGAGTCTGAGCCCGGTAAGAAGAAGGATGGCGAAGAGACTGTTAAGCCAGTACCAAAGGGTAAAGACGGCGCTCTGCCCGAGGTTTCTCTGGTCGAGATTGGTCCCCGCTTCGTTCTGACCCCCATTGTCATCCTCGAAGGAAGCTTTGGTGGACCCGTCATCTACGAGAACAAGGAGTACGTCAGCCCCAACCAAGTCCGTAGCGACATCCGGCAAGGCAAGGCTGGCCGCTACTCCCAGCGCCGAGACGGCCAGACTGATCGGGTGGCCAAGCGCTCCGATCTAGGACTGTCCGAAAACTCTGTGCGGAAGGTGGATGCGTTGGACACAAGGAAGCTGTTTGCATAAGGGGTTTATATTTTTGTTTCGTCGCGCTATTTCTAGACTTGATATCCCTCGGGATGATGTTTCGACTACATGTGTATATTTGATGCGACGCTTTCATCATGGTCCGTTAAGGCGTCGGGGCAAAGTCTCATCCTGGTTAATTTCAAAAGTTGATTATTTCTATTTGTTCCTTGCTTATGCCTGTTTCATTGCGATCCCTAGAGCTCTGCCTTGAGGGTATGTAACCGAAAGGGTAGATTGGTTGGACTCCTGGGCAGACCCCTGGATGCAAGGGGCAACATTAGCTAAGCGTTATATAACTGGAGCCCTGGAGCTCTCGACGCCATCCATCGCCTCAAGTCCGACTTTGCCTCCGGACACCATCTATCATGGCATCATTTTTGTTGGCTAGCCCTATACGGCTACAAGGAGATTGCTCTTCCGATATGTTCACTCTTGATCCCACGCTATCTCTTCATTCTGTTAGCCCCAACGGCGGGGTACATATCCAATAGGTCCACTGTACACGCGACAAGTGTTGATATTGATTGCTTCAACCCGTGACAACACTGTCCAACTGATTTATACGTAAATCCTCGAAATCCAACCGTCCTTTTTTTTCCCTTTCAAGTTGCCTGATACAAATAAACAACCTTTCATCAGGTAAGTCATCACTCATTGACACTCTGTGAGTCATTCTAATGGTGTTATTACTTGCAGACTAGCAAGTTTCATCATGCCAATTGATTATCTTGCAACGGAGCTTCTGCTCCATATATTTCGTTCATGTGACTCAGTATCCGATGTCTTGAATTTATCAGCCATCTGCCGTCGACTCCACCACGTCCTTAATTCGACAAGCAAATTGGATATACTCGCCAGTGTCGCGGAGACCGAATTTGGTCCCCTTGATGATATCATTCAAGTGGTGACGCAAAATGAGAGCCAGCCCGTTCATCACATTCGACATGCACCTATGTCTGATGCCCTTCTGAAACAAGCCATTCATATCGGCCATGTGGCCCGAAAATGGGAGACCATCTACCCATTTAAGAAGTGGAAGGTAGACTTCGAGAATCGGCGCTCGCTCACAGATGAAGAGCGATTGCGGCTGCGCCGCGCAGTATACCGATTATGGTTGTATCATAGCGCATTCCATTCTCATGTTTATGATCGCCATTCCCGTAGTCTTCGCCATGTGGTATTGGAGCGCGCTCAGTTGCTCCACAACTGGTCGACCCAAGAGCTGGCCGAGATTGAGGATTTGCGCCTAGTCATGTGTGATATTGTGCAGAATCACATATGTCCTAGTAATGTGACGATTCAACGCAAATTCCGCAAGCGTTTTCCAGACAGCAACCAGCAACTCTCGTTCAATATCCACCTCAATTACCCTCCGCTTTCAACTACTCTGTCTTCGCATGGTCATTCCTTGCTCCAGAAACGCCCTGACACCTCAATTCAACAATACTTCCATACAGCCCATCCAGGTAATTATCCTGAGTCGCCAGCCAAATACCGGTCTCGATTTCGCAATGACCTCTCCCATGACCCAGGATATGAAGGCTGGGGTGACGAGATCCCGCATTACTATATTATGCAGGACATGATGAAGCTTGATCCTGGTCAAATATTATGGTTGCGCGACCATGCTTTGCTGAAGGAACAGGTAGAGGAGTATGTATGGTCTCTAGGTGAATGGTTCCGCAACAATGGCGAAACATTTGGTGATACATTGGAATATGTCATGAATGAACGTGGTCTCGAGGTTGGAGAATTTCGATCTGCAGTGGCTGCTCGTGATATGGGAATTGTCCTAGACTAGATTTGTGATTGTTGACTTTGTGTGAATTTATCGAAACAAGAATATTGGCCGCTTATGCGGCTTTGTGATGTCTTTTCAGTGGTCTCTATGATATTCCCTTTCGGTGTCTTGTTGGTAAGGTTTATAGGCCGGCAAAAGAAGGCGGAAAAGGCGTTTAATTTGTGGAATAGCCTTTGATACATTTAGACTTGTTTCACAAGGTGTCTGCTCCTTTGGGTCATAGAAAAGCTGACAAAGAAAGTACCTATAACATGCTATGTACATACTATCTATATGACGTACCACTGAATGATCATCTGAACTCATGCATATCTTCAACCCCCTGTCGTCGCTCTAAATTGTAAATAACCGTTGACACCCCTTGGGGGCTAGGGCCGCTAATTAGGTAATATGGCGCTATAAAACCTTGGGGCCCGGAGAAATAAATTGCCTTGTGGAGCACGTGGACCCATCTTCAACGCATTGACAGTTGTCTCCTTATTGGCATTGACTACAACGTACAATTCTACGTAAGGGGTGGAATGAATATACGATTTTGAGAGAATTTTCATACAAAAGCCACGCAGCCATAATGTTCGACGCCCAACAAAATTCATTGCACCACCAACTGTGTTCATCATCGTAGAAACATATCAAGCACACCAGCTGGGCGAACAGAAAAAAAAAAGGGGATCAATTTCGTCAAGGACCACGGGAAAACGAATTAAAAAAAGGACGGAAGGGGGATCCGACAGCTGTTAACATCAATTCCGGACCCCTATCTCCCCTTGTGGTTTCTCTAACAAATCCCGCCTGTGTATCATCTTTGTAGCCGTTGAATTTCAGACTCTCAACACAGATCAAGACCGTCTCAATATCACATCGCAAAAGAAGAGTCGTGGCAGTCGGTGCATCGTCCTTGCGAGGGGTAACCTAGCAGCAGCCCGGCTTCTGCTCGCTGTCTTGCTTGCTGGGGTCGATAACGGGACGGCGGTCGAGGACCTGCTGGCCACCCTCTCCGGAGTCGAGAGCCTTACTGGAAACGATGCGGTAGATTTCTGTCGAAATTAGCATTCTACACCAAATTCCAAGGAGTAAAAAACCAACCTGTAAGGATGTTCTGGAAGGCCAGCTCAACGTTGCTGGCATCAAGTGCGGAGGTCTCAATGAATGAAAGGTTGTTCTCGCCTAATCAATGTCAGCGCCACACAGTAAAACTGATTGTCGGGAAACGCACTGGCAAACTGCTTGGCCTCCTCCGTGGGGACCGCACGCAGGTGGCGCAAATCACTCTTGTTACCAACGAGCATGATGACGATGTTCGAGTCGGCGTGATCCCGGAGCTCCTTCAACCACCGGTTGACATTCTCGTAGGTCTGGTGTTTGCTGATATCGTAAACAAGTAGGGCGCCGACAGCGCCACGGTAGTAGGCAGAAGTAATCGCACGGTAGCGTTCCTGACCAGCCGTATCCCAAATCTGTGCCTTGATTGTCTTCGAGTCGACTTGAATGGACCGGGTCGCGAACTCCACACCGATCGTTGACTTCGAGTCTAGGTTGAATTCGTTGCGAGTGAAACGACTCAAGAGGTTAGATTTACCAACACCAGAGTCTCCAATAAGCACCACTGTTCACTCCACAATACCTCCGCTGTCAGCCTCGAGATCTTTTGGCAGGGGGCACAAGGGAAGGGCGGGCATCAGCATAAGGTGGCGACGTTACCTTTGAAGAGAAACTGCGGGGAGTTATCATCAGCGTATAGTTCTGAAGCATAAAGGAGCTCGTCATCCTAAATCAACTCACGTCATATTCGTCGTTGGCCATTTTGAATGTGATCGAGCTAGTAAAGCTCGAGAGGTGGTATCAAAGTACAGGTAAACGTGGCGGATAATTGAGGACTGAGGGGTGTATTTGGAAACTTTAGAAGGCAACAGCGAGATACGTCAGTACTGAGCTCGCGGCAGGCAGAAAGAAAACCAGGGGAGCACACACACGGGAAACAATAGAGGATCAACAGGGGATAGTCAGCAATGCCTGGGCCGAGTGTCTCTCCTTAATCGTGCCCCCCCCCATTGTGGGTTAGCGTGGCAATCACGTGTGTTGGCGTTTGGCGCGCGGGCGGTATCCTTTATCTACTGCCGGCAGTATTGTGCTTTCTTGCTCGCCTTGCTTTTGCTTTTACTTTATTCTCTTGTTTCCCCAATTAATCTTTATCTTACTCAACGGACATGCGTTACGGTAGGCATTCGCTCTCAGCTGATACCCACGAAGCCCGGCAATTCAAAGTTTCAACCCGCACACCGTCTCGTACATCTTGGGCATGGACATTGTACGCTGCACAATGAAGCATTTGTTGACTTACTTTGCCAGGCTACTACAATGGCGTCTGATTCTGAAATGAACAATGCCTCTGACCATGAAGATGGCGATGCCGACTCTCTGGCATCTACCTCAGAAAGTGAAGAAGAAACCGAGTACTTCGTGAAGACAATACATGCGGAACGGAGGTTCTACACAGAACCAGATTCCGAGAATGATGAGGGTACCTTCATAACTCAGTATTTGGTAGAGTGGGATGGATACAGCATGGACAGATGCACTTGGGAGCCGAAGGAAATGTTTACTTCGGAAGAGACCCTAGATGACTGGGAAGAGAAAAAAAAGCAGATTGCTGAGGGTAAAGAGCGCCGTTTTGATCTTGAGTCGTGGGAGAAGGATACGGCTTTGTTGGAAAAAAAGACAAAGAAGCGAAAAGAAGAACGAAGGCGCAAACGGGAACAAAGGGCACGGCAGAAAAACGTCCCTCAAGCTAAATCGTCTCGACTGGCCAATCGCAATATTGTAGATGCCCATGAGCCTGAAGCAGGAATTGCATCCCGTCGAGCTCCCAGTCGACTCTCCATCGATTCCACCGCTTCAGCCTTGTTTGTTCCAGCTGAAGCTCTGCCTCCATCAAAGGCGGCGCCTCGCCAATCGCAGCAACAAATAGCGCCCCCAGGATTAGCTATCTCTAGTGCGCAACAAAAACGCAACGCTCCTCTAGGATCAACAAACTTAATTGCAAAAACACAAGCAACCCCAGGGCAGCGTCCAAACTCACGACTTGCTCAGCTCGCAAAGAATATTACCGCCAAGCAGAAACCGCCGGCGAGCCAGAAGAACCCACAAGCAGCAAAGCCCAAATTGTCTTCTTTCGGTACGCGCCCGGTGGCCAAGCGTGCGTACTGTGATAGGAAGTGGCGCGAGCGAGCGCCGGATTTATCACATATGGAGCTGATGAAGCCTTCTGAATTCGCACCAAGGATGAACATCCCCCATACCACCCTAGTCGTTGGCCCATCTGTAACAAGTCCCAGATCCTCGGAAGCCGAAAATCAACCTGCTTCTGAGAATCCAGTCAGCTTGCCTGATCTACTACAGCCACATACTGGTCAAATAAACGATGAAATTGCGCAGCATCCAAAGAACCCCGTCGTTCTCGCGTCTTCGTCGGCCATGGCTCCCCCAATGCCTCGCTCTTCGAACTTAGACTGCACTGCGTCGGTTTCGTCAGTGGCGCTGTTGCCTGCGACCAGTGCCCAGTCGAATCTAGAGAGAATCAATGGTGCTATAGATTCCACTATCTCTAGTTCTTCGCCAGATATCCGATCAAAGCCCGTTCCACCGGCGAACCTCACCCATACTACCGATTCTGCTGATTCTTTGGTCTCAACTCTTTCACCGTCAGGTGAGACTCTGACGAATCCTGCCGGGCGGTCAACCTCTGCCCTTCCTGCGCCCTCACCAGCTCCTTATCCCCATCCAGCGTCACAGGCCAATATCGATAAGCTTACCGGTCCTTCGGCGCCTACTAGCTCAGTGGCCCCTTCAGTTGTTCTTCCAGAGGCCCGTGAGGACATTACTTCTGTGAAATCTACTAGACCCTCGGGTTCTGATATTACACCTCTTTCGTCAGTCATTACAACCAAGCCTCGTGCAATGGTCATTCTCGAGAGGAGGCCTGGCGAGAACCAAACCTCGCTGGAGAGCTGCGATACAGTCCGAGGTTGGGACACCTATAGACCAGATTCATCCAGACAGCCTGCTTACACAATCATGGCCGATACCTACCGACCCTCAGAGCTCTCTCGTCGGCAATCACCATCTCGGCGGTCATCTCCACGTCGACGGTCACCGCCCTATCGACGGTCACGGTCTCCGCCATCTCGTCGGTCACGGTCTCCGCCATCTCGTCGGTCATCGTCCTCACGTCGGCAATCGCGATCTCGACGGTCACGGTCACCATCCTCTCGACAGCCACCGCCACCCGGTCAATTACCAGGCTCTTTCCGTGATACAAGTGGTGATTATCCGCGTCGTAGCCCATCTCCGGGTCATTCTCGGCTTGCGTCAAGATCTTCAAACTCAATTGGGTTGAATGGAAACACATTATTTAATGCTCAAGCATTTGTTCCCGCCGAACCCAGAACTGATAGGGCTGAAGCATCTGCCCAACTTAGTCGTCCCATCGCGGCCCAAGCTGCAACGATGCCGGCGCGTATTCCCCAAGGACCCCGCAATATTGCGGGATACTGGGTCCCCAAGGGAGAGACCCTTATTCACATCTTCATTGGACCTGATAAGAGACTCATGGGTGCTTTCAGAGTATGCGGCATCGATTTGGATGTCCAGAGATCTCTGATAGCGTCTAAGAATCGGAATACACACCGAGTTGAGGTTTGGTTTAAGGACCTGTGCACAGTCAGAGAGTACGAAAAATTGTGCGAATCCAGTGTGAGTGCCAGATCCGTAGATGTGTCTCTTATACACTGCTAACATTGGCTATAGGCGAAAAATTCTATACTGAGTACCGGCTGGGTTGAGGGCTTCAGCGACACCAGCGAAAATCTGTTTGGTCTAGCAGAGGATCTGCGAAAGGACGGCCTCATCGCCATTCACTATTCTCCGGTGAACAGAAACGGAGCGGGGATTGTGTGGGTTGCTTGGTCACCCGGTTCACAGGAATTCAAGTTTCCACAGCCCGATGAAGTGCCACCCGGCGTTCCTCTACTCATTGCCGCCCGCACTATGCTAGCACCAATTGAAGTTTTACGAAAAATTGGATCTAGCCAGCCTAGCGGGCGACCTCGTCCCTTGCCAGATACATCGCTTTCAATGCGCAGCGAGCCGCCTAGTGCAGGTGGTAGCCTAGAGTCTAGCACTTCCCCAAGACAGGCAAACTTTCACCATGATATGAGAATGAATGGATCCTTGCCGTCGCGAGAGAGGCCGATCTCAGCGCCAGTCCAAAGCTTTCTGCCCGCAAGTGGGCTCAGGGATAATTCAATTTGCGTTAACCCCCAACCCCAAGGTAACATCGCCACTCAAGGGGATCAAACAGATCAAACGGGGCCCCAGGTAGTTGAGGATTTCATGAAAGCCCTCAAAATCAACGTGGAAGAACTTGCGACAATTGAGGAAGGCGGGAAATCTTCCAAGGCCAGTATCTTTTACTTGCACTTTCCCTCGGACGATCCAGAAGTAAAAGAGGAACTGCGGCTTCTGCAGGTTTGCCTGGTGTACTATGAAAAGATTGTGTTAACAAGCGACAACCCTGGAGACTGGACAAAATTTGTGCAGAACAGCAGACAGGGCGTTGCCATAGTATGTGATCGACACCCACGCGGTTACAATTGTGAAACAACTAACCGGCTGCATGTAGTTTCACGAATCATTCGTCGGATACGATACGTTACAGCCTCCACTCAATTCTTTTCTTCCGACCAATTCGTTCAATTATTGGATTGTTAGGATTCGCAGACCACTCGAATTAGTTGATCCCCGTTATTGCTCACCTGGCGACTACCATTTACGCATATTCCCATATGGCGGTGTCATACTTTTCACCGAAGACGTATTGACAAACCTAAAAGGGGTGGCCATAACTCTCCAATGGATTCGGAATGCAAACAGGAACAAACGCAGATCTTGGACGTTGATGTTTCCCCCTGGGATACTTGAATGGATCGAAAGGAGACTCGATGATGAAACTCACTCGCAAGATCATGGACTGTATGTCATATCTCTTTACCGCTATTTGGGTCAAGCTTCTAACAAACTACATATAGTCTATTGCTCGTTTACTCCTTGATCATCAAGAACAACGTCGCCGACCCTCATGCAGCCTTGTTCGATAAAGCTAGTCTAGACCCGAATTCAAAGAGCAACGTCATCTCACCCGCTCTTAATGAATACGGTACTCGCACAGAGCACCACAGCCTTCGAATCGAGGGAAAAGCTGAACGCGACGCCGATCATCTGATCGAATTCTTCGCGGGGTGGTCACTGATTAACATACCACGTTTCCGGAACTTCATCGCTGTTACCTCTCTTGATGCTTCCGCTGGCGCACGATGGGAGAAATGGGGACATATCACTGTCATGCGAGGTGGCTTCGACCATTTTTTCAAACGATTCAAAATAAACTCAGAGGCCATCATGGGCTACCTGTCAGGCTCTGGTGATCCAACGCCACGACCTTCTGCTAGCCAAGTAGCTACCCCTTCGAGTGCGGCCACACCACAGACGCCTAATTGGGCATCTCACAACGCCAATGCCAATATTCATTCTACCTTTACAGGCAGCCCGAACAGTAGTGGCACGAACAAGTACCCTGCTCCCTACAAATGATTACCCGTGGACTTTCAGCCAGGGCAGGCTGCATCCCCACATAAGTATGATTCTCTTCATGCTTCCATTCCTGCTCTTGCACACCTTTTTATGATACCCTTGTTGTTTGTTGTATGTATTATGTTTAAAACTCTATGCATGAAGTGACGAAATGAACCAAATTTACGCGAAAGTCCCTCTTTAAGTACCTTGTAGCCATATAATACTAGTTTTCGTTGCATTCAACATTGAGATACAACGATTCATCGGTAATAGAAGACCTATCATATGAACATTCAGAATTTCCAAAAGTATAGCTTTGCTAAACTACGCCCTAATTGCCGCCAACTGTGATACGAAGCTGGGAAGAACAACGCCCGGAAATATTTGCAAAGTGGCCGGGTCTCAGGTGAAAGGACACCATTTATTTACATCTAACCAGTCGCTCGATTCTGGTATTCCTGGAAGTCCGATACATTGGAGCCATCCGCATCATCTTGCGTTTCGGCTTTTTGATCCTGGGGTTTCTTTTCCCCGCGCCTCTTTGCTTCCCATTGACTTTCCTCAGCTGAAATCATAGCATTGAAACGCCCACCCTGTCCACGGGCAAGATAGATTGGTTGTTCCTTACGCTCGGCCACAGCCTCCGTCACAAGGACGAATTTCACGCTCGAGCCGGGCGCTTCGAACATGGCGTCACTGAGAATAGTTTCCATCTCGGTGCGCAGCGCGCGTGCACCTGTGCCCATTGTGAAGGCATTGGCGGCGATCTTGTGGAGTGCTGGTGTGGTGAAGCGTAGCTCAATACCCGAGAGAGAGAATAGGGTAGTGTATTGGGCTAGAAGGGAATTGCGAGGTTCGGTTAGGATGCGCACAAGTAAGGGCTGAGGTAGTACGGAGAGAGCAGCGGTGACGGGAATCCTGCCGATCAGCTCCGGAATGAAGCCGTAGCTTTGCAGGTCTGAGGGTGTTAACAGGTCGAGTGCATTGAAATAGGTTGGCTCGGCACCAGAACCAGCTGGTGAGACAGAGGAGAAGAAGGGGAGGTGTTTCTTATACAGCGCTTCTTCCTCGGATCCTGGGAGGATCGGAAGTGGCTGGTTGGTAGAGACATTTGGTGATCCAGGGAAATCGCTAATATTTGAGGGGGTCCGAACCGGCTGACCGAACCCCATGGACCCACGGGATATTCGATCCATGATAGATTTGTGCAGTCCAACGAAGGCACCGGAGAAAATGAACAAAATGTTGTCCGTGCGTACATTGTACACTTCTCCTTTAGCGGCTGAGCTGGGGTTGTGGGGTTGGAATGATCCATTTCCCAGGGGGCTATTAGAGGGATAGCTATTCGGGGCACTAGTTGCGCGGGGATTCTTCTCTGGCTTGGCCTGGACCTGCACGGTTGTGCCTTCGATGATCTTGAGAAGCGCCTGTTGTACTCCTTCGCCACCGACGTCTTTGCCGTGACTAACCTTCGCAGCTGCGATCTTGTCCACCTCGTCAAGGACAATAATTCCACGTTCAGCCTTTTCCACGTTGTAGTCCGCCGCTGCCAAAAGTCGGTGAACACACACTTCCGCGTCCTCCCCAATGTAACCGGCTTGGGTGAACACAGTACAGTCGGAAATACTGAAAGGCACTGAAAGCACCCGAGCAAGAGTCTTTGCCATAAGTGTTTTTCCTACACCAGACGGTCCAAGTAATAGAATATTGGACTTCTCAAGCTGTAGCGGTGCCGTATCGGCGAAATCGGATTGCTCTAGGGGAGTGTCTGGGCGGGATTTGGGGGCTTGAGGTATGCTGGCAGTCTTCAGCACGCCTGTGATATCATCTGTTATACCGAAAAATAAATCAGAAAATGAGAGTCATCATGAGGAATCACTGTGTGATATACCGTCTAAGGGATGAGTTTCGAGTGCTTCCCTCCGCTGACGCTTCGCAAGAGCTTCGGCTGCTCCTTCCTCCCGGCGCATTAACTCTTGTACGCGCTGATAGTGATTGTACACAGCGACACTGAGCACTTTCTTTGCACGTTCCTGGCCGACGACATATTGATCGAGGTATTGCTTCAACACTTTTGGTGTGATGCGGGGGGCGCCAAAGGCCGGGGCTGAGGCTAATGGCCCGAGAGTAGGACCTCCAGTTTCACAGCTACCAGTAAAAGGCTGGCCTGTAAATTCTGACCGGTTGAATTGAGACGATGTCGGAAATGTGGAGGAGCTAGACAGCTGGCGTATTCGCGAACTAGTATATGATTGAGGAAGCCGACACCGGACAATGTCACGACGAGCCAAGGGGGCCGGGAAGCGACGCTGTAAATGCCGCCACAGCATTGCTGGGCGCCAGTAAATCACAAGGGGTAATGAAAGGCGGGTAGAGAGAGCTCGGAAGTCACAAAGTAAAGGAGAATTGGAGAGCGAGGATCAGATCAGATACCACATAGCTTAGGTTCCCCGCATGGGGCAGGTGATCTTATCTGATGAGTCATCTGATCCATCTGCTTATTTGGGCAAGTGGCCCCGGGGCATCCATCCATGGACCGGTTATTTACGAGGCAGTCGAAGCAAATTGAGAGCTACTATGTATATTTAGGATTCAATGCCTAAAAGATCTATGTCTCAAGCAGATTTGCAGATCATGTCGTTAAAAGGCCAACCCTGAAATCGTTGCAATACTCAAATACAGCCCTGGAGGGAGCCGGCGCTGACGTCATGGAGGGATATATCTTGTCTACACTCCAATGTCATTTTACTATTTAGCATGCACCCACTTGGCTGGTCGAAGTAGGGAGTCGCCTCAAGTGTGGCACGGAGTGCATATTTCGGACGTGTGGGTGGTGGCAAGTGGTACAGTTGCAGCCCACACCAACACAATCGACAGCGCTGTCAACCCATTGCAGATCTAGTGATTGCGGTTGTACTACCGACGCAACACTTGCATAGCGGTATGCCGTCACGATCCGTGGAGACTAACAAGATTGGGCTTATCTCAAATAAGCAAATACGCACATACTAGTTGATACACGGTCACCAACAACATTTCGAGGAGAACAATTCTGATCTCTAAATTTTCGAACAGGTATGGGATCCGAGGGGGCTTTCTATTTCCAGAAAGGGTTAGGTGGCTAGGATGGGATGATGCGGGATTGTACTTGAGAACTTAAGCTGGCTAGAAATTTGGCCTTCTCAAGGTGTTAAAACAGCTATAATATTTGAGGTGTTGCAAATTCAGTTCTGATTCCTACTGGTGAAAAGAGGTAGAATAATAGTGAACTATATGCTGCTCTTTCATCAATGATGGGCATTTGGTTATTGGTTGACAGGTGTTCAATAACGTCCGCAGCCCGAAATGAGGCCAAAAAGCGGTGGGTTCCCCAGGAATATAGGAATGCTTGAGCCGCAAGACCTGCTTGAAACCAGGTGTAGATTTCACCATTTAGATCCAAGAGAAGCAAGTGGCTCGGTAGTGTTTTGGTTGGGCGCAGTACACCCCAATGTGTTCGCCTTAACCCCAGCACACCCCAGCTTTTAGCAGAGTTTTTGGATGAAGTTTTCACATCATTGCAGGAGTCCACTTGTTAGACATATCCACGGATAGGAGCAACCACAGTGGCCCAGGACAAGTTATTTTGGTTTTCATCCTGGCCACCCTATTTATTCGTCTTGAACACGGGCTGCTGTTCCATGGTCTGTGAGATAAAGTTACGGAGGGCCGACCATCGACCAGCCGTCGGGTTGGACTGTGTGCTCGCCTCGCCGTTAGCAGCCGGGGCTGATGTGATGTTGGACATCTCGGTCAGGTTCTTGTTGAAGCGGTCTCGCTCCAATTTCTCGAGTTTTTCCCGGCGCTTCATAGCACCTGGCTTGTGTTTCAGAGTCTTCTGCTTGATCACATTCACTTGACTGGCGGCATCATTGGATTCCTCAGCCTCGGGCAAGGCATCGGCCAAAGATTCGAGGTTGGCGACAAGTTTTTTTGATGCTCGTCGGCGCTTGGGAGTCTTCTGAGAATTCTTCTCAATTTTAGACACGAGAGCAGCATGCTTGATCTGACGCTTATCCCTTTTGGTCGTGCGGAATTCGTCACCAAAGGCACTGGGTTTGGCTATGGCGCCTCTGCCCGAGGCAGATTTTGTTTTGCGGATAGGAGCCTGTGAAGATAGAACGATAATTAACCGGCTGAAAGTGGAACAAGATAAGTAATAGTGTAACTCACCATGACATGTGAGATCTACAGTGAGCAGTAAAAAGACGAAATTGCGACGGGGAAAAGCGAAAGGCCGGCTCCAATCCTTCACCGCCTGAGTCCACAATCCCCACCCTTTTTTCCAGGAACTCAACGCTGTTTGGCTATGAGTTTTGTCCGAGGTCAGGTCAAAATAAATAATATTTGTCAAAAGGGCGAAAAAAAATTATTATTTTTTAAAATCCGTGACGTTATCTTGTTCTCGTGAAATTGTTCCGAATTTCGACATCTTTCTGGTGACATCAGAAGCTGATCAGAAGGCAATATTTGGAAAGGCCTGAAACCTATTGGGGTCCCAACGCGATAACTTGTATGGATATTCGTCTCAACCTACGTCGGATTTGCGTTCCTCTCTCTACCATATTTCTACCTCGGTCACCCACTCAGTTCCAGACCCGATTCTTAATTCCACATTTGCCCCCGACTTCTTTGTCTTTTAAATCCACCTTCTCCGGACCCCTCTCCCGCAGATCAATTGTCTCTTCCACAAAAATGGGTTCTCTCGGTCCTTATCAGCGCAAGCACAAGATCACGGTGGTAGGCTCTGGCAACTGGTAAGTCCCTAAGAGAAACTGCAGTGGATTTGTGCTAATTATGCTTCTCAATAGGGGATGTGCCATCGCTAAGATCGTCGCCGAAAATGCGTCCAGCAACCCCGAACTGTTTGAGGAGAAGGTAGAGATGTGGGTATTTGAGGAGGATGTCGAGGTTCCAAAGACTTCTAAGAACTACAATGCATCGCTCGCCGGCCCTCAGAAATTGACTGAGGTGATTAACAGCGTTCATGAGAATGTGAAGTACCTCCCAGGAATCCAGTTGCCAGTCAACCTGCACGCCAACCCGTCCCTGGAGGATGCGGTGAAGGATAGCACAATCCTCGTTTTCAACCTACCTCACCAGTTTATTATCAAGACCTGCGAACAAATCAAGGGCAAGATCCTCCCCTACGCCCGTGGCATCTCTTGCATCAAGGGTGTGGACGTGAACTCAACAGGTATCCACCTGTTTTCCGAGACTATTGGCAGAATCCTTGGCATATATTGTGGTGCCCTGTCTGGTGCGAACATTGCCAATGAGGTCGCTCAAGAGAAGTGGTCCGAGACCAGCGTCGCCTACGATCCCCCGCACATGGACTCACAGGTGCCCACCCCCCAGCGGTCGCCTTCCTCCTCCACCACCGACTTGGTGGAGTTCCAGCACAAGGATACCACAGGTCAAATCTCGGAGGTTAAGTTGCAGGCCCTACCGTCAGCCTACCCTCCGGTCGACCATTCCGTGCTGAAGACCCTTTTCCACCGCCCTTACTTCCATGTGCGTGTTGTCAATGATGTTGCCGGCGTCTCCATCAGTGGCGCTCTTAAGAACGTTGTTGCCCTGGCCGCTGGCTGGGTTGTCGGCATGGGATGGGGTGATAACGCCAAGGCAGCCATCATGCGCGTGGGATTGATGGAGATGGTCAAGTTCGGAGACACCTTCTTCGGTGCCACTATTGACACTCGCACCTTCACCGATGAGAGTGCTGGTGTGGCAGACTTGATCACCAGCTCCAGTGGTGGTCGTAACTTCCGCTGTGCCATGTACAGCGTCCAGCGCAACCAGCCTATTGAGGAGATCGAAAAGACTGAGCTCAACGGCCAGAAATTGCAGGGTACCCTAACTGCTGTGGAAGTCAACAGCTTCCTGAAGAACCAGGGTATGGAGGATGAATTCCCTCTGTTCACTGCTGTTTTCCGTAAGAATTGCCCCCTATCTACCATTTGACCCCTCGTTCCAAGCTAACATTTCACAGGTGTTTTGGAGGGTACCATGAAGGCCGATGAGATTCCTTCTTACATTGAGCGGTAAAAAAATCCCCTTCTAATGTCCTTTGCTTATATGTTCTTGTTACTTATCAAATCATCTGGTTCCCTCATAGCCCCCCTCAAGCCCGAACCCCGACTTCTACATCACAAAATTCTAATGGCGACGACAATGGCGTTCGGTTCAGTGCTGCCCGATTATAATTTTGGAGATTGGAGATTGAACATCGTATAGACTTTCATGACCTGTATTTATGAACTGCATGCGGATTATTTTCTAGACATTTGATTGAATCTAAACCTGTTCTATAAGTGAATTTATATGTTTGTTGATATGTTGATGGTGTTGATGGTGTTGATAGCTAAAAATACCAAGGAAAATGCATGATGTCATCCCCCGCGCGGTCTGGGCTTTCTCCAGGAACATATGAGGGGAACGCCGGGTCCTCTTCCTTGCTTTTCAAGTCAGCTTTTTCTTAAATAATCTCTCCCTCTTTTTCCTTCTCACTATCGCAGTGAAAGTAGGGTGAATCGCTCCAGATTCTCCTGTGCTCTCACGATCTTTTGGTCTAGACTCTTCGACCAATCGTTATCTACCCGTCCAAATGGCCTCCCCACGTCAGGTCTACTTGCTTCCATTGAAAGATGACGGTTCCCCGGATGTGCCCGGTGGGTACATTTACCTGGCTCCTCCACCGGACTCGGGATACGTCCTTCGATTCATCATCGAAGGAACGAGTTCCATCTGCCGACAGGGCAGTCTCTGGGTGAATATCCCCGAGGAAGGAAAGCCCTTTGAACGTTACTCGTTCCGCGAGTTCAGGTAGTTCTTCCTAGTTCTTATATGTTGTGCAAATTGAGGGCGGTCGCTAAACAGAAGTAGACTGCAGCCCAACTTCAATGAGAACATTCAGATCGATATCCCCGTGACATTCGCGGGAGCGTTTGCTTTTTACACAACATTTTCTCCGCTCCCGGAGTTCTCAGTCGAGGATGTCCCTGCTCCGAAGCCAACTCAGACACCTGTTCACTACATTGATGTGTCGCCCAAACTTACCCTCCAGGGGAAAGATTTGCCGCTAAATTCACTCTCTATTTTCTCGGTGATTTCAAAATTCATGGGTCAGTATCCCACAGACTGGGATAGGCACATTCGTGGAATTGGTCAGCGGAACTATAACATGGTTCATTTCACACCTCTCATGCAGCGTGGCTCGTCCAACTCGCCCTATAGTATTTTTGATCAATTGGCATTCGACAGCACGTTTTTCCCTAATGGAGAGGATGACATCGCTTCATTGGTCGCCAAGATGGAGAAGGATTATTGCCTCCTCACATTGACTGATGTGGTCTGGAATCACACAGCCAACAATAGCAAGTGGCTGGAGGAGCATCCCGAGTCTGGATACAGCGTGGAGACCGCACCATGGCTGGAGGCAGCGCTCGAGCT
Organism: Penicillium griseofulvum; assembly: GCF_001561935.1. Classification (NCBI taxonomy): domain Eukaryota; kingdom Fungi; phylum Ascomycota; class Eurotiomycetes; order Eurotiales; family Aspergillaceae; genus Penicillium; species Penicillium griseofulvum. The sequence continues at coordinate 614,476 of NW_024467419.1, forward strand.
GGACTCAGCGCTTTTGAAATTTGGCGATAGCCTCCAGGACGTAGGCCTTCCGACAGAGTTCAAATCCGAGGAAGACCTGGTGACAGTCATGAACGCAGCGCGCAAGCAAGCCATTGATGGAATCCGTCTATGGGAATTTTATGTTCTCGATGTGAAGAGTGATGCTAAAAGGATTTTGGACGAATGGATCAATGCAAGCATCGATCCTGCGCTCGTCAAACGAGACGAGATGCAGCAGTTCAAAAATTGGTCGCTCACGCAACAAGCCAACGTTCTTCGCGAGCTTGGAATTCCAACCGTTAGGCAGCTTCTGGGGCGGTTTGGCCGTGCCGTTGACCCAAAGTTTGGAGCAGTTGCTTTAAATGTGCTTTTTGGGGATTACAATGAGGCGCACAACAACCTCGCCGAGGTCGAAGACTACTTAACAAAGCTTCTCGATGAGGCTAACTTACCATTCTACAAGGAGTATGATGCAGATGTTGATGTTATTATGGATCAGCTGTTCAATCGCATCAAGTATCTCAGAATTGAGGATCATGGTCCCAAGATGGGTCCTGTCACCAAAGAGAACCCATTAATCGAGACTTACTTCACCCGCCTTCCTCTCAATGATGTCACAAAGAAGCACGACCCCAAAGCTCTGGCTTTGGTCAATAACGGTTGGATCTGGAATGCCGATGCCATGAAAGATAATGCCGGACCGGACTCTAGGGCCTATCTACGCCGCGAAGTTATTGTCTGGGGTGATTGCGTAAAGCTTCGATACGGATCCTCTCCCGAGGATAGTCCCTTCCTCTGGGACTTTATGACACGGTATACTCGCCTTATGGCCAAGTACTTCACTGGTTTCCGAATCGATAATTGTCATTCGACGCCGCTAGTGGTCGCAGAATATCTGCTGGACGAGGCTCGCAAAGTCCGGCCTGAACTGACCGTGTTTGCGGAACTCTTCACAGGCTCAGAGGAGGCCGACTATATCTTCGTCAAACGTTTAGGCATCAATGCTCTGATTCGCGAGGCCATGCAGGCTTGGAGCACAGAAGAGCTGAGTCGCCTCGTTCACCGTCATGGTGGTCAACCGATCGGTAGCTTTGAGATGGATTTGCCTTCTGCTGGCAGTAGCCATGCCATTGCGTCAGCTAGGTATGGAACCACGGAGGAAAAGATCACTCATATTAGGCCCTGCCCAGTACCCGCCTTATTCATGGACTGTACCCATGATAATGAGGTACCTGCTCAGAAGCGCGACGCCAGGGACACTCTGCCTAATGCTGCCCTTGTGGCAATGTGTGCCTCCGCGACTGGGAGTGTAATGGGTTACGACGAGGTGTATCCCAAACTCATCGATCTCGTACATGAGACTCGACAGTATACATCTCACTCCTCTAGTTCTGAGGGTGTGGTCGTCGGATCTGGAGAGGGCGGGATTGGCGGTATCAAGAAGCTTCTGAATGAGCTCCACACTATGATGGGGGTTGAAGGCTATGACGAAACTCACATCCATCACGATGGCGAGTTCATCACTGTTCACAGAGTCCACCCCAAGACCAGAAAAGGTATCTTCTTGATCGCACATACTGCATTCCCTGGTAATGAGAGTGGCGCCATTATCCCTCCTACTCATATTGCCGGTACTAGTGCAAAGCATATCGGATCGTGGCAGCTTGAGGTTGATGCTAGCGATGAGGCAAAGATGAAAGTTCTGGCCGATGACAAGTACCTGAAGGGTCTTCCCAGCCATACCCGCGACATTGAAGCGACGAAGATCGAGCAAAGCGACAAAGAAGTCAAAATATCTGCACTGGCCTCCCTTGTTCCTGGCTCTATTGCTCTTTTTGAGACATGGATTCCTGACGCAGATCATGATGATGGATTTGAAAACAATCTCACCAATGGCGCGGACGATGCATTCTCTGAGCTCAGCTTAGTCGATCTCAACTTTGTGCTATACCGGTGCGAAGCTGAAGAGAGAGACTCTAGCGATGGCCAAGATGGCATTTACACCATCCCAAATCATGACCCTATGGTTTATGCTGGTCTTCAGGGCTGGTGGAGTATTCTTGAGGATATCATCAAGTACAACCAACTTGGCCACCCGCTCTGCGATCACTTGCGGGAGGGTCAGTGGGCTTTGGATTACATCATCGGTCGCATGGACAAGGCAGCTTCCAAGGAAGGATACGTTGCCTTGAAAAAGCCTGCGGCATGGCTTCGTGAGAAGTTCGACGCTGTCCGCAACTTGCCCAACTTCCTTTTCCCGAGGTACTTCGCAATCATTCTACAGGTCGCATACAATGCTGCATGGAAAAGAGGTATTCATCTCCTTGGCGACAATGTGCGGCACGGCCAAGAATTCATCCATCAATTGGCCATGGTCAGTGTTCAACAAACAGGTTATGTCAAGTCCGCATCCTTGTGGCCCACTAAGATGGTCCCCAGTCTTGCAGCCGGCCTGCCTCATTTTGCAGTTGACTGGACAAGATGCTGGGGAAGAGATATCTTTATCTCTATCCGTGGCTTATTCCTTTGCACTCAACGCTTTGATGATGCTAAAGAGCATATCATTGCTTTTGCGAGTGTGCTCAAGCATGGGATGATTCCCAATCTGCTGAGCAGCGGAAAGTTGCCACGGTACAATTCCCGGGACTCTGTCTGGTTCTTCTTGCAAAGTATCCAAGACTTTGTTGAAATGGCCCCCAACGGCATTGATATCTTGCAAGAGAAGGTTCCAAGGCGATTCTTGCCTTATGACGACACTTGGTTCCCCTTCGATGATCCCCGGGCGTACTCTCAGTCTTCGACTCTACTCGAATGTGTCCAGGAAGTGTTCCAAAGACATGCTTCTGGAATGTCTTTCAGAGAATACAACGCTGGCCCCGATCTTGATAGTCAGATGAAGCCCGAAGGCTTCCAGATCGACGTCAAGGTCGACTGGGAAACGGGTTTGATCTTTGGTGGCAACCAGGATAACTGTGGCACCTGGCAAGACAAAATGGGAGAAAGCACTAAGGCCGGAAATAAGGGCTTCCCTGGAACGCCCCGCGATGGTGCTGCTATCGAAATTACCGGTCTCGCCTACAGCGCTCTGGCATGGGTGGCACGTCTCCACGAATCCAAGGTGTATCCCCATGAGGGCGTGGATATTGGCGATAGTAAAAAGATTACTTTTGCTGAATGGGCTCGCAAGATCAAAGACAACTTCGAGCGGTGCTACTTTGTTCCTCTCGATCCCAACGAAGATGGTCAGTACGACGTGGACGCGAAAATCGTCAACCGCCGAGGAATCTACAAGGATTTGTACAAGTCTGGTAAACCCTACGAAGATTACCAACTCCGTTCCAACTTCCCCATCGCAATGACAGTCGCCCCGGAGCTATTCACGCCTGCAAAGGCTCTCGTCGCTCTATCGATTGCCGACTCCGCAATCGTGGGCCCTGTGGGCATGGCGACACTGGACCCATCTGATCTCAACTACCGTCCGTACTACATCAACTCCGATGACTCTGATGACTTTGCGACTGCCAAGGGTCGCAACTACCATCAGGGTCCGGAGTGGGTCTGGCAACGCGGTTATTTCCTCCGTGCTCTATTGCATTTCGATCTTCTGCGCCGGAAGACGTCTGAGGAACGGACTGAATCTTTCCAGCAAGTTACCCGACGACTTGATGGTTGCAAGAAAGCATTGCGGGAGAGTCCTTGGAAGGGGTTAACGGAATTGTCGAACAAAGCTGGAGAGCATTGTAATGATTCGGTGAGTTACTTTCGTTCTGATATATTTTTGTACAGGATGCTAACAGCAAGTACAGTCACCCACCCAATCTTGGTCCGCTGGATGTCTCCTTGACCTCTACTATGACGCATCGAAGCACTCTTAGATTTGCTTTTTTTCGTTTTTGGATACACGATTGATTGGATATTTTTTGGACACATCACATATTAGATATCATCATGCATTGAGAGATTTTTCAGCGTTTTAACTGGGTTTGTAGTTACACCGCGTCAAATTTATTGCAATTTAAACTACATGGTCTACAGAAATGATTTCAAAGTGGATTTAATGTAGATGTCAATGTGCAATGCTGTCGCTGAAAATGTGTGCCCAAGAGATGACGATGGATGAGATGAAAACGAACAAATTGCCCATTTATTTGATATACATATTCCGCATTTCCTTTTCATGTCCTGATACGTAGCTTTCTTCTTTTCTTTTCTTTTCTTTTTTTTTTTCCTGCGACGGCGCCTCGGTATGTGGGATCCTTGATCGATGCTCTCATCTCCATTTTCTGAAAAGCAGCAGCACCTTGATAGTTTCCAATGAAACAGTGGTACCAGAACAATTACCCCTTCCTAAATTAATCATTGGAGTAACAGGCTTTTGGAGGTGGAGCTGAATAGTTTTCTATCTCATCTCTTCGGCTTTTCGCCTTTAGTTACATTATATAGAAATTCATTAAACTATGGGTAAAGAACCTCTTCTTCTCTAAGAAAGAAGAAATCGCCGAAGAGAGTGCTATATTTTCGACACTTATATACAAGATGATTCTATCCGAGAGAAGCCTAGGAAGATGAAAGGCGCCTAAGACTAAGAAGATATAGTACGGATGCTGTTACTGTTTTAATTCTTAGACTTGCGAGGTATTTCAAAAGTTGCTGCATAGTTCGAATTCGGGTACAATACTATGTATATTATAGCAGTACTGCGCAAATCGTTATAGCAGATCTCACCGACCTCTTTGAACTCCCTAGTCAGCCGTACACAGGGGTCCGTAGGTTGCACCACCCTTCACTTCTTCCCATCCCTCATTTCCAACACATCGCCAGCACCAAAACACGCCTTCAGGGTCATACTTGTGCTTCACAGACTTGAGCCAATTGTAGTTCTCTCCAAACCAATTATCCTTCCATTGGGGATCAAATCCATCAGCTTCATTCAGATACGTTCCCATGCCGGGGGTAAGATCCTCCATTGCCTTTAGCTTTTTGTAGGTAGCCTTGTCCTTGACTTCCTGGACTCCTTGCGAGCCTGCATTGAGAGGATAGAGATCGACATGCGTCAAGAGAGCATAGGTCTTACGCCATGCTGGGTTGACGGATGTGAATGGTTCCTGGTGAAGGACTCGTCCACCACCATCGAGAGACAGCGATAGTCCAGATCCAGAGGGACGGGCCCCTGGGCCTGTCTCGATAAAAAGAGTGGAAAGCATATTAGATAAGCTTTCCTGCTGGGAGACAAGTGACTTCTTGTCGAAGAATCGAGAGATCATAAGGAGGTTATCTCCAGCCTGGGCTACGTGACTTTTAGAGCCGAAGTATCCTTGGAACGTCGGGTAATGGCTGAAGGAGGAGGAGACGTAAAGGGCTGTTTCGTTGTACGGAAGCAGATCATTCACGAGGTGCTTGTTCACAAACTCCTTAGTGCTCTCAATGGTGCTGGAAGAGTTGTTGTCGAGGAGCATGATGAAGGTGTGTGCGTAGAGTGTTTTCCCTTTCATATTGAGCAACTCCCCGATACCTCCGAATCCATGGTCCGAAAGAATAGAATATTTCGATAAAACGTTGCCTGTGGCATTCACGAGATCGCTCAAGTTGCCCTTCGTTGGAGTCATGAGTAAAGTATGCGCGAGCACTGGACGCGTAGGATGTGCTTTGATTGTAGCAGATACGACAACACCGTAAGTACCACCACCTCCTCCACGCAGGGCAGTGAATAAGTCGGGGTATTGGCATGGGCTTGTTTTTACAACCTTTCCTGATGCCAAGACGACTACGTATTCGAGGACCTGATCGGTCGCCAATCCAAAGGCGTGGCTAGTCGGGCCATGACCGGCGCCCTGGATATATCCTCCAATAACCCCAACAGTCTGTGTTATCGTTAGCCTGTTTTCTGGCCATGGCCTTGAAATGAATGCTTCCTTACGCTATCATCACCTCCAACAGCGATAGAGTTGTGCTTGGCTGCAAAGTCATATACGTCTCCCCAAATATATCCACCACCGACAGTGATGGCACCTCCAGTCCAATTTGCTGGACAAGAATGGTTTGACGGAGTATAACGGGCTTGGTAAGATAGCCCGTCCTGGATGTATTTGATCCAAATCATCAGACTGCCATATCCTTGAGATCTGCCCAAGAGAACGTTAGCACATGAGGCAAACTCCAAATCGACAGGAACCAAATTTTCGTACCTTTGGACGATATCGTGGCCGGTGTTTTTAATCACCAGCCGCAAATTATTCTCTTTGGCGAATTTGATGCCAGCTGAGACATCACTTGTTTTGGTTGCATTGATCGTGTATACTGGAACGGCACCCAGTTGGCAGAGAGGGTAAGCGGCGATCGAGGCATTGATCGGAGGACAGGTCACAGCAACTGGATAGGTATAGCCGACTGGTTGGGCCTCTTGGAACTTTGAACTCGTCCATTCCTGGCTGATATCTTGACATAGCTCTGCATCCTGGCCCGGGCCGGGATAACATGGTTGAGCAATGGGCTGATTGGCTATAAGTTGACCATCAACGGATGCATTAAGGGCATTCCATTTGGAAAAAGAAGGCCAACATTCGTCAGTTGGGGTCTATTCAAATCTTGTCAGTTTCCAAGGTGTTATAACTCAAGTTGTAGAAGACATACACATTTACAAGCAGCAAAAGCGGACTGGGCTCCAGCAAGGAGCAAAAGACCTTTGAAGAACATGATTGATGAGCGTGTTGGATCATCAACTACAGTATGGAATCAATGACTTTATATATATTTTTATTTTCCATGCTTTACGGTTTAGTTACTACCTGAGCTGATCGTCAGTAGGATGCGCAATTATTTTTCCGCTCTGCCAACGATAGTTAAGGCCGCGAGCTTAGCCCCGTTAGTGAGGCAAAACAGAAGGTGGAGTTTCCATGTCTATTTTTTTTTTGGTTTTTTTTTCATATATTTTCATATCTTGATGCGGTTTGGGCTGACTTGATTCTTACGCATGAGGTCATAAAAAGCTGAATGCCCGGGGCTGTAGTAGTGCGCAACGAGCGCGCAACGAGCGCGCACCAGAAATATAAGCCGCTTTATGGGGGCCAACTTGATCATTCCAAATCACGGCTTCCTCGGCATTGGATTTCCTTAGATTAGTTCAGCGTAAATTCCTGCATTCTGTGGTGAGGCAAGTTCAAGACAACGAGAATACTAAATATGGAGAAGGACGAAGAAAGAAATGAGAAGTCCCGAGAGATTAAATAGCAGGCCTAGCACCAATCAAAAGATCACACTATACAACATAGCAAATGGATCAAGGAAAACAGTATATACGCAATGTCACACATCCCTTGTAGTCCTCTTTGTATGAATTGCTTTTAAAGTAAACATAGTGCAAGCAAGGCTCTCCTTTGGCATCACTCTTCCGTTCTACGCTGGCTAATTTATTACAATGACTTGAAGGCAGTCTTGTTGGTAAAATCTGTTGTATTATCTCAAGCAAGTTGTAGGTATATCAGTGTCGACTCAAAACCTACTGTAGCTAGAGCTAAATCCCATCACATTTGACATCTGAGGCAGAATCTTGTTGAAGAGTATTGTTAGGCTCTTCATTTGGAACAGTGGTTTTGCTCTGCTACACCATGCTTTCAAATTGAGCCTTTGATTTTTCAGCCTCTTCTTCGGTAGGCAGGTTGACAACCGCAAGGTATAAGACGTTCTTCAAGAAAACTTTCTTGAGGTGATTTCTTCCTGTGCTAGGAACTAGTCGGCCGTCTTGCGAATCCGCTGGTTTGCCAAAAAGACGATTGATCCCTAACGCTTCATTCCTCTTAGCAAGTAACTTGCCAGGACCCGGTAGAGGAACAAGACCGCCGGTGACGAGAGAAATTATCGATCCGCTGTTCACAGGATGATCTGGATCGTTAAAGCGTGACTTCATTGGTTTCCGCTGCTCAGAAGGCACTACCATTGGCGACCCAGGGTGTTTTGCTTCCTTTTTTTATCTCGTTAGCATGGTATAACAAGACTGAGGATAATAACCCACATAAAACACCATCGCTCTTCTGTCCATGTAGTCATTGACCCACTCTCCGGCGCCTTTGAACTTTTCGAGAATTCCTTGTGATTGCTCTTCCGTGTATCCACCTGCAATAATCCGATCCAACTGGGGGTAGATTAGGCTTGCAGTTTCCGGCAATTCGAGCTCAGAACTTGTCTCGCCGCTCTCCACTCGGATATTGTCCAGTTTCTTTCCGAAGTTCGACCTGTTTACATCAGGGTTGCTCCATTTCACGGCTGCCTTATTCAGGTCTACTTTTTCCTTTTTAAAGATGCTTTTCTTGAGCGAGCTGGTGGCTTTAGCCAGTGGGCCCTGTTGTGCAGGATCATCATGTTTGAATGCGATAACCATAACAAATAGCCCACGAGGCATGAACAAATCACGGTTGACCATCTCAAGAAAGGTATTTGCACGAGTTCGCTTTTGTAATTCGCGAGCAGTGCCGGCAATCACAGAGAGGACCATGCCTACAGCCATAGCGGCCGGGAATGGGAGAGATGATGTGATTTGAGCGGCGATGAAAACCACTTCAATCCAAGCAGAGGCCTATATAAAGTGTGAGTGCTTGGAATCTCAGGGAAATGGTAGCTTGTACGAACATGATTAACGACATCTAGGTATTCCAAGAATTGTAAAAAGACTTCTTGGTCGATGCCGCAGTCCTGGAGAATGGGTGCATATGCACGTACGAATCCGCGGTCCTTGTTTCTAGGACGGCGCTGAGGAATAATGACAGGACATGGAAGTCGTTGTAGATACTCGGGAGGGGGCCCCGCCATATCAACTAGCTCACGAGCCAATGCTTCCCTCTGCTTGAGCTTTCTTTCCTCTTCGTCCTCCGTCTCATCATACGAGTCGGTCAGAGTATCGTCGTATGGAAGTGCATACAAGTCTTCGCCGGAATTTGGCTGTCTCAGCCGCTCGATCATATCATCAAGCTGCCACGACAACTCGTCCTGGTTGTGATAAGCCACATGATCTGACCAAGAGTCCGATCCGACGTCAGCAGTGACTGTCTGCCCCCGAGGGACAGTGTCATCCTCTGGGTAGTATGATGAGCACAGTGAAAAAGTTCTGTCCGTGGAAACTGGCTTGGCAGAGTTGGGGTTCTCGAAGTTTTCTAGCGAGGATTCGCTAGGAGGAATGGCTTTAGGTTGATCCCTCGACGAGGGTCGATCTCGAACTGCATGGATTGCTTCTGACGCAAAGCCAAGACCCATTCGAAGGGCTTTGACAAGAAACACCATGTTGACTTGCCCCTCTGGTAGATGTGGTAGGATGGAAAGGGCAGGATGGAAAGAGTAAGATGGAAAGAGAGCCGAAATTCTCTTGACATCAGGATCTCCAATTTATCTACTTGTCACGGTCCCCCTTTGGTTTTTGATTCGTCGCTTACAAAAATTTATTAAATTTAGAATACCTCCAAATAAGCAATTCTTTGCCGCGTCTAAGCACAGAGGGGTGGGATAGATCTGCGGTTTGCAGGTACAACATAGGGCTAGGACTACTACGTTATCGTTGCCAAACCAACATACTCCGCACCATATGCCCATACGCATATGGTTAATCAAGCCAACTATTAGGAGTAAAATCTATTGGTAATCTGCGCGTATTATCACATGGGAATAGGAGAGTATGTCGAGTGAGATTTTGGTTGTGGCATTTTCGCCTTAGAAAAGTTGCGCTCGTCGCGCATTTTCTTGTCGCGGGATCGACGACACGCCCCCACGGGAAACATTTGTCAGTTGCGCGCTCGTTGCGCACTCCTTCTCTGCCGGGGAAAGTCAGAATGGACCTACTGCTAGTCCAGTGTTCGTAATCCAGTGGAGACCAGCTTGCTTTACTCAATTTATTCCCAAAAATGTTTGATTCGGTGCCCATGATCCCCTTGTCACAATCATGTCACAGCAGGAATTTGAAGTCTATACGTTACATGGAAGCAGAAATTGAATGATTATGCACATATTATCTTATAGAAATGGGATACTCCCAGGATCAACATTGGTGTTCTGGCCTTCGATCCAGTTATAAAGCTCCAGTGGGTTGGGAAGCGGGTCGAATCCTCCAAGATAAGGCCACATATTCCATGCTTCAGTTGACGTAGTCAAGTCAAAGAAAGTGCCTTCACTCATGTCTGAGTACATGGGCGAAAATTCCATCCCTGCCTCTCCTGCCTCTCCTGCCTGTCTCTCCTCTCCGTGATGACTCTCCTGCCTCTCAATTCGCCTCGAAAGGTTTTCTTTCGCCGTTCTCATCACCTGACAAAAGCCCGATATTATTTTACTGCCCACGGCATAGACGCAGCCATTAGCAAAGGCCACATCGGTTGATGTCCACGGCGCGGCAATCATAGAATCAAATCGCTGTGCGCATATGGTAAACAGCTCGAGCTGTTTCTCAAATTCGGGGTTCAATCGTCCAAAACACTTCAACTGCACAAGATTGTTTTCAACAACATTTTTGCAATGTGTGAGAACCTCCAGAGCAAGATGTTGAAGTGGAGGGCGAAAGCTTGTGTCTGCAAGCCTCAAATCTGTGCACCTAATGAAGATCTCCAAAAGACTTGTTAGTCTTTCAGGAAACTTGATTCCAAGCTGACTCAATGCCATAGCAAATGGTTCTGCTGTGCCTGCGATCATATTTTCTCTGCTTCCTCCGACTTGATCACTGATTTGAATTGCTTCATGGCTCTCAATCTCGTGGTCCCATTTCAGTCCGCCTTCCAAAGACCTTACTTTAAGGACTGAAGCATATAAAAGCCCGAGGCCCCATATCCTAGCAATAATAGAGTTGAACCTCAACTCTAAGATGGAGCGAGCAGCCTCTATCTCTTGCGAATCAAACATGCCTGATGATTTTTCCAATAAAACACAACTTGTTTTCAGTTGCTCAACGCATCTCCTCTCAGCCTCTCCAATTTCCCCAAACAGCGACCCGGGGTTGTTCCATCTTTCTTTTAAATTTGCCACAGCGTTCAATAGAATGCAGACTGACATGGCCCAATTTATGTGGAAGATAGTTCTGGGTGAGCACTGCCGATATTTCAAAACAACCTGGTACACATCGACAACAGGCGTCATCTTCGCAAGAGCTTTTCGTAAAGCATAATGTGATTTTGCAAGGTAGCCATCCAGCAATGTGTCATAATGCAAAAGCTGCAAGCGCTCTACCGTTCGACTAAAGCCAAAATCAAACTGGGCGCCATCCACAATATACAACTCAGATGGAAGCGTACCTCCTTGTTCCGAATTTTCTTCAAGTCGTTCTGCCATCCTTTGAGCTAGATGAACAAACATTTCGGACTTAATGGCACGATGTAAGACCCTTTGTGTCGTAGCTAAAGCTGTGGGTTTGTAGTCTGCTAAAAATAGGCAAACCACGACCGTGTCATGGTGCGTTGGTGGCGAAAATATAAATTCTTGGCCGATGAATGCCACGGCAAGGCGTAGACTCGATCTCAAAGAGGGGTGGCTTTTGGCTAAGGCCTCGTCAATGTCTAGAGCAGTCAAGCAGAGCAGCGCGAAGAGCAGCTTGGTTGCTGAATTGATCGACGTGAAGTCATTCGAGAGTAGGCGGCTTCTAAGTTCTACCAATCTTGGCATTGAAGGATGAAAAAAGCGATGCCAAGTCAAACTATCCTAGCTAATTAGGCAAGGGGGAGAGATGTCGGATCATGTGGACTCACCTCTTCTCAAGCGACTCTGCAGTGTCATTGTCAATGAGCTCTGTAAGAGATGCGTCCCAACATGAAGGGGGTTGAGCTATATCACTCCCAAATGCTTGATCTTTGGACAAGATTGATGAAAGAAAGAAATGGGGCTCTATCATCGATTTGAAACGCTCTTCTTTAGTCGGACGCGGAGCTAATTTCGTTCGCAACTCCTTCTGCCAATCGGGACCAATCTCCGCTGTACCGGAGAATAGATGATCTTGTATATCCTCGCTGGAAAGCGTAGAAGTGATAGGCCCATTAATTACGGTATCATTCTCTTGAGCCACCATGCCACGAAGGCGCTTCGCTGCGGGGCGTCCTAAAAAGGTACGCTCAACAATGCATTCTAGGTTCAGATTGCGACATCGTTCACAAGCCTTGTCTTGGGGTTGCGGAACACCCAAGGGACCGAGATCATCCCGGTTCTGCATGATGCATTTAATCTTTCTTGAGCGACAGCCGCGACATATTGTGCGGGCATATCTCCCCCTTGGACCTCTCTCGGCTTTTTGATTTTGCATTTCTTAATAAAAGAAAGAGAAGATCCAGTAGTAGTAGGTGGAGTATTTAGTGCACAACTCTCAAGCAACCAGGTTGGTGGTCATAGATACTCGATAACACGGCGTACAACATATATGGATTGGTAGTGTCAAGCTCAGCTCGGTCTTGGCACCACTGCCACCTGGTGTACGACTAGACCCTGTTTGGAAAGCAGATTGACGCCTTACTTGATTAGGATGTAATTCATTTCAAAACCTTGATTTGTGCTAAGATCACCCTCTGCATATTGTACGTGGCATCTATAGAAAGAATTTGCGCGCGACGATCTTTGATTTCCGCAATAATTTGCGCGATGAAATTCGCTGGTTTATGCTATTATTGTAATAGTCATATTAAACCGTGCTTATTAGTGATGGGAGAGCGAGGGCTTACCTCTATGTGTTTTTAGAGCAACTCCAAACTCTCCTTTCCAGGTGTGACACTCTACCCTGGGGCGTTCTGGGTTTCCGAAGTAGTAGTATTGTACCGTATAAATCTCATCTAGATAAGTATCAGTATGGTCTAAGTTTATGAAAGGTTCAGATGCCTCATAGCCCTTGGTCTATGGCGGTGCCTGGAAATTCATAATAAGAGAATGGGCATCACTGATCAAGCTCGCTTGCGTGGAGGTTAGTCTAGCTCAATCGGCAGAAGCACCATACCGGATTTACTATTTGTATCTAGGTCAATGATGAAACGAGCATATGCAATCAAAGTGAGTTTTAGTACGTGTAATTAGACCGGCAAATAAAGCTTGGATCTGTTTTCTCTCAGGTTTCAGTGGATTCTACATATACTACCTGCAAATTCTCGCGCTCCGCCTGGTACAATAGTGAGAGTCACTTACATCTTCCCATTTAGGTGTTGACTATATATAATAAATTCAGTGCTCTGGATATTACAGGAAACGGTCTTGGACCTTATCGTCCAATGGGAAATATTGGATATCGATCAGGTTGTCGGTTTCCTTGCGGCATTAGAAAATCTGTATAATATTTGGTCTCTTGCTCTGGTTGGGGGCCTAAGAAAATATAGATCTGACATGCTAACGGTTGCTTGAACTTATGACCCAGCTTTCTGGGACCTTGAGGAGAAATGCTTGGAACTTAGATATTTTCCTTCGAGGGATTCGGATTCCATATATATACTTTGACACTTAGCATTATTAGTCACAGTTCTCGCAAAAGGGCACTAACACTTAAGCTCCTAGGATTGATATCATTAACATTGCGATGGCACGAAAGGTCTGGGCTCCTAGGAAGTCCTCTCGGACTTCAGTTAGAATGAGATATTTTCGGATGAATGGGGTTATGCGCATAAATGATGAGTCATCTACATGTAGCACCGGAGCCCAGGAAAGCCGTCATTGATGGTTTGATGGAAAGCCAAAAAAAAACAAAGGGGGAAACTCACCGATTGTTCACAATCTCCTCTCGAACACCAAACCAAAGAACTTGAAAAATAATCGCGACACAACAATCGAATCGTCTCCAACGGTTGACCATCCCATCTCCCTGACGTCAGTCATTTCGGTGATCAACGGAGTCCTGCCGCATGCCCTTGAGGAACCACTAGCTCCGACAGCCCCTCGCTCGTCGAAGCCACCGAAATACAGAGTGCGGAGACCACATATAAGATAGAGTTATGTCTCTAACGGCATCAGCGACCTCCGCTGTGTTGACCTTGCTTGCCGACAACCCCGATGGAGGAAGCAGGAGGCGGTGGGAAGATCAGTTGAGAGAGCAGCGCGATCTGTACACGCAGTTTGTGATTAGCTCTGCCCTGGGTCTCAGCGCCTTTTTAACATTTTGTGTACGTATTTCTTTCATTATAAGATAAGAGTTCCGGTCGCTTACTCTTTCACCTCTAGATCTTACGACCAAAATGGACCGAGTTGTATGCCGCGCGACGACGGCAAAGAAATGCTGCTTCGCGGTTACCTGAGCTTCCGGACACCCTTTTCGGTTGGATACCCGTTCTTCATCGGATTACAGAAGAGGAAGTGTTGCAGTCTGCTGGCCTGGATGCATATGTGGTATGTTCCAATGCTTTGGCTTCTCTATGAGACCATGGACCCTTGCTAACTTGGTTCCCTTGGTAGTTCTTGTCTTTCTTCAAGTTTGCGATCCGATTCCTCTTGGCTGTCTTTATCTTCGCTGTGGCCATCATCCTCCCTATGCACTACAAATACACCGGCCAATACGGAGTTCCTGGCTGGGATCATATCCCCGAAAATAAGACTATGACCCCAATTGGTGGAATTGAAAAGGAAAAGCCAGTTACAGACCCTACCTATCTGTGGATATACGTGTTGTTCGCATATGTCTTCAGTGGCTTGGCTATCTATATGCTTCTTGACGAGACAAAAGTAATCATCCGCACCCGGCAAACATATCTCGGGAATCAGACCAGCACCACTGATCGCACCATTCGCCTGTCCGGTATCCCACAGGACTTGGGGACCGAAGACAAGATCAAGGAATTTGTGGAAGGCCTCCGAGTCGGCAAAGTTGAGAGTATCACGATATGCCGGAAGTGGCGCGAACTAGACGAATTGATCGACGAGAGAATGAAAGTCATCCGTGAGCTTGAGAGAGCATGGACAAAACATCTGGGATACAAGCGGCCCAAGGACGATGGGAATACGTTGCCCCTGACCAACCAACCACCCCGTGATGAAGACGATGAACGGTCCGGTCTCCTGTCCGGACACGAGACCAACCATGTCTCGGGCTATTCAAATGAAAGACCCAAAGTTCGTATTTGGTATGGTCCATTCAAACTTCATTTCCGGATGATCGATGCAATCGATTACTATGAGGAAAAACTCCGCAAGATTGACGAGCATATCCAAGATGCCCGAGAGAAAGAATATCTTACTACCGAGATTGCTTTCGTGACTATGGAGTCTATCGCCGCATCTCAAATGCTTGTTCAAGCGATCCTTGATCCACACCCAATGCAAATGTTCGCTCGACTTGCACCGGCGCCGGCAGATGTTATTTGGAAAAATACGTACTTGTCTCGTACTCGACGAATGTTTCAGTCATGGTCCATCACCATCGTCATTGGGTTCCTCACCGTGTTTTGGTCTGTGCTCTTGGTTCCTATTGCCTCATTACTGGAGCTGGAAACCCTTCATAAGATTGTCCCCCAGTTGGCAGAGTTCCTCCAGGAACATCCAATCATCAAGTCCTTGGTTCAAACGGGTTTACCTACCCTCGCATTCTCGCTATTGACAGTAGCTGTGCCTTATGTGTACGAGTGTAAGTTTTTCCATTGGACATTCCCTTTCATGTAGTTGCTCAAATCGCTGATCATGTTGCAGGGCTCTCGAACAACCAAGGAATGGTGTCACGTGGTGATGTTGAGTTGTCCATTATCTCCAAGAACTTCTTCTTCTCGTTCTTCAATTTGTTCCTTCTATTCACTGTGTTTGGAACAGCGAGTGGTTTCTATGGGTTCTGGGAGAACCTTCGGGATGCATTCAAAGATTCTACAACGATCGCCTTCGCACTGGCCAAGTCGCTCGAGGGCCTGGCTCCATTCTACATCAACCTGTTGATTCTTCAGGGTCTGGGCCTTTTCCCCTTCCGACTCCTCGAATTCGGTAGCGTCGCATTATACCCCTTCCACTTCCTCTCAGCCCGCACGCCACGCGAATATGCGGAGCTATCAACTCCTCCCAAGTTCAGCTACGGTTTCTCCATTCCGCAAACTATCCTGATATTAGTTATTTGCGTGGTTTACAGTGTGTTCCCAAGCTCGTGGCTGATCTGTCTATTCGGCCTGATCTACTTCACAGTCGGCAAATTTATCTACAAGTACCAGCTGTTGTATGCTATGGATCACCAGCAACATTCCACTGGCCGTGCATGGCCAATGATTTGCAACCGCGTGTTCGTGGGGCTGGTGGTTCATCAGCTAGCCATGATTGGCGTTCTCGCTCTGCGTCGGGCCATAACCCGGTCGCTCCTCCTGGTGCCACTTCTAGGCTTCACCGTTTGGTTTTCATACTGGTTTGGCCGTACATACGAGCCCTTGATGAAATTTATCGCCCTCAAGAGTATCAATCGAGACCAGCCGGGCGGTGGCGACATTTCCCCGTCGCCTTCATCGACCCTCTCACCGCCATCAGGCCTGGATCGCGATAGCCTTCCGATCCGCATTGGCGGACAGGACCTCGAATTGCGGCTGAAGAAGTATGTCAACCCGAGCTTGATTGTTCCGCTGCATGATGCCTGGCTTCCCGGTCGCAGCACCGCTCGAGGCAATGGAAATGGCGCGTCTGCCTTTGAGGCTCATCAAACACCGAACGTTTAGGTTCACCTGTCTACCTCTACCCCTGTGTCATTTGTTTATACACTCTTTTTTCTGCACATGTCATTGATCCATCATGTTTTACGACCTTGATACCTCGCATTTCACTATCTTTTTCTGATATGTTTTCATGTTTATGATATCCTTGCGTGACATGTTTTCTCTCCTTTTCTCGGGCTCGTCTCGCTTATCCTTCGTTATTCCCTAGTTGAAGTTTGTTTTTTTGCTTTTCCAATCCTTCTGTTTCAGTGTTGATGTCAAAGTCGAATATAGAGTTTGTATGATACTGGCGATCCCCAAATTCCGTCACTTTCTAATGGCATAGTCTATCCAGCGGTATGAGCGGCTGCCTTTCAAATACAAGCGAGGCACATCTCGTATCTAAGATTCCTCGGTCAAGGCATCAGGTTCGCTTAGGTTTACTCTTTTCCAACATTCCTCAGATCCAAAATCTGCCGGAAAACGTGGCAAGTGTCTGGGCAGAAAGTCAATACATGGTCTCACCGGGGAAAGCCGAAACTTCATGTTTCTCGTGTTTCCTAGTGAATCCAGAAGTATTTGTCCTGTTGTATGTAAATTAGTAGAAAATAGTGAAAGAAAATGTGTTTCGAAAGGATCGACTTCAATGGGGGTGGTCTGTGGCATCATTCTGCTAGGGGGTTCACAACACAGTTTATGCCCAACACAGCATCCATCCAATAACCCTTTGAAAGCGAAGATTCGTAAATCGGTTCGATCTAACCGCGGACATACTTGGACACATACGGAATCACCGGCTTCTGGAATCCCTAGGGTCCACATGGTCGCACATTCCTAAGCAGTGGGGGATGACACAGTTGTCTCTCTTGCGGTGAGGAGATGAAACAGTAAGAAAAGAACAGAGACAAAACAACCCATCCTTGGGCACTGAGGAATGTGGGATGTGTCGAACTAAATACTAATTGTTGAAGGTAGTGGTCTATTATGATCATCCCACGATTCAAGACATCTATGCATGTAATCGGTGAGGTTGCCAAGCCACTGCATTGGGGGCGCATTCTTTAAATTTTTCACTTTTTCCATGGAATATGTGTAGATTGATAGAAGGCGGCCTTTCTAATTGCTACGGTTGGATGAAATTGAAAGTGAAACATCAAGTTAAGCTAACGTTGACCCAGGAAGAGTCATGAGCCTATCTGGGCAAACCCTAAAACTCCCATGCATTTACTACTCTTGTCTCTCGCCACTTTGGATATATCCTCTCCCTTTCTACTTTATTTTCCTTTTTTTTTTATCGTAATTGTGAGAACTAGAAATGGCGAGGTGCAGTTAATTAAAGCCCTTGCCTCGCCCTCGAATCTTCGGGTTTCATTTCATCGTATCAGATCCCCCCCACTGCACCGCATTCAGAAGTGTGCTCGATACAACCTTACACTTAGCACATACTCGCTTCAATTGGTATGAATAAACTTTTTTTTTAAAAGTGAGTGAACTTACTTTAAAATCGGAAGTTCGGAAGAAATTGCAGCCCTGGAGATCAATAGGCTTACCGGTGTTCTTAGACAATTCATCCGCAGGACGCTTGCTGTATACACTTGTGAGAGACATTTTCACTCGGCTCTCTGCGTCACTCAATTGTGCATTGAATGCGACTTGGTGTGTGTTCAATTATTGAAGAACTTTTGTTCTGGATGCCAATTGAATTGCTGTCATATTCACATCCAATTCCAACATTCGATTTCCAAGCAATGTTCTGGAATTGATTTGAGATCCAGTAGTGAATATTACATCGCTCCCTGGAAGGCTGTATCATCATGCCTGCAGTGCGGTCTTTGAGTCAAGATGATGTTCGTCAGATGCCCAATGCATCCATCATGCACACCAAACGAAGCTCAACGAGGTCAATACCCTCAGTTTCGGCTAAGTCCGGGGCAGGATACATATCACAGAGTCGCTATCTCTCAAAATGCAATCCGAAGAGCTCATCCCCTTCCGCTGCAAATATGGCACCGGCAGAGATCCTACTGGAGATTTTCTCCATGCTGACACCGCGGGACTTCGACAACGCCCGGCGGACATGCTCACAGTGGATGCGGACTAGCTTAAATCACAAGCTGCTGGAGGATATGCTGAAAAGAGCAGGGTGGTGGGATGCATGGCTGCAAGACCGCAAAACGCCACGCACCTCCCGGTTAGATGAGAGCGAGGTTTGGAGAATGAGCTGCCGCTTTGCAACAGAATGTCTCCTTTCGGGGCGAAGATTGAATGTCGAGAAACCAGGATTCTTGACTACCGCTGTGGTGGACTTTTCAAACCTGTCTGGTTCAGGAAGAAAATCTCGCACTCGATTTCAGCCGGTTTTGCAGACCGAAGATAAAGGGCCGTCAACTTTCAGCATTAGCGCTTGCAGCAACTACCTGCTTGTGACGACAGGCTGCATAATTTATATTTATTCCCTTTTGGGTCGAAAGTCTAGACAGATATCTGTATCCGACTTCAACAACCTTGACTTGGCCCTGGTCTCACGCATCTCATGTCCGTTCGATATTGTTTCTGCTACCATCGACACCAGCAAGCCTCAATTTACCATCGCTGCATTGCTTTGCAACCGTGTTGGCATGATTTGTAACTTGGATATGGCTTGGGCCAAAGTTCCAATCAAGGGATCTCATTCGAGCAAAATGGCTACCTCATCCCGCCACTTCTTCTACAACGTCTGCACGGTAGACAACCCACCCCGAACAGTTGCTCTCTGTCCCGGCCGGCCAGTCGTCGCCTTTGGCTGCGCCGCAGGCATCGAAATCCACAGTGTAAACGAAACAAAGCGCAGCGAACAACGCAGATACTTCACCGTCCCCCAATCCTCCGAAATCCTTCATTTCCTCCCAAGTAGACCAGAAACACCAAGTGAACTACGTCTCATTTCCTCGCTCTCTGGACCAGGCGTCCACAAATGCAAATGTCCCCCTTCGCCCTCCCCTTCGTCTTCATCCTCAGCATCATCACCAAAACTTGACTCAAAAAGCAACCAATTCCATTTCCTCGCAGACATCCAGTCCTTCAACCGCCGCCGCATCCCCCATGCCCCATCTCGCAGCTTCATCCGCGCAACACACTGTCACCACTATCGTGCCGTTCCCATTAACGACGGTTTCCACATCATATTCATTGAGCCACGCACAAGCCTACTATGCATCGGCACCGACGCTCCAATCGGCGGGCCAACAAGCCTAACCCGGGCATTTGTCTGTGTTCCACCGTCTTTCTCAAATACCCAAAACCGACAGATCAAGACACCACCCCCGTCTCCATCCCCTTCGCATACAACTGCCCCTCCAAAAGACCTCCCAATCCCAACGACTTTCGCCGCAGGCTCTGATCTCCGCTGGGGCCTCCGTATTGTCGCAGCCTATGGCGACCGCCTCGTGCTGTACTCTATTCCCTTGGACATATTTAACATGATCCGCAAAGAGCGTGAAAGCCAAGGGGACGGTGTAATGGGTGACAGCGATCTCGGGCCTGACTGGTACGTTGACTCGGAGCGAACTCGCAAACAGCGAGAGAGTCTGGTGCAGAACCAGAATGGGGACTGGGAGTTCGTTTTGTCTGTCTCCTATCGGCCTACTGCTATGATGTGGCCGTTTAAGATCTACGGCAAGGAGATTGGGACTGTTAAGGGGATTGTAGAGCTTGCTGTGCAGTCCTCCCAGGGTGGAGCTAGGATTTGGGCTTTTGGAGAGGATGGCAAAGGCACGGTTATGGATGTTGATATTGGTGATGTTCCTACTCGGTCTATTGGTGTTTGTTCTGATGGGCGATTGGAAGATCGTGGTATCGTTCAGAAGACAAGTTCAAGGAAACGGAAGTTCGAGGAAGTGAGTGAGTTTGTGGGTTATGGTGCTGGTCACTATGGGATGAAGTGTGCTGGTCACGATATACAGTCTGTTCGACGATCATCTTTTGCAGCTTGTATTATAGATTTTAATGTTCCTTTGTATTAATATAATGATGTGAAACATACTATCAGATGTTGAGGCTTCCGTTTTGGTTTTGGCTTCTTTCTCGTCTTGTCTCTCTTCCTTCTCTCTTCCTTTTCTCTTCCTTTTCTCTTCCTTTTCTCTTCTTCCTGATTCTTCACGTTTCATCTTCCTTTTTCTTTCTCTTCTATCTCTCTCTTATCCATCCCTTTCCTCTGCTTTTTCTTTCAATCTCATCTCACTTTCAAGATCTCTTGGAAGACTTTGTGAATTCCACGTGGTTTAGCATAGTAATTTGACCACTATGGATTGTACTGTCAATTATACTGACTCTTACTTAGTTCACCTGTGCCAAATTCGAGGTCTACAATGGCTTCAACTCCCCTCGCGAGCCTGCCTCGCGACTGTTGGCTACAGGTGATAGAGTATCTGCCAAAACATGATTTGGATAGCCTGTCACGAGTTTCTCGCGACATTCGCGCCTCAGTCGAACCGAACCTTTCCTCTACCAATCAATCCACTGGGACTGGGAACATCCCCAGGTCCATAGAATCCTGTGCCTCCTCCGGAATATCTCCGAGCGACCAGAGTTGACTGACCACATCCGTCATGTCAGTTTCGTATGGTGGAACGTGGACCCCTTCCAAACAAACATCATCATACCCAAAGGAAACATTGACTGGGCCAAGGAAATGCTACAATTTCGGCCTACTCTGAGATGGGCCCGGAGGATAGTTCGAGACGCGAAATTCCCGCCCAATCTCAACGCCAAATGGATGGCACGAGTGTCTCATGGGGACGCCTATGTCTATGTCACACTGCTAGTCTCTCAGCTTCATAACCTTCGCAGCCTTCGACTGGATTTTTCATTCTTGCTCGAAGGTGGCTTCCCTGGGGACATGTTGCATCAATCTCTCTTCGGAAATCCAACCCCCGGCGTGTTGACTCGATTCTCGAAATTAGAAATGGTCGACTACGGAAGCAATTTGCCTATCACAGAATTCTACGACACCGACTATCCCGACGAAAGCCGTCAATTCATCCCCTGGTTCCACCTTCCTTCATTGAAGACTCTCGAGATATGGCTCCTGAGTTTGGATGGAATCACTGTCTTCCCTGAGCAGATTCCGGAAAGATCCTGGACATTGCCAAACCTGCGCACTCTTGTTCTTGCCAGGACAGGTGTCCCGCCCGATGAACTCGCCACACTGCTGTGCCAACTTCCATATCTGGAGTCCTTACACGTGGGCATGACCCTCAAATGCCTCCCAGCAGTCGACTTCCTCAAGCTGCCTGAGTGCTTTCTTCGTTCCTTGGAAACTTCAAGCCAAGCCATCAAAAACCTTTCTATCAGCCTGGAGCTTCTCCCATGTTGTGCAGAAAATTTCGTTCTAGAAGATTGGTTGGACGAACCTGCTAAGTCTTTTCGTGGCATGTTGAACAAGTTTCCTCAACTGAAAACGGCATCCATGCCGCTCTACTTGCTTATTGGTTGGGGTCCAACGGCCTACGAGCTTCGGGATGTACTGCCACCAAGTATCGAAGCCCTTCACATTAGACCTGATCTCTGGCCAACCACATCTCTCATCGAGTTCGAAATGGCAACACTTGAGGCGTTAAAGTCATTGATGAGGGACAAAGAGCGCGGCTCCCATCCTCTTCTCAGAACCTTTTCCATCAATGGATGGCATGATCGGTCTGAGCAGGAACTCCTTGCTCTAGGCATCCAGGTCAATATTGGCTACTTGATTCAGCGGCAAGCCATGCAGCTACACTGTCTCAGGAGAGGGTACAATCTTTTTTCTCGATATGAAAGCTGCGCACCTGGCTTGATGTTGAGGCGTGCGATCTTGGTTAACCAAGACGTCTACTGGTTCCCTTGGCCATTCGCTAGGGTAGATGAGCTCCCATCAAGCATGTCTCGATGGGAGATATGGAAACGTGACCAAGATCATGCTGATCAGATGGGTCCATGAGTCCGAGTCTATCCAACTAATAGCAGCATGAAATTTGTACGAATAAACTTGTCAAAATATTCCCATAGCAAATACGAGTATTTCCCCTAAAAATCTAAGATATAAGCATTTTAAGCTAAGTCGGCTTTAACTATTGCCGTGGACCCTGATGACGGCACAGGGTTAGTGGCCCCATATCTCCACTTTATATGCCGAAACCCTATGAAGTGGAACGTCGCTATAGCAGCCCTAAGTTGAAACATCTTGAGAAAATCATTGAACTTTTGATTCATTTTGACACGCTTAATAAATGCCCCGTGATAATTTAACTTGAATATCCAAACACTGCTTATTTTGTTTCGGATTTCTCGCGACGAGTGCGAACACCTTGAGCCAGAGTCTCCAATACTGACTCGGTATCCTCCCAGTTGATGCAAGCATCTGTGATACTGACACCGTACTTGAGACCGGCCTTGCCCTCTGCAGGGACCTTCTGGTTGCCTAGTACAAGTTAGTATAAACTTTTTATACATAGTAAAATCTCCATAAGACTCACCCTCATTGATGTTGCTCTCAATCATAACACCCATAATAGCATCCTCACCAGCAGCGAGCTGCTCAGCAAGCACAGCAGCGACCTTGGGCTGGTTCTTGTGGTTCTTCTCGGAGTTACCGTGGCTGCAGTCAACCATAAGACGGGGACGCATGCCCTTAGCAGTAAGCTTAGTCTTAGCCTCAGCGATGCTAGCAGCATCGTAGTTGGGGCCCTTCTTTCCTCCGCGAAGGATAACGAAGCAATCAGGGTTACCAACGGTTCCAACAATGGAGACAACACCTGGCTTTGTGACGGACAGGAAGTGGTGAGGGTGCTTGACGGAGCCGATAGCATCGACAGCGACATCGAGCGAGCCGTCTGTTCCGTTCTTGAATCCGACGGGGAAAGACAGACCGGATGAAAGCTCACGGTGGACCTGGGACTCAGTGGTGCGAGCACCAACAGCACCGACGGACAGACAGTCGGCCAAGAACTGGGGGGAGATTGTGTCGAGCATCTCACTTGCGATGGGCATGCCCTTGTTGGTCAGGTCAACGAACAGCTGGCGCGATACACGGAGACCCTTGTTGATCTTGAAGCTGTTGTCGATATCGGGGTCGTTGATCAGACCCTTCCAGCCGACGGTTGTGCGTGGCTTCTCGAGGTACGAGCGCATAACGATGAGTAGGTCGTCGGCGTACTTGGCCTTCATCTTCATTAAGCGATCGCAGTATTCGAGGGCCATTTCCGGGTCGTGGATGGAGCAGGGTCCGATCACTACCATCAGGCGCTGGCGCTTATCTGTGCCATGGACAATTGCGACGGCTTCATTGCGTCCGTCGAGTACTGTCTTTCGTGAAGTCTCGGTCAATGCGATCTCATGTTGGAGGAGATTGGGAGGAGTGAGAGGGTTGTAGCCGAGAACTAAAGCTGTTTAGAGACCAATTCCTAGTTTTTTTTGGAACAAAATTGGTAGACATACTGCGGGAGTCTTCCAAATGGTTGTGGTTGCCCACATTAGGGTTATCAATGAAGAACTGTAGAATTGGCGACGTCAGAGTGAAATTTAAAAAAATTCAAGGAGGGGTTGACTCACCGACATCGGAGTAGAGGGGTAGAGAGGGAATAGAGGGAAGAGGGCAGTTGTTCAAGTGTAATTGGGAGGAATTGAGGTAATTGCAATGAATATAAGAGTAAGTGAATAGAAGAGTAGTTAAAATAAAAAAATAAATAAGAAACAGGGCTTGTATGAGTCAAAAGCTCAAGAGGAACAATTTCCACGTGATTCTCGGTGACCGGCGCTGGAGTTCCAATCACGGCGATCCCATTAAAAAAAATAGATGAATTGTGGGCTATAAAATATATTCTATATTATGATGGTATTCATATAACAATCCTGATTATTGTGTTACCCTTGAAAGAATATATGTAGCCCATGATGTCGTCTTCTCTTTCACATTGGCCCTTGTTGTACCCGACGGTCGAGCTCCTGTAGTCCACGAACCAGGTCTTGACATATATCTGCATGCTGTTCCTTGACAGCTTGCATTTGCTGCTGATATAACTGCATTCGTGCTTCTTGTGCCTGGAATAGGTCATCAAGGATCCGACTGCACCCCTCTCGGTAGATCTCCAGAACTCGACTGATCGTGGCCTTTTCTGCCGCCAGCTGAGTAGACAAATGCTAAATCCTGTTAACACGCTCCCAGTCACACACAAGAAGTTTCGACTAACCGAGTTGGTTTGTTGAAGCAGGTGGTGTGCGTCCTTTTGCGCTACTTGCAAATTTGATATCCATTCCATGTCGTCATGATCGCCCGTCGTAGAGGATTGGTGCGATTTAGAGGGTGGCTGCGTTGATCCCGAAATATCTGTTCGGAAAGATTGGTCAAGCCCATGATTCTTTGAAGGAGCGCAACCTAATGCTCTCTCGTCGATCGTTCTCTGTGAAGAACTTGGTCTAGTCGTTGATGCTTTGTCGGAGTTGGCCCCATCAGCAGTATCCCCCGGAGACAACGATGGCTGATGCTTTTGACCCGGATGTGGCGGCCACAGGTTGCCTCCCGTCAGGTTTTCCATTTGGATCCCGTATTCCAAGAACATGTCTCTTGCGAACCTGGTACACATGTACCCCTCACTTTTAGGCCCGGTCCAGAACTCTCGTTCGCTTTCACTTATGCTAGTTTCAGTATCACTAGTTGTCTCTTCGTGGCCCTTTTCGCCATCCAGGTCAAACTGAGGTGCAATCATGCTCTTTACTGATTGGGGCATGAGTCGAGGAATACCGTTTCTGTCGACAATGCTAGTCTTTGGGACTGATTTTGGGGGCTGGGAGGATTCGGAATTCAGTTCCATTGGGGATACATTGGTGAGAAGAGGCTTTTGGGACTCCGGGGTATGGCTAAGCTCGCGTCCCTCGATCTGTCCTGCTGTGGGATCATCGAATTTTCCTGCATTTGAAGTCTCCAACGAGCTACCCGCCTGGCTTTCGCAGATGTTAGAGACGTATGAAGAGGTTGTCGGTGCGGATCTCATGGGTTGCAAGGTTGCAAATCCGGGGATATGTTCCATTTCCATGTGGTAATCAAGAATTGAAGGGCCGTCACCCATCAAGCCGTTGCCGATTTCAAATTCCGAGGAGCTTGTTGGTGTGGACATCCTATCATCGCCCAGAATCTGCCAGAAAGAAGCGTCATCTTCTTGTTCTATCTTCTCTTCCTTCGGCAAAAGTGTTTTGCTAATCAATGCTGGATTGACAGTCTTGAGCTCGGTCTGGCTTTGGTGCATCTCAACTGGAATTGTTCTGTCAAGCACGCTTTCGATCTTTGGAGGCTCCAACACGGTGTAGACCGGCATTTGGTCGGACTGGTGCTTTGAGGGAGATCCTTCTGGTTGTACTGGATCAGAGGAGATGATGAGAGGTGCATTTTGGTCATTGACTGGTTCATTCTGAGCAGGCTCTGCTCCGTGGAGCGCAAGCATCAACTTGTTGCCAACACTTTCTGCTCTACCGCGGTGTTTGCGGTGGCTCTTTTCATGAACCGCCATGGTCTGGATGTTTCGTCCCTTTGGAAGTGCCCTTGCCTCCAGGATGGTGAGCTTTGAAGTAGTCGGTCCTTTGAGATCGACATCGGAACTTGAGGATAATTCGGAGGTCACATTAAAAGCTTTGCCTTTACTTGTTTGTCCATTGGACTGTGCCCGGTGCTCTAAGATGCTGACTTTTGAAGTACGGGATGGCCCTTTGCCATAATCTTCGAAATCCGAGGATGACTCGGTTGTCACCGATGTGCAGCTTTTTATCTCGACGGTCACACCTTCCTTGCTGTTACTTCCATGTTTGTCATGACCATGTTTCGGTGGCGTGGGTTGGTGCGCAGCCTCGGTCACATGTCCATTGCGCTTTGTGGCATAATCTTTGCTTTGCGCATCCAGGGAGCCCATATCAGAAGGTCCATTATTGCCCAGAGGGGCTCCAGGAGGCAAAGTGCTTGCAGTGAGTGTTACCAATGGCAATTGTGGCTCCCTGGTACCGCCGGTAGTGGTCTTCTCTGTGTTCGACTTCCTGCGTTTTGCTGACGTTGTTTGTGGCTTTGACGATGTTGGTCGCTTACTCCTTGTGTTTTTGACAGCTGTCTTCGGTCGGCCTGGGTCTGTATCGGCAACGGAGGTTCCTCCATGGATTCCTTTGTTCTCCGCTATCTCATTAGGTGTAGGACGGAGATCTTCATCCCAGTCCACTTCTTGGGGGTTGGATTTGGGTGGCCTTGGTTTTGTGGGCTTTAATCGAACAATCTTCGACTCCGAGCGCTGGGATTGAAGGGCTTTTGACTTTTGGCGGCCTGGGTCTGTGAGGCCGTATCCCGAAGTCGTTCGGTCATTGACAATCGCCTTATTACCTGTGTCCGGATCAATTGGCGAAGAGGAGGCCCGAGTTTGTTTCATAATTGCTATCGCTGGAATCAGAACATGAAGATGGGATGTAAAAGAAAGTGTACTCTCCAGAGCTACCTGAGGGTGATGAACTAAGCCCAGTCCCAGCATACCCATGTATCACATGATATATCGAGTACAACCTCAATTGTCCTATTAATGTGTACATACTTATCTAGGTAATGGGTATAGGTCGTGGACAAACAACGGTTGATTTGCAAGATCAAGATATCTAGGTATTATTTTGATTTATTTTGATCCTCTTACATTTAGGTGGTTGAAGAGTATATCTCTAATTAAGGATTTATATTAGTGTAGTCTACTGCTGTATAACTAGATCTAGAAATGCTGAGATAATGTAGATCCTGGGGAAGCACAAAGTGTTCTATTTTTATCTCAAGTTGCATGCTTGTCACATATTTGAGATCTGCAAAGCACACCGTTTCCCCATATTCTTTCGTCAGATCAGGTCTAACTACATACATTCCTAACTCGAGATGTCCTTTACAGAATATCGCATCCTCAACGTCCGATCGGCCCGTGCAAGATCCGTGATCCGTGATGTCGATTAATAATCTCATTTTGAGGCTGACAATGCAGGCTGAGAAGGTTTATAAGTAGCCCATCTCACGTCAATACGTCCAATATTGCGTTATAGCTCTTCATAATGACACAAGCGCCAGCCGAAGAGGCATCAGATTCTCAATGGCTAATTAACGCAACCCAGCCTCTACGCTGGCTTCGAGGCGCTCTCCCCACTATTTTTGCCAAGCCTGCAACTGTCGAACCTGAGATCAAACCTATTCCTAGAACGAATATTGAACAACGTCGATCGTCACTCGTCGCCACTTCCCTTGATCAAGATGAGACTCTTCCTGAGAAGATTACCACACAGCAGGAACACGGGATTAGTGTGTCGGAAACCGTCGCCAAGGATGAGACTGTTCTTTACCTCGCATACGGGTCAAACCTAGCTTCCAAGACATTCCGTGGAATGCGCGGCATAACACCACTGTCGCAAATATCTGTACTCGTCCCCGAACTCCGTCTCACCTTCGATCTTCCCGGAGTACCGTACGCAGAGCCCTGTTTCGCAGGCACGCAATACAGAGATATTTCCTCAGCAGACGACGAGACCGAACTCCAAGACGATGAGACGGATGTGTCGGACAATGAGTACCTGTCTGAGAAGGCAGCGCTCATAACTCGGACACGGGAGGTGGAGGTGGTCTCGGATTGTGATAAGCGCCAATGGAGCAAACCTCTAGTCGGAGTCGTCTACGAAGTCACACTCGCCGACTACGCAAAGATTATCGCCACGGAGGGTGGTGGTCGTGGATACCGCGACGGTGTCATCGATTGTCACCCCTTCCCTTCCTCGTACGACCCTTCCGACCCCGTCCCAGATCACCCCAGCACACCGGCTTTCAAGGCACACACCCTGCTCTCGCCAGCTGCGGAAAGTGCCCGCCTCAAATTGAAATCCCAGAAAGGCGATGTCGCGCCGCTGTCCAGTGGTCCAAAGCTGCCGTGGTGGCATACCGTCTGCTTGCATTTCCGGCCGGATCCTTACTACGCTCAGCCCTCTGCCCGCTACCTTGGGCTGCTCAAGTCTGGTGCTGCGGAACATTCTCTGCCTATTTCATATCAAGAATATCTTGCACAGATCAAACCTTATCGTACTACAACTTCGCGCCAGAGTGTCGGGAAGATGATCTTTTTGATTATGTGGGCGCCTTCGTTGATTTTGACTATGTCATTATCTAGAGCATGCGCAGGTCCCGATGGTCGTAGTCCGATATGGCTGGTGACTCTGGCCAATATCATTTCTTCGGGTATGTGGAATAGCTACGATTGGTTCTTTGCTCCTATCTTTGGGGATGGCGAGCGGGCTTTAGATGATACCCGGGCCTGAAGATACTTTGGGGCCATTTTGATATGTTTTATAGCCGTATAAATTCTTGCATGTACATAATTAGAAAACGATCACTGTACACCACTCGTCTCATTGCCAAGCCACAGAACATATACCATATCATCTGATATAGACATGCATATACAGGCATAAGCTGCCAACTCTAGACTCGCATATATATAATGGTCTCATCTGTCATAATCACAAAGGAAATTAAATTCAGATGACTCCTCGAAGCACACAGTTTTCGAAAGGAAATGAAAAAAAGAATATATCTAGGATACAGATACAGGTGTTCGGGGAGCGTTCTAACAAAACACAGACACAGCGACCAATAGATAGACACAAAGATGACGAAACAGAGAGGCCTCTTTGAGGCACCTGTATCAAAACCGGGGATGTGGTATGGGTTCCCCAAGCCGTACCGGCCCCTTCAGCCTCTCACATTTTCCCACTCGAAAAGGCCTTGCTGCAAAATTTAACGGCGGGGGCCGATCGGGGGGCTGTACACGACCTTTCGGGTCTTGAGAGGGGCCCACTTGTAGCGCTTGACCCAGACAGAAACGGCGAACAGACCGGTCAGGAGGGCAACAGCCTTGACACCCATCTTCTTGCGCTCGTCCATCTCGGGCTCGGCGGCCCAGTTCAGGAACTCGACAACATCCTTGGCCATCTGGGAGGTGGTGGCGGGGGTACCATCCTCGTACTCGACAACGCCATCGAACAGGACACGGCCCATGGCAATACCTATGACTGAGTCAGAAACGCTAAAACGAATTGTTATGGGCTTGTCGCTACATACCGGTACCGGGGAAGTAGGGGTTGAAGTTCATGCCCTCGGCGACGGCAGCACCAGCGGGAGGCTGATCGGGGTAACCGGTGAGGAGGTTGAAGATGTAGTTGCAGCCACCGTGACGGCCCTTGGTGATCAAGCTGAGATCGGGAGGAAGAGCACCACCGTTGGCGGCACGGGCGGCTTCCTCGTTGGGGTAGGGGGCGGGAATGTAATCAGAAAGCTTGCCGGGACGCTTCTCGATGTTGCCCTCGCTGTTGGGCTCGGTGTCGTACTCGTGCTCCTCGGCGAAGGCCTTCATCTCGTCGACGGTGTGCATGGTGCCGACCATTGAGCGCCATGGGACACGAGTGAGGGAGTGGCAGGAGGCGCAAACTTCACGGTAGACCTGGAAACCACGGCGGAGACTTGGACGGGTCAGTACATGTCTACCGGTAAGAGTAAAATATGACTTTATGGAAAAGGCACTCACGCAGCGTGATCGAAAGTCTTGTTGAACCGCTCGTGCACCCAAGGGTACTGGGTAGCGTGGAGTCTGGATAAAATCACCCGTTAGCTTCCGCCATTATTCTTAATCTGGATCGCACAATTCTCGGCTGCGCCGAAGCCACGAGTACGGCGATCCTCCTGGGCAATTTCACTCACCCCTCCTCAGCAGGTGTCATGGCGAAGGCTTCCTGGCCATAGAGATGGTAGTACCATGCGGTGGAACCGGCGGCGGCGGCAGTTGCAAGCGCAGCAGTGAGTGTGAGGTAGAAGGGGGAGCTGGCGGCCTCGGCTCCGGCGGAGGTGGAAGAGGCACGCTGTTGAATATTAGCAACGGAGTCCTTCTTGAATCCAATGCAGGTTCAAGGAATCGATTGTCCTCTTCCGTGAAGATCAATGGGGTGGAGGACGTACCGTGGACTTCCCGAGGGACTGGCGGGCGATGGCCCGGTTGGACGCGCGCAAAATCGAACATCCCAGCATGACGAAGTTTAACCCAAGCAATTGAATTTGATTGGGAATGGGTGCTGAATCGCCAAAGCGAGAGAGGGGTGGGTGGGGAGAGGAGGGGGGATGGTACAGGAGAGAGGTGCTGGAGGTTGAGGTCGAAGTCGAAGAAACTTGACATTGATGATTACCCCCTTGCTCTGATTGGCTCCCGGCCACGCTAGAAAACCGACTCTCGGAACACCACAATTCTGCTGACTTGCAATGGATTGATCTATATAAAATATATTAATTGATTATAATTCATGATATTCAGTCTATAGCTTCTTCTGTTACTTCCTTTGGTGTCTTGTGGTTTTTTTTTTCTTTCTCCGGTTGTGTGTATCCCGGGATTCACCGAGAAAAACATTTCCGGAATAACATACAACATAGAATAAGTGTACTATATTCGAATATAGCTACAGAGTAAAAGATCTTCAAATCAGGTTGCTAAGTACTAGCTATATATATCACACTAGTCTATTATTTCCCCAGTATTTACTATCTTCCTCCCAGGTCGGGGTATGTCGGGATCTTCCCGGTACCTCTATACCTAGCTCTACTACAGCTATGTTTAGCTATATTAGGTTGTATTGTAACTCGTGGCGTATTAGGAAGGATTCAATTGATATATCTGAATTTAAAAGGTCCTAGTTGTTTAGAAGATGTTCTAATTGGGAAATTATATTCTAATGTTGGCTGTTAACTCGATGTATATATATTTGGCTACTAAGATGCTCGGAACATCTCAATTTCTACTTCTGATTCTTTCCGCAGTTTATTTAGTCCCCATATTTGAACTTGATACACAGCCAGGGCCAAATATCATTCAACTCTCTTATTTCTTTCAAACGAAGAAAGCTTCACTTGTCTTCGTACAGATGCAATGCATATGAGAGCGGTGTACATTTTGCCAGCCCGGGGAGGCGGCATTGGACCTGTCTGTCTGTGCGCGATGCTCGTGCAGCATTGGAATGTGGTTCCTGATTTACGGTTGAGAAATAAGTGGTTGGATGCGAAGATGTCTGCATGAGAATTTGATACCATACCCCAAAGACGCTGTGTGTCTGCTCGATATCGAGACCGGACCACTCCCTACAGCCTGGAGCAAGTCCGAGGCTGCCTCAAACCCCGAGTTCTCAACAAGTGTCTTCTCTTCAGATGAAGAGTCTAGGAATACAAGATGTCAGCTGCAAAAAAGGGACCCACGGCTGCAGCCCAGCCGCGCAGAGATGTGCTGGCCTCGCTGCGCATGGCGTCAATGGAAGACATATCCAGAGCTGCTCTTCCGGCAGGTACGTGAGACGAGCACATGCGGTGATTGGGGAGACACATGCTGACAAGAGGAAAAATAGAGATTGTATCCTCTATCCTCGATTATGTCGGCCCCGTTGATCTGATCCGAGCAGCGCGGTCCTGCAAGCTCATGCACGAGATGGCGTATGACGACACTCGATGGGTACACAAATTGAAACGAATCGGGTGCTGGGATGAAGCAGATGCTAGGAAGCATGCCGAGGTTGTGTTTGGGACACTAGCCAACATGGAGGTCGTCGAGCAGCAAGAGGAGGCCGAGCTGGGCGAGGGACCTGTCCCTGAGATCACTGTTAGCGACGGCCCTTCCAATGACTTGAAGGAAATCTCCGATGGATTCGATAAGATTGAATTAGTGAATACTGCGTCGCAGCCCAATATGTTTCAGGATCTCCAGGATGAACCCGCCCTGACGGTCTTGAAACAAGTTAGGTCAATTAGGGGCGAGGCGCGTCAGGAATATGGAAAGGTGCATGCTGCACTGGCACCGTTTTATGAGGATATCGCGCGATCTGGACCGTCGTCTGAAAACCTGGTGTTCACGAAATACAAAGATCCCCAGGCCCAAGCGCAGATACTAGCACAGTTGTTAATGTTCTCCAAATCTGACATGACCCAAGGGTGGGATGAGCGGGTGGACCGTTTAGAGCGCACAGTCTCGATGTTTGAGACTGCTGCGCTGAAGGAGTTCCGCCAGGGGTATGAATCAGACGACATTGACGGGACTATGCGGAAATACGCACACATTCTATGGACACTCAATGGCGGGCAGGCTGCTGTGGACCTTTTTATCCACCACAATCACTTGATGACTCGGAAATCTGAGCTGGGAACCGTCGCTTCCTGCATTGACGGATCAACGGGCGAGGTCAAAATGGAGCAGACGCAGGCTTTCTTCACACGTCTCAGTGTCGCCTTCAACGATGAAATATCAATTATGAACCGCGTCTTCCCTCCGGACTTGGACGTCACCTCAAAATTTATGACAAAAGTTGGCCAAGATGTGTTGTATCCTTTCCTCACGGCAATATTTGATGAGCTGCATCGCATTAGCATTGAGTCATATCTCACTGCAATCTCGGCGACATTTGTCCAATGCATGAACCTTTCGGAGGCTCTGCTTCCTATACGAGGCTCTGATGCTAAATTCGACGAATATCTTGATAATGTCGTGATCAAGATTTACGAGCCGCATCTGGATCTGTATTTGGCAGAAGAGCTGGACTTTTTCAAGAAAGCCTGTGAATCTACAGTGAGTGAGTGGGACCGGCATCTCTCTGAACAGGCGGCCTCGACAGAGTCTTTTTTGATGTCAAATGTTAATCGCCAAGCCGATAAACGCGACTTCCTTACTTCTTTCAAGAAAGTGATCATGATGCCGGTAAACATCCTACCGAGCTTTTCAAGCGCCAAACCAACCGAAGAGCCAAAATCAGACACGGAAACAAGCAGTGCAAATCCGTTGCAACCAGCCAAAAGTCCCAATCGATTTTCGACAATACCATCGCCTGCCCCAGTGGTCGAGGAAGTTCCCACCACAGAGCTGGCAGCAAAAGCTGCCATTATGAAGTCGAAGATGGAGGGTATCCGATCGTTGTTCAGCATCGAAATCGCACTTGGTCTAGTTCATTCCGCCAAGTCCAGCTTGGAGAGAGCCGCTCAATTTGTGCGACTTGGCGGCGAATTCGGGCATGCAGCGAAACAACAATGTGAGGCAATCTTCGTGGCACTCCTACGTATATTGGGACACCAACACGTTATCGTTGGATTTGATAAGGCTGTCAGCCATCTGTCTAATTATCGACCTCGCGAGCAAGGAGAGCGTGATCAATCTGGGGTTGAACCTCTCGTCACTTTCCTGGAACTGGTCAATGTCGGCGACTTGATTCTGCAAATGATGGATGTATTTTATGAGCAGGAGTTGATCGGCCTGCGGTTAACTGATAGAAATGATTTTGTGGACCCTGCCAATAAAGAAAAGAAGAGGTTCGAACAGATGCTCGATGAACGTGTTGCAGCTGGTCTGAATAAGGGAATCGACGTTCTCATGGAAGAGGTGGACTACATTCTGGCAACAAGACAATTAGCCACTGATTTCAACCCCGGCGTTTCCTCAGATCCACACCGACAGACCATGGACGTAGGCGTCAGCGAAGTCGCCGTCGCCGTCGTCGACGTGGTTTCATCGCACACACAGATGCTAGTCGGGAGCACGGACAAGAGCACACTAGATGTGTTCAATCAAGAAGTCGGGCTCCGCCTATTTACTGCTCTATGTAAACATCTCAAGCGACAGCGCATCAGCGTGGAAGGGTCACTCAAGTTGATCAGGTATGTATCTCGATTTTCCCTGCGCAAAACATTTCGCTGACTTGACTTAGTGACATGAACCACTATTTCAAATATATTCAAACATTACGAAACAATGAGCTACTTCTCTATTTCACGGCATTCCGTGAGCTCGTGCAGATTTACCTGATCGATCCTGGTCATGCCAAGGAACTGGCGACTGTCATCGCCGATGCAGATCGGTTCCATGGGATTTGGCGTGTGGAGGAGGTCTATGAATTTGCTGAACGCCGGGCTGATTGGTACCTCGTCAAGCGGGATGTGGAACGAGCTATGTATGGAATTGGTTGCAATGTGATGTAAATAGATACCGATACCCCCGGGAATTGTATAGCGAGTGGCGTATAGGGGTACCTGCAACGCGGACACACATGTTAGCATGGCATATTCTCTTAAGGAGAGTAGACCTTTACGAACATGTAAATAGCTATCGTTGAATACGTGAAGATATTTGCATTTTTTAGGAACAATGTCTTCAGTTCTTAGTTTCAATTGAAACAAAAGAAAGTGAAACGCGACGAAACTAAGTCTAACAGAAAATTATAAAGATCAGTCTCTTATTGAATTGTCAAATGTCAAATATCCAAATATCAAATGCAACTGTAGCCCTAATAGTCCTGACGTCAACACCGGCGGCTACTGGAACATCAACTGCAGCATCTGAAACGGACGTGAAGAAAAAGTCTACCCAGTCCGGTTGCATTTTCAAACATTAGACTTTCAAAATGTCTTTGACCTTTTTTTTGCTTTTGTTTCCCATTCAGGGAATTTCTTCACCTTTCAGTTGAGCACGTCCTTCGAGATCTGTGAAGATTATCTGATTTTCTAGATACCTTGTGCTATTCATGAGAACACAGTATACACAATGAATGGCTATCGCTGCCTAAGACAATAAATAGACTTGAATACACGATTATTCCAAGGTTGCATCATCATATACTTCTATCCAAGGGACGTCCTAGGACCGCCGCCTGAACCGGATCGGAACCTGGCGCTACCATTGATTCAACAAGTATATCAAAAACCCCATCTCAGATCATGCAATAACAATCTACAACTACCTGGCTACATATTCAAGTCACAAAATAAGAATTCCAATCTTTCAAAATGGACCGAAACAACCACAAAACTACAAGATGGCTGGCCCGTCTTACACTCCTCATGCAAATACTCAGCGCAAATGCCGAAGTAGTAACCGTCTGGACCACGGTAAAAGTGCCTGCGCCAACCCCAACCGTGCCGTTATCGCCATCTTACACCTCCCTCGACACGTTCAAGGACGATATGTTGAAAGTCACGAACGAGTACCGCGCCAATCACGATGCCAGTCCACTAAAATGGAACGATACACTGGCTGATTACTCTCGGGAATGGGCAGAAGCCTGTATCTGGAAACATTCGGTGTGTATAAATATTCCCAATACCATGAGATAATGCTAACACGTGTGTAGAAAAGTAGCTACGGCGAGAACCTCGCATTTGGATATGATAATGTCTCCGCTGCTGTCATCGCCTGGGGCGATGAACGCGATATGTATAACTTTGACAAGCCGACAGGCTTCACCGAGGAGACTGGACATTTCACTCAGCTAGTCTGGAAGTCGACTACGCAGGTTGGATGTGCTGCTGTCAACTGTGGGTATAAGAAGGACGACAACGCCAAAAGAGATGAGGAGATCGAAGTACGAGAGGATGTCTTCGAAGGGATGGTTGTGGCGCCTCGTTTCAGCGGAGACGAAGCGGAACGAGATAGCTTGGAAGGGCTCAAGGTTGCACGAAGCGAGCCGCGAGCTCAAGGGTGGTATGTTGTTTGCGAGTATACGCCTCCTGGAAATGTGGTGGGCTTGAAGGATTCCTATTTCAAGAAGAATGTTTTGCCGAAGAAGGAGCCTTCCGCTGAGTCGACAAAGTCTTCTTCGTCCACGACTTCTGAGCCTTCTTCCACGTCTGTCTCTGAGCCATCGCCTTCGCCAAATGCCGCATCCACTACCATCGGGAATCGTCGGCCTAGTCATCGGCCTACAGCATGTGCTATGAAGTTCGAGCTGAGCTCGACATTGGGGATGATGCTGGTAGCATTGGGGACGGTCGTTGTCGGAAGAGGGCTTTACGGCTGAGATAGTTACTTTTAAATAGTTTAAATAAGAAAGACAAGGTTGAACTTTGCTAGAAACTGGTTTCGTAGCCATCTCTCATGCTTATCCACATTGCACATTTGGTCGGGAGGCGTACCGCTCGATCTATTGATTTTTGTAATGTCCCGATCCTCACTGGGCTTGCCCAGGGGACCTAAAAGAAACACAAGGGGACAGAAGGCTGGGTTCAGGCACAAGCGCGAAACGCCAGCAGAGAAACAGGGGGAAAAGAGGAACAAAAGGAAACACATTATTTGCGAAAATAGAACAGACAGATTCATCAGCCAATGACCTCCTCGGTCTCCTCGATAATCTCCTCCACAATCTCCTCGACCACGGAGTCGCCCTGGTCTTCGACAACGGGGCGCGCGTCGGCCGCGGCCGCGGGTGAATCTGCATCCTCTGGGAGGCTGAAAGCCTCCTTCTCTTCGGCCAGGAGCTCCTTCTCCCGACGGAGCCAGGCGAGCCACTCGCTGAGTACACGCTTGCGGGTCTCGACAACGGCAGTGTTGGCAATGTCGACAGCGTACTTGTCTTCCTCGTCGAACTCCTTTGAGTACTCGCGGAGGTTCTTGCGCACTTGCTTCTGCTCCTCCTTGCTGAGAAGAGTGGCAGGGCGTGGGCGCCAAAGGAACTGCTTGAACTTTTCGGTGGGGTTCTCGGAGAGGGTAGTACCGGAGAAAGTGTGCATGTTCCAGCCGTTCTCCATCTATAAGGCGGTCAATACTATGCATCATAATCGAAAATAGAAATAGGTTAAGTCTTACCGAGTGAGTCCACACACTAGCGCTGCTGACAACGTAACGACCGGTGGAGTCCCAGTCAACATCGGTGACACCGTAGTGCTCCACGGTCTTCATCAGCTGGAGGTTAGCTGCGAGATCCTTCTCAGCCTCGTTCTTCTCGCCCTCGAAGTCCATATCCCAGAAGTCCATATCGAAGTTGGTCTGGGAGTGAACAGTGGCGACAACAACGAATCGACCCTTGGGTGACCAGTAGATGCCGTTGCTGGTCTTCTTCTCAATAGTGCGCACCAGCTTGAAGTTACCGGCGGTGTAGCCCTTCTTCTCGGGTGCGAAGAAGGAGACAGAAGTCTTAGGGAGGACGGCGGCACCAGTTGGTGCCTCGCCGTTAGCGATAACGACGAATCGGGATCCATTGGGCTCCCAGGCAAAGTTAATCACGGTGTCCTTAAGACTGTCAACAACCTCAACGGGCACACCCTTCTCGCGAACGCGGAAGATCTCCAAGTTAGTGGCCAGAGACTTCTTCGACTTGGAGTGACGGTCAACCTTGACGCAGACGTAGGCACCCTGTGATTGCCAGTGCAGCTTGACATCGGAAACGTTGAACAGGTTACGGGTTCGGACAATCTCCTTTGAGGGGACGCTCATCATACCGACACGGGCGGGGTTGCTGCCGATTTCAGGAGTCCAGAAGCAGAGCAATTGCTCGTACTGCTTGATACCCTCGCGGGCGACGGTAGCAGGGGACCACTCGAAGTCCATAGCACCCTCAATCTTCACGGAAGTGCGACCAAGAAGGTTCATGTTGGGCAGTTCGTAGATAGAGAGAGATTGGCCCTGGAGCATGCGAGCAACGTACTTCTCGTCAGCGGACCACTTGAAGGCAGGCCACTGCACCTTCTTCTTGGGCGCAACATCGCCGTCGATCTCGGTAGGGGCAGCCAAATCATGCGACACAAACGAACGGAGAGGCTTGCCAGTCTCAATATCCCAGATAATGATGTTCTTGCCATCCTCCTCGTAGGTCAATAGTGGCTGACCTTCCTCGACCTGGATGGGCCGTGCTGACCACGTTGTCAAGTAGCCCTCAAGCGGGGAGAACTCAATCAACTGCACGAAGGGGTGAGGGAACTGCTTTTGCTTGGAGAAGGACTCGCCGCCCCAAAGTTGGACACCCTGGGGGTGGACGGAGGCAAGGAATGTACCCTTGGGGGACCATTGAACGAAAAGTTGTGTCCAGTGAGCGCGATCCACGATATTCTCTGGTGGGTTTGTCTTGTTGTTCCAGAACACGCCAACCTTGTCGCCACGGTAAAGGGCGAATTGATCACGGGCGCTGCTATCTCCCATCCACGAGCGCAGGTGCTCCTTCTGCTTGAACGGTTCCGGGGTGATTGGCTTGTATTCTTCATCGACACGACCTTCACGACCATAACGCTCGATATCCATCAACTTGTTGACAGCCATAATGTGCTTCTTATCGAGAGGGACGCCGTGCAACTGCTTGACGGCGGCAACTGCCATTTCCGGGGTTTCATATTCCACAAAAGCGAACCTATATCGCCCCAACAAAAGTTAGAAATCGTCCATGATTCCTCCTTGTCTCATTGGATATCCAATACGCACCCTTCGGTCATCTTCTTGTCGTTAACGGGCATGAAAACCGCATCTTCGGAGGTGCTGCCGACGGAGTTGAGTTTTCTCAATAAGAACTTGACGAGTTTTTGCCGGCTATCTTCGGGCACAACGGGGAGGCCATCGATGACGATAAATGTGTCTAGTCCCTCCTCGACTTTCACTTCATATTGCTCCTTGAGATCTGTGGATTAACGTGTTAGAGAGGGGCACACAGACCATGAGA
This sequence comes from Penicillium griseofulvum, assembly GCF_001561935.1. Taxonomy (NCBI): domain Eukaryota; kingdom Fungi; phylum Ascomycota; class Eurotiomycetes; order Eurotiales; family Aspergillaceae; genus Penicillium; species Penicillium griseofulvum. The sequence goes on from NW_024467419.1 coordinate 653,535, forward strand.
AATCTTGCACTTACCGGAGAAATCAATCTCCTCCTCCTCTTCCTCGTGGAGATCCTGCTCGGACAGGGTATCGAAACTGGGCGCCATGATGGGTATCGAAGGCGTCTAGAGGCTTCGGAGCAAAGATAGATCGGTGCAATCCACTGATGGATTTTCGGGCAGAAACAAATCGCGGCGGCCAAGCGGGTTCTTTGTGTGGACTGACTCAGCACTGAGTCAGCACCTGCAAATGTGTGCCTCAGGTATTAAACACCACGTGACCAAGATGCACCTGATTAGTCATGATTTCCCCAGCTTGAGGTCGGGCCCGTCAATGATCACAGACGTTTCTAGAGGTTGTCAATTTGGATACACATTTCTTTTAGACTGCATAACTTGCACCAAGCTTTTTGCCGGACCAGGTCTTTGTCTATTATTTCATTCATAATCATCCCATCTCTGCACTTATTTCGCCTGGCATTTCTCCCTCCAATGCCCCGCCGGTATTAAGCGCCAGTGCGACTTGAGTATAGCCCACCTGACAACTCCGAGCTCTCCCTCGACCACCATACTTCCCTACAAACCCCACGATATCCTCAATTGCGAACTGCAAATCTCAACTCAGCTCGTCCATTTGAATATAAGCAGCCAATCTTCGTGATCAACTAGAAACAAGATGTCGTGTAAGCTACCTCCGGCGTTGCCCCGGTGCCAACTGCCGGTTCTCCAAAAAGCCCCCCAAATAGCATCGCAACTGATCGTGGACCTTGCGAAATAGTGACCTCTGAACTGCGCGACAAATATATCGAAATAATTGACGACATTCTAGCCCAGAGCGACCTAACTACCATCTCAGAGAAGCGCATTCGCAAAGGTCTTCAGGATGCCGTCGGCTATGATCTCACTCCGATGAAGGTCAGTCAAGTTACGGCGATTTGTGGCGCAATATTATTTCGGGTCTATACAGCATGACTGGCGAAGGACTGTGGCTGACATTCGCAAAGTCTACAATCAAGCAGCTGATCATGGACCGATTCGATCGTTGCGCCCAACAAAACGGCGTGGGCGGGTCGCCTGATGAAACTGCACCAAGCAATGGTCAGCGCGATGTTGATTCGGCCTCAGCTGCGGTGCCCTCCCCGCCTCCATCCTCATCTCCTGTGAAGCGCCAGGCCTCTAGTGATGCCACCTCCGAGCCCGCGAGCGCATCGCCGCCTACCAAGAAACACAAGCCTGATACCGATACCGATGCGGATGCGGCGTTCGCGGCCAAGCTGCAAGCCGAAGAGAATTCGCGCGCGCGACCCACCCGTGGGGGCAACACCCGGCGTGCAGCTCCCGTGAAGAAGAAGAGCAAGGCCAAGACCTCGAAGAGGGTCAAGGCAGAAGATGATTCAGATATTGGCTCAGGCGACGAGCCAAAGAAGGAGGTCAATCGAAATACTGGGTTCCACGTATGCCTTTCTATATCATCCTTCCACATCCTCCCGTCAATTTTAACACGGCCACAGAAACCTATGAACCTCTCCGAACCTTTGTCCGCACTTCTGGGAGAACTCACAGTGAGCACCTTTCCCGATTCTTGGCCAGTGGACCTTTGCTTATTTTGTACAGCTTTCGCGACCACAAACCGTCAAAAAGGTTTGGCAGTACATTCGCGAGAACGAGCTCCAGGACCCTAGCGATCGCCGCCAAATCCTATGCGACGATGCTATGCGTGCCGTCTTCAAGCAAGATCGAGTCCACATGTTTACCATGACTAAAATTCTCAATCAGAATTTGTACAATCCCGATGAGTAAGGGTTGACAGATTGACTTCGATCATTATGGAAGAGCAGGCTCCAAACTAAGTCCTGTTTCTTAACGATTCTCCTTTCTTTCGCGGTTGTTTCTGTTTTTTTTTTTGCGATGCATGGGGATGCTGGCGTGAATTTTGAGCAATTTCCATTCGCCATTTTTGTTTCTTTGGATTTGACTTGCTTATGGTCTCCAACAGGAGTTGATATAGCCCTCCATAGGTGCTTTTACAGCCTCAAAGGTCCTGGAATCTATTACTTACACGATATAAATACGTGTAAATCCTTGTCATGTAGAATTTTAATGTAACAGCTTACAATATACGCCTTTTGATGTATATTATTGGATATCATGGGTGTCGATGGTTGCTCTTGCATAAGGGAATGGGAAAAGTCGACATATTGTTTGTGTAGATGCTTCAAAGGCCATTCAATCAAATGAGGTGGTCCAAAAGACAGAGAGTGATCGGTTGAAGACCTCACATATCTCCATCCAATGTCTGTCGGTATGCGGGATCAGTCAGCGGCATCTCACTTTTTTTCCAGCACCTCTCCCCCACCACAATCCACAAACCCCAGATCTCTGCCGCTCAAGAACACCTGTTATTGACGCCGAACTTTAGCTTGCACTGTGACATTTTCCCCCGTCTCCGCAATGGCCGATAACCAGGCCCCAGCCCCAGAGTCCAGCCAGGGTCGTGGCGGGCGTCGCCGCGGCCGCGGAGGGGCAGCTCCCTCCGGCCGTGGAGATTCGCAACAAAATACCGGCGATGGACAAAAACGCTCGAAGCCTCGCACACGAGGTGGCGGTCGTGGCAGCGGCGAAGCAGGCCGACAAACTCGAAATACCGATCAGACCAACAATCAAGATACTCAGCCCTCGAAAGCCACGGTGCCAGCAACGAAGAAACCGGTGGAAGCGGCCACGGACGATGCAGATGATGGGGAAGTGTGTTTTATCTGCGCTTCTGCCGTGGAACATACCTCTATCTCCCCCTGTAACCATAGGACGTGTCACATTTGCGCGCTTCGGTTGCGGGCACTGTACAAGAACAAGGCCTGTGCTCATTGTAGGGTATGTTAATCTTGCGACTATTATTCGACGAGCTGAGTTGCTTTTCGTTTAAATTGTGTTTCACATGCTGACCTATATACAGACTGAATCGAACTACGTGATCTTCACAGATGATCCAGTGCGGCGATATGAGGAGTTTGACAAGAAGGATTTCGCTCGAACGGACGACAACCTTGGTATCGAATACGAAAGTGACGAAATATTTGGAGACACAGTGCTGTTGCTACGATACAATTGTCCGGACGAGGACTGCGATGTGGCCTGTTTGGGGTGGCCAGATTTGCACCGCCATGTCAAGAGCAAGCACAGCAAAGTTATGTGGTATGTTGACATCATAACCTGCGTAGTTTTTAAATTGATAGCTGACTGTGTCCTCCAAATAGTGACCTTTGTACTCGTAACAAAAAGGTCTTTACCCATGAGCATGAACTATTCACCATGGCGGAATTGCGTAAGCACGAAAAGTCTGGGGATGACAAACCTGGAGCTATAGACCAGAGTGGCTTCAAGGGACACCCCGAGTGTGGCTTCTGTCGTCAACGGTTTTATGGCGACGATGAGCTTTACACCCACTGCCGCGATAAACACGAACGTTGCCACATCTGTGACAGACGCTCCTCCCACCGCCAACAACAATACTATATTGACTACAACGCACTGGAGAATCACTTCCACAAGGATCATTTTGCTTGCCTGGATAGAGAATGTCAGGAAAAAAAGTTTGTCGTTTTCGAGTCCCAAATGGACTTGAAAGCGCACCAACTCGAGGCACATCCCGAAGGTCTTTCTAAGGACGTTCGGCGAGATGCTAGAATGGTTGATCTGGCAGAATTCGATAACATGCGCACTCCTTATCAACAGCAACGCCAGCGTCGTGGCGCCGGCCGAGGCCGTGACCCCAACGCCGAGCCACTGCCAGTCTCCAGTGCACAGCCAATGACCCGTGCGGAAGTTGCATACCAGCGACAGATGGCTATACAAAGTTCTCAGTCTGTCTCGACACGAAACTTTGGCGGCCAGCTGACTCGAGAGGATGTCCAACCCGTGCGTGCTCCAGAGAGATCCGCTGCTGCTGCTCCAACGCAGTCTGCCCCCGCACGATCTCAACCTCTTCCGACTGCAGCATTTGAAGGTTTGAACCTTTCTGCGAACTCCGCGCCAGCCACCCCGCAAGACCAGGCCCGTCGAATGCGCCATGAGGCCGTGATTGAACGTGCTTCTAATCTCCTCCGTAATGATGCCACTAAACTCGCCGAATTCCGTAGTAGAGTATCAAGCTACCGCGCCTCTTCTATCTCGGCAACTGAGCTCATCGATGCCTTCTTCTCATTATTTGACACTTCCAGCACCGAGCTGGGCAAGCTCATCAAGGAACTTGCTGAAATCTACGAGGATGAGTCCAAGCGTGCCGGTCTCCTGCGATCCTGGAATGACTGGCGTGCCATCAACGAGGATTACCCAGCCCTTCCAGCCGGTGGTCTGTTACCTGGCATGTCAACAGGCGCCGTCAACACTGGCGGCAATCGTGTCCTGCGCTTGAAGTCATCAACTGCTAAATCCTCCCGCTCTGCCGTGGGTAGAAGCGGCGCCCTCCCAAATGCACCCTCTAACCCTTTCCCTCCCCTATCTGCCGCAGCTGGCCCCTCCTCGCGCCGAGGAAAAGCTCCTTCCGCTACCCCTTGGGCAGCAGCAGCCCCGCCGCCATCCTTCTCCCGTCCTGCGATGCCTAGCCCAGTCAGCCGCCCAGCATCTGCAGGACCGTCTTCCAGTCGCACCCCTGCCGCGCCCGCTCCCCGCAGCGCTGATTTATTCCCCGCTCTCCCAGCAGCACCCAAACCCAATGTTCTCATGGCTGGCAAGACTCGCGGCACGGTTCGTTGGAATGATAACCGCGGCCCTGTCCCGAACGCATGGGGCTCAGCCCCAAGTTCCGGAACCGCCTCTCCGGCTGAACCCAACAATGACGACTCAAGTAATGGCAAAAAAGGGAAGAAGAACAAGGGGAAGCAAACCCTGTTCCACTTTGGTTAATTCACTGCTACATTTCGATTGATTTATGCTGCTTATACTGATTGGGACTTGCTTTGGCCTATGTTTGGAAATACCGCATGACGGGGAGCGCTATCAAAACGCATACCATCCATGGATCTGTTGAATTATTCTCTTTTTGCTTTTCTTGTTGTACCTACTAGCGAATGCAGATATCATGTGTTGTATAGAGGTAATCCATGTTATTCTACTTCATATGTCTGATATCATATATTGGAGAATGATGTGGCCTTCACACATTGTCACCATAGAAGTACATAGTATGATCTATAGGGGAGGGGATAATAAAAAGGCTAGTTCACCTAACCATCCTCATTGACTTCAAGTCATTCCGACCAACACCACACTATCGTCGTCGGTGACATGCTCGGACTCAGAATCCAGATCAGATTCGATCACAATGGGCTCGGGCAAATGTGTGTTGTCCTTTTCCTCACGATCCTCACTCGAACCCAACGCTTGGGTTTCAGGTGTATGAACTGACAAGTTGGAAACAGGTTCAGTATGGGCCTCTGTTTCACTTTCATCACCGGGGTATAACTCCATTTCTCTGTTGATAGCTGTCATGCGCAGCACGAACTCATCCTGAAGTTTAATCAATAGAGCCCGAAGACCAGCGTTATCCATCGTGCCGTCGCGGGCAATAAATAACTGCTCACGTAGAGACAAAAGCAGCTTTCTCTTCTGCGCAATGGCAACAGCACGCGACGAGCTGTTCCTCCGCCTAGCCAGACGGTCCATTGCCTCTGAGACAGAGCGCGCTTTATTCAAGACGGCAGGTGGGAGGTCAGCTAGCTTGGCGAGGACAAGCCCATACCGACGATCTGGAACAGGACCCTCTGTAATGCGGTACTGCATGGTCATCTTAGAAGCGTCGGGGGCAATGTCGGCTGCTAAGTGGAGATTGATGACACCGCTGCGCTCGGCGAGAATCTGCGCTAGGTCGTGGAAGTGCGTGACAAACCAGACTAGGGCTTTACTTGAGATTAGGGCTTCTGCTAGCGCGACAGCGATAGCGAGGCCGTCGGTTGTGCTAGTACCGCGACCTAGCTCGTCGATTATGACCATGCTGCGTGGCTGGATGTTACGAAGAATGAATGCCATCTCCCGCATCTCTGCTGCAAAGGTTGAGACGTTGGCATCTAGATCATCCGACGTGGCGACGCGGGCGAAGAGCTGGTGGGAGATTGGGAAAGAAGCGTATTGGGCTGGGACGAAGCAGCCTATCTGTGCCATAACTGTAACTAGGGCTAGTGAGCGGATGTAGGTTGACTTGCCGCTCATGTTGCAGCCTGTGATGATCTGGAATCTCGTTTGTGGTGTTGCATATGCGTCATTTGGGATGAACTTGCTGTTATGAATCTGTTCTCGGATGGGATGACGTCCCGCCTTGATGGCGAGAGTGTCGGTCAGCTCTGGCCTGATGTACTCATAGTTTGTTGCTAGCTGAGCGAATGCCCCGAGCATGTCTAACATCGCAATTGCTTCACTAACTCGGAAAAGCCCGGATACTTCGGTGCACACGTCTCGCAGCAGGTCCTGGATTGTCTGGTCGCTCATATTGATAACCTCGCTGTGCGCATCAGTAATCTTTTGATTGAGTTTGACCAAATCCAATGTCTGGCACTCGATGCGGTTTCGCTTGCGGTATACGTTGATAAAAACATCTGGTAGTGGACATGGCTCTGTTGCAGGGATACAGATGTAGTATTGCCGGGCTGTGTCATACTTCAAGTCCAAAACCATATCGCAAGTCTCTGGGACATGTCAAAATTATTCATCAAACGTCATGATTTCAGACATGCCTGATAGCCTTTCAATCAGCTCTATGGCGTCTGCATTGGCCTCCTTATAGGTCTGCCTCGCAACATCGAGGAGACTGTTGACACCGGTCTAATTCGCGTTAGCGAGCTGTATTGCTGTATCCAGTGTAGAGGTATACGGGAGTTGACCTTGACACAGTAAATGCGCTGGTTCCTCAGATCAAGTGGCTTTGACTGATAGGTTACGTGCTCATTCAAGGTTGCGTCGATCAGCTCTTCAATTGAACGATGCCCCTCAGGCGCACACAACTAAAGTGCATTAGCTTTAGTAAAACACCAAGGAATGTAGATTCTACTTCGCGTATGGTAAGCAGCAAATCGCTTTGTGCTGCTCCAAGCGCTTGGAAGACTTTTTTGATCGCAGACACATAGGTCTTAAGCATGATAACATTGTTGACAGACTGTTCGACGTATTGGATTGTTCGCTTCGTGGGAACCAAGATGATCTTGATAATCCGTTAGCACAAGTCTCCAATACTGGCTAGCGTCAGAGACTCTACCGCCGTTAACACTTTATCTGCATCAATGAAGCCCTTGAGCGCCTGCCTCACAGACACAAACATATCCTCTTTGGTGGTCAGATCTTCCACGGCATTGTATCTGGCTGTCAATTTGACTCGCTCTGTTGAAGGCTGTAAGATGCTAGCTCGGAGTAGTCTGGCCCCCATAGGCGTCAATGTCTCGTTCAATAACCCAAACAAACTTTCTTTAGACTTCGCATTTTGCAGGTTCTGGATAAGTTCGAGGGAAACAATAGTCGCCAAGTCAATTGTCATGGACCCCTGGGACGGCTCGAAACGTATTCGAAGAGAATGCATGGTAAAAGATCGCTGAAGTTCAACCTCAACATACTTGAGAACCTAAACCCTATATGAGTATTTCCTTTTGGCAACATAAATTCTGTTCATACTGCTGAAAAGCAACACGCTGCGAAATAGTTCCCGCCCAGAGTCACCTTGAGCGAGTCGACTTCCTCTGGAAAAGCTAGCCGTTCTAAATATTCATGACCTGTCTTTTCAGACCACCATCTGCGGTCCAGAAAAGTGAAGATAGGATCTGGCAGATTCTCTTGAATGATATAATGGAGCTTCGACTCTTTGGCAGTGTTCATGAACAGAATCTCGCTGGGTTCAAAAACACCAATCTTGATGATTGTCTTAACGTAAGTCTGGCTGTCGCATATCTGACAGAGTACTGCTTCAGCTGTCGCAAGATTGACAAATGCGAGGCCAACGGTGGATGAGACGCCCCGCGACTCACTAACAGCGCAGATGATGTCCTGTGTTGCGACACTGGTGGCTGTTGTGGTTGGCCTTGCCGTTGGACGTCTACTTGCACTCCTGGAGGCTGAAGGTGAAAATGAATCCAGAGAATTCAATGAATTCAATGAATAAACCGACATTGTGAAGCCCAACTGTTATGGCCGAGATGGTGTAGATGGATAAATCGATAGGGCGATAAGATAAGCCGTCGAGATATTTTTGCTGCCAAAATTTCTCTTCTTCCCCCCATCGACCTCAAAATCAATAACAATGGCGACCCTCTATCCTCCCCCCAGCAAGCGCCAAAAGCTCGTCCAGGCTGATAAAGCCCGTGAGCAGCAGGAAATCGAGAGTATTCCGTCCGATTTGGGTAGTGTCCGAGTCCAATTCTTCGATCAAGCAACCGGCCAGCCCACCGGGCCTGCGGTTTCGGTCCCAGTCGCCGATGCCAATGTGAAGAACCTAGAGACTCTGCTAAACACATTACAAGGAAATGTAAGATTGAAACCTTGTGATTACTTGACAATTGAATATCGTATTGACGGCGATTTCTTTCCAGGAGGATGATGGACGAGTACCATACCGATTCGCTTACCATTCCGAAAAAGAGGAACAAACGATCGACATTCTCCGCGATGTGTACCACTCTTTACTTCAGCCCGGCATCAAGACCACAGAAGATACCATATCGCTCTTCTACACACCGCAGGCGGTTTTCCGAGTGAGAGCCGTTTCACGATGCGCGGCCTCCATCGCGGGTCACGGCGAAGCAATTTTAGCAACATCTTTCTCCCCAGTCTCATCCTCTACCATGGTCTCTGGAAGTGGAGACGCAACTGCTCGTGTTTGGGACTGCGACACTGGAACCCCGAAACATACGCTCAAGGGCCACACCAGCTGGGTGCTGGCAGTCGCATACTCGCCGAACGGCGCCATGATCGCGACCGGCAGCATGGACAACACCGTGAGGTTCTGGGATGCAAAGCAGGGCACAGCGCTAGGCACAGGGCTCAAGGGCCACGCAAAGTGGATTACGAATCTGGCTTGGGAGCCATACCACGTGCAGGAGTCCGGGCGCCCGCGTCTGGCATCTGCCTCCAAGGATTCGACCGTGCGCGTGTGGGACGTCGTCTCAAGAGTAACTGACCATGTGCTCACAGGCCACAAGTCTTCGGTTACTTGTGTGCGATGGGGTGGTACTGGCAAGATCTACACTGCTTCCCACGACAAGACAATTAAGATCTGGAACCCGAAAGACGGCACCCTGCTTCAGACCCTAGCGGCGCATGCCCACCGTGTCAATCACCTTGCGCTGTCTACAGACTTTGCTCTTCGCACCGCCTACCACGACCACACTGGCAAGGTCCCTGTGACCGAGGCTGAGAAGGTCGCCGCCGCGCGCAAGAAGTTCGAGGAGGCGGCAACGGTGAATAACACTATCGTCGAGCGATTGGTATCTGCTAGTGACGATTTCACAATGTATTTGTGGGAGCCGTCTACTTCTAGCAAGCCTGTCGCACGGATGCTGGGCCATCAAAAGGAGGTGAACCATGTCACATTCTCGCCGGACATGGCCTATATCGCTTCTGCCGGATTTGATAACCACGTCAAACTGTGGAACGGCCGTGATGGAAAGTAAGTATTTCCAATATCTGATTGTTGCGATTTACAGCTAACACCGCCCCAGGTTCATCACCACATTCCGAGGCCACGTGGGCGCAGTCTACCAGTGCTGTTTCTCAGCAGACTCGCGCATGCTGGTGTCCTCGTCTAAGGATACTACTCTAAAGATCTGGGACTTGCGCACCGGCAAGCTCAAGATGGACCTTCCAGGACACAAGGACGAGGTGTTCGCCGTCGACTGGAGTCCCGATGGACAGAAGATCGCCAGTGGAGGCAAAGACAAGGCGATTAAGATCTGGCGGAACTAGATCTAGTCGCACTTGACATCAACTTGTCCAAAACATGCTCTTGTTCTTGACAGACAGCTAGCCTGGTATAGGTCTTTGCCGTCCGATGTTGCATTCATCTAAGACGAGCAGATTGTCCAACCTGCTGTTGGCAGTAGCACCTTGCGTGTACCCTATTTAGGGATTTATGGGTGTTTCAACCCCCAAAGTCATCCCTTCGTGGGCCTGATTCACATTACAAGTCTATAGACTTATCTACTTAGTGGCAGAGACCCGCAAGGCTGCCTTACTGCATGCCACATTCAGTGGCTTGGATAGACGATCGGATCATAGGAACCCCGAGAGGAGTTTTCGCTTCGGACTAGGTCTTGCAATATAGATGCATGGAAGTTAGATGGTGATTTAAGTGTGGATTGACGAACCCTGTCCTGCCTACTGCCTGGGGCATAGGCTACAACAGGACGCCCTTTATGTTACTTATTGCATTTTTCATGAATATCATCTTTTGCGTATTGACAGAATTGATTCACTGCAGCCCTAAAAAACCCCTAAAGCCCTCTTCTCTTCTTCTCCCCAACCCTCTCGACCACTATTTCTTACCACACGAGATAGCGTATACGGAGGGTCCCACCTAGTGCCTACGTCACTACACAGAGATATCAAGAAGAATCTGAGGTCTGTTGTGCACCCTGATCAAACTTCACTTCCAGAGCTAGCCCGTTGATGAAGTCATGGCCGATAATTTGGGCTCCACGGCCATAAGCGGTGCCAGGAACCCATTATACTACTTTTGCTATGATATCTTGTACTATCTCTAGTATCATAAAGTAAGACAAGTGCTACCCCCCTTCCCCAACCCCTGCAGCCATTGATGCCATATACATCGGATTTTAGGTCGATAGAGATGGTGTAGGATCGTGTAGCCACCAAAGGACACCAGACTTAGTGTATAGCCGGAGGGGTCCTCAGAGCCGAGAGTCCTTCACCTCATCGAAATGGATTATTGCCGGTGTGTGTTTAAGTAGAAGAGTATAAGAAAAGCAATCCTGCTTTACACACAGAGAGTATCCCGCTGAAGTGAGCGCGGCGATAACCAGATTCATAAAACCATCGAGAATCATAAAATCGATAGACTAGAGCAGCTAGCTTATAATAACTTCACACCCTCTGAAATAAAGTGACCTGAATTCTAGAATTGAACTGGATGCGGATGTCCCTATCTAGTTGAGAAATCCACTAAATACAATGTCATAAGTCGTGATTCGATACTGGTTCATCTAAATATATAAAGCACTACCCCAACCCCAGCTTTTAATCCGACCTCTGCGCAAATCGCAACTCATTTCTACCGAAATCGTAAACGGACACCACATTCTTCAAAAATGGCACACCCAGAATGTTTAACATGATACCCTCAAACGCCACACGCTCCGACGCCACCAAACTTGAGACACAGTACCCATCGCCGGTCTGATAAATGAGATCCTGTCCATCGTGATAGAATGTCTGGTCTCCAATTTGTACTCCAAACATCGGCGGCTGTGCATTACAGTTGACGACAGCAACTCCTAGCGTCTCATTGTAGATAGCTGGCGGATCGAACAAGGCATTGATGGGGTCCGCAACCGCAGCAGGCAGATAGCTGTAGTCGTTCCCGGTATCTGTAAATACCTGGAACTCCATGCTGTTGGTAGTTATGGAGGTTGTGCTCGTGGTGAGATCCACTTTTGTTGTGGAACCAAATGTCACCGCAGACACGGTAAAAGCCCAATATGATCGAGTGCGCTTGCCAGAGGTGAAACCGGGCGGAATGTTTTCCAAAATTTCTACGGGAACACTGGCAAATTTCGGATCATATGCCACCGGCGGTAGACCGCCCAAAGTGAGGTACCCGCCGAAGGTTGGCGTGGAAAGGTTTCGCGGCGTGTGTGCGAGCGCAATGCTGAAGTAGGGATCTGAAACAAGGCCCTGTTCGTACATGGTGTTGAACAAGGGATTGTAGCATTCACGATTGAACCAAAATGTTGTATTGTCGGTATGGTCTCCTGGATGTGCGGAGGTGAGGGAGGGATAGGCGAGGCCTAGCACGCCGCTGTTTATGCCGTCGCCCATGGGATTGCTGTGGTCGACGATGCCGACGGCTTGTCCTGGGACAGTAATACCGGCTAATGTGATGTCTTCGTAGGCCATGACTCCGCTCGCTATGCCATTGCCGTATTGTATGCCAAATGTTTTATTGGGGATCAAACGATAGGTGTCTGATTCGTTGTACCCCGGGGAGATGTGCTGGCAGTCCGCTTGAGGGATCTCAAGGTTGGTTGTTTGATCGATACAAATGAAGTCATTTCTGACGACGTAGGTGTCGCTGCTGCCTGTGTCGACGAGAAGCTTGAATGTCTGATTGGCGAACGTCACGTCGACGTTGAGTGTTGTGCCATATTGTGCTGAAAGCAGCGAGGCTGTATTGCTGGTTGTGTGGGAGGTGGTTTGAAATGTTAGGGGAAAAGTGAATTGACTCGCTGTGACGAGAGGAGGAAGCTTCATTTCGGAATTACTCGGTGGCGCGGTAAGATTGTTTAATCAAAGTAACCTTACAAGTCGAACTAACCACGCTTTTAGATAAATGAAGAGCTTCAGGCTACCTCATTCTGACTTTCATTGACTTGGAAAGGTTCTAAGCAGCAGCAGGCAGATCAGTATCGATTGGCGCTAAGGCCGCTCGTCTATTTTTGTTGTATTCGTTAAGCCCCTGTCCTTTTATGCTGCCTGATGTGCAAGGTCGCTCTGGAATGGCTAGTTATAATCCACCATAGGCTCCGACATAATGCATGCACAATCGATTCCTCGCGTTTATTGAGAGTGGACACCCACAACTCCGTATCGAAGAGACCCTGCGGACAAACATTCCATTCACAATCTCTACTACTTATAACACTGAGAGCTACGAATAATACACAACAGCACCTTTTCATCTATAGGCACATTTCTAATTGATCGATTCTACATTTCAATTGGGTTCAAAGTGTAGTTGACAATCTGTCTTCTTCTTTACTAGCAGCAGAGCTTCCGTGAAGTTACAACATTTCGATGATTTGACTTCTGAGGAAAAAAAATGAGCATCACTTGTCTCACGATACTTGGATCGACCGTTTGATATAGTCTTTGGTTTTTCAATAAACCCCGGAGGGATGTGGGAAGGCATCAACCGATCTTATCACACACGCCATATTCAAAGATTATGTCTTAAAACGTAATCACATTTACCCACCTGGGCATAATGGAATATGCAGTAATCCGTACAGAGTAACTTGCAGGTTTAAACTCTCGGCGCCACGACCCCTTGTAGTCTAATACCCGACTTGTCTCGATGGATGCAAGTCTAATATGATGATCCAATCATATAGATGAACTCGGTCGCGTGATTGTAATACGGAACCTTGGAAGTTGTAAGGCGTTGAATTTCGGTCTAAAAACGGATTATTCCGTGCTCGTACGTTAGCCAAGCCAACTCCCCAATGGAGCCCTGGGGAACCCAGACCCGACCAGGGGACCCAGTACGGGTACTGGATTCGAACTCAAAACCCCGCTCTGAAAACAGGAAAGGGTGAGCTTGGCTTTTGGCATAGGCTTTACCGTTCTGCGGGTAGACAATTTTTAGCGCTTTATTAAAACACTTTAATTTCAATTTCGGTTTAATGCCGATCCACATCAATTTTACCTAGAAGTATATACAGTTCTTTACACCGGAAGATAATCGGTGATACCGGCAATACGACTTTGGATCTGAGGGTGTCCGAAGTACAAACTAAATGGAGTGCCAACCCTGCAGCTACAGCTGCAGTGCCCTTACAGGGATCTGGCTGCAGGTTAGTGCTCAGTACGGAGTATTCTACGGGGTATAATACTACTTAGTTCTGGGGTACCAAGCTTCCAGGGCTGACCCCTCATTTTGTGATCTTTCCTAAATGGGGTATAGTAGGCTAGGGTTTACGAAGGATGCTCACCTTGCAGCAGGCCTAGAATATTAGTCCCCCGATTTCTCCACTCTGTTCGGAAGCTGACCGAACCTGAGTTTTATTTAGATGAAGGTTAACATTGGCACCTGCATTGGCACCTGGGCAGGAAACCCCCGCTTACACATCAATGAAATACTTTGCTATATAACCTTTTTGGGGGCCATTTTCCTTTTCTATCAAAGGTTTCACGGTCATTTCCCAAGACTAGAGAATGTGGTATCAGCCCTATCTCGGTCCAGACTGGATATAACAAGCGATGAATGTTTCAGTTCTCCGTATATTTACCAATTTCCGGGCTGACGTGATCGTGAAGATATTCCAAGGTTCGAAGGTTCTGATGGCTTGTCTCTCACATCCAATTTTTACGTTTAATAAACCATCGGTCGTAATGTGGATGTTGTGTTGCATTTTGCCATTTCGTCAGATCCCGAATTAGTTAGTTACGTCTTTGGTTTACCTAATAGATAATCATGACCCTGGGAGCCCCAGGGGGTATTTGAGCATTGTCCATACTTCAAGGCTAAGGTTCCTCGTCAGCTTTGGCATCCCCCAGATACCTGTAAATAACAACCACCCCACTAGGACACTAAGGTCCTCTAGGGAACATTTTAATATCGGGCAATCAAGACCCGTATTTAACCGAGAGATCAACCGGGTAGACATGCGAGGATCAATGGTAAAATAACCCAGATTACTTGCAGAGTGATCAGAGTGATCGCCGAATAAGTTTCTCGGGAGGGGGGTTGCTTAGGGACTCTCCCGGTATTAGGGTAGCCACGGAGGCCTAGAATGGGCGGAAGACGCCGCACTGGATTGGACGATACAATTCGGGCAATTAGCCCCCAAGCAACGTGCCGCCGCCCAATTTGCAATGGCTCAAGGGCGCCGCTAGCCCGATCGCTGAGACATTTCTGCTATTGATCAAACGAAAACCCTCTCAAACTATTGGTCTGCATTAGCGTGTGCAATCTAAATATTTTACAATGGAGTATACCCAGACCGTACGATCAAGGAAGCTCCGTATTCAAATGCGTAAGCAATAAGTGCGCATTATCAGTGGGGTCGATGGTGACGGCCGCCGTTCGCGAACTCGAACAGCACCTAAGTTGGTTGGTCCTTGGCTGCCTCAGTAAGATTTAAAAGGAGATGAAGACCAGAGCCATGCGGATAACGAATGCGTATCATGACTGACACTGCTTTATGACACCGTGGATCTAAATGAGTGGTCCCCGCCTGTGGTTGTTTTACTTGTTGCCTGCATGACCATGCTAGGTGAGCCTCGATGCATCATGATCACGTTCGTCTCCCCCTCCCTCCCCCTGGCTCAAAATTGGATTGGAGTTGCCTAAGCTAAATCCATGATCTTCGTGATTAGAACCCCAGTGCTGGGCGAGAACTGGGCGAATATCAGTGACCCAGTGCAGCGTCGTCGGGCGCAAAATCGAATTGCTCAACGTGGATATCGAAAAAGTGAGTAGGAAAATTGTCTTTGGTTGCCAAATGGAGACTTAGACTCGGTGGAGAGAGTGGGACGATCTTGGTAGATCACAGAGCTGATGATGAGTTTTAGGGTTACGCATGGGGGACGAGAATCCCACATCCCAGAACAGCACACAGACTAAAGCCACTGCCAAATCGGCCCCCGGTGGGTTGCCTTCTCCTCTAGACTCAAAATGTTCTCAACCAGGGGCGCCACAGCAGCAACCTGCTATGGGACCACAATCATCAGGGCAATGGCTATCGCAACCATATGCACATCCTCACCATCATATACAACAGCAGGACGCCCCACAACTGCCATCCGATCTACATTCATACACCTCGCAACTGGATCAAGTTGGCCTCACGGGAAGCCCCTGGGAACAATCGCTGGATGAGGATACACATCAAATCTTCAATCTGAAGACTATGGGCCCTGGCTCCGATTCGCTCTCGACCTCGCCCAAGAATCAAGCCCATCCTTTCCAAACCTCAATTGACACAGACCTTCTTTGCTCATCACCCGCACCGCCACTTCTACACACCCCGCGCGGAACCCCAGAGACCACCGGCAGCTCCACTACAAGAGGACCTGATGGAGCACATGGACACACAGCATTACATCGTGCGGCACTATACGGCCACGAGTCCGTGTTATCAGTACTACTACAGGCCGGTGCCGATCCCGCCCTACCCGACTGCACGGGCTTCACACCCCTACATTTAGCCGCGCAACAGGGCCACGCAGGTGTAGTGCGACTGCTACTATCTAGCTCCCCACCTCGAGATCTAATCAGATGGGTTACCCAAAAGGGTGAGACAGCACTCCATATCGCCGTACAGGCTCAGCAGCCGGGGGTTGTGCGCGTCCTACTTGAGCATTCAGCCCGTGCTGTGAATGATCAGGATTGGTGGGGTCGTACCGCGCTACATATGGCTTGTGAGTCGAACCAGCAAGAACTAGTTGAGATGTTAGTTCAAGCTGGGGCGCAGTTGGATATTCCTGATTTTGAGGGGCAGATGAGGGTTTATGATGCTTGCATAGGTGCTATGCTATAAATAAGAATGGGTTGGGGATAGATCATCATCTTCAACTTTTTGTTTTCTCTGCATTTTCGGTTCATTTGCCTCTGGGACGGGGCTAGCGTACCCAGGCATCTCATCTTTGTTCTTGCATTCTTTCCTGGGTCTAGTGGTATGTTAAGCCGGCCCAGGTGAGCGGGATACTCTCTCTTTCTATATACATATAAGAGTTCCAACAAATCTCCGGTCACATCATATTTGATTTTCCATTCGCCTGATTAAGCTTATGCTTCGTGCGGCCACGGGGGATAGGTCTTGCTACTGATATTCCAGGACTAGTAACTGTAGAAAGTAAATCTGAATGCTTGGAATTACAATAGGCACTTTGCTGGTCATGTCTGAAAGACTCTCTCTGTATGCACTCCCTACTTGATATATAAGTGATTACCTATGTCCTCGCAATGGATAACCCTGCGACTCCAGAGCGCCTTCATCGAACGAACTCGCCGGCTGATACTCAGAAACACGTGCACTTTTACGACTAGACGAGCGACGACGACCCCGGCGCTTGCTATCTTTGGCTTCTTGCTTCATCGCCTTCTTTTCCTTGCGGGACAGCTTTACTTTCTTGGGAAAGTCACAGTCGTCTCCTTGGAGATAACGGCCAGGGTGCCAGATGTTCCAGATGACCATGGCAGAGAACATGGGCAGTAATTCCAGGCAGTAGAAGGGTGCCTCGTGAAGGGTCAAGGGGCTTGTCCCGGCCTTGTCGGTATCGGCAAATTCAATCAGACGATAGATGATTCGAATCTAATATACATCAGTCGTCTGTAACTAATGGTCCTAGAAAGGTGACCTACCGTGATGAATGTCAGGGTGGCCCACATGGCCATCACCAACGGGCGCCAGCCACCACCACGAGAAATGCTACCATGCTCTTGCATCCGACGGTGAAAGGCGAATAGTAGTCCGCAGAAGCACAGGATGAAGAACTGTTGCGCTGCAATGCCGGCTGTGTAGATGTGCAGTCCGATTTTGTTCATCTTGGCGCTAAAGTCCGAGTCCATGATACCACCAGTCGCTTGAACAATGAAAGAGCTGTCAGATCAGAGTCAGCTAGTTTTATTACACGAGAAGAGCGTCCTGGACAGTTGACCCAGGGCATCCTTTCGGGGCGAAACTCACCCCACATCCAGCCAGATGAAGATTTGGGCCAGTCTTTCGGCCCGAATGCCTGCCACCTTCTTCTCTGGTAAGAAGTAGTAGACCATGCGACCGAAGATCATGTACACAAAGGCGTTCACCCACAAGGGCGTCAGAAGAACCAACAGCTGTCCGGCGGCCGTGGTTGTCGACTTGGTCTGATCGATGGTCGAGTAGGTGCGCATAATCATTCCGATACATTGCCACACTGTGCCCACTACAATCACCCAGCAGAACTTCTTCCGGTACATGATCGCTTGGGCGAAATGAGCGAGCCAGGTGAGCCCGAATAGGACAGTGAAGAAGACAGCGGCGGGCCCATTGGCGCAGTAGGCATATTGAGCGTCCTCGCTGGACAAATCTATTCAAGATCAGTCAAGGCCCAGAAGATTAGTAGAAGAAGAACATACCACAATGAGTTGGCCAACCCATAATAACGGTCAACAAGAGTGTAACAGCACTCAGATATCAAAGACAGTGATAGAAAAACAACAGAACAGACAAGCGGAGAAAAGTCACAAGGTGCTGACGGGCGACATTCTTAAATTAAATTAAATCTTACGGTCGATCAGCCGTCGGGTTTTGGCCTTTAGAACGGCTGCCTGATCGGCATTGGTCCGACGCATTTCTGGCCCCCAAGGCGCCTCTAGTCTCGTATAGAGGCTGGGCTATTTTGGTATGTCAGATTGGCGGCAACCTTAGAAATGCTACACGGTGAGCTAGCGTCAATGCAAGGTGAGACGCTTAGGGCTCAGCATCTTACAAGACCCACTCATCGCAATTGCGCCCCACTGTCAACGATGATGCCGAGACAAAGAGAAATACAGACAAAGAAATGAAGAATATATGGCAGGCTCCGGCGTTCGCGATGGGGGAAAAAAATATGTTGACGCCTAGCCTAGGCCGCTCAATTGTTTCTTTGTCATGTTGATCTCGACCGAATTGCCAGGGCCGTCTGTCTTGTCGGCTTCGACTTCCTCCAACTGGTCAACGCCTGAGGAAGTATCCACCTCGTCGTCGCCCAGCAACATTTGGGGAAGCCAAATCCTCACCATAACAGATGGCCGTTTCACACACACCCTCTCCATTTCTACTGCCTCATTCCCCGCTGCGCTTCAGCTGCGCGATGACTTTCTCCATGATCTTCAAACCGCTGGTGGGGCCGAGCCGATATCCTCTCTGGTGGAGCTTTGGGCCCGCTTTATTGGTTTTACCGTGCGTCGTTTGGAGCAATCTCCTCGTGGATTGGCTGACGATCTCCGACATCTTTTGACCATCGCACTCGATACCTTCGATCGTGATATTCTACTTCAGCGCGAGATCCATGGTGTAGTCTATGCCTTGGATATCTCCGCAGACGCCGAGTCGGCCATTTTAGCCGCTTATGTACGTGCGCGCCATGTTCTGCGCAAAGTCAGTCGACCAGCGGCACCTTCTGCGCTTCTGGCTGCCGCGCAGCAACGCAAAGCACGACTATATGCCGTGTTCGGTGGGCAGGGCAATGATGAAGATTACTTCGAAGAGCTGCGGATGCTCTGGCAGACCTATCGCCCGCTAGTGGAAGACCTCATTCTGTCAGTCTCGAGTATGCTGCAGCGCGAGACCCGTGAGGAGAGCATTAGTAGATTCTATCATAACGGTATGGACATAGTTACCTGGCTCGAGAACCCGGATCGTACGCCACCATCCGACTACCTGATCGGTGCGTCTATCAGTATGCCGCTCATCGGTTTGTTGCAGCTGGCCTGGTATCGAGTCGTCGGACGCATAGTGGGTACCACACCTGCCCAGCTTCAGACCGCACTTGCTGGAGCCACGGGGCATTCTCAAGGCATCATCCCAGCCACTGTGATTGCGGTGGCACAATCATGGACGCAATTCGACGCGCTCGCGCTCGATGCGCTTCGGTTGCTGCTCGCCATCGGAACTGCCAGCCAGGACCAATTTGCCGTGGGCCAGCTCCCGCCGGCTGTTGTCGCAGATGCCGAAGCCAACGGCGAGGGCTTTCCAGGACCCATGCTGAGTGTGGCAGACTGTCCAATCTCCCAGCTCCGCACCTATGTAGCTTCCGTCAATGGGTATTTGCCCGTTGATGCCCGCATTGAGATAGCTCTAATCAACGGGCCTACAAATGCCGTTTTGGCTGGACCGCCACTGTCACTTCATGGGTTCAATGTTTGGCTACGAGAGGTGAAAGCTCCGGCAAAGGGTCTGCAACATCGGATTCCTTTCAGCCAGCGAAAGCCTGAGATTCATACAAGATTCCTTCCAATAACCACGGCCTTCCACAGCAGCTATTTAACAGATGTCGCCCCGGCCGTGCTGGAGCGTGTCGCCGATTTTACCATAACCGGTGACCAACTCCGAATCCCTGTCTTTTGCACCCACACAGGGACAGATCTACGCAAGTGTGGAGCCGTCAACTTGATTCCCAAGCTCATTGAGATGATAACGACCCAGCAAGTCGTCTGGCCACGGGCCGTGCATTTTCCCGGATCTACGCATATTCTCGCTTTTGGGCCTGATGGTGCATCTGGCATTGGAACTCTCACTAATCGACTCAAGGAGGGTACTGGCGTCCGTACTATCCTGGCCACGGGCATCTCCAGCTCCCGCACAGAGCTGGGAGATCGCAGTGAGTTTTTTAACTGGAATCCTGCGCCCAAGGGTCTCGTCTACGGACCTATATGGCGGAATCGCTACCGACCGCAGTTGGTGCAGATTGCCGGCGGCGGCGTGCTTGTCGATACTAAGCTCAGTCGCCTCTTGGGGTTGCCACCGATCATGGTGGCCGGAATGACGCCCACAACTGCAGCCTGGGATTTCTGTGCGGCTGTTATGCGCGCCGGCTATCATGTCGAATTGGCACTGGGCGGATTCCATCAAGCCGCCCAGTTGGAGACAGACATTTACAAGCTGCTGGACGCGGTACCTGCTGGCCGGGGCATCACCTGCAACATGATCTACGCCGCTCCTCACGCGGTGAAGTGGCAGATCCCGCTGCTGGCCAAATTACGCGCGGCCGGTGTCCCCCTGGAGGGGCTCACTATCGGCGCAGGCGTGCCTTCACTCGAGGTGGCCACACGGTATATCAACGAGCTCGGTCTACGCCACATGGGTTTCAAGCCTGGCACTCTCCCCGCAATATACCAAGTTCTCGACATCGCATCGGCTCATCCCACCTTCCCTATTCTACTACAATGGACAGGTGGGCGAGGTGGTGGCCACCACTCATTCGAAGACTTCCACCAACCGATCTTGCAAGCCTACGACTCCATCCGCCGCTGCGAGAACGTTATTCTTGTTGCGGGCAGTGGCTTTGGCGGTGCACAGGACACATTCCCCTACCTAACAGGTGACTGGGCCTGTCGGTATAACCGTCCGCCTATGCCCTTCGATGGTATCCTTCTCGGCAGTCGTTTAATGACCGCCAAAGAAGCGCATACCAGCCCAGCTGCAAAACAGGCAATTGTGAATGCCCCAGGAGTCGAGTATGAAGGTGATTGGGAGCAGACATACACACAATCAGCTGGCGGCATTATGACTGTAACCTCAGAGATGGGGGAACCTATTCATAAGCTGGCTACGCGGGGTGTGCAACTATGGGCTGAATTAGATCGCAATGTCTTCAGCCTTGATCGTAGTAAGCGCGTCGCGTATCTACAGAAACACCGTGACTACCTGATTCAGCGACTAAATACTGATTCGGTGAAGGTCTGGTTTGGGTGCGATGTCCATGGATCTGTTGTCGACTTGGAGGAGATGACTTACGCCGAGGTTCTGCGCCGTTTTGTTGCGCTTACCTATGTGTCGGCTGAAGGCCGCTGGATCGATGATTCCTACCGCTTGTTCCTGCAAGATTTCCTAAAGCGTGTGGAAGCCCGCATTGGCGACGTAGCCCCCGGCTCCGGGCCCAACGAAGTCAACGGCGACGAGGCTCTTGCTGATCCGATAACAGCGCTGAACGCCATCTTAAAGCGGTTGCCGGCCGCTGAGGCCCAGCTTATTGGCACACAAGACGCGGAATACTTTTTGCTTCTATGCCAGAGACGCGGCACAAAGCCAGTACCGTTTGTCCCTGTCCTCGATGAAAACTTCGAAACTTACTTCAAAAAAGACTCGCTGTGGCAGTCAGAGGACCTTGCAGCTGTTGCTGACGCTGATGTCGGCCGGGTTTGTATTCTGCACGGCCCAGTGGCGGCGCGATATTCAACTAAGGTGGACGAGCCGGCAGGCGAAATTTTAGGCAACATCTACCATGGACATATTGAGTGCCTGCAGCAGCAAGATCCCGAATACCAGCAGGATGGTATCCCTATTGTCGACTGCTTCAGCCCACACTCTGTCCCACAGGACTGGCGACTTGCAGAGCTGGGCATTCATTGCTCGCCCGTCGGAAACACAGGCGCGATGTTGTATGAAGTGAAACCACTGGATGGTGCGCCCGGTGCGCCACCGACGCCCTCGTTAACAGAATGGCTTGTGGCCTTGGGAGGTTCTAATGGAGGCTGGCGCCAAGCATTTTTCCACGCAGCGACGATCGTGCAGGGCCGAGCCATCTGCGAGAATCCGCTGCGGCGGCTTTTCCAGCCCACGCGTGAATCGTACGTGATGGTGCAGCAGGGCCACGGAGGCCTTTCAGCGGATCCGATAATCGCGCTGTTCGAACATCGGCCACACTCTGAGCCGGTCAAGGTCGTGGAGGTGCGAGTGGATGAGCCTGGCGTTATCACGCTTGAGATCATCAACTACCGTAATGCTGGAGGTGCCGCTATTGGTCTGCAGTTGAAGTTCCAGTTCAGGCGTGAGGCTGTCTACGCTCCCATCCATGAGATTATGGAAGGCCGCAACCAGCGTGTCAAAGACTTCTACTATAGAGTCTGGTTCGCGGGTGAACCACCAGAAACATGGCCCTCGGTCCACGACACGTTCCGCGAATCGCAGTTTGAGGTGACGGCCGACTCAATCGCCGAGTTCGCCCATTGTGTACAGAATGCCAGCGATGCCGCTAGCAAGCGGCGTGGCAAACGGATGGCGGCACCGTTGGACTTTGGTGTCGTCATTGGCTGGGAAGCTTTGATGAAGCCGCTTTTCTCGCGGGAGCTTGACGTCGATCTCTTGACGTTGGTGCATCTCACCAATGGCTTCCGCATTCCTGCAGATGCGGACCCCATTCAGGCAGGTTATGCACTTGAGACCAAGTCTCGTATACAAGCCATTACGATCGAGGAGACAGGTAAATTGGTCGAGGTACGTGCGGATGTGTACCATGAGAATAAGGTCGTGCTCGAGTTAAGCAGCCAATTCCTCTACCGAGGCCACCACACAGACTGGGAGAATATGTTCCGCAAAGTGGACGAGGAAGAGATGGAGCTCTGCCCCCGTAGCCCGATGGAGGTTGCGATCTTGAATTCGAAGTCTTGGTTCCAGCCCCTGGATCGGTCGCTCGACCTGGAAAACCAGACTTTGGTCTTCGTACTTCGTTCGACCTACCAATACGCCAGCAAGGACACCTTCAAGACCGTTACTACCGTTGGGGAAGTTCGCGTGAATTCATCGCTTCCAGGTGGTTCGCGGCCGATTGCGACCGTGGACTATCACGCAGTCACCTGCCGAGGTAGCCCTGTCATGGATTACCTCAAGCGTCATGGTAGTCCAGTGCAGAAGCGCGCTATGTTTGATCAGCCTAGTCCCTTGACTAACGATGGCGCATCTTTGATTCTCACTATGCCACACTCTAACGAGGCTTATGCTCACGTCTCTTGGGACTTCAATCCCATCCACGTGTCCGCGTCGTTGTCGCGATATGCAGATCTACCAGGTCTGATCACGCACGGCATGTACACCTCGGCACGGGTACGTGGACTTGTCGAACACTACACCTGTGCCTCAGCCATCGGCGCCTTCCGTAGCTTCCACTGCTCATTCACGAGTATGGTGCTACCGGGAGATAAGATTGAAGTCGTCTTCCAGCACATCGGCATGTTGGCGGGACGCAAGATCGTCTCAGTGGAAGCAAAGCACGTCGGGCGCGGCGAAACCGTTCTGCGTGGAGAAGCTGAGATTGAACCTGAGGAGACTGCATTCCTTTTCACTGGTCAGGGTAGTCAACAAAAGGGCATGGGTATGCAGCTCTACGCTCAAAGCAAAGCGGCACAGCAGGTCTGGGATTATGCTGATGCCTATTTCTCCGATAACTACGGCTTCCGCATTACGGACATTGTGCGGAATGATCCCAAGGAGTTGACCGTCTACTTCGGAGGGCCTCAAGGCCGACATATCCGTGACCAATATCGTAGTATGACGCGAGAGTCCATTGGGCCCGATGGGAATGTCCAGCTGCTGCCATTGTTCCCCCAAATTGACGAGGAGACTGAGTTCCACACCTATTATTCGCCTCAGGGCTTACTCTCGGCCACGCAGTTCACACAGCCGGCTCTGACGCTCATGGAACTGGCGATTTTTGCCGATTTGCAATCCCGCGGTCTGATTTCGGAACGCAGCTCGTATGCCGGCCATTCATTGGGTGAGTATGCTGCTCTTGGAGCGGTGGGCAAGATCTTCAATGTCGAGTCCCTCGTTCAGGTGGTCTTCTATCGCGGTCTATTGATGCAGTACACTGTCCCCCGAGATGAAAAGGGAAACTCGGACTATCGCATGTGTGCAGTTGACCCTAGTCGTGTTGCACCCGGTACGTATATAGCTAGCATCATTCTGATGAACGAAAAGCTGATTTGTCGTCTCCACTCTTAAGATTTCGGACAGGAGGCTCTGCAGCTACTTGTGAAGACTATTGCCATGCAGACTGGTCAGTTACTGGAGATCGTGAATTTCAATGTCTTGAGCTTGCAGTATGTCTGCGCCGGACAGGTAAGTGAATCTCCAACTCTTCTGGGTAAATTACCGCCTACTGACTGGACCTGAACATCATAGATTCATGCACTCCACTGCCTCACTATAGTGCTCAACTATCTCCATGCCCATGTCCCCTTGCCAGAATCGCCAGAGCAGATCGTCAGCCTGGCGCAAGCACAAATCGAGCAAGTCGCGCTGGCAAACCCCCCAACGACACTGACTCGTGGCTGTGCGACAATTCCCTTGCGCGGCATCGACGTACCCTTCCATTCCTCCTCGCTGCTGCCTGGTGTGGCAGGTTTTAGACGCTGTCTGCTGAACCTCATCGACGGCCATTCGTTGGATCCTAAATGTCTTGTAGGTCGGTATATCCCGAATTTGACAGCCCAGCCGTTCGAGCTGAGCAAAGAGTATTTCGAGCTCGTCCACCGGATAACGGGCTCCGTAGCGCTTGAAGGCGTTTTGCGCGAGGTAATTATATTCCTTCTCCTGTGTATTGAAGGAATGGTTGCTAATCGGGACTTAGTGGGATACATATCTTGACTCAACGAGCGCAGATGGCCTGCAAAAGATTGAGGGCGCTATTCAGGCGATGAAAGTGTTCTGATGAGGTGTTCGTAGTTTATCTTTCATTTTCAAACTCTTTAAAGTTCGTTCCCTAATCCTGAAATTGTATGTACAGACCGTATTATATCATTTTCTCCCTAATACCTATTCGTAGCCCTAGAAAGCTTAGATTCCGTCTCGACGTGGTTAGGCGCTCTAGGATCACATACATGACCCACCCTTTGAATAAGACAAAATTACTATTTAAACTCATTACGCCCTCTTCTATCTCTTTCCTCATCACTGCTTCTTGATTTTTCTCCCTGCGCTATCTCTGCGCTATCTAGACTGCCCCCTGGTCCTCCCGTGCACTCACCATGATTTCTCTCCCTGCGCTGACTGCGCTTTTCGGCGCAGTAGTTGGATTCTTTCTCTTGGACCCGAAGGCCTTGCCCGGTCTGTGGCATGTTGGTCTCACCGTCATCTTTTACTAACTTGTTCAAACGCTTGTTAACCTCGTTATCTTATGTAGGCACGAGTTCTCAAAATTCTCGTTAAACATCTGGTCTGGCACCGCAATAGCGCTCTCGTTGCGAGCTCATCGACAGTCTCAGCTCCTTCGACCATCTTCCGCCCTCGATACACACGTTCCTACTGCTCCATTGCGGAGCTCGACTTCAACTTGCACAAATCCAACAGCACTTTCTATGCCGATCTCGACGTGAGCCGCATCGAGCTCCTGGTCACCTTGTTCAAAGACGCCATCACCCCGCTCTCACCGCGAACTACTCTGTCACCCGAGAGTGTGTACAGCCGGCGCAACCGGCGGAGACAGCTCATCGCCGCTCTAGGGGGCGTGGTGTGTCTTTTCCATCGTGAGATCAAGCCATATCAGCGATACGACCTCGTGACACGCGTACTAGCCTGGGATGATAAATGGATGTATATTGTTAGTTATTTCCTGAAGCCAGGTAGTCGGCATGAGACAGAGAAGATGCAAGGTCGGATTCTTGCCTCAGCAGTTTCTCGCTATGTCTTCAAGCAGGGACGACAGACAATGCAGCCAGCGGAGGTATTCCGTAATCTTCGACTTTTGCCAGACGAGGATACTACAGCCGAGAATGTGGCTGCTACGGTTGCACCAGATCACCTGCCCTTGCCGTGTCAGGATCTAGTCGATGGCGCAGCTCCTTTTGGGGGCGTGCAGGACCCGTGGACCTGGGCCCATGTCGAGATGGAGCGACAACGTGGCCTGGCTATAGCAAGCCACATGGGCGGCTTCGATGGGCTGCAGGAGTTGGGGGCGAGCTTACGATGAGAAAGAACTGTGGATACTAGAGGCTGATGCGATGGGGGATGATGTGGCAATGGATGGGTAATCCGGGAAGCAAGTAGATGTCAGGCAGCTAGACTGATAAAATCAGATGAGCGTGCACGAACGAGAAGATGTTTCTCACGCATTTCACCGGGTCTTGGCAGGTCGTAAGCACTAATTCTCACCGTGCAGCTAGTAGCCGCACGCTAAGGCTGATTTTATGAACGCCATCGGGCCCATTTTACCCATCTCACCCCATCGTATTGGGGGCTAGGCTGCCAGAGAGTGTAAGCGCCCCATAACTGTCTATTTTGGCCTTGATGTTGCACTCCACTGCTGCAGCTGCTTGACTTGAACCACTGTTTCCCCCACCTGGTGAGGAAAAATGAAACGGTGATCAGGAAGATCGAGCATTTTGCAGTCCAAGCCGTTTGTGCCAGATTCACAATGGTGTCACAATGGCTTCGTCCCAGGACGACTATTTGTGCTCTCGACCTCGAGGATCAATTCGGACCTATAGTTAGTGAACTCTGTGCCTCTGGGTTTGACTTCACCTGGTATTTCGAATCTGTCATCTTGGCCTTGCCAGTGACAGTATTCTTTCTCGTCTGGGCATTGCCAAGGATTAATTACCTTCGAAAGGAAAATGTCAAAATCACAGGGGGTTACTGGGGCATCGTCAAGCTGGTATGTCGCCTTCCACTCGGTGGAAGCACCTTACTGATCGCGCTCGCAGATTGTATATGCCCTCTTGGTAATCATTCAGGCAACTCTCCTCGGTCTATGGGCATCATCCTTTGGGAAAACAACACGTGCCACGATCGGCACTGCTACCGTTACGCTGGTGGCCTACCTAGTACTCGGAATTCTTTCTCAATATGAACACGCCCGCACCATCAAACCGTCCACGATAAACACCGGCTATCTTTTTCTCTCTTCATTGCTTTCGATTCCGGAATCTCGCACTCTATACTTTGTGGAGTCAAATCGCGTCATTCCCATTCTTTACACAGTCAATCTATGCCTCCGAGTTGTCCTGCTAGTCGTCGAGTCGATTCCTAAAGGCTCTGTTCTGAAACGTGCTTATCAAAATCCACCCCCAGAGACCGCCACGGGGGTGCTGGGCTTGAGCCTCTTTACGTGGATCAATCCCCTATTGCTGCTTGGGAGTCGAACAGACTTGACAGTGGCACAGCTGCCAGCACTGGAAGATGCTTTGTGTGCGACGGGTGTTGGACCCAATGGATTGGAGACTCTCTGGAGAAAAGGTAAAT
The DNA here is from genome assembly GCF_001561935.1 of Penicillium griseofulvum. NCBI lineage: Eukaryota > Fungi > Ascomycota > Eurotiomycetes > Eurotiales > Aspergillaceae > Penicillium > Penicillium griseofulvum. Next base: position 681,140 of record NW_024467419.1, read on the forward strand.
ATACCTCTGGTAAAGCACTAATAGGTGTAAACTAACCCCCACATGCGAATAGGTGCCAACTGGGACCAGCCGCATAGTTTACTCTGGGCGTCAATGCGGTACTACGCCGGGCCGTTCCTGCTTGGAATTCTTCCTCGCGCGTTGCAGATTGGCTTTACATTTGCTCAACCATTCCTGGTAGAGACTACTACTACATGGGTGGACTCTGAGGATGGACCTAACACTATGAGACAAGGATATGGCTTGATCGGCGCCTTCGCGGTCACATATATCGGCCTTGCGGTAAGTCCTGACTTGCTTTCCACCAGAATTCGAGACTAATTCCGTCAGGTCACCACAGCGCTCGCTCAGCATCAAGCCTACAGAGTGGTGTCTATGATGCGGGCTAGTATGATTGACATGATGTTCCGACACGTCACCGTCATGCGCGACAGCGATATAGAATCCAGCACCCCGGTCACCCTAATGAATGCGGATATTGAGCGGATTTCCAGTGGATTCCGCTATATACATGACGTCTGGGCGTGTATTGTGGAAATTCCAATTGCTCTTTATCTGCTTTGGCGGCAGCTGGGCATCGCTAGTGTCGCTCCCATTGTCGTCGTCGTTGGTAAGCATCTTGCTCTTCTTTTACCGTTGTGGCCAATACTGACTTCTCTTAGTTTGTATGTTGATGTGTGTGCTCATATCTTCTCTGGCTGGTCCACGTCAAAAGATATGGCTGGAGGCTATCGAGAAGCGTGTTGATATGACCGCTCAGGTGTTAGGATCGATGAAAGGGGTCCGCATGGCCGGTTTGACCGATAAAATCTACAACACCGTCCAATCTATGCGTACCCATGAGGTGCGCATGTCAATTCGGTTCCGCCGATTGCTGATTCTCGTTGTCGCCGTGGGTGAGTCGAATTTACACGAGATCCTATCCTTACATCTGAGGACTAACATTGGAGCAGCATATAGCAACTACACCGTTACTCCATTGGCCTCCTTCCTGATATACTCCCTAAATGCCCGGGGCCATGATAATGAAACATTGACCCCTGCCCGTGCATTCACCTCGTTGACGCTATTTACACTGTTGGCCACCCCCATCTCCAACCTGGTCGAAGCCGTGACTGGAATTGCAACGGGTGTTGGGTCTATCAAGCGCATCAACCTGTTCTTGCAGTCTTCTCCACGGAGCTACGAAGGCCAAGTAGATGATTTCGAGACTGTGAGCTCTGCAAGCCAGACCACAATCATAGTGGATGAAAAGAAGGGGGTGGAGTACCCTAGCGTCTCCAGCCGTGAAGGCTTGCCTCGCTATGACGCTCTCCCGGGGCTAGCTGTAGTTGCTCATAACATCAGCACTGGCTGGGAGGAGGCCAAACCCAATGTCATAGATCAGGCCTCATTTGAGATCCGCCGTGGGACACTCAACACAATCGTTGGCCCGGTCGGTTGTGGCAAGTCAACTTTTGTTCGCATGCTGCTGCACGAAACTCCAATTGCTATCGGAACTCTTCATGTCGAGGCTGGAACCATCGCCTATTGTACCCAGGTGCCTTGGTTGACTAACCGCAGTATGCAGGAGAATATTTTGGGTGAGTCCATGTTTGATCTAGGTTGGTATAATACTGTGGTGGAGGCATGTGCACTAGAGGAGGACATCCGGGACCAGCCAAACCAAGATCAAGGCTTGCTGGGATCAGGAGCCGCTACCCTCAGTGGGGGCCAAAAGCAACGAGTGGTAAGTGTTTTGATGAAAGAAGAATTGGATCAGCCGGGAAAAACGGATGATAACTGACATTGCTTGGATAGGCTCTGGCGCGTGCTGTATACTCGCGTGCAGATACAGTGATCCTTGATGATCCGTTCAGTGGCCTCGATCGTACGACTGAAGATGCCATCTTCAATGCCCTACTGGCCCCCGGTGGCCTCTTGCGTCGCATGGGCGCCACCATCATCATGACCAGCAACAGCGGTACGTTGGAGATCTACGTGTAATCTTCTAGATATTGTGGACTAATGCTGAGCCACCTCCTGCAGTCTCTCGCCTCTCGTTTGCTGATCACATCATTGCTCTCTCCAAAACCGGCACAATCGTTGAACAAGGCTCATACAAACAACTGAACGAGCGCTCAGATAGTTATATTCATAGCCTGTCGGCGCCAGAAGGCAGCCGGCAGGCAGCTGTGGGAGACGATATGGAAATCACGGAAATTGCGGGCCCTAAATTACACCAGCCACTGAGCCTAGCCGCCCTGGACCTCGAGGCACCACCGCCTCAAGACGGACGGCGGACAGGTGACATATCTATCTATTGGTACTACATGAAGATCCTTGGGATATGGCGGTCTCTCATCTTTATCTTCCTCATTTGCTGCTACGTGGTGGGGATTACTTTCCCTTGTATGTGTTTCTCAAATATACGGTATCACAAGCTCCACGCTAACCGATGTAGCAATTTGGGTTGAGTGGTGGACGGCCTCGAATATGAGGCATCCAAATGGGATGCTTGGTTACTGGCTAGGCGTTTATGGCTGGATTGCCGTCATGGCAGTGTCCACACTTGTCCTGGCTTGCTGGTTCGTCTGGACTCGCCCTTATAATGGGTACCGGATTTTGAGGCTGACATGTTTTTAGGCATCTGATGTCGAACCTGGTTGCCCGCGCAGCCAAGTCCATGCATGCTCAACTATTGAAAAGCGTTCTAGAGTATGTGATCTCCTCCCTCCTGTCTGTCTATTACGGTGTCACTGACTTTGCCGAACAGCTCCCCATTATCCTTCTTTCACAGTACTGATGTTGGCCAAACAACCAATCGGTAAGCTAAGCTTTTATATCTGTGCGACAAACAGCACTGAGCCCCGTGTCAATGTATTCTCCTGCTCACACTCCATAGGTTCAGCCAGGATCTTCAACTCATCGACATGGAACTTCCTCTGGCCGTTCTCAACACTATTCTCACCTTCTTCACCTGTGTCGCTCAGATGGTGGTCATATGTGTTTCAACCAGCTATATCGCAGCTACGGTGCCCGCCTGTCTATTGGCTTTCTATTTCATTCAACGGTTCTATCTCCGCACCTCGCGTCAGATCCGTTATCTCGATATTGAGGCCAAAGCACCTCTGATCTCGCACTTCCTTGATACCCTCAATGGCTTGGTCACCATTCGCAGTTTCAAGTGGGAAGCACAGTATCGTAAGCAAAACGCCAAATTGATCAACGACAGCCAAAAGCCCTTCTACCTACTTTTCTCCATTCAGCGTTGGCTGGAACTGGTGATTGCGCTATGCGTTGCCGGATTTGCTGTTACTTTGGTAGGCATTGCTGTCGCCACGCGAGGCAGTCTCAGCGCTGGTTATGTCGGTGTGGCTCTACTGAACATCGTCGTCTTCACGGAGAATCTGCAGGGGTTGGTCATGCAATGGACCGTTCTCGAGACCTCGATCGGTGCTGTGTCACGTATTCGCCACTTCCACCGTACCAGCACATCCGAGCACCAGGAGGAAGAAACGATAGACCCCCCGGCCGAATGGCCTGATCGAGGTGTTATTGAATTTAACAACGTGATTGCTTCATATCAGTGAGATATCTCTTCCTCCCCTTCTACTGATCCCAAGTTGCTGATTTGTGCGTGTAGAAGCTCCTCAAGCCGAGCTCTTGATGATATTTCGCTCTCAATCAGGCCCGGCACCAAAGTGGGTATCTGCGGTCGCTCTGGGAGGTATGTCCGCCCGCATTGGAGCTCCTGCTGGTATTCTCTAGATCCAATCTAACCAATTATTTTCTTTCTAGTGGCAAGTCATCACTCATCTCCTCACTGTTCCGTCTCATTGAACTCACGAGCGGCACCATTGTCATTGATGGGCTGGACATCTCTACTATTAGTCGCAATTCGCTCCGCGCCCAGCTAAACTGCATTTCTCAGGAGCCGTTCTTACTGCCCAACTGCTCTGTCCGACTCAATATTGACCCAGGAAGTGGCCTCGATGACGAAGTCCTGATTAATGCGCTCCAAAAGGTCAAGCTCTGGGATGTGATTGAAGAGCTCGGTGGCCTGGACGCCATTATCACAGCACAAACCTTCTCGCCTGGTCAGAAACAACTCCTGTGTTTCGCATCCGCCATGGTTCGCCCGGAGGGCAAGATTCTTATTCTCGACGAAGCGACTAGCAGGTATGTCATTGAAATTTCTCTTTGACAGTGCCCTCTCCAGAAGCTGACCACACCAAACACAGTATCGATTCTAAAACCGATGAGATCATGCAATCACTCATCCGATCAGAATTCGCTTCGCACACCATCATTGCCATCGCGCATCGCCTGGAGACGATCGTTGACTTTGATGAAGTCATTGTCATGGAGTCAGGACGTATCAAGGAGCATGGCCCGCCAGGAGTGCTGTTGGAGGAGAAAGGTGCTTTCGCCGAGCTTTACTGGGACACGGGGCGGAGTTCCAATCGCACGCCCATGGCCTTTTGAACTTCTTGTATCTATCTTGTTTTTTTTTTACATATCTTAAGGTTTTTTTTCCTGTCTGTTCATTGCAAGGGGTCTACCTGAGGTCCATTTCATAAAGTAAATCAGGCTCTCGGTACCCGTGGACACTGGCGGAGCTTATCAAAGGGTCAATCCTTCCCCATTGGGACAATATGGCACGTGTTCATGCTTACCCTAATAGGAACGGAATATTATCTTTCCACATACAATGGCTTTCTGCTTTCTATAATTCCATGCAGCTAGTAGCATATACTTGGATCTCTCTTGTATCCAGCAATGATCCAGCAATGATCGAAGTGGGCGGCAAGGGGTAAAAGGTAGACTTCAGCAAAGCCCACTAATGGGCCCAACCCTCAGGCCCAAAACCCAGCCCATTTGCGGGTTGGGCTGGGCTGGACTTTGAGCTTTGGGCTTTGTGGGCTTTGTGGGCTTTGCGGAAGTCTAGTAAAAGGCCCAACGTGTTGGCAGTATCCTCAGGGAAAGGGGATCTCCCAGCCGGTGTTAGCCTCTGATGCACTCAGTACCAATATATATCCCTACAACCTTGCACGGATATATATCATCGCGCACCCATAATCCTTCCAGTATTTTCAACATACCTACACACCATCAGCCTACTACCCCCAGCACTGTTTAACGGCCTTACTTACTAGTACCTAGGTAGGGTCCCTAAAGGTATTAGGGATGCCTAGATCCCCTCTATCCCACCCCGTAGCTATTGTCTTTATTTTGAACCCGCCTTACCAACATATATAAAACCGAGAGCCTACTATCACAGTACCCAGTGAGGGTCGTGATAGCCTCTTTAAGACCTACATTTCATCAAGAGTACCTACCTTTCATATAAGCATAGGGCTCACCGGCCTAATCCCACAGACGTCGAACGTTTCAACCCATCCAACATAGCCGTTTCGCCCAGAACCAATACAGTCTATACGCAGGAGATTATAGTAGTACTAATCCTATCCTTTTATAATTCTTTCTCGTACGCTCAGGGGTAGTAACCAGCAGGGGAAGGCACCCGCCCGGAGATGCTAGCAGCGCGCGACTTGAGCGAGCCGTATTTTTAAACCTGCTGTTCGGGCACAAGTTTACGCCCGAGAGCACCAACACCACAACAGACAGGTGAGCTAGCTGTGCATTCATCTCAAGTTCTAAACATGGAAAGACCTTCGAACATATTATTCAACGATGGTCAAATTGAATTGCTATATTTACTACAAGGAATATTTGCAAATACCGTCACAGTGTCAGGCAAGGTGACGTTTGAGAAACGCGTCAAAATTCAAAAGGAATACTGGAGAGTCGCCCCGGAACTTGCAATCGCTCTGGCTGTGGGATCCAACAGCACCGAGTTTTGCTGTTCTGGCGTATATGGCGCTTCGGTCTTAGGCACAAACATGGTATTCGTCACCATTCCACGGTGGAAGAAACGGAATGCCTTGCGGTGACGTGTCTGGCGTTTCTCACGATACTGTTTGAACTCGGCCTGCTCCAGCATAGCATACAAATAGCGTGGATGGACCACGATGGCCTGCGCCCCTTTCTGTCCGAAGCCAAATGAGGTGAGGGAGAAAGCCTTCAGGCCGGACGTTGTGATGCTACGGTTGGGGTAGACGATATAGTCGTTCTTCTCGAGGTGGCCGTCCACGCTGTCGAGATTGCGGTTACCTGGGATAATGCCGCTGTTGAGAGCTTGCAAGCCACCGTTGAGCATCCATGCTCCGGCGGCACCCTTGGGGTGACCTGTCAGATATTTCTGTGAGATGGCGAAGAGTGGATTGCCTGGTGTGCGACCGAGATGTTTCATCTGGGCTTCGAGAACAGCAGGCTCATTTTTATCGTTCATCACTGTACTGGTGCCGTGCAGAGTGACAAAGTCTAGGTCATCTAATTTAGCATGTTAAGTTAGATTGAATGAAGCGAAAGGGGGGAAGGGAGCAAGACGCACCAATGCCGAGACCAAAGACTGCCAGAGCCCCACGAATGGGCGAGATCGAAGTCTGACTTTTCCAAAAGTCATTGCCAAAGGTGTCCAGGGCTTCCTTGCGCTGGCGATTGGCCTCCTGCTCGACAAAGCGGAGATGGTGCTCACGCGCTTCGCTGTCTTCAAGATCTCCCATGGTCTCTACCTCTAAGTCGACTGACTCCTGAATCTGGACGAAACGTGCCGCCAGACGACGCTTGCGGTATCGCACATCTAACAGGGGGGAGGGAAAGCGGTTTGTTGGCTGCTCGCGTGCATTGGTCAGAATACCCTGCCCGGGCGCGGGCACTGATCGCCCAGTCTTGTCACTGGCGGTGCCGACCCAAGCAATAATACCTTGAATAGGCAGGCCAAGATCTAACGCCAACCGTGCAGAAGTGATGACCTCAATTCCACTTCCCTGTGATTCGACGAACCCGCTGCGGCTCTCTGCCGAGGGTCGCGACATCTCCTGGGGAAGTCGACCCTTTGTTGCTTCAGCAGCCGCATCTGTGGTTGCTTTCATATTGGCAAATTCTTCTGCCACAGCCTGGTTCATATCGTCATATCCTCCGACCAGGCAGATCTTGGCCCGTCCGGTCGCGATCGTCTCATATCCGGTTTCCAACGATTCGACTGATGTGGCACAGGCACCGACCGCCGTCCGGATGGGCCCAGAGGAGGATATGAGTAGCATGTTTACCCACGCGGCAGTAGTGTTAATAAAGGTCTCCTGGAGGATATCCTTCTGCACGTCTTTGTCCATGTATCGATCCTTGAACAACTTCTTCAGGGAATGAACACCCCCCAAGCCTGAACCAATACAGTTACCGAATTCTGAAACATGAATATACTGGTACAGCTCATACGGGTCGGTGATCCCGGACGCGATCAAAGCTTCTATCGTGCTTACCAAGGTGAAGAGGGTTCCACGGTCTACCTGGGCAACAATGTCATCAGGAATGCCGTACGTGCGTGCATCCCAACCTGTAGGGACCTGTCCTGCCACAGCATGGTCATAATTCAAGGCTTTGGGGATCATCAGGACGGCCCCCTTCTTCAGGTTGACCACACAACGCTCTCCGAGCGACAGGACATCAACATGTTTCTCGCCATGCTCGTTGACAAGTTGCTGCGCCACTTCGGGGGAAACCTCGAATTCCGGTAGGTCTTCCTCGAGAAGAATTTCTTGAAGCAATTGCCTTTTTCCAGCTGTCTCCTGTGCATCTAGTGTGGCCTCCACCAAACGGATCCCCGTATGGGCAAGAATATACTCTTCATAGCGAACCTTGATGTCGAGGTCTTGGACAGCCTTCTTGGTTTTCGCGTCCACCCATCCTGTATATTGTTGGCCGTCTAGGAGTCCATTGTAATGTGTGATCAAGCCCATCATCCAAGCCATCTCAATGCACCCTTCGAGTGACAGGCGTCCAGTAGCCTCCATCTGCCACCGAGTACGGGAGTTACCGAATGGTCCTATCTCGGAGAATCCAGTCACCACCACGACGCGATCCAGGTTCGCCATTCCAAGTAGCCTTTCCCGCAAGGCTTGGACTTCAATGTCTTCATCAGGTAATGGCGGGAATGTGAACGGGATATTTGCCAGGCGAGGCCGAGCAACCTCTTTGTCTTTTGCCTGGACACCCAAAATAGTGAGCTTCTCTTCAGCTTCCTTTTCTCGAGCCAAATTGGCACGAAGAGTACTTTGGTCGAAGATATCGCGGCGGACCTTATCCAGCGTGGCTCGAAGATTTGGAATGGCGTTCAGCCCTCCTGTGAGATCGGCATACAATGGCTGGACGTTGCATTCGCTGGCCAACTTGCGCGTCAGCAGCACCAGAATATACGCTGCCATCTCTGCTGTCGAGAAGGTTTGTACGCCATGAAGTTCGATGCCAGCGGCAACGATATTATTATCTGCCATGAGCCCCGTACCACGAGTCCATCCAATAACGGCACCGCAGATGGATAGATACGCAGACCAGCTCTCCGAGTGCCACTTTTCAAATAGTGATTCAAGCGCAAGCTTGGACTCGCCGTACAAGCCATCGTTACCAAAGGCACCGTGGTTTGGAGAAAGTGGCAGGATGACTTGGGTGGGTCGCGTGCGATACCCGCGGGCCTGCTTTTGTTTCTTGATGGCGCCCAGCAAACGTAAGGTGTTGGTAAGCATGATTCGGTGGGCAAGCTCCGAGCGCGAATCAATTTGGTCAATCTCTCGTCCAGACTCTGTAATTGCAGCGAAGGGGATTACATGGTCCAGGTCCCAGCCTAGCCCGGTATCTGCGAAAATGTGCTCTACAAGGCCTTCAAGATCTTGTTGACTGCCTTGGTTGAAGGGAGCGACGATGAGCTCGGAGCCCCGGGCGCCATGCTCGACGTAGAGGTTCTGGTAATAGCGGGTGGTAGAGGATGAATAACTGCTGGTAGTGATGACCACTTTGGCACCACCACTCAAAAGACCTTTCAGGACCTCGGCATTTATCGACCCTGCGCTGACTCCTGTCATCAGCACATTTTTGTTGACAAAAGTCACTCCTTCACTCCAAGAGGTTTGCACCTCCTCGCGGTACAATGTAGTCATCGGCTGGTTGATATGCCAAGATGACTGACCACGAGTCTTGATTGTGATCGGTGCAACAACCGGAGATTCGCCACGAGCGACTTCGGAATACTTGATATTGCCCTTCTCATCAATATCGGTGCTGGGGCCTTTGATTAGAGCATCGTAACTGGCAGCCAGAGGCTCAAACCGAGGGATGCGAGTTTTCTCGCAACGATCCAATAGGCGATGCACGGCCGCTTTGGCTTCAGGATACCGAGGTCCCCAGGCCAAAGATTCGTTGTTGGCTAGATAATTCAGCATGCGCACTAAGCGGGGACTAGATCGATTCGCAATGGCGTTGCTATATTTGGCATAATCCGCATCTGAGAAGTCACCACGCAGGATTCGATGAAAGAGGTCGAGGGTGTCTTGTAAGACCCAGTTCCAGCTTGAATGGAAACGTCGAAGCTTGGAGGCTGCCCAGAGAGGCCGAATGCCGGAAAGGAAGAAATCACCTACCTCCGCCGTGATGCCGTCCAATTGGTGCTGCAGCTCGGCCGTTGCTAGTTGTGCTTTCAGCGCCTCGTGGGCATCTTGCCTCAGGTCCTTTCCTAGGAGCCGTGCATACAGTTCCATTAAGGACTTCTTGAGCTTGGTCTGGTCCTTCACCACGGAGTCGAGGGCTGCACTGTCCACTGCAGTTGTGACTGTTACCGCAGTCGCCCCAGTTTGGGTGACGCCCAAAAGGTTGAGCCCGTGATCAGTGCCATATTGCTGCACAATTGTATCGAAGAAAGAGTGTGCATCTTTTTGGTCCGTCAACCTCGATGAGATTTGCGCCGTGCTTGCTCGCAGAAAGATTGCATCTTGACGACCTGGGCCCAGACCCCATCGGGACTTCAAATAATCACGAACATCCCCACTGGAAAAGCCAGAGGGAAGCTTCTGCGCGAAGACCTTGGACAATAGACCAGTTGAAACTTTGCGCAACTGCCCCGAGAAAGAGGGCGCAGATTGTAGCAGGTTTGCCAACTCATCAAGAGACATATCCTCTGGCTTTTCCGGGAGCGAGCCGAACTCGGCATCGAGGTCCCCAACAATCTCATTCTCCATTGTTGATCGACCTGCATTACGATTAGTATCATCATTGCGTCTTTCTAACCGAGCAAGTCACATACCATTGGCTAGAGCCTTGATTGTTTTCATTGTTGCCAGTTCACCATGACTCTTTCGTAGCTTTCCTGCGACGATAGCAACCAGGATCTCCTTTGCATCAATTTGAGCGTCCGGGATCGGGGCAGCATTGGCGATCTGCGTTGAGGCGGTGACTCTCAGTTGAGCTTCAGAAGACTCCGCCGTTTGGAGGCCGTTCACAGTAACTTGGGCAGTTGTGGCCGCTTCGGTCACAGTTGACTTGGTGGGTGTTTCGATCTTCTTCGTTTTTTCTGGGGTTGCCACTGTACCTGCCTCTAACAAATACTGAATCTCTTGTGCATTTTGCGCATAAGAAAGAAACCGTCGAGTGATGTTGCGAGCCGCATCTTGGGATTTGAGGTGTCGAGCGACAGTATTCTTGAGCATGCTGGTGAGGACATCGGCGGGTCCGATTTCGACGAAGCGCTCAACATTATGCTCTTTGAGGAGGACATCTTGCGTCGCAATCCTATTCAATGTTAACAAACCCAAGGCTCATTCTTCGTTGCTTTCTCGGTGACTGCGGCTTACCATTGGACCGGAGACGCAAATTGATGGCTATCGTATGCAGTCCTGCTGTCAGCGACATTATACTATGATGAGATATTTCGAGGACTATCACTCACGCCAGCAACTCAACCAAGAGCAGATATGCTAGTTGTTGCCCAACCTGGGGCTGCATTGTTGTCTGCGACATTTCTTAGGAATCGCACTGACGTCTACGATTATTTCTTGTGAACTAGATGCGTAGAGAATCCACTATTTAGGTCAATCTACATATTTCCCGGCTAGAAGCTCTTGCTATGTGTTTTGGGCCCTTCTTTGCAATGCCCCGTCGGGTTTAGCTATTATCGGCAACAGCCCAGGGCCTACCATGTGGTCAGCCACCGGACCCTCAAGCCATGTGCTCAGAACACGATCCAACATCATCATGCAGAGCGGTTCGCATATTTTAGCCCCATACTCGTAATAGATATGACACTAGCTGCTCACAGTGCATGATGATGCTACATCACTTAGCGCCAAATAATTAGGGCTTACATGGGTGGAGACAGGGCTGAATCTGTGCTTATCCTGGTTCTGCATCAGGTACCACCAACAAACACAATGGATTAGTTGAAAGGGCATCGGAGAATTATGGGCTAACTCGAGGCCGAAACGGTCCTAAATATTTCTGGCATAGTATCCAAAGTCGTATGGTGTGGCTTAATTACTCCAGAGAAATCAGCCACTCTCCGTCGTAGTAATTTTATTATAGTCAGCGCCCTGATCCAGCGGGATCTCAGACGTTTTCTATACTCGCAGATTGTAGACATATTTCCAGAGTCTAGTAATCATTTATCGTTTGCCATGATTGCAGTCGAACGACTGAGGGAAGCTCCTCTCGTGATTTTGGTCAAGGCTGTTCCTCTTGCCCTTGTAGCTTATGTGAGCTCCTTTCATGATCGTCATTAGCAGACTTGTGTGTTCTAACTATTCATATTTTCTAAAGGGACTTGCCATCATCGTCTACCGCATATGGTTCCATCCTCTTGCCAAATTCCCCGGGCCTGTCTTGGCCAAAGTCACGAACCTCTATGGCGGATACTATGCATGGAGGGGAGATCTGCATCTTGATATGATGCGTTGTCACGAGAAATACGGTTCGAAGCGATCCTCTTATGCTGTGGTGCTTTCATGCTGACCTGCTGCGTGATAGGCGATATTGTTCGATACGCACCCAATCGCGTTCTGTTCAATAGCAACACTGGCTTGAAAGGTAAATGATCCATCGACACATCTTTTTATGTACCTTTTGCTGAGCGTCTGCTATGTTGCAGAGATCTATGCATTCACAAAGCAAGTTCAGAAGTCGGCCGCCTACGGGGCCATGGTTCATCGGGCTCCCAATACTCTTACCCTGATTGACAAGAAACAACACGGTCGCAAACGCCGTACTATCGCCCAGGGATTTGGAGACAATGCTCTCCGTGGGTTTGAGGATACTATCATGGGCCTGGTGCGCACATTTTGTGATACGCTGGTCCAAGACACTTCGGCAGGCGAATGGTCTTCTCCGCAGAACATGGCCAAGTGGTGTATGTCTTCTTTGTTTGTCAAATTTCGTGGTCGGATACAGCGGACTAATAACCATCAGCAAACTACCTGACTTTCGATATCATGTCTAGCGTGATTTTTGGTGAGAGCTTCGATCTCATCGGCAGTCCTGAAAATCGACATATTGTCCAATCCATTGAAGACTCCAATGTGCGGACAGGAGTTCTCCTTCAAGCAGGCGAGTTGTCCACTCGCCGCCTTGACCGCAAACTATTCCCCGAGGCCATTGCTGGCCGTAACATTTTCATTCGCTTCGTTAACCAGCTGCTAAAGAAGCGAATGTCAGTCAAACCCCTGAAGCGTAATGACGTTTTCTCGTTCTTGCTCGATGCAGTGGATCCGGAGACAAAACAGAGCTTTACCCCAGCTGAGATTGGAGCGGAGAGCACTACTATGATCGTGGCTGGTATGTAGCTCCCCTGAACATTCCTATGCTACTCTGGTCATACACTAATCTTGCGCACATACAGGATCCGATACCACTTCCACGGCTATTGCATCAATCTTCTTCTACCTCTGCCGTTACCCTGATATCTACGAGAGAGTCAAGACCGAGGTTCGCGCTGTGTTCCCTGATCCCAATGATGTCAGCCTCGGAGCTGGTCTCACCGAATGTGTATTCCTTCGTGCATGTATTGATGAGACTCTACGTATGTCTCCTCCGGCCAGCAGCTCATTGTGGCGCGAGGTGATTCAGGATGGTGTTGTGATTGACGGGCATGTAATTCCTCGCGGCTATGATGTTGGCACTTGCATTTATGCTGTCCATCATAATGCCGAGTACTATCCGCAGCCATTCGAGTATCGCCCTGATCGTTGGCTCGACGAGCCCGATAAGGTCCAACTTGCTCGTTCCGCATTTACACCCTTCTCAATTGGGCCCCGAAGTTGCTTGGGCAAAGGATTGGCCCTGACTGAGTTGTCTTTGACCATGGCCTATCTGTTATCCAAGTATGATTTCCGTCCTGCACCGGGCACCGAACATGTGGGCGGCGGTTCGGCTTCTCAGGGCCCCGGACGAAGCCGTGAGGGGGAGTATCAACTTCATGATCATGTCACGGCGGCAAAGAATGGGCCAATTGTGCAGCTCCGCTTACGCCAGTAAGCAAGATGTGTTGTTAGACAGAAGAATGAGGATTTAAAAGATAATATGGCGAGATCGAATGAATTGAATGAAATCGTGTTTGCACAGAGCCTTTATGCGTTGACTTCGCCATCTTCCCGGTATTGCAGGTGAAACTTGGCATGCGGTCTGATGTCTTTGTCTTAGACAATTGTTATTGAATATATGCGTAGTCACCCAGGCCCTTACCTCGTTGTCACCTAACTTGATTTGTAAGTCCAAAGTACGTTACACCTTCTGAGAATAAACTTGGCACTAAGGAATATCCCAAATGTTGTTTCTATTGTGAAGACTTTCTTTACTCGGACATTTGGAAAGAACATTGCGGAAAATTCCCACATCTTGACACTTGAGCTCTTTCGCTTGAGAGCGGGCAATTTCAACTTAGCGGCCCTGAGTCTCTCATGATATGTAATTGACGTTCTCTTATTTACTCTTGCACAACTCCATCAAGTACTTGCTTCACCTCATGACACAATTCCAGGCTATCCTCCCTGTCACCGCGCTGAAGACTTGTCAACTCTGCATACAGCTTTTGACAGACTGGGCCAGCAGCGCTCTCAGTTGTGTAAACAAAGTAGTCCCCGCGCGACTGGTGGGTGATCGAGCGAATAGGAACCAAGCAAGCGGCGGTTCCCACGGCCATCACTTCACTAAAGGTCGACAATTCAGCGTATTTGACCTGGTCATCATTAGCCAGCTATCTGGTAAGAGATAGGAAACCAAAACTAACCGTGCGATGCTCCACTTGATAACCCAACCCTTTTCCAATCGCCATCAAACTATCCGAGGTCACGCTGTTGATGATATTATCACTCTTCGGCACGACCAAGACCACTTGCTCCGCTCCCCCTTCCTGTTGAATGATCTTGACGCCCATGAACCCCGAGGTTGAGAACTCATCAATGTCCTCCCCGGTTTTGCTATCCAGATGCAACGTCATCGGAAATCCCGCTTTCATCGCGTGTTTGGACCACTTCATCACGGGCGCGTAATTACCTCCGATCTTAGCATGCCCGGTCCCCTTGGGAGCTGCCCGATCAAACTCTTCCAAAGTCACTGCCGGCAGCGGTGCCGTTCCATGGTAACTACTAAATGGCTGGACATAAACACACAACGTGTACTCAGCCGGTGGCGTGAGGGCCAAGTGCCCGCTGGATCCGAACAGCACGGGCCTGATGTACAGGGCTGCACCACTCTCATAGGGGGGAACCCACTCGGCATTGTACACGACGGCTGCATTGACGGCAGCAATGAAATGGTCTATAGGGACAGGTGGAATTGATACCACATCTGCCGAGTGCTGCATACGCGCGGCATGGAAGGCTGGGCGGAAGATTTGGATCTTGCCGCTCTGGGTGCGGTAGGCTAATTGGGGTTGTTAGGATGTTTGGACTGATTGTTATGAGCCTGACGTCCCATAAGTACCTTTTAGACCCTCGTACACCTGCTGGCCATAGTTCAGGGCGGTTGAGAGTCCGTGCACTCGTAGATAGGGATCCTCGATGAATTTGGGTGCTGTCCACTTGCCCTTTTCGACCGAATAGGTTGATTCGATGTGGCCATTGACTAGGAAGGTAATAATCGATTAGGTTCATTTTGAAGAAATTATAGCAAGGTGAATAATCTTTGGAGAGGCACTCACCCATATCGGTCACAGCCAGACCTAATTTGGTCCATTCTACATTGTGTTAATGTCTTTACTAAAATTGCTATACATATTTAAGCACTTGTACTAACCAACATTGGGCGCAGGGGCTGTCGGGAAAGTCATCCTAGCAATTAGAAGCCAATATCGTCCAATTTGAAAGATTGGTGAAGAGACGGGTACAGATAGAGTAAATTATTTCAAGGGTCCCGTTAGGTATCAGACTCTTCAGCCAATTTTATGAGGTCTTCTGCCAATAGTTTCATTATTTAATTTCGCGGGGCTTACTTCCAACCTTGGAAGGTTCCACTCGTTCTTGTCAGCAACGCAGCCACGCGGTCCTTTCTCACATTGCATATACCTCCCGCCGCTACTGCAACCTCACTCTTCTAAGATTCAGTAGATGCAGCACTATGCAGCATCAGCACAAGAGGCTCGGGTAAAATTCCCCGGGAAAGCCAACCGTCGCTACATCTTCCCAATGCGCCTTCAATCTCGCCCTCGCCCCCAACATTTGGGGGCGGTAACTTCCCACTGCTCACCTGGACTCGTTTTGGGTGACTCAAATGGCGAAAGATATACATGGTAGCTGCGTAGAAATACTCTTTTTCCTGTCCAATTCAATACTCTACACACAGGTTAAATAGTAAGTCCAGTGTCCCTAGCGGCAATAGTAGTCGTCCGCGGACGAGAGCGGCATCATCGGAATCAGACATTCTCTCCCTATCCTTCACTTTCCCATTCCCTCTTCACACTACACAGGATATCAGCTCCAGTCATGCAAGGAGACCACGGCTCGTCTAATGCATACAGTCTGATTCTGCCTGTGAGTAGATTTGATCCCCTGCTTATCTGCTCATGACTGAAACAGATAGAACTTGGTGGTCGAGACCTTCTAAACCTAAGGCTATGCACGAGTTTCGTGGCAGCCTGATGCAAGCCGAAATCGAGACTATTTGGCCCTCTCCTCATACAAAGTGGCACCATGACAACCTGGCCGGCTCAGCAGACTGGGCAGCTATCACTAATAATTCTATGTCCGAGTCAGAGTTATACATAGCCCTGCCCGGTGCCCCGCAAGACGATATTCCTTTCTACTCCGAAACTTACTCCATTGTATGTCACTTGCTTTTTGGCTTTTTCTTTCGCCCTTGCTCTTGTACTTTGCTCTGTGACGCCGATGAAGTGACTTTATCGATTAACTCTTTATAGGACGAATGCCCCATGCCCACTCAATCTGACCCGGCACTCCTTTCATCTCTCCCTCCCACCCCACCATCCAGTCAAGTCAATCCTCCCACAGCAGGTTCACAGCCACAGCCACACCATCCCAGTCCCATGTCCAAAAAGCCAGATCGTAGTCCACCCTGCTGTTCTGCTCATGAGCGCATGCTTCATCAACAGCGCTCACGCGGCGCCAGTATCAATATTCAGAACGCCAGCGGCCAGACCCCGCTGCATATCGCTGCTCAACAAGGCAACCTTGGCACTGTACGGCTCTTACTCGCCTCAGATATGATCGACGTGAACGTTCAGGACCGATGCGGAGCCACTGCATTGCATCTGGCGAGTGAGAACGGGCATGTTGCGGTAGTGAGCTTGTTAGTGGCACATAATGCCCGATTGGATGTAAGGGCAACAAGCGTGTGATGAGTTGATATTCTTATCAGGACCTTTGGTGGGGCAACGCCCTGGACCATCTTGATCGTCAGGATTGCCTGTTTGGGTTGAAATGATGGCTGCTAGGGAACAAAAAATGTACTTAGTAGGTATACCTAAGAAATATAGATACAACCTTCATGTTTAGCTATTAGTGCCCAGATGAAAATGAAACCCCAGACTTCAAGTCCACGGCGGTCGCAGAGAGGTAAAACAAAGATCCAAAGCTTCTCCCCAACCTAAATTTCCACCACCTTTCCATCCAATCAATTTTAATGTCATAAATGTGCTGTTGTTGTGAAAAACATCAATATGAAGTTAGATAATGCTAGGGCTTACGACCTCATATAGGTAGTCAGAACAGTCTTATCCTAATCTTGGAACTTGAATTGCCATTGACCTTGAAAATTGATATAATTAGATATGTAGGTATTTTCTCGGATTTGCATCTTATCCATAAGGTACTCGCTTAGATATCCTACTATCTCGTGGCTATTGCGTTGTTGCCAGTGACTAAAACAGCGATTGGGGGGGTCTCTGGATATATATTATCGGCGCCATGAGTTGCCCAGGTGCATCTGTAACTCCACCATCCACAAGTATTTAAAGCACTTGATAATTCAGATTTACGCACTGATTGATAAATGACGCTCGTTCTGCACCTTCTTTTAAGCAAAAGTAACTCGTGCGCAGTTGAAAAAAAAGAAAAGAAAAGAAACATCTAAGGAATACGGGTGAGGTGCTGAAAGGCGGTGCACTATAGCAGAAAAGTATGGCAACACGACCATTTCTTTCCCAACACCAGTGTATCACACGCGTTCTTGCTTAGATGCGACTACTTATCTACGTGTCTCGTTCACCGAAACCATTATCAAGTATTATCATTAAGCTGAGCTTGCACATATCTCTATATGAACCTCGATCTTCTAAGCTTTCATGAAATAAAAAAAGTCTAGGTTGAATAGCCTAGCCGCTTTCTACACGGTTAAGTAACGGGCCCGTACCACATGTAAATCTTTTCCTCCAGCTGTCGCTTGATACGCCCGGAGGATCGAGTGAGCCACCACGATAGACTGGGATCGGTCTCCGCCAGGGAGCCCCAGAGCGAAACGTGGTCTTCCCGAATGCGGTCCCAGAATCGCTGAGCCACGCCATTATGCCAATCCAAGTGGGAGATGGAAAACAAGGCGAGCTCTGATATATTTCCGATGATACTATCCCGGGATGTGGCCATGGACCGTGGAGCATATGCCTCCGCATCACCCGATGGCAGCGATGGAGCAAATTGCCATGGGAACGATGCTTGCGTGAAAACAAGCGCGAGGTTATTGACTGTCTGTTCTGGTGCTGGCGAGATCGGGTCGTGATCAAAGTAAGCGATGAAGTCTCTGGTCTCAAGCTGCGTTAGGAGTGCATCGATGTCAATGGCCCCATTGGAGATGACATGACGCTGAAGGGCGGTGCGAAGGGCCTCTCGTGAAGGAAAATCCTGGAGAGAGGTGGCAGACTGGACGATCTGTGGATTACGCAGTACCGTCCAGAGCGCGGGATCAGGAAAGATGGTGCTGCGCAAGGCCGTGGCCTCCCCTAGCATGATACTGGCATGAGGCCTGAGTTCGCGCGCTAGATCGTGCATCGCGGGAGAAGTAGCCATGAGTGCCGACAAGGAGGAGGGAGAGGTCTCGCGGACGAGAAAAATACTACGCAACGGTTGCAGTACTCGCGCCAATTGTGCAACGGCATCATGGGTGTCCAGCGCATACGTGCGAGACTCTGCAGATGAAGTGCCCAATGCTGCCACGACCGGTATATAGCCATTATGGATAGCGGACTTGATTCCCTGGGTGGCAATATCTGTCACATGGCCCTGATGGTAGGACATCGTGCCGTCAGATTCAGAGACGGCCGTAAATATACCAGAGGAGATGGGTCGTGTCTCGACATCCTGCTGCTCCAGGAGCGCGCTGAGCTGGTGGTTCGTCGTGCGGATGCGACATAGTTGATTCGGCTGATCGTTGGGCCCCTCCATTGTCGATATGGACGGAAGATCCAGGTCTAACTCACCATGTACGACAACAGGAAACAGACCGACTCTGCGTAGGAATGCTAGTGAGTCGGCCAGCTGTTCGAGCTGCTCGCGCACGGCGGTTCGCGGCGGAGAGAGTGAGTTCGGCCCGAGAGCGATTACGGCCAGAGATTCGCCCTGCGAAGGGTGAAACTGGCCGAGATACTGCTGTATGTGCTGTGTGGAGTCAATGAGACGTAGCAGTTGGGTTATTATCCCACGATTGGTATGCATGCAGGACCGCTGCCCTCTCGAAGACTGGACAGAGAGATAGCCCCAGCTGGCGCGAGTGGGGAGCCCGCAACGACCCAGCAATGGGGCCAGCATAGTGGAACAATTACCTCGACTCCAATGGCCAAGGTAAGCTGGCCGATTGCAGATAAATTAGGGGCTGAGTGGCCAGAGGATTCGTCGAGCTGGGCTTATACTAGTCAGGTGCTGGTAATGGCAGTCGTGCTCGCCTCATGTTTTGCGCACTCTGCACCATTGTCATCCAGAAATGTGGCGCATCTTGCTTTCCATTGACCCCCGGCCTGACCGTGACAGCAAACCCACAAAGAAAGTAAGCAGGGAATGTCAGATCTACCCGTGCCCGTGCATGCTGCACGGTGAGCTAAGCACGATCGTGCTCCACCCAACTACTGCACGATGAGCCGCTAGGTGAGATGTCAGAATTTAGTCGAAAATTAGCGTCGACCTAACCGTATCTGTGACCTTGACCCTCACCATGCAGCTTTTCCGCCCCTTGCAGCGCCGAGAGTCAGAAACGTGGGGGCCATGTGGCCTCTCGGTCTAGCCCTAAGCGGCTACAGATTGTATGACTACTGTATTACTGTTGCCAAGCGAGACTCTGGATGAGCGAAAGGCATTGTCCGATTCAGGAAAGCCTCCTCTAGTGACTGCCAGGTTGCGCGATTGTCCCCACACGCAACCTTATTGGTGGATGTAGTCGGTGCCTGCACGAAAGCATGCGATCGCGAATGCCAAAAAGTCGTGGGCATATCGCGAAGTAGTAACCTGTTCAAGAGTTAGCATCTCCCAGGCTTTCTGACTGCGCAAGTCTCGTCCGTCATTCTGCCCTACACTCTCGCGCTCTCAGTGAAGCTTCGTTGTTGGACTATCTATCCCATCCAACACCTTTAACATTCATTCATCGCACACTCCACGGCTCCTATACGAGTCGTATTAATCACTATCACCTACACAAAAGCGCTTCTAATTTACCATGGGCGACTACAGCGAACAGCCCTCCATGGAACTTGACCATGTTGAGCTGCCATTCGAGCTCAAAGCAGGTACATCCCTGTTTCCACTTTTGACTGACGGAATTATTCTAGATGATGAACAACTGGCCGTGCCACTAGTTGGTGGAACAGTTGGCCAGACACGAATTGCCCTGGAGTTGCGGTCGGACATCTCGTCCGCAGCCCTGGCAGGCTTCTGCACGCCCCGAGGATTGACGCTCATGAGTGTGTTGAACGTTGCTTGGTCTTTGGTGCTCGCGGCGTACGCTGACACGGAGGCGGTCAATGTCCTGTTTGTTCGATACGTGGCCGGGGTGCCCTACGTCGGCTTGTCTGAGACCGTGATTGACGGCGGACGAACAGTACAGCAGACCTTGGCGGAGGCTGAACAGCAGGTGCACACGAGCATGGCAGTGCCGTCGGCGACAAGCTTGTCCGAATTGCAGAAGCGGACGGCTGTGGAAGGCCATCCAGCATTCAACAACGTAGTGCTATTGTCGGACAGCAATGCCCCAGAGTGGGAAGAGGTGCGTTTAATCTGAAGTCGAAATTTGGTAATCCAGTCGGCGTCAGCGGATAAAATTGCAGTGAAAGAAGATATTAAATGATTCAAACAGACTGGAGATTACATTGCCGTCCAGGCGACAGCAACCCCCGATCACTTGGGAATTTTTTTACAATTTCCCACACACATGCTTCCCGCGGCACAGGCCCATCACTGCGCAACGACCCTGAGCCATGTGCTCGGAGAAATTATTCGTCAACCTGATCTCTCAATCGCCGAGGTCGGTATGATGAGTCCACAAGGGCTGCAGCAGATCTCCCAGTGGAATCAAACGGCGCCCGCTGTGGTCTCACGCTGTCTTCACAACCTCGTCGATGAGACAGCCCAGGCGCGACCTGACGCCATGGCTATCGAAGGAGCCGATGGTCGTATGACCTACGGCGAGTTGCAAACGTATTCAAATCGCTTGGCGCAGCACTTGGTTCAACTTGGAGTCGGCCCAGAAATATCAGTGCCACTATTCTTCGAGAAGTCGAAGTGGGCGATTGTTACCATGATTGCCGTCGTCAAGGCCGGTGGCGTCATCGTCAACCTGGATGCCAAACAGCCACAAACACGCTTACGAGGACTGCTCGCTCAGCTGCAAGCCCCGATAGTGCTGACCTCAGTCCAACATGCTGGTCTCTGGGATAGCGAATTCTCTGTTGTGACCGTCTCTGAAGATGCCCTCGAACAGCTACCGACGGCGACGGAGGCCCCCATTGTCACCGTTACGCCGCGGAATGCCCTTTATATCATCTTTACCTCAGGCAGTACCGGTACTCCCAAGGGATGTGTGGTCGAGCACGAGTCCTTCCTAACAGCCGCCGCACAACACGTACAGGCCGGCCAAATCCTCCCCTCCAGCCGGGTGCTGCAAATGACGCCCTACACATTCGACGTCAGCATGCTGGAAATCTTTACCACGCTGACTACCGGCGCCTGTATTTGTTTCTGCGACGATGAACAGGCGGCACTTGGGATCGCCCATATTGTCAATTACCTCCAGATCTCCTGGACATTCATGACGCCCTCTTTGGTGCGTATGATTGACCCGGCCTCGGTGCCCACCCTGAAGACGCTCGCCCTTGGTGGAGAAGGTCTCGGGCGCATAGATGTGACAACATGGGCCGACAAGTTGCATCTGATCAACGGTACTTTTTCTTCCTTTGGGCTCAATTGAAGTCTCCACTAACAACTTCCTTAGGTTATGGCCCCAGTGAATGCTCCGTCGCAGCGACCATCAACGAGCCATTGTCACTCACGTCTGATCCAGCCAACATTGGCGTTGGATACGGCGCTTTGTGCTGGGTGGTGCATCCCGACGATCATGACCGACTTGTTCCCATTGGTGCCGTTGGTGAACTCGTAATTCAGGGCCCCATTGTCGCTCGGGGCTATCTTCATGAGCCTGTCAAAACAGCTGCAGTCTTTTTAGACGAGCTTCCTGTATTTTCTGCCCTCCTGCCCCGGTCGCCGCCGGCTTTCCGGCTGTATAAGACAGGAGACCTGGTTCGTCAGAACAGTGATGGTACTATCAACTTCATCGGCCGCAAAGATCGCCAAGTAAAGCTCAACGGACAGCGCCTGGAGCTCGGCGAAATCGAACAGCGACTGTCGGAAAATTCGCACGTCCGACATTCCCTGGTTTTGCTGCCTAAAGAGGGTCCCTGTCAAGGTCGACTGGTTGGCGTCCTATCGCTGCATGATTTCCCCTATGATGGTCCGCGTGACACCAGTGTCCATGGTTTACCCGTGGAGGAGTCGCAGCTTGCGCGTCTCTTATTGCCAGAAATAACTGCGCAACTGGCCGCACATCTCCCAGCATACATGATACCAACCTTCTGGGTGGTGCTGGCCGCACTGCCCTTCACAACATCAGGCAAAGTCCACGTCGTTTCAATGACCCAATGGCTGCATGAGATGTCCGACGAGATCTACCGCGAGATTGCCGGTGTGAGTGATGATGCACCTGAGATTTGTCTTTCGACCGATGTGGAATTGCAAATGCAGCAGATATGGGCGGAAGAAATGGGAATCCCTGCCGCAGAGCTCAAGACGAACCGATCCTTCATCGCCCTTGGCGGTGACTCCCTGACTGCCTTGAAGATCGTGGCCCGTTGCCGTAAGCAGCAGCTGGTCGTTTCGGTTCCAGATGTCTTGCGCGCTGCTAACGTTATTGAATTGGCCGCACGGGCAACTCAGGCGCCTGCAGACTCATCTCAAGAGGGACAAGAGAATTCCGAGAACATGACCAATTCTGACCCGGCCCAGCGGGCCGCGAGCGTGGACAATACTCTTCTAGAAGCGGCAGGCTTGACCAGTCGCAACCAGGTAGAGGATATTTACGGTTGTTCGCCCATGCAGGACGGCATTCTACTTAGTCAAGTCAAGTTCCCTGGCACCTACGAAGTCCGTCGGGTGCTGCGAGTAGAGTCCACCCGAGATGCATTCACCACTGTCGAACGTCTACAAAAGGCCTGGCAGGCAGTGGTAGATCGGCACCAGATGCTTCGAACGATCTTCGTCGACACAGCTGGTCGTTTCCAACAGATCGTGCTTAAGCAAGCTCCGGCCTGCATCCAGATCCACGAACTTTTAGACGAGCACGATGAGCCCGTCGTCATCAAGTTTCTTCAAGCCCTGCCTTTACCAACATACCAGCCTGCGCAGCCTCAGCATCGCTTGACCATTTGCCGTGCGGCTGGTGATAATGTCTTTGTTAAAGTCGAGATCAACCACGCCTTGGTTGACGGAGGCTCTACTGAGGTTATCCTCCACGAACTTTCGCAGGCCTTCGATGACCAATCCTTCTCGGCGCCGCCTGCACTATTCAGCGACTACATCAATGTTATTCATGCGCCGGAAATTGCCAGCAAATCACTCAAATACTGGACAAAATATTTGGACGGTGTGCAGCCGACCATAGTACCCTTGTATCCAGCAGAGGGCAACCCCAAGCAGATCCGTTCCGTGCCGGTGCCATTCACCGATGCTTCTGCACTGTCTCGATTCTCCGAGAACCACGGACTCACATTAGCAAATGTTCTGCAGACAGCCTGGGCATTGATTTTGCATACCTACACGGGAGCCGAAGATGTCTGCTTTGGTTACATTGCCGCAGGCAGAGATGTTCCAGTTGTGGGCATCGAGCACGCGGTGGGGGCTTTTATCAACATGCTGGTGTGTCGCGTACGGCTGGCTCAGCAAGACACTGTCCTCGACACTGTTGCTTCTATGCAGAATGAGTATTTCGATGCTCTACCTCATCAACACACGTCACTGGCCCAGATTCAGCACAATTTGAACCTTTCGGGCATGCCTCTATTCAACAGCATTGTATCAGTACAAAGAGATGTATCTGACCAGCCGTATGGAGAGTCACTCTCTTTCCGGCCCCTTGAAGAAGATGATCCAACCGATGTCAGTATTCATTCACGTTGGTTGTATGGTGCTTCACGACTTCTTTGCTAACAGATACTAGTTTGATCTCGCCGTCGCCATTCATGTTGGCAAAGAAACCGTCAAGATTGATATTGGTTACTGGTCTTCGCTGCTATCGGATGGCGATGCGACCAATCTGGCCAACACTTTCGCGGGTGCCATTTCGAGCATCCTCATGCACCCTCAGTCTTCTCCCACCGCAATCGACCTTTTTACCGAGCAAGACAGCAACCAGATTTTCGGTTGGAACCACAAGGAACCCGTCGCTGCACCCGGCATTGTGCATGAGTACTTCTACGCCCAGGTATTACAGCGGCCAGACGCACAGGCGGTCTGTGCTTGGGACGGAGAATACACCTACGCCGAGCTAAACCATCTGTCAGAGAAGCTGGCGTACCACCTGGCTCACCTCGGGGCGGGTCCTGAGGTACTCATTCCTCACTGCTTCGAGAAGTCTAAATTGGCTACAGTCACCATGTTGGCCATCATGAAGTCCGGCAGTGCTGGCGTGGGATTGAGTGCAGCCCATCCCCGAACCCGAATCCAGGATATCGTTGAGAATTGCGCATCACACATCGCGGTCGTGGCAGCGCAACACGTACCTGTCGTAGAGGGCCTCATTGAACACATCGTGGTCATCGATGAAGCCTTTTTAGCGCAGCTGCCGGATCCGCAACCGAATGCGCAGTTGCCCCAGGCACAGCCTTCTCACCCGGCATTCGTGTCTTTCACATCTGGCAGTACTGGCAAGCCTAAGGGCATTGTACTCGAGCACCGCTCTCTGATCACTAGTATTCTCGCCCATGGGACTGAATGGGGATGCGACCCGTCTGCCCGCGTTCTTCAATTTTCGGCCTACGCTTTCGACGCCAGCGTATCAGACACATTCACCACGCTCGTAGGTGGTGGAACGGTCTGCATTCCCCACGAGAAGGACAGAGTCGATGATCTCGCTGGTGCCATCAATCGACTACGCGTTAACTGGGCATTCCTGACTCCCCGCGTGCTGAGTCTGCTGTCTCCAGAGACGGTGCCTACCCTGCGAAAGGTCATCCTGGGAGGAGAGGCCATCTCACGAGAGGACATTTCCCGCTGGACAGAGGCTATCGATATTCGCATTGTCTATGGTCCAACGGAGTGCACCATCTACAGTATGGGAACCGACCCACTCACCGCGGCCAGTGATCCCGCAAATCTGGGCCACGCCGTCGGTACGCGGCTGTGGGTGACGCACCCAGAAAACACCAATAAACTCATGCCCGTGGGTTGCACTGGAGAGCTCATTATAGAAGGGCCCCTGGTGACACGGGGCTATCTCAACGACCCCGCCAAGACGGAAGCGGCCTACTTGGAAGACCCTATGTGGCTGCCCAAGAAAGCAACAGGGGAGCCACGGCGTTTCTACAAAACCAGTGATCTGGTACGATACTACCCTGACGGACAGCTACGATTTATCGGTCGCAAGGACACTCAAATCAAAATCCGCGGGCAGCGGGTTGAGCTAGGCGAGATTGAACACGCCATCCTCGGGAGCATGCCGGGAGCACTACACATCACTGTTGACTCCGTCGTGCTGCCACCACAGACGCTTGTGGCATTCCTCTATCTCGATGCCCCGTCCGTGGACAAAGGACCGCTCTTCGTGCCTTTGGTTTCTGACGTCACCGAACAGCTGCGCACCTTAGAAAAGAACCTGGCTGAGACACTTCCAAGCTACATGGTGCCCAGCCTGTTCATTCCCATCTCCCACATCCCCATGACCATCTCAGGAAAGGTCGACCGCATTGCCTTGCGCCGCGCCGTCCAATGTCTCTCCACCGAGCAGTTGGAGATGTATGCGCTAGCGCAAGGTGCTAAAGCTGCACCGCAGAGTCCGCAAGAGCAGTGCTTGCGAGACCTTTGGGCCAAGGTTTTGCGCAAAGACCCCGAGTCCGTGGGTCGCCACGATAGTTTCTTCCGCTTGGGTGGAGACTCCATTGGCGCTATGAAGCTGGTGGCAGCCGCAAGGCACGCCGGCTTCGTGCTCAGTGTGGCCGACATTTTCGGGCATCCCGAACTATTAGACATGGCTGAATGTGTCGGACTCCCTAAAGCTGCGGAGCCAGCCATTTACGCTCCCTTCTCTTTGCTGCCGATTGATCCTATCCAGCGGGAACGCTTGCTGGCCGATGCAGCCACACAGTGCTCGGTTTCGAGCGACGAAATCGAAGACGTCTATCCTGCTACTCCTCTTCAGGAAGGTGTGTTTGTCATGTCGACAACCCACAATGGTGCATATGTTGCCCCCACAGCCTTCCGATTTCCCGCCGGTTTTGATGTGGCACGCTTCCAGAAGGCCTGGCAGGTGCTCGTCAATACCCATCCCATTCTGCGTACACGGTTGGTCACCATCGATGCAACCTCGCATCAGGTGGTCTTGACCCCGTCCGCCTCCTGCATACAGTGGGAGCAAGCGCCATCCAGAAGCGATTACCTGACGCGTATTCAGGCGCTGTCGGTGGTTGCAGGTGCGCCACTGAGTCATTACGCTCTAATTTCGGAGGGGGAGTCGACTGTTTTTATCTGGACTTCACATCATGCCTTGTTTGACGGCTGGACCGTTGAACTGCTGTTAGATCAGCTGGCACAGCTTTACACACGAGATTTGTCACCCACCATAACTCCATCTTATGCCCAATTCGTCCAATTCATCCAGAACTCCGACGAGAATGCTTCCCGCAATTTCTGGGCATCGCTTGTGCCCCAAGAGCCTCCGGCTACTTTCCCTCGCTTGCCCTCAGCAGCCTACCAGCCGGCTGCCAAGGTAACCTGCTACCGCACAATCTCGGCTGCTGTTCCCCAGGGATCAAATTTAACACTCGCCATCCTGCTGCGGGCGGCGTGGTCTATTGTGCTTGCGCGTTATTTGGACGCGGAAGATGTATTGTATGGTCTGACTCTGTCTGGTAGAGATGTGCCAGTTCCAGGCATTGAGCATGTGGTGGGTCCAACTATTACGACATTGCCCATCAATGTCCATCTGGATGGCGAGATGCCGGTCCAGAAATTCTTGCAGCAGCAGCAGGACCAGAATGTTGAGATGATGCGTCACCAGCATGCAGGACTGCAAATGATACGTCGAATCAGTCCGGCCGCGGCTGCGGCCACCGAATTTACCAATTTGTTTGTCGTGCAGCCTCAGACGGACGAGGCGAATGGGCTCACCGAGTTGGTCAAAGTTCCCACTGACATGACCCGCTTTGATCCGTATGCATTGGTGGTTGAGTGCAATCTGGCAGACAAACAGGTGCATCTTGAAGCTCGCTTCGATGATGCTGTCCTGTGTACAGATCAGACACAGCGCCTGCTTGGCCATTTCGAACACGTCCTGGGCCAACTCACACAGCTGGAACCTGGTCGTCTTCTCCGGGATATTGACGTATTCAGTCGCGAAGATGAACAACAAATATGGGAATGGAATGCGATCCCCGCCAAATCTGAAAACAAGTGTGTGCATGATGAGATCGCGAAGCAGGCCCATCTTCGGCCGGATCATATTGCCATCGAAGCATGGGATGGATCGCTCACCTACAGCGAGCTCGAACAAAAATCCTCGCAACTGGCCCACTGGCTTTCGGCCAACTACTCAATTCAGCCAGAGTCACTTGTACCATTGTGCTTCGAAAAGTCCCGGTGGACAATTGTCGTCATGCTGGCGGTGGTGAAATGCGGCGGAGGCTGCGTGATGTTGAATCCGGATCATCCCATCTCACGTTTGGAGGGAGTGATTGCGGACACAGCCTCATCGGTGGTGTTGGCCTCGCCGGAGCTCGCTGGACTTTTTGCTTCAGTGGACACCACAGTGGTTGGTATCAGTGAAGCCCTGATCACTGGCCTGTCAGAGCTCACAGAAACGTTTCTGCCACTACCGTCCATTCAGCCTACAAATCCGATTTTCGTTATTTTCACCTCTGGTAGTAGTGGAAAGCCCAAGGGCATCATAGTGCAACACAATAGTGTATGTACTGTGGCTATCCAGCATGGTGAGGGCCTTGGCTTTACTGGCTCCGATCAACGTGTGCTGCAGTTTGCCTCGTTCAGTTTCGATGTCAGCATGGGAGAGGTCT
Source organism: Penicillium griseofulvum (assembly GCF_001561935.1). Classification (NCBI taxonomy): domain Eukaryota; kingdom Fungi; phylum Ascomycota; class Eurotiomycetes; order Eurotiales; family Aspergillaceae; genus Penicillium; species Penicillium griseofulvum. Next base: position 709,260 of record NW_024467419.1, read on the forward strand.
TTATCACGCTCATGAAAGGCAGCACACTCTGCATTCCAACAGAGCACGACCGCATTAATGATCTGGCGGCCACCATCAACCGCATGCGAATCACCTGGACATTCATGGCGCCCACGGTGGCGGCCTTGCTCGATCCTCACGACGTGCCCGACCTGCAAACGCTCGTTCTAGGAGGAGAAGCAGTCTCGCAGAGCTTGGTAGATCAATGGGCGAGTCAGGTTAATTTGATCGACTCGTATGGGCCAGCAGAATGCACTATCTGGGCCTCGCATGCCAACCCGAGCGCCACCGTGTCGCCAGCAAACATCGGCCGTGGAATTGGTTGTCGGTACTGGGTGGTGGATACCCAGGACTATAACCGATTAGCTCCCATTGGTTGTGTGGGAGAGCTGCTTATTGAAGGTCCCAATGTCTCGCGTGGCTATCTCAATGAGCCAGATAAGACAACGGCCGCGTTCATTGGGAATCCGGCCTGGCTCCACGGTAAGGAAGAACCACAATACAAGTTCTACTGCACCGGCGACTTGGTGCGATACAACGCGGATGGCACACTCAACATCGCTGGACGGAAAGACAGTCAGGTCAAACACCATGGCCAGCGCATTGAACTGGGCGAGATTGAGTTCCACCTGCGCTCCCGTTCTCAGGTTGAAGCCGGCATGGTCATGTTGCCCAAAACTGGTCCCTGTCAGGGCAAGCTAGTGGCTGTGATCGCGCTAACAGATTTACAACCCGTTGCAGTCGAGGGAGATCGTGTTGCGCTTATCCCTGACGCTCTCCAGTCCCAAGCACAGCCACAGATCGAGCAGGTGCAGGAAGAGCTCGGCGCAGCGCTGCCACCCTACATGGTCCCAACTATCTGGCTTGTCCTGGACTCTATTCCATTGACAGCATCTCGCAAGGTCAACCGGATGCCAATCTCGCGCTGGGTGGCCAACATGTCCGATGAGACCTACCGCACTGTAGTGAACATTACAGCGCCAACTGTGCATCTACCAACTACGGAGCTGGAGAAGCAGATGGCGGAGGTTTGGAGCCATGTTCTCAACTTGCCTGTCGAATCCATAGGTATAAATCGTTCCTTCCTTAGTCTGGGCGGAGACTCGATCACGGCCATGCAGATTGTCTCACGCTGCCGCGCAAACGATATCGAGCTTAGCGTCCAGGATATTTTACAAGCGAAGTCTCTCGCCGCCGTTGCCGCCCGCGCCATCACCGCCACGCACTGTGCTGTGCTTCGCGAAGAGCAGTATGATGTGCCCTTTCAACTGTCTCCAATCCAACAGCTGTACTTCGACGAGGTGGCGCGAGGTGAGGGAGAGCAGAATCACCACTACAACCAAAGTGTGTTAATGCGTGCGACACGTTCTATTTCGCACTCAGACCTCTCCCGGGCTATTACGCAGCTGGTGGCCAGCCATGCGATGCTGCGAGCCCGATTCAGCCAGCAGGCTAATGGTCAATGGGTTCAGCTGGTGCAGAGCCCAGCTCACGATTCAGCTCCGGTGGTCAGCCACCAAGTGGCCAACCGTGCGGCGATGATGGAGATTATTATGACTTCTCAGCGCCGTATCGATATCGAGCATGGTCCCATCTTCGTGGTCGACAATTTCATGCTGCCAGACCAACATGGACAATTAATATCCTTCATCGCACACCACCTGATCGTCGATGTAGTATCATGGCACATCATTTTAGGCCAATTGGAGTTGCTGCTACTTTCGCCTGGCTCTCAGAGCCCATCCAGAATGCCGTATCAACACTGGGTCCAGGAACAGCGTCAGTATTCTGAACGCCTGACGACCTCATCCGACCTGCCAATAGCCCTCCCTTCGGCGAATTTGGAATACTGGGGCTTGAAACGGCTGCCGACGTGGGAGGGTGGTGAGGAGCTACAGTTCACACTCGATGCAGCAACTACTGCTCTCCTGCTGACCACCGCCAACACGGCGCTCCGCACTGAGCCGATCGACTTGCTTATTGCTGCCCTGCAGCAGTCTTTCGTTGAGTCGTTCCCCGACCGCACAATGCCCGCTATATTCAGCGAAAGCCACGGTCGAGAACCGTGGGAGCCTTCAATTGATCTCTCCGAAACAGTCGGGTGGTTCACTACTTTCTACCCCATCTATCGTCGCGTGCGCCAGCATGAGAGCATCAAGCATACAGTGAAACGCACTAAGGATGCGCGTCGCGCTTTCAAGGACAATGGCTTTGCATACAACACTCGTCGCCATTTCAATGCTGACAGCCGCGAGAAATTCGCACATCACCGCATTATGGAGATTTGCTTTAATTACCTAGGTCAGTCACAGCATACCGAGCGCGAGGAGGCTCTATTGCAGGAAGAGCCGCTCCTAGCAGGTGATTCCATCAAGAATATCGGGGACACGATGGGCCGGCTGGCTGTCTTCGATATCGGTGCTGCCATCTCGCGCGGACGTCTCACCGTCTCGTTCTTCTTCAACAGCAGCATCCACCATCAGGATCGAATCCGACAATGGGTGCAGAGCTACAAGACGATTCTTTCCTCTGTGTTGACCGAGCTCGCTGCTAGTGACGTCGAATACTCCATCAGCGATTTCCCACTTCTACAAATTAATTACCAAGATCTGACAACGCTGACCACGACGACTCTTCCCACCATTGGCCTCCCACAGTCTGCGATCGAAGACATATATCCTTGTTCGCCAATCCAGCAAGGCATTCTCATCAGTCAGGCTCGCGAACCTGGAACTTACGAGGTGCGCCAGCTCTTTAAGATTGTTCCGCGTGCTGATATTAGCCCCGTGGATGTGCCACGCCTGCTGCAGGCCTGGCAACGCACTGTGGATCGTCATTCCCTGCTTCGCACCGTCTTCGTTGAGTCACTGAACGGTGCTGGGGGCTATGACCAACTGGTACTTCGCTCCCACACACCGCAGGTTCAGCGACTTGTCTATCAGGGCACTGATGGCGATGTAATCTCATTCATTCGGCAACAGGCCGCCCCAGACTACCGCCAGCCAGTCCCCGCACATCGACTGACCATCTGTGAAGCCTCTGGGGTAGTTTACTGCCAACTTGAGGTAAGCCACGCGCTTATCGATGGTACCTCCATGGCACTGCTCGTCCGTGATTTCATTTCAGCTTACGAAAACACCCTTCCTACCACTCCCGGTCCGCTTTATAGCGACTACATGGCCTACATTGCCTCGCGGTCACCAGAAGATGCCTTGGCGTACTGGACCGCACGGCTGGCTGATTTGGAGCCCTGCCACTTCCCCGACTTGCAGCCCACTGAGTTGCCCGCGGCGGCTTTCCAGTCGCACACTATTCACATTGACGCAGATGGCCAACTTCAAAGATTCTGTGAGTCCCAGGACCTCACACTCAGCAATTTGTTCCAGGCGGCTTGGGGCCTCGTTCTGCGTGCATACACAGGCAGGTCAGATGTCTGCTTCGGATATATGGCCTCCGGTCGTGACATTCCAATGGAGGGCATCTATGACGCCATCGGGCCATTTATCAACCTTCTGGTATGCCGACTGCATGTCGGTGATGCAGTGTCAGTGCGCGACCTGCTTCAGGCAGTCCAGTCCGATTACATGGACAGTCTGCCACATCAGCAGACCTCTCTGGCCTCTATCCAGCACGCCTTGGGTAAAAGTGAGGCAGCTTTGTTCAACACCATTCTCTCATTCCAGCGCGAGCCGGTGGATGGTCCAACTCCACAAGTTGAGTTCCAGATCGTCGATCAAGTTGATCCAACAGAGGTAAGTTGATCCAGTCTTGAGGTCACCCTCTCCTTCCACATTGTGCTAACCGCTGTTCTGCAGTATGATGTCGATCTCAACATTACCACCGGCTTGGCCTTGGGCGTGGAGATTCATCTCAGCTACCGCACATCCATGCTTAATGGAACTCAGGCCGACAGCCTGCTGCAGAACTTCACCAACGTGCTGCTCGCCATCACCACTAGCTCGGACCAGCTGCTATCGAACTTGAATATCGCCTCCCCAGGAATGAGCACTTTGCCAGAGATGTCCCCCGAGCCTACACCAAAGGCAGTAGAAGCTACAGTGTTGGAGCTCATCGCCAAACACACAGAGCAGCATCCCATGTCTGTCGCGATGCAATCTACAGATGGCCAGGTCAAACTCACGTATCACGAACTCGATCGTATGACAAGTGCTCTGGCCAGTGACTTGCAGGGTCTGGCCGTGCAACCGGGAGACACAGTTCTTCTCCGCTTCTCGCGCTCACCCTGGGCTCTAGTGGCTATGCTAGCCGTTCTCAAAGCGGGTGCGACCTCGCTGTTCCTGGACCCGCAGGCTAGCTCCGACAGTCGACAGGAGATATTTTTAGCTATGAAAGCCAGGGTAGTCTTATGTGGCAGGGAACATGCTACCGATTTCGATGAGCCATCTCTCACTTCAGTAATTGTCGATGCGGGTGCGATGGCCGTTTGGGACGATGCGTTCCCGGTCTTCGCGCCGCCGAACTGTTTATCTCCTGATACAGTAGCGGTAGCCATTCAGGACGGCGCAGACTGGGCACTTCTGACGCATCGCACGGTCAGCACTGTCGCCTCACTGCTGGGACCAGTGGCTGGGCTCGGCGCCGATACCCGGGTGTTGCAGTTCAGCGCTGCAGCCTCGCCTTTATACATAGTGGAGACGCTGTATTCGTTGATTAACGGCAGTACAATCATCGTTCCCGCTGATGGTGCCAGCTTTTCCGAGGCCATGTGCAGCTCCCAGGCCAATTGGGCCATTACAAGTCCCACTGAGGCCGCCCTAACCTACCCGGCTCAAGTGCCATCTCTGCAGACTCTGCTGGTGGCTGGGGGAGAGATTGCCCCTGCTTTGCTCGCAAAATGGTGCGACATCAGGTTAATTCATCCACACGAATTGATTCAATCGCCGATTTGGCTATCTCTCTCTGGTTCTCCTGCTGGCAGTGTTGCTCTGCAGCTCCTTCCTGCGTCGAACCTCGGGCGGATGTGGATCCGCTCCCCATTCAATCCTGCAGCGCTGGCGCCGGTGGATTGTGTTGGAGAGGTTCTGGTGGATGGTCCAGTGGTGCCCCGGGGCTATCTCCGGGGCCGCAAAGATCGACTTCTGGATGCCCCGTGGCTGTCTGGCACTCCCTTATGCCGTACAGGTGACCTCGGCCGATGGACATCAGGACACCAGCTGTCCTTGGTGCAGCATCTCGGGGTCACCAGCGAAATTTCGTCGAGTCTAGCCCTCCTCGAACAGCAGGTGCAATCAACTCTCCCAATTACACAGCACGCAGTACTTTCCATCCTCCGCCGTGGATCCATTGAAGAAGTAGCTATGTTCCATGTCGAGTGTACCCAAAAGGTCCAGGCGACCCCTGCCCTGCTGGTGATGTCAGACGTGCAGCGCCAACAATTCACGTCGCTAATATCATCGCTCAAGGAACATACACCTGAGGCTGTGTCGCCCGCTTTTGTCTTCCCACTTAACGGCCTTGCTCTGACGGCAGATCACAAGGTTGACCGCGCGGCCTTGGATCAGTTGGTAGCTGGCCTCTCGCAGCCGGAACTGGAGTCCTACCGTCTTGTTTCCGCAAAGACGACCGCCCACTTCACGGCCAACGAGCTTCTCCTCCGCGATCTCTGGGCAGAGGTCTTGGGTTTGCCAGATCGTGGTGCTCTTCGTCCTACTGACACTTTCTTCTGCTTGGGAGGAGATTCTATTGGAGCCATGCGTATCATCGCCGCTGCCAGAAGTCAAGGCCTGGCACTGACGATGAATGGAATCTTCCAGCAGCCCACTCTGGCCGGTATGGCTCAAGAATTGCGCCTTCTGGCTCCGCATGAGGATCGACCGTTGAAGCCGTTCTCTCTGCTCCCTACTGCGCTAGATTTAGCGCCTCTCATCTCTGAGGCCGCGCAGAAGTGCCAGGTCGAGCCCACGGCAATCGAAGATATATACCCTTGTACGCCGCTCCAGGAGGGACTCATGGTTTTGACCAGTCAAGATCCCACGGCCTACGTGGTCCAGGAGGTTTTCCAATTGCCAAAGAATGTCGATATGTCGCGTTTCCAGGCATCATGGGCAGCAGTCGTCGCCCGCAGCACCATTCTGCGCACCCGGATCATTGCCACTGCTGACGGTGCCTTCCAGATATTGCTGCAGAATCCCATTGTGTGGGGAACGGGAACTGATCTGACAACATTCCTGGCCCAAGACGCGGCCGAGTCCATGACCTACGGCCGGCCCCTGGCGCGCTTCACGGTCTTGGAGGGTTCAGGCCTCCGATACTTTGTCTGGACTGCACACCACGCAGTCTACGACGGCCTGACCATGTCCACCTTGGCTAAGCAGGTCTCTGCAGAATATAACAAAGAGATTGCGTTGCCTGAGGTCCCCTACAATCGGTTCATTGACTATATACAAAGCATCAGTCCGGCCTCGGCCACTGAATTCTGGACAGCGCAGTGCGCAACCCCTGCTGCAACCTTCCCACTCCTGCACACACGCAGTTACCAAGTGTCTCCAAATCAGGTCCAGACGCACTCGGTTCCTGTGACCCGCAACCCGTCTGATATCACGCTCCCGACTGTGCTGCGTGCAGCCTGGGCGGTTGTGCTGTCGCATCTGACAGACTCGGAGCATGTGAGCTTCGGGGCGACACTGTCTGGTCGGAATGCCGCTTTGGCCGGAATCAACCAGGTACTGGGTCCGACAATTGCTACAGTCCCCATCCACGTCCATGTTCGCGAGGGCCAGTCGCCGGCTCATTTCCTCCGGGCCGTGCATATGCAGTCCATTGACATGATTCCCTTTGAGCATACTGGGCTCCAGAACATCCGACGCATGGGTGAGCAGGCTCGTGAGGCTGTCGAATTCCAGAATTTGCTCCTCATCCAGCCTGGAAGCGCGCCGATGGATGAGTCCGACTTCTTGGGTCTGACACCTGTCACGTTGGAGAGCCAACAGGCCGACCCGTACCCCCTGACAGTGGAATGTAACCTGATGGAAAGCTGCGTGGAGATCAAGGCACAGTTCGATAGTTCCCTCATCTCAGTCACCGAGATGGACATGATACTCAAGCAATATGCGCGCACCATTCAGCGATTCCAAGCTGTGCATGACACCACCACCGAGGACACCGTGGATGATTCTATGGACCCGGTAGGTCCTATCAGCAACGAGGATTTGGACCAAATTCTTTCCTGGAACTCCGATCACCCCCCTTTCATCGATTCGTCTGTTCACGAGCAGTTTGAGGAGCAGGTACGTCTGCAACCTAATGCGCCAGCCGTCTCCTCGTTCGATGTCCAGCTCACCTATCGCGAACTGAATGTTCTGGTGGATCGGCTGGCAAATGAGTTGCTCGCACGCGGCGTTGAGCCGGAGATGAACATCCCTCTTTGCTTCAACAAATGCTCATGGACCATTGTCGCCATGTTTGCCGTCATGAAGGTCGGAGGAGTGGGCTGCATGCTCAACCCGGAGCATCCCAGCAGTCGTATCCAGCTGCTACTAAACGACCTAGATGCCAGTTTGGTCCTTTGCGATCCAGAATCTTCAGCCATGCTTTCGACACTGCTTCCTCCCAAGGGCGTGCTCCCGGTTGACGGTGCATACCTGCAGATGCTACCCCCATCTGCGCCTCCAGGACTCCGCGTCCGGCCGGACAACGCTGTTTTCGTGGTCTATACCTCAGGTAGTACTGGTAAGCCAAAGGGTAGCATCCTGGAACACCGCTCCCTTGTCACCGGCTTACGGGCTCACTGTGCTGCCATGGGCATCGGCCCGGGCACACGCACCTTCCAGTTTGCCGCCTACACCTTCGATGTCTGCTTCGAGGAAATTATCGGCTCCCTGATGCTGGGAGCCTGTGTCTGTGTGCCCAGTGAGACAGAGCGTATGAATGCTCTGGCCGATGCGATGGCCCGATACCAGGTAACCTGGACAGAACTTACTCCCACTGTCGCCAACCTGCTGCTCCCTAGCAGCATTCCATCGCTAAAGACTCTGGCTCTGAGCGGCGAATCTCTCACCAAAGAGGTCATCCAGCGCTGGGCTGGTGCGGTACAAATCATCAACACCTACGGGCCAAGTGAATGCTGTGTCTCATCCACATGCAACGTGAACACTGCCACGCTCCGTGACCCCAGTAACATTGGGCGCGGCCTGGGCTGCACCACCTGGATCGTCGATCCGGAAAACGTGGATCGCCTAGTATCCATCGGCGCCGTCGGGGAACTTCTGATTGAGGGCCCCATCGTTGCCCGAGGCTATCTGAACGAGCCGGCCAAAACGGCAGCCGCTTTCATCTCCGCACCAACCTGGTGGCCCGAATCCTACCAGTGCGGACGCATCTACCGCACTGGCGATCTGGTCAAATACAATCCCGATGGAACCCTCAAGTTTATCGGCCGCAAAGATACGCAGGTCAAATTACATGGTCAGCGTATCGAGCTAGGCGAAATCGAGCATCGCATCCGCAGCGCATTTACAAACGATTCGCACCAGGTGGCCGTTGAGGTTCTGAGTCCCACTACGCGGAGCGGGCTCAAGATCCTGACCGCGTTCATTTGTGAAAGCGATGCCGTCTCAGAGGATGTTGAGAATCTCTTGCTACCGCTGGAGGAGGGAAGACCGGAACGCTTCCTTGCGTTGCAAGCCCGGCTGTTGGTGGACCTGCCTCGCCATATGGTACCACAACTTTTCATCCCTGTCTCACACATGCCACTGTCACCGTCGCGCAAGTTAGAACGCAAGAGCTTGCGCATGGTCGGTAACGGGCTCACGCCCGAGCAGCTGGGCGCATATGCCCTCACGCAGGTGGCAAAAACGGCGCCCACCACAACTATGGAGAAGGCGTTGGCGGGCATTTGGGCCCATGTGTTGGGCGTCAGTGCTACTGGTGTGGAGGACAACTTCTTCCACCTAGGTGGAGACTCCATTGCTGCCATGAAGGCCGTGGCCGCGGCCACCAAGGCAGGCCTGCCACTCAGTTTTGCCGATATTATGGAGTTTCCGACGCTAGGCGCTATGGCCGCAGCGATGGATTGCGGTTCTGATATGCAGGCGCTAGAAAACTCGGCCCCAGTGCCCTTCAGCCTCGTGTCCCCCAATTACGTCTCCGAGGTGATGGCTCAGGCGATGGCTCAATGTGCGGTCCTGGAGGATGCAATTGAGGACATCTATCCATGTACTCCATCTCAGGAGGCGTTGATGGCACTTACGGCGCGTGACGAAACCGCATACGTCTCGCGTGCTGTCTACCGGTTACCTCTCAATCTGGATGTCGACAAATACCAACAGGCATGGGAGCTTCTCGCCCGCCGTCAGACTATCATGCGCACGCGCATCATCTACTCCAGTGTCGCCACCCAATCCTTCCAGGTAGTAATGCACGAAGGCATAGCGTGGCAGTCGGGCGACTCCGTGGAGGCGTATCTCGCCGCCGATAAAATGACTCCCATGCACCATGGCCAGGCACTAATGCGCTTTGCCATCCTTCCCGGCACCACCCAGGATCCACGGTCCTCTCTTGTGCACACAGCTCATCATGCCGTCTATGATGGCTGGAGTGAAGCCGCCATGTTTGACGAAGCCGAGGCCATTTATCGCCATGGCCTAGCAGCCTTGCCGCCCGTTGTTCCTTACAACAAGTTTATTCACTACCTCGGCAGCGTTGATGCTAACGCGCGCGATAGCTTCTGGCGTACGCAGTTAGATGGTGATCTGCCCGCTCCATTCCCCCCTCCTCCCCTTGCTGCAACAGCGTCATCCCTAATTCCTCGTCCCAATCGCTCGCAGTCTTACACAATTTCCCTTCCACTTCGCTCTTCTACCTCTTCCTTCCCCTTCAGCGCCCCTACCATCCTCAAAGCCGCATGGGCCCTCCTGCTGGAGCGCTACACGCTCTCTGAAGACGTCATTTTCGGCCATGTGCTGTCGGGCCGCACAGTGCCTCTCCGCGGCGTGGCCGACATGATGGGCCCAACCATCGCAACTGTCCCAGTGCGCGTTCGGGTTATTAAAGAGGATAACATCAACTCCTTCCTGCGTCGTATTCACGATCAGGCCCAGGCCATGACACCTTTTGAGCAAGTCGGGCTTCAGCATATCCGTCGGCTGCTGCCTGCCTCAGAGTCGATCGACGTCGGTCATCTCTTCTTTGTTCAGCCTCCCCTCGACTCTCCCGCGGCGGATCTCGGCCTTGAGGCTATCACAGATTCTGACTTAAACTTTGACACTTATCCATTGATCGTGGAATGCCAGCTGGGCACGAACGCCGATCTGAATGTCGAAGTGAAATATGACGACGCCCGCATTAGCCAAACCCAGATGACCTGGCTTCTGAAGCACTTCGAGCATCTGCTTCAACAGCTATGTCAACTGCCATGCAAAACTTCTCTTTCTGATCTGACGCTGACAGGGCCGTCTGATTTGGCCCAGCTGCGCCAGTGGATGGGACCCCCCGTGGAACCGGTTGCCTCCACTCTGCATGATAAGATATGTGCCCAAACCCGCGCCTATCCGAATAGGTCTGCCGTTGAGGCTTGGGATGGTCATCTCACTTACGGTGAGCTTGACCACCTCTCATCGCAGTTCGCTCAAGTCCTCATCGATCTCAATCTGCCCCTTGGCGATCCAGTTGGCTTGGTTTTCGACAAGTCCTGCTGGGCTGTTGTAGCACTCCTCGCCGTGCTCAAGGCTGGCGGAATTTGCATTCATCTAGATCACCAGCATCCGCCTGCGCGACTCTCAGAGATTTCCATCGACACAGGATTGCAGTACATTCTTACCGCACCCCGTCATGAGCACATAGGGGCGATGCTGCCAGTTGACCATGTGCTAGTCGTGGATTCCACCATGGCGTCCAAGCTGCCTAGCAGTCCCACAAGTGTCCGACCGCTACCGGTCGTTGACGCCACATCGCCAGCCTACCTGACTTTCACCTCAGGCAGTACTGGTAAACCCAAATCGGTGGTGATTGACCACTGCGCTATCCATACCAGCATCGTCGCCTTCAGCTCAGCGCTAAACCTCACCCCCAGCTCGCGAGTGCTGCAGTATGCTGCGTACACCTTCGACATCAGTTACGCCGAGATTTTCGCGCCGTTGGTTCTTGGTGCGACGGTTTGTATAATCTCAGAGCAGGACCGACTCAACGACATAGCAGGTGCCGTTAGTCGCCTCGGTGCCAATTGGGCCTGTCTCACACCTACTGTCGCCAACCTCGTCCAGCCTTCAATGGTACCATCGCTGAAGACGCTCATTCTCAGCGGTGAGTGTCCCACGGAGGATAATCTTCGCACCTGGGTTAGCCACGTGCCCACCCTGATAAATGCCTATGGCCCCAGCGAAGCCTCAGTCTGGTGCGCCGCCGGTCCCTTCAAGCGGCCGGATGATCGCTGTACCAACATCGGTCTGCCTGTCGGTTGTCGCCTGTGGATCGCTGAGCCTGATAATCTGCATCGCTTAGCCCCGGTAGGCTGCGTGGGCGAGTTGCTTATCGAGGGTCCCATTCTGTCCCGAGGATACTTAAAAAACGAGCAGGCCAGTAACGCCGCTTTCCGTCGCGATCTTGCATGGATGACTGAGACACAGCTTGGGTCTGAATGCTCCCTTGTCTACCGTACTGGCGATCTCGCGCGCTACTTCCCTGACGGTAGCATTGAATATCTCGGCCGCGCAGATACCCAGGTCAAGGTCTACGGTCGTCGCATCGAGCCGCGCGAGATCGAGCACCACATGCGCACTCTGCTGCCTGGCTACTCCACCATGGTGGACAGCGTGACCCTCGCCAGTCGCAATGGCCAGAAGGTGCTGGTGGCTTATATTTACCAGGAGTCTGGCCCCGTGCCTGACATGGAGCTCGTAGCGATTGCGCAGGCCCTTACGCCAGAGCTTCGACAAACACTGGTTAACCTTCAAGCGGCGCTGCGTGCGATGCTTCCGCCTTACATGCTGCCGGCACTGTTCGTCCCTCTGCAACTTCTTCCGACAAATGCATCTGGTAAAACAGACCGCAAGCTGCTGGGCCGCGCCGTAAACACTTTGTCGAACGCCCAGCTGCAAGCCTACTCCCTCCTGGATCGTGTAATCAAGCGCCCGCTCGAGACTCTAATGGAGCGCAGGTTGGCCGGTCTCTGGGCCGAAGCTCTCGCTGTCGACGCCTCCATTATTGGCGCTCATGACACCTTCTTTAGCCTAGGTGGAGATTCCATTGTTGCCATGAAATTGGCCAGTCTCGCTCGCAATTCGCAACTCAGTTTGACTGTCGCCGATCTCTTCACTCACCCAATTCTGGCGGATCTAGCCGCCTACCTAAGTACCCAAATGCCACCCACCCCGGGGGCCGAGACGCCACCACTGGTGCCCAAGTTGACGACTGCGACAGCTCCCGCGCTGGATCTCGCCCTCGCTGAGGCTCTGGCACCACGGATAGGTGTTGTTCCTAGCGCGATCGCTGCTATTCAGCATACAACGGACTTCCAGGATGTCGCACTGGTCGGCCATCTGAGCGAGTCGCGCTGGATGCTGAACTGGTTTTACTTCGATGGTCCCGGTGCTCCTGACATCGAACGCCTCCGTCAGGCCTGTTATTTCTTGGTTCAGCAATTTGACATTCTCCGTACGGTCTTCGCACCTCACGCAGGCCACTTCTGGCAGGTGGTTCTGCACAAGTTGAAGCCCTGCTTCGACGTTGAAACTACCACCGACCTCGCGGCCTTCACTCAAGACCTGTACGATAAGGGCATTGCCAACGATTTCCAGCTGTCCGAGCCCTATGTACGGTTTGTACTGGCCGTGCATCCAAACGGTCAGTCACACCGTCTGCTGATGCGCCTGTCACACGCGCAATATGACGGTGTGTCTTTGCCAACCCTCTGGGAGTCCCTTCAGCGTGCCTACCAAGGCCAGAGTCAGCTTTCTACTCCCTCCTTTGCGCGATTCCTCCAAGACACTACTCCAGCAGATCTTACTGCTGCACACTCACACTGGCGCAAACTTTTAGCCGGTTCACCAGAGACCCGCTTTGTCGTGCACAACAAGCCCAGCCTGCGCGACGATGCCACGGAGCGCGTATTGCATGTTACCCGCCAGCAAGTTCCAGTGGTTTCGCTACCCCAGTATGGCATCACGACAGCCACGGTCCTCAAATCTGCTTGGGCGGTGCTGCTAGCACGCCTGACTGACTCTACCGATGTCGTCTTCGGACACACAACCGCCAATCGCTCTGCCGCAACATTGGCGAACATTGACACTGTGGTGGGTCCTTGTTTGAATGTAGTGCCAGTTCGCGCACGCTTGGATGCACGTCAGACAGTGCTCGAACTACTTTTGGCACAGCAGCAGCAACAGGTAGCAAATTTACCCCATGAGTTCCTTGGCTTCCGTCAAATCATACGTGACTGCACGGACTGGAAGCCCTGGTCTCACTTCAGCAGTGTGGTGCAGCATCAAAATATTGAGCCCGACCGTGCGTTGCAGCTAGACCAGGACAATGCCACCGCCCTCTATGAGCCTGGTTTCATGGGCGCTGATCTCGACCTCACGGATGTTTCAGTGTTGTCGACTCCCACAGGCGATGGCTACGTTGACCTAGATCTGCTCACCTCATCGGCAGTCATGACGCCGTTCGCGGCGGAGTTGCTGATTGAGCAGTTAGGCAGTCTGCTGCGCTTGTGGGCAGCCCTGCCAGTGGAAAAGACGCCCGTTTACGAAAAGGGGGAGTCACCGGCTCTGCTCCCTCTACACAGTCGAGAAGAGCGCCCAGTTGACGAATTGGTTGAGAAGAGCCCTCTGCCGACTACGAACACCAACGTCCGGGCGGCGGTGCAGCAGGCGTGGCGTACGATCCTTCCCATTGATTCTCGGATTGATGATGGCAAGGTAGACTTCTTTGAGGCGGGAGGAGATCTGGTACACATGGCTCTGCTGCTCTGTGAGTTGCAAGTTCACGGTGTTGGTGGTGCTGTGCGCCTAGAGACACTAGTGCAGCATTCTTCCCTGGATTCCATGGTGCGGGTGCTCCAGTAAATGCGGCTCTGCATTTATTTGCTCATGTTGTCTTTTTTTAACTGGCGAATTGGCGTCTTTTCTTTCGTCCCTTGTTTCCTATATTTTCTCCTTACTGCAGTGAAATTTTGTTGTGTTCAGTTTAAATCGTTGATTTTGCACATTGTATAGTTATGAATCACAAATAGTTTTTGGCTTTTTATTTATAGCATAGCACACTCATGAACTTTTTTATCCTAATACTACCTATTTTGTATACCTATAAGCCTATCTCTAGAGCATATACGTACTCCATCATGTGACTTAGGCTGCCTTTCAGATTGATGCTAGTATTAATACTAGGAAATATTATTAATAAGAAAAGTAGAATTTAAATAGATTTAGATATATCTTTATTTATACAGAAGCTCTTAACATAGTGTTTCTGAGGTCCTTTGCGTAGATATATTATATATCAGAATTCCATCCAAAACATAAGACTATAAATATATTTTAGACCGTTTTCTTAAAAACAGTAAGTTGAGATTTATCAATATAGACCCTTTTTATATAGATTTCTCTATTAAAGATACTAAAGAGCAGTAAATATAGCTATAATACACACTGTAATCCCCGAAAGAGAGGCGGAATATAGTTCCTAATAAAGGGGTTCAACTTCAGACAAATCCCGCTTACATCATGTCTAGTCCTCGCCAACCTTGGAAGTCGAAAGTTGACGGGGACTGGAGATTCCTTGTGATGAGCTACCTGTTTTCGTAATATTAGTCAATGAATAGAAATAAGCTGTTAAATTCTTCACACTGTCTTTAGTTTGCACAGGTCTTTTCCATCATTCACAATGTTCTGCATCCAAATGTCATGCGAAGGGCGTCGGCCCGAGAGCACCGGCCTATATAACTGGCCGCTTTCTACCCAAGGAGATATATTTCTCAGAGCAGTTGATATATTTCATTCCAAGATCTTACAATTTACAATTCTTACCCCCGACTTCACTTCAGAATGGGCCATTTTGATCCAGAACACAAATTGAAGAAACCCTGGATTGAAACGCCCCTCATTGAGTCGGCTACATTTTCCAAGGCTGCCGGATGGTAAGATTGTTTGTATGTGATTTAATAGCAGACACTGAAGAGTAACTCTAGTCGCATTTTCCTCAAAATCGAGTCCCTCCAACCTTCCGGCTCGTTCAAATCACGGTGAGTTCGTTATTCCCCGACAGCAGAAAGAAAGTCTAACCCAAAGACAACTATTCCAGGGGCATTGGAAATTTAATTCTTACATCCCTTTCTGATCCATCCAACCATGGCAAAACAGTGCATTTCTTCAGTTCCTCAGGGGGGAACGCGGGGCTCGCGGCAGTGATAGCCGCCCGAGATCTCGGCTGTCCCTGTACTGTCGTTGTGCCCCTCAGCACGTCGCCTATGATGATCAAGAAACTCCGCGCGGCAGGAGCGTCGGATGTGATCCGCCATGGGGCTAGTTGGTTCGAGGCTGATACATATCTGCGTAACCATTTTATCGAAAACCAAGATGGCTCGAATCTGCTCAAGAACGTCTATGTTCCGCCGTTCGATCACCGTGATATCTGGCGAGGTGCGGGAACGCTGGTCGATGAAATGGTTAAGCAGTTACCACCAAGAAATGACGAAACTCATTCGTTCCCAGCAGATGCGATTGTTTGCAGCGTGGGTGGAGGCGGCCTCATGAATGGTCTGGTTGATGGTCTCGAGAGACATTTACCGACTTATCAACCGATGCTGGAGAAAAAGGTTCGAGTTGTTGCTGTTGAAACTGCTGGCGCGGATTCGCTAGCACATTCACTACGCGAAGGCTCTTTGCAATCCATACCCGCGGTTACATCCCAGGCTGTCACCCTAGGGGCACTCTGCGTGGCATCGCAGACGCTGAAAAATGCGCAATCCCCTCCACCCGGTGTTGAAGTTTCTAGTCTCGTGGGAACCGATGCTGATGCTGCGAGGGGTGTTGTGCGTTTATGTGATGAGCTGCGGTTGGAGGTCGAATTGGCTTGTGGAATCAGCGTTCAGATTGGCTTAGATAGACTAGGGGAGGTTATGGAACTAACACCAGACACTCGGGTTGTCATCATTGTTTGCGGAGGAAGCGGTATCACTTCTGAGATGATCACGGATTATCGACAGAAGCTTGCGAACGGTTGGAAATGAAAGAAGAGGGGACGAAAGGTAGAAATTTCCAACGGTCTGTGTGGAATTTCTGGGACGGGACTCAATTTACTCATTATACTAACATATTGACTTAACTTAGTTCGAGTCTGACTGTAGACTGTGAAACCATGCGGGATTCCCTGAAGCTTCTCGGCCCGTTACTGCAAGTGGCGATGTACATCTATAGAAGTACAATATTCGTCAACGTTAAACCCCAATATGACATAGACTATACGTATATTAAATCCTAATGCCTGATATACGAGCGTTATGATACATTACATATCAAAGCAACATAAAAGCCAAAAGCTAGAAACCACATTGGCCACATCTAAATATACTGCCAAGCAGGGATCTCCCCATCGTAAGTCAAAGCGACAGCAGAGAACCCAAGACACTCATCCACATTTCCATGGGGCACAGTAGCATTCTGGATGGCGGCAAACACTTGCCAGCGCTCATCATCTGTAGGACAAGCCATGAAGCCAGTAGCACCCCAACCCGCGAAGGAGTAGTGAGCCCAAGGCTCATCAGCGGCGTAGTGGAATGGACCGCGCACGGAGCCCTCGGGGATACTGGCCGAGTGAGCCTGGGTGAAGCTCAGGGCACCGTTGGGGTCGACGTAGACCTGCTGGCCGCCTGGGACCATGACGTCCTGTTTATTGTTAGCTGGGGTCCTCTATACGCTGTGAATAGTGTAATATTTGACATACCAGAGAGCCGCCGCCGGGAGCGAAAACAGTTTGCTTTCCGGGTGGGCAGTGTTCGACCTGCTCTGGGCAGTAGGAGGCTGTTTCTCCGTGGAGGTAGAACTTCTGACCGGCAGCGTTTAGCTGTGCGAAGTGGATGGGCGAGGCGGAGCGCATGGCCATCACGCCGAATGCTGGGTTTGCGGGTGGTTCGGGGGTTGGTGCGGAGGCAGCCAGGAGGGGGAGGGCTAGGGTGGTGATTGTGAACTTCATTGTGAGGGATTTGTTTTGTATTGAATTAGATTAGATTGTTTTTTGAATTACAAGAATGGGCGGTTGTTGGACCTCTTTATATAGACCAGGTGAGCTATATAAATAGAAGCTGGATACATTCCTGGACCAAAGGGTCATTGAATGTCGGATTTGACCGCTAGGGAGGCTAAGGTGGCGAGAGAGTCACTCATTGGATTAGCGGATGATGGATGGTGAGAGTTTGAGACAATATTGAAGTAGCGTATACTCCATATTCCGAATATAATCATCTTGTGCATGGTTTATGCAACGGTGGGAGGTTGGGTTACTACCGAGGATGTTATTTTTCGTCGGTCAGGCGAAGATATGTGAGACATGGGGTACCGTTCGTCTGCCAAGAATGAGGGACAGCTCTACGTGAATCCAAGTGGCTGATACATACATAACATAGTGGATTGAAGATGATTTGAAGTGGGTTGAATATCCTCAAGCTTAGAAGAATCGGGGAGTTCGGGTGAAGATCTTGGCCCTTGTCTCAGTTTATAATTGGCATTATCACCACTTATGCGAGATTGTCTCGCGGTAACAGTCGGTTTAACCCGCAATTTATCCAATTTCGAATGACATCTACTCCGTACTTTATACATTCCTCTATGATATTGGTCAAATCACTCTAATAACCCTCACGCCTACCGTCATGGACACCTCGCTTCCTCCCATTCCCCGGAAACCCCACTCCGCCCCCAACGGACCGACATATCTAACCAAAAAAAATTATATATGGGAATGATTTCAAGGAGATAATCACACACCGTCCAACGCCACTGACGCTCTATCTGCACCGGCGAACATGCAATCCATGTCTCACCGGACCCTGCATGCCGTAGCCTATACCGGCTAATTTGATATCGAAAGCACTGACACAATCTGGATCTTAAGATGTCATGGAAGCAAATAATGTGCTACGGGGATGCAGCGCGCATACCCGCGACCTGGTATGCTTGTACCTCACAGCTTCGCGGTGGCGTGGAAGTTTCCGAACTTTGTACCTGCTCTGTGTCAGAATGGGGCGAGGAATGGCAGAACCAGTTACATAATTGTCGATTATCTAAGGCAAGATTCCTAGGCGTAGTTGCGCGATTGGACTCAGTAGAAGAGGGGCGAAATCAGTACCACGAGAGTGTCGTACATTGTCCAACGTGGATAGTTCGTTGAGGTTGATGTTGGTGTTGGACAACCCGGCGTTGTCGGCTTTCTGTCAGGTCCGGTGTTTTCGGGATTCTGTCAGGGACAGTGTGACGTCTGTGGGCTGGGTTGTGTGGCGATGGTGGGCTGCGTTTCGTTGAGTTTGTTCGTGTAGGATACATGGATGGATTTGTTGTACTACGGTGTAGTGATGATGTACTATGTACTCTTTATCATGTGCTATGTAGGGGATCTGTGACCAGAAGATGGGTAGCTAATGCTAATAATTGGGGTGCTACTTTCGAAGGGAGTTGGTTAATGGATGGTCTGACATATGAAACATGGTAAGCTATACTGGCTAGGGGGTGATGTTGATATAAAGGTGTTGAGATATGGAAATAGTGTGTATATCTTGGATATGTAGAGAAGTATAACATCACCATACTTTGCCCTAATCTATATTCAATGGCTATGATACAACTATATTAATTGCATGGCTACTCCGTATACACCGTACTCTCATACAGAGATAGCCATCTGAGACAAGCTACGGTTTACAGGACCCACTTGATATCTGATGGATACTACATAGTAGTCTCGAGTATTGTACTAGAGTACGATATCCGGACAGAAAAAGCCTCAGTGGATTGATGTCAAACAACTTTTTTTCTATGCCAGGCAAACAGTCTCGGCATTTAGCATTTCAAACCGGACATCGATTCACCGAAAAGAAAAGTGTATGTACGTGCGGCCAATAGGCCGCGAAGGATATGAATAGACACAGCCAGAGGCCAACAAAAGAATAAGAAAAAAAAAACAATCGAAAAACAGAATCCCCAGCACCGTTTCCGTGTAGCAATATTGAAACCTGCAAGCCTGAGTCTTGCCCAGAACACCGTAAGCCACGCGCCGCCATTTCGCCCACATCTTGATTCATAGCAAGCGGGAAAAAGCAAAGAGAAGGAAAAGTGAGACAATACACTGACCCGTATGTCACCCACAGATCGCGCAGTGCATTATGGATCAAGAATTGCTCTTTTAATAGTCGCCTTCATCGTCATCATCTCCGTCTCCACCTCGGCGAGGTCCCTTTACTCCGTCCTTGCGAATGGGAATCTTGATACCCTGGAGCGCAAAGCATTTGCTGAGCTGGGTGCTCTCAATAACACCGGGGAACTTCTTGGCAGAGAAGACCTGGAAGGGTTCGGAGAAAACCGATGCGAGAATGGGTGCGGTGCCGTGATTGATGACCGGGGCGCCATTGGAGGTTTCGCCAGATGAGGTGCCCACGTCAACGAAGCTCATTTTCAGACTGGATTTCCATTAGCGATTATTGTGATTCCCATTATCCGATTTGACTTACCGGAATGTGCCTTCTGTCCGTACACTCAGATCTTGCAGGATAAACCATACGCCGATTTTGTTGTCCGGGTCTGTCAGCCGGAAAGCACTGGCGCTGAGGCTTCCGATCAGATTGCGAGTGAACATGCCACCGGGTCCACCGGAAACGGGTTGTGCAGCGGGCGACATGGATGGCGGCATTTGACCACCGGAGTAGTATTGCGGGTACGTCACTGGCTGGCCGTATTGGTTTTGGTACGCCACCTGCTGGCCACCGTAGTAGTTGTTCATTTGTGCAGGGTAGCCCACGGGGTACTGATTCTGGTTGTAGCCGGGGTAGGTTGGAGATACGCTCTGAGGCGGGGGAGGGTATGAGGAGGACATGGCGGTAGAGATGGAGGGGGAGGTAGCGGAATGCTTGACGAGATTGACTTCGCTGGTACCATCGGCATTCCAGAGGTCGACAGTGAGCACGTAGAATGAGGTATCGATTTCACTAGAGGGAGGGATTAGGAAAGCCGACGGGTAGAAAACAGGTGGTTGGACATACTTGATATCGATTTCCTTATCGGTTTGGGCGTCGCGCACAATAAGACGAATGCATGGTGGAGGGGTGATAGGTCTTCGGTCCTGGAGGGTGCGTTAGGAAAAGGATGATTGCAATACGGAAAAATCACCCACCTTATCACCAAATCCACACATACGAGCCCGGATGGGCTGCTGCACCACTTGTAATGACCAAGAGCGACCGTCTTGATAGTTTGTCACGGGTGCCAAATGGTCGGATTGCCGCAGCGAGTTGGGCCCCGACGGGTACTGGACGGACGGAGCAGAGATGCGATCCATTGAGAGCGGAGGTGGAACGGGATGATGTCTATCCTCGACGGCGTACATGGTACCGGATTGGAAGGAACCGAGGATGACGATAGATAAACACCTTTTTTTTTTATAGATTGATAGATCTTAACTATCTGGTTGTTCGAGGTGAGGTGAGGGGGTTATGCGACATGCGACCCCGCGGGATGTTCAGACGTCACACTTGGAGCATCGACTCCAAGCAACAAAGAGAACACACCGAACACTTCAAAATCAAACCGCAAGCCGGAGTGAAAAATGACTTGAAGAATATGGCGAGTAAAGCGAAGCGAAAGGGGGGGTCAACTCGGAGAGTTTTATTTGCGAACCGCAAAATGAGCTCGGGTAGGACGGGAAACGATATTAGAGATGGTAGAGATGTTAAGATTATTTCCTGAAAGTTGGGCAAATGATATTGATGTTAGTATCTACCTTGACAGCTAAAGGGAATTTTTTTTTTGGGTCGACCGCACGATGACGCTGTCAAAGTGCGGGAGATTTGCTGGGTGTCCACGGATGAGAAATAACATACCCGAGAAAAAAATTTTTTTGGAAAAAAGACGTTCTGGGAAGAAAAAGAAAAGAAAAGAAAGAGAAGAAAAAGAGAGAGAGAGATTACAAGTGTTACTCTCCGCAGGAACCTGGACCCAAACCGTCGGGTTTACAAATTAAACCATCTAAGAGGCTCTGGAGAATCCGCATTCGGGGAACATTCATACCCGCAAACGGTCTTCATTTGATTCGATGAAATTTTCAATTGGTCTCCATAGATTGTTAAGATTGGATTGGGACAAATATTAATATAGGTTCGGGCGATTCTCGGGGCCGTCATTTATCTATATAACAATGTTCAACAGAGTATGGAGTACTAACTATATAACTATATAACTCCATAACTACATTATTCTTTCCAAAGTATTCCGTACAACATACGGAGTACTTCATTCATGAATCTCCTAATTTCCGATAGATTATTAAACACCCCTTACTGTCTCCACGAGGTCCCGGTCGTGTGGTAACCCCTGGACCCCTTGATTATATGTATCACTATTACGCCGTGCTACAGAACCTGATATACCCTTACCTAAAACATAATTACTGAATCTAGGGGGAAAATACCTAGATTTTGAGGAAGAAGAAGAAAGATAGGGAATGACTTTAGCATCTCTAGCAAAGGGATTTATTAATGTGAAGATACTCAGGTAGCAGTAATTCCCAGCTTGGAGTATCCTAGATAGCGTAGCCCTGGCCCCTGAGGGATTGGAATATGTGAGACATCTAGTCCTGGGCTCCAAAATCAGATGCCGAATTCTGGACATGTCGATATCTGCTTTAATTTGTGTTAAGGACGCGCTGGTTCAAGCACTCGTTAAGCACTCGCGGTCCAGCTATTCCCCAATTAAGGCGCCATGATATCCATTGGAGGATACATATTGGAGTACTACATAACTATTTCCCTGCATGTTGATCATCTCCAGAACTTAGTGATCGGCAGCATCTTGCCTCCAACAGACCCTAATCCTGGACAGGCAATGATCTGATTTGGTCCCTGACTGCTCGCGTGGTGTCGCGTACAATCTGTTTGGCGTGCACGTTCCCCTGAGCACAGTCCTACAACATACACCTCCACTCCATCTTCGCAGTTGAAGCTGCCAGTTGTAGACATTCACCCTCGATTTATTCTGCCCGGTCTCGTTCAAAAACTACCTGCGTCGATACCGTTCTCCTACTTCATTATGACATTCGGGGCGACTCTGACTCAGCTCAGGCACTGATATTAACCATAACTAGGTTAAGCGATCAACCTTAACTGGAGCCGTTCCATGAAAGACACATTTCCCTGGTTTATACGGCATTGGTGTCTGGACATACAGTGGAAAACGGAAATGGATAAGCGTGGTGGGGTACGCCACCCGACTGGAGACACTCCACGTCAGTCCTAGTCAGACTTAGCGACGAAGCCCTGACACACCAAGCCACCGTAATCTTTGCGATTATCTGCGCGAAGTCTCGATAAATTACCCGACACGGCTCAAATAGGCTATTACAGGGCAACTTACGCCGACTCAGTCGACGTGGTCTTATATTTGGATAATTATACCGATGCAAATGAGGAATCGCTCTTGACAGTTGATCAAGTCGACAGGACCACCCCGCTATAGAACCAATTATTCGAATACCTTGACCCTCTCTATACACCAGGATTATGGCGGAAGTGATATAAGATCCCAAGGGAATCGCTCGACTTTAGCAACATTCGCACCTTCATCAAGGGGCTTATTATCTCCACTGACGGCAATATCAACACCGCCGAAGTTATCCTCACAACCTTCTCCTCGCTCGGCAGAGAAGCTCCTCTAGAAGAGAGCGGCAGCATAACCATCTTCGCCTGCGCCTACTATCTAGAATAATACGCCGAAAATATATCTCTATGAGATGCCTAGGCGTGCCCTAAAAGCAAAATCCTAGCATGAGGCTGCTATAAGTCTAACCATCCACAGCACGCTCATTGAATTACCTCAGATACCAAGCCACAGGCAAGTACTTCGCCCGAAGAATTTGGGTTGGGCACACGCCGACCGAACCAACTTCGTCATCCAGGTACGGCATTGCCCCTGATTCCTCGTCTATACCACTACTCAGACCTTCTTTCCAACCTTACATTTCCCCCGAGGTGGCATTCAGCGCCACAGCTAATTTCTACCTTTCGACTTGCAAAGAAACATGCGTGTCGCTCGATGATGACCTTGGATGGGGTCAGATCAATTGGCATCGTCCTTTTTATATACCTTATAAGAATACAATATTATATCGTCGTCAAGTTCAACCCACTACGCCATGATACCGGGACCAAGTCGTACGACTTCCCCCGACGTACCATTTTTGGTCGACTGTGCCGTCGCCGTGGAGGTGTCAACCAACATGTGTTAAAACCAGAATATGAAGACCTGTGGGATTGACGCCGAACATGACCGCTTTCAAGGCTAGAAACGGCTGCCTTTCCGTAACTTTGGACTTCAACTCTTCACCTTTCAGCCGCAATACACTCCATCATCTTCTGCATCAATCTTTTCCCAGGACATTCTCATCTCGTCAAGATCGCACATCATCAACCATAAATCCCATAGCAGTAGCGAACGACATTCCATCCATCCCGGAAAGGTGTCATATTGATCGATTTCAGGCCACGCTTCGAGGACCTTTATATAACGCACTGTCTTGTATCTTTCGTTATTGGTGTACTGCTCTAAGGCCTTCACCGAAGTGCCCAGCAGCGTCTGCAGGCATTCCTTATTAATGATTATATACATTCGATATTTATTAAATTTATCGCGCTGACCCTCTGTATCGACCTAGGCCTTAAAGTAAGCGCGTATTGTATTAAGTGAGGTACTATTGAATTGCGCCGTATCTCCTATAATAGTTGAACTATATTGCGCCTAGATCTTCTGGTAAAGGGCGGGATTTACCCCGGGCGACGATATATTATTCCATTCGCATTCCCCAAAGAACGATCTTTAATACAAGCTTCGAGATACTTGACGATAATAAAGAAGTGGGCGTCAGATTAAGGGAAATATATAGTGCGATAGATAACATATCCCCTGGTCCGATGAGCTTCTGGTTTGTCATACAGCTCCTTTGTAGGTGCAGATAGATGAGCGAAAGTAGTAAAACCCATCTTGTGAAAATTTGAAGAAAGGCAAGGATGAGAAGTCCCAAAATATTCCCACGGAGGAGGCGGGACAAAGAGCTATCGACTTCAGGAGGTCGGTCTAACGATTAGTCCGGAAGCCCATTTCCACCCGGTTACGGAGTACTTGGTTGTTGGCATAACCAACTTATACCAACTATGCGATCTTAGTTCGAATCACACTATTGAGAGTGTACGAATGCTTCTGGTTAGGCCGTCCCTCTGTATATGCTTTTTAAAGGCAAAGTCGTTATTAACCTCTGGTTCGACAACCTTCCTCCTAATTAGCAATTCGAGTTAGTCTTAATAGATAGATCTCTAATGGAATTGGACTTTGCTGGCTTGAGAAGCTCTTTATTCCTATAACACCGCGTACGAAAGGAAGATATCGTGATGGCGTATCAGGGCGCTAAACCAAAAGAGGCAAAGCTAACCGCATCCAGTAATTCACTGATCTGCCGTTTACACGGCCAATTGTATACCGGCAGCAGAACCCGACCGGGCTGCACTGCGTTTTATGTTTTGTCTAATGCCTACTCCGACAAGCAGCGTCGAACTATGTCTGCAGCGATGAGCAGAAGTATATTGGTCGCGTGTAGTACTTCCAGCAGGTTTCTCCCCTCGACTTTGCTCTCTACGACCAAATATCAGGCACAAATTCAGACTTATACTGTCAAGGTTGAAGGTAGTACTACTACCAAAGCAATATCAATCTTGATGGTCTGCAGTATATCGGAAAATATGCCTTGATTACCTACCATTCTCAGCGGCGGAGGTCCGCCATATACACAATCCAAGCTGGCATAGATATACGTACCGTCGAAAATGCCATTCGTGCGTTGAAATTCAAGGATATCAACAATATTTGCGGGTCAGACCGCCACCAAGCTTCACTATCCCAGTCTATAGGCCAAACTCGGCGTAGAGGCCAGTTGCAGTCAATACAAAAATGGATTGTTAGGAGAGGGGCGGAGAACACACCGAAAGAATCAAGCGGCTCTGTTAGTATCATCAGCACCAATATTATTTTAACCCCCGAACCGAGGAGCAAGGCCCGTGCTCGGATATCAATGCAGAGGTGAGCAGATCCTATCTCTCTTAGCAGGGACCCAAACGGTGATCATCGGATTCGGAAACTCCGGAAATCCGCCTGGATGTGCATACATATCACCAGAGCTGAGATTATCGGTGGAGCTCGGATTTGGCGTCACACCGAACTCCGCTGCAGTCCTACACATTGTAGGGCGCCTGAGCGACAAATAATCGACTGGACAATCGACCGCTGGAATGGAGATATCAAACTGTCGCCAAAGTCGCTAACTACATCCGGCTAGTTAACTAGACCCCTACTGCAGGGCACATGTGACGTTATGATGCAGCTACCATTGTCGCCAATCACAACCCATCACCTCACATCCTTGATCATCTAGGCCTAGATTGGCGGCGATAATAAATGCTTTGGAGCTTGGGTACTATACTAGAAGCTTTACCTTGCCCACCAGTAAATATGCCTTGGCGGACGGTCTCTTCTTCCACCTATCAAATGCAGGGCGCCATCGCAATACTATTGCCGATTGAGCTCGCTGCTTCCAAGGCTGACAGCAGACGACCTTCGACGTGGCATGCGGAGTTCTTCGGTCAGGTCTAGAATACCGATGGGGTGGCGCTGCTTAACCTAGCATTGACGCCACCGGGCAGTGAGAATGTGTTTATTGGCAAAGCGAAAGTAGCAACGGGGGCCGTTAAATAATTAGGTCATCTGTTAAACTCTACACGATCTATCGATATTGAGGCGCAATGACTGTTATCTTTCTAACCCCGCCCAAGTAGATCCACAACGTACAATTAGCCTGAATTTGGAAATTTTACACCCACAGAAGAGATGTCGAACAGTCCTTAAAAGTCGATATAAGCCCCGAGAAAATCACTTGCCCTACTTCAAATTCACGGGGCGTAAACACAAGCACGCCATTTACGCTAAGGTAAATCATCCTAGTCACCGACCTAAACAAAGAAAATATCATGCGGCTAAGCGGAGGGCGAGTCAGCCGGACAGGGTGAAATATATTGCGTGCGATTACGCCTCGGCGTAAGTAGCGTGATTATCGTAAGTGGGATGTAAGTTCTTTAATATGTCTCGGAGGGATCAACCCAAATACACCTCCATTGACTAGAATAAGTAAGAGGCAAAACTGACCGCTCAATGCAATCTAGACCCAATGTACACCGAGGCTCTAAAAGCTCTACATATAGAATGCCGAGCTGTGGGGGAAATTGTCCGAGCTTCGAAAGTTCTATGGAAATGAGATGCGATAACCAATCCCAGAACAATAACAAATGAGGCTTAGAAGAGCGAACACGAGAAATCGGAAAGGAGATTAGGGCATGAAAACATCACGGGCCGATGTGTTCACCCTATAAGTGCATAAGACAGGGGTTCAAGCGTCTGCGTCTTCCCCGATCGGGGAAAAGCATGGCTCGTCAACTGAAACTTATTTCGGATAGACTTGGCCGGGCCCCGTATTGCTAGTCCTGAAGGGGGTTTAGTGTGGACTCTTTGGCTGGTGGGGCCGGGGCATACTGTAAACAATTATGTTCTTTAATTTAATTTTATGGAATGTAAGTGGATGCATTTGGCTTGTTCTTATACTCTCCTAGGATAGTGTGCCGGGCATCTCACATTAGTGCATTATTCTAATTGGGTATTTTCATCCCGCATAGCAAATCCGTGCCGTTTAGAATACATACGGTTTGGAATACGAGAATAAGCACAAGGAAACCTTTTGATTCAAGATGATGCAAAAGCGGAGTTATCGGATTATGTCATAAGCACGAGCCATCCTGCATTTACCGATTTGGGACAACAGCGCCACTCTTACCTCTTTTGGTATTTTGAATGCCGAATGAACACTGAAAATCGCAAAATGGACATATCAAAATAATTAAATCCCCCACCGCTGATGCCTATGATATGACTTTTTTTTTTCCTTCTTTCGGGTGATACCTGTGTTGGGTTATGATTCAAATTCACCCAAACCCCCGATAAACAGGGTCTCACATATCTACAATGCAATGCGAATCGTCTATCTGGCCGAATAAGCGACGCAAGACTAGTATGCAAAGTGACCGACGCATTAGAGTATGACACCCCTGCTTAGGGCTTCTACCCCCGGCTCAATTTATAGTGAGACTGGAGGGTCCAGTCCCCATTGCTCATATCCCTTTTCGAATACTACCTCTCGAAAATGTTCCCACTGACAGAATTCTCACAGTATAAGGAGCAGAGCTCAACCTGTGTGCATTGCATAGATCTCAACATGCTCAGCCAATATCCGCCTCGGCCCCGATTGGCCCGGCTAGACGACAAGCATGAATCATTCAACTCCTCAGCCAGCACTTCGTCTTCTTCTCCTACTACCATGACAGAGTCTTCCCCCTCGCAGTCAAATCCCCAGTCCCAAAATGAGCACCCGTCAACATGCCTCTCAACCCACATCGAAGAAACCTTTGACCTAAAAGACCTTGAATTGGTGATGCACTGGTGCACAACAACCTACAAGTCCATGGCAGGGAACCCCGCCGCCGAACGGATATGGCAAACAACCGTCCCCCAGCTCTCCCTCCGCTATCCAGCCCTTCGCCAGGGCATCCTAGCCCTCTCGGCGCTGCACCTCGCCTCAACAAGCACATCTTCCCGACGCTGGCGATATCTCGACACAGCACGCTCGCACCAAGCACGAGCGCTAGCAGGCCTCCGCATCGAAGTAGACAAAGACGCACCGGAAGAAGAAAGCCAAGCGGCTTTCGCACTATGTTGCATAATGATTGTATTCAACTTTGGCTTCTGCCAAATCGACAGCGAAAACGACTCAGACGAAGAACGGCCCGACGTGCTGGACGAGTTCCTCGAGGTATTCCAGCTAACCCGGTGGCTAGTTAGCATCATGGTGACCTCGAAGGAACGCATCACAACAGACGAGCTGAACCCGCTCTTCCATCCCGACGACCCGCCCCCAACAATGCCGAATATGTCTCGGCTGGTGATTCTCTCGCTACAGCGACAAAATGAAATGGAAGCTATGCGGGATGCGACGCACGAGACGGATGTGTATGACTCGGCCATTGAACATCTCAGCCAAGCGCTCGAGCAGCTGATGAGGGGCGGAGAGCCGAAGGTGTTTGCGTTTTGCTGGAGTTTCCGTACTCCCGCGGAGTTTTTAGAGCTGCTTGAGGCGCGTCAGCCGTTTGCGCTTGTGGTGCTGGCGCATTATACGGTCATTCTGCATCATCTTAGGGGTTCGTGGTGGATGGGGGATTGGGGGATCAGGATTCTGCAGGAGATTGGGGATCTTCTTGATCCGGAGTGGCAAGAGCTTATTGGCTGGCCAATTGATGCGACGGGGTGTTTTCTTCCCAGGAGCGAGGTGCAAGTGCGAGTGATATCCCCGATTGGCTTTTAATAGCGAGTTTGCATTTGTTAGGCGTGAGCGATGCATCTAATGAGATATGAAGCGTATAATTAGCATAAACATTTGATTGTACATAGCATAGTTTCTTCAATTAAGACAAGTATTGTCATGGAGTACACCATTTCTCAGTGTTTAGGAAAACACAGATAATTGCAGCACCCAAGCGTATGTCATAGAGGAAAATAAACTAAAGCCCCCAATTCCCCAAGCGCCATTCTTTTCCCGGTATTCCATAGGTAAATCAATACCCGAGTATGTGATTGGAAAAACTGTGCAAATAAAAAAGACAAACCCATAAGTCTGACCGATATCTGGAAAAAAAAGACCAGACTCCCGAATCGAAGCACTGCCCGCAGTGATGTGATTATTTTTGCTCGGACAATCACCTCTCCCCGGATCGGCACTGCAGAAAGAAAAAAAAAAGCAAATATAACCCGCAGCCAATCCCAGAGTGACAGTCTTAATCGAGCCTTCTCAACGGGAATTCGCGAAATCCCCAACTCAAGTAGAAGAAGGCGACTCCTTCCGCAGCTCCTGTCTCTCCTGTTCAAGCTCCTTAACACGATCCTTAGATTGTGTGCGCACGCGAATAAGCTCCGCCTCCTGCTCTTGGATCTTCTTCTCGCGCTCTTCCTCTTCTGGAGTGGGGATGTAAGCGTTCGCCGCGCCACCTATAATAGCATATCAGTTAGTTCAGAACTTTAATATCCCTGCATATATCGCGCATGCGCTATATGTGTTCGACACGTACCTCGGCCTGTGTGGTGGGGGATCTGCTGTGCGCGTAGGGGCGGTGACTCGACATCTTGGCTCTCGCGCGCAAGCTCTGGCCGCTCTGGGTCGTTGTGTACCATATTTCCTGAGCCGCCGCGACCTGTTGTGTAGACTTCTTGCTTGATCGTTGGGGTAATGAAGTCTTTGGGGGAGGGGGTGGTTTGTTGGCGGGTTATGTTGCCTGAGGTATGGGTTAGTGGGCTAGCGCATGAAATATAAAGACGTGCTTACCTGCGCCTCCGCGGCCGTAGGAGATATTTCTTGACATTGTGTCGACAGAATGCAAAGAGACTGGTATGTTGGGGAAGCTCAAATGCGGAAGGGGGAAATGGAGTGGGAGAAATTCGCCAAATGACGACAGACTTTTTTTTTTCTCTTGGCTTTCTATGTTACACTATATACACCAATGTAGTTTGTATATCTTTTTATATGCCCATTATATTTTATTATTTGATATATATTCTATGTCTAATCTATGTCTAATCTATGAAATATCTAAACTTATAGGCTAACCTTGGAAGCAAATGGGGTCAGCCCTATAGGATCTTTTACGCCTGTTACTTGAACTATCCGGGGAACTCTAAAACTATGGGGAATATTGAATGTCTTTTTCAGTATATTGATACTAAAAGATAGGAAGTCTTGATTGTATCTATAAAAGTATTCTTTACCCGGTAAATGAAGCAAACAGCACTGTTTAACTACATAGCAAACCATGTAGATGGGATCGGCCAACACATATAAATCAACACAATCCCTTCCAAGGTGGAATTCTAACTTATCCACTCCACATATCTTCTCTATATATGTAGTTACCAACTATAATTGGCACCTGCTCGTGAACCAATAGTTCACTTTGCCTACTATATCAATACATATATATGGGCTGCAAATGTTGAACCTGCGCCATCCTCTCCGAAAGGCACTGTTACACTGATAATCGGACATCCTTGGCATGAATCACAGGGTACACGCCAGGCCAATCTCATCGAGGTGGCGAAGGAGGCAAAAGATGATGCTGTTGCCATCGAGCAAATCTGCCCTGAAACGGAGACTTGCAAGACACTGGCGAGGATCAGTTTGCCCAGTCCCTGGGTTATGGGGGGACGTCCCATGAGCCGCACCACCTATGAATAGTATAACACATCTTTAAATTACGCGAATGGTGGCTGAATACTTCAGCTAACATGCAATTTGAGCTTGCACGGCCTGTGGAACCAGCTATTGCAAACATCACTCCAAATGCAGTTGTTGCTAAACCAATGTCTTTCAAGATCTTTCGTCGCTATTTCTGCCACGAAGAAGTGGCTGTTGCATCACGTTGATATCATGACCACGTTTTTATACGCTGAATTGAAAGAGGCAATTGAAATTGAGCGTCCAGAAGTACAAAAAGAGGAGTTTCCTGATCAAATTGGCCTTCTAATGAAGACCATTTACGGGTTGAAACAAAGCCCCCATGAATGGTATCGTCTTCTACACGATGTGCTAATTTCAATGGGTTTTACCCCTCCGGCTAGCTATATACTACACACCTACACCATTCATGTTCTTGCCTCTGTGCGTACGGGACCAATTGTATTCTATCGTGGTCTGCGACGCCGTTGCTATCATTGCCTCAATGACCGTGATGCTACCACTTGCTGTCAAACATTGGATATTTGTCCATAAGGACACCGAGATACCAGAATACAACACAGTGATCGAGCCTCAACGGCTTGGTTTTGGATACCAAGAACCTAAAATCGGGATCAAGGGTTGGGTTTGCCAGCTTGAACAAGCTCTGTACGACCGTCGAGACTCAGCCACACTCTGGAACAAAGAGCTCGATACAAGATTAAACAGAGTCGACTTCTACACCCTCGAAGATGACGTCTATGTCAAAGGGGAGGACGAATCGGTGTGGTCCCTACTAATTCACGTGGATGACTTTGTTGCAGCAGCCCCGATAGACGAGGAAGTTAATCAATTCTTTCAACTCGTGAAGGGGTAATTTTACATCAAGGATATGGGATAACCCTCAAGTTTTCTAGGAAGCGCAGTGATCCGCAACTTCACAGAGAGGACAATCGCTATGTCACAAAAAGCTTATGCTCCCGAAGCCCTTCGTCTGGCGGAGATGCAAATACGCTCTCCACCCCAAATTCAACTAGCACCAAGCTGAAAATGGGATACGGATAACGAGGATCCAGAGATTCTTCAGGAAGAAGAGTATATACCTAAGCGTTATAGATAGCTCATTGTGCTTTAAATAATCAACTCTTCTTTCTCATTCTTCATTTATCGCATAGTACTGTTGGCTCATGGCTCATGATAGCCTCAATCTGTGTTAAAGAATTTGAGGTGCAACCTGTTCTGTAACATATCAGATCGTGAATGATGCCGGTTGTCGCCCTTCCAAGTCGCCCGGGCGCCCTATCCCGATTACATAATCCGGCTCCACCTCCAGGGCTCCAGTTCTCACTTCACCTCTGCAAGACTTGGAGTCAATTAAACCTACTCCAAATCCTCACCAAAATGAACGCCAATCCCATCAGCATGTCTATCCGCACAGCCATGTCTCTTGGCCGACTAAACCCCGCTGCGCCCTCGCTCGCCGGCGCCCTCCGCCCCCTCCACCAGACCACTCCCCGGGCATCCAAGCAACTCACACGCCTTAGCTCCACGACAGCTCGTCCGGCCGCCGCAACACTCAGCCTCGACTCCCGGCCACACAGCAAGGCTGCGTTGCCATCATCCATCGCCGTGCGAGCAAACTCGACCTCAGCGCCTGCCAACAACGAAGTCAAGCTCGACTGGGACTCCTTCTTTAAGCTCCGCGCTTCCCGCCGCCGATACTCCCTCGTCTCCTCAGTTGCCAGCTCGGCCATCAGCACCAGCGTTGGCGTTCAGATCCTGTCCGGCCAGGACCTTGAGCATCTCGGCGCGACGGTTATGGGCCTCGACCCGTTCATTGTCCTGGGACTGGCGACCGCTGCGTGCGGTGCTGTCGGATGGCTTCTTGGACCTGCTCTTGGAAATGGCATTTGGGGACTTGTGTACCGGAAGTACAAGCCCTCTGTCAACACAGTGAGTAATTGCAAAACAAGCAAATGACGGGTTATGTTTGGATCTGTGCTAACGTGTTTTGCTTTGTGTAGAAAGAGAAGGAGTTCTTTGATCGCATTCGCCGGTTCCGTGTTGATCCTTCAACCAACTCGATCGCCAACCCCGTCCCTGATTACTACGGCGAGAAGATCGGTAGCGTGGCGGGCTACCGTAACTGGCTGAAGGATCAGAGAGCTTACAACCGCAAGCGCCGCAACTTCATTGCGTAATTTCTCCCTCTCTTTTCTCTTTTGTGATATCGGAGCATCTATTTTTTTTATGTCAATATGGTTGAATCTCTCGGAGATTCTGTTCAAACCCAAATCTGGTGACTTTCTTTTTTTTTTGTCCGGGCCGGTGTTCATTTTGTTACAATATCATTAGCGGTCTTGGTAGCTGGGGCATTGCAATGTATTGGGAATGACTTTTGATAACGCGGTCAATTTATAGCTATCTTTCGTGACATCAAGACTTCCTTCGGACGGTCCTCTGTGCACTAAAATGAAACCCGAAAGCGCAATCCTCACTCATCAACACCCCGTATTCTCCTATCTTCAAAAAAGTACCGGCTTCGCTATTACTATTTCGAAGTGTCAGACTTTGGATCTACAGCTTCGAAGGTACTTTTGCGTTAGGTTTCCGGCCAGTATCAACCTCCGTCCACCACGGCATGTTCGGCGGTGGATTATCATCAAGGTTGGCCTTGAAATTCGGCTTTCGTTTCTCAAAGAACGCCGCAACGCCCTCCTTCTGGTCCCTATCTAATGGTAAGTATGCGCAACTGGTCTTTTATGGATTTCACATACTCCGACCCAAACATATGGTGGATGACTTGCGACTCAATGAGATGAGCCGCCTCAGCCGACCCAGTATCGCGCCACATAAGCGCCCGATTGAGGTACGACGAAGCCGGGCTCACATTCTCCGCGATCTCAGTAGCCAGCTCGAGCGCACGCGGCAGGACCTGCGCTGGGTCGGGAAAGATCTCATTGAAAAGATCGCCGAAATGCTTAGACGTAGGCGGGAACACTCCCCCCGTGCTGACGAGGTAACTAGCGTTTGAGTGTCCGACTAGACGGGGGAGGAAGTATGAAGAACATGATTCCAGAACAATACCTCGGCGGCCGAAGACGAAGCCGTATTTGCCTTTTTCATAGCCAATTCTAGCACACACATGTGCTTGTTAACAGGTATTCTAGCGGATGGGTCCAGCTGGATGCGATTGACCTACCGAATAATTGCTGGAAGAGTCATGGTCATCCCGACTCCAACCGCCGAACCTTGCATTGCTACAATCGTTGGCTTGCGGCATCTATGGATGGCGAGTGACACCCGTCCACCACTTGGATTTCTTAGCGAGTACCGGGCTATCGGGTGGTCATCTTACCCGTCACGGTGATCTGATGTCTTGCCTCTACCACCATTGAAACCAATTTCAAGGTCTGCACCCGCGCAGAACGTCTTTCCTGCGCCTGTCAACACGATGACTTTCACGCGCTCGTCGACATCGAACATGGGGAAGAGCTTTTCGAAGTCCAGGACCATTTGTCCCGTGAATGCATTGTGTTTAGTAGGGCGATTTAGCGTTACAATGACAACTGGGGTGACTGCCGGCGTTCCTGGGGGGTAATGAGAGACGACGACATGGCCGGTTGTTTCGACCTTTTCGTAAGAAGATGGGAGCTCAATGGGGCTGGGATTGGAGATCATGGTGGGAAGTATAAAGTTTCTGTTCAAGTAGATATAGTGTGCCTAACTTCCACTCCTATATACTATCCCTCGGTTATATCCTTTAATCATCAACGACATGGATTGTAAGCCGCGGCTGGCTTGGCTTGGCGTGGAGAAGCCGGGGGATCAGCGACCCCGCTGCGGAGTGGATTGCGTTGACATCGGTAGTTGATATCCAAGTGATATTAGAACTACACAGTTATATACATATTAGAACAAATTTTCTCGTTCAACTTTGAACTTCGGCCTAATGTATTGTAATATTGTAAAATACTAGTAGAATGAGCATGATGATTTATTTTGCCGACAATAGAAGATAGTGATAGGTATGGGCAGTGGAAGGTGGAAGGTGGAGGGAGATAGATAGATGATGAGAGAATGTAAATAGTGGAAGAGTATAATGAGCCTCTTACGCCACAGGGTAGACCTTTAAGCGCAAGGCGAGAGAGACTTTTCATAGTATACCTCCATCCTAGCCATGGCACCTCCAGACGTCGTGGGCATGTGGAGTCTATGAATCAAGGCTGGACAGGACCACCCAACATGACGGTTCAAACCGAGAAAGCGATAGCGCTAACCTAAGAACTGACCACTAGCCAGGGCAATCCAAGGAAGGTTTTTATCCCAGCATTCTTGCATCAGTTGACGTGCATTTTGAATCTAACGAATAGAGTGTCAGCAAATCTCTTCAAACAAAGACTATACCGGTATAAAGCGTACCTGTTTCATGCCCGAGCTCTCTAAGACAAACAACCGGTCCAAAAGCTTATTCTTTTGAACTGGATCGCTGCATTCGCAACTGGCAGTGAAGAGTGGGAACAAGGAGCAGACTTCAGTGGCTGCACCAGGGCGCATGCGTCCAAGGGCGTCAATGAGCTTGCGCAAGACCTCCTTCACGGGGAACGATTCAGGCGAAGACCCAAGGACACGCCGATGGAGATGCAGAATACCAGCAAACCGGAAGGCTTCTTCAATGGCTATCATGTCCGCGGACTCGAGGCCATGATAGTGTTCTGAGCTAGTATGAGCACCCTCGCTGACCCGGTCGTCGATATCACCAAGTAAGGACTGCCCTTCTAGAACCATTTCCGGAGACGCATGCCAGTCATGTCGGAAGTTGCCCATTTCGTCGAAGCGTTGATTATCACATTCCTGTACCAGCTGAGCAAGACGAATCAGAAATACTCCAGTGCGGGGAGTAAACCCTGTGAAGCAGTCAACACCGAATTCATCATGTCCATCGGGCGCGGAACAAGCTGTTAAGATGGAGTGGTATATCATCAGTGGAGGGCCGGCTTCGCGACATGACAAAGCTCCCATCGTGTCGAGATAGCCCAGCCAACGAGCGAAGAACGCCCCAATCCTATTCCCAGGCTGCGCCATGCGCTCGCTCCGTGCGAGGAATAAATCGCGAGCAAGTTTGAGGTGGGTTTTCCAGGTGATCGGCACTTCAAATGTCCCTGGAGAAACAATCTTTAATGACAACAACATTATGGCCGTAGCCAAATGGCTGTCAGTGATGTCTTCACTTGATGACTCCAATGCCATACGCAAGGTCGGGAACACATCGCTAACCCAATGAGCGATTCGATTGGCAGGCTCGGGATGGCCTAGGTATCGAGCACGATGACTAGCGGAGTATGCAAGCAGCAAATTGAGGAGATTGGAATCACAGGTTGCCACTGTTCGATTAGCTTTCTCCAACATAATATAATACGGAGAAGTACAACTCACTGGACGGCAAAACCGAGATAAACGGATTGTTATCACAGTTATGCGGGACAAGCATCCTAGCAGTATGGTTCAGGAAATGATGGAAGTACATCAGATTGATGGGATTCTCCAGCAGCGATGAGGGAAGCGGCGACAAATATCTTGGAACATTGATGGGCACCGGGGAAGCATAGTAACCACTACAAAACTGGACCTGTGGTTCGGGGTCGGGTTGGGAGGCTTGCGGCTGCGCGGGTTCCTCGTTGCGCAACCGAGAACTGATCAAATCCAACGCATAATTGATGTCGATGGCAGCATGGTCGTTGTTGAAAGTCAAATCCTGATCAGGGCGCCCAGAGTCCAATCCGTAATTGTCGGTCACATTATTCAGATATGTTTGCCATTTGCTTTGGGCCATTGACGACTCGTGAGATGTTTGATCGGCTTCATGATTGCGCTCTTCCAATACCTGACGATCCAAAGTTAATTCATTGTGATAGTCTTGTACAGAGCCAATGTTGGTGGCTGTCTCGCGGAGCCTCGGAGACGAGCCTGCATCGTTTTCAACGATAGATACTCGGTGTGAATCGAAAAGCATAGAGGGCATCCCGCTATCCTGCGGGCTTTGTGAAGATACGTTTTGCTCTGTCCCAGAACCAGCGCCAATATGCATGCCCTGTTCATCATGTGACTCCCGAGAAAGATGCCCTTCACCACGGGAGAGGAAGATAGATGGATCAGAGATGTGGCTGGAATCATCTACAGAGTGGCGTAGGTATGAGACTGGCTGCGACACAGGATTTGTATGGAATGCGAAGGCAGACAATGACCTAAGACCAGATGTCTGATCCATCGAACCCAGATATGATTGGGTATCAAAACTCTGTTGTCCATATTGATATTGTAATATAGGCGCCGAGGATACTGATGTTGTCAATGGAGGAGATTGTTCCGCCCAAGTTGTCGAGAACTGGGACTCTAATTGATCTGGCGATACCATTCCTTCGGAGCGGGAACCGAGCCTGGGGGATTCGAAAAGGCCCACTGATGCTGGTGTACTTGGAGATATTGCTTTCGGTGAAGTCAACTCCCCGGGGTGAGTGTTGAGAAATCCATCTGCAGGGTTGCTTGTTGGAGTGGGGAACGAAATCGGGCTCAGGTTGTTGATAGCGAATGAGTCCGAAAATCTAATCATACTCCCTCCATGCCCACTAGATTGTGAATTTGGCGAGTCAATTGACATGCGTTTCGCCCTTCCTCCCCAGTTCAGACGGACGCTATAATCGCAAGGATCGCCTTGTCGTTGACAATTAAGACATGCCGGTTTCTCCTCGCCACTACGGGTATAATTGTTAGCTAAAAAAAAGTATCATGCAGGGATTGTGCTTCTCACCATTTTACCTTGCGTGCTTTGCATGGCCTAGTGCGATCGTTAGCCTTGGCAAAGCTTGGGGCAGAGATATTAGTAACATACCAACATCCTTTACGGCTTCGACGCTTTGGTTCTGGTGCACCAGGTCTTCTAGGCCGAGGCATTTCACGTCAGAGGGTGTCTGGCCGAGTATCGATGCCTGTAAAGAGGACACAGAGACAGTTCAAGATCGCAGTGGCTCGAAATAGCCAAAGATCACTATTTATTGTCCCGCCGCCATACAGATTCACCTTTTCAGGTGTATATTAGTCCAAATGAGACTATTTATGCTGAAAGCAGGTCACAGTTCGCGCGCTTTCTACGTTTCGATACTAGTTGACCCCAAGTAGCGATGAAGCGATAATCGACCAGACACCCACACCTAGTAGTCAAGCACATCGAGGTATGGGAGGGAGATGTGCCAGGAAGAGTTCGAATCCCACTGCCCTTCAGCAATGGAAAGGCAAGAGAAGCCGATGCTAACCAGGGTAGTGTCGATCCTAACAACCTCAGATAAGAAACAAGAGGTTAAACAGAATGTTGCTCTGTTAAATATGATCAATTGACCCACTAGGTAGTGGAGTGACCTCACTAGGTAAAGATCAGGGATGCACAATGGAATAGTCACGAAATTTGATGCAAAGAAGAAAGGTTTCTGGAGTGCAGACTAAAAGTGTGGGGAACCTTGGAGGCACATGGCCGAGATAAGGAACGATGAATCAGCCGGATTATATTATAATCCGAGATACCCCCCAGCTGCCCAGGTAGGCACCGGTATAACGCGGGAAGCCGGGATTTCCCGAGAAGAGCCGATCAATCAGAAAGGATATCCAAGATGTTAGGTTGATGGTAGTGTTCCTAAGCCACTGGACCGCCTTGCTCCTCTAGCCATGTAATGGACTTGATATGCCGTCTCTTGCAGGTTTAGCTCATTAATTTGTGTAAAAACTAAGATACGACCGTTGAGCAACTGGCCAATGTCAGTATTTCGGACTTTCACTTTTTCTGTGGTATGGCTGATTTACTGGAAAGGACGCATTTCTGGATATTGCCAACTCTAGGAGACCTTGCCTTTAGGAATCCAGATCGAAAGTCTAGTGAGTAAGTATGTATAATAAATAGATACCTAGCCCTAGGGCCCGGGAAGCCCACGGGCAATGAATATAATATATAAGAGGGTTCTAGGCTTTCTAAATAGGGCATTTTTATGCCCCGCAATACGAATACATGTAGGGGGGATAGAACATAATTCTATCTTGCTTTCAAGAAGTCATGCCTGAAATTGATCGTATTCCGAGACCTTTTGGGTGCAATGTCGAAGGTTATATATATCGGAAAATCGTTTACACAAATTAGGCCCTTTTCCGCCATTTTTTTGCCATCGACCTATAAAACCGACTAGGCCTAAACAGAATGATAACTAAGAAGACCATCAAAGTGACCACTGGAAAGACCACTGAAAAGACATCACATGGCCACTTAAGCGGCCGACCATTCTTGTGATAGTATATAGGAAAGTTGCCCCCGGAAGTATATGCTCGTTGACAATTCATTTCACATGGACCAACGAAGAGGATTTTAGAAACAGCACACCCATAGATAGAAAAGAAATGATAGAAGCTTGGGTTTCATAGGCCAATACGACTCGGGACTATCTAACACAGATTAGACGTCCAAACCAATCGGTTGACTTAGACGATATCGAACAAACATCTCTACTAGAGCCGTGTCTTCATCCTCAAAAGCTTAAGGTTGGGAGTATTGTAAGGTCAGTCCCTGTCCATCGTAAACTGCTGGGATGATTCTTGCTCTATTATAGCCTAGATAAGAGAGAACTAGGATCTAGAAGTTAGGATATTCGTTAGACAGGTCTCCTATATGAGCTGTCATACAATATAGAACCACTCACTGGATGAATCTAACCATACCGAAAGGGTCGATGAAGCGTCCGAATAACCACGAAATTCACAATGGCTCTTAATTCATGCGCAGTCAAGCCCTGGTTAGTGTTGGTTGTACAAACATGTGATTTACCATTCATCTTTCCAAGCATACCTGGTTTCCAGCCTGCGTTTCAACTCGGATTTTGGAACCCTCGGTTTGTTCTCTCGGTCTGGGGGTAGGTATCCATCCTCGTCTTTCAAAATATCCTCGAGGGTCGGTATAGGGTCTCTCGATGTGCGCGGGTTGCTGGTAATGACATCACTGGAATTGTCGAGTGGATATTTCTGGAGAAGTCTCACTGGGTGCGGAAGGAGAAAGTACGGGACAAATTAAACAACTTCGTCATTAGTTGTGGGCACTTGAAACGCTCGAATACCAAGCATCTGGAGATCATCGGGGAAAGGGAAGTCGAGCCCAAAGTCTTTGATTCGGTAGTACAGGGAACTAAGAGACCCATGAGGTTCGCGGTGTGTCTGGGTGTTTATTTTGGAAAGCGAATGAAACAAAAGTGGTCAAAGGAATTACCTAGGTAGCTGTTAGAGGTATCAGGGATATCTACTCTGGAAGGTTTCCAAGGTTATAGTTACCGCAGCACGTGCCACTATAACGTCATATGGAAATCGTGTTCTAAACTTGGAAGGTACTATATATACTCAGCAAATGACTAACCACATATATAAGTCAGAGGCTGTCTGGGACGCTATCCTGACGAATACTACGGAGTAGTTCTAACTACAATATAGCATACGGAATACTCAAACAATATTGGATCTATCAAGTGGATCCCGTTGCCGTGTCAACCGGAACTTGTCAACCAATAACATGGCCGGGGCAGCTGCCTGGGGGATCTTATGTAAGTATCCAGGTTATCCGTGGGCCCACTTCAAAATCGGCTATGGTGACCTCAAGTGTCGCACTTTGAAGACCGGTATGACTTACTTTCTTACGCATTAGATCATTCTAGCTTGTATCAAAATTTGTTTCTCAATATGGTCAAACCTCTTATCGATAGGCACCCACTTCAGCGGATGCCGAGCCCTTCACGGGGCGTGTCAGCCTTGGTTCATGTACCTTGTACCTTTCAGTTCTCATTTCGGTCCTGCACTAACGGAATGTGTTCCAGTTGGCCGGCCTTTCAAGCTTTTTATGGTCATTCAAATAGTATGGTTCCTTAGCTAAGCTGTACTTTGAGAGCTTGCTGACATTATTGAAGCATGCATGAAAACCCCAACCAAGCGTAAGCATCTTTCTAGTTTCGATGCTGGGCACTACGTTAAAGTCTATATTTGATAGTAACCAGGCATATGGTTGGCATTTTCAATATCTGACCGTGATTGGCCTGTCGTTGTCAACGCTCACTTTTGGGGT
Source organism: Penicillium griseofulvum (assembly GCF_001561935.1). Lineage (NCBI taxonomy): Eukaryota > Fungi > Ascomycota > Eurotiomycetes > Eurotiales > Aspergillaceae > Penicillium > Penicillium griseofulvum. The sequence continues at coordinate 749,953 of NW_024467419.1, forward strand.
TGCACTACTAGCGGATATTACCTCGTCCCGGCGACTGTTCCTGATCAAAAATCTCCTATCAGTATGCAGTGCCCCCCTTGAGGTTGTTATTAGTGTCTTGTACTGGGGTCTTCGCGTGGTAAGTAATTCGAATGGATGCTAGGTCGAGAGTCGGCCTAGGCCTTCATCTAATCCACATATAGATTGATGAGCGTTTGGTGATTCCCCCGGACATTTTCATTCCCCTTCATGCCGGTATGTCTATTGAAGGTACATTTCTTGTGGGATATGCTTAATAAGACAATTACAGACATCAGCTTCCACGCAACCCCGTCGGTGGTGATGTTGATTGACTTACTACTCCTATCCCCACCATGGACAATCACTGCACTCCCGGCACTGATGTTATCTGGCGCTATCGCCTTCGGCTACTGGTTCTGGATTGAGCAATGCTTTTCCCAAAATGGATGGTTTGTGTATCACCCAGTGCTTCCGACGTCATATATTAACTAGTCTAGGTACCCATATCCTATCTTCGAAGCATTACCCACATCCGGTCGTATTGGCCTATTCACTGCTAGTGCGGTTGTGATGGCTCTGAGCACCATTACTCTCAAGTGGCTGCACGGACGCGTTAATGGATTCGATAACCCCATGAAGCCGGAATCCCGCTCAGGCGATATGAAGCGAAAGGGTGGGCTTTAGGCGCATGGATCGGGGATGGTATCACAAAAATACGAGTCTATCAGCTCGATTGGGATAATCCAGCCCCGTGTCCGTCTCATATGAGAGGCGGCTTTCCGCCTTGAGGTAGCCACAGGAAGTAAAATAGAATGGGCGGCATGGCACTGATCACAAGTGTCTTGGGTACCTCGCTTACCCGGGTACATCCATAAATTTCGGTCCGTTACTACATTTACATCTCAGAATACCTCAAATAAATACTATTCTGGCTATGATACTATCAAAATCCAAATTTCCTAGCCCAGTAAACAAATTATTGTTCCAAAAAGGTTCCACATATGCTGTCAAGAGCTCTAAGTGAGATATGTTCAGTCCAACATTCCAATAATTAAATATTCTCAAAGCGCTTGTTCCGCGAGGCGCCTATTGGAAATCAGGGTCTTCCAATAGGACCCGAATTATAGTAATCTAATGCTCACGCAATTCATCACCCCATACAGCGTTAAATCCATCCCCGTGCGTTCCGGGGCTTAGTCGGAGGATCCGAAGAGCGCCGATACTTCTCACGCTGTGGGATCCTTCGGGGCAACGGAGCAATATGCAGGTTGTCATTCGCCACAGGGTGTCTCTAGATCGGGCATTAACCGCCACACTCCTAGTTTCGGACCTTTGACATTCGTTCTAGATAGGTCGGACACTATAAAAGTGCTCTCGGCCGATAACACATAGATGTCTTCAAAGCCGAGGGTCTCACGTGCACCCGAAAAGAGCGGGCCGTTGTGGACTTGGCAGATTGTTCTCCGTACCCCGTGAAATGGAGACAGGAAAAAGCTTGGGGGAATCCTGGGGTATGGGGTTACCCCTAATTCCCCGGATCCGCAGACTCGGCATACTATCGTATATCAAAATCGAGCCTCAACATCAAAAATTAAATAAATTCATATTGGAATGATGTACAACATAAACCTCTTTCTTCATATTTAAACACCCTTTCAAGGGTTTTTGCTATGTTCCACATGTTGATCACACCCTTAACCACTCACATCTATGCCGATCACTCTGGGGCCCCAAACAATCAGATCCAAGCTAATGCTACAATCCCTGCACACGGGCTAGGATGTTCCAATCGTACCGACCATTGGACGCCATCGACGATTCTCGCAGAATCTACCGGATATGAGCGTAGCGTCATTTTCCCCTCTTTAGCGCTGAGTGGCTTTTGAGTTCTTTCTTTGCCTGGGGAGTTCTTCCTCTACTTAAGCAGCTAGCGGGTCGGCGAAAAGTAGCACATTTCGGAGGATTCATTCTACTGATCTGATCGATCTTGTATTATGGCTACTGACTCCTTCGACAAACCGACTGACTCTCGGTCAGAAGACCCTGAGAAAATTCTTGATTCTAAGGATCCGCTTGCTGCTGCAGGATTTGAAGATCCCGATGCAGGATTGAGTGATGCAGAAAGGGCAGAAATTGTGAGTTATCTCCGACTTTGTGTTACTCGAGTATCTTTTGCAAGAATGGCAACTGATTAACCTACTATAGGATCGCAAGCTACTATGGCAACTTGATATGCGCCTCGTGCCGTGGCTCAGTCTACTTTATCTCGTTTCGTTCCTTGATCGGTACGCAACACTAATTGCTTCCATTGTTTCCGAAATATAACTAATCGGATCTCGTTCAAGGACAAATATCGGCAATGCGAAGCTCGTCGGTCTTCAAACAGACCTGCACATGACCAATGCCCAATACAATGCAACACTCACTATATTTTTCGTCTCGTACTCCGTCTTCGAGCCTCTGACTAACGTCCTGCTCAAGCGGTTGCGGCCGAGTGTCTTTATCCCACTTATAATGATGGCCTGGGTATGTGAAATACTCCTTTCTCTCCCATAGCATTCTTCTAACTATTCCAGGGACTCTGCATGACATTCATGGGCTTCGTAACAAACTACAGCGGTCTAATGGCAGTCCGTTGGTTTTTGGGTCTATCCGAAGCCGGCCTATTCCCCGGCGTGGGCTATTTCCTCTCATGCTGGTACAAGCGCTCAGAATTCGGCGTGCGAATGGCGATCTTCTTCTCCGCTGCCGCGCTCGCAGGTTCCTTCGGTGGACTGCTAGCAGCAGCAATTGCCAAGATGGACGGCGTGGGCGGTAAGCCCGGCTGGTCATGGATTTTCATTCTGGAAGGTCTTCTTACGTTCGTCATTGGCGTTGCCTCGTTTTGGTGTGTCTATGACTTCCCTGACCAGGCGTCGTTCTTGTCCGACATCGATCGCAAGCGTGTGCTTAGGAGACTCGCTATGGATCAGCAGTCGAGTGCTGAGCATGAGGAGTTTAAGATGGATTACTTCTGGGCCAGTTTGAAGGATTGGAAGACTTACACTGGCGCTGTTATTTATATGGGGGCTGATGGGTCGCTTTATGCGTTTTCGCTTTTCGTGCCTACTATTATCAGTGAACTAGTGAGTTGTCAGATTGCTAATTTGGGGATTTTGGAGCTAACATGGGTTTCCTAGGGTATTATTGGTCTTAGCTGTCGCCTTCGCTATATCGAAGTTACTAACCCATTTGTTCTATAGGCTACAGTTCGATTCGGGCACAGTTGTTGAGTGTACCGCCATATGCTGCTGCCGCCGTCTTGACAGTGACAGTTGGCTTCATTGCAGATCGCACAAGACAGCGTGGTCTCTGCAATATCGCCGTCTCCCTCCTTGGTATGGTTGGGTTCGCTATGCTGATAGGCTGCGAGTCTGCCGGTGCCCGCTACGCAGGAACCTTCCTCGGAGCCATGGGCATCTACCCTGCCATTGCGAACACGATCTCATGGACTAGTAACAACACCGAAGGTAAGTTGTACTCTGGACTCCGTTCTTATCTTATGTACCTGATAAACCAATTCTAACACGATTGCTTTCTAGGTGTATACAAACGAGGTGTCTCTCTCGGATTTATCATCGGTTGGGGAAATCTCAACGGTATTGTCTCATCTAACATCTATCGCACTGAGGATAAGCCGAGATTCTACCCCGGTCACGGAGTAGTACTCGGATACCTAGTCTGTTTCCTCTTTGGTGGATCCGTGGTGCAGTACCTCCTACTGCGCCGTGAAAATGGCAAACGCAGACGCGGCGAACGCGACCACTGGATCCAGGGCTTGGACCATAATCAGATCGAGTTGTTGGGCGACAAGAGGCCGGATTTCATCTACACGCTGTGAGCGGTGGGATAGCCGGATGGGGTGGAAGAGAGGGCAGAGCCACGAGATCTGAGTGTGAATAAATGAACATCCATGATCATCCATGATTCTAGCCAATTTCGCATTTCGTAAGGTGTTTAACAGAACGGCGTCGTAGCCTCGCGGAAGCATCCCGATCGTAACTTTCCCATCTCATGCCCCCTTCTCATACCGATTAACAATCTCCTGCCCCTTCTTCGGGCCTCGCACAACATGTCGACTAGCCCAGCTGAGCACCTCCCCTGTATCGGGCGCAATGCGGAATGCATACGCCGTGCGATACATATCGTTGATACAGAGATGGTTACCCCTGGCATTGAGCACAGTAGTTTCACCGGTCGAGACAGTGGGCGGCATGGGCGGGGCGATGAATTCTTCTGGATCCTTCTGCGTAGACTCGGGCGCGGTCTCTGGGGGCGAGCTGGAGCCTGAATCAAAGTCGAAATCGTGGAATAGGTAGTCTGCTTCTTCTGGGCCCGCGACTTTCACGAACCAGACGCTGACGCGTCCGCTGTCGTTAGCTAGGCGCCAGATGTACTTCTTTGTCCATCGTAGGCCCGGCTGCAAGGCTCCTACACCGACATTGCTCGGTATCTCGCCTTCTTCGCAATACAGCCAGTCGCGGTCGGGGGTTGTGGTGGGTTGTGCGGTGAAGGTTGCGGTGCCGCGGAGCTCGCCGTTTAGGTCGAGGGGATTGTCGCTTCGGAGGGTTCGGGTTAGGGTCCAGCGAGTATTGCTGAGGGATGTTATTAGGGTTGAAAGGAGTTGACGGGAGGGCATTGTTGACATGTTGGAATGCGGGGGAGGGAGGTGGAGTTAGAGGGTTCGTATTGCGTACAAAGATCTAATCCGTCGATACCCGGGAAATCACCTAAAATGGACTTTGGCTTTCTCTATACCTTGGCTTGTAAGATGTGGCTAAAACCGTACCTGTCAGTGTATTCTACAGTATTCTCTGAGGCTGGTATGTGCTATATCAATTTTATCTTTCCATTTTTTTCTTATTAATATGCCATTTAAGCCGTAACAATGAACAAAATGCATGGAATGTGACGGGTAGGTCTGGGGGGATTTCAAGGGTAAGCATGGAAACACAAAGAATGGGGGGCTTATATAGCGTGCTCGATATGAGAAAATAATTTCTATCTTCAACATATATATATTGCTCCATATAAGGCCTATACAATCTTAGAATCTCCACTTAAAAAAGATATTGAAACAGATCCATCTCTTGTTCCAACTGTCGTGACTGCCGATCGTGGGTCTTTGTTTGGAGTTGATGAAGAGGAGTTACTTCGTATAGCCTTGGAGGTTAGTAGACACGAGAAAATAGACCTTTTCTAGATACATCGAAATATCGATATAATATACACTCCTTGCATGAGGAATTGATCTTCAGCTAAGGCGGGAAGTCCAAAATAGCCGTATAAACGTGGGACTGGGTCAATCATTTACTGCATTCAGCAATATTAGAGAATACGACATCGAAGATTTAAAGATGTCAAGAGATGAGATTGCCCGCTTGCGGAGATTAAAAAAAGACGGATGCGATCAATGCTACTGTCAGGTACGTGAAGTACTACCTAAGACAACAATAAGGTAATTAAAAAGAAATTAAAATAATATTAATAGAAGTTGTCAGGGCCAGTTAAAAAATAGGAAAATAGAAAATGACAGGGACTGTATCCGGCGCTCGGCCCCGACTTTGACCCAAATCTCTTTTCCACCTCGACTCTTCCTCTTTTAACGCAACTATGGACTGAGTGATCCTATTCAACCATCATATTGAGAGCCTTAGGGCCCTTCATTCGCTTTTAAGACATCATGTTCACTCCACGCCTTTCAGTCTTCTTCGCCCTGATCGCCCTCATAATCTCAGCCCTAGCCGCAGACAGCATTCTCCCCACATCCGCCTCCAGTACATTCCCGCAATGCGGCCTGTCCTGCACCACCCTGACAGGCGCGCAGACTTCCTGCGAATCAGGCGACGCCTCATCCTGGACCTCATGCTTCTGCCAGTCAGCCCTGCTCACCGGCCTTAAATCCTCCGGTAGCATCTGTTCCTCCTGCAGCGCCGCCGACCAAGCCACTCTCTCAACCTGGTATAACAACTACTGTAACTCCGGCGGCAAAGACACATCCGACAACGACGCCAACACCGGCACCACAACAACTAAGACCTCAACTGAGCCAGCCTCTACTAATCCCGGTGAATCCGCGTCCAACTCCGCAAACACGAACAAATCCCCCGCTGCGACAGAGGAGAAGAAGTCATGGTACGTTTGATCTCAACACAGCCCAGATTGGAATCCAAACCCGCACCCTGACAAATCATTAACCAACCCCAGGTGGAGTTCCCACTACCGCTGGGTCATCATGCTCATCGTGCTGGTCATCGGATTCACCATCATCGCCGTACTGGGCGTATGGTTCAAGCGTCGCTACGAAGCAAAACGACCTAATCTTTACGGCGGCGGTAGCAGCGGCATGCTGACCGCAGCTCCGCCCCCTCCGCGCGATGCCGCCTGGGATTCCGGTCCCGCGCCGCTACCTGTGTCGCGCGGCCTTGCCCCTGAATCTCTCGCTAGTAGCTCGCGTTCTACAATGGCCAAGACTAGCACCCCTGTCCCCGGGGCCCGGACTCGATTGACGAAGATCGAGCAGGGGTCGGGGGATGTGGAGATTCGGCAGGTTTAAGGCTTCTGGATTCGGGCCTTGGATCTTTATGTTCCCTTTCTTTTTAATTGCAATGCGCTACTTCTATACCATACTACCTGGCTATGGTTGCATTTCTTGGTGTTGGTACGGATAATGGGCTTTACGCTGTGCGCTATGTTTTTCTTATCGGTTGCGTTCCTTCTCTCTTTACCTTTTCCTTGTTCTATCAAGCTTCCGGCTCGGAATATAGCAGTGATTTCTGCTGACGTCAATTCCCTTACGCTCATATTTGCGATTTTCTTTTTTTCAAGTCTGATCAAGTGACAGAGTACATAGTACAACGCGTGCGCGCATTTCATGATTTCTTATTCACATATATTGTAATACAACTAGATTCCACGGACATATCACGAGACGCTGATACTCACGATCTTAATATCGACTTCTGGTTTCTCCTTATGCGTCCGCACATTCTCAATCTTGTGCACAATATCCAAGCCCTGCACCGCACGTCCAAACACGGTATGCTTATTATCCAGCCATGGCGTCTTCTCCGTGGTAATGAAGAACTGACTAGCATTGGTATTGGGACCGGCGTTGGCCATCGACAGCGTATAGGGCTTATCGTGCTTGAGAACGGAGAACTCGTCTGCGAATTCCCCGCCCCAGATAGACTCACCACCAGTGCCGTCGCCTTGCGGGTCACCACCCTGGATCATGAATTTGCGGATCACACGGTGGAAGATCGTGTTATTGTAATATCCATTTCGAGCGTGCGTAACAAAGTTCTCCACGGCCTTTGGCGCAGCCGAGGGATACAGACGCAAGTGGATGTCGCCGAAGGTTGTGTGCAGGATTGCAGCAGTGCCGGTCTCAGCGGCTTTGGTAACTGCTGTACTCGTGGGGGCGGTTGTCTGGGTTGGTTTCTCATTCTGGACGTCGCGGGTGGATTTCGAGATCTCTGTTTCGTTCGTGAACATGTAGAAGCGCACCTTGGCGAAGCCGGTGCTGAACAAGATCGGGTCGCGTTCTTCGGCTTCCTGGAGGAGAGGGTTGCTACTGGCTGCCATTGAGACTGTCACGACGCCTTTGCGTTGCGGTTGGCCTTGGTACAATGCGAGGTTGAGAGATCGGAATGGCTCTTCACGGCCGTAGACGCGGACGACCCGGTTTGTGTAGGTATTGATGCATTTCACGCCGTAGAGGGAGCCGTAGAGGAGGAAGTGACCGGATTCGTCGAAGCAGACGTTTACTTTGCTGCGGGTTGCTTCGCCTTCGAGTTCGCGCTCGACGGCTAGGCGGCGTCCGAACTCTACTTCGTCGAGTTGGTACGGTGCTGTCCCGGCTTGCTGCATTTCCGTGATCGTGGTTATTGATTCGTCGTACGTGCGGTAAAGCTTTCCGGTTGCGAAGTCGAATACTCGGACTTGTCGATCTGGGAAGGAAACCGTGGCGAAGTGTTCGCCAGACGGGGAGATTGTGATGGCTGTCGGGACGGATTTGGCTTTTTTAAATGCGAAGAGATTGGTTGAGGATTTGAGGTCGAAGACGTTGTCGGGCTTTTCGAAAGATCCGTCTCCAGCCCTCCAGTATTCAATCATTCCTGATTCGTCTGCGGAGACGACGCAGTCGAATGCGTTGTTGAATGCTAGTGATACCACGGGGCTGCGGTGGATCGACTTCAAAGTATGCAAGGGCTGGGGGTTTTCGCCACGTCCATCAAATACTTGGATCGTGTTACTTGACTCGTCTGTCACGGCAAGTAGAGGTAGCGAGGCCCCGCGCGGGTGTACCCAGCAGACACATCGAGGGACGAATTCGAGCGTATACATAGCCAAAAGATCTAGTAATGTTAGTAAGTCACCAATGCATGGGAGCGACATATAAGCTACCAAATGTAATAACATCAAAGATCTTCACTGTCTTGTCTAGTCCCACTGTCGCGAAACTGCGGCCGTCGGCGCTGACAGTTACGCCTCGAATCTCGCCTGGGTGAGCAAGGAACTCCTTGACAAACTCGATGCCTTCCGCCATTTTTTTCCAAAACTTAACAAATCCATCGATGGAGGAAGTAATTACAAAGTCCGTGTAGGGCGCAACGGTCACGAAGGACAATTGCTCCTTGTGCATAAGGGACTTGGAGTACCGCGCGGAGACTGGTAGCGCATTGATGTAGACTTTCTCGAAAGGCAGCTTGCGCCGCTTCTTCTTAGGCGCGGCCTCTGAGGGCAGTGCAGGGCCAAAATCGTCGTCCGAAGAGTCATCACCTAGCAATCGCTTTGAATTAGTATATATTACGTGCCATTCGAGACAGCGGTCTGGACAGTATCCATGGTGCAGGGACTAACTGTTCTCGGCCTCCACAGCAGAGTGAGGCCGCTTGCTCGCGGGAGCCTGAGCGAGATCGCCGGAGTCAGCCATTGTCGATATTGACAGAAAAAAGGTCAATTCCAGCGAAAGGGATCGTCACGACAGAAAGGAAACGTCCAGAGGCATCGCGGGCGGTGATGCAGTGCAGCCAATCACAAGCTCGGGCCAATCGTGCCGCAACTTTTCTCCTTTCCCACCCCACTGTTGACAGGAGAAGTTGATTCAACCTTTCCAGCAAGACATTTGATCTTTGGTCGATTGTATTCAGCTGGTCATCATGGTATGCTATTCCGAAGTCGACACGCGAGATCTTGGGAAATATGTGCACTGGCTCACCTCTACCCCTCCTAGGCATCCTTCGGCAATCCCACACAGATCTTTGGTGACGATGTCATTGAAGAGAAGGGCGAGAATGCCCGTCTCTCAGCATTCGTCGGTGCTATCGCCGTCGGAGACCTTGTTAAGAGCACCCTTGGTCCCAAGGGAATGGATAAAATCCTACAATCTGCGTACGTGGAGGAGTTATCGATACCATATCTGATACAACCCCGGAAATACTGACATCGATGTTATCCAGATCCACAGGAGAAATCCTGGTGACGAACGACGGTGCTACGATTCTTAAGTCCATCGCCTTGGATAACGCTGCCGCTAAGGTTTTGGTCAACATTTCCAAGGTCCAGGACGACGAGGTTGGTGATGGAACCACATCAGTCACTGTTTTGGCTGCCGAGTTGCTGCGCGAGGCCGAGCAGCTTGTTGCCAAGAAGATTCACCCCCAGACTATTATCGAGGGTTACCGGATAGCCAGCAAGGCTGCCCTCTCCGCTCTCGAGGCTACAGCTGTTGACCGCAGCCAAGACCCCGAGGCTTTCCGCAAGGACTTGCACGCCATTGCCCGCACAACGCTCAGCTCGAAGGTTTTGTCCCAAGACCGGGACCAGTTCGCCAAGCTGGCCTGTGAGGCTGTTCTGCGTCTCAAGGGATCTACCGATCTTTCTCACATTCAGATTATCAAGAAGGCTGGTGGAAAGTTGAGCGATTCATACCTCGATGAGGGTTTCATTATGGACAAGAAGGTTGGTGTCAACCAGCCCAAGCGGTTGGAGAACGCCAAGATCCTTGTTGCCAACACAGCAATGGACACAGATAAGGTCAAGATTTTCGGTGCACGAGTCAAGGTCGAGTCCACCGGCAAGCTTGCTGAGTTGGAGAAGGCAGAGCGTGAGAAGATGCGCCAAAAGGTCGAGCGTATCAAGGCTCACGGTATCAACTGCTTCGTCAACCGTCAGCTCATCTACAACTGGCCCGAGCAGCTGTTCACTGAGGCCGGCATCATGTCTATCGAGCACGCCGATTTCGACGGCATTGAGCGTCTGGCCCTTGTTACTGGAGGTGAAATTGCCTCCACCTTCGATCACCCCGAGCAGGTCAAGCTCGGTGGGTGTGATCTGATTGAGGAAGTGATCATTGGTGAGGATACCTTGATCAAGTTCTCCGGTGTGGCCGCTGGTCAGGCCTGCACCATTGTCCTGCGCGGTGCCACCGAGCAGCTTCTCGATGAGGCTGAGCGTTCGCTCCACGATGCCCTTGCCGTCCTCTCGCAGACTGTCAAGGATCCTCGTGTCACACTTGGCGGTGGCTGCGCCGAGATGGTCATGTCCAAGGCTGTGGAACAGGCTGCACAGAACACGACCGGCAAGAAGCAGCTTGCGGTCGACGCCTTCGCCCACGCTTTGAAGCAGCTGCCTACCATTCTGGCCGATAACGCCGGTCTGGACTCCAGCGATCTGGTGACTCGTCTGCGGTCGGCCATCAACAACGGTATGACCAGCTCTGGTCTTGACCTGTTGACGCCCGGTGGTGGTATTGCGGATATGCGTGAGCTTGGTGTGGTGGAGGCTTATAAATTGAAGAAGGCGGTGGTTTCGTCTGCCTCAGAGGCAGCCGAGGTATGTAACCAACTATCTCTTATTCTTGGTATTCAATTTGGAATACGTGCTGACTCTCTTCTAGCTTCTCCTGCGGGTGGACAACATCATCCGTTCGGCTCCCCGCCAACGCACCCGGATGTAATGGACACGATTGTGATGACATGGATGAATTCATCTCTGTACTCTTTCTACGAAGGGACTAAAAAATGTGCAATAGAAGTTCAACTAAGTACATGATCTATCCATCTAGCCGTTTGTGTAGTTTCTAGAGTAGATATACCGCCTGTTAGCTGGACTCTGATATCGATCACCCAGACATCTATGGCTCATAGGAGGTCATTGCATAACTAGTAATAGTCGGCCCGCATATAATCTTAAATATGTTCCCAAGCCCTGAATCTTTATACAAAATGATCTGTTATCACTATGCACTAGTTAATCATCTCCTATCTGCATCATCTGCATGGTAGTAATTTGATTGGAATGTTCTGACCTAGTTGTGCAATTCAAGGTTAACACAACAATCATGTGCCTAGAACATGAGCCTAAAAGGGACAGGTACCTGAATAATGAGGCATCAATTCCCAAAACGGAAGGCTCAAAGCGGTTGCTGACTGCCCAGGTGAGTTTGAAAGCTTGGTATTAAAGCCAAGGCGTAGCCAAGGCAGCAGTATAGATTCATTCTATATGCTACATTTTTAATGTTTTATCCTAGTCTCTTCACGTTGATCCCAGTAGATATACGGAGTACAAGTATCCCGTACTTCATATGTTTTTGGATCTTGACATGATCGCATTCCCGTGGGTCATGAAGTGGGTGATAGACCAGATCGGCATTGCCTGGACAGTTTATCTAGTATGGGTATGGGGGACAAGGACGCAGGGCTGTACTTGTACTTGTCCGTGTCCTCCGTACCTTCAAGTTATATTAGAAGGAATATATCCCGGGATGTCTCAGCGCTAAGCTTAATGTTTCATTTTCCCAATGCAGGATCTAATTTGCCGCCAGGGACTGAGTCTAACCGTCATCGCTCAGGTTTTTAGGGGTAGACCAATCTACCAAATCCACAATAATGCAATAATCACACTGTACGGAGTAAAAGGGGAACAACATTTGTTTGAATAGATAGATCATAATATATTAATACCAATTAAAGTTCAAATCGTGCAACATTCTTAGACGGAGACGTACCAGGAACTGCCTCCGGTACTGTTCCCGGGTACCCCCCCCGAGCCCCCGTCACCTTTTCTTATCTTCACCTTTACACGCCCTCCAACCTTCCCACTTAACTCCCTTATGCCGCTGGCCTTCACGCTCGTTTGAAAATTCAATGATTTTCTCCAAGTGGCTGGCCACTCTATTGGGCGGCGCATTCGCCGTCCAGGGTGCCCTGGCTATCGATTTGAACATTGATGATGAGAGTATGTTTCCACCCCTCGATCGCATTCGTTCGCTAATTGAATGCCTCTCTCAGGCTCCCTCAAAAGTGCGGCCAAAACGGTCGCCACTACCATGATGAAATATTATGACGCTCGCGAATCCAAGAACATCCCCGGTAAACTCGATGGCACTTGGTGGGAGGGCGGTTCCATGTTCATGACCCTTATTCTGTACTGGTTTGTGACCGGCGACGATCAGTTCAACCATGCTATTCAGGAAGGAATGTACTTCCAGAAGGGCGACGACAATTTCTTCCCCAGCAACTACAGTCAATACCTAGGCAACGACGATCAAGTCTTTTGGGGTCTTGCTGCTATTACCGCCGCGGAATTCGGCTACCCCGAGCAAGATGGCCAACCCTCTTGGGTATCCCTCGCACAAGGTGTCTTCAACACCCAGTACCCTCGCTGGGATACGAGTAGCTGCCACGGTGGTATGCGCTGGCAGATTTGGCCGTACCAGGATGGTTATTTGACGAAGAACGCTATTTCAAACGGAGGACTGTTCCAACTTTCGGCCCGCCTCGCCCTCTACACCGGAAACAAGACATATGCCGACTGGGCTGAGCGCATTTGGGATTGGAGTGCTACGACCCCGCTGCTTAAGCAGAAGAACTGGAACATCGCCGACACTACCACCTGCGGCACGCAGTGCACGGATCACGGCGATTTCCAATGGACCTACAACTATGCCACATATATTAGTGGTGCTGCCTACATGCACAACTACGTATGCCCTCCTGTTCTGCTTTCCAGTACGGATTTATACTAATTTTGTACTAGACTAAAGGCACTGAAACGAAATGGAAAGAGGGCATTGAAGGTCTCATCAAGACCTCCCAACAGTTCTATCCGACGACCGGATTCAATGGAGCTGGCGGTCAAATTCTATCAGATATCACTTGTGAACCCCTCGGCAACTGCGATCGCAATCAGATCACCTTCAAGGCCTATTTCTCCAACTGGCTTGGAGTGTTGACTACGATAGTCCCCGGTACCTACGACCTGATTTTCCCTCAGCTGAGAACCTCGGCCCAGGCCGCTGCAAAGCAATGTTCAGGTGGCGATGACGGTAATTATTGTGGTATTCGTTGGTACAAGCAGGCCGAGTGGGATGGGACCAAAGGTCTGGAGCAACAGATGGCTGTGCTGGGTGTCTTGTCTGCCAATCTGATTCCCTTCAAGAACAAGGGGCCGATGACCTCAGAATCGGGTGGAACATCCAAGAGTAACCCGAACGCCGGCACCAATTCCACAGACAACAAGGTCCCCGTATTGAACACCATCGGTACTGGTGACCGTGCAGGTGCGGGCATCCTAACTGTCATCTTTGTCAGCGGTTGGGCTATTGCTGTGACCTGGATGATCCGTGGAGGTTAGCTCGTCTCCCGTTTAATATCTACCTATTTTCTTTCTTGGGATCATACGTGACTCCTTTTTTTTGTCTTATAATCCTTTTCTTTCCACATGCTTCTGTGGCCACATCCTTCTACACCTGTATCTATCTTGATTTTTCTTGTGTCCCCTTTTCGCTCTTTTTTTCATTTCCCTTCAATGGCACTTCCGGCGTGTACTGCACGAGGACGGGGTTGTGGCGTTGAAGGTGCTACTTTGATCTACATAGTTTTCTTTTAAACAAAACATTTGAATTGGTGATAATTGAGTGATTATTTCTGATACCTTACGTGTATAGTGTATAGTGTCCACGGGTGTTGTCTCACCCTTGATTGGTCTTAGCCCCTGGCGCTGGGGTGCCTGACCCGACCGTGAAAGACCTTGAAAGGTTGGAAGTACAGACTTGGAAAATGATGCAAGAGAATATGTAAAGATGACTGTGTTAATCAAATTTGAATATATACACGTGAGCATAACTCGGGAATATAGCAACATCTATTAAGGGGATATGGTAAAACGCTCTCGAATGTTCTTATTGTTCTTGGCTGTATTTAGTGTAGAAGGCGTGCGTGGACAAAAGTACCATACCTTATTGTTACAGTGGAGGAGGCGGGATAAAACTCGTAACAGCCAGTAAGATACATGTTTATTACACACAATGTCTCTGCCTGCATCTCAATCTCCCCTTTCATCTTTCTTCAACATTCATGACATTCAATCACCATCTCTTGTGCAATATTATTAGACTATAGGTGAATTTCCTACTTCTACTTCAAACATTTGTGGGTTTGGGGATGATCCGCAACCCGGATTCTCGACTCGCTCCACACTCACACTCGACCCGTTAAACCTTTCCCTCATCGGCCGATGACACACTACCTCCTCCGCTTCCTCGATCGTTCACTTACCCTTCAATCTCCGTGCTGACAGCTCCACGATGCGGTGGCGGCTGCCAGGCGCCCGTACGACACTCCCCGCCAGTGTCGCACTCCTCCTTCTCCCAACTCTGGTCGCTCCGCTGCAGCAATCAGAAGGCCATGACTCTATCTCTCGTGTCTCTGTGCCATTAGCACAAGAGTCATCCAACCAACATGCAGCCCATGTGGCTGCACCACCCATCGTGAAACCCAACGATGCGAGCGCCCTTGCTACTCTGGCTCTGGCAGGCTCCGGCCGCGCCGTTCGAGCCCCTCCTGTCCAAGCCAGCAGCACCGCTGCAGGTTTGGCTTCGCAGCTTCACGCGCGGTCCTTGCAGGACTGGGAGGTTGAGGATTTTGTGCTGCTGGCGACCGTCGACGGAACAATTCACGCCCGTGATCGCAAGACCGGGACTGCTCGCTGGGCCCTGGAGGTCCCGAGTAGCCCTGTGGTCGAAAGCACTTACCATCGAGCGAATCGTTCCAGTTTTGACGATACACAGCCCGAAGACGACTTTCTATGGATCGTCGAACCGAGCCAAGATGGCAGCCTATACATCTACAGCCCCGCCCCCGACGCTGGCTTGCAAAAGCTCGGCTTAACTGTGAAGCAGCTTGTCGACGAAACCCCCTATTCTGGCACCGACCCTGCGGTGACTTATACTGCCCGGAAAGAAACTACCCTATACACCATTGACGCCCGGACTGGTAGCATTCTGCGGGTGTTTAGTTCCCGTGGTCCAATTCCCGCTGCGCCTGAATGTCGGAAGGTCAATGGAGAAGATCCGGAGTCCGATGAGTGTGAGTCGACATCTGGCACTTTGGTTCTTGGTCGGGTTGAATACGCCGTCGCCATCCAAAACACTGAGACGGGAGATCCGATTTGCACCTTGAAATACTCCGAGTGGGCACCAAACAACCGTGATATGGACTTACAGAGCCAGTACTACAGGACGATGGATCAAAGCCACATCTATAGTATGCACGACGGCGTTGTGCTGGGATTCGATCATTCGCGCATGGATCGGCCTCGATATACACAACGATTTTCATCACCTGTGGCGCGAGTCTTTGATGTTGTTCGTCCTGCTCACAAAGAAACACCAGATGCCTCGACCCCGCTCGTCCTGCTCTCACAACCTCTTCAGCCACCGGATCCGGATTACGGTCCCCTTGGGGATGAAAGGGACATGCGTGTATTCATCGATTGCACTGAGGCGGGGGGTTGGTATGCCTTCTCAGAGGAAACATACCCCCTCGCCACGGGCCGCGCCCCAATGGCTCAATGCTATGACAAAGACTTCTTTCGCCGCGGGCAAGCGCTCATGAGTCTGACAGCGCGTCAGCAGCGGAATGCATTGGCTGGTGTCCACTCTCTTACTGGCCCTCGTGTCGTCCGTCCACATATTCCTAGACTGGGCGGGTCATCCACCTCCGAACTATCAAATGATACACCACGAGATATTCTCCGCAGTCCTTCGGAGCTGGCTTTGCCTCCCGCCTTACGAAATAGCGCGATCATTCGCAAGAGCTGGGACAATGCTTTGGATATCGTCGTGACGTTGATTTTATTGTTCATCTGCACCTTCATCTATTTCAACTCGCATCATCTTCGCGATCTGGCCAAGCAGAAGTTGGATATCAAGAATATCATCAACTCCAATGATAAGCCTTCTCTGTCGACCCCTTCTACTCCTATAGTCGGCGGTGCCCCGGATATGGAGCGTTCATCTACACCGACCCAACAAGTTCCCAACGTTACAGTGGATTTAGATGTGGATGGTTCATCGCCAGATGGAGGAGCAACGCCGCGCGCTTCCCGAGACCCAGACTCCAAACCGCGGGTGCAGATTCGCGAGCCTTCGCGTGGGGCTGATGAAGAGGATGCCGATGAGATTGGAAAGCCAAAGAAAAAGCCACGCGCTCGTGGATCTCGAGGAGGAAAGTCACACCGCCGTCGCAAGAAGCCTGAAGGTGAAGGTGATAGCCCTGAAGGGGCCGGTCAAACCGTGGAGCAGGTCAATAATTTAGCCTCCCAGCCTCGACTTGAGCCCGATGTCCAGATGACCCGGACTATCTCGAATGAGATTATGGAAATGGATGGCGTCGTGCGCGTCGGCCGGCTTCAGGTTTTCACCGATGTTGTGCTGGGACATGGTAGCCATGGAACCGTGGTGTACCGCGGTTCGTTCGATGGACGAGACGTCGCAGTCAAGCGTATGCTGATGGAATTCTATGATATTGCATCCCACGAAGTGGGCTTATTGCAGGAAAGTGATGACCACCATAACGTGATCCGATATTTCTGCCGTGAGCAAGCCACCGGGTTCCTGTATATTGGCCTCGAGCTTTGTCCAGCATCTCTTCAGGATGTGATTGAACGTCCTATCAACTACCCGGAACTAGTCCAAAGCGGGTTAGATCTGCCCGACGTACTACGGCAGATCACCCAGGGTGTCCGGTACTTGCACTCGTTGAAGATCGTCCATCGTGATTTGAAGCCGCAGAACATCCTCGTGGCTATGCCGCGTGGTCGCACTGTTTCACGGTCATTGCGGCTCCTTATCTCCGATTTTGGCCTTTGCAAGAAACTCGAAGACAATCAAAGCTCGTTCCGGGCAACCACTGCTCACGCGGCTGGAACTTCCGGCTGGCGTGCCCCGGAGCTCCTGGTGGATGATGACGGTCCTCTGTCTCTCGCATCACAGCACACCGAGTCATCGGAGCCCGCTGTGGTGGATCCGCAGACGAACCGCCGCGCCACTCGGGCTATTGACATATTCTCACTGGGTTGTGTGTTCTACTACGTCCTGACCCGTGGCAGTCACCCATTTGACAAGAACGGCAAGTTTATGCGCGAGGCAAACATCGTCAAGGGTCATTTCGATTTGGAGGAACTAAACCGCCTAGGCGATTACGCTTTCGAGGCTGATGACCTCATCCGCTCCATGCTGGCTCTAGACCCCCGCCAACGGTAAGCATTTCTCTTTGAAGAAACGCACTCAAGTTACTAATATTACTATCTAGTCCTGACGCCAGCGCTGTATTGATGCACCCGTTCTTCTGGCCTCCATCAGACCGTCTCGCCTTTCTGTGTGATGTTTCTGACCACTTTGAATTTGAGCCCCGTGATCCTCCGTCAGATGCACTCCTTTGCCTGGAATCGGTGGCTGAGCGGGTAATGGGCCCTGAAATGGATTTCCTGCGCTCATTGCCGCGAGACTTCAAAGACAATCTCGGCAAGCAGCGCAAGTACACTGGGTCGCGCATGCTGGATCTCTTGAGGGCTCTCCGCAACAAGCGCAATCACTACAATGATATGCCTGATAATCTTAAGGAAAATATTGGCGGGTTGCCCGAGGGATACCTCAATTTTTGGACATACAGGTTCCCGAGCTTGTTGATGAGCTGTCATACGGTTGTCGTTGAGCTGGACTTGACTCGCATTGATCGCTTCCGAAGGTATTTTGTGCCCCCGGAATAGATTGTCTAGACATGTTTGGAAATTATATATGAATATACTAGATGAATTTATCAGTATACGAATGATTCATGCACGGAGCATTGCATCACACTGCATATCTGTAGATTTAGTGTATCCACATGTACAAGCCTCATAGTAAAATATGAATGAAGTACTTTATCCTTCTCACATAAATTGATGTGTCCCATAGACACGGCAGATAAGTGGATCGACGTGACGGAGTACTGCGCGCTAGTTTCTTCCGCGTTCTGATTTCAACTTTTTTCCCTCTCACCTACTCACCACCATTCTATTTGGTGTTTGGCACCTTGTCTTCTAAGAAGTCATGTGTGTCTGATAAATTCATCAATTTGCTCTTTGCCATTAATTACCCTCCCCCTACCATCTCTTCCGGTTTTTACTAGCGACTACCATCAACCTAAATTCCAGTCCCTACACGAGCTCCAATCCAACCATTAGCTGCTAGCGCATTTACTGAGTATTGCACTATCTGGAAAAATGGTATTTCTTCGACTTTCAGTGAAAGTGTTCCCGCGAGAGCAGTTGAGCTCAAGCTCAAGCTCCAGTTGGGGCAGGACACTCCTCGGCGCACGAAAGTCTACCAACGATGACTCCAGCCAGGGATCTGGTGTCTCCACAACATTGAAGAAGCCCGGTGTCTTCCTGCTTGTTCTTGAACATCCAGAAGAGGTTTCGCTCGGTGGGCTCGCGGGCATGATCCAAGAACATTGGGGGAAGCTTCACCCAGAGCTAGAGTGAGTGCTAATACAAGAAACTTTTCTAGTCCACCGAGCTCCAATCGCTAACTATTTTCGTGATAGACCGCTTTCAATCAAGAAAATCGTCGACGATACCAAGGAAGATATCGATCTTTACCCCGATTTAACCGTCGCTGATGTCTGGGTTGACTTTGGAAAAGCCCGCGCCGATGGTCTCGACCAGCGTGGTTCCGTTCGTGTTCTTCAAAAGCCTACCGCGGCTGCCCCGGAGCGATTCCCCTCGGTCGAGCAGGATTGGGATGCTGCTATTGCTTCCTACGAGCACAAGCGTGCAATGAAAGATAAAAAGGAAGCCATGGAACGCCAATTCCCAACCATTCAGGAAGAAGATGAGGAGAGCGCCGAACCACGGAGTACCCACTCTCGGTCTTTGTCTCAATCCCACATTCAATGGGAACATTCGCCTGGATCGCTTCGGCCTACCAACAATGAGCGTCGTGTGTCACCTCGGAAGTCACCAGCTGAGCACCGCCATCGTGATTTACCCGTTTCTTCCGTTGAAGTCCGCAGCCCCGTTACCACTCCCCCACTAACAAAGTCTGTTGGCCCTACAATTGCCGGTACGCCGCCCCCCAGGCGCGAAAGCGAGGAGCTCGGCGGCTCTCCATCACCAGCCGAGCGACGAACTTCCAGCGCTATGTCCCAACATACACCTGCACCTGTAATTTCCGTGTCCCCGGAACCGCAGTCTAAGCCGCAAAAGCTCGTAAAGTTACCAATTCCCAGTAGAACAGCTAAGCGGACAATTACGCAAATGCCTGACGACGCGGAATCCCCACCTATGTCTACAACCAAACATGTCATTCCCCACCAAGAGACACAATCTACCGAGGATGCTACTGCGAGCTCAAGTGACAGGGAATCAGTGCCTGTTCCACAGCATATCGTGAAAAGACCACTCAAGCAGAGAATGCCCAACGGAGTCAACGGACAAGGACATCTGGCCGCAGTGGGCACGAGTGTATCCCAATCACCACAGAAAAGGCAAGCCGAAGCGGTGATCATATCCAGTCAGGAGTCAAGTGAAGAGGATAGCGACAGTGAGGACGACAAGATTGAAGCGAAGAAGATCAAGACTGTCGTGCAGGATGAAGCAGCAGTAGAAGATCAGACTGGTTCTGACGAGTCTGACTCCGACTCTGACTCTGTGTCCGAATCCGAATCCGAGTCAGACTCTGATGCCAGTGAAGAGAATGGACTCAAGGATGCGCCCATCGTGCCTCAGATTGATCGCTCGACTCCCATTGTTCGGGATGGCGATGTGATCGATGCAGAGGGGGATATACAGATGGAAGAGCCGATTGTAACTAGCAGCTCCGAATCCTCAGACCAGTTGGATATCTCAGTGCCGAAAACCAATGGCACTCGTGAGACTCGATCTCGCAAGCGCAAGCAGGCCTCGGAGGAACCCACATCCGTTAAAGAAGCTCGCCAAGCACAGGCCCATCCCACGACACGACCCCCATCTACCCCTCCTCGCTCTGTGCCTTCGGTAATTGTGCACTCTCAACACGCTCGGCAGTCTGAATCGAAGTCGCCAGCTGCCCAAACGACCCCACAGAAACGTGCCCGTGCGCCTTCATTCTCGAGCCCAGCTCGACAGGCCAGTATCCGAGAGGAGAACAAAACGCCTCCCAAAACTTTTCGGTCCGGAATTGGGTTGGGGATTACACAGAGCCCTTCTAGCCATCAACCCCTGGTGGCTCTTTCGCAGGAATCTAACGTGACATCCACCCAGGACTCTTTTGGCGGGCCGCTTTTCCCAAGTAGCAACGCGACTGGTACCGTTGCGCCTTCTTTTACTTCTGTTAACAAACAGACTCCTGCGATTGACAGAACAAAGAAGTCCGCTATCCGTGCCAAGGATTCCCCGGCAACGGAGAGGCGATCCGTGTCTTTTGCTGAGGGAGAGAACCTTGCTTCTAGCTTCGATCTCATTCCAGGCTCCACTCCGCGCAGTACTGCGATCAGTTCCAAATCCACCCCTACCACCAAGACCAAGGTGACGCCTTCGAGCGCAACCCCACGAAATGCCACTCCTAAGGCCAAGTCCTCTCAGCAGACGCCTACCCCTGCTGTCAAATCTACACCCTCGACGTCTAGCAAAGCTACACCCAAGGCCAACGCCAAAAGCCAGACACCCAAATCCACTTCCAAGCAACCTCGCAGAGAATCCATCGACGAAGTGGTCTCGAATCAAGCTCGCAGACAATCTATCGACGAAGTAGTCTACCCACCCGGCTTTGATATCGACCGTTTGACCCAGGAAGTTGAGATTGAAAAGAAGATCAAGGCACAGTCTAAAGCGGAAGAGAAGGCACTCAGGGAGAAAGAAAAAGAGGAGATGGCAGAAATTGAGCGCAAGATTCCGGAAAGTTATGATCCCCATCTTTCGCTCATTTTAACCGATATGCAAAAAATATTACAGAGATTGTCCAACACCAGGATGGAAGTGGCCAAGCGAACACCGCTCCGCGTTAAGCTTGCCGCTTTGCGCGAGGACCTGAAAGCATGTGAACAGAAATTGGAGGCGAAAAAGTCCACGCCTCGGCAAGCTGTTGCAAAGCAAGCAGTGCCAACCCTCAAGGAAATTTTGAGCAGCCAAAAGCAGGAAATTGCTGCTAGACAGCGTCCTGAGCCCAAGCCTGCTCCGGCTCCCCGCAATGATGTTTACGAAGTGCCCAGCTCAGGCGAGTCTGAGTCTGAGTCCGAGTCTGAGTCCAGCAGTGATGATGATAGCGAGAGCGACAGTGAGTCGGGCGACATTATGCCCGACGGCCAGTCACAAAAACTGCGCAAGCCCCGAACTCGGTCCAATTAAGATGCGCGCGTTTTGCTTTTTAAGATATCCTACTTTTTGCATGCATATGACGCTGTGCTTTGTTATCCGAGCCCAAGTCATCATAATCCTGTACATTCAAATGTTGTTTCCACCGGTGTATGATATCCAACGCTGCATAAGAAATGTAACTTACTCAAATGAAACCCAGTTGAGATCTGATTCATCTGCCTAATTTCTAGATAGGAATGTCGAACATTTGATCTGTATTTTTGTACATTGTGAAGTGAACATATCGACTATACTGGTCTTTGCATCTATGGGATGAGATAGATATTTGGGTGGTAATACCCGGCCTTAACTTCCGGCTCATGTGTTCTGCGAGTATAGGACCGACAAACCAGATGTGATGACCATCCATGGCAATTCTATGGCTTTCTAGCCACTCGGTTATGGGCTGAATATGGTGGCATCATATTAATTTGCCATTGCTCCAATTGTGGTAAAGCTCAAGCTCAACCTTTAACAATCAAAGCCAACAATTATACGGCATCATCAACAGTTAGTTGATCAAAATCCTACCCATTCGACCTGTTATTTTGCGAAGCTTAACCACTACTACCAACCATGGCGGCGGTAATGCCCAGGTAAGTGTTGCCACAGCACACAGCCAGACTCACACTAAGATACCACAGCACGGGATACACGCCGCATCCCACCAAAATGATGAAGGCAGCGCAGTGGATGGGCGCCCGAAATGTGGAAGTGGGAGTCGTCCCCAAGCCCAAGATCACCGAGCCCAGCGACGCCATCGTGCAAATCACCCACTGTACGATCTCCGGCTCAGACATCCACCTATACGACGGCGAGCTCAAAGACGCCATGGAAAAAGGCGACATCCTCGGCCAAGAAGCCATCGGCCTTATAGAAGAAGTCGGGCCGAACGTCAAAACCCTCAAACCCGGTGACCGCGTCATCATCTTACCGGTCATCTCATGCGGCACCTGCGAGTATTGCCAGCGACAGCAGTATTCGCTCTGCGACAACACAAACCCATCTAGGGAAATGGAAGCAGCGTACGGCCACCGCCTCGGCGGGAAGCTGGGCTATAGTCGGCTTTGTGGCGGGTATCCAGGCGATCAGGCGGAGTACTGCCGGGTTCCGCATGCGGACTTGACGTGTGTCAAAGCGCCGCATGATCTCGATGCGCGGAAATTACTTGGTTTGACGAATGTCGTCACTACGGCTTGGCATGCGTTGGAGTTGGCTGAGGTGCGGGATGGGGATGTGGTTGGTGTATGGGGATGCGGGCCTATTGGACTTGCTGTGCAGCGAATGGCCAAGCTGCGTGGAGCGAAGAAGGTGTATGCTATGGATAAGGATGCACAGCGATTGCGGATTGCGGAGGACTTTGGCATGACGCCTGTTGATGTGGATGCGCATCCGGATGTGGCTGAGTACATTCTGTCTATTCAGGAGCAGGGCCTTGATCGGTCTATTGAGGCTAGTGGGCACCGGACTGAGCAGAGCGCTGAGTTTCCGGCTATGCGGGCGATTGGGCTCGAGAGGGATAGTAGTGATACACTAGCGGCCATTGTCAAAGCGACCCGTAAGGGTGGGAATGTGGCGTTGGTTGGGGATTTCTTTTTCACGACGCATGATTTCCCTATTGGGCCTTTGATGCAGAAGGCGCTCACACTGCGTGGCGGTCAAACTTGGCCGCAAAAGGTATGGTTCCTTTTTTCCCGCTTGAATCGATAGCTTACCAGGTGTAGTACTACCCGTTCTTAATGGATCTGGTAGTACAAGGCTCATTGGATCCATCGTGGATGTTCACGTATGTGGATGAGTTCGAGAATATTGCGCAGATGTACAAGAAATTCTCAGAGCATGAGATCCCCGGCAAGCTGAAAGTGTGTTTAGTCACGGCCTTTGGACGTAGCCAACAGCTGCAAACCTCCAGTGAGCTGCCAGTCGATCCTGAGGGCTAATTGAAGCGAGCCCTGGAGGTTTTCCCCGGATGTAGTCAGCATAGTCAGCAAAAACCTTGATATGTCGCAATATAAATATGAGCATTGACCCCGCGGGGATTTGGCAACTCCATAATTCATCATGTTCCCACCACCACCCAGTGCACTCGATTGGAATAATATAGGCTTTAAAGTCCGAGATGGTAAGCAATTGACCTTTAGACAAATACATATTCTTATTTCATAATAGGCAATGGCCATGTCGAAATCCATTTTTCCCATAGTGGGGGGAACAAATGGTCCGCGCCGCAATTTGTCGCCTCTCCCTTCATACCAGTGCATGGGATGGCTCCAGGCCTAAACTATGGCCAGCAAGTCTATGAAGGCCTTAAAGCCTTTCGCCACCCATCCGACAACAAGATAACTGTCTTTCGCCCCGACCGTAACGCCAAGCGCATGCAGTACTCCGCTGAAGTAGTATCCATCCCGCCCGTTCCGGAGGATCTGTTCATTGAGTGCGTGCGGTTAGCAGTTGCCGCAAACGCCGAGTACGTGCCACCCCACGACTCCGGCGCTGCAATGTATGTCCGACCCATGCTCTTCGGCTCCTCTGCACAGCTAGGGCTGAGTCCACCGGATGGGTATACGATGGCTGTATTTGCTATGCCGACTGGCGTGTACCACGGGGCTACCGCGGTCGAAGCGTTGATCTTGGAGGATTTCGATCGCTCTGCACCGCATGGAACTGGTTCTGCTAAAGTTGGAGGAAATTATGCGCCTGTGTTGCGACACAGTGACCGGGCGCGACGGGAAGGATTTGGAATTACCCTTCATTTGGATAGTGCAACTCGCAGTGAGATCGATGAGTTCTCGACTTCTGCTTTCATTGGAGTGAAGCGTGATGGAGATCAAATCACTGTGGTCCAGCCCGATAGCCAGAATGCCATCGACTCGGTTACGGCAGCATCTGTGCTGGAAATTGCTCGCATGCTGGGATATCGGGCTGAGAAGAGACGGGTTGCTTATGAGGAGTTGCGTGAGTTTGATGAGGTTATTGCTGCTGGTACAGCGGCGGCTTTGGTGCCAGTTGGTAGTATTACGATGCAATCCCGTGGTGATAAGTTTGAGTACCGTTCCGGGGCTCAGAAGGAGGGTGGTGAGGTTTACGTTAAATTGCTGCAGACTCTTCGTGGTATACAATCTGGAACTGTTGAGGATACCTTCGGTTGGAACTATGAGGTGACGGCACCGCCAAAAGGTTGGACACAGGAAACGCAAGAGGAGTTCGAGTTGAGTGGTGCCAACGTCCCATAAATAGGTTCATCCAAGTATAAATATACTTCAAGTTGCCACAATCACCACTTCAACGGATTTTTCATTGGAATTAACCCTGGAATCCTCATATAGTAGTAGTTTAATGGACGACTACTGTATATGTTAGGGTTTCTTGTTACACTGAAAGCTTAGGGGAAGATGATGATGATATTCTCTACCTACTACGGTCGCCTCTAAGGGGCCGTCAGGTCAGGTGACAAGCCACCTGATCCACGTCCAGAAAGACTGGATACATAAGGAACTACGCAAACCACCACCAGCTAACATGGTACGGCCAATCATGTTCCTTAGCAGATTGCTATCCACGCCAGAGCGCAATTACTGGCCAACAGAGTTGGAAGTCGCATGCTTCGTATGGATGCTCCAAAAAATCAAACATCTGATCTTAGCAGTGCCGACACATCTACCAATGATAGTTTACACCGACCACAGCGCTACAGTCAACATTGCGGTCAACACCAATCTCAGGTCAACGGCGACTGAGAACCAAAACTTAAGATTGGTACGCGCGGCGCAATTTATACAAACTTTCAACCTACGCGTCTGCCACTTTGTTGGATGCGCACATCTGCCGCTCCCTGAGAGTCGGCCGTCCTCGGTCGAGGTCAGGTTCTATAAATACAAATGAAAGAATGAGAAAAGCAATCCGTGTAGGGGCAAAGTGTGTAAATGAATGAAAGTGGAGTAACGTGTGTAAAAGCTCAAACGTCTCTGTGTTCCGGCGCCTCGTGGAAATCCTCGGTTTGGCGTGCTCTTTCTAACAAGGCCGTTAGGATCTGACGACCAACCAGAACTTGCATGTGATGAAGGCGATTGAGTTATATTCTCTTGTGGATGTTGGTAGACCGACAATGAAATCAATGCAAACCGTATGGAATGGAATTGGAGGGCTAACGATCGGTTGTAATGATCCGTAAGGTCTGTGACGCCTGGTGTTATTCCTGAGACATTCGGGACAATGTTGGATGTATTGCCGTAGTAGACGCATTCCCTTGTAGATCACCATCCCGTCCATTTTCCGACGACATCTTTCAAATCCTTGATGCCCCTGGTTATCGTGCACCAGTTCAAAGATCTCCTTTGCTAACGTTTTGGGAATGCATAACCAGTGACTCCCGTCGTCCTGCATTGAGTATAGGAAGTCATCTTCCCCTAAGCTTTCAGTGTAGCATTTCTGACATAATTAGATATAAGTTTTAAATCTCCAAGTACTCGAGGAAGTCGTCAAAGAGCCAAAAAGACCACCCAAGAAGCCTCTCAAAAGACCACTCAAAAGACTACTGAAAAGACCTAAGGCGATATAAGCGCTGACGATTCTTATTATGCTTGAATCCTATACCTGAGCCTTAGCTTTAGATAAGTGTTCGCTAGTTTGGCAGTCCGTTTGCTAGTTTCGGAGAGGTATAAATACCCTGTCCCTTCATATATTTTACAATACAGCTCTCTCACTCCTTGTTCTCTCTCTGCATGCTCAACTGGAACAAACCGCACAGCCATTTCTTGGAATACGTCGCCCTGTTCTTGATGAATGGTCTCAAGATCCAAATGATTACGGTGAGAAGCACGCTCGGAAGGAAATCGTATTTATACCCTGAAATAGGATGTTGTCAAGCTCTCTCTGGACATACGCCACTGAGTTGCAATGACCCATCATAGCGACTTTGAGTACTTCGTGTCCTCTGTGTGAGATAACTCCTACGGGACCTCAAGATTTTCTGTCGCGCCTACATCGACGATATCGTCGTTGCGTCATACACACTACAAGACCACATTACCCATCTGAACCAACTCCCCACACGGCCGTTCACGACGGGTAAGAGGCCCTTTTTCAATTACCTGCTAGGTGTTTGGAAGTCACAACTGAATCTTATGGAAGTGAAGTGGAAGTCTTTCCGCATCACCTGCCTCCTTTCACCAACAGATACACCTATGAAGGGAAGGAACAACTCTATCAAATCCCAAAAATCGAATATGACCGCCCAGGCCCATCGCCCTATCCCCAATTTGATTCCTCTCTTTTGAAAAAGAGCTTTTACTCCCAGACCCAATCGCTGGTCTTCGTCTATTCTACAACGCGGCCCTATATACCCTAATTCTCAGAATGTCAACTCCCGAGCATTATCAAGTTGCCGGTGAATTGCACGGCGCTGTTACAACCTGCCCCTGGACTGACGAGTTACACACTAGGCCAAAAAGATCACTATATCTGAGCATTATGCTCAGATATTCCAGGCTCCGATATATATATAGTGCATGACGTGACAGGCGCAGTCTTAATTGCTTTACTACCTATGGGGCTGAACCAAAGGATTCAAGTATATGGAGGAGTGAACATCCCTGTCAGCAATGGTATTGCCAAGCAGCTAGATGGAGGCTGGCGCCCCATTCAGCACACTCGTGGTGTCCGAGCCTGAAACCAAATTGCGCAACGACGCAAGAATGTGGGTGGATCCTGTCAGAGGGCAGGTAGATATGGCCATCACACTGAAAGTCAGAAGCCTCAGCTAAAATTTGATAACTGGGAATGGGACTCGGGTGCCCAACGTCCCTATTTCACACAATCCTGCGTGATTGAAAGGTATGGGTGGTCGTAGGCCGGCTGTTGGATAACCCCGAAGCGCGCCGGATCCTCCGCGCGGGCAAAGAGCTGGAGATACAACAAGCAGATTACGACGCGAGCATGACGCTAATTCAAGGACGTCTTACGGAATATCCTCCAGATATCAATTTTGTTTCTTTCTTTCTTTCTTTCTTTTTTGACTTCGCATTATTGGTAGGAACCCAGATCTTGTTTGTCCCTCGAGTTCAGTATATTGAATACAGTACTCATTGTAGAAGACATGAATTATGACTATTCCCGATAGTTTTAACCAATGTAGAAACAAGTGTAAGAACCTTCTCGAGAGATGGGGTTTACTAATTCAATCTTTAACCTTGCAAATGCCGGTCTCAACAACGCTACAAGGAACAGAGAAACAGCCAGGAGTGAACTTGTTACAGAATGAAAGGATTGGATTTCACAATGCCAATCGGACAACATGATCAAGATACCGAGCGGCGTGATACACTGTGAAAAAGATCGGGGTGATAGCTGGAGGGATTACGGAATCTTCTAGTGATATCTCATTTTCAATATCTTTTGCTATTTATTACATTCAATACACCTCAAACGCTAAAGCTAAGACAAAGGTTTGAGTTACCCAGCTAGTAGATGACGTCGGGATGTTTGTCATTTTGCTTGCTATTTCTTTCGTCCTCAATGTTGTTTGGTTTTTGAATAAGATCTTTGTTGTACATTTGCGGTATCGTTTGATAGCTGGATTGTTATATGTAGACGCTGCTAAAAGGCATTGTTTAAGAGATATAACCTAATATGTCATTTCATTTTGCTGCTTTGTTTCTTCATAGCATGTACGATTAGGCAGACCTAGTTGTTCGTTGTCTTCCCCATACCTCGAAGCTACAGAGCATGAGGCCATTCAGCACCAAAACGCGAGCATAGAATTCTCACAAGTTTGAGATCTTTGTTTGTCATTCTTTAATGCAGAATATCTTTACCCATTTCTCCGTAAAGCCTGAGGAAAAATTCGCTTTTTTCTCAGATGGTCTATATAAACCTGCTCCCTTCTCCTCCATACCCCGCTATATCTACTACTCCAGAATTGGACAGTGCATATTTCTCCCATAGCCACACCAATAATCTTTGCCTCAAGGTTCTGGTCAGTTTTGACGTAAGCAAAATGGAAGGGTACTGCGTTCCCCAAACCCAGCTCCCTGAGCGCCTCTACAGGGTACAATACGACAAATCAACCACGAAAGACATGGAACCAGGCCTTGCTGCAACTGACATGCAGCATTTCACCGTGGTCCCAACCGAATTTGGAACTCTTGTCGAGCGCCATATCAACAATCTCAACGACCAAGGCAACAACATTTTCATCTCGACCTTCTCCAGCAAGGCCAAGGCCGATGACTGGATGTGTCGCAAATGGCGCTCGTATGGCAAGGGAGCTCAGATTCTGGAGATCGAAACCAAAAACCTTGGCCATGGATACGTGTACCGCGCTGGCGCAGTCGCTCACGCTTTGAAGTTGAACGTCTCATTTACAACTTATGATGACCTCTGCAGCGAGTACTTGATCTTCCATTTTGTTCCTGCTCGCGCTATCGTCGCTCGCCTGGCTACGATGATTGTCCTGAGTCTGGGGTCTGAACCAAGTACTCGCACGAGCAGTATCTGGTCTGATACAATAGGCACTTGGACGGGTATCACCTGCTCGGATCCGTCAAGCCCTCGGACAGGAAGCATCTGCTCGGATGCGTCAACCCCTCGGACGGGCAGTATCTACTCAGATGCAACAAGCACTCGGACGGGCAGCATGTGTTGGAACATGACAGCGATTTCCTCTTTGCCATCACGGCTCCGGCAGACTCCCTCTCTTGGTAGTTACTCAGACTCGGATTGTTCAAGTGATAGCTCTCCAACTAGTACACCAATCTCAAGACGGTCGCTACGTTGATCGGCTCCAAAGAATTCATAGTACTACTGAAGTATGGCGATAGAAAATTACTTCCGCAAGGTTATGTCTTTAGTCCTACGAGTTGATTTTCGGTGTTTCCTACGATCTGCTCTATGGTTCGTTTTTATTACTGTTGTTTCCTTTATCCTAGATAGACTGAATTCATAGATTGATACAACTTCAGCCGTCTCATCTATTTGACTGTTGCTAGCGCATCCTGTTCTTTAAAGTTTGGTGCTAAAATATCTAGGTGTATGGAGATCTGTATGTCGCTGGATTTCTTTATGCTACCCCTGGCCTCTGTCGCATCTGGCTCATATAAAGTAGTTTTACAATTGCAAAATTGTCGGGTCACTTAGCCTTTTTACTGGAGCCGCATTGGATAGAGAGAGTCTGTGAACCTGTGGGTTTGTTATTCTACATTTCCTATTTTGCTATAGATTAATTTTGGCAGAGATTGATTACCAGTCCCTTCCCACTCTTCAGTCCGAGATGTTTTATGTCTTCGAGGTTGGCGCTTTTATATTAGCTGTTGTGGTTCAATGAATCAATCAAAGTTCAATTAACCTCTTGCAGTATAACTAGTTGCGTATGACTATGCAGACGCTTCATCCAACTGAAGCAAGAACTCGAGAGTGGGATTTCTCCCGGAGCATACAGATGCTTGTAGTAAACAGTGCGGAATCAGCCTATTCCTGTAGCCTGGAAGCCCATACAAAAGAAATATATAATGACTGCCATGGAGTGCACGCTCTATATTCCATTTCTCACTTCTCACTCCCCCCTTCTATCCCCAGCAACCTCTCCCTGGCTCGGTTCCAGTTGTGTGACCATATATAGGACTGCTTTGTGGCCCTGTACGTTGCTCTCGTCAAGCTCCGACAGTTTGTATATATTGGTGTCTGTCGTACTCGTTGAGATAAGAATCGGTGAAATGGAGACTAAGTTGGAGATGTCTGTTCGATTTTATTTAGTCGTGTGTATCGCTGAACATGTTTTTAATAAGAGCCGCTGAGAACATAGAGTAATTAGCAGGCTCACCCGATGGTATATATGTTGGGGGCTGAGACTCTCGTTCGTAATAGACAACAGGTAGAAGCCTACCTACATGTATATATAGTGGGGGCTGACCAACGTGAGTTGAACCTATAACGTACTGATAAGCACAAGACTTTACCTAGTTTGTGTAAGGGCATAGGTAATGTCTGCCAAGAACTGAGGACGTTTTACTTTGCGCTTGTCAATATATATATGTGTCTATTGAGGAGGGACGCATGTGGATGGCTGATTCTTAGTTAAGTGCTTTTTGTGATGTTGTAATATAGGAATGGTAGACTTTATATGCTTTATCAAGACAACGATACATACACAAATATAGGGTATTTTACTAGATAATAAAATCTAACGTTGTTTAGGGCCGGGAACTGGCGTTTGACATATAACAAAGACCACATGCAAACATGGGAGATGAAGTGTGTTTTCTTGTAAAGATCATATTATGATGACATGTGCCTAGAGGCCTCTAGCGACTTAAATCATCTCTATAATTAATTGAAGGTCATCTGGGCTTACATGGGCTTATATGGGTGTGCCGATCATCTCACATGGGCTAACACGTGGAACTTTAAACTATGCGGAGTACCCCAGAGCTCCAACATTGTATAATTAATACTACATAGGTACATTTGGTATTGTTAATTTAAATAGATAGATATAATATTGATTTACTGGGGGATTTGTAGGACAAATTCTAAGTATTCAAGGAGAGGATTATTTAAAGCCGCATGCGGCGGTAGAGCTTTCAAATGTGCTTTGTCCCAATACGAGCCATATGTAGTTAATGACTTCTTAATTACTCGGTTAATCCTGTTCCTTTGATTATTCTGAACCAATCCAATTTGAGACTAGCGAAGCCAAGCCGTTGAAGGATACTGGAAATCTTATTGGTTCCCGTATTCTCTCATCTCCCTTCTCAAGCTCCTCACTTTTCTCTTCTTAACATCTATTTTGCTTCTCTACTGGATATTATCCAGTGTAGATACCGCGATCATGGCGGGCAACAGCACTAAAGTCAGTCCGCAGGGTGGCATCCTCGAAGGCGGCAACCCAACTCAGTATGACCCCAAGAACCCACTGGTCTTGTTTATTATCCAGGTAACTAGATCGCCACCTGGGCATCCACATCATAAATTTAACTAACAAACAGGCTGTCATAATCATTGTGCTATGTCGTCTACTTCACTGGCCTCTTTCGAAAATTCGTCAACCTCGAGTTATCGCAGAGGTGATCGGCGGAATTATTCTGGGCCCATCGGTGATGGGTCGCATCCCCGGATTTACTGACGCTATTTTCCCGCCCGCCAGTATTCCCAGTCTCAATGTAGTCGCCAATCTGGGCCTGGTACTTTTCCTATTCTTGGTCGGCCTCGAGACCGACCTCCGTTTCTTGATCAGTAATTGGCGGGTCGCTTTGAGTGTGTCCGCTGCGGGGATGATCTTACCATTCGGGTTGGGCTGTGCTATCTCATATGGCCTCTATCATGAGTTCCACGGTGACCCCGGGACCAAGCCCATTGCCTTTGGTACTTATCTACTGTTTATTGGTATTGCGATGGCAATCACGGCCTTTCCTGTGCTGTGTCGTATTCTCACTGAGCTGAAGCTGCTCTCAACCCGCGTCGGTGTTATCGTACTGTCCGCCGGTGTTGGCAATGACGTGGTGGGATGGATCCTGCTTGCGCTTTGCGTCGCTCTTGTCAACGCGGGCAGTGGTATCGCAGCTCTATATGTGCTGCTGGTCTGCGCCGCCTACATGCTCTTTTTAACTTTCGCTTTCCGCCCGGTGTTTCTGCGCTTCCTCGAGAAAACGGGCAGCCTGCAAAAAGGACCCAGTCAGTCGGTCGTGACTCTAACCCTCCTCATTGCGTTGGCCTCGGCCTTCTTCACACAGGTCATTGGTGTTCACGCCATTTTTGGAGGTTTCGTTATCGGATTGATTTGCCCACATGAAGGTGGATTTGCCATCAAGCTCACTGAGAAAATTGAGGATGTGGTCGCTGCTATTTTTCTGCCACTTTACTTCACCCTGTCTGGTCTGAGTACTAACCTTGGCCTGCTTGACTCTGGAATTGTCTGGGGTTATGTGGTGGGCGTTATTGCCATCGCGTTCATTGCCAAGGTCACCGGAGGCGCTGTTGCGTCGCGGCTTTGTGGTCTTTTATGGCGTGAAAGCTTTTCGATCGGTGTTTTGATGAGTTGCAAGGGTTTGGTAGAATTGATTGTATTGGTAAGTGCTGATCCTGGATGAAGTTGCCCGACCCAATGTAGGCTAATTCAATTTCCCCAGAACATTGGCCTCCAAGCCAAGATTTTGAGCACTCGCACCTTTACTATTTTTGTCGTTATGGCCTTGGTCACCACATTCCTTACCACACCGTTGACTACCATGCTGTACCCAGGGTGGTACCAGGTCAAGGTCGAGCGATGGAGACGCGGAGAAATCGACTGGGAAGGGAACCCTGTACAGCGCGATGACCGCAATGATAGCGTCGCCCTTGCCAAGAATCAGTTGAAGACTGTCCCAGTACGCAAGCTCCTCGTCTACCTTCGTCTCGACGGTCTCTCAGGTGTCTGCACCGTCGCAGCCCTCCTTAGCTCAAAGCGACGGACATCTGTATCATCACGCATCCACCCTGCAAAGATGCCAAAGCAAACCGAACAAACGATTGAAGATCCCATTACGTCAGAAGAGGAAGAAGACACCACCCTCAAGGTGCACGGTGTTAGGCTGATGGAATTGACTGATCGTGACTCCAGTGTCATGAAAGTTGCTGCTGCAGGTGAGCATGCGTTGTGGGATCCGGTGGTCAACACCTTCCGCGCGTTCGGAGACTGGCATGATCTCTCGCTCATGGCTGGTGTCTCTGTCATTCCCGAGCACTCTTACGCGGACACCGTTATCGGGATGGCGCAGCAGGACACTGCAGATATGCTCCTTCTCCCCTGGAGCGAGACTGGGACACTGGCCGACCACCATAACGGCCTGGAAATTGACGACGCAAATCGTTTCTCCAACGGCGCCTACACAAGCTTCATTTCTGATATCTTAGAGCGGGTCACAGGCCATGTCGGCATCCTAATAGAATACAGCGCAGCCTCGGCCTCATCAAAACGACCTGTTATCTCACGCACCGCCAGCGGTATGAGCCTGCAGGGCTCCATCTTCGCCCGTCAGGCAACTGGCAGCCGCTCCCACCATATTGTCCTTCCCTACTTTGGCGGCGATGACGACCGCTTTGCTCTTCGATTGGTCCTGCAGCTTGCTAAGAATGACCAGGTCACTGCAACTGTTATTCATATTGGCGGATGGAGCAGCGATAGCACCACAATAGGAGCAGAGACGTCTGCCTCGAGCTCGAATGCGGTTCCCGCGTCCAGTTCTCAATCTGACATGGTCTTCTTCGAGACACTCCGTGATTCAGTACCAGAGGAACTTCAAGAACGCGTCGTCTTCAACCAAGCAGCCGTTAACGATACTATCACCGACCCGGCCCAAATGGCTGTCCTTTCTGTCCGCGAAGAACTTAACCAGACATTCAACAAGGCGAACAACATTGTTATCATTGGTCGTCGTAGTATCCCTTCCACGACCGAGCTGGGTCTTTCGGAAGACGGTGTTGGACATGATACCCGTCGGGCTCTGGGAGCTGTCGGTACTGCGATGGTACGGCCCGAGAGCAAGATTTACGGTAGTGTGTTGGTGCTGCAGGCTGGTACCGACACTGGGTTGGCTGATTACTATCGCTGAATAATTTGACATCTGACTTGGAGCAATTCTTGAGGATTTCATTGCATTTATGGAAAGTTGTTTTGCTGGTATGAACTTTTTGAACATCCTTTATCACCTATGGAGATGTAGGAATTATCAACAAATGTAACAAGTAGAACAGTAGAACTTTGTCAAAATCAAACCAAGCCAGACGATGGCGGGGTATCATGGATCGCGCAGAACATTAGACGAAGTAGAAGCAGTAGATGAAGAAACGAAACCAATATCTTCCCGAAGCCACGGCGGACTGTTGGGTCGATGAACCTGCATCGGCGACTCTATATTCGGATTCCGATCCCCATCCGACGGAAGCGAGGTAACCTCATTAATACCACGCTCACTGGAATGCAAATCCTGATCATGATGACCACGCGCAACCGCAATCAATTTACCAAGAATAGCATACTCAAGCTTCAACTTGATACTGTACGCAAGAGGCTTGAACGTGACCTGGATAGCATATAAGCCAACATATTCAATGATGACGACAGCAATATCCAATAGCAGAATAACGATATTAATAACCAGCAACTGGTTCAGAATCCCATGCGAACGCCCTTCAGGTCTAAGCCGAAGCAATTTAACCGTTTCCCAGACATAGATACTGGAAATGATAAATTCCTGCACACAGAATCCCACCAGCTCGATACGCTCCAGGATATCGTATGCGCGGGGCCAGGGGCCCATCGGATGAGCAACGGTCCCATATATTACGACGCTGGTTGAGATATGTAAGACGAAAGCATCGATACAGATCATCCACAGCACACCGCGCAGCACTTTTCTATTCTGCAGTACCAGGTGTAGTCGTGACCACAGAACCATTGACTGGCCGGTGACCATGCCGTACCAGCTCGGCAGGAAGAGGGTTACGCATAGCCAGGGAGTGACGCCTGTTGAGAAGAAGAGGAGGATGAACCCGGTAGTGTATGGGATTATGCAGGCGGAGGAGATGAGTAGACTCCAGAAGTAGGTGCTGTTCCAGCGTCTAAAGGAGTGGAAGCAGAGGATGAGTAATTCGATTGCGTTGTAGAGGGCTACGGCGGAGAATCCGGCGAATATGCCAGCGCGGGTTAATTCGGATGTGCCGCCGTAGTTGTGGAGGAGGGAGGTTGAAATGATGCTAGGGTAATCGGAGGCCATTGGCGGGGGGACATTGCTGTGCTCTTGTGTGTGAATTTATGGGATAGATTTATAGGGGAATGAGAATGAAGGTTTGTAACGGCACTACCGAGTTTCCCAAGGTTTGTAGTGCGGGTTTGCCCTCTAGTTCAAGCGGAGGAATCATAGGAAGATAGTGGGAGTCACGAACCGAGGAAATGGTGTTATATATACTTGAATGACAGCTTCTCGGGATTGTGGAGTAATTTGGTGAAAGGAGACTGGATGTGGAGAGATTGGGGAAGTTGCCGAGCCATGGAAGTTAGACACCCGTTAGAAAGAACGGTAATTATATCGAAAAGGGATGAGCTACCATTTACCCTTTCGCACTATTGAACTGTGGAGGAAAATCTGTCGATCCCCCTTGATCTGAAGTTTGGGAAATATGCTATTCCTAGGATGGTGCATAGTCTATGCTTGATGTGTCGATGAAGGACGCCACGAGGAAGATCATAAGTCTGGAGTATTTTGAACTAAATGTTGAATTGAAGGTCTATGAAGTGAAAATCTTTGAGTTTAGAATACGAGGTTATTCACTTCCAGCGTGTGATTGGCTAGAGGCTCAACGCTAGATCTACCGTAGCGACTTGGCCAAGCTTACCTAGTGACAAGAAATAGGGGACTCGTACTCGGTACGGAGTATGGGGTTAGCACTCCGTAATATTCCAAAAGGCAGATCAACTTGAAGATGCAGGTCAAGATGCAGGTCCAGACGCAGGTCTAGACTATAAGAGTTCAGACCATCAGATCGCGTTCAGATCGACTCTGACGTCACCCGATCTGAGGTGGATCTCGATCTCGATCTTTGGCGACTTGAGATATTTTGCAGGGCTGTATCCCCCTTTCCCTGTAATCCCAGATGAAGAATCAGTTTCTTTGTTCTTTTCAATCAATCTCACAAGTGTTTCTATTTAGACAATCGCGAGTCCTCCTTCGCAATCTGTCAGCTATGCCAAAGAGAAAGGTCACCGAACCAACATCTGAACAGCCCAATGGCTCACACGCAAGTAAAAAGGGCTGCCCCGACTTGCACCAGCCGCACCCGAATGCGAAGCAAACTGAGGACTTCGGTATAGTCCTTCGCCAATTCTATCCGCCGGAGATGAGCAACGAGCGCTGCCAAGCATACACCAATGGCGAGCTGGAACGTCCCATTGAAGCGCTACAGAAGGCTTGCCGGGAAACCGCCGAAAAGCGCAAGTCAATTGACGTGGGTGATGCCGTGGTGCACTGGTTCAAGAGCGATCTCCGGCTTCATGACAACAGGGCACTATATGCAGCCTACCAATTCGCAAAAGAGAAGCAGGTCCCATTGATCGGTCTCTACATCGTGTCACCGGAAGATTGGACTGCCCATTTGACTAGTCCTGCTCGAGTGGACTTCACCCTGCGCAACTTGGGGCGACTGCAACAAGACCTAGCGGAGTTGGATATCCCTCTGCACATGGAAACGCAGGAGAAAAGGAAGGCGATCCCGAAACGGATCGTGGAATTGTGCCAAGAATGGGGTGCGAACAGCCTATATGCGAATATCGAGTATGAGGTAGACGAACTGCGCCGCGAAGCTAAGCTTGTTAGGCTCTGCGCAGAGAGCGATATCAATTTCACTCCCACTCATGATACCTGTGTGGTCACTCCGGGCACCCTGGCTAGCCAACAAGGGAAACAATATGCTGTTTATACTCCATGGTATCGCTCTTGGTTGGCATTTCTCAAAGAGAACCCTGAGTATCTCGAGGTCTCAGAGGAACCCGGGTCTAATCCAGGGAATGCGCGCCAACAACTGAAGGAATTGTTCGACTGCAAGGTGCCAGCCGCACCAAAAACACATACCTTGTCCGATGAAGACCAGAAACGCCTTGAGGGGCTTTACCCAGCCGGCGAGCATGAAGCTTTCCAGCGGCTGGAGAATTTTCTTGAGGAGAAAGGTAAACAGTATGAGGAGATGCGGAGCATGTTGCCTGGTGAGCACACTTCGGTGTTGAGTCCTTACTTTGCATGCGGAGCGCTCAGCGCAAGGACTGCTGTCGTGGCAGCGAAGACAGCCAACAAAGGCCATCTCGATCGATATGACCCCGGTTACATGACTTGGATCAGCGAGTTGGCTTGGCGTGACTTTTACAAGCATGTGTTGGTGAATTGGCCCTTCATCTGGTAGGTGTTTATCTTCCATGACAACGAGTTTCCCATTTTAATGCAAGTCTTCAAATAGCATGAACAAGTGCTTCAAGCCCGAACATACCAACATTGAATGGGAGTACGACAAGGAGAAATTTCAAGCATGGTGCGATGGCAAGACAGGCTTCCCGATCGTCGACGCAGCAATGCGGCAGCTACGTCACTGCGCGTGGATGCACAATCGCACGCGCATGATCGTCTCGTCGTTCCTTACCAAGGACTTGATGATTGATTGGCGCCGTGGCGAGCGCTACTTCATGGAGAACTTGATTGATGGCGATTTCGCATCCAACCATGGAGGATGGGGGTTTGGGTCCAGTACTGGTGTAGATCCGCAGCCATATTTCCGCATTTTCAACCCTCTCCGCCAGAGTGAGCAATTCGACCCGGCGGGGGATTACATCCGCCACTGGGTGCCGGAGCTACGCGATGTGTCAGGTAAAGCCACTCACGAGCCATATACGAGGGGAGCGGCGGCCATTGCGCAGAAGAATGGCTACCCTAAGCCCATAGTAGATCACGCCGAGAGTCGAAATCGGGCGTTGGAGCGTTTCAAGAGTGTAGTTCAGAAAGGGTGAATGTGGAAATGAAATGTAAATTAAGCGGCTTATGATGTGTTGATCAAAGAATAAAAAGAAGTTGGAGAAATTCCATGCCAAGTCCAATTGCGGGTGAGACATCTTTAGTGTCTTTTTTCCCCGCAACATTCTTTTCTCTTTAGCTTCTTTTTCTTATTTGATCTCACCAATGATGTCCCGCAATGGAGTCCCAGGGTGATCAGCCGTCTCCAGACCCAGACTCGCTGGAGGTTGAATTATCAAACGGCAAGCGACGATGGCGACGAAATAGAGTCGCATGTGACTCTTGCCACACTCGGCGTGTACGATGCGACCGGGCTTTTCCCTGCTCGAGATGTTTGCGCGGTGAAATAAGTTGCCAATTTACCCGCGAGCGCCGGAAGCGAGGACGAATTGCGAGATCAAAGCCGAATAATCCGAATGCGAATGGCGAGGACGAGACAGCCCAGGAACCCATCGATCGGAAGCCACCCGACGGGGAACACAGTCGGGGATCGCAGTCGCAGCAGGTGCTATCGCCAGTGGATAATAATTCCCCTGCGTCAACCTTCCAGCAGCGATCGCCAGAAACAAATGAGATCAGCGCCATCTCGGCGCCTAGTGTCGAAGGTCGTCGGTCTGCACCGGATCGTCCACAACCGCAGCGGGCAGGGCCTGCTGCAAATATAACGGAGGAATGGCTGTCAGCGGCACATCTGTCTCCAGACTCGTATGAACTGCTTGCAGGCACTGGCGGCAGCGAGCCGCCTTTGCCCCGGTTGATGGATATTTGGAACCCGGTTGATTTCGCTGGTCATCAACCGACACAGCGGGCACCTCCTATATCTTCCATGTCGGGGGTGAACCCCCCAAGACAGAGAAAACCGTCGGCTTCCACGCCATTGAAATACCCTGTGTTGGAACCTCTCATGCCTTATGTGGAATCAAGCCTCCCGCGTCGACTGGTGTGCGATCTGCTCGCACTCTACTTTACCAGTGCTTTTTCAACCCATATGCACCCTGTATGCCATCATATTCACTGTTATGTCCTGCGAAAGACTTCTTTTCTAAGTGTCGACCGTCCCAGGCCCACTAGTCCTGCCTTGCTGGCAAGTATGCTCTGGGTAGCTGCTGTGGACGATCGGGCCTTCTCTTTATCAATCTCACCATTACAACGGAGGAAGATATGCCAATTTCTCTGTGCTTTGATTATTCGTTTACTGCGGCCACTGATACATGTCTCGTTCAAAGACCAAGATTCATCACCCGCTGAAAACCCGACCGCACACGACTTTTCAGCAGGGGCTCACCACCCGTTCGAAGGAGTCGGCGATGACAAAGGACTGGTGGGCCCTGCTGGATCTTTAGACGATGTCATTACCTATATCCATGTGGCCTCGATTATCTCATCTAGTGAACAGAAGGCTGCAAGTATGAGATGGTGCGTTTGTATCCCTGTTCCTACCCCTGTCTACTCCACTAACTCTAGTCTAGGTGGCATGCAGCCTTTACATTAGCTCGAGAGCTTAAATTGAATCAAGAGATGGAAATCACTCCTAATATCGACAGCCTAACTGACGGCTCAAGCCCGTCATTCGGCTACGGTTTAGGTGGTTGGCCTGGTTCCCCGGGTGGGCTGGGTGTCGACTATTCCAATCCATCACGCCCAAGTCTGAATTGCGTGTGTGACAAGAATCATGATTCGCATAATGCACCCATTACAGAAGAGCATCGCGAAGAGCGTCGCAGAACCTGGTGGCTGCTATATATCATGGATCGCCATCTCGCATTATGTTACAACCGTCCGCTGGCCCTACTCGATGCCGAGAGTGAGGACCTGTTACTGCCACTGGATGAAAGCTCCTGGCAAGCAGGTATCATCCACAGCAATAGTCCTCGTCCAGATGGGCCTCAATGCCCTCGGTCGGGTGACCAAAACAAACGTCGCATTTTCCCCAATTTCATTTGCCACGACCACTCTATTCTTGGATTTTTCCTCCCACTGATGACGATCACTGGGGAACTGATCGATCTAAACCAGGCGCGAAACCACCCTACTCTTGGCGTTAGGCTTCAAGGAAAAGAGGCGTGGGAGGTTCACGTGTCAGAAGTGCTACGGCAGCTCGAGGTCTACAAAGCTAGTCTGACAACTTTCGCGGCAGCGACGGCGGCAGACCCGGCGGCCTCATCGACAAGTGCCTACACCAACAACCCAGAACCTGTCGATCCGCAATTGTCCCAGGCTTATTCATGGCATACTCAAACTGTCATTGCCTATTCCTCCTACCTAACCCACGTCCTTCATATCCTGCTCGTGGGAAAATGGGATCCTGTCTCACTGATCGAAGACAAAGATTTCTGGACATCTTCCCCGGCTTTTGCATCGACCATCTCGCACGCACTGGAAGCTGCTGATTCGGTGCAACAAATCCTCCGCTTCGATCCTGATATTAGTTTCATGCCCTACTTCTTCGGCATCCAACTTTTACAAGGCAGTTTCCTTCTCCTACTTATTGTAGAGCGCCTACAAAAGGAAGCGGGCGAGGGCATTCTCAATGCCTGCGAGACCATGATCCGAGCGACAGAATCATGTGTCGTCACCCTGAACACGGAGTACCAGCGCAGCTTCCGGCAAGTGATGCGCTCTGCTGTGGCGCAGGCTAGGGGTCGCCCGGTAAATCCGAGTGAAATTCGGCACCGCCGAAAAGCGGTTCTGGCCCTTTACCGGTGGACACGAAAGGGGACAGGCTTAGCCCTGTAAATACGGAGTACCCCACACAGATCTAACCAGGTCCTCGTTGTACCTGTCGATCCCTGCGCGTTACGGGGCTAACCCACGCATTCTCCTGCGGGTCCCCAGATTGTACCTGAGTGGGAACTGTTTTCCCCCACGATCTATTCATTGTGGTACTACCCACTGTGGTTGACTGAATATACCACTTTTGATCTTGCGAGTGTCTACTTGGCGTTTTCGGATGGCGTTTTCCTCGGCCAAAGCTTCTTTTTCTGTAAATACGGATAATTCTATATAATTTAACCTTGAAGCCATTCTCGGTCCATTCTTAACATTTGTGGCGTTCGAGAATAAATATCCTTCCAGCCCTATATCAACCTGATCAAATATTACGTAGACATGAAACAAGGTGTTCGTCACTCCCCGTGCTCTTTTAGGTGCTTCAGAATGCAACTCCTTTCTAATTTACCCGAAACGCCACGGAGTCTCGATTAAATTCTTAATGCCGAGCAACTGTAATTGACCGATTGGACAACGAGCTCTCCGGCATGTACGCCATTCCCTGCAAAATCCGGGGAAATCGGTTAATTAAATAATTCGATGGGATCATGAGGTCTTCGGGAAGTTCCTT
This sequence comes from Penicillium griseofulvum, assembly GCF_001561935.1. Taxonomy (NCBI): domain Eukaryota; kingdom Fungi; phylum Ascomycota; class Eurotiomycetes; order Eurotiales; family Aspergillaceae; genus Penicillium; species Penicillium griseofulvum. Next base: position 791,521 of record NW_024467419.1, read on the forward strand.
TGTGGACATTTGCCGTTGGAGCTTTGCCCCAGGTTTCTCCGCAACTCCACAGCTCCTCATGCATTAATCTGGAGATATTTTTTTTTGGTTTAAATAAATCAAGCATGGCCCCCGGTTGTTGCGGGGAATTATTCTTTTCTTGCGCTGGTAGCAAGCTCCTACACAAACCATTTCAAGCTTCAAGCTTCACATACAATTTAAGCTTCTACATAGCTTCTATTTCAGCTTCAGCTTCCAGAGCTTCACTCCTAGAGGTGTCTCTTGCTTCATATCCTCGCGCTATCACTGTTTCTACTACAAATACAGCACATCCACCATGACCGAAGCTCAGTTCCCATACGAGATTCCCTCCTGGCCCATGGAGGGTCTCCTTGATTTGCAAATGGGCCACGACGAGCTCGGCGCAGACCCCTTCATCGCTAGCGACTTTAGTTTGACGATGCAAGAGGGACTGGACACCTGGAGTCCCGAACAGTTTAGCTGGGAAAATGAACACCCGGTTAAATCAAGCGCATCTCGACCATATCCGCAAATGTGGTATGATGCCGGTCTTGTGAGACAGGACCGTGCAGGGATGAAAACCACTAGGTAAATTACTCCTGCCTGTTTTTCCCCAGAACCCCGAGAAACAAGAAGGAAAACAAGACACAAAATATAGAACCATGTGACTGACATGTGGTAGCTTCTCCAACCAATCAACTCCTTTCCAACCCACCGAGAATCCCCCGATCCAACCCCACCCAGATCTCGAGACAACACAAAGAGCCCTTTTCATGACTCCCTCACCAAATCCCCTATTCCCCTTCCCCGGATCTCCAACCTCAGATCCCCACGGTTCCCCAGACCCAAGTCACGCTTCTTCACGGGGGTGGGATGGGGATGCCGATGAAGATTCTCACTACACGTTCGATTTCGGCCCGTCGCCATTGAATACCCACTATCAGGCTCCTGTTCAGACCCACACATTCAGCTCCCCGCACCAATACTCGGGGCAAGACGAAGAATGTCTCACACCACTCGAGATGCCAGATGGAACTACCCGCATGACTTCCAATTGGCTCCCCGTTGACCCTGACGCGGGGTTCGCGATTAGTTCCATGAGTATGAATGAGGATGTAGCTTCGTTTCAGAATGTGAAGCACGCTTTCTTTTCAACCCCTGCCTCTTGGTCATATGACCCTTGAGAGCAGGTAGTGTTCGCCGTTTGCGACAAATTGCTGAACTACCCGCCTCCACCCCCCCCCTTGGTGTGAGCTCCGCTACACCGAGAGCCATCATTGCGCAGTGGTGGTTATACAAAGGTCATTACGTCCGCCCAAGTTCCCCGCGTCCCTGTATTCTAGCTCGGTTCTCTTACCAGCTGTTGGGGACTGGTGAGCACCGGGCGCCGAATATAATTTCGAAAATAATTGAGATGGAAGAGCAGAATTGGATGGAATCTTACCGAGACTAGAGTCCACACAGGCCTAGATCCAATTCTACGCCTTGGACCTCGCAAGGAATGATGTCGTATCGACGGCACAACTGGATGTTCTGTTTCAGACATATGTCACCTATACAAAGTTGTTCAGGGACAATATTACATAATAACAGTAATACAAAATTGTTGATAAAAACATTGTTATGCTGCATATGGAGACAATCTGGTCGATATATATTATAGCTAAAAAGGATCCTTTTCAAATCTTTGAAGGTCGTTGGTTCGAAAAATAACCGACCAACGGCTGTTTTTTTGGATTCCATAAAACATCCCCCCAAATCAATACCCTAAACATACCAAATGACTCAATGAGCTCTCTTCATATCTTACTCCAATCAAACCAGACAGTAATATCCTCCAGCTCATCCCGATGCTCCATGTAATAAGCCTGTCCCAGCATGTGAAGCTTTCGCCTATCTGTCTTCTTGGACTTGGTGCGCGGGACTCTATCCATAAGGATATACAGCCCAGGGACATAGTACTTGGGTAAACTCTGGCGGACTGCCTCACTCAGCGATTGAGTGAGTGCATGCACAGCATACTTATCGCTGATCGGACGGAACCCCATCTCTTCAACCGGACCATTTTCCATGTTCATCGGGTTATTCGCCAAGTATATATAAACGGCAAGGATGGGATCGCTCTGGCCATCAATCACACCTAGGACATCCACAACGACGGCATCTCCGGTTTTCAAATTGCGTCGGAGAACATACTCCACCTGGCCTGCTTCAACTCGTGCACCGTCGAGCTTGAGCATGCTATCCTTTCGGCCCATCAATTCGATAGTCCCATCATGGTTGTATCGACCTAGATCACCGGAGCGATAGAAGCGGTGTTTCAGCCTGTCGGTGTGTAGCTGGTCCATCCACACTGGCGGTGAAGTGAGAAAGTTCTCCGATTTTCCAGAGACGTGGTCTAGATATCCCTTGGAGAGATGCGGACCCTCGATGAGAAGTTCTCCCACCGCTCCCACAGGCATTAGTTGATTGGGGTTATCGGGATTAACGATCCAGATTGCACCCGTAGCAGGACGACCGACCACTGACCCATGGCCCATCTGGAGATTGCGGTTATATGCACACAGGGAAGCTATCTCGCCCATGCCATATTGGTTGACCACCTGCACTCGGTTCAGCCATTTCATCAGTACCGCGTCTGAGACTGGCTCGCCGCCGATACACATCATTTTCAGTGTTGGGACGAGTTCTGGTTCCATATCGATAGCGACAGATGGTGTGACGAACATTATGTTCGCCTCCAGATCGTTCATATCGTTCATCAGCGCTTGCATTGTGAGTGATCTTGTTGGGACGCAGCAGCACCCGCCGGCGATGAGCGGTGTCAGGAAGTCGTTGTTGCTGATGTCGAAGGTGTACGAGTCGAACTGGAACATCCGGCTATGCGGCCCCATATCCATGACTCGGATGTAATCCGTCAACGCGGAAGCATAGCTACGGTGCTCTTGGATTATTCCCTTTGGTTTCCCCGTGCTTCCTGATGTGAAGAGTACAACGCAAGGGTCTGTGGGCTTGACGGTTGTACAAGGGACTGAATTCACCAATGGTAAACTGGAAACGGATTCCTCGCTGACCTCGAACAGAGTTTCAACACGATCAGAAAATCTCTCCTTGTACCCGACGGAAGTGAGCATGATCTTTATCTGGGTGCGTTCGAGCGAGGATTGCAGATATGGTGGCGGATCACTGCCATCAACGCAGATGTACGCACCACCGGCCATGAGGATAGCCAGTCTAGCTACAATCGCCCAGGTAGATTTGTAGAACCCACAAGCCACGTAGATATTTGGTCCTACGCCTTGTCCCACTAGCCAATGTGCTAATCGGGAAGTCAGATCCTCGAGTTGATAATATGTCAAATCCCCGTCCCAGGAGCGAACAGCTGGAGCATCGGGTGTTGTTTTTGCATGTTGTAAACAGAGGTCATGTAAGAGGGAATCATGGGCCGGCGCGATATTCCCAGTAAATTGGGTAATCTGGTCACGATCCTGCGCGGAGCATAAATCGAGGCTACCAATCGTTTGTGTGGGTGCACCATCGATTGAGGAGAGGGCCTGGTTGAAGCTGTTCAGGAGGCTTTTAGCCAATGGTAGTCCGATGCCAGTGTTCCCAATGTCCAGTCGGGCGTGTAACCTATCATCGGAGGTATGCCGTATTGAAAGGCGGAGGCCGGCGAATATCATGTTAACCTCCGTCGAGTCTTTCCCCGGTATGGCACAGCAGACTTGGCATTCGCCCACGCATGTATCCGCACCAGACAGGTTCCGGTGCGCCGGTTGTTTCTCGTAGATGATTGTCACGTCCAAAGCAGAATTCTTGTCGGTATTGTCGGTGTGGCCATTTTCTGTAGCTTTGACATGGGATAACGGGGCCAGAGCTTCAATGCTCTCGCGAAAGAGGTCTTTCACGGTGTCATGGGGATCTACGTGGATCTGGACGGTCGGCTTCGAGTAACCATGGGCTGTTTCGCCTATATAGCTTTGGCCCTTTGAATAGTCTTGACCAATGTATAGGGTTGTTGAGCAGGTAAATGCTTTGATCGTAGTGATCCAGGCCAGTTGGAGTAGTCGCTGGATATGGATATCCGGATGCTCTTCTTGGGCGACCGGGGGAGGGTTGAGAACATCGACGAGGTGTAGGAGCCGCCAAGGACGCTCCCTTAGGATGAAGTCGACTTCATTCGTGGAAGTGCCATTGACAGCTATCTTCAATGGAGCAATACTAGGCTTGGAAAAAACAACTGTAGGTTCTAATAGGACGGTCATGATGAAGATGATATAATTGAGAAACAACCTTGGAAATTAATACAGTGCAGTATTAGGGGCTTATGGTTTAAATGTACGGCAACTTGCACAGGGAACAGGCATGCAGAAGCTCGTGGTCTCGTTGTTGATATGCCGCTTGGCACCGATCCCTTTGTTGAACCTACTGGGCAATCAATAAAACCCTTGTTATTGACACCGCGGGTACCTTTTGGGGCAAATCATAGCCGTCGTTCGGCATGTTTAGAGCTTGTAAGATGTAAGCTGTCTCGCGCCATCACTTTGTGCTGGATCCCGGAGTGTTTGCTCTGGTGTGAGAGGTGACTGTATTTAGAAATAGGCTGCTTGAACGTCCGAGCTAGCAGGGAAAGCAATTGGTTCCGGGACCTTTGTGGTACTCTGCTAATAACAGTAGTCCAAACGAAGTAGACTTGAGAATAAAACGATGTGTTTCAAACCTACTTTGGTGAACCCGGTGTTGGATATCAGCATGGGCGTCAACCTAAATGGTCAACTCTAGAGTAGTAGTAGTACAAATAGTCAGCTATAAATGGAGTCAATGTAAGATATTATGTGAGAATGAAATGATTCATCATGCCTAGCCATGCTTTATGTACGAGGTTTAATAAATTGGTCAACTTAAATTATATACACGGAGCTCGCAATAACTTTATGTCAAATATTCTGCATGATCCCAGGATAAACGCCCTCAAGGATCGACGATAACTCAGCCCACAGTTTCTCACGGGCTTGGCGTCCCTCATCACTACGGACAAAGGGCGAAAGCGCAGTGTTTTCCACATGTCCATCTGTCATATATGCGCCGTGACTTTCGAGTCCAGCCGTAACGCCGGCCACTAGCGTTCGAGACCCAACCTCCGTGGATCGCGCCAATACCATCTGATACACCTTGAAGCCGAAGCCCATCTCCCGTCCTAACTGTGAGTGACAGAAACCAGGATTGATCATATTGATGATCACCTCGGATCCGCGCACCCGGCCCGCTAGTTCCTGCACGAGTAGCACCTCCAACAACTTCGATAATGGGTACCGGTCGGCCATCTTGGTATTTGTTTTATCACTGACGAACTTCATTGGCTCATCTTCCTTCCATTCTGGGAGGTTCACCCATGCATGTACCTCGCTTACAACAAAAGCAAGTCGCGGCGTACGCGATGGGTTCTTTTGTCGTGTAGCTTTCAGGGTTGGCAGGAGGAGCAGGCCGAGGAGTAGAGTGTTGATGACATTGACAGTGATACTTCGCTCATAGCCTTCGGAAATGCTAAACTCTTGTGTGGCGATAGCTGCGTTGAGGATAGCTGCGTCGAGCTTGGGGAGCTGTGAGATGCGCTTGCCAAATGCAAGGACCGAGGCGTGGGAAGCTAGATCGACCTCCCACACTTCACAGACGCCTGATCGGCCTGTAGATTTCTCAATGTCCTCTTTTGCTTCTTTACCTGCAGCCACATTTCGAACGCCAAGGATGACTCGTGCTGCACCTAGTCGCGTGATGTGACGTGCAGCTTCTAGCCCTAACCCAACATTCGCGCCGGTGACGAGTACCGTCTGATCCGCGAAGGATTGTGTCGGATATGTGGGAGTAACGAAAAATTGTGAATAAAGGAAACCCATGATTGATGTTTGAATAGATGAATATTCGAGGGACAAAAGGAACAAGCAACTATAAATAAAGAAGGGCAACGTAAGGCTTGGATGCCTGCGTGAAGATAAGCCGGAGATTATCGGGTTTAAGCTCATTCAACCACCACGGAATTATTTTTTAACACCGAACAAGTGTGAAGAATAGGGGACAATATACCAAGAATATTAATTCCGTAATAACCGTGCCAAGTTCGGCACTTCCATTATATACGTTTTCCATCTTCTATTACTGTCCAGACTCTAACGTCCATAGGTGACGTCATGGACTATTGAGGGTAAGAGGGCAGAACACTTTTCTCTACGAATCAAAATGTCCCTGCGGAGGAGGGACGTATGGATGCAAATATCCATTTGTATGTGAGGATTACAATAGACCCCATTGCTCTTACCCAGCGGAATTTGAAAGACTGCTGTCAAGGGGTTCCTTTTGAGAGAACTGGGGCAACATATAGATGACCGCAATCCAACAATTCCAAAGTCGAAATGTCCGTTTATCCCCATTGACAGAGCGAACTAATATAGCCCTCAATGCCACCAGCGAAGCCAAGCCCATAGTGATGGCAAACCAAAGGGATGAAACACCCCAGAACATCGGACACCATATTCCCCAACAAAGCATAGGTAAAGCAATACTCCAGCGCGCCGCAGTATCACCCCATACAAGAGGCACCGTTCGTCGACCTCTCTTAGCATCGCCAAGCTGATCGGACATGTCCTGCAACTGGACGGTGGAGAAAATAATTGCGATGATTACAAGAAGCCACCGCCCCAGCCATCCGTGGAGAGGAAGAAAAGAGCCGCCTAGGGCCACCTCCATCGCTCCCGATGCGAAACAAGTATATCCTAGTCCGTTAATAATATTGCGAATGACCGGGTTCTTGTCCGCGCCACCCCAGTGGTTGTACCACAGTCCTAACCATATCAAAGCCACAGAATGTCGGACGCCGCCAAATGCAAGACTATATATCGGGGCAAATATATATAGAATGATCATGATTCGTGTGCCCCCCTCATAAGAAACCTGACCGCAAGGAAAGGGCCGCCATGGCTTGTTTAGCCCGTCCTCTAAAATTGCTCTTTCACCCCGTTGGTTGTTAATGGCGAAAGGGATTAAGTTAATCACAACCCATAGTGATGCTGCGAGACCTCTTCCAATCGACTTTGGAGACTCGCTGATCGAGTGTGGAGGGGACAAGGCTCCTCGAACATGCGGGTCGTATTTTGATGCGGCCCAGGCATTTGTGATGCCGAAAATAGTACTTGGTGCCACAATGGTTTTGAAATCGCTGAAGATGAATAGCCAGATTGTGTATGAGTTGTACCATAGAGATGCCAGTGCGCATTGAGCAATTAAGACATATCGGCTCATGATTGATATGTGTGGATGGTCTAATCGAGATGGATCGTGCATAATATATCTTACACCTCTGGCGTGAGTGGGCGGTCATGCTAAACAGCGCGGAATCCAAGGGTTGAACAACGGTCAAATAAGACAAGAAAAGACTCTGAATGTGTCGGACGTGGCGGCAACTATATTTTAAATAGAAAACTATCCACTAGGATACCTAGATGTCCAATATTAGAAATAGGCCGACTACGCAGCGGTATAGTGGCCATACGACAAAACCACCCTTTCAGGCAATATTGATGTCTAAGTGCCTGATTAACCACGGAATATTGTAAATTGACAAGTACAAAAATGAAGCTTTTGGCGCCTTTCACACCTCAAAAAGAGGAGATACATAGGTATAGTGCCAAAAGCCTTATTTGGAAGTTGATAAACCACCTCAAAAAATATGGATTTATCTTATACCAAAAGCTTCATTTCTTACTTACAGGGTTAGGTGACAGAACAAGGTTGGCTACCTTGTTTATTAAGGCCTCTGTAATAATAATTGCAGGAAATAATCAGGCATCTAGACATCAATATTAGCTGAAAACGGGGTTTTCTCGCATGGCCACTATACCGCTGCGTAGCGGAATTTAGTCATATCCTCCGATGGAGGGCTGCTAATGACGAGTGTTGTCCAACATCGTCTCTGAGTCTATCTTCCACTGTGACGCTGATACAAAGAACCATAATCCCAGCCACTGTAGGACTAGTTCCACTTTCAGGGTCAGAATAGCCATCAGTTCGATCATCATAATGCTAGCTCCAGGGGCAATTGCAATCATTGTAGGGCTACTAGTCCACCAACTTGTCTTTATCCACGGAGAATGGCATCTGAAAGGACCAACTGTTGTTGTTGTTCACCTTCTTTTTGGCACCCTATTATGCGCTAACCATTTTCTTGGTTATGGAGCCATCCAAGCCAGCTTAACCGAGACGATATACCTGGCGACATGTTATCTGTCCTCACTATTCACAAGCATCGTGGTATACCGACTTATATTCCATCGGTTGAAACACTTCCCCGGCCCAAAATTAGCGGCAATGAGCAAATTGTGGCATGTGTGGAAGTGCAGGGACTCTCGTGGCCATCTCGTCTTACAGGACTGGCACGAAAAATATGGGGAATTTGTGCGAACCGGTAAGAAATATCTCAAGCCAAGCTGGAGTGCATGATACCATTGGAATTGAATCTTCAGGTCCCGCTGAAATTACCATATTTCATCCCGCGGCCTACGAGGCCATGGATGGTCATGACAATCGAAACACACGCTCTGATTGGTACGACCTTCTCTATCCTCGCATATCCTCAATCTTTACTCGCGACCGACACCTGCACCATGAACGGCGCAAGATGTGGGAGCAAGCGTTGAGCAAAAAGGGTTTGGTGGACCAATGCCCTACGATATATAGAACACTGACATGGTCAATTCAGCATTGATCCAGTATCATCGGCGGGTGTTGAAAAAGGTACGAACACTGGAAAGCCGCGTTGCTTCTCAACAATCGCGTGCTGTTCTCATAAATGACCTGATGTATTTCTTTGCCTTCGACTCTATGGGTGATTTTGCCTTTAGCGAGGATTTTGGCATGATGAGGAGCAACAGGTGGCATTCGTCGATAGCCATGCTGCGTTCGGCGCTCACGATGCTGGGTCCTTTCAGTCCTGCGATATGGATCCCGAGACTGGGATTCGCATTTATTCCTACCCTTTGGAAGGTCCGACACTGGTTTCACATGCTTGAATTTTGTGATCAATGCATGGCTCGACGGATGAAGGTACTAAACAGCATATTGCAATTGTCCTTCTAGCTAACATGGAGATAGAAAACACTTCCAGATCGCGATATTGCATCTTGGTTCATTGAGGACCATGTCAAACATGGATCTGATCCCACGCGAGCGAGATGGTTGAGCGGTGATACTGCAACACTAGTTGTAGCTGGAAGGTGAGTAAGGCTGGAGATCATGAGACAACTGACTAATAATTGTAGTGATACCACTGCTCCAAGCCTAACCCTTCTCTTCTATTTCCTTGCTCGGTTTCCTACCCATACTGAGAAGATATATAAAGAGATCCGCGACATTGATAGGGAAAATCCAGCTGCCTTGGCCACATTGCCACATCTGACAGGAACTATAAATGAAGCAATGCGACTGCTCCCAGCAGTGCTAACCTTTAGCTCTCGAGTAACGCCACCAGAAGGGCTGACGATAGACGGGACGTTTATCCCGGGAAATACCAAAATATGTGCGCCACGTTATACACTTGGTCGACGTGAGAAACCCTTATGCTATTTTCGGTCAGAAATACTGAAACAAACTTTAAGTTGAGACGGCATATGTCAATCCCCATGAGTTCATTCCTGAGAGGTGGTACAGCAAACCGGAGCTGATCAAGGATAAAAGGGCATTTGCTCCTTTTGGTGTCGGTAAGAGACAACCCTACCATTGACCCGGGTGGTCAGATCTCCCATGTGGCCACTCGGGTTGCACGAGGAGTAATAGTATCTTCGTATGCTGAGTCTTTTGTTCATACAGGGCGTACAAGCTGTGTCGGCCGTCATCTAGCTCTCGCACAAATCCGCCTAGTAACTGCTGCCTTGGTATTCCATTATCGGATCAAATTTGCACCAGGTGAAAATAACGGGGAGGCCGTAGAACGCGACATGAAGGACCAGTTGACAGCTCAGCCTGGTGCTTGTCGGCTTGTGTTCCAAAGTCGGGGATAGGCTAGGTGAAACAAGACGGGCCGAGAATGGATATAATATGAGAAATAATTTTCATTGGTTCTTATTGACTTGTTTCAAGTTCCTTGTGAGAAGTTTGAGGTAGATACCACCTGCCGATAACATCTGTTTGCTGTTCTTACTCGGGCCGGAATCCCCAGGCAACGTGGATGTCATACGTGACATAACAACCAGATTGAATATCTGCATAAGCCTTCTGCTCCAGATCATCAATCTGGTGCATAGTCAGTGCTCCCTGCGTCCCTCTAGCAGAATGAAGACGTGCCCATGCAAACATAGCCCTCATCCCATTTGCAGTCAAGCGTGCTCGCGTATCATACACCCGACCTGCGGAAACAGCTTCAGTGTGGACATCTAGAAGACCCGCATTGCGCATCTCAATCGCCAGTCGATTCCAGCCATAGTCGAAGCGGGGTTTCATGGCAGTCATGTACATCACTCCCATGGTACTGGCAGCGTCAGTCGTAGATTCAGGTCGACCGGGGAGATGGCGAACGTTAGTAAAGTCGCACTCTTCCCACTGCATAGCACCCCCGGGCTTTAGGAGCCTAGAAAGATTTCGAATAGTTCTGCCCCATTCGGACGCTGTCAGGCCAGCAGCAATAAGCCGAACGTGCACGATATCATATTGTCCGTACAGGCTGACAGGAACATCCCTGCGGGCGTCGAGAAGGTACAGATTGACGTTTTTTGGAAGTGTTCTGGAGGGTGGATAGAGAGAAGTTGAGATGTCATAGCCGTGTAGGATTGCATCGGGCCAGTCATGGGCCAGGTCGCGCAGGAAGGCTGCAGTGCCCGTGGCAATGTCGGCAACGCGCGCGTGGGGATGCATTTTGGCTCGAACGGACGGGTGCAGCAGATAGCCGATGTTTCTGTGTCAGCAGGAGTCAGTATGGTTTGCTTGTGGACTGCATTGCCACACAGGGCTTGGCGCGTTCTCTTACTCGGTGAGAAGATCAAATTGCTCGTCGAGTCTAGGAGCCGCTGATGTTAGCGTCTGGTGTTTTCATTGGCTGCTCGCGGGTTCTTACCTTTGGGCTTCGGTGGAATCTCGCTGCATATTCTCCGCGTATGTATCCCTGAAAAGAGGCATTTTGAATGAGGTACTTTTTGTCGAACTGGAGAAGGTTGACGTTGACGTCTCAGATTGTACAGATAGAGAGGGATGCAGGAGGCTGCAGAGAGTTGAAATGAGTACAGATTTCAGTGCTGCAAATGATAGGATCACTGTAATCTCTAACACAGCCTTGGACGTCTGACCTTCACTGTAGCGTCTCACTCGGGTACCTCAGCTGAAATTCTGCTCATCCGCAAATTGGAGGAAATTGTGGTGAAGGTTTTGACGTTGTACGAAATGAAGACTGCAGAGTTCATGGGCACCTTCCCTATCAAACACTATGTTGTCCTCTGAATTGAGCAACCATAGCAGATTAGTTGAAATCAAAGCCTTTCTTGGGTTTGCAAAATGCCAATCTGCTTCTTGAACATTTCTACTGTCAAGCTACATATATCCCGTCGAACAACTTTCCTTTATACTGTCAGACCCCGTCATCGCTGATTACCGCCTCAAATATGGTCCACTTGAATCATCGGTCTCCAGTCCTGATTGTGTGGAGTCTAATATTTTTCTTTATTGCTGCAGTGGCTGTTGCGCTTCGAGTTGCATCAACACATATACGGCGTCGGGGTTTAAAAAGTCATGATTACCTTGTTTTCTTCTCATTGGTGGGTACTGACTGGGCATCGAGCTATCCAGGTGGCTGATGATAAAGCTAGGTCCTATTGACCGGCTATGTGGCAGACATGCTAGTTGGTAAGTTGACTCCATTGACTCCGGCGGAAGCAGAGCTAATTCACATCAGGAGCTACCACAGCTGGCTATGGTGGACACACAGCGACAATGGCAGTGCGGAACCCGGGGGAGTTGGTTAGCGCATTGAAGGTACTTGGTCGACCTCCATCGACGTTATGCCAGGCATTAACCCACTTAGATATTCTGGGCATCAGAATGGATGTGGGCAACCTCAACAGTCTGTTTCAGACTCGCCATAATCCTGTTATATATTGAGATCTTCCCAGGAAATCAGACTTTCTTTTGGTGTGCAAGTGGAGTAGGATGCCTTGTCTTCCTATATTGGGTCTCCGCAATCTTGACAATCGCCTTGCTCTGTCGTCCAGTCGCCTACAACTGGGATCGCACTATTCTAGGGAGCTGCGGTGATGTCCTAAAGATACAGTATGCATCTGCAGGGTTCAACATGGGGATTGATTTGGGAGTGGTTTTACTACCGCTCCCTATTGTCTGGCGGCTGCAAATGTCGAGTCGCAAGAAGACTGGGGTCACTGCGTCATTTGCGATAGGCATCCTGTAAGACCCACGCGCTCAAATCCCGTTTCAGATTCAGTTGCTGACGGCGGGTAGAACGGCTGGTATCAATCTGGGCCGCATTATTCAGACCAAGTTGTGTCCAGCTGACGATCTCATCTACTGCCTCAGAGACTCTTCTATTTTTATCATGGCAGAAATGACGGCAGGAATTTTGGTTGCGTGTGTTCCAACATTTGGGCCCCTATTGTTTCGCAGGCGAAACGTGCGTTCAGTGCGACCACACGATCTGCCCACAATTGGATCACCTCGAGTCCGCCGTCCTGCGAAATTCGATTCTCTCCTTTCCACATTCGACCGTAGTCACCACGATTGCGAAGAGCAAGCCCAAACAAAGGAATCGGAGCCTAGTGCGCCCACATCGCATGTCGGGGCTGGGGCTGAGAATGAAACTCCAGAGACCGGTATTATGGTGACGCGCGACCTCGATGTTCATAGTCTGAATGTGCTCCCTCGAGTGTCTGAGAATTCTACTGTTTGAAGAGTAGAGATTCTCTCAGAGATCAACAATCACTGACATGCCATTGCCCGGGAGATCTGCATAGCTCCACAGGAGACTATGAACTCTCACCGGGCTAGCCCTGGAGGACGCGGATGCTTACGCTCCGTGCTGCATGTCAGATTTGTACCACCTTGAGTCGTTTGTATTTAGGAAGATACTTCAAAGAGATAAAACTTCTGTTTTTGTCAGATATTACTGTCAGAATAATTTGAAATAAAAAAAATTATCAGGCAAATATAAGGCCAGAACCACGTGCGGGGAACCTTACCTTTTATCTTTTGCCTCAATTCTTTTCTCTTTCCCAATTAATCATGACTTCTTTTACTGTTGTGATATGCCATGGCTCTTACCATACTCCTGCCCCATATCAAGGTCTTGTTGATGCTTTGACTACAAAGGGCATTGAAACATATTGTCCACAACGGCACACTTGTGATCTCAGTCAGCTCAATGTCGGGAACCCTAGCAACCCTGATTTTGATCGCAAGGCTCCCCCGGGAGGATATCCACTTCCTGCAGATGATGCGACAGAGATTGGGGTGCTACTTGACAAGTTGATTGCACAAGGAAAGTCGGTACTACTCGCAGGACACTCTTCCGGTGGTTGGGTCGCGGCTGAGGCTGCACAACCCTCTCGGCAAGCTCCTATTCGTGCAAGGGAAGGAAAGGCTGGCGGTGTCATAGGGATTTTCTTTATTGGAGCATTCATTGTTCCTCAAGGCCAATCCGTGCATTCATTCTTCCAGCCTGCAGACGGCAAAGTTGTCGTGCCTCCATTTATGCGATTCCACGTGGGTTCACCTGCAAATGAACCTCCTTTAATCGGTACTAACCATTAATGACAGAAGCACGGCATTAGTGGCCTCGGAACCATGGTCGAACCTGAAAGATACCTGTTCAATGATCTTGATGCAGCGACTGCGAAGAAGTGGGCATCCACATTGACAGCAGCTCCTGTTATGAACAGTCCTCTTACGCACAATCCTTATGATGTGCTGCCGTGTGCCTATCTTGTGCTGGAACAGGACCGCACATTGCCTAAAGAGTATCAAGAGAAGATGGCGGCGAGCCAAAGAAAGCCATTCACAATCTACCGTGCGCCCTGCGGTCACTCGCCGCACCTTAGTTGGACAAATGACCTTGTTGCAAAGCTGGAGGAATTTGGAAAACAGGTCCTAGCTGAAGGCAAAGCAGACTAAGTGTTTAGAAATAAATCTGGCTGGGAAATATATAGCAAATGAGTTACACTCGAACAATCGCAACGTTTGACGAATGGGAGAGGTTTGTGCAACGCGCCTTCCATTCGAGATCAAATACCCTCCCTTTCCACTTTTTCATTTCTTCGTCTGTCCAGTCCCTTTCGACATTTTCAACCCCTTTCAGCCATTTCTTATCTCTGATTCTATTTAACCATGGATACCCCTCGCTATGTATTCGGTGCCCAAGGATTTGGTGGGGCTTGGACAGCCGACAATGTCGACCACCTGATGAAAAGTCTCACAGAGGCTGGAATCCGTCAGTTTGACACCGCTGCCCTGTATCCTGCTACAAGTCCAGGTTCATCTGAGGAGCTGCTTGGCAAAAAGAAGCCAGATGATGCACTCATCGATACGAAGGTTCTCTTTATTGGCGATGACTCTTTGTCCTTCAAAAATATGGGAACCTCTATCAAGGCCAGCTTGGAGCGGCTGCAGGTCAAGAAGGTGAGTGAACCCCATACACTACCTATTCAAAATGCTAAAGCAGCTAATTGATATAGATCCACACCCTTTACGCTCATGCCCCGGACCGCAAAACCCCGATTCCTCTGCAGGCTGCACACTTCGACCACTACTATCGTGAGGGGTACTTTGAAAGGTTGGGTCTCTCCAACTACAGTCCATCTGCGATCCGCGCCTGGATGGAAATCGCAGTGGAGGAAAACCTGATTATGCCTTCTGTCTATCAAGGCCAGTATAACGTCTTCTGTCGAGGCTACGAAGATGAACTCTTTCCCGTACTTCGCGAGTTCGGTATTGACTTCGAGGCAACCTCGCCGCTAGCGGGTGGGTTCCTGACTGGAAAGCTTTCCTATTCTCCATCACCTGAGCAGTTGGAGGGTACCCGTTTCGAGGTCGGGGAGGGTAACATGCTCGGTGCTGTTTACCGCATGTGGTATGATCAGCCCCTCTATCATCAGGCAATGCGATCTTTGGACAATATTGGTAAACGGCTGGGGTCTACGGGGGCTCAATGCGCCCTACGCTGGTTGCTCTTCCATTCCAATCTCAAGGATCCAGATCGAATTGTGATCGGACCTAGCACTTTGAAGCAGCTCCAGGACTATGTCGACGCCCGCAAGGCTGGACCACTTCCAGTTGACGCAGCAGCCGAAATCAGTGCACTTTGGCCGCCCTTGAAGAAACTTGCGGCGACGATTATTGAGAAGGGATGGTGGTCTCTGTGATTTTATGTTCGATTGACAAGATATCAGGACCAAATTGCTCATTAAAAGAGACTCCAGTGGATGGCAGGTTATTCATACGCGGTCACATCCATGGATGGACCACAAGTATTCGAACAGTTAACCACATATGCGCAATGGTATCTCCAAGTTTATCATTTATAATTCCTCTGTAGTATCATCCACTCCGATAACTTTGCGACTTACACAATCGCCCATTCTCAGCCGGTGTCCAAGACTCACTACCCACACCCTTAAAAGAGTAGAACCTGTTGTCCGGATCATACCTTCTCTTTATTTCAAGCAAACTGTCATAGTTATCCCCATAAAACGCCTGTTGCCAATCTTTTTGATTTGGATCGGCTTCATTCAAATATGCGCCACTTCCGGGTGTTAATTCTTCTAGCGGAGGCATAATAATGTCCGTAATAACAGCCTGTCGAGCGACATTGCTGTCCCAGTCAGCATAGTCAAACGCACTGAACTAAGGTTAATAAAAGATTGACAAATCTGAGAAGTAAACACATACCCTCCGATTACAACATCCATCAGCGCATGTCGCCAGGCTGGGTTAACACTGTTGTCGGGATATGAAACTCGAGACGAGTTAACCATAATTCCTGAAATGAGAAATCCGGCATTTCTTTCGACAATATTACGGAATTCGGTCTTTAGACTAGCCAGGCTTTGCTCGACTACAGACCTTGGAATCAGGCGACCACCAAGAAGTTGATCTGTTATGTTGTTTGGTGGACTCATCGTCTGAAATGCGTTGTAATATGTAGGGAAATCATTTACATAAAATCCTATCCAGCCTCTGTCAGCGCTCATTCCAACACTTCGTGATCATTCACTTACTGTGCTGTATGTTGTTCCGTTCCAGAAATGTAATCAAAGGATTGAATAGAGAATTGAAAAGTGTCGCCGTGCCACCGGGAATGGTAGTAGGCGTCGTCGCCAGTGTAGTGTTAGTTAACCACCAAACACTCGCACCCCCAGCGTCCCCGATTGACGGGAGAATGGATATAAACATCTCGACCGCTTCAAAGACTGTATCACGCGATACACCTGTATCTGAGAATGAAAGGTTTCCCGACACCGTCGGCAGTTCTGGATAAGCCTTGCTTGTCATCGACACAACAACACCGTAAGTCCCTCCACCTCCGCCAGACAGCGCCCAATACAGATCTGGATAGTCCGATGGTGACGCAATTACCAAATCCCCATTCGCGAGAACAACCTCCCATTCCAGAACCTGATCAGCAGCGAGTCCAACATAAGACGCTAGTTGGCTATGTCCGCCGCCTTGAGAATATCCCCCAGCCAGGCTGATCGTTGTACAGCTCCCTCCCACGATAACAAGTCCAGCCTTATAAGCCGCATCGCTACCTTCAAATGATTGAACCCCAGCTCCGACTTTTATCGCCTTGCCGGCATATTCTGAGGAGTCGTAGTCAACGATCGAGATATCTTTCATGTAATGCAGCCAGATCGCTAGCCCTCCCGCCCCAGTGGACTTCCCAAGTAGGTCGTGTCCAGTATTGCGAATGACAAGGCGGATGTTATGACGAGCTGCGAAATGAATTGTTTTCTGCACGTGTGCGGCGTCTGTCGCGTTGACGGCGTACTGGACGTAGTTACCGATCGTGCAAGGCGAGGTCTTTGACGAGAAGGGATTGCAGCTTAGATTTGTGAAGATCGGGGCCATTACTGATGATGGGCTTTCATAGTGCGTTGCTGCGAAACCCCAATTGGACTGAAGTTGTGCGCATTGTGATTGTTCGTATAGGGTGAATGAGTCGATGTGACAGACACTGGCGATTGGGATTGTCGCGATTAACCTGCCATCTACTGTGTTGTTGAATCGAGCCCATATATGGTCTTCAGGCCAGCAGGGGTCTTGTGGCATGCAATGACAGGCTAGTGGGGTTGTGCCATTCGCGATTGAACGACCACAAACCATAATTGCGGTGGAAAGGGCGAGGATGTAGCGCTGCCATGCTAGGTAGTCGTTGGCCACCATGATTCTTGGAAATTGGGTCACTTATTTGTAAGATCAGGGAGATTGAAACTTATATCGGAGGCGTGGCCCAAGGCATATCACCTTCGAATTCGAACTCAGCTTTGCATTCGAAAACAGCGCCCAACTGATTGTATATGAGACCTGATATATGCCGAAATATCACATCACTTCGGCCCCTGCATAATTATGTCGTGACAATTCTGAGTGGTAGGCTCGGTGGGAGCTGCACTTGGAACTCGGAGGAATACCCTTGGCCGCTCATCCGTAGGTGAGAGAGGCTCGAACTAAACTTAGACTGCCCATAGTTGGTGTAACTAGGCACAGACACGTTGTAATGCCAGAAATGAGTAGAGGCGATTGCTTTTTTTAGAATGAAACATGAGTTATCGTGCTTACTCTGTAGACTTGCTTACAATTTATTGCGACTTTGACCAAGCCCTTCAAGCGAGAGGAGTACTGTCGGTCTCTTTAGGAATTTCTGTATTAACTGAGACAACTTATGGCTTTCAGCTTCTGTTTGTCTGTTTGCTTTGTTGCTATTTCAAGTGTTTGCTTCCATTTATTTTATATAGAAACTCCCCACAAATACAAGTTTCAACCCTTTTTCCTTCATTGAAGCATACCCCAGTTCTATCCCCACCCTTTGGCCACGAATCTATAACCATCTATAACATGGCCTTGTATAGCGTGTCATATATTCCATTTGAACGTGGACTCGACATATTATATATACAGCGCCAGTGAAGAGAGAGCTGAATGAGGTGTGTGAGATGTTCCTTTGTCAACTTGCAAAGACTGCATGCGGACATTTTGGGTGAATTCGTGAGCTCTATAGACGTTTATTCAAAAAGTATATAAGATACAAGGCACGGTATATGGGTGTTTGCTTTGAGAGTACCAGGCGATGAACCCCTGGTAGGGGTTGTACTATTAGCGGACCATGACCTGCATTCTTTCCCCTTTCCTTTCTTCTACCTAGCAGGCTGCTGGACCAGAAATGGCACGGATTCATCGACATCGTATGGCCAAGTTGGATTGAATATTTCCTCTCACTAGTACTTGAAAGCGCTAACCACTCATTCAATAGGAGGTGCCAGTCAAAGGTGCCGTGAAAATTTCTTCCGTCAAACCGATAAATAACCTCCCACTCCACCCTAAATACAAGGATATTGAGTGAGTTCCCGACCATCAAGGTATCACCAATGGTGCCTAGCGTGTATCCAAGGCATAAGATAACCTGGTACATGGGTTGTCTTCAAGTTTTGGTATGATATCGTTTAGGCTGCTGAGGAAGCAGCCTGAGAACCCTGTCCACCACTGAGGATGTGAACGGGCTATGGGAAATAGCCTTCGGAGCTCCTAAGAAAGTAAGAAACTGCCCAGTTTTGCTGCCTCCTCTTTATTATGAGAAGCAGTCTACTCACGGGATTGCAGGACGCTCTTGTCTTGGGCCATGACATTTCGATTCACCAACCTAGGTGGTAATGGTGTGATCCTCGGCCAGGTCGCTTCGGAGGGTGATGAGGTGGTGTTTTGAGACTCTTTATGTTCACCCGGAGGAACTTTCACCACCTGCAGTTCCACAGATCGGACGTCCAGCTGCCCCATACCCAACGAATCCAACACTTGGTAACTCCACGTTGAAAAGTAGTATTTGAAAGATTATATTCACTCGGCCCTGTCTCGCTCGGCTGTTTCCCATATTGAATGTTTCATGGATGACGCCGTCAAACGAGGATTCACCGTTAACGTCATATGAAGATCCCAATTCGAGCCCGGGACATTGTGGGGTCTAATTCGAAACTATGCCAATCTGTCATCGCCTCTCCTGTTGATCCATGCACACAGACATCGATCAAATGATGGAGAAACAATACTCCAATAATCCTAACGGCATCCACAAATTATTTGAAGGGATCTAATTGCATAGCATTAAGGAAGGAAACATACGGCAGGGCGAGACAGGCCACGGCCTGTGTTCCGCGGCGAGGTAGTGAATTTTACCTGATAGGCGCATTTCAGCAACAAGATGCCTAATCACATTGCTGTTTTCGCCGCTAGCAAGTCCGTCACCAATGGTGACAAATTACCAAATAACCTTGAATAGCTAATGGTAAGCATTGCATTAAAGCCGCCACAAAGTCAGCCGGTGTCTGCCACTTCTTGGCAACATGGCTGTTCTCGCGTACGGCATGCTGAAGCAAGAAGGAACCTTGTGTTGTACGGTGATCCAGTTTTCTGTCCGGGGCACCTTTAACGACCGTCATCAGCTGCAAGCTCGGATGTCCGTTATCGACAATGGGCTTTGCATTAACAAAGGGCTAGATGCTATCCGACAGAGTGAAGGGTTGGCAGCGGCAAGCAGTTCCTGAAGTTTACGACATGGGCCAAAGAGAAGTTGCACGGTGGAGATTGCCAACTTCATTTAGACTTGGCCTTCTTACGCTCGTACTCGATGGAGACCTTTAGCGATGGGTCGACATGAGGTTTGCCGATGGGGTTTGTTCCGACTGCCGAAAAGGCGATAGAGGTCAGGCTGTGGAGCTATTTAGTGCGCTAAATAACATGCAGCCGGACGAGAAACCTCTCATGTTGCTGGATCTCCCACAGGAACCGAGACATCGATCTGTGGCCAACAGTATCCCTACCAAGGTCACATTGTACACTTCCTGAGAACTATTGGCCGTGTGTACAATATACTCAGCAAGCATCAACGGTCACCACCAGGGTCAGATCTGTCAAGGAACATCACCTTTATCAAAGTTCACAGAGATTCCAGTGCCAGAAAACGAACTCGTCATGACTGATGATGAGTTTATCCGTAACTTAGAGGGTTTAAAAGTCATTTTATCCTCGTGAATCGTTTATTTTAGTAGAACTTCGAGATAGAAACTTCTTGCCAGTTGACTCAACCAATATCCTCGGCAACTCGCCTTCCGTTCGACCTCCCCGCGTTCCGGGAGATCATCCCCTATTCCTCCCCCACAAAACACTACATATTCGATTCGACCAGCGTAAGCTGTCACGATCATACCATGTCTACACCTACTAAACCGGGGACTGAGCCACAAAAGCTGACGGTACTTCTTCATGACTGCATCAATTACCTACCACAACTAACTTAGCCCAGTTCCATACGCCCCAGTGGGTATCCCTCGTGGCAGGAGGAATTGCCGGTGGAGTGGAAGCAGCCATAACAGTCAGTGTCTTCACTGCACATAACCGGCCAGTAACTAACTACCGCAGTATCCATTTGAGTATTCAAAAACACGTGTCCAACTGTTGAAAGACAGTGCTATTCGGACATCGAATCCACTCAGTCTCATCATCCAAGTTGCAAGACAGGAAGGTGTCGGTGCCTTGTACACAGGATGCTCAACACTTGTCATTGTAGGTCTATTGACTGTGAATGAAGGTTGACCTCAAATTGATCTATATCTGTAGGGAACCACAGCAAAAGCCGCAGTGCGGTTCGTATCATACGACACGATCCGTAATTCTCTTGCAGATGATCGCGGCGTTCTCTCAGCCGGTCGAGGGATTCTCGCTGGAATGACTGCTGGCGCTGTAGAAAGTGTACTAGCTGTAACACCGACTGAGAGAATTAAAACAGCATTGTCGGTATTCTTTGCTATATATGAAGGACTTCAGCTGACCGATTCTGCTACAGAATTGACGATGCGAAAGGCGCTCGCCAATTCAAGTCGAGCATACATGCGGTTCAAGTGCTTGTCCAAAGGCGTGGTATCACCGAGCTTTACCGTGGCCTTGTCTCCACAATGATGAAGCAATCGGCCACTTCTGCGGTTCGCATGGGGACGTACAATGTGCTCAGGGAGGCCATCAAATCTAGGGGCATCAAGCCGAATATGTTCACAACGTTCGGCATCGGTGCCGTGGCAGGCGTAGTCACTGTCTACGCGACACAACCATTTGATACCATCAAGACACGTGCACAGGGTGTCCAAGGCGCTGGAATTGCCGAAGCCTCCCGGAGTGTCATTCGTGACTACGGGATTCGAGGATTTTGGAAGGGTAGCTCGATGCGACTCGGTCGGCTACTTCTGAGTGGAGGGATCGTATTTTCTGTTTATGAAGAGGTGGCTGCCATTCTGTCTCCGGGGAAATATCGATAGATCTTCAAGGGCGGAAATGTCTGTACATTCCACTTTGTATGGCACATACTATATAGGCTGGCTTTGGAATCAATGATAATAGGGAATAATTCGGGCGCGTGGTCACAGAACAGGGGTGGTGTAAATCTCAATAGAAGCTTTTTGTACGGTATTCTTCCATCCAGGAAAACGCGCCCGTGGCACAATTGAAATTCGGTCGCCCGCTTGGAGATTCTGCATCCAGTGTAATTTCTGGTCCCTCTGGTACGTAATCTGATGATGCGTGGGTTCGCGTCTAGCATGAACATTGGTGGCCAGGCGTTGATCTTGATTTTTGGCGATATCCTCTCGACCCGGTGGTCTTTCAATATCAAGGTCGAACCATGTCCAAGAGTTTCTGAATGTGCCATGATCTTCGCGATAGCTGCTCCATCCTTGATCATGGCTCCAGATGTTGATTCTTATCTCTTGAACGGGAAATCGCTCGCCTTCAATAGGATCGGATGTCAAATATGGGGCTCGATCGCGACACTCATTTTCAGTATAATCCATCCTGTCATCTCTGTAGACGGCATTTAACACCCAATATTCTGCGAATTCTAGAATGTTTAGGACGAGTTCCGACGGCAGCATCTGTCGAAGAATGTTGAAACTCTCAATTGCATCTTCTGAGTTTCTTGGATAATACGTTCTGTCTCCTTCATGAGAGTTTGAAGCTCCATGTAGGACAGAATTGATGTTCTGATATGTTGTAGAGTATGAGGATCCCATGCTGACCAAAAGAGGTGACGTGTGAAGACTCCCCAGAGCTCGGCCGAAAGTTGTTTTGAGCTTGGCCACTTGTGGCTTGGCATCCATCATCAAACTGTGGCTATGCAGGATAACAGAGCATACTTAATTTTCAAATGTCAAGTTAATTATACTAAGGCAATGAAAGACAAATTGTTGATATTTCGAGTCGTAATGACTCAAATATAAGGTGTTGGTGGTTCTGTAAGCTCATGAGGATATATATCCATGATCATTGGACAGAGATACCTAGGTAGGTTTGGCATAGGCATTAGAACAAAAGCCCACCTCCACTTGGCTAATTTCGCTATTCTGGGCATGATGGTAAACTTCGTATAACCCGGAGGTGGAAGCTTGGCTTCAAAAGCGAGTAATTAGCAGACTGGCCAGTTGGCTGGATTTATACTTGCGGAGAAACAAAAGATGTATGATTTGGGAACCCGAAACAAAGAGAGCACATATATATTCATGAAGATGTCTCATATGACCTATTCTCTGCATTGCGCATAACTACTAGTCATGACTAGCTCTCATCCAAAAAAGGGATTCAATCCAGTGCTTGCACAACCTGCGCCCAGTCACCAAATCCATAAGCGCCTGGCACGCTTTCACCATCGAATAGACTTGCCATAATCACTCGATCAGATTGCTCGCCTTGCCATGGCTCTCTGCCATGTTGAGCAATGATGTTATCATAAACCAACACATCACCTTCCTGCCAACGATGCAGAACCCGAATCTCATCCGTGATCTTCGCTAGGTGTGCAAGATACTTGTCGGGAATAGGCGTCCCATCCCCAAAGAGCTGTTGAGTGACCTTCTTGCGCGCCTCGTTATCAAACTGTGTACGTTTCCAATATGCCGCCAACCCAGTGAAAAGAGTCGGCAGGTTTGTACCGGGCTGCGTTCGAATGACAGGTAGCCGGTGCGTCAAAACAAGTCCATCGCCAGTCCACTCCCATGTCGTATGCTCCCCTCTACCATAGCGGGCAATCTGAGCCTCGACCTTGCGGCGTTTTGTCTCTTCCTCGTCGCCATCTTGGATTTCCTTGCCAAAAGCCTGCTTCAGTGTGGATCCCCCTTCATACTGCTTCTCCACTCGATATGTCACTTTACTCAGCACTCCTTTCTCCGCTAGCTCAGCGATGAATTCTGGGATCTCTTGCTGTGCACGGTTAAACAATTCCAATGAAGAAGAGATGGGCGATTCCCCACCCTTAGATGGTGCATGATGTCCGTAGAAAAAGATATACTCGGGCGCATGTGGTACTTGCGGCGACTCATTGTGGCTGTATATCAATACCTCCTTGGGGGCTTCATTGGCGGGCGCGACATTTGGCGCGAGAAGTGGTCTGTCGACTACGATGCCAATAATCTCGTGGGGTTTATAGCCGAAAGCATGTGCGAATTTGCTGAAGTCTTCCGCGTTGTGGATGGGTAAATTGCGAAATAGTAGTGTGCCATGTCTTGCGAGCTTCTTGGTCAAAATGCCGTCTTTTTCTTGGAGAGACTTAATCGTCTCTACCACATCGTCGAGGGTTGCCTTGGCGTCGGCCTTGGTGGGTCGCAACGTGAGAGGGATAACTGTATTCTTGGGATGTGGAGGCCCAAGAATACGTTGGTTGGAAGTTGGTAGTTCAAAGGATTCAAATGTGACAATAGAGCCTTCTAACTGAAGCTGGGCGAGTTGCAGCTCTTCGGTAATTGTCGCCATGTTTTGCGCAAGTTAAATGTGAGATGCATGAAGGTGCAGGAAGCGCTGTTGTACATTTGTAGCTGCGAGCGTGACCCCTCACAACTCCTCACAACTGCCGTGATAGCGGAGTATTATTGGGCACCTCGAAATGATTTGTGTTATAAGGCACCTTCCAAGCCCATTATGGCCTCATCGTTCATTGCCGAGGGATATCGTGATTATGCCATGCTTTTATTGTTTTGCGTGCTCATCCTCCCGATAAGCTTAACATGATATACGAGGAAAATCTCCAATCATATAACATAGGCTTAATAGCTCCTTTGCATGCCTTCGCATGACAGGGATTACATCTCGAGTGGTTTGCTCATATTCACACGCACACTGTAATCATGTCAGCATCCCTAGGGAATTCTGAAGGCAAAGCCGATGTCTCGACAACTGTGGAGAGCCAAGATGAACACCCACCACCTCGTCCCCGATTTTTCTACAGTACCCTTTTTCAAATCCTGGTTGTAGGATTCTGTGCATTTTGTGCGCCAGGGATATGGAGTGCAATGAACGGGTTGGGTGTGGGCGGATCCCAGAGCCCAGATTTGGTCAACACAGCCAACGCCTTACTATACGCCTTGATGACAGTGACCTGTTTCGCGGGTCCTTTCCTCACAAACGCGATCGGCTTCCGTTGGACTCTGACGTTAGGGTCACTTGGATACCCACTCTATGCAGCGGGGTTGTATCTGAACAATCGCACTGGCGCAACATGGCTTGTGTATCTTGGGTGTGTCACTTGCGGCATCAGCGCTGGTTTCTTCTGGAGTGTTGAGGGTGCTGTCGCCACAGGGTATCCCGAGCAACACAAGCGTGGTCGCTACATTGCAACTTGGTTCACGTTCCGCAATTTTGGAAACATCGTCGGTGGTGCTGTCTCTTTGGGAATCAACCACAGTGTCAATCATCGCGGCCAGGTTGGGTACCAGACATACCTTGCTTTTATTGCCATCCAGTGTCTTGGACTAGTCATTGGTCCTCTCTTGTCGAACCCAGAGAAAGTGCAAAGAGATGATGGAGCACGTATCGAGGCGCCCCGTGGTATCCACTTTCGTGAAGAGCTCTCCGCGATGTGGCGGTTAGCGAGGAGTAGGTCAATCTTGCTCCTTGTCCCGCTGTTCTGGTATTTCGGGTGGATCCAGGCATACCCTGGTACATATCTTGCCACATATTTCACCGTTCGTTCTCGCGCACTCGGAAGCTTCATGTCTGCGGTTGTAGGGACACTGGCAACTTGGTTGGGCGGGTCGTTGGTGGATCTGACTTGGTTGAAAAATCGGAAACATCGAGCAATCGTCACATTTGTCCTGATCGCACTTATGAACAGTGCGACTTGGATCTGGGCAGTCATTATCCAAAACGAGTACCGACACACCAACCCCGTGTTGGACTGGGGCGATCAGCGCTCCTTCGGTCGTGGCTTTGGCCTTTATCTTTTTGAACGCATCAGTCTTGGTCTGGTTGAGAATTATATTTACTGGTGTATCGGAAATTTGTCGGACTCACCCGGCGATCAAATTCGATACAGCTCATTGCTTCGGGGGATTGAAACCGCTGGAGTTGCTGTCGGATTTGGCGTTCAGGCTGTACCAACAGCTTTGATTGCGACAGCGAGTATTAATCTCGGCTTGTGGTTCATCGCTTTACCTTTCAGTTATTATGCCACTCTCCGAGTCGTTCGGAAGTTCGAATTGTTGGAGAAAGGAAAGCAGAGTCCGGATGGGCGGGACAGAGTGGGTGAATGATATGATATAATGCTTCCAGGGTTGCCTGAATGTTTCGTTTTACCATCTTCCAACATACAAATATATCTAAAGCTCTGAATGTTGAACATTTTACCTTGTGATTTACTGTTCTTGAGAACATCATTAAAAGGTAGTCCGAATGCGAACCATGGCGGCTGAATCATCCTGTGGGTTCCCTTTGCCTTAATACAACATGGATATACTAATGAGGAATAGGGAACATGACTTCATAAGCAGGCTACCTTCTCGGTGGACAATTCGTGTACCTCCGGTCATCGATACGAGCCATCACAATCCACGACGGCACCCCAGCATGGCGCCTTCGATGACAATTGGCTGCCGGACGGCACTGCACCGACAGATCCTTGGTGTTGTCTCAATATCCGAGCTGTTCTAGGAAAATTACCTATATATGAAGACAAATATTGATATAAAATCCAAAATTTGCATAGAATTGACTTACTCGAGTATTGGCTTTCTACACTAGATATTGAAAGTCGAATCAATTAGAATTTTAAAGATATATTATCCTTTGCTCTCTCTGCTGCGTCTAACAAAAAAGAATTTAACGAGATTAAAGAGATCAATAGGGCAAACGCACAAAGACTTAAATTTGTGTCTTCGTAGACGGTTCTCGAGATATATATCTTAGACAACACACAGTTCCCGATTCCAGACATGGAAAGGTATTTGGTAGATCCAAAGATACCCTGTAGAATAAGCCTGAAATCACAAATTGATTCTGATCGTAATGCAAGGAGATGATCTGGATGCCTGAGATCGGAGAAGCTTTGTGGTCCGTTCCGCATATGCATGCATTGTGTCAGCCAGCCACACGAGGATCAGCACCTCTATGGTAACACAAGGGCTAAAGATGTTATATATCAAAAGGAAAACAGCAGATTTTCACCTGTACTACTTCGTACCCCTCATATCTCTGCATAGACACCGTCACCCACCTCTCACCGCTTGGTCGACAAGTCAACAATCACCTTGGAATGATTGCCAGTGGATATCCAGTCCGGCTGATCCTAAGCTTTGGGAGCGACAAGTACTGGCTCTCGTTACTCGACCCTGCCAGCTGGGCATATGAATGACGTGTTTCGAGCGTGTCCTGGTGCTGCAGTGGTGCATATAATGGAGAATTCTCAAAACATCGGTCAGAGGCCATAGACTAATTGATATAAGAATACAATAATCCTTTGCCAGTCTCTACATTTGATTCTCATAATTGCGAAGTGGGCAGTGTTGAGAATACATACACCCGATTCTCTGCTTCATCTCCCTTACCAAAACTGAAAAATGCCCCTTCTCCCCAAAAATGACCCCCTCCATCCCCGGTGGCTGCTTGATACCGAGAAATGGACTATCCTTGAGTACCAGAATATCAAAGAGGATGTGGTAAAGCAGGGATACGGCATCATCTCTTACACCTGGGGTAGGTGGGCCAAATGGGTCGAGCAACCCCCTGACCTGCCATCCGGGCTACTGTGGCGAGTACCCCTCGTGACAGACTTGCCCCTGAGCCTGGCTCGAACGGTAGTCTCGAGTATGAAGATTCGATACGTGTGGTGGGACTGGATGTGTGTTCCACAGGAACCTCTACAGGACACTCCAGCGAAGTTGCGGGGTGAGCTTTTGAAAGCCAAAGGGGAAGAGGTTGGGAAGCAGATGTAAGTATGTCCCTAATTTCTTCTTCCTATTGCTCTCTCCATTGAAACCAACGCTTATCTTCCTGCGTACTTAGGGCAATTTACAAAGGGGCAAAGAAAAGCATCGTGTGGCTTCATCTCACGCATTGGGGCAAGACCTCTGCGATCGAGAGGCTACTGATGAACCAGCTGCAAAAGAAGGACCTCCCCTCTTACCTGACTGCTGTCACTGCCCTGATCAGCGATATGCAGAAAGCTGAGTCTTGGTTGACATCTGGCTGGACACTACAGGAGGGGGTTCTTCTTAGCGAAACTCATTTGTTAGATCATGGAGGAGCGACACTACACGGTAGCCATTTCATCCATGAAGGCCAGGCCGCCGTTGTTAACCTCACAGCCGGTCTCACAAAATTCGCAATTGACATCGCCACAGCCTTCCTAAAGCTCAGTGTGACACAAAAGGGTAGTGATCAGGACGAGGTTGTTCAGTACATCCGTGCCTCGGAGAAAAATTACCAATTCGTCGCACAGTTCCTCTCCCGTCTAGTGCGGTCAGGTTTGATTGCCTACACTAAGAAGTCTCCACTGTACATCTTGGCCGGAAAGTTCTCGCGCCGCTTCGGCGTGGACAAGGATGAGTGCTGGGCATTGTTGGGAGCACTGGAGCTAGAGAACGTGACACCCTGGTACGAAGCCACTCCGGGCATAGATCAGGTGAAGTCGGTCTTCTTTGAAAGTCTACTTCAGAAGTACCAGTGGTCGATACTGCTCGTGGCCGGTGCAAGTGCAGACAACCAGAAGCTTGCTCGACTGCCGTGGCACACTAAAGTGACCGATGGGAAACATCTCCCCTTGGGAATATACTTCGACGTGAATTGGAAGCCGAAACTCCCAACTCTGTCTTGGAAACGTCCTGCTAAGCCACAAGACGATGCCATTCATATCCAAAATAAGAACGGGGCGCCATTCGCTGTTGTAAAGCTTCGTGAGAAGGGCTCCGCGGAGTGTAGGCGTTACGAACAGCTTCCTACTTCCGATGGGGCAGACTACATTCGTGTTCTGTCTGTCAAGCCCTTGGACCATTCGTCGGCATTGTTCATCCCAATTGCAGACCTGGAAAGCAGGTCAAAGACGCCGGGTGCACGCTACATTGAAATTATCCCCACTGGAACGACTTCAACCGGTAAATTCAGGGGTGTGATTGATATCTGGGCGACTAAAGATTCCTTGGAGGAGGTTTCTCTAACCAAGCTCTCAATGCTAAGCGGGGTCTGATGGCATCTGTCGTGAAGGATCAAGACCAAGTTTTAAGACCATCACTATAGCCTAACGGTTGAAAGCTAGGTGAAGGTAAAGATGATGCAAGTGTTAGTAGTCTTTCTCGAATGGATATTAGATATTACGGGCCCGCTTTACTTAGTAATGCAACTATGAGGTAACTACAGAGGGAAAGCTCCGCTAAAAGCTAGAAGTATACTAGGAACTTCGGGATATAGGAAAAGTAGCCTACCTAGTTCTGCTACTTGACCTATTACCATGATTAATGAGCTAAATGCCAACAGGACGTCTTACAAAGTAAGAACCCATTCAACCGAGGCTCAAGAAGCCGTACTGGTGTAGATCGATAATGCCAAGACCGCGAGTCGGCTATATGTGAATGACCTAGATGGGGTATATATATATTCCTCGTAGCCAAGAAGCTCTCCAAAATATTGAACATCCAACATAAGTGCCATGTATCGGTCACAAATCCAGTGCGCTCTGCGGTCGCAATGGCCTGCTCTTTTGCGCGGTCCATGTCGGACGGGCATCTCCCATCAAGCTCGCGCGGCATTCTCCACCACAGGGCGACGCGACATTATGGGGATGACAGGCTTCACAGAAGAACAACTTACAGTCCGCGAAGCGATCTCGCATATTTGTTCCAAGTTCCCGAACACATATTGGCAGGAACGTGACCAACAAGAAAAAGATCCAACGGAATTCCATGCTGCATTGGCTAAGGATGGATGGCTTGGCATTGCTTTACCCGAATCTCTCGGAGGCGCTGGTTTAGGTACATTTGCGCACACGATTTATTCCCATGTAAATCTCTAACTTCTCCTTAGGTATTTCCGAAGCCACAATGATGATGCAGACTATTACACAGTCTGGCGCAGGCATGGCCGGTGCTCAAGCTATTCACGCCAATGTCTACGCCACACAACCTTTGGCCAAGTTTGGCACCAAGGAGCAGCTAGAGACAACTATCCCAAATATTATCAACGGGACATGGCGGACATGCTTTGGAGTCACCGAACCAAACACTGGCCTTGAGACTCTTAAGCTCACGACCTTGGCTAGTAAAACTGCTGATGGATATTCGGTCACCGGCCAGAAGATCTGGATTACTTGTGCGCAAGTGGCATCAAAGATGATCCTCCTCGCCCGAACCACGCCTCTCGAAGAAGTCAAGAAGACCAGCGAAGGTCTCTCCTTGTTCTGCATCGATATCGACCGTGAAAATCCTGGCTTGGATCTGCGCAAGATCAAGAAGATGGGTGGACGCGCTGTGGATGCTAATGAGGTCTTTTTTGATAATTATGAGATCCCTGCAAACATATTAATCGGAAAGGAGAATGAAGGCTTCAAGATTATCCTCCACGGTATGAACGCAGAGCGATGCCTTCTGGCCGGTGAGGCACTTGGTCTTGGCTATGCGGCTCTTGAGAAGGCCTCGCAGTACGCCAGGGACAGGGTTGTCTTCGGGCGGCCAATTGGCCAAAATCAGGGTGTGGCACATCCGTTGGCCGACGCATTCATGAAGCTAGAGGCGGCGAAGCTGGCTACATACCACGCAGCACGTCTCTATGATACCAACGATGGATCAGTTCCTTTCCATGAAATCGGTGTTGCGTGTAACAGTGCAAAGTATTTGGCTGCAGAGGCTGCTTTCACGGCGTGTGAGCGTGCAGTTCTGGCACACGGTGGCATGGGATATGCGGTTGAATATGACGTCGAACGATATATGCGAGAATGCTTCGTGCCTCGTATTGCACCTGTGAGTCGGGAGATGATCTTAAACTATGTGAGCGAGAAGGTGCTTGATTTACCTCGAAGCTACTAAATATGATATCATAAATGAGAAGGAATCATACACAATGTCTACAGTCCAGTGTTGATTGAAACTGTCAAGGGATGTCGAGAATCCAGTGATCTCCATTATGTATATCAAACAACAATGCACCATTCCTTTTTTCTCTCTTGAGGGCAGTTCTAGATAGACCTCCCCAAAGTCTAAAGCCCAACCCAACCCAGTTTCGGGCCTATCTCCGGTCCTGATGGTAGGCTACAGGCCCGGGGTAAAACCCCTATAGGCACCAACCAATGAAAATATATAAAGTTGAACCCCTTCTATAGCTTTTCTTGGTTACCCTATACTTAGCATCGATTCTCACTATTTATTATACCTAAGGTAATATTTTATTAATTTCAATGGTTTAGAATCAATCATTAATTTGGATGGTTTTAAAATTATACAGGTTTACCTAAAAATTGGAAGGCCATCACCATAATACAGCAATTACAGAGGCCAATTTGTTAGATACAGATGGGCTTTAATGGCGGCCCATAGCTCAACCAGCAATGGGCTATGGGTTGGGTTGGACTTCAGACACTGGGCCCATTTATGGGCTTTTGCGGAGCTCTAGTTCTAGGTGCTTGTTTGACTTAGTGCTGTAACCCCGGGCTTGGGTGCTACATGCTTGGCATGCCGATATCCGAGATGTTAAAATGGCATGCGGAAGGGTCATCCCTTGAGTATTACTCGAATAGGGCATATATCCATGGATTGACATCGCAGAATATGTCAGCGTTCTCTTCATAAGTATTACGGATCTTATCGGCATAACCCTTCTCACATCTGCTAATGAGACTAGAGGGCCGACTTCGGAGCCTCATTAACTAACATCTTCAATTCATCCAATGCTTGGGTTCATAATTATAAGTAGAAGATACATTGCATCTATCATCAATTAGTGCATCATAAGAGGCTCATAATATTATGAAATGTGCTTTCATTAACGAGCTGAACAACGAGGCGCACCCAATTGGCGGGGAGGAATTGTCCTTCTCCGGTTTGATTTTCGGACCGATAGACCCACTTTGTTGAGCTTCCGCCTTTTATTTCCTATCCCCCTCTCTTCTCCAGACTTTCAATTTAGCTCTATCTGGGTGTGATTTTTGCATATCATACTCTCATCATGCTTCCCCAAACACGGGCACGCATCCCGGCTGCTCTCCGGAGCTTGTCTCGGTCGAACATGTGAGTTGATCTGCAATTGCGTCAACTGCTTTACTAACTTCTTGCTTCCTAGTCGAACTCTTTCAACCACTCTCCCTCGCTTCCAGAATGACGATAAAGCCCTCAACAAGGTCTCCCGTACCATCACCCAGCCCAAGTCACAGGGTGCTTCCCAGGCAATGTTGTACGCAGTCGGCTTGGAAGAGGCCGATATGAACAAGGCCCAGGTCGGCATTTCCTCAGTGTGGTTCAACGGCAACCCTTGCAATATGCATTTGCTTGACCTGAACAACAAGGTCCGCCAGGGTGTTCAGGATCAAGACTTGATTGGCTTCCAGTTCAACACCGTCGGTGTCAGTGATGCTATTAGTATGGGTACCCCCGGTATGCGTTACTCTCTGCAGAGTCGTGACCTTATTG
Organism: Penicillium griseofulvum; assembly: GCF_001561935.1. Classification (NCBI taxonomy): domain Eukaryota; kingdom Fungi; phylum Ascomycota; class Eurotiomycetes; order Eurotiales; family Aspergillaceae; genus Penicillium; species Penicillium griseofulvum. Next base: position 823,686 of record NW_024467419.1, read on the forward strand.
CCGATTCCGTGGAGACCGTAATGGGTGGACAATGGTACGATGCCAACATCAGTATTCCCGGCTGTGACAAGAACATGCCCGGTGTCCTGATGGCTATGGGTCGTATCAACCGTCCTAGTCTGATGGTCTACGGTGGAACCATCAAGCCCGGCTGCGCTGCTACCCAGAACAACGCCGATATCGACATTGTGTCTGCTTTCCAGGCCTACGGTCAATTCCTTACCAAGGAGATTACCGAGCCCCAGCGCTTTGACGTCATCCGTCACGCCTGTCCCGGTGAGGGTGCTTGCGGTGGTATGTACACTGCCAACACCATGGCTTCCGCCATTGAGACCATGGGTATGACCCTTCCCGGCTCATCTTCCAACCCGGCCAACTCCCAGGCCAAGTACCTTGAGTGTCTCGCGGCTGGTGGTGCCATCAAGAGACTGCTCGCTGAGGACATTCGCCCTCGCGACATTCTTACTCGTCAGGCCTTCGAGAACGCCATGGTTGTTGTCAACATCACTGGTGGCTCGACCAACGCTGTGCTACACTTGATTGCTATCGCTGACTCTGTCGGCATCAAGCTCACCATTGATGACTTCCAGGCTGTGTCCGACCGGATTCCCTTCCTGGCTGATCTCAAGCCCTCTGGCAAGTACGTCATGGCCGATCTCCACGCCGTTGGTGGTACCCCGGCACTTCTCAAGCTTCTCCTCAAGGAGGGTCTTATCGATGGCTCTGGTATGACCGTTACTGGTGAGACCATGGCTCAGAACCTGGAGAAGCTCCCTGGCTTCCCCGACGACCAGAAGGTCATCCGCCCCTTCTCCAACCCTATCAAGAAGACTGGTCACATTCAGATCCTCCGCGGTTCTCTCGCCCCTGGTGGCAGTGTCGGCAAGATCACCGGTAAGGAGGGCATGACTTTCACCGGAAAGGCCCGCGTGTTCGACAGTGAGGATGACTTCATCGCCGCTCTGGAGCGTGGGGAAATCAAGAAGGAGGAGAAGACCGTTGTTGTCATTCGCTACTGCGGCCCTAAGGGTGGCCCTGGAATGCCTGGTATGTGTAATGAGTCTACGTAATCGCTGACCATAATGCTAACTCTATGATAGAAATGCTCAAGCCCTCTAGTGCCCTCATGGGATACGGTCTCGGTAACTCCTGTGCCCTCATCACCGATGGTCGTTTCTCCGGTGGTTCCCACGGTTTCTTGATCGGTCACATTGTCCCTGAGGCTGCTGTCGGTGGTCCCATCGGTCTTGTCAACGATGGCGATATCATCACTATCGATGCTGAGAAGCGCATTCTTGATGTCGAACTCACCGACGCTGAGTTTGCCGATCGTAAAGAGAAATGGGAAGCCCGCAAGGCTGCTGGTGACCTCCCTGAGACTGGTCTCACCATGCGTGGTACTTTGGGCAAATATGCCAGAAACGTCCAGAACGCCAGTCTGGGCTGTATCACTGATGCTCTAGAGTAAATTTTTCCTCGGTTTTGTTTTTTTTTTATGTTGAGCCCTGTCTGGAACACAAAAGCGATTCCCCGTTTTGGAGTCTTCTATATGATATCATTTTGAATAATATTTTCCTCCTTGTTCAATTCGTTTACTTTCATGGATTTTTTATAGTGTGTACTATAGTAGGTACTATATCTAGATCCATTTTGAGTTGGACTCTTTCTATTCTTAATATCCGATCTTTTCTCTCTCGGCGTATATGGGAGACTCAACCTGACAGAAAATGACACGTCGAAAGAAGCACTTTGTCGAGAATTTAACGAAGGTGGATTGTTTGACTTCCTTTGCTCGTAGAAACGTGGAGGTAACCGGGGTAGAGGCAAAAGAATTAAAAAAAGCCATCTCGTGCAGGAATCGAACTTTGACCATGTAAAATAGCTAATTGTCCCAATTAGGAAGGAGGTCCATGGAGGTCCCCTTATATGTCAGTTGAAAAGCTTCCTACCTGCCAACCCACCCCAGTTAGCTTGGTAGATTGGGGCCACTATAATCCTACTCTACTGTGCTGGATGCTTCGTCCTTTGCTTCGGTTGTTCGTTGCACCCTTCATAGGCACAGTGAGGCTGGAGGAGGTGACCTCACACCGCCTAGCATTATGGCGTTAGGGTCTCTGTCCTGGAGGGGGGGGCGGTCCTAAAGGGACAGGGTTCGTGGGTTGGCACCTCTTTTTTTCATCACACCTGTGACCCATCCTGACGTATCAATTTTTGTGTGTAGCCGCGCGCAAATTTGTGATTGAATCTGACCAGTCGAGGCCTACAGAGGTCAAGCATTACAGGTTAGATTGTCTGACTTGCCGGGACTACCTCTTAGGAACATCTACTACCTATATGTTGATTTAACGTGGCCCCAGAAACCATGGTTGATCTCTTCCTATACAAGTGCCCCATCACCGTACTCAGATCTGAGATGACACTATCGTACTAGACAGTCAACGATTCACCACTGAATCTCATTATTCCCTCCTCTAGCCCTCTTTTCTTTGGCATATCTAGCGAAATCCGAAAGTTGTCCGTAAGATCCAGGATCCATGCCTACCGTGACCTTCACGCCCCTTCTAGGCCTTATCATCGTGAACCCATGAGTACCTTCGCCATGACCTTGCATTATGGAACGCTATCAAAGGTCAGTAGTCCACCTTGTGAGATACTCCCTTCCCTGAACTTACCGAGAGGTTCTATAATGACCGAATGCAATCCCTAATCTGCACCTTGATGGCATCGACAGAGAGTCTGGTACGATTTTCGGGTGGCCGATCCATAGCAGTAGGAAGGAACTACTATCGCTCGAGCTTGAGGGAATATCAAAGGGCCCGGACAGTTTAGAGAACGTGAAATTGGCGAAAATCAACATACCGGATCTTCTTGGATTTTAAATAGAAAGCATGGAATATAATAAATGATCAAATAGATACAACATATCCTCCAACGCCAGTGCTAGGGCTACTCCTAGTATTATGCTCTCCATACTTCCAAGGTTCACGAGCTAGGTATCTTTTGGCTACTTACCTCAGCCTACCATCACACCCATCACCAACATATCTGCAGTGCATATTGGTGCACGCGATTTAGCGAGTTTCGGATGTTGTGAACTGACTGTGAATTCACTGGGGACCAAGATATATCAAACCCTTACACATATCATGCTTTCCTCGGATATAATACGAAATACTACAAAGAGGTACTGATCTCAAAGTACGGGGCGCAGAGCACCGTTGGAACTTGACTCGATAACACATTTGATTATGCTACAAATTGGATGGTTCATATTGATTGGTGACAGGATGAAGGCAACGATTGACATGATGACTGACAACTTCATTGCCATATTCTTCAATCAAAACCACCATTTGCCCGTCGTCGCTCCTCAATGGCGAGTCGATTAATCGTGCTCTCGAGTCTCTCGAGAAGCCGAACGTCCTCCCTAGTAGCCCAGGGCTGAAATACCAAGTATCGGTGGGCTGTCTGTATGGAAATGACTGCCTCCAAGGCAGTAGGTATTGATTGCACCGGCGGAGTGGACACAATGGCATCATCTAGTTCCTGTAGAGTCGGTTCACCTTCGACCATAAACCCGGCAACATTTAATACACCTTCGAAATCCTCGTCGACAGGATGAGTGAAGTTTTCAAGGCTGGTGACCGGTCGAGCGCCAGGGTTGTATCGCGTCACGGTCTCGTAGAGGGTTGTCAGATCTGGCGATTTTGGAGCAGTGATGAATTCAATTTGGGGGTCTATAAGACTGCTTTTCCGGAAGGCTCTGTAGATAATCGCGTTTGCAACGTCGTGACGCCAGATCCGAGTGATCCAGGATATAGTTTGATAAAGAGTCATCGTGTGGACAGGGTTTTGGGGCGATTCCATACCCGCCGCAAGGTACGCAAGCCATTGTCTGCGATAGTAGTGTTTGAGAGTCTGTGAAATTCCCAAGTTGACTGGCTGTTGCTGATTCGCGTTGGGAGATTGAGCAGGAAATAGTTGGATATGGACATTCGGAGGCGGCGGTGTAGCCTCGACGGCAGCTTGGTGGTCTGGATGATTATCCAGTAAAAGCAAAACTCGGCGCTCCCCTACATGGCCGTAGAAGAAGGCCAGCCATTCTTGCATGATTGATTGTGTTAGCCAGGCCTGCCGATGATATCGCCAATGGCAATCCATGGCTTTTAGATTGGCTTCGCGAAGTGCCTCTGGCCTATTGGTATGTCCGATCACCCAAAGGGGTAAACGATCTGACCCAGTGCTGTTTGTGCAGAGCATGAGACAGATGCGGGAGTTTTCCCGATTTGTTATCAATTGATCCTGGGCGGAGGAAGCGCCGAAAGGAGGCTTTCGCCAGAAAAGTCCGGTCTCATCCATGTTGTAAATATCGTCTTCGGGGAATTCACCACATAGCGTTTTCAGGGCTTTCATTTCCTTGCGACCAGTAGGGGTTGGGGGTTGAGGGATGCCTTCCTGACGAGCATGGGCTTGAGTGGCATATCGTTTCTTGAATCTGCTCAGCCACCCATTACTAAAGTGGGGAATTGGCAGGGCCTGGTATTCGGGAATTTGACTCCAGATTTCGCGTGCTTTGGTAGTAATAGCCTCAGCCGTGGGTGTTGAGCCTTCATGGCTCGCGACCCATTCGGAAAGTGGCATCTCTAGGAGGGGCCATTGTGGTGATATTTGACGTCTTAGGGGAGTTGCTGGACCGCCATCAAGGTAGTCGAACTTTTTGGAGAGGATTATTGAGATAGTCGATTGAGAGAGGCTGCGTCCATAGGTTCGTTCGAACCAAGCAGAACATTGGGCTTGCGATGGACGGGGGGTCTGACTTTGTGCCCAAGCTCGAAGAGCTTGTTTATGGGTCCCCGAGATTCCCAAAGCCTGACGTTTTGTTGTTGGAGTGGACATGATATGTGCACATTTGATATATTCACTTGGGAAATAAATCTTCGTCGCGTGGGAACATTGAAGTCGGCTAAGCAATAATACCGTAATTACCATCCAACTCAATACACATGCTACCAAGTATACCGCCTTCAACCCGCACGTAACTATGTTATGTTCTGTTTTATTACACTTATCGCCAATTCAGCGCATGTCGATATTGCCTTCCCCGAACAACTATCAACCTGGAGGTGGCGCTCTAAATATTATTTTACTCCAACGTCCTCGAAGTCGCAACCTGTCAGCAGCACTGCGCTTCCAAGGTTAGCGTTCTACCAGCTCATTCTCAGCCCATATCTCTCTATGCAATGAGAGGGCTCCCGGCTCCATATGTGCGAATTCAAGTGAAAATGGGTCGCAATGCGGCTGACAAATAACGGATGCGAAGCTTCAAAGCTGTTGAGGCAGAGCTAATCACAGATTTTCCCACTGATCTAGCGAGGCCTAGTGATGAGAGAACCCTAGCAAACGTGAGGAATAAGAATAGCGTGTGTCAACAGTTTTTCCGGGTGCATGGTTCCGTGCTTAGAAATTAACGCGTCGAAAAATCAGAAATAAATTATACAGCAAGAAACTCCAGGTATCAATATCCACTATATAGAAAAAGCAGCTCCATTCACGCAGAGAAGGAAAATAATCCAACGCCAACACTCGCCCCAAAGGTATAAAAGACCCCACCGGGGCCCGCCTCGACTCAATGCTCCACTTCCAAATCTCCAAATTTCTGACAACTCCTCAGAACCGTTGCCCCGGTGTGCTTCCTGGTGCCTCCCAAATCATAGGATGACCCTCTAGCTCTGTGGCTACCACACTTGTGTGGGCACGTGGGTAAGGCTGGGGCTGGGGCTGAGGCTGAGGCTGAGGCTCATTCCAGCTCCAGTGGCCCTGCTGGGCAGACGGCGAACCGTGAGGAGGATGAACTTCCACCCCAGGTGACAATGTGCGCACAGTCGGATCTGGACTAGACACGGCGGTCATGTCGATATGGCCTGGTTTGTGGCTAGGTACAGTACTTGCGATATCGCTTTTCCCGCCATCGCCGTGATTGAACATAGCCCAGCGCGCGGTACGTTCCGTGCGCCCATCTTCCGACGACATCCACTGCGAGTACACACGGTTGCGGCCGAGAACGAAGAACAATGCCACCAGTAAGGCCACGAAGACTACAGCTGCAACGGCGATGCCTGCAATGGCCCCCGTACTAAGCCCATGCTTACCATCGCCGCCTTTTTCATCATCGCCGTCGCCGCTTCCTGGAGTTTCACCTTCGGGGGGCGCGGCCTGCCCTGGGACTAGCATGTATGGGTATTTCAGAGCTTTTGCGTATTGCGTTTGCCATGTCTGGGTTGAATTCTGCGGGTTCAACAGTCAGCCTGTATTCGTGCTCGGGAGGAACTGAGAGTCATACCGGGTTTATCACTCCAACCATCCCATTCTTGATGCATGAATCTACTGCGGTGCAATAGAAGAATGTCGGCTACATGGAATATTGGTTAGCCTCAGTGCAAGATTGCGGGCATGTGCTTTGACTAGATACATACCTCGGTGTTGTTGACTCTCAAGGACCAAGTCGGGGGCTATATTGCATATATCAGCCACATTGCTTTGGTCAACATCCTATTTTGCAACTTGACTATACTCACCGGGCCGACGAGTTGTCCATCATGCAGATTGAAATCTGCGAAGGGTTCCGAATAAAATATATTCCCGCTTGCTGGTACACAAGGAGCGAGATATTCTGCTTGTACGACGGAATGGTTTGTTGGGTAAAATTCAAAGACGACAATATCGCCCACCTTGGCCTTTATACTGGTTGGAGAAAACTGATGTGGATCTGACTTCGGTCCAGCCTGGATTGTATGAGTCGTGATACCGGTTGAGGTTGAAGTTGCCGTCGATGACGAGTCTACATCAGATCTCGTGGGAATTGCTCTGGAAGATTGGGCCACTGTGATGGTCGCCAAAGCCAGCCATGCCAGTGGTCGGACTAATTGGCTCAACATAACGTGCAGGGGAGGGTTGACTATTTGTCAACACAATATAATATGTACACCGCAATAGTTGGGATTCTGCACCATAGAAGAAATTGGGAAGGGCGAGAAAGGAGGACTAGGTGAGAAAACAAAGAAGTCGAAAATTCAAAGCCAGGTCTCGGACAGGGTTGAGGCTGAGGACGGGAAATGTTTTTGGGCTGGACAAGTCACTGGGTACATTAACTTCCTAATTAATTATTTAGTGCTGGTGGTACTTTTATCCATGCATTTCTTTATCTTTCATTCTTCCCCAAAGTAACTCCTTGATATAGAAAAACATTTACTCTCTTCTGCTCAGATATGAAACATTGATTTAACGTGGATTTAACATAGATTCACTATGAATTTATCAGGAATTTATCATGATATTAGGTAGAATACTAGGATATACGAAAAGCCAAGCTTTAGATGGATTCCCCTCCCTTAGGCCCTCAGGCCCCATCAGGCCGCTTTGTTAGATTGAAAGACTTATCTCTGCCTCGTCTCCTGGTTCAACTCGTGATTTATTTTAAATTTTGGCTTTAAACCATCAAAGAATCAGAAACGTTTTCAAGAAAATATTTGAAGTATGGTCAGCAGAAAGAAAGCTCACGTTTTCGCTCTCGCCGTAGCAAAATCGAGGCTGAAATTGATCATTTGGGGGCCATTCTCTTGCTTTTCGTCCAATCATAATTGCCTATTCACGTTAGAATTGCTGTTCATGTTTTCTACAAAAATACATAGACTTTGTGGCATGAAAATAAGCTTAAGGCGTGTCCACGCCACTCACTCGAGTCCACTCATGTCCAAGTAGGAAAGGTTTTCTAATGTTAATTCCTCCCCAACGTTGTTTATCAACACGTTTGTCTATAATGAGGGTTCATTTGTTAATTTCCGAGATGTTAGCGCTGCTTTTAGTGGAGATTCATGGACACGAGTCAGATACGACTCTAGTCCCTTCTTGTGCCGTAAGTAGTAAGTACATCCAACACATGGGTGTTCATTGCTAATCAGTATGTGCTAGATCACATGTAACAATAATTTATTTTCTATTTGCTCATTGGCCAATAATACATCATGCTTCTGTGCTAGTGACTCTCGTACCACGGCCCTGTAAGATCTATTAGATTGTCTTGAAAAGAACTGCACGACAAACGAATTCTCCAGTGCGTCTCCATCTTGGTTGATATACTAAGGCTCCTCTTAACTCTGCTAGCCATAATACGGCTACATGAGAAAGAGTTTGGTATAACACCCCTCAAAGGGCCATTAGCACTCGACCCCTCAACCCTAATCCCTCTTGTTCTCGCGTCGTGTTTCTTCATCGTGAGATTAATCGCTAAGGGTGGCGGCCTCGCTGATGGATGTAGATGGAATCATTATACATATACAATAATCGTCTTATACGTAAGTTACACTTTTTAATATTCCTTCGCACTGTATTAATACACTCGTGGGTCATGGGAGTCGCCATACATGTTCTAAATATATGTAGTAAGCATATTGTCTAGATGCCCACTTTCTTAAGAAAGAAAGACTAAAGAATTAGTGGTCAGCTGTGGCTTTGGTCCAAATACCTAGGACATCCCTTTTCCAGCAATCGCTAAGTCCCATTAGGTTCGTCCCTCTCCGCCAACCTCAGTTCTAGTCTAACCAGAGCAGCATTTCCAATGCCTTGCTGTTATATATAACATTCAAATTTCTCTGGCAAAGATCTCCGTCTATCTCTTCTTACTCCGTATCTTAAAGGCACGGATATTCCGCTATTTGGCATACGCGATCATCGGTATCAACGCCGCCATTGGCATCACATGGGCCTTTATGGACTTTTTGCGCTGCGTATCGGTACACCTTACATCGACCGGCTGGAGCAATGAGGAATCCGGACAGTGCATCAATTTTATTTCCTCAATTCTTATCAACAGTCTATGCCCGGCGACAGAAGCGTTTCGCTTTCGCCGGTTCTGGGAGGTGCCGGATGCTGTAGTACTCTGAGGAGCGGCAGGCTCTAATCCATTACCCGTAATGACTGGGGCGCAACGTTAACCCTCAACATGGTGAGCGTTGCCCTGGTCACCAGTGGGGAGCCGGGAGCGCCACCTTCAGAGCCACTATAGCCTCCGGCAACCTCACCAGAGATAGCGGCTCCGACCTATATCAAGCGATACCCGGCCTCAAACCTAGTGTGCTATCCACGAAAGATTTGGCTAGTATGGAAGAATAGTGGAAAAGAAGGGGGTATCTTACAGCACGGGCGCCGCCCGTGCCCTCCGCATGGAGCCGAGCGGCGTCGGCGTCGGCCGCGAACTTGGCTATTGCGGCCCGGTGGTCGGCCTGGGGGGCGGCAGCGTCAAGGGCGGCTTGCTATATTTGACTTCAGTCAACCCTGATCAATCCAAAGTCCCATAAGTGCGGGCCATGAAGTGTTTCAAATACGAATGGACCAAATATTCTACAAACAGAGAGTTCATTGTGAATACACAGGTCCATCTCCATCGAGATCTGAATTACAACTCAATTTTGCCGCCATTTTTGCCGGAGACGTATAAGCAGGACAAGGCATCTAAATATAATGATATCTGAGAAGGCCAGGCAGAGACCACTGAGAGACCACTCAAACGACCATCGAACAGAGCACTGACAAGATATTGTTGGGATATCAACCCCGCTATTTGCTATGATATTTGCTAGTCCAGACTAAGACCTTTGCTTACTAGTTTGTTTCCTAGTTGGCTTGCTGCTTTACAGGTGTATAAATACCATATCTCTCCATAGTTTCTGAAATACAGATCTATCCTTCTTCATCATCCCTCTCTCTCACACTATATAACGAACAGATATATATTACAAGGCCACTTATACGGCCGACTATTCTTATGTTCATATTTCCCAGGATATTGATGTCGTTTCCCAGGAGTCCGTTACTAACGATTGTGGTAGGAATTTAGATACATATATATCGATACTCCAGTAGTTTCGGCTTAGCCAAACTTCCACCCAGACTACTCTGAGACCGAGGGTATCTGACAGATTGTAACGCCGATTCATACCTAGAAAATGCCTCCCTGCCGGAGTATCCCTCTGGTAGACTAAAGCACATCAGAACCCCTGCTGTCACCGGCATTCCCAACCCTATTCCCGCGCGGAGGCATCGAGTTCGTGACGCGTCGCCCAAGACACCTACTACATCGTGGATATGTCCTGCATCTCCTAAAGCACAAGTCTAGCGGATTTGCGCGCTATCCTCGGTTCCGGTTCGTGGCATTCAATACCCTTCTGCTACAGCAGGCAAGCATGACCGCAATATTTTACATGCATCGTCGGGTGGATCGGCCTGATATCACCGTGGAGGAGCTACAGGACCTCTTCTATAACAATAATGCCGAGAGCCATTCACTACTCAATAGTGCATCCAGCCTGGATAATACAACTCCCGGCACACGGACTTTGTAGACTCCGCATCGTAATGAACTCGAGGCAATGGTCAAGAAGCTAGGCGCTCCACGCATCTCATTGTGACAATTTCCACAGCGGATCTACTCTGGGATGATCTGATAGGATATCCCTTACGCCCATCTCATATCCCAGTGCTTGCTACAGACTGAACGTTTGCTATTCTATTTGCTATTTGTGCATCCTCGACAAAGCAGTACTTGTCCACGAGAGGAATTACTTGACCTTAGCTCGTTTGACAGAGATCGACTGTTTCCACCCCAAAGGTGGCCCTGTCGGTCGGTCGACACGTTGCTATCCGCCCCAGCGATTTCCCTGTTGACGAATGGAATATCCGCAATTCCATGCTCCGTGAAAGACAAAGAAACCTTTTAACGCACTTTCACAAAGGACATCACAGATGTCACAAAGAGAAAATACAACGAGCAGGTGGATCAGGTGAGCCAGGGCGTCAGAAACGGATGACCAATCTGGGATAACGACCAGAAAGCCCTGTGCCACTATTGTTCCTGGACGCCAAGTTGGCAGCTATTGCACCGGTCGCCATAGAGGCAACATTCGACAAAGACGGCAATTGGGTGCAATCAGCCAAAGGGTGTCAAACTCAGCGACGAAGACGTATACTCGGCCACAAAGTTTATGCCAGCCAACGAGTGTGGAGAGAAATATTCCATTGATTTGTGTCAGAAGGTCGGGTGACTTCTATGCTCCCAGGACCCAATTAGTCTAACAGTGTAGATAGCTTTCTTCTCTCCCCACGCATCTCAATACAACTATCCAGATATTTACTGCTTCATAGTAAATCATCTATCCTCAATTTTGATATTTAAGAGACTACGAGAAAGCGGTGCACATTGAGTGGAGACAAGAGGCCCATCGAATCGCTCTACATACGACAGCGCGGAACTGGCCGAATAGAATTTGTTGGGATATCAACCCTATTATTTGCTACACGGTTTGCCGGTTTGCCTTTTACATGTGTATAAATACCCCGTGTCTTCATAGATTCTCTAAAAATCGACTTCCTTCTTCGTCTTTCATAGCATGCCCAACGGGTTATAAGACCATCCACTCATCTTGAGCACCTTTTCCTCCATTGTTAGGGTAGCGGGCCTGTATACCTCAACATAATCTCTAGGAACCTCATTGGTATAATTTGTACCAAACCTGGCCCTTCTGCCAGGATTTTTGAAAAGGGCTGTGTGTATAAGAGAACCCAAAAGTATGATAGGGTATTAATAAGTAAGAGCAGAACTAAATATGGGCTATGTCGATGCAAAGTATAGAATCAAGAGGTTGACGAAAGGATATACTATGCATCGATTCAAAGTAAACGAGGGCTAATTATCAACTGGACAATGCGAAGCCGAGCTTCTTCGGCCCTTGGGGATCTTCCCGCTTACCAAACCCCTGGTTTCAGAAGAGCAAAATTGCACGGTCGTTTGTTTCCGTTCTCTTCGTGCGTCTCTTCCTCCCCTCAGACGATAGTCTTCTTGGATTCGTGATCGCGCAGTGTAGGTGAATTCGGAGCAACACATATGTTCCGTTTAGACCTCATCCATGAGTAGAGATACAGCGTCGCATCCTTGTCCTCTAGCCTCGGAAGAACTTCATGCTTTCTGTTGTGCAGGAAGCCTAGTGCTATGCTGAACATACTATGGGAGATGAAGAAGGAAAGAGATGCTGTACTGGATAATCGATGGAGAAATAGGCTATTTATACCCGTGTAAAACAGGGGCTTTCTAAAATGGACTTTTCTAAGTAGTATACCCTTGAAATACCGAGTTCAAGGGCCAACCGATGGCCAGCCACAGCAAGTGTGTATGGTTGCACTTGTTGCCCTATGAAAACGTGGAGCTGAAAAGGTACCTTCGAGTCAGTAAATCAATTTGTACTCCGTACTCCTTACTCAATATGGAGTAGATCAGGATCAATTCTCTATATAGCCAATTTTGAGACTCACTTGTATCTTTTAGACACTCATCCACTAAAGCGACGGCTCAATTCTGAGGGAAATAATAATTTATTATCTCAATCCACTTACCGGGGTTGCGCATAAAATCGTGCATTAATCAATGAGACCGAGTGGCAAATGATAATTAAATGTCATTACCATGTCGGCTCCTCCGTACTCTCTATACGGAGTATTCCGTGTGGAGCTATGTAGTGTACTCATATCCGATGTTGAACTAATTTCTCACAGCATGAATCCCCGTTCCACTCAATGTGATGTATGACAGAAATGCTTTTTCCCGTACCAAGCCTGGAACAAATCAAAAGTTGCATGCAATGCATTACCAACATGTGATATTGGGCTCATCTGCAGAGGGCCATCTCGCTAAGATTAAATCAGGGAACAACGCAAGAACTCAAAGGGAAAAAAAAAATCCAAGGGGGATTCTTAAGTGCCCGAGTCCACAGTCAAGGCACTATTCTGCATAGAAACGCTAGTTTCGCCGAATGCCAAGGGTATAGCCGATTGGGACACTAGCGTCTGATAGCACTACTCACAAATTTATTAAGGACATTATTAGAGATACTTTCTATATCAAATTCCAGTATAGATTCCCCGCACGAATTCCTATCTCGATATCCCCGCGCTGTCAGAAGATGCACTTGAATCGCAATTTTAAAGGAGTACGCATAAATCCCGATCCCTGACGATCTTGTTGATCTTGGTAAATCTTGACGATCTTTTTCCACCACTTCAGCTCCACATGCACGAACTTGACTAGTGTCTCCACATACTCCTCTTTGAGCTATTATGAGCTATTATCGTTACGTTCGCCCCTCTGTACTACGAAGTGGGTAACATTGAAAATTCTTATAAAGACCTATGGTGCTGCCGTGCGGAACTGTTCTAGCTGAGTAGTCGCGCATATCTTTCAAGATGGTGTTAATCAAGGCAACCTTCGCGTCCATTTTTGTCTCCCTGCTGGCATGTGCCACCGCTGTCGAAGTCCCCAAGACCGACTATGATGTGATCGTGGTTGGCGGTGGTCCTGCGGGCCTCAGTGCGATCAGTGGTGTGTCTCGTGTTCGCCGAACAGCTCTCTTAATTGATAGCCAGGTATACCGCAATGGTGTGACTCGGGAAATGCACGACGTCATTGGTAACGACGGTGAGATTTGGTTCAATTCCCTTGAAACATAAAGTATCTTGTCTAACGCACCTCAATTTTTTTTTTCAGGTACCCCACCGGCCGATTTCAGAACTCTGGCTCGCGAGCAGATCCAGCAGTATCCAACTGCCCACTTTACCAACGAGACTGTGGCGTCAATCGTCCCTCTCAAATCAGGTGAATTCACTGCCTTCACGGTGACCGACAGCCAAGGCAAGAACTACACAGCCCGTAAAGTCGTGCTCGGCACCGGTGTCCGTGACGTCCTACCAACGACTCCAGGCCTTCAAGAGGCATGGGGCAAGGGTATCTTCTGGTGTCCGTGGTGCGATGGCTACGAGCACAGAGACCAACCATTTGGAATGATCGGCGATATCACCGATATGCTGAGCAACGTGTTGGAAACCCACACTCTGTACACTGATATCATTGCCTTTGTCAACGGGTCGCAAACCGCAGATGGCGAGACCCGGGCAACCGCAAAGGTTGCAGACTGGAAGGAGCAACTTGCCGCTTGGAACACTACCATTGACAACCGTACAATCACTTCCATCGAGCGCCTCCAGGATGGTGGTAAGAATAGGGACGAGATGGATCATAAGCAGTTTGACAAGTTCCGCCTTCACTTCGCTACCGGCGAGCCTGTCGAGCGAAATGCATTGATTATCAACTTCCCAACTGTTCAGACCTCGACACTTCCAGCACAGATGCACCTTGGTATGGTCGGCGATAAGATCAATGTTACTAGCGGGATGCGCACTAGTGAGCCTGGTGTCTTTGCTGTTGGTGATGCCAACAGCGATGGTAGCACAAATGTGCCACATGCAATGTACAGTGGCAAGAAGGCCGCTGTTTTTGTTCACGGTATGTTCTTTTCTACTTATCGACGCTAGATAGACCACTGATAATATTTGGTCACAGTGGAAATGTCCCGTGAGGAGTCGAAGTCTAAGATCTCGAAGCGTACCGGTCTTTCTCACCGTGAGCTCGAGAAGGAGGCCATGCGTGCAATTGGCAAAAACCTTGATGAACAATGGAAGCGTGCTCAGGAGTAATGGGCTCGCTCAATTAAGACTGATGGCTGGCTTCGGCTGCGGCCTGCAGTATTTACATAGTCAGCTACCTGTTGGGCTCTTCCAGATGAGAATTATTAATGGTCGGTCTACTGTCTTTGACCTTGATGTATTTATTCCAACTCGGTATTCCAAATATAATGATGTATAAATGCTTTGGAAGCCCATCTTTTTTTGACCTGCCGTTTTTTTATTTCGACCTCTTGTTTATCCTGTACGTCTGTACAACCCTCGCTCCTTGCAGATTCTCTTCACAAACTTGCGTATGATGAGCCCTGCATAAATTTTCGAAATGTGACAAGGGCTACCAAATTTTCATTCTTACCAACGTATCGTACGTTAGAATTCAAGATTAGAGTTCGATGTGTGTGAGATACAGTACAGAGTATCAAAAATACCCGTAGCTCCATTCCAGATACAATTGATACAGTATGGTATGTACCGTAAATAAAAGTGGATATACATCCGTCCCGTGCGGCCCGAGACCCGTACCATTCCAAGGTCGAGATTCCAACATTTGAAGCTTGCTCGCTACATCTCAATTTTATAGCTATGATGCATATATAGTATAATGCGGGCGAATTCAAAGCCCGAAAAGACCCAGAAAAGAAATATATAGAATGTATAATATCCCATGTATGTAACGGTGTACATGTATATCCCAACAATTTTCCGTCACTGCCAGAAAGATCTAGTCTGAAGTGTATTCCTCTGCCAGAGCCGAGATATTCCCACGATGACTTGTACTCTATAGAGTAATCCGGAATTTGAACAAATCCTTTTCAACAACCTCACCCTTCCTCTTCTCCAACTCCTCCATGTTCCAATTTGAACTAAGCATCCGAGCATTCAACCACTCACGTCGCTCTTTCCCAAGCCAGACAATGGTATCCGCCGGAAGCTCCGCTTCATCAATGAAGATATCGGGGAAGATATTCTTTAGTTTGTCTGCCATATCCGTCCTTACAGCCCCAGGATGAAGAGCCAACACAATCAGCCCTTCATCTCTATGCTCACGGGCAAGGCTTTCAGTAAAGCGACAGATCGCAAATCGCGAATTCTGATACGCAGATCCACCATTTGTAAGCAAATGAGCCCCAATCGACGTCAAATTGACAATTGTCTTCGTGTCGGATTTCAATATCATTGGCAACAGATACCGGCAACATAGGTATGGACCCTTAATGTTGACATCCCACCCTTTCATCCAATCATCCGGGTCGGAGTCCATGACGCGGGTCATATCCGGTAAATATCCAGCATTGTTTACAAGGATATCCAATTTTTCATCAAACGAGTCATTTACGGCTTTTGCGGCTGCTTCGACTGATTCCTTTGATGTGACATCGACCTCTAATGCGAGAATCTGTGGCTCGGGAAGGTTTGAGTTTCCGGCTTCCGCTTTGAGCTCTTTCACGACTTCATCGAGTGATGAGCGCGCTGCGATTGCAATTCTTGAGACTCCGGCCTTCACACAGCGGATGGCTGTTGCTCGGCCAATTCCTCTTGATGCGCCCGTGATGAAGATGGATTTTCCGACAAGCTCGGTTCCGGTTGGAGTGATGTATGGGTAGGTGTTATTGCAATTTGGAACGAAGACGGCCCATTCCATTCCATTGGTTGGGCCGATATTATCTAACTCTTCGGGTGTCATATCTGACGGTGGTTTGTAATTGAAGTGAAGATCTAGAGTGGGTAGTTGAGGTTCGGATTTGCTCTTGGGGCAACTCGTGTTTTAAGTCATGGACTTCGGCAAATAGCGGGGTAAATTGGGGCCAAAGGACTCAAGTTGTCTTGGAAGTAAAAGCGCGGTTAACACATGCCAGTTACCTATTACAGCTGATACTTGCAGATCGCATGGTAGTGCCCGTGAAGAAAAGATCATACACCAGACCATCCTCTCGGACTATATACATCCAATGTTGGAACCATTTTATTTACAAACAAGGCTCTAAGTATTGTTAGGCTACTCTATTTAGAAGCACACTTCACATCGAGCAATTTTTCATCAACCTGTACAGAAAAATAAGTTAGCGAAGGTTCTTGGAAAGTCCACGGGTTACACCGATCTTCAAGATAAACCTACATTTGTGCACGTGAACTGGTCATCCCCATCAGGGCTAAGAACATCAATGTTACTAGCATGGATATTTGAGCAAACCTATAAAAGTTAGATCATGAGTTATAACCTGTGGTGTTCGAGTACTTACGTCGGGACTCGAGCAGACAATCATTCCCACATAAGGGTCACGTTTACCAGAGGTGGAGCCCTTGATATTCTTGAAAACAACATCTTCAATGACAAGTTTGCTCTGGCGTATTTGTTAGTGTTTGATAACCAGAAACAAGTGATCATGATGCGTTTAAGGTTCTACAAAAGCCAATAATAACCAAAAGAGATGGACACGTACCGGGAACTCGTTGCAGAGAGTCAAATTCTTCTGGCCATAGCATTGGGTCACTTCGATAGCGTAGTCGACATTGTCAATTGTCATGCCATCGTAGGTAATGTTCTTCACCAGGCCGGATCCACCGCCGCCCTGGAGATCGGTAGACAACTCAGCGGAAGCCCCAGGCCACACTTTGATACGGGCACCATCCTTCATGAGATTGTTAGAAACGTAATTATCTCACCCGCGGTATTAAACTTACCGATGCGTTGAACATGGAGATATTGGACACAAGCACATTCTGCACAATATCAACCTCGCCGGGGTACTGGCCCAGGGATCCAACGGAGATACCGTGGGAGCCGTTACAATGAAGGTTCTGAACTAGAATGTCGGTAACATTGGGCTTGAACGAGACGCAATCTTGGACATTGTTAGTAAAATAGATCGCGTCAATCATCTTTCAAGGTAACTATACCGTCTCCATTATTGATCACGGAATTCTGGATAACAACATTGGTGGAACGATAGAGGTCCCTAATGAAATATTAGTTAATTGAAACCAGCTCCTCTTTTAATACAGATAGACATACCATCCATCAGTGTTCTTAGCCACATTCTTACTGCTGCTATACCCGCTAATATCGATTCCGTCGAAGAGAATGTTGGATGAGTTCGCCACAAAGTGATACCACTGAGGCGAATAACGAAGGTTGAGAGGTCCAATGGTACCACCGTTTAGCCCAATTATACCCACCAAAATTGGACGCAGGATGAGGGGGTCTTTCGCATATAAATCATACCAGACTTGACCATTACCATCCAAAGTGCCGTCACCATAGACATTGACATCTTCACCACCGATCTGGAAGAAGGTTGTGGCGTTTTGGTAGACATGACTGAATGCATTCTTTTGCCAATAATCTGTGTCGTCGCTAAATTGGACATGGCCTTGGATTTCTATTACAGGTTGCGTAAGTACTTCACTCATCTCACAAACAACACGAAATACTGTACCAAGATCCACATGCTTCAAGAAGGTCATGTCAAGTGCCTTTCCAATTGTATATGTCTTTCCGGCATCAAAGACGACCTTTCCTCCGTTGTTGCATTTCTTCAATGCGGAAAGAACATTGGCTGAGTCGTCGAGTCCATTGCCGTGGTTGGCTACATGACACGTGCGAGTTCTGGCATGGCTGGCCGGAAGGGGCTTGAACGCATGGTGCGGGTGGCACGCCTCGTCTCGAGACTGTCCCTTGGCATGAACTGTGCCGCTGATTGACAACCAGATTCCCAAGGCCTGGGTGAAAGTATTTGAAATCTTCATCGTCGGTATCAAGAGAGTCTAGCGTTCTTGAGTTGGATCGGCGACCTTCCGGTTGTAGACACTTTTCGAGCACTTCCAGGACAGTTTATATAAAGTCTCAGAATTGACATTGCATTTCCTATGTTACTCCGATCTAGCTCTCCCAGGATCGACGCTAAACACCGCTCTTTGCGTTCAGCGGTGGGGTGACCCCATCTCCTTCAATTTGCTCCGGGGAAACAAGCTAGCGACTCCGTGAGGAGTGGAGAACCCGGGGTATGATCATGTCTTGTATGGTGAGCTTCAATCTCGTTGAGGAGCAGACCGGAGATACATTGACTCTGCGTTACGTGAGTGTGGTCCCCAAGTAGGTCTGATAGGAGGAATACTTGACGTGATTTTTCCGATTGGGAGGAAAATCCCGGATAAATCGGGTAGAGCTAGTAGACCCGAAATCCAATGTAGTCCAAACAAATGAAGCTAGACATCTTGCCGTAGTCTTCCGAATATCTACTAGACATAGATGGTGTAGTTGGGATTACAAAACAAATGCTACTGGACCTCGGGAAACCCTTCGGAATTATTGGATCTCTCACAGAACGGTAACCAATCACTTTGAAACATGCTTTATATGTACAACAACCATCCAATAAAAGGACCCGACTGCACGAGATGAAACACCGATCATCTCAAGCGAGCTCATTCAACCCTGAGATTCTCCTAAGATTCACCTCGACGCGGGTAAGAAGTCCCCTATAGATACCGATCTAGATGTATCAGGAACACTTTTCCGAGTTCCGCTGCCGTCGACACTGAATCCATTTTATATCTAAGTCGACTTCTCAATAACCTTCTTCACGGTGCCCTCAGCAGCATGGGCGGTAGCCTTGATGGAGTCAACAGCTTCGTGCTCAATCTCCTTGGCGGCTTCGATGGTCGACGCGGACTGGCTGCGCTGCCACAGGAAAATACGAGTGACCTGGACGGCACCCACGCATCCGAGGAAGAAGTTCACAGTCGCGAGCCTATAGAGTTATATCGTATTAGCATTGATACCCGGCGGGTCTTTTGTCCGGTTCCACATACAGGACGTTACGGGGCTTGATGATCAAGCACCAGCGAGTCCAGATGGCACCAGTGCCCATCAGAGCCGCATTCTGGGTGAGGGAGAGCTTTTCAGCGGGACGAGCGAAGTCGGAGACACCGGCGAGGACCAGGGCCCACTGTTGTAGGTAGGTATGTTAGCCAAACTGCTCGGCAGGTAGACGGAGAAGACTCCTATGGTTCAACGGCGTTTGATGGAGATATTGTTTCCGGAAGGATAGCTGGGGATGTAGGTGGAGATGGCATATCAGATGGGAAATCGAGTCATCGTACCTTCATAACCGGGGCCCTGCAAAACACGGGGTTAGCATCAATTCGTAGTAGTGAATAGCGTGATCAGAATGCTTACCAGAAGTGGACAGTCTTCACACCAACAGGGCTGTTCCATAGGCGCTGGAAGACGGTCTGCTGCTCCGCAGCACCGGCTTCGGAGCTCTGCCAGCGGAAGCCCTGGGCACCCGGCCGGCGGAATGGCGCAGAGGCATTGCGGAATGCAAAGCGAGTGTTGTTCACAAAGCGGAAACCCACGCGAGACGACATGGTGATAGCTGGGATGTTGGTTCTGGTGAGAGGGAAGATAGATGCACGTCCGGTGATCGGTGAAGGGGGAGTTTTCCGTTGGGAAAGGTAGATAGGGTAATTAACCACCACAACAACAGGTAATAAAAATTTATTTTATAGAGTATAAAACGGCTACTCTCAAGTAATTGATAGGATCTTTTTGAATTAATTATCTCCGGCTTACTGTGTCTCCAGCGCTGTCGCTCCCTAGCTATGACGCTTCACAGAGGTCGAAGCTGATGTAAGCATACCGCGCTAGTTTATATTGGGACTAGCGGGATTATGGCTCTGCGCAGCGAATCAACGCCGTCGTGAATAATGCACTGCATCGCAGACTGTCCAGCAAGTCAATTCCACACCCACGCTTATCCTCCTGTGGCTTGTCCGAGACCTCCATTTCTCTAATCCTTACATCCGATTGACCATCCTGCCACCATGTCTGGCAAGTACGTTTTCACTCAGGGCCTGAAGGAGCTCCGCTTCCTCTTCTGCCAAACCTCCGAAGCGAGCGCGGCCACAAGGTGCGTACACCCCGACCCGAGGCGAATTGTGTCCCAGTCCACTGATTGACCTTCTTCTGTGCCTATAGATCCTTCCTGAACCGGGCCTACCCGACTATGAAGAAGCACAACCCCCAGACTCCCATCATGATCCGCGAGGCCGCGGGCACCCAGCCCCGAGTCTATGCCCGATATGGTATGCCAGCCTATAAGCCCAATTGTGTGGGCTCTCTATACAAGCGAGCCACGCTAACGTTGCATGTTCCTCCCAATAGCTTTCGGCCAGGAGAAGCAAGAAGCGCTGTCCGGTGATTATCCCCCGCCATAATTTTGCACCAAGTCGCAATACTAATTGATGTTCCTAGGCCTGTCGGACTCCCAGATCGAAGAGCGCATTACACAGTTGGTGAAGCAGCAGCTATAAATCGTTTTGTTTCTCTGCCGACCTATTTTATGCCCCCCCGCGTTCCAACCGTTCTACACCCATCTTCTGTACCTATAGATGAAATCGAAGCTCATATCCAAAACAAATTCCAATTCCAACTCTACTTACAATGATTTAATGCTATATCATAACGCGCTAGCATTACCAACCTCGCCAAACCGATACTGCGCCCAGCTCATACTCCCCTCGGGGAGTGTCCAAGTCCTCTTCCCTAGATCCTCGCCCGCGGCACCAGCCCCAATATGAATAGGCAGCAAATGCTCAAAGGAAGGATGAGCCTGACGTGCATCTGGTCTCTTCAACAGCTCAGCCATAGCCTTCTGCCGTTCAGCCGGCGCAGTCGTCACGGCATCCTTAAGCGCCTGATCAAAGCTAACCGCATATGGCATCGGGGTTGAACTGCCAAACGCAAACCGCAGATCGCGTAGATTATGCACAGCCATTCCAGACACGATGATCAGAATATTCTGCTCGCGGAGACTCGCGACTGCCTGTCCGAGCCGGTAGTGCTGGTCTGGGTCTTCGCTGCCGAAAAGCGAGACTTGCACGATGGGCACGTTCAGTGGGTTTGTTTCTGGCTCGAAGGCTGCATCGCCATCAGCATTGAATTATCTTTTCGGTGGAAAATGTCACATACCGCACTTGAAGCTAACCCAGACGCCGTGGTCGAGTCCACGCTTGACGCCCTCTGCTGGGATCTTGGCTTCCTCCAATAACCTGAGTACTTCACTCGCTACCTCCTTGCTACCCACATGCGGGTACTTCTCTTTATAGTAATGGGTCGGGAAACCACCGAAGCTAAATCCAGTTAGTTTGGAATTTGCAGGATAGCGTTGGGATTACTATATCACACATACTCATAGATCAGATCGGTTTTCTCGGCGGTATTCACCTGGATCGTATTTCGGCCGGCCTGCCAATGCGCTGAGAATACCACGACAGCCTTCGGCTTGACCTTGGTTGTTATCTCGCGCCCGGCCTGGGCGAGCTTCACGTATGCCGGGTGGTCTACGTCGTACATGATGTTTGGCTAATAGACAACAAATCAGCGTTTAGTTCATGGTAAAAACCGGAATATGGATAACTCACCCCGCCATGGCCGAAGAAGTAAACGGGTGTCTTCATGTTGGTTTGTACGTGAGCGCTAGTAGCTGCGTCTGGTTGCCCTTTCAATGTCGGGGCTGCTGCAACAGATGCTGAAGCTGATAGAGGTGCTGCCACTGAGCGCGCGGAAGACCCAAAAAGACGTCGGAATCCGAACAGATTGGCGGTGTCTCCCCGGAGGGAGGTAATAAGTACAGCGACGATGACAGTTATAAGAGAGATAAGAGCGAGTTTGCTTCCGCTGAATGAATTTGGTGTTTGTGTTTCTGAGTCGTTATGTTGGTTTGATTCGGAAGACATATATGGCTTGTTGTGATTAGAGCCGGTAATGTACTTCCTAGGGCACAATAAACAGCGGTCTTATTTTATATTTGATCTCCAAAAAGACAAAAAGAACTTACTATCAAAATATAGCTTATTAATTCAGATAATTTGAGAAGCGCATAGAGCCGATCATAAGGCCGAGTCTTGGAATTAAATTTGTGTCAGCGCGGAATCTATCCGCGGACATATATCCGCCCTACGGCAGTGGCTCGGATTTACGGATATCTAGGGTTAGGATATGCATTGGACAAGTATTGAAGTTGTTCAACAATCTATTAATGTATACAGATGCGACCATTCCGGGATATCGACTCCATGTCCAGTCATGCACATCCCATTCGTGAAAAAAAAAGGAAAATGGGAGAGGAAAGAAGGAAAGAAAGAACAAATCGAAGTAGAAAAGGGTGTAGAAAAGGGTGTAGAAAATCGGTAGGAGGACAATAGGAAAAGTACAATCTCCATGCAGTCCAGAATCTAAAGATAAGCGTTCTTGACCGAGGTAGAATACATCAACCGCCGGTGATCATGAGGGAAAAGGCACAAGCATGCCGTATCGAGAGCGTAGCAAATCACGAAAGGACGAAAAGATCCAACTACATGAGAACACAATCCCCATCACTCTGCTTGTTAACAGCCGAGCGTGAGAGGCGAGTCTTTTGCATTCGGCTTCCGCCCTTCTTGAGATCTTCAAGACGCTCACGAGCCTTGGGGAATCCTTGAGCTGGGAAAGAAAAGAAAGGTCAGCTGAGGTTAAGGAGAAAAATAGTCATATGGAAGCCAACTCACCAGCTGCGCGCCAATACCATCGCTTTGCGTCATCCAAGTTAGCAGCAGAGCCAATTCCGACCTCGGTGAAATATCCCATTGCATATTCGGCCTTGGCAAGGCCAGCGGTGGCGGCCTTGCGAGCCCACAAATAGGCTTCGGTGTCATTCTGGGCGAGAATGCCCTCTGATCCGGTGAGATACCAGCCACTAAGGGCGAGTTCACTCTGGTGTTCACCCTGGGCCGCAGCACGAGTATACCAAATGATACTCATGCGATTATCAATGGGGCATCCCATCAGACCATATTCGTAGGCAGTACCAAGTCTGAATTGAGAGAACTTGTAGCCAAGCTCGGCAGCTTGATGGAATAACTGGGAGGCATACTGCTCGTCGCGGACGATGATATCGTTGGGGCCAGCGTTCTGATACATGAGGGCAAGCTCATGGAGTGCATGCGGGTTCTCCTCGTCCGCACGGTCAGCCGCCCGCTTAAGCCAGGATACACCCTCGCGGGGATTCCGAGCTTGACCCAGAAGGCCCTTTAGATTAATCATTCCCATTTTGTACATAGCGGGTGTATCACCGAGCGCAGCAGCACGCTTGTACCATTGAACGGCCTTGAATGGATCACGCTTGGTACCACCACCTTCTTCTTGGCCGATTTCGCAGCATACGGCGACACGGTACGCGGATTGTGCGTGTCCCTGCTTTGCAGCAGACTGGTATAGTGAGAATGCTTCTCTGGGGTCTACTTCCAGTCCCAATAGGCCTTCGCCGTGGCAGTCGGCCAGGAAAAATTGGGCTTCAGAGTACCCGGCTGAAACAAGCTTTTTGACAATCTTATGCGCGTCCATTATGTACTTCTCCTTGGCCTTCGCTTTGGTCTTCGGATCTAGTCTGCTGTCATCCCCTACTAGAACGGTAGATGCCTCAACCAGCTTTTTGGCGAGTAGAAGTTGGGTCTTATGGTCGGAAGGGTTCCCTCGCGCCTTCTGTTGTAGCCGCTGTATCTCTTCTATTGTGACAGGCACATGAGCTGTTCCACCAGGCGGCACTGTTGGCTGTGGAGCAGCGGGAGCTGGGACAGATTCGGGAGCGCTGTACTGCCGAACCGGTGGAGGTTTTGACGCCTGGTCATGACCGGGGCGGAATGGGGCTGGGTGGTGAGGAAGGGCATCGGGGTTCTGGTGAGGAGCTGGGCTCTCGGCTGGGTTGTGGTAGCCGGGCTGGGTGGTCTGGACCGGGGAAGGACCATGTGAGTATCCCGCATAATCTTCGTAACCATTCGGCTGATACCCAGCAGAGCCTGGGTGATCATAACCGGGAGCATGGGAAGCTTCGCCGGGAATGCCAAACTGGAATCCCGCGTTTTCAAACTGATTGGTACTGCCCCCCTGTTGTAAATTTGGGTCCGATTGGGAGCGCATAGGATCCACCCCATTGGAATACGAGTAGTCTCCAGGCGAAGAAGTCGGACCATGCGCAGGCTTCTTAGCTGGTGTTATTTCCAACCCCATCTCATCAATCGTGGGGCGCTGATGAGCCTCTATGGCATCAAAATTCGGCATCTCAGGTTCATCGGCAGCACCACCACCAGACTCATAATAGCTGTCCAGAAATTCCTTGGGCGCATATGAAACACGGTTGGCAGGCTCCGGGGGTATCATTAATCCAGCGGGTGGAATGATTAGACCTGGGTCTATATCGTTGGGGGCACGAGATCGTGGTGGTCGCATGCTTCCCGCAGTATCAGGGCGCATAGGAGGTTCTGGATAATCTGTTTCTTGATAGGTCGACTGGCCTGGGTAGAGTGGTCCGCCTTGGGCGAGCGGCATCGTTGCGCTTCTTGATGGCGGAGGCATCGGCCCCATGGGGTCTGGATAGTC
Organism: Penicillium griseofulvum; assembly: GCF_001561935.1. Taxonomy (NCBI): domain Eukaryota; kingdom Fungi; phylum Ascomycota; class Eurotiomycetes; order Eurotiales; family Aspergillaceae; genus Penicillium; species Penicillium griseofulvum. The sequence goes on from NW_024467419.1 coordinate 848,665, forward strand.
TCTATCAGATCTATTTGGTCTCCCTGAGCTAGCAGCTCGCACTGGGCCCATTGGATAGCCACCTCGGCCCCGCCCCGGTGGAGGTCCACGTGGAGGTGGCTGTCGCATATCCGGGCGTCTTCCATTGGAATTCGAAGTGTGCGGTCTAGGTGGGCCTCTTCCATTGATATCCATTGCAGCCATGTCATTTTCTAGACCCCGCGGTGGCGGACCACGCCGATCCCTCGGGTCTCTTTGGCCTCTAGGGTCTCGCGGGTCGCGCGGGTCTCTGGGCGCCCTCGGATCTCTTGGGTCTCGATTAGGAAAAGAGGGAAATGGATTGTCGAAGGTACCGCCTGGGGGTGGGCGTGCACCAGCTTGAAGTGGATTAGTAGGCGCTTTGCGGTCTCTTTCTGAATTAACATACGTGTTCTTGACCGCGATTGCGGGGGTGGTCTTCCACTTCCGTTAGGAGGATAGCCACGTCGATCATCGTATCCAGGGCCTGGGGGTCGTCCATATCCCGGGCCTGGTGGTCCTGGTGGTCCTGGTGGGCGCATCGAGCGCGGCTGAGATTGCGCAGCAGCGTATGGTTGCGAACTGGAGGAGCTGGACTGGTAACTGTATGCCGTATCGTCGTAACCCGGATCGGTGTGCTGGTAGCTACTCATCCCACTGTCGCTGTATCCTCCGTGGGAACCATCTTGTGAATATCCTCCTGGTGATGCCACGGAAGGCGGAGCGGGGTTGTTGTATTGTCGCAAAGGCGGCGGCCTCTGCGCAGGATGTTGGGGGTATGACATGGCCGAGAAGCGTACTATACGATAGTGCCTCGAGAAATCTCCGGCCACTCAAGGTGAAAAACTTGTAGTCGCATGCAAGGAGATAGTTCGGTAAACTCCAGGGCTGCAAATTGGAGTTAGCTCCTCAATTTCATGATCCATGGGTATAAGGCAACCGGAACTCCACATCCTTACCTTGCGCAATAACTCCAATAACGCGCCTCAAGCTTGAGAGCTAAGCACCTGAGGTGGTCAGAAGCCACTCAAGTGTATTTGAAAGTAAATGAAGCGGGCAGAATGATTTAGGGGTGATCGCAGGTGACTTTTTTTAAAAAGAGTCTCTTGACCCACTGGGGGTTCCCATACATATCGGTAATTTGTGTAATTAATCTCCTTTTTTGCAGTTACAATCTATTGGTTCAATTTCTGATTATCCACCTAATTTCCTTCCAGGGCTATTATTATACTCTATGATTGAATTAAAACTTATCCTCCCTTTGATACAATGTATACTCTATAGTTGATGTATCATTATATGATTAAGTCCGTTGAAAACTAATTTATCCCACTCGGTGCCTGGCGATCAGGGGTTCGAAGATGGGTCCTGCAGACTCTCTCATCCTGCAAGCCTATCGTAATAAAAATTTCAATGCTGACGGGACTTTTCTGGCGAGTTGTCTACAGGTGCTTCCTAAAGTCCCCGGTGCCCTATTAACTGTCCGTATTGGCCATTATGCCATCCAAAGACAGGGTTTACCTGCCCATGTTACATAGATCCTACATACCATAGTAGGTGGCCTTGAGGTCAAACAATGATGACTAAACCAGACCCTGTGCACACGTGCCCACCTGAGTAGGTGCCCTGGGCACCATTGCAATTGGGCAGCACTCTCGAGGGCTGCCATGCCGGTATTCCGGAGGTATAGACTTTGTAGGTTAGTAGCACATGAGAACATGGAATGTCTCCACATCTGGGAACAATTCCTTGCTACGTCACAGTCAATGAAGAAACAGACAAAGGTGGACAAAAGTGTGGGGGGGAAATAAATGATGTGAAACACACTCGATTGGGCTAAGCGTGTTACTGCGCCACATCAACTGCGCCACGCCGCCTCCAAGAACAAATGAGAGCCGCGATGATGTTGATGATCTCCGTCGGCCTCAGCACCTCTATATCTCCCCGAGTCATCCGAGATCCATATCGTCATACCGAACCCTTGAATCGGTAATCAATATCCGTGTTTCGGATTTCCCAGTATGTCTCGCGCTGGATTGTGGGCGAAGACCATAGCCGGGTAAGTGGCACCGCCTGCACCGCGACAAAGACTTGTGCTCACATTCGGTCCTCATCATAGTGGCCTTCTCATGGTCGTCGGTGGCCCCGCTCTTGTTCAATATATCCGACCCACCGACGAAGAGCTCAGGAAGCGATATAACCCGGATCTGCGGAAGCGCAGCACCGAGCAGGGAGAGCGTCGGGCACAGGAATTCGATGACTACGTCAATAAACTGAAGCATTGGTCTAAATCCGATAAGTCCAGTATGTCATTTACTCGCAATTCACCTTAGGAATTATCAACCCTGTGGAATTGGCTCTCCTGAGGCTTGAAAGTGATCCGTGGCTAATGGTTATGTGTTTTTTTAGTTTGGTACGCCGCTCAGGAAGAATTAGACCAGAAGCAAGCAGCATTGGAGGCACAACGCGCACAGGAGAAGGAACAAACTCGGACACAACGGGAGGAGATGCGCAAGGAGATGCTGGGTGAAAAATGATCCCCCCGACGAAAACCACCGCACCTCTGATCTGTGATCATGCTGTGTCTGAACGACAGAATGTGATCTTCCTACATCCCCGAACCTCCTCCACCTTTCCTGCCATTGACTCAATTGCTCCTCCCATAACTTTTTCCTTCATCCTAGGGCTTCAAGGGTCCGAGGTTTCTGCACTATCTGCAATCTTGGATATCCTGGGTGTATGTCATGATTTTTATTGGCTGTACGATACGTTTGCGACTCTACTCTCATATTTGCATTCACGGCCTCAATACTGGAGGCCTACATCAATGTACAACTACCGACTTTCAAACTTTGTCTTTTCAATACCATAATCTAAAAACAATGTCGTTCTACCTCAATCACGCAACATATATCTACATATTGTTAACCTTAGCTGTAAAGCTCATATTGTGGATCTGGGTAGAACTATATACATTAGCTGGGCTTCTAGTTGGCCAATAAGCTGGAATATTGATCACACTGATATGGTGTACGCAGATATATATATTAAACAAAAGCCCCTAGCTAATGTCGCTAGAGCGTGAAAAATGTACGGTATGTATATATAAAACTCCCATGAAAACATAGTAATACAAGGATGTTGCTGGAAATATGCATAGCCAATGCTATATAACCTTGAACATGAATACAGCGGCACCGATAGGGATCAAAACTCCCAGCATGGTAAGGATACCAGCACCAGCTTTCTCACCACTTCCAATCGTCCGAGTTCGAACATCATTTTGTTCTGTATTTTCCAACCCATCGTCCTCACCAGTGCCTTTGTTTCCCTTACTTGTCCCTCCAGTCTTCTCTGTGACAGGCGGTTTAACCCTATGCACCAAGTTAGCTTTGAAGATCTCTAAAGCTGCCATCTGCTCGCCGATCCCAGTGGTGCTCTTGTAATTCGTGTGATCGGTCCAGATCAGCCCGCAGGCATTATCGGGCCCATTGCATTGCTCTGCGGCAGCTAATGCTGACGTTTGGATTTTCGACCGCAATAGCTCGTCAGTGAATGGCGCCAATGGAATTGTCGCCCCCATGAATCGTGCCAGATAGGCTTTGAACGACCGTGAGTTGAGGTCGCATTTCACTGTTTCACAGGGTTGGGCCATTATATCCTGGTTGTTGGGGAAGAATGTTCCAAGGGCGCTGATAATGCCTTCTATCCGTTCCCTCCAGACATCAGACCCGTCTGTCTGATCATAGTTAGCAAACAGTCTATTTTTAGTCAGATTAGAAACATCTGATACACCCCAAGTACTCACAATATTATACATATTAGCAGCCCCATGAAGATATACCGCAGGCAGATATGCATGTTGCTCATGATTGATGACGGAACAATTGGTCGAGATATCGGCACCATCAAAAATATGATACTCCTCGCCAATAAATCCCACCGCAGCTGTCCAATCCCAGATTTTGTTGGCCCAATCGGTGAAGGTATTGTTCCCAGTATACCGAGCCAATCGGGCAGCGACGTTGAAGAGCCCACCATTGGCAATAGTATTCTTATACGACCAGCCTTTATTATACTCAAAGGCCTGCCAATGCAAGCCGCCACCACAAGCGCTATTATCCCAGCGCGTAGCCTGCGAGTTGAACACATTCTGCACAAGCGATAGCCATTGCGGCTGGCCTTTCGGGGGATCGGGATATTTGAGCTCGGCAGCCGACATGGCTGCAAAGCCCCAGAAGATCTGGTCATCATTTCCGAGCGACAGCGTCTGGTTTTGCGGCATGTAATTATTGTCGTCGCCTACTTGGTGGAGTAGAGCTTGGGTGGTGATCTCGTTCCACTTGCCATCGCCAGTGTAGTACCAGTATTCGACCATTGCGCCAAACATCGCCCCAGCTTCCCACCAGTAATATGGGTCGGGGATGTTTCCTGGTACATCGCCGGGACGGTTACCTGTATAGTATTGCAACATGCCTGCTGCGGCAGTTTTGGCAGCGGCTTTGATGGATTCTAGGTCCTTTGGAGTAAGCAATTGACCATTGTATGTGGTTAATATACTCATTCAAACATACCATCGTTTTTCAAGTCAAGCTCGATAGACGCATGCGTTATTTGGGGCCCCAGCGTGGATAGAAGCAAGATTATGACATTGAATGGTTGTGTTGGGTATCTCATGATGGGAGGGATCGGATCGATACTAAGATACACAAGGCAGAAGAGACCGATCGGAATTTGAAAAGAACTCTTAGACGCTAAGGGTACCTAAAATTAGTTTTCGTTCCATTGCTATTGCTATCACCTTGCTTGGAAAGACCAAGGGCCAAGCAATCCGAATAGCGGCCCCGGGGGCTGCGATGTGCTCATGAAGGAACGCATTTTCTTTAACACCTCAACAGTGGTTCGTCACCGTATCATGTGGCTTCTGCCTATTCGTGTATGCTGGGAACAAGAACAGTCTTGTGCAGGGGTAGGTGCTCACGATGAGACAGCGGTGAGATAATTCGTCAAATAGCAAGTAGAGATCGACAGACGATGAAACGGAGCTGCCTATAGCATCGAAAAAGGATTCGGCATTATGTACTTTGTACACAGGCTTATATGTACCCAAGTGTAGGCACTAAGCTTCAGTCTTGTGACCGAGCCTCTTTGCTCTCGAGTCACCATAATCACCTCGAGCATTGGAGAGGGCTCTCATTTGGCAGATATAAACAATAACCAGCCTGTAGATCTAGTTGATGACGGGAGTCATGTGTCGAGATACAGTTGATGAAGTGGAAGCACAGCTACCGCGTCGATGCACAAGATATGGGTAGCTAGACCTTAGCTGTGAAAGTGGTTCCCTTCGTGGGGTACACAACGTGCTACGATCTCCCCGCAATGCGCTAAACGCGACGAGTAAGAAGTACATACCACACGAACCAAATTCGAACCTTCCACGCTAAAAAAGGGTAGTTTGCCAACTTTTTTATAGCCAGCTTTAGTGTCACCATCGGAACAGTCATGAAAGCGGCATAGCTCATCGTAGCGGTTTTCCCAACATCCCTACCTATTCTCAAGGGTACGTAGTATAGGTTATGGTAGACACTAATAGGGAATTGCGCTGACCAGTGAGTTGACGACATTGACCACCGCAGCCTACTCAGTAGCAACCTGTGACTACTACTAGCTATGAAATTGAACTATGCAAGATGATAAAATGCCGCCAAACTATGCAGTATTGCTGCCCGTCAAGGTATATTTGATGCATCATTATGTATTCCAGAAGTGGACCTGGGTTGGGGTTGTTAATGCTTCTTCTGCGCAGATCGCTGCGGTTTTGATGACTGATATTTACACCAGATCACAGCAGCAAGCAGCACCATGAACCCCACAATCAAGTTATATCCCCAAAGGCCACTTGCCATGCCTCTCTGATCTTGACCAAGTCATAGACCAGCGGAAACATTACCCTCGCCTTGTGCGAGGGCCTTCTCAATGAAGTTCTCCAGATCATCAACTTCCTCGGGGGTCGCCGAGTGACCAAGACCTCTATAATTAGGGATATCAAATTAGCGGATGATCATAACCCGGAACAACAGCGACGAAAAACATACTCATATTCGTTGAAGGAGACATTCTCTAGGCCAATTTCCTTAAGTTTAGCCGCTGAGGCCTTTCCAGAGGAAAACGGAACAACCGCATCCTCGAGACCATGGGCAAGGAAGAAGGGGGTCTTCTTGTTGGCCCACTCCTCGGGCATATAGTTCTTAATCCGATCGCTCAGCAGCATGTAGCATGACAGACCAAAGACACCGCCGAGCTTTTCCTTCTGGGTGATGCCGGCGAACACGGACATCGCACCGCCCTGAGAGAACCCGCCCAGGATGATCCGCGAAGGCTTGATACCGTTATTGATTTCTTTCTTGATAAGGGAATCGAAGTACTCGCGGGAGCGGAGAATTCCAGGTTCGTCTTGGGAGCTGATGGATTCCTCTAAGGTCAACTAGATAGAAGGAGACGATGGTTAGCGCTGGCAGATTATTTAGCGATTTTGGGGATGGAGGGCTCACATCACCGCCGAGCTTGGAGATGTCGTACCATCCGGGCATGCGGCTGCCGAAGTTCTAATCGAAACCAGTTAATCAATATTGCATTGCCGACATATATTGAGGCCAACTTACAATTGTGATGGGGATTTCGGGCGCATTAGGGAAGACGAAGGCCACCTCGTTGAACTTGCCGCGGCGGCGCCAGGTTTGGGCAAGGGACACCCTATTGGAAATCGATGGTTAGAGGCAAGGCTCATGGGCTTAGCCCAGATAAACAATGGGCATTTTCATACCATCCGGCACCACTGTATTCAAACACTGTTAGACTTGATCCTATCGTCTATCTGCTTTTGGCGATCCATGTACTTACGTATCTCCTAACCCGTGGGCCATAATAACGGTGGCGGTGTGCTTTGTGAGCGCCGGAACAATATAGGGATCGCGAATCATATTGAAGGTTGATATGTTATCAGATGAAAAGAAAAATAACAGTTGAGCGAAAGGAAACTGGTGAGATTTCTCCGATGTTTGGTTCCCCCACGATTCTGCCGCCGGGGTTATCGCACTCTCACCGCCCACTTGATAACAGGATCCGAAGATGAACTCCAGGGCTCTTGGAATGGTTGAATTGATGCAGTATTAAACATTATGAAGGATATACCTACCTAGGCAAATAACAATGATATCCAGTGCTCACACCACTTCAATATTGTATAACTCCTGCTTCGTCGACTCAATGACCTGATTGACGAGATCAGCCTCCACAACCCCTTGCTGCCAAGAGATAGCCAACACCAAACACCCATCTCCACCAGTGACAGCTGACACCTCGATAGCATTACCCATCACACTAGCACATTGGGAAAACACCATACCCTTGATGGAAGGCAGCTCAGGGTTCGTCTGCGGCTCCAAAACGCCAACGTTCGACACCTCAAAGCTCTTATCGCGGTCCTTGCCAACCTTGGACAAACACAGTTCCTCTTGAAAATCGTCGACAAACTGCAACAGACTAGGGCTCGCATTTGCGCCTTCCATTTTCAAGACTGACTGGATTGTTTTACGCGACCGTCTGGCCTCTGCCCACGGGAAGGAACCGTCAGACGGCGCAACTGTCGCTCGGGAATACGTCTCTTCGTAATCCTGGACCCAGACGCCCATTGACTCATCGGTGATGACATCTGGCAACCAGCGCCGACTTGAGAGCGCACCGGTGCAGGCAAGCAGCGCAAACTCGGGCGGGATGTGCGCGAAGATGGAGCGGGCGATGATCGTCTGTAGAAGTGCAGTGATCGTCGTTCCCTCTGCTCGACATCTGTCTCTTATTGTGCTAACGAGTAGTTTGGAGAATGGCACGAGCCGTAGGCGGGTTTGAGAGGGGGCTAGGACCTTGGAGCCGGTCCATAGACCAGTGGGCCGTCGGGAGTAGATTTTTGCCTGGAATATTTTCTTGGCAAGATAGAGGAAGGAAAGAGACATTGGGTGCACGAGCTCGATATTTGGCAAAAGAGGGAGCCCCGGTGACTTGACGATGGATTTAGTCTGGTCCGGGGAGTCCATTGCCCCCAGGGCTCGTAGGAAAGTTTGGTGGAAGGCTTTTCCGGAGGTTCCATCGCCAATGGCGTGGTGATATACAAATGCTGCAGTGAATTGTCTCTCGTCCTCTACATCGAGCAAGATGCAGAGTCTCCAGAGGGGATTCGGAGCCTTGAAAGGCATGTTGTGCTGCGTTGCAAGCAAGGTTTGCAGATCAAGGTCTGGGGCAGGCTCGCCATTGGCTTCGGTACCCAACAGGCCCGGTTTTCTGTCTTGAAAAGAAACAACTTGGTCAAGATTAATCTCTGGCAGCCGCACAAAATACGGGTCTTGTGTATGATCGTCTGCCACGATGGCGGATAGCGACGGATGTTCCGCTATTGCGGCCTCGCATGCCTGATAGACATAGTCTTTCACAGGAAGCACAAATGTTTCTGGTAGGAAATATGTTGCTGATACAGCCACATTCAAATAAAATCCGACCTGGTGGCGCGACGTTGAATATTGTTCCAATCGACCTGACTGGTGTCAGGATTTGTTGAAGTTCGGAAAAGGTTTCCGACTGTTTGAGGATCTACTTACCAACGGGTCGCAGTATCTCAAATTTCTCCATGATAGATTATGGCCAGTGACTTTATAAAAATTCCCTCTTGCTTGTTGGATGACCAAGATGTATGAAGATAGACTTGGCCCCCTGATCGATTTTCCTTGTTGCTAGATATATATAGCTCAATCTACGCGCACACGTGACAGTTCAAACTATATCTATCTGGACCAGGAAAGGCGTTCCTCTAATGCTGTAAAAGGGCCGCAATGCAATGATTATATATAATTGTCGCTTGACTAAGTCAGTTACACCATACCTGGTTGTCAAATGATTCCGGTTGCAAGATTCTCGAAGAACCAGGATTGATCCCTATACGTGACCGAAGAGAAATGAGTCACAAAAGGAATAGGGTAATGGAGTATCCCTTAAGGACCGGCAAGTTATTAGATAGCTCTCTCGCAGGACTGAATTATTAAGTAATGAGTCAGTTTTTTTTTCAAACAGATGCAGTGTGATGGTTGACAGTAATTGCTTGTCGTCGATTTGCTTCTAAGATACCTCCCCAGTCTCTAGGCGCCTGAAATCAGATTCGGAATTCAATATTTCGTAGGTAATGTGGTTCTAGCATAGCTAGCAAGACGGTCTTTATTGTATTGCTGTGAGACGGGAACAATGGGACACAAGATATCATCATCATTATGTATCACGAAACTTTTAGACCAAATAGAGAAGGAAGTCGGAGAACCAGCCTTTACAGCGCGGCAATTCCACCGACGAGAGCAGCACCAATAACCCCCCAAGCAGCGGTTTGCATTGGCATAGCAGCACCCTTAGAAGTGGAGGACGAGGGGGAAGATCCACTCTGTGGTTGACCCTCAGCAGTAGACTCGTTGGCATTACGCGCAGCAGAATCCTTGGAGAAAGCAGTGGCAACGAGATTGGTGTTATTGCTACAGGCAGATGGTGTCTGGTATGTAACGTCGGAGGAGAATTGGATATCGGCGCACTGTATTGTATTAGTATACCGCAAAATGCACTAGGTGTGAGAAATGAACATACAGCATAGAGACCACCACTTGGGTCACCGTTGGTCTGTACCTGAAGTGTTGCGTTCATTCCATTGGTGAGGTTACGACCAATAAGTTTCTCAGTGATCTCGACATGAGGGAGACAGAACTCGCCGAGTCCTTTGACCTGGAAAGTTGGTGAGAGCACAATGTTGAAGTTGTCTCCTGGATCGTTGCCTAGAGCAAGGAGGACCTCGACGGCAGTCTGGGCATGGTGCATCTCAAGAGCGACGGGGAATGAGCCACCGGAAAGTGGTAGCTTGGTACGATTAGAGGATTGGCCCATTCCACCACAGGGAAAGTTGGTCATGGTATCCTCGTTGAAGCCACGGGAGGTGGGGTACATCAGCTTGAAGTGTGCGGCGGCCAGAGGCACGATGGCCGTGAAGGCGAGGAGGGATAACTTCATTGTGATGTTTTGAGGGGTGCAAAAAAGGCAGGAGTCAAGGGTAGAGAATAAATTAGAGAAGAGGTAGCCAGAAAAAAGAGAACTCACCTGGGCAGTACTTTGAACTCCTCTATACGAACTCCGCATATACAAGGTGAGCAAGTTAGCGGAACCTGAAAGAAGGGTCCACTTGTAAAGCCCATTGGATTTCGCATTTCGGCAATTATGAACCTTTTCCATTTGAGATTGTGCGTGCCTCGGTATCTTCCGACGCCAGTACTCTGTCCTATGAAGTGATATTTAGACTCATGCTCTGCACTCCTCTCCTATTTGCTTCTTTGCCACTGTATATTTAGCAATGATAAATCTGTATGAATCTGCACTCCAGCTTAATGTAATACACTTCCAATTTGAAGATGATTATATCTCAAATTACATTCTGTGTATAATTACATGGACCTGGTGTTTTGGCTCGGACTATACCTGCTTAAACGTAAATAAAAGCCTTACGCTAGCGCCAAATGTGGATATTACCCGTCAGGCTAGTCCAAACTCGGTTAGTAAATTAGCTCAATTGCGCGCGTTGGGCTTAGTCATCCGATTGCATGCAGCTCCCAGAGACAGCGATGCAAGTATTTAAGTGGAATAGAGGGGAAATGAGGGGTTTAATGATGACGAGAACAATTGAAATATCTCAACTCGGGAGAAGCGGGCCAATTCGTATCGTATTACCCCAAAGCATTATCCCCAACGCCAGACCAATGCTGTTCAAGGTCATAAATAATATCAACATGCAGTAAAATGTGTCAGATAAAATCAAAAGCTAAAAGTCCTCAATGTCCGTGCTCATTAGTTTGAATGAAGCGACCGACCGCTAATTCTCCGAGGAATGCGCCTGCAAGCACCGAGCAGAAATAGCCGATGTTCATAGTCATGACAGCTAGCATGCTAGACAATGCATTAGCACCCATCCAAACCAACATTAAGGAATATTAGAACACACAGTAGATATGATATACCCACAATACATAGGAATAGCAATGCACGCGGTAGATCAACGCTGAACCGCCAGGGAATTGGTCCGTGAGTGATGTTGTGCACAACTTTGACAGATTCCTCAACGCCCTGCGCAGTGATGAGGGATGCAAGTTTCGCGTCCGGGTCGGCGTTAATGTTGGCAGCTTCGGTGTTTTTACCAGCCACAGCGACATATCGTCGGTTGAGATGCGAGGCGAGCCAGTGGCGCTCCATGGTTGCTTTGAAAGCAATGAGGCATCGGTCGATGATAGCGAGAACAATCAAGAAAATACATGTCCCGGCAAAGCTACCCGAGGATGAAGGAGTCCAGGTATTGGAGAAAAGTGGTGTGTCGTGAGTGTTTGTGAATACCATACTCATGCTCATAGAGCTTGAGGAGCTCATACTGTGTGTAGAGCTGCTCATATCCATGCCTTCCATGATGAGAGAATCAAAAGAGTAGAATGAAAATTGGAAAACAAGAAAACAAAAAAACATGAAAGATGAACCTTGAAAGTTACACATTGACGCATTGGGTATGTAAACGGTGGACCTGCGAATTACTGTATCGGGTAAGCCCTTTTAGGCTTAGCGCCGCGATACGCCCCAATACGTAACCTTAAAAATATTTAGCCCTCGGTCATACAAAGCTGCTCCTCTACCTTTAGCCACTTTGCTCCGGGTTTCTCTTTATCTCGGGTCGAGCTCTGACGGACCTGTTGAGATAACATTGACTAACTGATCGAAGCAAGAGCCCGTTTAAAGCTCGAATCTGTGACCTAGACACGGAACTCATCCCACAAAGAGACAGCCGTCTCATCTACATACAGTCCAGCCTTCTTGAGGATGCGATTATAGTTCTTCTATTGTCGGAGGTGCTATGCTTCCTTGTCGACCGACCCGAAAGGGGGATGGTCTGGCATTTCCGAACCAGAGGAGGTTTTTGCTGATATTGATAATGGAATGCTTACTACATTTAGTGGTTTTACTCATTCAAAATCAGTTAGTCATTCATTCAATATCATATGGATGCTGGATCATTTCAAGTTTTGAGAGGGAGTCTTGGAGCTATGTTACGAAGGGAAATCTAGATATTATTGGGAGCTGGGGGTGACGAACAACTTCGTCTGCTCACCTTTACTCACCCTTTTGCTCAGTGGGCAAATGAGATGATATTTTGGGTGAATGTCATCAGGACGCTAGTGTATTAGGAACTACATGTCAATGTTGTGATACTGCAGTTCCTCGGAGGTTTGGCACCGACTCAAAGCCCGGCAGAGAATGATGGACATCAATGGACTCCTCCGCACGGAAACCACCAAATACTGCCATAGTGTTTGTGACGTGCGTGCATTAGCGTCCCTTGTCCGAGTTCAATTGAGAGATTACCGAGATGCCGATCTTAGTTCGATTGTGGGCCGAGTGGATATTACTCACGTTTTGACCGATCTCACGATGATACGTCAGACGCTAGAACTGCATAATATTCAAGCGCTTACACGAGCCCACCATAACCCAACAAATCCGCTGCCACCAAGGCACCTGACACATCACATCAGTGACATATCACGTTCAACCGATTGGAAAATTTGGCGGAATGGACCAGCAGTAGGTCTCTGCATGTGTTAATGTGGAGTTAATTTATTCATCACGGTTGTCCTGTTGTTACCAGTCACCCAGACGAAGCAGTATAAAGCCCCTTGCGACCCCCGGTTAACGGGGTCTTGTCTCATTAGGCTGACTATTACCGCTGGCTTCTATCATACTGCCGGAAATGGCAGACCTTGATATACAGTCCCTGGGGATAAATTTGCCCCCTGGCTACTCCATCCAAACGTAGCAGCTCGTCCAGAAATGTACAGACCCTGCTTGATCCCGAACATCCGATGACCTCTCTTTGGCCACAATTCATTACGTCAACGCCTGTTACAGAAAGGTACTGGTCACAGTTGACAGATATTCCACTATTCGTCTCCTACCAATTGATGATTCTCCACAAAGATGTGCAGAACGGCCACGAATCAGTGGTGGCATGTGGAAATTCAATTCCAGTCCGTTGGCCACTCAATGACTTGCCCGATGGGGGATGGGAAGCTACCCTGCAGACTGGCATTGAGAACTATCACGCCGGTCATAAACAGCCTCCCAATTTGCTGTTCGCCCTCAGTGTCACGGTGAACCCTGCTCACAGACAGCAGAAGCTGACTGATATTCTCATCCGCACATTGAGAGGGCTCGGTAGTCAGGCCCATTTTGAAGCCTTGGTTGTACCTCTACGGCCAACTAGGAAGAGCCAACACCCTATAGTGCCTTTACAGGCGTACGTGAATTGGAAGCTTGATGATCATACCCCGTATGATCCATGGCTGAGGAAACACCTCATACACGGAGGCCAAATCTTTCGAATCGCTCCCCACAGTATGACAAACACCGCACACGCAGATCAGTGGAAAGACTGGACTGGATGTGACTTAGCCGCCTTAGCCAAATCAGGCGTGGAGACCTGCTCAAATGGACATGTTGACGTGCCTATTCCCGGTGCCCTGGTACCTGTCCAATATGACCCCGTCTCTAAGACTGCTTCGTATGTGGAGCCCAATATCTGGGTAATTCACCCAATGCATTAAAGTGACCTAATGTTGCGCATCTTGAATATGGCGCAATTGGAGGTTTCTTTGAAAATTGCAGGTCTGATGTCAAGTGCTAAGGCCCATGGCGTCACGCATGGGGATTATAAGAAATCAAAATATCAATCTTTTTACACCGCACTTTGTACCACAAATTGGAGAAAATGTAGTTTCTCTACATGCAGACTCCGAATTTTTGCACTTACGAGATCTAGTGTGAGCACTTTAGCAGCATTCAGACCTTCGTATTCCTAAATTTTTGTTACATATAAAGAAGGGGAAAGAGTAGCGGAACGAATAGGGTGATATAGAGACTAGAGTGATGAAGATCGTGGGAGCTTTAAATCTGATATCTTGGGTGACTACCTGACCATCATCCATTAATACCACTAACAACTCAAGTGCTTGGTTCGAGCACAGCGACGCTTTGCGGGTTATGAAAAACGTCTTGGGGATCAACAGATGTTTTAATCTTCATCAGTCTGGGGAGGCTTGGACCCCAGTACGCATCTTGAGGATTGAGTAAGGAGGGATCCACATGTCCTGCGTATGCCCCAAAGATGCCGTCTGGCATGCCTCCAGTGATAATACCAACAATACAGTTCACAAAATCCTGTGACTTTTGAGGAACGACTCCCATTCCGGCCACAGCAAACTGGCCCCAAAATAGCGTATCTCGATACGGATACGCCGTTTCGCCTTTGGGAACATTCAAAATGGCGCCGCCTCCGAGATGAAACGATAGGAAAAGCCTTCCTCGACCCTGAGCCCATGTACTCAAGAAATGGAATAAAGTATCGACAACAGCTGGCGGTAGAATGCTCTGCGCATTGAAGTTCAACGACTTCGCGTAGAAAGCTCGTGGCACACCGCCACCGAATTCGCGAAGCACATGGTTCGCCCAACTATCCACCAACTGCATCCAGTCTGATGTGACAGTGACGTTGCCTTGAATATCTGAAAAGCAGATGTCCAGGTTAAGGGCGTCAAAGCTCTCCCGTGTGCCGAAGAAGGTTCCCGATATCACTATCTTGTGTTCGAAAATATCAATCATGCTGTGCAGGTCCACCGGGAGAGCAGGATCTGCAACCAGCTGCTGCCAGGCCTTGAAGGTATTTGCCCTCACAACTGGATTGGTGGATTCGAGCACATACTCATACTGGACGGCCTCTGTGGGTGCCGGCTGCGTCCGCATCACGAACTCAGTCACAATCCCAAAGCTAGCACCGGCACCTCTTAGAGCAAAAAACAAGTCCTCGTGCTCTGTCTGAGATGTTCGAACGATCTGTCCATCCGCGAGGACAACTTGCATTTCGAGGATTTGGTCAATCGCTAGCCCCCATTGGCGTGAAGCGGGGCCCATACCACCGGTGGTAGCGTGTCCACCGATCCCAACATCAGGGCATGTTCCATGTGCCATTGCTCTTCCTTGTTTGTAGAGAAACCGCGCAATGTCTCCAAGATGAGCACCCGCCCCAAAGGTTGCAGCGTGACTCGACTCGTCGATGGAGAGATACTGTAGATTCTTCAAATCCACGACTACGGCTCCGTCGACGCCACCATATCCTGAAAGAATTAGCCTTTGAGTCAAGGCAGTCAGTTAGTTGGATTCATACCATGATTGGCGTAACTGTGCCCGCCACTCCTTGCCTGGACCTTATAGCCGGCAGCGGCAGAACGCTTCACTATTTCCGCCACTTGCTCGACAGATTGCGGAAAGGTGATAGCTTTGGGGGTCAATGGAATGTTGCGATTGAACACCGGAATTCCCTCAGGAGAAACGGGGAAGGTAACGAGAGAATCGTCGCTTCCAACAGTACGGAGCAGTTGCTCCTCGAACGAGATCTCACCCATAATCACTGTAGAGATTTCAATCTAGAAAGACGAGTTCACTTAATAAAGAACTGGCTACTTAAGAGCCTGGAGCCAAAGCAAGAATGATTAAGACAGATAGGATAAAAGAAACTCTGGTTGCTCAGGTGGTTTTAATTCTTTTCTCGCCACCTCAGTTAAGAAACACTTACCCACCACCAACTTTGGCACCTGAGCAAATACCGAAACACCGAAACGGACAATTGTACATCTGGACTAGCTCTAAAGCTTTGACAATCATTATACCAAACGTGTGTATTCGAAAAATGATAGTCATGATTCACACGAAAAGTCGCTCCTACTTTCTGATAGGCCAAATATGACTATGAGAATTACGTAGTTTTATGGGAAATGGAATATAGGCTATACCGAAGGAGTAGTACGACAAAATCCAGTGGTTTTGGAAGCAATATCTATGTTTGCCAGCTAATGGTTGACTATATGGTTGAAAACGACACCGGTGGACGTTGTTATTTTGTTAACTTTGAAGCATATTCACCAGCCATCCCTCCAAGAATGCAGATGCTAGTCACCATATAGGCACTCCCAACACATCTATGATAACTATCGGGGTTGTTTAAATCCATCAACAAGACCATGGAAAATAAGCTGCACCCTGTACCGCCAACTGCGAGGACAAAATATATAGGGCCCATGGAGGAACCGATACCCACTATACCCAGAAAGATCGTGATGGCCAGTGCCATAATATAAGCCAACAACCTGATTGAATGTCGGAAGCGCACTGCCATGCCCTTGACCCCAGCCTTGACATCATCCGCAGTATCTTGTCGTGCGTAGATGATATCGTACAACATCATCAAGAGCACTATTGAAAAATACAGACTCAATGTGGAGATGTGAGTCGGATAGGCCCAAGGATCCACACCGAGTGAATGTGTTGCCATAATGATAGCAAATGCGATGGTCAGGCCAAGCACGACCTGAGGGTAATTGGTGACTCGTTTGAGGTAAGGGTAGACCAAGGACAGAACAACGATGACAATTGCGTCGAACGAGCATTCGATAGGTAGCAATCGGAGGTTGTATACGCCTATGGCGGAGAGAACAAGTGTGAACAAAAATGCATTGGTGGTAGAGACGGCGCCTCTTGGAATTGGCCGTCCCTGGCTGCGCCCAACCTTGCGATCCAGGTCTTGATCGACAATATCATCCCAGGTGCATCCTGCGGAGCGCAGAATGATGCTCCCTGTCAGGAAGATCCGGGCGCGGTCTAAGAGCTCGGAGATGGGGAGGGCGTCGGGTGCGATACTAGCCGCGTAAATTATACCAATGAGGTACGGGAGATAGACAATAGCGAATCCAATGGGTTTGTCAAGTCGAATTAACTGAGCATACGGTACCCAAGGACTAGGGAGGACAGAGAGGATAGTCGAGCCACTGCCTTTGGGGGCCATTTTCAAGAAACAGGGACTTGGTTGACCATAGAACAAATATAGCCATTTTTGCGAAGAATATGGCTAAATATATGCACCTGTGGGAGCATTCTCATACTCCGTGTCTGGCACGGAGCATATGCCTACTGAGGTACTTATACCCACCTAGCTATGATTATGTGCCTAGGACTCTACACGGCTGACATTGAACTACTATAAAATAGTCACAGAATTTACTAGAATCAAAGCATTCCCAACTACACGGAAAAATCAAAGCAATCAACATGGATGGAAAGATTGACGTCCACCACCACTATTTACCCGAGGAAGTCGTGGCGAGTAGGTTTTAAATCTCTACAGAATCTATACAACGCTAACATACCCCAGAACTTGCTCGGTCTCTAATTGGTCAGAGAAAGCTGCCACCAGTCCCGCGTTGGTCACCCGAAGTGAGCAGCGAGTACATGGAAAAAGTTGGAACAGGCACTGCCATTCTGTCCTTCCCAATTACATTTGCCTTTGAGGGCAATGAAGGCAGTGAAGTAGCAAGACAGGTCAACGAGTATGCAGCCAAAGTACGAGATCAAGATCCCAAGCGATTTGGATTCTTCGCAGCGATTCCCTCGCTCTTAGAGCCCGAAAATGCCTTGCTGGAAATCCGCCATGCCTTCGATAATTTGCAAGCAGATGGTGTCATGTTGCTTGCTCGCTATGGTGATGCATACCTAGGCAATCCATCCTTCATCCCTATCTGGGAAGAATTGAACCAGCGCTCTGCGGTGGTGTTGGTGCACCCAGGTTCCAGCTTCCTCGGGGGGCCCCGGTTCAACCAATACGTTGACCCCAGTGTCGCTGAGTTCCCCCAGGAAACCACAAACACGGCTTTGGATATGATCATGAACAACACTCTGCGGAGCTTTTCCAATTGCAAAGTTATCTTGTCCCATGCCGGCGGGACGCTCCCGTACCTTATTCGACGAGCGTCGGCTCTCATTCCAATGTTTGCCGCGCACATCGACCCTCCACCCAAGCCGGCCCATGAGATTCTTGAGGATTTCAAAACCTTCTACTTTGACCTGGCTCTGTCGAGCTCTGCTTATACTTTGGATCTGTTGCTGAAGCATGTGCCTCACGACCATATCTTGTATGGTAGTGACTTCCCATTTGCGCCAACTCCAGCAACTGTTGCCTTTGCAAGGGAATTGGACGAGTACCCAATGACCGATGAGACAAGAGAGATGATCAATTGGAAGAATGCGCGGGCGCTCTTCCCGCGTCTTATGAAGCAGTGATGGCGAGAAGGATGTAATGAAGAAGACAGGGATGTATTTTCTAATTTGATATTAGTACCCCCCACTCTCCTTTCTTCATAGCACTCACAATTATGTATGATCCCTTCCCTTCTGAGCATAAATACTCCATTGGTTAGGCATAGTGTAGTTTCGCACTGGGTGCTTCTTTCAGAAAACCATAATGACTGACAGGCTAGACAACAAGCTTTAAATAAACTTTAGGTCTCGTCTTCAGTAGGCGTAATATTTTAGCTGAAAGCATTGTTTCAGTACCCCAACAATAGGCAGATCATATATGAAGTATCCCAAGTCCGCCAAACCAACTGGTTGCTGCTAGAGCAAGCCATTAGAGCACAAATCAGGAAAATTTTTAAAACAAATGAGTAAATAACTAGGTATATTTAGCTTTACCAACACCGCTAGCTTACTTCAACATTTCTTTCGACCATGCCGGTCATTTTGACTTTGACCTGGCCCCTTCCTGGAGATTGTCCCTGCACCTTTTTCGGATATCCTACCAGACGGACATGATGAACCTCAATGTCATCTTTCATCGTATCGTGGAGATCCATGTCAAATGTATTTGCAATTCTAGCAATAGCAATGTAGAGCTCGGCGTTTGCCATGCTGAAAAATTATGTTCGATTAGACGCATGCTGATTCGGCGGTTATCAAGGGGTGCTTACTTCAATCCAAGGCATTGGCGTGTACCCTTGCTAAAGCTGACCAGGTACCTTCCCAGCGGTACGCGATCATTCTCAGCCTTGATCCATCGTGTGGGGTCGAAGACAAATGGCTCGGGGAATATTGCTGGATCTGTATGAACGAAGTAGGTAGATTGGCTAACAGGAGTCTGTTATGGCAAGTGCGTATTAGTTATAATTTGAGATGGAATGGAGACCGTAGAATAATGAATTACTTACGCCCGGTGGGATCGTATAGTCCCCGTACTGCAGCGCGTCGTGCGTAGATACCCGCGGAAGACGTCCAACAGCACCGAAAGATAAACGAAGGCATTCATTCACGACACCAGTCTATATATACGAGGTTAAGGAAGGTAATGGCAAGGTCACCCAGTGGGGAGAATTTGACTCACCAGGAATGGAAGAGCTTCTAGCTCAGAGAGACTCCATTCTTTGCTTGGTCGGGTGCCGATGGTGGAGCTGAGCTCATCTCGAAGCTTCTTCAGATGTGACTTGTTGTCATAAAGATGGAAAAATGCCACACTCATAGCTCGCGCAGAAGTTTCTGTCCCAGCGAAAATAATAGTGGTACCTTCATCCATTAAACGATCAATGCTTCTCTCCTCCTGTGGAATCTCTGGATCTTTAAGCGCAGCCGCGATGACTGATTGAACATTCTGAGTTTGTTTAGAGTCTAGAGCACAAAGAAGGTTGCGTTTGATACCCTCGCGAATGTCTAGAAGATCAGCAGCGCTTGGCATGATCGATCTAATCATCGCAACTGGTAGGAGCTTGAGAGTTGCCATCATGAAAGGGATGAATCGAGATAAGTGGAACACCAGCGACATGCCTTCGAATGTCTCCCGCACGGCGAACTTGAAATCTTCGATTCCTAAATAATCAAAGTGCTCTCCATACAGGCGGGAGGTGATGATGTCCGCTGTCAGAGCAGAGAAGGCCGAGTCTAAGCTGATCACATTTTGTGTCTGGAGCGCAAATTGGAAACGTCCGCATAATCGGTCAACTCTTTCGTGGATGATTGGTTCAAGGTCGACAATAGAACGCTTGGAAAAGTACTGGTTGATATAGCCGCGACGTGCACGATGGTGGTAATGGTCCACAGTAGCCGCCACAGAGGTGGGCACGGCAAAGGCCTGGACCGTTGGGGCATCTTTATTGATTTTTCGGCTATTTCCGGCGTAAATCTGGGAGTAAAATTCCGAGTCGCGAATATGCAGCTCCCTCGTGTTGATTCGGACGATTGGCCCTATTGGATGGTTAGCGTTTCCTACCAAAGTAGATTGAAATGGGCACAGTCTTCTCACCATACTTCTGATGCATTTTTTCAATTTCCCAGAGGAATGTTCCATCCTTGATGACATCATAATAGAACTCGTAGAAAGGACCGATTAGGGCAAGTATTGGTCCAGGAAATCCACTTAATGGATGCCAATAAATTCCCACTAAACATTTTAAAATAAAGAGGCCGACAAGCGCTATGGTGACAGGCCATAGCGCAAAGTAATCTACCAATATCATTATTGGTCACAGACGACTGTATGGGTGTGAGATGTTTCTCAGTCTGCTGGACATGGAAATGAAGATATAGTGACAATAGACATCATAAATCACAGATTGCCTGATTGTAACTTATCTCTAGTATTGGAGCTCCGTGCTAAGTACGGAGTTTAATCATCTAAAAAACGTTTAAGACGTAATTTATCTGCAGCCTCAGCCACGAATGCTGATTTGCATATCTAGCGCTGACTGCTAACTTAATCCATAGATTCCCCGAGAACGGTAATTGGGGTTACGCTGTTGAGGCAGCGCTGATCTCTTCAAACGTGCGCTATTGAGCAAACTACTACGTTGAATTGAGAATAAGGAGATAGGGTCTTTTTTTACAGTAAGATCTCCACTGATGTGTTTCCGTACTTCTCATGATCCTCTAAGCGAATTTAGGGGGCTAAACTTCGAAATCTAGATTATCTCTGTAGTGAATCCGAAAATGCTCCAATGTTCATGAATCTTGACTTCCCAAGTCGTAGCCTGGTAGAGAGTGACTTCTGAGACGTAAGAATGCTTGATAGTCAAACACTTTATAGCCATTTTCCAGACAGCGTTCCCATTCCGCAGTTCGAGATTTAATAATCCGCGCGAACTGCTCTCGGAAAATTAACCTAAGAGAAGGAAAGTGTGCGATTTTCAAAAGATAGTCCAGACTGAAAGTTTCTATGCAAATAGGTAAGTAGAGGCGCCAACACATGTAGAGATGGATACCCTACCTGCAAGGAGAATCAATGCGAATGACTGTTCATTGGTACTGACACCTTCCAAGACACCGAATACTGCCTTTGCCGCCCTGCGTCCATCACTTGCCCAATCACTCGATTTTCCACGACGGCGGAGCGCACTCGTCATCTTTTGATTCATCTGTATGTATTGTGGGTCAGCGAGATCAGTTGATGTGACTAAGGCAATTGATCGGACCTGCTTTGCTGCAATATAAGGTGAGAGCCTGTCGTTTTTGACAAGGCGATCCTCTTCCAATCCAAAAATATTCCAACTAAGCAATCCGTAAATTGTCCCTACCGCGGAGGAAACGCTGCTGTGTTTACCAAGAACTGCAGCGAACTGGACCATCGACATATCCTGTGAGCACGAAAATAGTTGCGGGCCGTTGTAGAGTCCCTCAATCTGTCTGTTATGATCTTCTTTGCTAGCCACTTCGTGGTTCTCCAGCGCACCCAACATTCGATGAAGCTTTTGTGCTCGTTTCAGTCCCATAGGTCTCGATTCACTACCGACACTGGCCCCTGGGCTCTGCGTATTAGGTTCTCCTGGAATTTGACCAATTGGGGGATTTTCGGGCAACACAGGAACACAAGACATGTCAAACGGATCGGGAAGATCCCAGGAATCGGACAAGGCAGGGATGTCAAACGGAAATACAACACCCGATTCTGCGGTCCTCGCCTCGGCTTCCAAGGGGAGTGTGGGGTATGGAGGTGCATCTAGGAACTGATCTATGTAAGTGCCTGATGGTCCGTGTCCCATATCTGTAGGAGCGAAGCATGTCTGGTCGAATGCGAGAGTGTGACTGCTATGCTGCTGCAGAAACGAGATACTGCGGGGCTCAATAGGATTTGCATCCATACTAGCTATCATCTCATGCAGAGCATTCACCCAGGCTGGTGGCAACTGAGATTGTGAGAAGACTTTTCGTTGTATAATTTCCCCGTCGTTGATTTTGATCGCCGTGACAGCGCCTTGGCCGTCAACGGTGAAGTATACATCGGTTGCTGGTATCGGCTGCATGGGTGACTGATCCTAGGTATACTTGAAGTTTGAATAGTGGGCTCTATTTCTGGAATCAGGGACATTAGCCAGTTCTTCCCAAGGTGGAGGTACCTAGTGGCACATTATACTTACTGCACCTTTGAAATTGACTCGCAGTGCTAGGCGTTCGGCTGAGCAGGTAGGTAGTTTGTCTGGAGCACCTGTCCTTAATGTGTACCAATCAGTTGAGAGGGTGGAGTTGTGACGGAATGTTCGAGGTTCTTCCCAAGACAAGTATTGTGAACAATATAGTAAATAACAATGTCCATTCTTGCGTGCTGTCAGAGCGGCCCGCCTTATACATAATCTCGGGCGTATTCAGGTATCCTACACAGTGAGAGACTATAGTGGCGGGGGCCAAAACTAGACGGCAATGAAACTCATGGCAGGATCAGTTTGCTCGTTTGCTCAGGATTCATATGGGTGCCAAAGTTAGATTACCTACTTGTAGTTCTCGGCTGGGCTAACCAATAAATCTCGCTATGTGGGTCTTTCCGGTTTCTTCTCCGATGCAGGCCGCGTAAATGTAGCAGATAAAGTTCCATACAACCTGGGAAGGACAAGGCTTCCAAGATTGGCATAAAGTCAATTTATTCGTCGACGATCCATGTGGGGTTCTAAGGTTCCAACGTTTGTCATATTGTCCCAACCTTGGAAGGTCTCTACCCCAATAACCCTTTTAGGTTGTCGGACCGATTACGGCCCCACAAACCTTTTACAAAAAAATACGGACCCTTCCAAGCAAATATGGAAGGGATCACCCAAATAGTAGTTTTTTGCTTTTTTTTACTTTGACCTCAATTTGCGAGACAGAAAAAAAAAGCCTTGAAATGAGCTGCATAATCCATGTGCGGCTCTTTTGAGACTTGGAGAACAAGGTTCGTGAAACAAAGTTTGTAGGTAAGACTGTATGGTATCCTCCGAATTTCGGATTGGGAACCGGAAAAGTTAAAAGCCGTTGCTACCCCGAAGGATCGTGATCCTGGCCCGTCCCGTGCTCCACTGACAGGCCCCGGCCCTGGCTTTTGGTTCCTTGCTGGTTGGTTAGTGCATGGCATCGGCCCAGCGGAAAACAAAACTGTCAAACCTCCCCCCTTCCTTTCCTTAGCCGACTGTTTCGCTTGATATCTCTCCCTAACTTATCTGATCAGTTATGTTTTCCATCAGATTACGACCTCTACAAGGTTACGGTATGCACTATTGTCTGATCTGAGATCACCCTTGCTGACCTCTTGTTTCTAAGCTCGCTCCGCCCAGATTGGGCTTGGCCGCGCGGGCGTGACCTCTCGATGTGCGATACCAAGAAGGTAAGAAGCCCGTAAACGGCCATCTTCACGTTTAGCTAATGACCTGATTCTCGTCTACAGTTTCGGCCTCAGATATTCATCGCAGCTCAACAAGACACCCAAAAATGCCGATATTCTCATACAGCAACGCTTAAGACGTCCAGTCTCCCCTCATCTCTCTATCTACCGTCCTCAGATTACCTGGATTGTCAGCATAGCGACTCGGATTACTGGCGTTGCCCTTTCGGGTGGATTGTATCTCTACGCAACCGCCTATCTTGCGTCCCCACTGTTCGGGTGGAATATTGGGTCCGAGTCATTAGTAGCTGCGTTTAGTAGCCTTTCGCCATCCGTACAGTTTGCCTTGAAATTCGGAGCTGCTCTTCCATTCGTCTTCCACGGCATGAATGGAATGCGTCATTTGGTTTGGGATACCGGCCGAATGCTCACCAACCAACAAATATCTCGGAGTGGTTGGACAGTAGTCGGTGCCTCAACAGTTGTCGCTGTACTCTTGGCACTCTGGAAACCGAAGAAGGATGATGCCGAAGTGGTTTGAGCCATTCACCAGTCTACAACTACACGTCAAGTAATTTCCGGAGTGTTTAATTTACAATCTAGCTACAAGACAACTAAATGGCTCATCTGAGTGAAATTCAAAACTGTATTTCTTATTTTAACCTATGGTGTTGCGATGTAGTGGACTTCTTGCACTTGTTCAATGCCATCATCATCAGGCATGGCCCGAATCCTTTTGAAAAGGCAGTTGGTATCCGCTCCAATCTGAACGCCAAAAGCTACCGCCGCCACCCAGAAAGTAAGTGCACCGCTCCAAGCATAGGGTCCATCATGTTGAACATGCACGCCAGTAAGTGACAGGTAAAAGAAGGGTACCACAAAATTGATTAGCCCGACAGTTTTCGAGAACACCGGGTTTTCGCTGGTATCGGCGAAAGCGGCCCAAGACACGGTCCAAGCCTGGATTAAAAATGTAGGCCAGGGCAGGAAGAAATTCAGCCAGAACTGGTCGCTGATCAACAGGGTCAATTCTGGCCCGTAGTCGCGGAAAGTGATCAACCCAAGGAAGCTAGCGGGGACCATGATGGAAAAAATACCAGCAGCCCCAGCTGCTAGCTGGAGGTCGGGGAGGATGGGATCAATTCCGGGAATTTGCCGAAGATGTTTGGAGAGTACAGCTGCAAAGGGTAGGTAGAGGCCGCCCGAGAGGAGGAGGAGGGGCACACTGGCCCGGATGCCTTCCTTGTGTGAGAAATAGTGTTCATGAACCCTCTCGGCTGACCAGGTTGGCTTCATGGGGGGGAGAAACCCTGCGGCGACGAGGACCATGAAGGCGCAAAGGAATGATAGTTGGCCGCTTAGGAGACAAAAGTACTGCCATTTTTTCCGAGTGAAGAGTTGGGAACGTATGCAGAGGCGGTGCAGCAGGGCCTCCAGGGAATCCAGCATGCGTGATACTTTTGCCACTGGCGATCGGCTTTGCTTGCCGGTAGTTGAAGTCATGGCTGCTTTTAATTGCTCATATTTTGTCAGATGAAGCACAGTAGCTCTTATAGCATATTATTGGGTATACTGTTTTGGCTAGCCTTTGACATTGATACTAAAGACGTTGTGTCATTTGATATTGGGACATACTAAAGACGTTGTGGTAATGACCTGACTCCGTGCTGAGTACGGAGTCGAGTGATGAGAATGCCAAGTTTGGAAAGTCTCCTCCAAAACGGTAAAATAAACCTACGAAGATCTTGAGCATTTGTATGGACCCCCTACTGATGTTTGATTGTTGTTTAATTTTAAAGATCTCAATTGTTTACATTGGAGAGGTCTTTGCATATGATTATCATGATGATATATTCTCCATAGCTCTTTATACATCTCTGCCATGGTTTCCTACATTTCTAAGGTCTATTGATTAACTATCCCCCACCATCACTGGAGTAATATATTCAATACAAGCTGTTTCCAGTCTTTTTAGGCGTCGTGTAGGAGTGATTGGCTGTTGTGTAGCTACATACTATTCCAATGTTTTCGAAATTATTGCTATGGTTGCTATAATTAGAAGTATTGTTGTTCATTTAATTCGAAAAAAACCGTTACCATCTAGGTTCTTATAGGCTGTATCAATAATTAGGGCTATTCAAGTACCTGTATCATGTATCGTCGGTAAAGAATAATACTGTAAGATTACGCAGCCACCTGGGCGAGGAGCGGCCAAACATAGCAAAAACATTCAAAGAAAGAGAGCAAACATTGATAGATCTAACACGCTAGCTTTCGTCTATCTCAAACACACTCATTTATATGATGAGGTCTTGACCGATTGCGGATAAGAGTAAATCCAGTTCACGACAGTCCAGTAGAATGTCTTGAATCCTGTTGGGATACTGGTACTAACCACCC
The DNA here is from genome assembly GCF_001561935.1 of Penicillium griseofulvum. Taxonomy (NCBI): domain Eukaryota; kingdom Fungi; phylum Ascomycota; class Eurotiomycetes; order Eurotiales; family Aspergillaceae; genus Penicillium; species Penicillium griseofulvum. The sequence continues at coordinate 874,661 of NW_024467419.1, forward strand.
CTTCATGGTTGGGCCTAGCGTCTCGGGAAGTCCTCTCCACCTCTGCTTGCGAGAGTGCATTCACAGCCAAAGCTGTGGCCAGTCCCCTGTTTCCAATTCTGACATCGGTCTTACCATACCGATACACCCATCCGGGCTCCCATCCCCCGTCGGCACGCTGCATCAAACGAAGTTTTGCTAGATCGGCGTCGTCTGGAATTCCGACATACTGACAGGTGAGTACACGCATGGCGAGACATAGTGCATCGCCAGGAAGCCCAACGCGCTCCTTGACTCGCTCTCGGAGAATTTGGAACAGTTCGCCGTGGATGTAGATGTCGTTGGCACTCTCGAGCAGACGGCTGAGGAAGTACAGAAATGCTTCCGGGGTTGGATAATATCGCGTGCCTTCGATATAGGCCCGGCTCTTCAACACATCGCGCACCCAATGGAGGGTCTTTTGTAACTCCTGACCGCGTCCATGCTTATAGAAAAGCCTTAGAACATTGACACAGACAACTGGGTCCACTCGGGGTCTAGAACGGTCAAAGTAGGTCTGCCCCAATCGAGATTAATCAGTTCTTGCTTGGAATTGTCCATTGCGGGGTGGGGAAATACCAGAACAATGCCGTCGTTGCTGACATAGCCAACCAACTCATCCAAGACCGAAGATACAATCTTGGTGTCAGGGTCCAGGACGGTCAATGCTGTGCATGTAGTGTCGAAGTCATCAGGATACTTAGTACTCGTGAGCAATGACTTCCCTATGTATCACAGTAAGAACTCGGGATTCGGACACCAATCTCGCACGATAATATATTTCGACACACCTATAAAAAAGTTCCACGTCCTTGAGTGCTCCTCGAGGTATATCAAATCACTGGATTGTAGTCTTTAGCTTGCGGCCACATTCACTTGGAAAGTCCGAAAATATACCGATTATTAGTAGCTTCCAAAACCAAGAGCTGGGTAAAGTTATCCCGAATAGTGACACCAGTGTTTGTCACGCTGTCTAGGTGTTGTGCGTTGGCTCGGAGAAACTCCTTTCCTCGCTCAATGGGGTTTCCCAGTAAGTTCTGTAGAGATTGAAACAGACTCGATTTATCTGTGTGCAGAATGACGCGACTCCCGACTGATCGAGCAGGTAGAACGTGCTCGGGGTTTGATTCGACAAAGATCACCTCCCCGGGAGACTGTCGGATCTCACTGAGAACATGTCGGTAAAAGCCCAAGTCAGGCTTGCGCATGCCCGTTTGACTGGATGTGAAGACCCGGTCGAAAATGGCCCACTCTGCGATCCGGTGACGGATAGTTGCGTAACCTGCGGTCGAAACATTCAGCATCGCGCATAGAAAAACACCATTGCCGTCTTTTCCTTTCAAGGCTTGAAGACTCTGTATCAGGCTTTCATCTTGAGTGTCGATCTTCTGGGTTTGCTCTAGGATAACAACGACATCGGCCACATTCAGTGAATATCTCACGGCAATCTCCTGGCAAATGCCATCATCGCTGAGCTGGCCACACTCGTAGCTATGCCATATGTCGGTAGAGAATATATCTTTCAACACATGACGCGAAATGTTGGTGCTGACGGGAACAGGTTGGGATAGCAATATATCCCACAGATCTAGTACGACGACTTTCAGTGGCGGATCCATGGCCGTATTCTTGAGCAACAGCAGGTGAGTAATTTGGACACAATTAGCTAGTCCTGTCGGGATGATACTTATATTCAAGCGGCCAAGGCACTAGAATGAAATCCACTAGTCTCAATCCATAGATCTGGGGTAGTGGATGATGCATCCTATGGATGAAGGAATAGACCAATTGAGAAGAGGTAGAAGAGAGAAGCTCAATTTTCCACACTACCTACAGAACTACAGGGCAGGGGCACCAAGGCCTCAGCACCTCTCTCCACTTCGTGCTTAGTACGGAGTTCAAGGGCCAGCTTGTGCTGGCACTATGCACGGTGGTCGAAGCGTACACTGTAATCCACATCTTAGACGATTTGAACAAGCTTACTCGGTATTAAGATTAACTGCATCCAGTAATTACGTATTGTATCGAAAGAATCGAAAGACCCGGAATGCTTTGTAGTACACAGTTGGATCTTGGTTTGTTATGGCAGAATATACCTATGTAGTACTTACTAGGAAAGAATGTATGGTATTGTAATTCAAGACCCCAGTCCTACAATAATACATATTCGTTCAGATGTTTCAACTGATTACTTGATCAAATTTGGAAAAGAAGATGTAAACATTCTATGTCATGTTGGACGAAGGTTGTACGATTGGGCTCATATTTTATTAGTATTTCTACGCACAAGTTTGACAGTAATTATTCCAACTAGATACATATGCCACATGGATACTTAAGTACTCTTGCGGACGAAGTGTGCGTATTTAAAATCCAGAGTTATTTGCTCCTTTTACTACCTAGTACGATCTCATAGAAACCGAAGTATTTTACAAGTATTATCAGTGTATGGTATGTAAGATGCTTGCAAATCAAGTAATCAAATACACGTGCTTATTGGTCACAACCTAACTATAGGCTACGGCGGCCCCGGTGGTCTATTGCTTAGACCCAACGATCCACAGGATTTTTAGTATGTTTTATGACCTCTGAACCTATTTCTGTTATATTAGATACCTATGTATATACATATATTCGCATGGATCTTTCTTTTTTGAATCTGCAGGAAAATCGCCCACTATGGACCATATCATCCATGTAGCGTTTTTCGGTGGTCAAGGCAGCCGGACGCTCTTTTCGCCGTCAGTGACCTCAAGTTCTCGGAGAGCGACGCTCAGCTCCAGCACTGTTTCATTACTACTCTCCTCCTGCCATAGCGCCTTTCTAGGCGAGCTGTTATACCTGAGAAGCCTAGGCCAGTTGCCGACCTGGGCCATATTTGAAAGTGTTCGGGCACCATTGGATTTACTTGGCATGCCAGAACAGTGCCAAAAGAATCCTGTTATCCAGGGTGTTGTTCTATGCGTGCACCAACTAGTAACCTATCTTCATGTCGAACAAGATTGGCCGCACAAATCGGGATCAGCAGTGGCTGGACTTTGCTCTGGTATCTTGCCTGCAGCTGTGGCAGCCTCTAGTCAAGATGTCTCAACATTTATCACATTATCCAAGGAGGCTGTGCGTCTTGCATTCTGGATCGGTTATCGAGTGGGTGAACTCAGTGCCCACCTCGGGGGTGCGGATTGGCACCTCCACCCCTGGTCTTTAGCGGTGACTGGACTTGATAGAGCAGAGATGGAACAGACCTTGAATACATTCAGGAATAATGTGAGTCTCTGGTGACTATGAAGTGCTGTGATGACTCAAGTGTTCAATTTTATTTAACATTCAAGCATTGCACAGCACCCAGTATCTACACAGGCCCCCCTTCGTATATCTAGCATCTCCGGAAACACCTTTCTCAGCCTTACAGGAGACAGTCGGCTATTGCAGCGTCTACGTTCCGACTATATATCTTCACCGGCTCACAGCGAGCCCATCGACGTTTATGGACTTTACCATGGGGGCTGCGAGGAATTGACTACACTAGAGGCGGTTCTCCAGGACATGAAACAACGGAACATTGCGTTCCCCGACATCTCCGACTTAGTTATTCCACTATGGTCTGCCAAAGACGGATCTCTTTTGACTGAAAAGAGCGAACTGGATACATCTTTTGCCGAGTATGTTCTCCGCTGCATTCTGATTGACTCTTCTGAATGGGTGAAGACATGGACAAACATAATCCAATCCAACCCAAAGAATCTAACTGTGACAACCATTGGCCCTGGGTCATACTCGTTTCTGTTGCGTGCATCCAGATCCATAGGGATGGAGACTTGTTTGATCCCTCGAATTATCGATAGCGCCGTTGAACAACCTTGCGAGCCAGATCACGACGGCTTTGCTATCGTGGGGATGTCAGTGAATTTCCCAATGGGGGCTACGAAGGAACAGCTTTGGCATACACTGGAGAATGGGCTGAGCGCCCTTCGAGAGGTATTTGACTGATTTTGGATGCTCTTTGTGGTCTATACCTTTTTGTATTAACGTTATCCTAGATTCCCGAGACTCGCTTTGAGGTTAGTGACTACTCCGATGGAAAACGGTCAATGTCAACTCGTACTGGGAACTTCCTGGAAAACCCTTTCCTTTTCGACCATGGATTCTTCAACATTTCTCCTCGGGAAGCAAAGTCAATGGATCCTCAGCAAAAGCTATTGCTGCAGGGGGCAAAAATCGCCCTTGACGATGCCGGATATGTCCCCGATGCAACACCATCATTTCAACGCGATTCAATCGGTTGTTACATAGGCGTTGCAACCGATGACTACGTGCAGAACCTTATTGATGACATTGACGTCTATTACTCTCCTGGTATTAGCCACCACAATACTTCCAAAACGTGTGAGGAAGTTACTAATGATTTCTAGGCACTCTTCGGGCTTTTTTGAGTGGAAAGATTTCCTACGCATTTGGTCTCAGTGGACCATCGGCTGTTGTTGACACGGCATGCTCATCGTCTCTAACTGCTATTTACCAAGCTTGCCGCGCATTGCAAAATGGTGACTGCTCGGCGGCAATCGCAGGAGGAGTTAACGCAATCACAAGTCCCGACGTAATGCAACCCCTTGCCCTTTGAACAATGAATGAGGAACTGATAATGAGCCAGATGTTCCTGGGACTTGCACGAGCACACTTTCTGAGTGAGAATGGCCAATGCAAAGCGTTTGACGCCGATGCCGATGGTTACAGCCGAGCTGAGGGATGTGGAATATTCATTATCAAACGCCTACAAGATGCCATCGATGAGAATGACCGCATATATGGTGTAATTAAGGAAGTTGAAGTGAACCAATGTGGAAATGCGAAATCGATCACCCATCCCCATGGACCGACGCAGGCCAGATTATTCAAGCGGCTGCTTCACAAAACAGGGTATCATCCCAGCTCCATCAGCGTCATCGAGGCCCACGGCACTGGAACCCAGGTAGGTCCTCACATATATTGACTCAAACATCCATCGCTGAATATTTCTAGGCTGGAGATGCTACTGAGGTATCAAGTATCGCTTCGGTATTTAGCAGCCTTCATTCCTCCCGAAATTCGGTACATCTCACATCTATCAAAGCCAACATTGGCCACGCCGAAGCGGCCTCCGGTGCTGCAGGCTTAGCGAAGCTCTTGCTGATGCTCACCAAAAGCAAAATCCCACCTCAGATTGGATTGAAGAGCATTAATCCCGTGTTCTCAGCGCGCAAATCTGACAACATCCATATCACCACCGAAATCAAAAATTGGACACCAACGGCGGAGAAACCGCGACGCGCACTTCTCAATAACTTTGGCGCAGCGGGATCCAATGCTGCACTTATTCTTCAAGAGTCACCCCTGAAGCAAGAGAACAATCAGTGGGGAAAGAGACGAGCTGCATACAACTTCCTTTTATCTGCCAAGAGCGCGGATTCCCTGGACAAATATCGCCTTGCATTCGCTCAAATGCTGCGCATTACTCCAGACACGGAGCTCCATAATGTTTGTTACACTGTCACTGCAAGGCGGGAGATATACGATCATCGAATTTCTTTTGTGTGCGAGAGTACACAGGATGCTCTGAGCAGCCTTGAAAACGAGAACATCATGAAGCAAATTACACAGCAAGGAAAACGGCCCATCATCTTCATTTGCTCTGGGCAAGGGGGGTGTTATCCAGGCATGGGCAAAAGTTTGCTTTCCACAGCACCGGCTTTCAAACGAGTAGTGGATGAGTGTGATGCAGTCCTTGAATCTCTAGGCTATCCCAGAACAACGCCATACCTGAGTGATAGATGCGCTCCTATGACACAAGAAGAACTGCTGGTGGTATCCCAGGCTTCCTGCTTCGTTATCGAGTACGGAATCGCTTGCCTGTGGCTATCTTTCAATATTCGACCGGATTTCGTACTCGGGCACAGGTAAGTCAGACAGTGCATCCATTTTGGCTTTGACCTAGCTAACTTACCAATTACTAGTTTGGGAGAGTATGCCGCATTAGCTATCAGCGGGGCCATTTCCCTGAGGGACGCACTATCACTAGTAGCGTTCCGTGCCCGGTTAATGGCAGAGAAATGTAAGCTGGGACGCACAGGAATGTTGGCATGTGATCTCTCCTTATCAGAGATCGTGTCCCTGCTCAAATCTGCTCTTGGGGCTCGGTCGTCGTTAGAGGTTGCTTGCAACAACGGTAAAACCGACCTGGTTCTTTCAGGCTCCGTGGAAGACCTCAAATGGCTGGCTGAGGAGCTCGAACGCGATGGCCGCCGGTATAAAAGATTGGATGTTTCGCTTGGTTTCCACTCGGCGGCTCTCGATCCCATCTTAGAGAACTTGCGGCAATTTTGTGCCAATATCATCTTTTCCAGCCCGAAATTTCCAATTGGATCTTGCCATTACGGTCGACAGCTGAAACTTGAGGACCTTACACCTGAGTATTTTGTTAAACAAGCCCGGGGTGCAGTTCAGTTTGACGCGCTATTGGCTTCCGTCTTTCGGGATACGAGGTTCCAAAGCCCGTTGACTTTCATCGAAATCGGACCTGCACCCATCACCCTTCCACTGGTCAAACACATGTTTTCTGACTCAGAGAGCCTTCTCCTACCATCATTAAGAAGAAACCAGGACCCTTGGGTAACGATATGCAACTCTCTCAGCAATCTATCCAATCTTCATCACGGGATTAATTTCCGTGATGTCTTTGCTGGAACAAATGCCACTGTCACCGATGTACCCTACTATCCGTTCCAAGAAAGCGCCATATACGTGCCGTATAAGGAGCGGGCTGGTGTGAAATCAGGGGGAAAGATTTCAGAAGCGTTTAATTTTCGGCGATATTTCCATCTGTTGGAAAGTTTTCCACCACCCGGAGAAGATTCCACTAACTTACAATTTGAGACACGAGTTGCATCTATCTCGAAGTACATCACAGGGCATATGGTCGGCGGTCAACCATTGTGTCCGGCGTCTATATACCATGGAATGCTTCTCGAAGCCAGCACAGTTGACCCTATCACACAGAAAGACCATAGCCTGGTTGTTCAGAGCATGGTATTCTCCCGACCTTTGCTACATTTGGAAACAAAAGAGGAACGGTCAATCAGGATGACAATAGAGAGCCGGACTCCCCAGAATCTACAGGTATCAAATACCGCGACATGGAGATTCACCTTCAAATCCGTGGACACGGCCGGAAATGATAATTCCATCGTTCATTGTTCCGGCCAAGTTGAGTACGAGCCCCATTCGGTCACAGAAACATACCTGGCTCTGAAGGCAGCATATGTTAAGCGGCAACTCAACCATCTTCGATCGGAGCACATCCCGCGCAACTACTTCCAAACCCGCATAATTTACCAAGTCATTTTCCCTCGCGTTGTGACCTACTCGGACATCTACCAGACTCTCAAAGAGCTGACCATCATTGATGGTAGCCTGGAGGCATTTGGCAGCTTCCGCTCCCCTGAAGATCCACGCGGCCCCAGCAAGGGATTACTTTCACCCGTTTATATTGATACACTCTTGCATGCAGCAGGGTTTGTGGCAAACAGTCATATTGAAGCCACGGAGGCATGCATTTGCAGCAAGGTGGAGTCTTGCCGAGTTTCCGTTGAGAAAATTGGTCCGGGTCAAGAGTTCAGTATATATTGCAGTCTTCTTCCCTCAGGTGAAGGAATGCTGGTTGGTGAGGCATACGCCATCAACTCTGACGGGACTGTGGTAGCAGCAGTTGAAGGAATGCATTTCCAGAAGCTGAATCTCGCTTCGTTCAAACGCCATCTCTCACGGTTCAACTCCCGTCCCTTGACTTCAGCAGCCACTTCCATTGCAGGCCCGCCTATAGCAACAACCATTGAAGATGAAAGGTCAAGAGAGAAAATATATCCTGTTGGGGATACTTCCCCTGGCGATGGAAGGCATTCTATTGCGGAACTCTTGTCTCAGATCTGCGAGATACCATTGCAAGCTATCGCGAGTTCTTCACCTCTCTCACGACTGGGCATTGATTCTTTGATGAAGCTGGAGCTTTGTGATGGCATGCGGCGTCTATTCCCACAGCAGCAGCTAGATATGGCACTCGTAATGGGCGCCGAGACTGTGAAAGATTTGCAGGACTGTGTTCATCTGGCCGACCGGGGTCCAGGTATAGGACATCCTACTCACAGCTCCAACGAGCACTCCCTGGTACAAAATTCTAGCGTACATGGAGCATATAAAAGTGGCTGGATAGCACCAAGCACAAACAGCGAGTTGATTGCTCCTACCTCGCCTTCACCACTCCCCCAATCCTCCCTCATTGATACGTTCGCGTCCATTCTACATGAAATTACAGGGGTGCCAGAAAGTGATATCTCATTCAATACCCCAATTGGGTCACTAGGTGTTGACTCTCTGCTCTCGTTAGAGTTGTCGGATATCCTATCGGATAGATTAGGACAAAGAATACCACATGAAGCCATACACTCAGAACTCCGGCTATCTGATCTCGAAAAGCTGGTCTCAAGTCACACTTCAACAACAACCACCGACCCAGATCCGGGCGACATGACACCCTTATCTTCGATCTCTTATTCCCCAAATGTGCGCGCCACTCCTTTAGCAACAGGTTCACCGGACCAGATCCCGTTGTTCCTATTTCACGATGGAGGTGGAACAGTGGGAATGTACAAGAGCCTGGGTAATCTCGGTTCAGTCAATTGCAATGTATTCGGCATCGGAAATCCGGAGTTGGTGACAGGCCCCCACTGGGCATCAAGCTTGACCAACATGGCTGCACATTATGCTACAATGATATCCTCAGCCTCAGAGGGAAAGACAATCATTCTGGGAGGTAAGCATACATTTGACACACTCTGCTTCCGTCGTCTAAGCCTTACCCTTTCTGCTACTGGCTCGTCAAACTAACTATCATTGAATTATATAGGATGGTCTTTTGGTGGTGTTCTGGCTCATGAGGTTGCGCTGCAGCTTTCTTCCTTGGGTCAAAAGGTGCAAGGGGTAATTTTGATCGACTCACCTTGTCCCAGCGACCATACACCTCTTCCATCAGCCGTTATTGAATATGTTCTCAACTCAACGCGCAGGCCACAGGCCCCAGACCTCAAATTACCAGATGATTATACGCGGTCCATCCTACGCTCACAGTTTCAGAATCACGCACGCTTCCTATCGGATTATTCCCATGGTCACGATTCAAAGCCATCGACTATCGTTCCATATGTGATGCTCCAATGCGAAGACGTACTTGATACCACAAGCCTCTGTGGTGTTCATTATCCTTTTCTGGAGGATCAGGCAGCTCGTGCGCACAATAACCATGCATGGGAAGAATTTCTCAACCAAAAGATTTCAGTCTTGATGGTCCCAGGGAATCATTTTGAACCTTTTAAACCAGAAAATGTAAGTGAACTGGGGTCTCTGCCTTGAAGATGAGGTCTTGTTTCCTAACAAATATCTCAGACAACATTGGTCTCGGAGCAGATGCAAAGGGCCTACCGAATGATTGTCGATAACGAGCAATAGCGACCCATGGAGATACTGGAGCGGCAGAAGGGTCTATTGCAGTATAGTGTCTATAGACTAGTCCACACAGATACTTGCTGAGTCTGAATGGGAATTATGAACGTGCTTGCACAGTAATGTAGATTCCTGTAGCGGCCTAAGCACAGGCGTGTTGTAAACCCACGATGACCTGCCCTAGACATTATTTATATAAACATTAGTGTATCCATAATGTAAACCGCCAAGAATGTCTGAAAAATATTGACTAAAATACCTAGATGTATATAATAGGTATGATTGTTGTATGGATGCATATTTGGCTGATGGTTGTGATTATATATATTTTAACAGTCAATATGAAACAAAAAAAGTAGATATATATGGCTAGGTTTGAATCCCTAGTTTTCTCTATTTAACACTCGGCTTATTATACCTCAAGCTCTTATCAGCGTCAATATTTTATAATGATTTCTTCCTACCTATGAACGCGTATATTGTCAGCCCGTCACGTGTGTAATTTACTCGGGAGTGCTGGGTGCGGAATAGTGGTGCTACAGGTCAAAATTACGGAAAGGCGGTCATTTTCGTCATTTTCGTCATTTTCACTTTCTAGTAAGAACCCCACATAGACCCGTGGACCCACTGAGCATGGATGAGCATAATATTGGTAATCTCTGCCATTTGCCCTGAGTAGGTATCCATCTTGTCTTGGCTTTGCATTCTTCTACAATGTTGCAAAGATGTCCATGTCAATGGGTGACATGCCTGCGGGCTCAATGTCCATGGGAGATGGCGTTCCCAGTTTGTTCACCCTACAGAGGATGTACTGGGCTGTCGTGGGAAGTGTAATAGGCGCAGCAACCCTTGTGAACGTGCTAGATCGAGTTCTTGCTGGACATCGGTATGTTTGACCTTGATAGCCGGGGATCTTGACTGACAATAATTAGCTTGCGAGATTCTTCACTCACGCCTGCTAAACCAAAATCACTGTTCTTCAATATCTATGCCAGCATCACAGCAACAACCCGCGAAGTCAGCTATGCGACACTACGGCCGCTCAGACTTGGAAGATGGACCCTCCATCTCCCGCCACTTGGTCCCGTTCTTATCATCCTAGCCAACTTGGTGGTAGTCATGGTCCTTTGTTTCTATAAGCTGGACACCCTGGATCCATGGAAATGGGAGAACGTCGGCTACCGCACTGGTTTCATCGCTATTTGCCAACTACCACTGATCTTTCTGCTCGCTGGCAGACAGAACATTATTGGGTTCTTGGCTGGAATGAGTTACGTCAGTCTGAACTGGTACCATCGTTGGGTCGCCCGGACACTGTGGCTGACTACCACCATTCATATGGCATTCTGGTTCCGAAATTGGGCTCGGTGGAATTATATCACCTACCAGCTTTATAACGATCCGTTGGCGAAGCGTGGATTTGCCGCTTGGGTTATTCTGACCTTTATTGTGATCACTTCCTTTGCTCCAGTTCGCCGGCTCAGTTATGAGTTATTTGTCATCCAGCATCTGGTAACCTTTATTGGTTTTATTGTTGCGGTATGGATGCATGCGCCTGAAGAAGTCAAGATCTGGGTATGGATCCCCATTGGGCTTGTGGTCTTCGATAGGCTTGCTCGCTACACCTGGGGTGCATATGCGAACTTGGCCATTTTCCACCGAAAGAACAAGACCAACGCTCTCTGGGCACACTCGGCTACGTTCACTCCGCTACCTGGAAATGTCACTTGCGTTACTATCGAAAACCCCAGTATCAAATGGGAACCCGGTCAGCATGTCTTCCTCACTTGCCACACTGTCGCTCCGTTGCAATGTCACCCATTCACTATCGCATCGATCCCAGAAGATAATAAAATGAGGTTCTTCATCCGCGCAGAAAATGGGGCAACAAGACGTTTTTTCCGATACGCCTCAAAGAGCAATAGTCTTTTGGGAGATGAACAGGTAGTGGGGATGTCCGATACGACAGTTTTCATTGAAGGACCATATGGAAGCATCCGGCCATTACGTCAGTTCGACAGTGTTATACTGCTGGCAGGCGGCATGGGCGCGACATTCACGATACCTCTACTGCGAGACGTTGTTTCATCATGGAAGATGGAGAGTACTAGCAGCAAAGAGCAGATCCCCACTCGTCTCGCTCGTTTAACAGCCACAAAGCGATTGCGTTTTGTGTGGGTAATCAAATCACGTTCTCAGCTGGCTTACTTCGACTCGGAACTTCATTCCCTGCTGGCAGACGTGAGTGAATGTCGACGCACACATTCAAATTTCGACAAGGAAATTGAAATCAGCATTTATATCACATGTGATGAAAAGCTAGATCCACCTGTCCCTATCTCGCTACCATTGCAGACACAGCCTCCTCTTACAATGGAGACGTTTACACAAGATGAGACTAAACACCTCCACGAGAAAGACAATATCTCGATTCACTCTGTCTCTGCCGAGTCAGCATCGACTCCAGGCCCGGTAGCCACAGGCAAAGGATGTCTCTCTGGTGGAGGCTGCTGTTGCACTGCTCAACTCGAGGACGAGGAGATCAGTACAGCCTGCGCCTGTAACTGCTCCGGCCCAGCAGCTGTGCAGTCTGTGAAGGCTACTATGGATGTGAAGTTCCCAAGGTCTAAAGAATCCACGAGCGAAGCAACAATTCATCCCAATATTGTCTCTGGTCGTCCCACGCCACGAACCATTATTCGAAAGGTCTTGGAGAAAGCTGAAGGAGAAAGTGCTGTGGTTGTATGCGGACCTCGTGGCTTAGCAGACGATGTTCGCCGTAGCGTGGTTTCTCTGAGCGATGAACGGGCTGTACACAAAGGAACTGGCGCACAGGGGATCTACTTGCATGTCGAGAACTTTGGTTTATGATTGTCTCGTATGTCCATCTCCTTGAGCAATTGACACCTAGCCTGGCATTAACCAGTGTGTAGAGGTGCAGCTAGGTTGCCAAAGACGAGAGTCGATCACCTCCAGCGAGCAAGGTACAAACACCACGCCGCCCCTAACTAAATTCGGCGCCTGCCCTTCCACCGCCCCCAACAGCTTGTGCTTTTAACCGCATTGGATACAGCGCTCAGTCCTACCACAGAATCGGACCGATTGGCTACATGAAGACCATGAATCAATCAGGATAAGGAGCTATGCCGCAAAGATGGGGTTCAAGGTACTGAGACATGATCAAAATCCTTCCCAAAATCGGAATTTGATAGGCATGCTTTTGCTCTCTGTCAAGGCTAGACGCCTAAGTATAGAAAATAAAGCTATACCCATCATATCATTTCTCAATTTAGTATTCCGTAACCTATGATTACGAAACAAGAAATCAAAATGAAGTTGACTCATTAGAGCTTAGCCCGAAACGAGCCGAGCCAGCACATGACATCATCCAGGAACTGCCAAAGCTCTTGGAACTCCAATTCTTCCACCATCAACTTCCCCAATCACAACCATCTCAATCGCAATTCAAACCGCCAACATGTTCCGCTTCGTACGTTCCAAATACCAAATACCAAATCCACAATCATCCTCTATCCATCAACTAACAAAAGCAGAGCAAAACCCTCGACCCAATCACCCTCTTCCACTCCCCCTCCATCCAAGCCTCAACCAGAACCCTCAACATCCTGAAACAAGCTTCCGCGACCGCCAGCGAAACCGCCACAGAAGACCAGGCCAGCGACCACTCCACTCACGCGAAGAAACAGCGTGGCGAGTTCGAGCTGGAGGTCACCACCTCCCCCCCGACAGCAGATCAGCTCCGCAGTATCCTGGACTACATCTCTCCCGTCAGTGGTGTTGGTGGTCAGAGCGATAAGGTGACATACGGCGTTGCACAGCTTGTGAAGGGCGCCCGTGATGCGGATGATGCGTTGAAGAAGTTCAAGGAAAATAATGAGAATTTCGTGAGACCTATCGTATGTTCAACCTATTCTTACTCTCATTGCCACTGGTATCTGGACGTGTTTTACTAATGCTTTATACAGACTGTTGACTGGGTCAATGGCCGCGCTGTGATTGGAGACAACGAGTCCGAGATCCTGCGCATGGTGCGCCAGCTTCCTGCCAACTAAAAGAGATGATTTTTTTACTGGGAGAAGTAACACAATAGTCTACTCAGGATTTGATTGAAGTCAAACTCATATTCCATATTCCATACAATGAAATTACTAGCCGAAGACAGGAAGTGCGCCATTTTTGGTCTATGGCTGTATCATACAAGAATCGAATTTCACAACTCCAGGCGCATCATAAAACTAGAAGGTCGAGACGACGTATGGGGTTGCAAGTTGCAACTTGAAAATGAAGTTGAAGTTGAAACAGTGAAAAAGACGAATGAGCCATTAAACTCAATACTGGAACATCTGGCACAAGGAAACCAAGATCCAGCTCGGAGGCCCGCACCAGCGGAACGTAAGAAGAGAAGAAAGGACCGAATATGAGACTGAAATCTCGATATTTGGCCAGGAGCTTAGAACATTGTCCCGAATGTGCCGTCCGTCGCGATAGGCTTCCGTGGAGAGCTACTGCGGCCGTTGCTATCGACAGCAGGTTTGCGGTGACTAGAAGTGGTCAGTAAGAGAAATAAATATACGGAAGCCATTGGGCGTTGGTTCAAGCGGAACATACCGGAAAGTAAACCCGACAAACAAGCCCTTGCCCATTTTATCATCACGATCGGCCATATCCTCCAGTGCGCGTTGTTTATCATGGACCTCCTTGTACTTAGCCATATCTGCCTCATTGCTGAAATCATCAAAGTACCCAGCATCGGTCTCGGAATCAAGTTCAGGCACGAATGGAGCCCGTTGGTCACGCAAAGTCTCGAAATCGACCTCGGCGAAATAGTCATGCGCATGAATCTCTTTCATATTCTTGAACCGCTGATCCTTCCCAGCAACCAGTCTCGTAATAAGATCCCAGGTCCGCCGTGAGAGGAAGTAATTCGGGTCCTCATAAACGGGCTTCCGCAACACCTTCTGCCATCGCTTCAGGTTCTGCCACGTCTCGTCGGATGTCGCGCCTGCAAATGGCGGGTAGCCTGCTAGCGCCTCGAACAGCATGCATCCCAAGCTCCAGTAATCCACGGTGAAATCGTATTGCTCGCCCTTAAGAACTTCTGGCGCCATGTAATCCGGCGATCCGACAATGGACTTAGCGTAGTTGACTTCTCGCTGACGCAGAGACTGGTATCCTTGTCGTCGTTCAGCCATTGTGCGTTGCTCCATAGGACGACCAAAAGGAACGGGGGTGTTCCCGACTTCCTCAAGCTTAACGCGCATTGACTCGATCTTGCCGGGACTCAGCATACCAGCGGCCAAACCGAAATCAGTCAGCTTGACATGGCCCGTAGAATCGATCAGGAAATTCTCAGGCTTCAAGTCACGATGAATGTAGCCCAGCACATGCAGCGCATCAATGCAGCTAAACATTTCAGCAATATAGAAGCGCGCGTGACGATTATGGAGCACTCCCGTGTTATTCAGCAGCGTGCGGAAGTCTCCACCGGGTACATACTCCATAGCTAAGTAAATCTGTGAATCATCCTGGAAGGCATAGAGCAGCTTGACTAGCCACTCGCTCTTGGCGGCAGTGAGAATATCGCGCTCGGTCAGGATATGGCGAACCTCATCCAGCTTGAAAAGCAACTTCTTGCTCATGACTTTCAATGCGCATACTTCTCGTGTATCCTTCTTCTGTGCCAGATACACCTGTCCATATCCGCCCTGGCCAACCTGTGTCAGGATCTGGAAGTCGCCCTGGCGGAGACGTGTGCGACGCTTTCGCAGGTGTGCGCGCTCGCGACCGAGGTATTTTAGGAGGGCGGGTTCGTGCTCTTCGTCAGGGGTGGCAGGGGGGTCGGGGTAGGCGGCTTTGAATTGTGCATGGCGGGTTTGGCGATTGTGGACGTAGCTGAGGAGATCGAAGTAGTGGTCAAGGAAGTCTGTGATGGGGAAGTCAGTCTATAAAACCCTTTATTGTTAGTCTGGGCCGCACTTACAGAGTTGGGTCACATTGACGAGGCGCTTCACTTTTGGCTGTGCTAGCTTCTCTATTTCCTCGGGGGTCAGGCCGCGCATCTGCACCTGGCGTCTGGTTGTTTCATCGCGTGTTTGGTATGGCTCCTGACGTGATAGTGCAGCAGCAGTCGGTGTTGATCCCAGGTCCTTTGTTAGGCGCGTTGGGTTGGGGGGTGTGTTCTCCTTGTTGGCTCTGCGCGTTGGGCTGGAAGGGGCTTGGTGGATAACGCTTTCGTTGAAGTCCTCACCCCTGCCAGCAGAGAACATAGGATGATTGTAGTGATTATATGTTGATTTGGAGGGAGAAGTGGGTGTCAACTTCATCGCCTTGTCGAAGACATTGGGCAGGTCAAGTGCGCCCGGAGGCAACCTTGACTTGCTGGGACTACCCTGAGGGGTCTGTGTGGGACTGGTAAATCCATCGGCAGGAGTAGAAGGACGATCGAATTGACCACGAGTATGCAACAGTGGAGGTGGATTAGGGAGGCGTAGACCAAGATGGTCCTCTGAAATAATAGCCATGGTGTTGATGGGAGGTAGCGATAGAGGGGTTGGTTGTGATAAGGCCGGAACTTAGGCCAAGAACAAAGGCAAAGTAACCCAATATTTGTCAGGACGGCAAAAAGAGGAAAAAGAAGAAAATGCCTTTGTCTCAGGGATTGGGTTATGTTTATTATTTCAAAAGTCGATCACTCTCCACCAAGATCGAACCGATCTTGATTCTCAATTCTGCAATCCACTATATCATCCCCCGTTATCCCCCCCCTTCCTCAGAGAGTTGCTGTAGCAACTCCCCCCACGTCATACAGAGTTCTAAAACCCGCCTATGAATCCTGGTATAGTGGATGAGTTTATCGAGGCGAGCTGAACATCGTCTCCACTTCCAATCGTAAATTGGGCTTTGATGGTTTTCTCTGAAGTGGGATCGACTCTAGTAACTCTAACATGAAACCGCTACTGGATGCGGTCGGACACTCTATTTTTTTGACATTTGCATATTCCAGACTAGCGAATGTCACACATCCTACATATTTAGGGAATAAGCAATAATTGTCCGATCCCTTAATTCATGCATAGTGTGCAGTGTAAGTCCATATAGTGCAGTTGCGATCACATGAAATTTCAAGGTATATCGCAAGGGATAAGCAAACTACCGGATTAGGAATAACATAAGTCAGTGTTCCATGGATTTAAGGCACGGGGACCCCGATAATTGACAATCACAACCACGGAACCAAAATAATCAAATTTAATTTTTAAATTAAAAATTTCTCTCACGCTGCGCCCTTCTTTCGTTGGCCGGTCTAATTTCATTAGCCTTGGATACGATATTCAGCCCTGGGTACCCACATAGAAAGCCAGCCCATAATCATCCGTTGTAAACGTGATTTTCGCCCCCTTGGGAAAATAAAAAACATCCCCCGGAGTCGCCGTAACCTTCTGGCCCGTCTCATCTGCAATCTCAAACTTACCCTCGACAATAATCTTCATTTCGTCGTAGGTGTAGGTGTAGACGAGAGGTGTGCCCTTTTCAAGTCTGTAGAAGCCACATGAAATTGGCGTATCTGGGTTCTCATTCTCGCTATAATTTGTTAGCACAATCGGCTATCTCCATTATGTGTTAGCCATACCTTGATTGCACATCACCTAAGAAGGCGTTCTCGTTTGCGATAAGCGGCGGCTTGAAGGTAGATTGCGCCTTGGCGTGGTAGGTGAAGGGAAGAGACATGGTTGGTGGGATCGGTGTGGCTATGAGGGCCAGTGTAATATAGACATCAATATTCAGCTTTCGAGGACTACCTTCATTTTATACTGATGTTGCCGCAGTCTGTCTGCCATTGCATGAAATGAGGGGATGCCCGTGAAAAAGAAAGCTTTCTCAAACATAGGGCAACTCAATCCAGACAAAAAGAGACAGTCGGATCTGATGTCCTGAGTAGGCAGCCCAACAGAGAACTGGGAGAGAGCCGGGCGGGTGATGAGGGGAAGCTTGAAGCTTGAGATAAAGATCCGAAATGGTAGAGTGGGAGACAGGTATCAATGGAGAGAAAACTACCGACAACTTTCAACAGTACTGCTTAGCTAGATGATCTCCAATCTAATTGTACATAGATGTACTCCATACTCCATAGTTATGCAGATACTACATTAAGGGGATTCCTTTACTTGATGTGGTTAGCCTTTCCCCATCAACCCCGGAACCACAGTATGCTCACCCATGGCACTGTTGCTCCTCTTTAAATGCTTGGCATGATATGTAGAAATGTGACATCAAATATTGAATGTGATAGGCGCAATGCCAAAGATTGGGTTATTTGACACTATATTCAGCCTTTTTTAACAGGCGGCTCTGCAGTGGCCTCTCCTAATGAAAGCAAGAATCCTCCAACTTCATTCCATCCCTTCTATACCAATCACCCGTTACCCCGCTTGGCTTTCCATATTGTTTGTGCTCGACTCAAACAATACCGTAAAAGTCCATTAAGCTCTTGAATTTAGAGTACTGGGTTATTACAGTATTCGGCAAGTAACTCACATTAACAATGGAGGATATGCGATATATATAGTCGCATTCTCTTCTAGGTCTGTCTAAACCTTGGCAAGGAGCCCACCATCCTCGACTCGAATTTCTGGGGATAGATTTTCAGCCAATGGCGCCAAAAGAATACCCTTGGTGCTTCATCCATGTCTACCCCACCATGATGCGTCTTATCTATCCAATAACAGTTCTTCACCGTGAGTTCCCCCATTTAATTTTGAGCCTCATACATACCGAGTTAAACAAAGAAAGTTGCTTAAATTGTAAGACGTACTTGTCAACGGGTGTGTTCCGCGCGCGATATGCGTGAAGTGTGATTGGAATTGGATATTTAAAAGACGAGTATAAATAGTACAGCCATACCAGGGGAAGTTCACATTAAGATAACTTACTCCTTGCTTTGACATTTCTGTTTGATCTTAATTGATCAACCTATCGTTCAATTCTTCCACTTATTTCTACTCCCCTACATCTTCGTCCATAGCTCTCTGATAACTATGACTTCGCAAATTTCACCCAGTGAAATGAAGACTGATGTTGGCAATCGTCTAGTCAACAACCTTGACAATCCAAAGAGCTGCCCTTGTGGTTGGTATGTCTACTACTCGGCTGTCTGTGGGCATATGTACCAGGAGGTCAAATTCCAATGCGGTGCAAACAGTGACAAGAAAACTACACCATCTGGTCGAGGTAGATTCTGCAGAACGCCGGCACCGAAAAATATTATCCAAGGGGTACAGATCGACACCAAGTGCCCCTGTTGCTGATTCTGGGTGTTCAAGTAGGTGACAAGCCAATTCTGAAGAAGAAAGGTACTAAAAAAGTGATGTTAGACACCATTCCGCGCCTAGGGTCACATTTGACGGATGGAACGTGTCGAAACCTATGGGTGGAGCTTCACTTTACTCGGAGAATCAACGGACCGAGGGATATGACATCCCACACAAAAGAGAGAAGCGCATTTCTTGATTAATTAGACTGTCTAGAAGTCCAATGTTACATACCATTAAAAGGGCATGCATTTGTCATACCAGATTTCTGTTCTAATCTTGGAAGGTGTCCGAGCCGCCCCTGGAGGTCTAGAGCTACAGATGTGACTAATCTCGGGAAGGTCCCGAGGTCCATAAGCCGAGGCCATATCTCCGACGATGCCGATCCTATACAACATCCATAGATATATACCGGAAGTATAAATACTTTGGTCCGTCTCCAGCAGGTACAACGTAGAGTCTGGCTCATATCTCTCAAACAATTCCCGTTTCAATTTTTCAATCCACCCGAAGCCATTTTTCGCCAATAGCCCAGCATTTAAACCAAGATGCCTTTGACAATCCACCACCTTGGCCGCTCGCAATCAGAGCGTATCGTCTGGCTCGCCGAAGAACTTGGCATCGAATATAACTTCGTCTTCCACAAGCGCGACCCTATCTTCGCACCGCAATCAATCAAAGACCTACATCCCTCTGGCACTGCACCAGTGATCGAAGATGACAACTCCCCCTTTACGAAAAACAAGGTTGTACTTGCTGAATCGGGAGCTATTATCGACTATATCATCGCTGCCTACGGGGAAGGCCGTCTCTCGCGCACACCGAAGGATGGCGAGGAATACATCCAGTTCTTAGAGTGGTACCACTGGGCGAATGCCTCTCTGCAGCCAGCGTTGTTCCGTGTGCTGATGACCCGGCGTCTGACCAACGACCCAGACGGTGTGCACGTTAAGATGGGCAATGCGAAGCTAGAGTGTGCGCTCTCAATGATTGAGGCGAGACTCGGTGAAACTGGAGCCTACCTGGTTGGGAATGACGTCACCGCGGCAGATATCATGGCTATCTGTACTCTCACTACCATGAGAGGATTCTGTCCCATTGAGTTTGATGAGCAGAAGCATAAGAATATTCTTGCTTATCTCAAGCGTGTTGGCGACAGGCCTGCTTATCAAAAGGCTATGAAGATTTGTGAAGGCGAAGATTTTGTGCCTATTCTTGGTGCAAAGGCCGAACAGTTTGCATTCCCTTATTGAGATCTGAGTTTTGTGTATCTATTGTAAATTATCATGTACAGAAATATGACCAACAATCAAAATCTTGGTTCTAGCTCTGAGATACTCGAAAAACCATTCCCGGGTAAATCCATAATACCCCGGGCCCGGCCCCCGGGGCCATCCATCTCGCTTATGGTTAACCTAAAGTACTCAACATTACGGAGTACTTTTATTTGAATTCCATATTATGGTATATCTCTTATATAGTACTCCGTAGAAGTATTTACTTGCGGTTTTAGAAATGATTTATCTTATGTAAAATGTGTATAGGTACTCCGGGCTTTTGGTCAGCATCTCGGCCCCCGAGTGCCCAGGCGGGCAGTGCTCGGTGGCTTGTAAGCACCTAGGCCTACTTAAGTAGCCCATCCTTATGCTCACGGAACACAATCAGCGATAAAATGGGCTAAATATCGTTCAGCTCATTTTTAGCCTCTCTAGACAAATCCATCTACCTCGTGGAACTATAACGATTTCAACAATTTTGGGTGGCAGATGATAGAAGTATAAGCATCGGAGAGCTCCTAGGGCTCGGTGCTTAGGTTTGATTGTATTGGTGGCGTCGTCTAGCTAGTCCGCTAATCTCGTCCGGTTCGTCCGTCCTTATTTCAATGTTGTCTTTAAAGGAAGCTCGACATGCCCTTTTTGCTTGGGTTTCCCACACCTCCTAATAGCGGCTTCCGAACCTGTCGACGGCGTTTCTCTATCACACTGTTACAATACCAGCTCTTTTTAATATCGCGTCAAATCGCGTAACAATACCCTAGATCTCCCCGCTTCTACTGTGAACTGTCCTCTTCATATATTCAACACGCACCAAGAGCATAAGGAATGTCACCAAACACACAGCTCCCGACCGTACCGTCAACCATGCGTGCCTGGGTACGCCGGCAGCGCGGTCCTGCTTCTAGTGCGCTCGAGCTGGTCACTGACTATCCAACACCCGACGTGCCCACAGGCTCGTCGTCGGACGTTCTAATCCGCGTGTCAAACGTCTCACTGCAGTTCAGTACTGAGATGATGATGAAAATGCTGCCAAAACTGCCTTTCGCCAGCCCATGGATCCCGGAAATCGAGCTTTCCGGCGTGGTAGTAGCGGCTGGCGGTGGTGCGCCGACAGGGATGCGCGATCCGGGCACACATGTCATTGCCTTCGCGAGCATTCCTAGCGCTGTATTCATGGGCCACGGTGTACTAGCGGAGTACGTTCGACTGCCTGGAAGCCAGGTCGCGCGTATCGACGAGGGTATTGATATGGCGTCTGCCTCTGGCATAGTTGGGTCTGGTAGCACCGCGCTTAAGATGATTCGCACAGCAGGTGTGCGCGAGGGCCACACAGTACTCGTGAATGGTGCTAGCGGGTCGGTCGGGTCGGTGCTGGTGCAGCTGTGCAAGCTGCGTGGTGTAAAGGTTGTCGGCGTGGCGAGCGGGGGCAACGAGGCCATGGTTCGTGGTCTGGGTGTAGATGAGGTAGGCGCGGTTTCCAACGTTGCACAAGGAAATTGCTAATATGCAAATAGTTCATCGATTACCGCGAACATGAATCGCTGCCAACATACCTAGCGCATCAGTATGGGGCCAAGCCATTTGACTTCGTGCTTGATTGCGTCGGTACGCAAGCACTTTTTGTCAACTCCCCGGCTTATCTTAAGCCAGAGGGAGCTGTTGTAAATATCGGCATGCTGGAGGGTGCGTATGCGACGACGCGAAATGCGCTGCTTAACATTTTGTTGCCTACCTTCCTTGGCGGCGTCCCGCGTCGCTATATAATGTTCAGTACGCCCCCATCTTGTGACGACGCAGTCTACTTGGCGCATCTTATTGAGGAGGGAAAATTGCGTATCCCTGTTGACTCTGTCTTCGAGATGAAGAATGCCATAGGCGCCTATGAGCGCATCGCCACAAAGCGTGCGCGTGGCAAGGTTGTGGTCAAGGTGCATGATGGTTAGGCCGCTGGCACATCAAGGTCGTATACGGGGGCTCACATTAACAGAGAATAATCGGATTGGTTTTATGTATGTTGCTTGGCCTATGGTGTCGAGTGGATGTGGAAAATAAAAAACATTCTTGTCTATCGACATGGTGATATGAAGTCTCTCGGGATTAAAAGATACTCGAAGTTTGTAAATAAGTTGGGTAGACGACGGCGGGATCTCAGAGTATAGCATCATTAAAAAAACATCAACAAAAGTATCAAGTAAATAAATGTATGAAGTAAAAAAAGTCCCCATAAATCCAGACCTTTCCTGGACCTCAGGAGGGTATGAACAGAGTCTGGTCACTCTATGTTCATGGTCCTCTCCTCCGACCTTTCCCTTATACACCTCCACCCGACGTACTAACTACAGCCTCCCCCCTTAACTAACGGGATCGCCGCGTGTGGTCATCCGCGGGGGGCTTGCCTAGCGTAGTGCTTCGGAAGAGCTTCAGCATATAAGAGTCCGACCGACAGTGGGGAGCGAGTAAAACCCGTTGCGACATCCTGGTGTGGGATGCCCTGGCCGCAATACCGCTGGGCCACTGGGGGGGGGCTGGTTGTAATGTTAGTCCTTAACGTCGTCAAATAGGAGAAAAACTTAACGGCGAAGTCACTGTAGATTTTTGATCTTAATTTGGGCTACCTTCCTATTATCGTATAATACTGAAATTTGAACTACGGTATCTAGGACCAACCGGCTTACTGTATGTCAATTTTCGAAAGAATCTAAGCACCTCACAGTGGTGGGTGGCAGCGAATTTCACCTCCGGTACATCTATGTGAAGTCAAAAATGAAGCTATTCGCACACCCATTTTAGGAAGGAACGTCGACGGTGAGAACCGGCGGTAATCTCAAAGCCAGGAATTCGAGTCCTGCCATCGTCAACATTCTTTTTTTGTTTCCAAACCTTCTCCAATATATTGGTCGCTACATTCTTATTGCTATTCATCAGCATGTTGAGCGTAATTTCTCATCATAGGATTTTGACTATCTCGTAAGCCTCCAAGCAACAATGCAGATGCTGATACACAGCCCCGGAATCCTCATATCATTTCATTCAACATAGGCTCGAGGCTGACTTTCTCAGGGAAGCCGTAGTGATTCTACTGATCTATTTTAGAGCCAACGGCAATCCCTCGAAACCATCATTAGCACGTCAAATTGACGGTGGACTGAGCATCGAGCCATACTGACCTTATATAGCTCTCTTTATGAACATTTGGACATCTTTTAGCGAAAATAGATTGATATTGATGTTGAACCAACGTGAGAATCTGACTAAGGAAATAGTTCATTTGCGCGTAGGGGAAACCAGAAGTTTGGGAGTTAGATACTGCTGCAAGAATTAGAGAATGGTCTCTCTAGAAGCATAGACTCCTATCATGTTTACAGTTTTCGCAGTAGGGACAATGTCAGACGAAGCCTTGCTGAGTAGCGCCTACGAAGGCAAATGTTGCTTACTCCATGCGCAGGATGATCAGGATTGATAGCTGGGTATTCCGAGCACGGATTATGCCAAAGCTGACATGGGTAGCTGTTATATCGGGCGGCTGAAAGGGTGAGGATAATATGATTAGGCTTTGATCGAGCTGGTCATGTTTCCTCATTACTGGAAATCCAAATTGGGTGGCTGTGGGTTGTTGTCAATAGGCCGGGAGACTGGACAGTTGCGTGGGGCTTCCGGGACGGAGGATCGCGTATTGGAAAGTTGAATAAATGGGTGGAAGTCACATAAATCACCCGTCATAGTAGATATATCAGTTCCTAGATCAACCATAATTTGTAGTCAGAGAGTAGATCACAGTTGCAGGACAAGTCCCAAACAAAAACACCAAATGTCGTTGTCATAATTCATCAAGAAGAGAACAATAGATCCCTAGACGCCGCGCTGGTTCAAGGTAACACCAATTCAGGGCTGGAGAGTACAATTTCAACCTTGACACAAAGAAACGAGAATCAAAACAATGAGAATATAAAACAAAAACGAGGGAAAAAAACAAGAACTTAGACTGCTTGCTTTGTTAGTTATCATGTTAGTATATCAGGCCGAGATGAAAATAGTAAATGATTTCCGCCCGACGCGTAGACTTGCAACGAGGATTCGGACTTCAGTCAGACTATCCAAGGAAAACTATAAATTGCAGGGTTAGAATGGAGTAAAGCAGATCGACAGTTGTCAAACACACCTTCCCATCCCCACTCAGCCATAACGTTCACCCAATGCAATTTGCCACGCACAGTTCTTTCAAATTCAATATTCTCAAGCGAGGTGAGTGCAGAACCACGTCGCGCAGACCTTGATGGAGCTTGCGCCGATCTTCCTGCTGTCGGGCCCTTGGAGCCATTGAGACTGTATTTACGAAAATTGGTTGGCAATGATGAGCTCAGTTTCTCGTTGTCTCCAGATGAGAATGATCCGGTTCGTCGAGAACTAGGCATTTCACGCTCTCTTCTGGCATTCATAGCGTCGCGGCGTTCCCAGACCTCCTTTAAGACCTCCAGGCAGCGGTCTACACCACCTAGCATCAAGCGAGACTGAATTGTGGTCCATCGATCCAAGACCCATTTTCGGTCATCGTCGGTGTCAACCTCAGAGCCAGCTGCTAAAAGAGGGAACATCTGTATTATAGTTGTTCGGGAGGTATAGGGAACAGTGGCAAGCAAGATCAGCACCCGCTTTGCTAATTCATCGGCCGGCTCGGAGGGTATCTCTGGGACTGCCTGATGCAAATACAGCAATGTAGCCCAGCGATAGGCATGTGCAACTTGAATGCTATGCTGGACTTCGGAATTGGGGTCTTCTGGAGGCTCAAACCAGTGCGGTGGCTCCCATTGCTCGACGAGGGCTTTGAGTTCCATACCTTGAGCTACAATCGATACCGTGTTCGACGAGCTCTTCCGCACATGCTGGATCAGCTTCGCCACCTGACTCATGAGAGGATATAGCGTAGTTGCACAGCCCATCAACGGGTCAATATCATGGACTGCGTCACTCGGAAGCTCGAAGATGGAAGAATCCCAGGTTTGAGGACCACAGTCATCCAAAGAGGTCAGTCGTGCAATCACGTCCATATATGACCATGTATTACAGAGAAATCGGATGCGATCCAATTCATCGTCGCTAACACCACCTTGCATTCCGGCCGCGATGACCTGGGACATCAAGGTTTTTGCACCTCGCAAATGTTGAATGCATGTGCTGGTGTGTTGGTCCCAGGTATCAGCAAATGCCAACGCAAGGCTAGTTGCAAGCGCAGCATCTGGTCTCATATTCTGAATTTGACCAACCAGACCAGTTATGCTCTGGCGCATGTATTTTGCTCCATGGACCCGAAGATGGGGACTTTGCTTACCCGAGTGGAAAGCTGTCAGAGCAAAGATGGCATGGCGAAGTGTAGGTGTGTCTTTTGCCATCGGCCAAATGAGTGTCCGCCACGGATTTTCTGTTGCTCCATCCTTGATAGATAGAATCCCACATGTGAGCTTATCGAACCGCAATACTAGCATTTCTGGACTTTCGGGCGGTAGAGATGGGTTGGCTGGCATGCGAGTATCAATATTGAAAGAGTCCCCCTCTGTGATGGTGAAGTTCCAAGGCCCCATTCCTGGATCCGACTTCCGGATGATCTCTTCAATGTCATCATTCTCATCTCCCAACAGTTGAGAGAAACTCAACCTTGATATATCGGGATCTAGCTGATCTGGACCAAAGGTAATATGTCTAGCAGAATCGACATCGGCATCAGAAACCAATGAGTTTGCGAGCGACAAAGAATCCTGAAATGGCTCCAAAAAGGAGAGGAAATTGAAAGGGGGAGAATCGGCAGACAATGACACATTGATATCAAGAGGAGGTTCGGTACATTCAGTCATAGAAACATCTTCTCGTGTGAGAGAAAGATCTTCAAGGGAACGTGCGTCGGTAGACATAAAGCTATTCATACTAATGGGCGAGCCATGCAAAGAAGAGGCTGGAGGTGAGCGAGAGACATCAAACTTGTGTGACTGAATGCGGATCGGTGATGTGGATTGTTCAGTCGTCGGGGGAGTTGGAAGGGTCTGGCCAATATTGGCAGCAGACGGAGTTTGACCGGACGATGGGTTTGCTGAAGAGGATTTGTGAGTATATCAAGTCCAACCCGAAGGCCGCACGGGACCCATTACCTTTCTTGGATTTGGTCACTATAGGCCGTCCTGAAGCCAAGTTGGTCTCCTCGAATGGCCGCCATTTGAAGTCTTTCTTGTATCCTCCGCATCGGACCTTTCTTCTTTCGCACTGCTGGCATGACGGCTTGATTTCGTCGCACTTCAACCGCTTTGCCTTGCAGGTGATGCAACCTATAAATGTAGAGGCTCAAGTCAATGTTATCCAAGATAATAAGAAGTATTCATCTCCATTATCCTTGAAAACTGCAACTTCATATCGTGACTTACCATTCCGACTCTTTGTCTGCTTTGGCTTTTGTTTCCCGAGCTTTCCCCGCGCTGATGTCGGGTTGTCGGGCGGATCTAAAATCGATGGGATTTTAATGCTTTCCATACCAAGTCGATGTTGAAACCCATTCACACAGAGGAAAACAAGATGAAAATATAGAGAGACGCAGAGAGATAAGAGATGAATTGTAGAAGATAGGGAAATCCAACGGAGAGGAGATGATAAGCCAATGCGGGGGTGCCGATCTTGGAGAAATTGATGTCCAGCGTTTTCTATTGCAATCACAACCGGGTTGGGCAGCGGCCATATCTGATTCAATTTTGAAATATGCTAAGTAGAAATGATTTCTTCGTCATTCAAATCAGAGTAGCTGTGAACACATCTGCTAGTACCCAGCTAGTAGATATCAATCACTATAAACAATAACAACGTGCGGGGAATTTCTCCAACGGTAGTACACTAGACTACAAATAAAACTACTGGCTACGACGAAGATATATTTTACAAGGAAACAGAAGGGAGGCGAAGAATCTTTATTTGAATAAAAAAGGAGACGGCGGCTGATGCCCCCAACAAGGGGGGGAACAGACGCAAGCAGTCTCGAACGCAGCTAGTACCGTTGCCGGTACGACTTTGTGGAGGTCCCGGCCTCGGAGGGCGGGACCACAGGGAGGGAGGTCGGCACGGCCGGGAAGGACGGCGGCACGACGGGGAGCGCAGGCACGACGGCCGGGAGGGAGGGCACCACGGGGGGGGAGGGGACCGCGGGCAGGGTGGGAGCCGCGAGAGGGAGGGAGGGAGGCAGACCCATGGGGGCGGAGGCCGCCACCGGCGCACAGACATCCATGTCCGGAGAGTAATCACGTTTCATGGTGTCCATGTAGACACCGGGGACGGACAGAAACTCAACGCCCTCCATGGGCGCCAAACCCTCCACATCCCTCTCGGGCGAGGAAGGGTACTCAACATCCACCATTGGTGGATGGACATCGGCGGCACCGGCTGCTGGCTGCAGCCGGGCGGGAAGGTAGGAGCTGTAGGGCTCAAAGTGAGCCCACAGGCGGCGGACCAGGACCTTCCACTCTTCGCTGACCCCCCGGTTTTGGTGGAGGGCCACCGAAGCGGCCAGGAGGCGGGAGTGGAGGAGGTCGAGGAGGGAGGAGGGGGAGAGGGGCACCTGGGCTAAGCGTGGGTTAGTATGTATTCTTCTGTTGATTCGTAGGACGTATGCTTACCAGGGTGTGGCATCCCTGCCCAGTGCAAGCCGAACCACGCAAACTCCGGAGCGAGAACGACACGAAGGAGGTGGCAATTGGGGGAGCCAGGCCCCACGACGACGACCATGTTGCATAGGAGCTCGGTCAGCTCCCAGCTCAGGACGCCCATTTCGGGCTCGGAGCCCGCAGCAAACAGCTGGTCAAACAGGGACATCTCGTCCCAGCTCACAAGAGGGCCAGCCAGGTACTCGCCAGCGAGTACCTGGAGGCCGCTCTTGGAGAACGGAGGAATGGTGTCCAGCACCATTTTTGAAACAAGAAAAAAAAAACAAAAGAAAACAAGACGGGAGAGAGGAGGAGGAGGAGGAGGAGCGGCGGGAGGAGGTAGAGATGGTGAGGTTTACAGAGGAAAGAAAAGAGAAGAGATGGAAGAAATGTACAGACTTTATATAGGTAGCAAATCAGTACTGAGGCTATTGACAGTGAACTTGAATTAAGCTCAGCATTGTTTCTCCAAGGCGTATTGAATGACTCCATTGAGTGAGGTGTGTTGAGTGATGCTTTGATGAATCTCTCAATGGGGGTGTCTGTTGTTAAACAATGTAGACTTGAATAGATATGAGGTTAATTTGTAGCATCTGAATAGCATTGTTCAATGCGTTGGCCTGTCAATGCATGTCAATGCCTGCCACTATACTCGTACCTGTGCCTTGGAGCAAGTAATATGTATGCATACTATTGATACCTTTGTTCGAAGAGTAAAATGAATTTGGATTGATTATTGAGAGTGTTATTTTGAATTGGTAGATAGCCCTGTCGAAATGAGTACAATTGGTCCAATTGTATGAGGCTTAGAAAGAAGTATTGAAGTGAAATGCTATTGAGATGAGGCTGAAGTGAAAGCAATGTAAGGTCCTATTGAGAGTAGTGTCAATTGATTTTGATGATAACGTTAAGGTCAGAATAAAGGCCGTAATAGGAGTTCTGGACTTTAACCAATAGACACTTGCAAGGTTACTACGGCCGCGTAGGTCAGAATAATTTCAACCTTCAGGTACCACCACATATGATGAAAACTGAGGTCCTAGTGTAGAAATAGTAAGCGAGAAGCGTAGCACCTTCTGAGTCTTTCCATCGAAATTCCGAATGTCCAGTTAGAGAGTGTAGCTATCTGACATAGAAAAGATATATTAAAGCACACTTGACATCTGGGGCGCACTGTCTTTAACATCCCAACCGCTACCCGACAATTTTGGGCGGCATATTTAGATATAGGGAGACAGTCGGGGCCAAAGAAAATATTTAGGACACAAATGGCACGACAAACGAATATTATATACAAAGTAGCTGTGTGATAGTCGAGGTAGCCCTGTCCCCTGAGGTCTATGCCAAGGATTAGTCAGGTAGCGAATTTCGGAGCTCCGTCAGTGGCGGGGAAACCCCAGATGTTCACGGCCCGAGGTCAAGCGGAGTCCGTCCAGGGTTATTTTTCTTTCTTCCTTTGCTTTACTTCTTTTCTTTTTCAATTCACCAATTGTTTTTCCACTTATACCTCTAGCCATGTTTCGCTCAGTACGACGTTTTCCTCGACGCGTTCCCGTTGTGTCTACTATTTCTTCGCGCTCATTGCGCCCGTTCACAAGCGGTTATACTCGGATGATGCCTGTGCAACCCCCCGTATCAACCACCCTCCCCTCAGATGCATACCAGCTGCTGTCCACACAAGAGAAAACGGGGGAAGCTGAAGATGCGCTCTACGAACAACAACTTCGCGATGTGGAAACATGGTGGAATTCCCCTCGTTACGAAGGCATCAAGCGTCCTTACACGGCGGCAGATGTTGTGAGCAAGCGCGGCTCTTTGCAACAAACATACCCCAGTTCTTTGATGGCGCGGAAGCTATTTAATCTTCTCAATGAGCGAGCAGCTGCTGGTCAACCTGTTCATACCAGTAAGTCCTTGACCGGTTGAGCTCCAATTATGCGAAATCTGACCACTGTTCTCCATAAAAGTGGGAGCTATCGACCCCGTCCAAATGACGCAGCAAGCCCCCAACCAAGAGATCCTGTATGTCTCTGGCTGGGCTTGTTCTTCACTTTTGACAAGTACCAATGAAGTATCTCCTGATTTCGGCGATTATCCCTATAATACCGTCCCAAACCAGGTCCAGCGTTTGTTCAAGGCCCAGTCGATGCACGACCGGAAGCAGTGGGACGCGAGACGAAAGATGACTCCGGAGCAGCGAAAGGCCACACCTTACACTGATTATATGCGACCAATCGTTGCGGATGGCGATACCGGGTACGTTAATAGTTGGGATCGTGTGCACAAAGTATTACTAATCCTCTCGGCGCAGTCATGGTGGTTTGTCGGCTGTCCTAAAACTTGCCAAGCTCTTTGCGGAGAATGGTGCAGCGGCTGTCCACTTCGAGGATCAGTTGCACGGCGGAAAGAAGTGCGGCCATCTTGCAGGCAAAGTGCTTGTCCCAATGGGTGAGCACATCAACCGACTGGTCGCAGCTCGATTCCAGTGGGATATGATGGGATGTGAGAACCTGGTCATTGCCCGAACAGATTCCGAGAGCGGCCGACTTATTAGCAGCGCCATTGACGTGCGTGACCACGAATTTATCCTTGGTATCACGGAAGATGTCGAACCTCTGGCCGAGACCCTCCAAGCCATGGAACGAGAGGGCGCTTCACCCAAAGAAATCGACGCATTCGAGCTCGACTGGGTTAAGAGGCACAAGCTTGTTACCTTTGACGAAGGTATGTTTATTCATTCTGTACCAGGCGATCCCATTTACTAACAATATGTAGCTGTCGATGCTCATCTTGAGTCAGAGGGCGCTCCCCAGACTTCTCGGGATGCATACAAGGCCCATGTCCAGAAGAACCCCGATCTTTCCTTCTCCCGTCGCCGTGCCCTGGCAAACGATTACACCAATACACCTGTTGTATGGTCATGTGATAGCCCGCGCACTCGCGAGGGATTCTACCACTACTCCGCGGGATTCCCTGCTGCGACCAAGCGTGCTAAGGAGTTCGCCCCTTACGCAGATCTTCTCTGGGTTGAGACCGGTGACCCAGATGTTAAGAAAGCTGGAACTCTGGCCAGCGAAGTGCGCGCAGCGTACCCAGGCAAGAAGCTTGTCTACAACCTCAGCCCTTCATTCAACTGGATGGGACAAGGATTTGATGAGGCTTCGCTCAAGTCCTTTATCTGGGATATTGCTAAGCAAGGGTAAGCTCAGCATTACGCCTCTGTCACTTCGATCCACTAACGTCTTTCAGATTTGTCCTGCAACTCATTTCCCTAGCTGGTCTGCACAGTAACGCCACCATTACGACCGAACTTTCCCGTGCGTTCAAGGAGGAGGGTATGCTGGCTTACGTCCGTCTTGTCCAGGCACGCGAAAAGGAACTCGGTGTCGATGTTCTCACTCACCAGAAGTGGAGTGGCGCGCCTTACATGGATGGAATCATGGGTGCTATCCAGAGTGGAAGCAGCAGCAGCAAGAGCATGGGTGAGGGTAACACCGAAAAGGGTAGGTCCTTGTGCATCGATCTTAATACAACATCAATTGCTAACCACACATCGCAGGTTTCTAATTCCGATAAAAGCTATGTATTGGCAACCATTTGTATTAGTGTGACTGTGTGATATTGAGATACATCCAATGACAGAGACAGCAGGACGTACAAACGTCCCAACCTCTATTTTTGTTTGTCTTGCGACCTATCTCTAGAAAGTTATGTTTACTAATCCTCTAATTACTTCCAAGGTCGATCAATTGAGGTGAGCCAAATACAATCCGCTCTCACGGCCTTGGACCATAGTGAGCGTTTATGGTTCTGATTTGACAAGTGTAGCCAACATTAGAGAGACTCCCTTGGGTCTTAGGCTTACAGCATCTATTCTTCTCCAGGATCTCATTCCAAGAACACATTTTGTCCAAAAGAGCCGGCTCATATTTAGTTAAAAACACCGACCGGTGTATGAATCTCGAGCCAAGATAGCCAGTCCACTCTGCCAGTAGGTTTATATCCTATCTCTTGGACAAATTCCTTTGGGCCGGACTGTTGCCTCGTCAATCAATTCACATCAATAGTGAGATCCGTAGTCTACTTACACACTCCCTCATTCTCATGAGCAAGTTGCTGCATGACAGGTTAGTCTTTGAACCCACGACTGCTTAGGTAGAAGGAGGGAAACATACCAAGCAGAACCCGCTGGCACAGTAACCTGCGCTGCCATCAGCTTTGCAAGGGTGCCCGGCGCCAATCTTATAAATGGTTAGAAGCTTCAAGGGTATTCAGTATTCCTTCATTCGAACGTACCGTAGCAGGAGGCTTGTCTGCAGCCAAGACAACGCCAATAGTGGCCATAAAAGCTATGAAGATGAAACGCATATTGAAATTGGAGGGACTATGTCTCGCTTTTGGGAATGTCAAATGTGAAACGGTATTGGAAGATGATATTAATCTAAGTTTATGGTGATGGTATTTATATTTCTCTGCAAGCCTTCTAGGGAGACATCGGGATAATAAAACTAGAGTCTTG
The DNA here is from genome assembly GCF_001561935.1 of Penicillium griseofulvum. Taxonomy (NCBI): domain Eukaryota; kingdom Fungi; phylum Ascomycota; class Eurotiomycetes; order Eurotiales; family Aspergillaceae; genus Penicillium; species Penicillium griseofulvum. The sequence continues at coordinate 907,002 of NW_024467419.1, forward strand.
ACCATGTGACAGAGCGCACATTCGGAGATAAAGCTTGGTCGGGTACATTTTTGTTTCGAGAATTATCTTGCCTGTCTGCTTGGAAACTATTGGATTAAGACACAGCCTCTGAAAAGGGGGTTTCATTTTGAACGCTGATTTTAGATTATACGTTGTTCATTGAGAATTGGACTATGTTGTATTACTCCCGACGCGCCAAGTCCGAGTTCGGATTTGTGGCTTTTCTTCTGTTTCTTTTCTATAAAGACATTGAAATCATGATTCCCTTACTAGAACCACTTTTCTAGCGTTGTGGAATGGTGTTCACAACGATCGTGGGTGTGAGATGTATGGTCTTAAGATATTATGTCTAGCGCGCACCCTTTGGATAGCTCTGATTTGAGTCGCATTTTGATTTGGCCTACACGAGGATGTCTGCAAGGGGCATCATCCAATGATAGTCTCGGTACAAACCAGAAACCCGCGATGCTGTCAGCTGAACGACAGGGATGAACAGGCGGTCCGTGAGGCCTCATCGCAGGTTGGATTTCCAGGCCCCATACACGATTCTCAGTGGTTATTGTAGAGACTAGTAGTCGACTCGCGAGCGTATAATACTCAACATACGGGGCATATTAAATGATTTAGACTCGGACAAAGCTTCAACGGGGCCCAATTGAGGCCTACTTGCGCTCTGGTAATTAGATGACGGGCTTTTCCTGCAGATTAAACACCCACTCGACGGGATACTGCTCATGCATAATGTACCATATGAAGACTTCTTATTTCTTCTGCTGGTGGTTTGAGGCATACCTTAATCGGGGTCTGGTTAGACGGTTAGATCAGACTGTTACCGTAGTAAGTACTAGTTACAGCTTATATGGATTTAGCCCCATAGATGGCCTTGGGACGGAAAGAGACATTATTCTATTAAAATTGGTGACAACGAAGAAATCGCTTCAATATCTAATTGTACATTGCATAGTTGCGCCTATGCCCCCAGGTATCACATGATGGAAACAGGTCCGATTATGAATCAACAGGTCAACACGATGGGAGTTGCCAGTCAAACTCCATAAAGCCGACAGAAAAGGCAGAGCCGACAGGAGGACAGCCGTCGAGGTGGTAAGGCCTTAAACAGAGAGCCAATAACCTGGAGGTCATCAAATCCCGATGAACACAGCAGAGGCAAACAGCGTTGAAAGAAGCATGACAGCCTTCAAGCTGGTATGGGTCTTGGGCACAGACACATCCGCCCCAGAGCTGGTACTGGTACTAGTTGCTGCACTCTCCGTTGATGAACCTGTCTTATCGGCAGATGACTTTGTAGTTTCAGTTTCCGATGCAGTCGGGTATGAGGTCGCCGTTGCAGTGGCATTGGCTGATCCCTGGCACCACACGTCTTTCCATGCCACGCCAGCGTCGTAGAGGCAGTCGATAAGATCTTGAACTGACTGATCAACGGCGAGAGAGTAGAGGGCACAGTCGTCGTTATAGGAAGTTACCCCTGCGGGCTTTGCACATTTTGAGAGGAGGCCCTTGTATTTGTCGGTGTTGGGAACTCCACACGATGCGTCTTTGACGGGAAGTTCGTATTGGGCTGCGGTCCCACATCCTGTGGTAGTTGCCATAGCTCCGGTTGTTGTTGTAGTTGCCATGATTTTGAGGTTTGAAAGGATTTCGAGACGTGACTTTTGGGTTTTGATTAAATTTGGGTAATTTCTTGTATGTTTCTTGGTTCATATAGCCTTTTATAGTCGTTCGGCCCTTTTTGATGGACTCTACATTGGTGGCAGCCCTAGACTATTCCGGCTATTTTTAGTCGGCATTGGCAGTCTTGTTATTGCGCCAAGTTCACATGACACTGCCGAGTTCTATGAGGCTGGCTAACACAATAGCCATGTTGGGTGTTGTTGCCACGGTGATAAATAAATAAAGTAATATAAATCTCTCTATACGCCTCCTAGTGCCCCTGATCCTCATAGTGGGTCGGGCTGAGTTGGGCTGAGTTGGTATCCGGGTGGCTCAGTACGCTGTTTCAGCTAAATCGCAAGACTTTCGGCACTTTTCCGGGAAGCAAGCTATATGGGAGGTGGTGTTGGTAAAACATTTACAAACATGATTTTGACAAATATCTACTTTTCGAAGTGACTCTACCTGAGATGGCCCGAACCCACAAAATTTTATGCCCTCTATGGACAGCACACGTTTGGTATCTTCTACAAGAGCCCGATATTCACAAAATATTCCATTTAAGTAGGTGAAACAATGGAAGCTTTAGTTCGCTAGAGAAGTAACTAATTCTATAGGCATATATCTAGCCCAAGACAGATCGATTCCTACCTGAAACTTTATAGGATCTCAATTGTATGGCAAACCCAGTTAACATCCTTACTAGCACAGTGAGCACAGTACTAAGAAGGTTTCTTGATTCTGATATTGACTTTGGATGTAAAAATCAAATCTAGAAAACTACTAAACTGTCAAGAAAGGATTAACCCAAAGATGTCATGAGTAGTTCGATAAAGCTAGATAGTACTAAATACGGAGATAGGAGAATAACAGGCAAAGAAGGGCTGGACAAATATATTTCAAAAGTTGAGAGAAGAGGCAAAAAGTATAGATGTAGAAATCCCTAAGTCCACCGTTAATTCCATGCTTTATGGGATGAGGATGGGCCCATAACATGGACAGGAAATTCGAGATCTCGGATAACTGTCTGAAGCTGAATAAAAAGGGTAGGTATTAGCCATGATCAAGATAACCAGAAGAGATAATATCAATACTGTCTTACCTTGGAATCTCCAACAAGGAATGCAAGCCGTAAGTGAAGCTCGTATGTTCTCTTGATATTGCAAACTTCGAAGCTGGAAGTAAACTCAGGGGGAAGTCGGTTGTTGGCCCATATTATATCATTCAAATTGACCGTTGAGTCTCCAGGTGCACCTTCAAAACCTATCGGATAATTTATATTGGCCATACTTTGCACGATCCACGTGCTAGTAGATGACTCTGATGTCCCTTGCACTGTGACATGCGTCATTTCAACCAGCATGGTTTGAAATGCGCTCAGCAGTATGTTGCACCGCGAATCTCCAAGTTTCGTGACCTTTATACTCAAAGGAATTGATTCATCTAGAAGGAGATATGGTCCATTCTGGAGCTCAGTGTCGATTTGGAAGGACAAAGGTGACTCGCCGCCGAGGATATGCGGATTTACGCCGAAGGAGAATTGGCGCCGTAATGGCTTTTGATCCGGTGTTGGGTCTGGCAATGAATGAAAGACAATATTTCGAGTCTTAATAACGATAAGCAATGAGTTCAATGTAATTTTTCATTGCCCAGTAATTATTGGAGAAATCAAGCTGTTTCTTACCTTTTTCACTGTATTTTTCCCTGTAACAACCACACTCAGCAAATATTGGACCTCAGCCAATGACTCTGAGCCCCCTGTTGAGGGCGGAGTTTCCCTCAACAGGTGGGATTTCCTTTTGGACCAACACCCAATATTTGCACATCCGATCTGGGGTTTATTTGACCAGTGCCCAGTTTTGTAGCATTCAATAGCTTGTGGAATCTAAGTGATTCAAAATCCAGTTAAGCACATATCAACATAAGCGGTTTCGATTGCTATTGGTACTGACCGTGATAGAAAATCGGAGAATATGATTTCCGCTTCCGATAGTTACACTGGAGCTATTTGAATCATTTATCAGACGATCTGGAGGAAACAGGCGGTGAGATTTTTTGAACAGCTGAATTTGGAAGTGTTAATGACAAATACTCAAAATGCAATAGTCGATTGGCCATTTTCCTACATACCCTATGCGTTTCCGTGCGTCTGCTTTGACTCAGCCGGGACGTGGCTGTTCCTGACAAGTTTAGGACAATTGTTGACAAATCGGCCGGCGATTCGGTATGCAATATTACTTCGCCCGACACTGTATCTTGATGGGTATAGGGTGGCTCTTCCTCGTCTAATCTCAATTCAACTTTCATGGATTTTGAGAGCCCGAGTGCGCTCATTTTGAACATCATGGGGAAATGAGTAAAGGTAAGTGGTATGTTGGAAAGGATTATAAGTAGCCTCAGACTTATCCTTAAAAGGGTCCAATCCTGCAGTTAAAACTCTAGTACAGGAAAAATAGTACATAAGAAACCTCCACTACATGTCTCAGTTCACAGTGACTCCAGATCTCGGCGCAATCAGAATTTTGTGCCTCGTGGGATTTTAGTTATTTTTAGTCGGTTATTAAGGGAATTCATGAAATAATATCAATATGAACTCAGGAGATGTACAACTGGAGTACCCAAAATATAGTTTCCTCATTGGCTGGGCTAATAAAATAAGGGTGCTTTAGCCTCACGCTAAGGAATAGGTCCGGTCATCCTATTGGTTAATATATCTTATGAAAATGTGGGGACCCGTCTTAAAATAGCCGGCTTCCCTGAATATTACTTGGAGCGAGAGAATGTATTCTAGCTTCATATTTTTTTTCTTTGGGAGAGAAATGGGAAGCCCAATGCTTTCCAGGTTGAATGATCATGAAGTGTACAGCGTGTCACACGTTAATCCAAACCGGCTTGGCAGGGATTTCTGGGATTGCATCTCGGACTTACAGCTTACACACATCCCGGTGCATGTTCGACATTAGATCCAGATTGGTACAGGATGAATCCATTTGATCGACCTTATTCATTTCATTATGCACCGCAATATGATGAAAGCGACGGCCTGGGTGACAGTCATTCGCCGCGGGTAAGTGTATATGAAGTGGAGATTGCTAGATCTTCAGACATGCGGCAAGCCGAACTGACGATTCCGGTCGCCACCAGAATACTGAACTCCCAAATGAGCACGCCATCTCCCTACTTCATCCGGCCCATTCTTCTGCCTTGTCTCTCAACCCCTTCGAAGACCCAGTCTCTTCAAGTGAAGTGACTCGCCGGCCGTATCCCTCTTCATCTGCTGAGGTCAATAGCCCCAGAAGAGAGTCGATGGAATCACTAGATCTCCCTGATCAGATCAGATTACAAAAGCTTTCTAACCAGGGCTCGGCTATTTCCTCTTCCAAGGACTCAGCGCCGCGACACAATGGAAGTACCATTCGTCGATATCCAACACGGCGAATTAAGTTGACCCAAGGATCGGTCTTGAGTATTAACTACCCGGTACCAAGTCCTATACGCAATGCTATTCAACCTGAGTATCGAGACGCAGAAGGGGAGCTTCCTGAAGAATTCACGCAAATGAGATGTGAGTAATCGTATCAATGTGCCACATTCAACCTCATCATGATATCCTGACTTTTCATCTGTTTTCTTCCTTTTAGACACCGCTGCAACATGTGATCCTGATGAATTTACCCTACGCAATGGCTACAATCTCCGGCCTTCGATGTATAATCGACACACCGAACTTCTCATTGCCGTCACATACTACAACGAGGATAAAGTACTAACCGCCCGAACCCTCCATGGGGTAATGCAAAATGTACGAGATATTGTGAAATTGAAAAAGACAGAATTTTGGGATAGGGGAGGTCCCGCATGGCAGAAGATTGTCGTCTGTCTTGTCTTCGATGGCATGGATCCCTGCGATAAAAATACACTTGACGTTCTGGCAACCATTGGCGTTTTTCAAGACGGTGTGATGAAGCAAGATGTGGATGGAAGAGAAACGATCGCTCATATTGTTTGTTTACCCACCTCCCGATCCTTCTGGGTTCCAATATCTAGGGAATGTTCAAATGCTGACGGTTCCTAGTTTGAATATACCACACAGTTGTCGGTTACGCCGAAGCAAGAGCTTGTGCGCCCGTACAAAGACGACCCTATGAACCTGCCCCCGGTACAGATGATGTTTTGTCTGAAGAAAAAGAATACCAAAAAGATCAACTCACATCGGTGGTTATTCAATGCATTTGGACGCATTTTGAACCCTGAGATCTGCATTTTGATCGACGCGGGCACGAAACCCGGGCCTAAGTCCTTGCTAGCCCTATGGCAAGCCTTCTACAACGACAAGAACCTCGGCGGGTCATGCGGTGAAATTCATGCGCTTCTTGGCCATCGATGGAAGAAGCTCCTAAACCCCTTGGTTGCGGCCCAAAATTTCGAATACAAAATCTCGAATATTCTGGATAAACCATTAGAAAGCAGTTTCGGCTATGTTAGTGTACTTCCTGGGGCGTTTTCTGCCTACCGGTATCGCGCCATTATGGGCAGACCTCTGGAGCAGTATTTTCATGGAGATCACACGCTAGCTCAAAAGCTTGGTAAGAAAGGAATCGATGGGATGAATATCTTTAAGAAGAACATGTTTCTTGCGGAAGATCGCATTCTTTGCTTCGAGTTAGTTGCTAAGGCTGGCAACCGGTGGCACCTCACATACGTGAAAGCGTCGAAAGGAGAAACAGATGTCCCGGAACGACCAGCGGAGTTCCTGAGTCAACGGCGCCGATGGCTAAATGGCTCTTTTGCGGCATCGCTATATTCCATCATGCATTTCAACCGGATATATAAGAGTGGCCATAGTGCCATTCGGTTGCTGTTGCTTCATGTCCAATTGGCTTACAATGTCTGCCAGTTAGTTATGACATGGCTATCACTTGGTATGTCATTTGTGCTCTTTAGGGGCTTGGATGAAGATTATACCAGATCACTAACATATAATAGCATCCTACTGGCTCACAAGTTCCGTCATCTTGGACATTGTGGGAACCCCAAGTGAGACCAACAAATTCAAAGGGTGGCCTTTCGGAAATGACGCTACCCCGATTGTCAATAATATGTTGAAAATTGGTTATCTCGCCTTCCTTATGCTTCAATTCATTCTAGCTCTCGGAAATCGACCAAAGGGGTAAGTCCTAGGGCCTAGAGATGTGTACTCTATTTTTCTTCATAGCTAACATTCTCTCACAGATCAAAATTCCTGTACACGCTCTCCTTTCTCTACTTTTCTGTGGTCCAACTCTACCTCCTAATTTTGTCATTCTATCTCGTTGCACAGGCTATGACACCCGAGAATCTCAGTTTCGATTTAGATCATGGGTTTGGAGCACTCGTATCAGGCTTCCTTGCCTCCACTGGTGGACTTGTTCTAATCGCCTTGGTCTCAACATACGGAATCTACTTTATTGCTAGCATACTCTACGCCGACCCTTGGCATATGCTCACATCCTCTTGGGCCTATTTTCTCGGAATGCCTTCTTCGATCAATGTTCTAATGGTGTATGCATTTTGCAATTGGCATGATGTTTCATGGGGTACAAAGGGCTCAGATGCACCGGAGAAGCTTCCATCAGCGCAAACCAAAAAGGACGATGAAGCACCTTTCGTTGAAGAGCTTGATAAGCCTCAAGTGGACATTGATGAGCAATTTGCATCCACCGTGAAGCGGGCCTTGACCCCGTGGAAAGAACCAGTTGAGGACGAAGGGGTGGCCCTTGACGATTCGTACAAGGCATTCCGCACTAATCTAGTGTTGCTATGGACCTTCAGTAATGGTCTTCTGGCGTTGCTAATCAACAATCTCAGTATCGATAGGCTTTGCCTAACAGTAAGTCAAATTGAGTTCGAGTTCCTTCTTTTATTTACAGTCACTAACTGACATAGTCGACGTCTACACCTCGCACCGCGTGGTATTTCAAAATCATTCTGTGGGCTACTTCTGGTCTCTCAATTTTCCGATTCTTCGGGGCACTATATTTCCTATTAAAGACCGGAGTCTTGTGCTGCGTTTCCAAGCGTTGAACCAAGGCTCGAAACCATTCTCTAGGCCACTATATTACTTTCTTTTGTTTTCTTGGGTGTTAGATACCATCTCTCTTCATTTAGTCCAAACAGATAATATAATACGCTTGATTTCTATATTTCCATATCCATAGATATCTTGGCTCAAAATCCCTCGGGGGGTCCTCGGGGTTTTATATAAAAAAAGTCAAAGTGCCGTACCTGGGGCTTGGCATTTGCAAGATGCGTCGGGTTGACCGGAGAATGATGCACCTATGTATGCTATACATGCATGTATCTAGTATGTATTTAACAGGTTTTAAAGTATATACTAAAGTTCTACTATAATAAAAGTACTGAAATACTCCTGAAACAATATTACTTAGACAATATAATGCCAAGAAAAGTTATCCGCCCATGAAATGCTCTGCCTATTTTGCCCAGAATTCGGTCTCCGCTAGAAATTTCTTCTTTCTTTAATTATTTTTAATCGCAAGAGCCTGGACTCACCATATTTTACTCCACTTTCGCTATAACTTCATTTCAAAGGAATTATGTCGACAGTCGAGAGACAGGCACCTCTATTAGTGGTACGGTTATCCCACCTGAAACCCCCCCAACTTCCAATACTAATGCCAACTGCAGTGCGATCTCTGTCATTCTCGCAAGGTAATAACCCTTTAAAATCCATACATCTATATCTATATCTATATTCTTCAATTTACTGACTAGATACACAGGTCCGGTGCGACAGACGGGATCCATGTGGCAATTGCCAGGATGCAGGTATCTCCTGTAATCGTCAGCGGGCTGTGAAGCGCAAATGTCTGAGTAGCCGTCCCCGGGCTTACTCCCCCTCATCCTCTTCCCGCAGTTCGCGACGAAGACAAACGCCTCATTTTGACGATGGTAACTCTACTGAAGTCATACCAGTCCTCCGCTCTAACCCAAGTCGTGATTTCAATGATCTACGTGTGTTCAAAACCGGGGTTATATATGATCCCGTTTATGATGCGCAAATGACGATCCAGCATCAATTATGCAATCTACCGGGTCTCACTCTAGACAGACGCAGTGTGCTTGAAACAGCATTATCGGTCATACGAATATTGTCTGACAATTCGAGATCACTGGGAGAAGACAGTCTCAATGATCGTAAAGAGGAAGTTTCCTCTCGGGGTCTGTCTATTGAATTCCTTACCTGGATGTTGAAAGGTACATCGATGTCTAATTACTTGCACATGTTATAAACCTGACATTAACATGAAATTCTACAGATATTCGGACGGACAGGTTTGGAGTATTTGTTGTGGATTACTTTAAACATATCTCCATCCCATCATTGAAGAAGATGGGCCTTTCACTCCTTCGCAACGACACATCAAATCGTGAATCTATCATCTACACCGTTTGTGTTAATGCTGTTGCTTACAAGTTTATCACTACGGTTGTAAATCTTGAAGAAGACGCCGACGTTGCCCTCGAGCTGAGGAAGAATGCAACGGGATATCGAGCAGCAGCTCAGGCTGCATTAAAGCAGATCCCACTGCTAATACCCCCATCTCTCGCACTATTACAGGCTATCATTTGTGGTGTAAGTCCCTCAACCCTGTCATCGTACCCTTTCTCAACAGAACTAATCCATATCAGATATTCCTTCACCAGGGATCTGGAGACGTCGATTTAAGTGGAGACCTCACCAAGGCCGCCTGTAACACCTGCATTGACTTGCACCTTCAAACTAAGGTTCTATGTGGGAATGCAAGCGAAGAAGAGCTTTTCTGTTTCCTATGGTGCTACACCTTGGACAGAAACCACGCCTTCAAATCACGAACTTCACGCTGTCTTCTTAACGTCCAGCTACCACCTACTTTCACCGATCTTTATCCAACGTACCCTCCAATGGCCGAACATTTCTTGATTTATCTAGATCTCGCCCGGGTACAGGATACAGTGGTTTCATATCTTCCCGATAGCTTAATAGGTCACAACAATCCCTCATTACTATATGGTACTGGAGAATACATGCTGGTACAGATGCAATATATCGAGCAAAGAATGACACACGTGAGTCATTACTCCTATTTCATTTATACGATTCCCTAACCGGTCCAGATGTCTTCTCTGTCAACTGAATGGAAAGGCCTGGACTCCCAAACCGAAATGGCAGCTCTCAAATTCGCCTATCAATCAGTCATGACTGGAATCCTCTATCTTCTCCAATCCGACCCGGGCCAAACAATCCGCTCAACAGAGAGCTATCTTCAATCAGCACGCCGGGAACTGTCAGCACTCGTATCAATGTGTCACTCAGCGGAGAAGCAAACTGCAGTCAACTTTTTGAACTGGTAAGTATCAATACTACAATACATGGTCTACTTACATGTTCTCATCTAATATCCACAGGACGATTCTCCTCTACCCAGCAACGGCCTATCTAGTCCTATTCTGCAACGTCGTTGCAACATCCGACATCGGCGATTTCAACCTCATGAAAGCCATCGCTGATTGTCTAACTCAAACTGGAATCAGTTATCCCCTCGTTCAACTACGAACACTATACCAGAAATTCCTGGGTCTTTCGCAGGAGTTTTTCAACAATGAGCGCAATACGCTTCAGGCCAGTTCGGCGAATTCGCTGTCTAACCCTGTAGGAAACCAGTTTGCGATTACGTGGACAGATGATTCGATTTTCGATCAGTTTGTTTTCACCGGGGATGGGTTCTCTGGTATGCTAGGTATGCCAGAGATTGATCCATCTCTACCATACAATTTTGATTGAAAAGGTGTATAATACGAGTGCGTTGGTCTGTGGGTTTGGTATGGTGTTCTTGTATTGGTATACACGGGTGATCATGAATATATGTAGCATCAAATTAATTATTTCTACACATAAACATTGAATAATGATATACATGGTGAAATATTCAAAATTATATTCCTGGTACGTACAGGTATATACCGTTGTACGGTCTTGTGGTACATGACAGCGGGTTATATATCCCGTTCTATATTATTCCAACCTTGACATCTAAAATTCATTTGCATCCACCCACATAAATTTGATGTTTCCTTCATATGGATAGAAACAGTGACATCGCTGTTCTTATAGCTAAGTGTACATAATGTAGATTTACCAACATGACATTTTGTACAAAGGTACCATAAAACAGAGAAATAAACAGACCCGGGAACAATATTCATTTCATCAAAACGAAAATGGCTAAAAAAATATTTCATATCAAATTTGACGGAAATTTTGACTCGAAAGAGCCCGAATTGGAGATCCGAATTGGAGATGGGGCATGAAAAGTTGAGATCAAGATAACAAGAAACGTCTCAAAAGCTAGCAATACCTTACAAGGCCGACTATTTTGAGATAGATAGCCGTCAATGAAATACAGAAGAAGAATCATCAAAGACGAAACGAAGAGCAAGCATATCGCGAAGCTCAGAATCAGCTTCGTTGCGGCGGATACATGGGAAATCAGGGTGACGGATACATAGTATACCCATGGTTCGAAATGAAACAAAGAGAGTCCGGAGAACGAAGTCGTGGTGAGAAGAATCGAATCATAGAAACGTTGCGCCGCGTATCAAGAAATGGCAAAGTAGAAACACCGTTTTCCCATCACAAAGTTGAAGCTGAAGTTAAAAAGACACGAACTCGCTGAATAACGGACAAGACATGATCGACTGACAAGGGGATTGACCTAGTTGACACGGAACGAGTCGAAGATGACTGTACGGCCAGTTAGTATGGAACAATCGCAAAAAAGAAGGATCCAAGAAGCCTACCTTCATGACCTCTGCGGCAACCGCTGCCGATCCACATCAAGGTGTTCAAGAATGTGTAGCGCTCATCGCCAGTCTCCATTGACAAATTGACCCGGTATTTATAGCTGCCGGGGTTGACACCATCTGCCATATTGGAATCAATAACCTTCTCGAGAACATCCTTGGCACCAGTCAACCATCCTTGTGTGTGGACAATGATGAATGCAGGAGGCTCATCAACAGTCTGAAGAATATAATTCGCGCGAAGGTTGGTAGTGGAATCCTTGGTCACAAGCTGTGTATCTTGTCCGCCGGGCTTTGTTCAAAAGTTAAACACTGAACAAGGAATGATTGGAGGTCAAGATTCAGCTTACCAGAACGATACCCTTGCCCCATCGACCGGCCCATTGGCCCCCGATGAACGAGACCCACTCTCGCTGGCCCCAGATGCTGGGGCCAACAGACACCTTGGGGTTCATTTTGATGCTCATGCGGAAATCCAGCTCCAGCGACGGCGCAGGGATCTGAAGTGACCGGGCGACGTCGCCTTCGGGGAATGTGTGAAGTAGATTGTTGGCGGGGATCGAGTCCTTCATGACGCTGAGATAGGTGGGGCATTCGAGCAGATGCTGGCGCTGGCGACTAGTGTTCTTCGCGCGAACCTGCTGGCAGTAGATACATTGAACGGACAGACACTATTGCGCATTATTAGCTTATATGTTCCAACATGTATGACCGCGCTGCTTCGCCGTACCTTGTCCTCTTCCTTTGCGCGGAACTCCACGAAAGCTGCGTGCACATCGTCTAACGGAGGCGCAGGCAAACTGGAGCTTGATGTCTTGGTCTTTGGCTTGGGAGTCGGGCGCGAGGGAACGGCGCTTGACGGCGCAGAAGGAGGACCGGTAGCCGCAACTGGAGTTGCCATTGTGCGGTTCTGGAGAGCCCCGAGCGGGGTCTGCAATGGAGTGGCATGAGGGTTGACACCATTGGTCATGAGGGTGCCGTTGGGAGTTGGGATGGTACCACCAGTTGGACCTGATGGGGTGGCTGTCGGGCCATTGGGAGTTCCGGGGTAGCCATTTGGGGGACCGATTCCGTTAGGGGCGGCCTGGGCGGGCTGAGAAGGCTGAGGCGCGTTGGGATGACCGCGCAAACCTGGACATTCAAGGAGATGTTGTTTCTGTCGTGAAGTGTTCTTTGCTCGAATTTGTTGACAGTATATACACTGAACGGAGAGACACTAAAACGGGTTTTCGTATGTTAGTGACCAAGTCGTGGGTGAAATATTACGAAATACACACGCACCTTATCATCTTCCTTGGCGCGAAATTCGACAAACGCCGCGTGTACTTCCTGGTCGACGGTGCGACCCATGACGGAGTAAGTGAAGTAATAGTATTCAGGATAATAAACAAATGAAAGAATGGGTAAGGGTCGCGTATAGGTAAAGTTGGAGGGGTGAGGGAGAAGAAAAGAAAATGGAACGAGACGGGAGAATACGCGGGTTACGCGCCCTGCGTAATTTGGAGCACTGCTTACGGTACCTGCCACCCTGTACAGGTACTTATATTACAACGTAAATTGTTCTTATAGTATCTATCTCTAAATCTATATAGTACATATTGAAATATATTATTAAAATCTAGTATAATATGCTATCGTATTACTTCTTCTCTTTACTTTTGCTTCTATCACTTACTTGCTGGCATGGATGATACCGGCGCCCGGCACCTTAGAAATAAGAAATATAATAATTCTTCTTAGATAGCTGCCTAAAAAAAGCAACTCCGAAATAGGAATTTTGAATAATCGCTATAGATACATAGTAATTCACTATGAACTACAGAGTAAACAGCCCTTATATAGTCCTTGAAGAATATCGGTACAACCCTATCAAGTGGGTGCCCTGGAGGGCAAGCGAGACACACTCGGATCAGGGCTATGATTAGATCAGGGGAAGACAATTCTTGCGAATCTCACGCAATAAGCAAAAGCAAAAAGGACCAAGATACATATAGAAAAATATTTTTGAAGACATCATTATATGTAATTAGCAGTATAGATGTTCATTTCGACACGAAACAGGTATTATTACTGTTACTGAACCTGATGAACGTCTCGTATCCTATACGCGATACTGTCAACGACTTCAATTACAACATACAGGTTCCTGGTAAGATTGGGGTATATCGAAAAATAAAGATAAACATAGATTTCAATGTCACATCCTCATATACCCGTCGCCTTCTTCTCCCTCAAACTTGATAAAAATGTTCCATTCTCCCGGTGATGCAATATACCATAGATCGCGTCCATAGGTTCATTCATATGATCAGCGCCCATGGTCATTCAAGTTTTATTGCAATAGGAACCACACAACTGAGCAAATCCCCTCATACCTTCCACTTGCATTTCAACCCTTCGAAATTTCATCAATGTGTTCGTCGATGTCATTCGACGTCATTAGACTTAGAACGCACGGTTCCCCCTCACATTCCAGATAGTCGCAGGAAAATCTCGCCATAGCGATAACGGACTGCCCACTCGGTACTTTCATCGACGTACCCATCCTGATGGACATGCAGCACACCCTTTGTAGCGAGAGTGAGAACATTCATCAAAGCCTGAGTCGCGACAGCTCGGGTCGTACTCTCAGGAGGGAGAAGACTCGCGAACTTCGTCTGACCAAGTCTGGCCCGGACCGGGCTAGACATGTTGATGTTTGGGCTTTGTGTGGTTCCTACTTCGCCATTAGCAGTACCTATCTTGTTCTTCATGAATTCTATGAAGTTCAAGCTTTCCCGATCAAGAGTTGACTTGGCATGTTCGAGAGCAGAGCGCTTGCTTGGCGACAGTGAGCTGATCTTCTCGCGGTCTGTCGCAAGCTCGCCTTCGAGATATCGGGTGAGATCTAGGTCGTCCCCGAACTCTCCCAGTAGCTCGGCGCTAAGCCGGTCCTGGCCCTCGAGATAGCTGCGCCCGGCAAGGGGACTGGCGCTTGTCAGACGGCTTCGGGCCTTGCGTCCCTGTGAAGAAAGCTCGCTGACACTGCCGACTCGATGTCTTTGTCGAGAACTTTGAATAGAGGCGGTGATATTCCATGGCATCTGGGATGAGTGGTCATCGAATAGACTCGAAGGGGCATCACGGCCGAGTTCAACTTCCATGTTGAGACGGTCGATGTTCTCACGGCTGAGATGTCCTGCTTGTTCGTCTCTCGCGCGTACTCGACGTCCCACGGAACCTTCATCGTCATCTGCGCTGCGCTTTCGCCGATTTCGTTGAGGGTATCCACCAACGGCTTCAAAGAGATTCTCGCCCGAGTAGAGGTTGAGCGGATGAGGTTCATGGTCTATTCCCAGTCCGACTCCAACCGAGCCGATCCCCTGGCCGAAGACCCAGAAAGCAGCATTCTTCTTTGAAATGGTTGGAATCTTATTTTGCTGCTTTTGCTTCATTGCTTCGATCATGTTGGCAACGTATTCATTGTTCCATTGAGCCAACGTCATATTTCGAAGCGCTGTGGTATCATCATAGCTGATCTCCTTTGGGCGCCTGACCCGGCGCGTCCTCACTGGTGGAATCTCAATTGTTTCTTCAATCCTATCAAGGCTTTCATTTCGCTGGAGAATTGCCGGATCTGCAGTTTGGGCGTCGAGCTCCATCATATCGTTGGTATCAGTCACTCTGACTTCCTCGTTGTCAATCTGCATCTATTGAGCGGAGTCAGTGGACGTCCTTTTAGTTTCAGTACATATGTTTAAACACTCACAGAGTCTGCACGGAGCTGGTGTTGTTTGTCGTCTATCGGTCCTTCGCTTTCCCTCGGACCAACAGTGGACTTCCTTGTACGTGGGGACACTCTGTCACCAAGCTCGATGATATTGCCATCCTCGTCAAATTCAAAGTCAGGTTGAAGGAGAACACCCTCTTCATTGCCTAACCCTAGCCCCGTCATGTTGCTAAAGGCGTCTTTCTTCTGCGCAGACTCATTGATCTCATCAAGTCCAAGGATAGTACCGTCTCCTAGGATATCATCCGATGGGAGCTCAAGGCGCAGGCTTGAAAGTTGTGAAGTGCCAGACAAGCTATTACTGGGCGACTTGGTCCAAAGACCGCTGAGCTGGGTTGAGCTGTCATCCGTGGTGGCAGTGAAGTAGGACAAGTCAATCTCAAGTCCCGGGAGGGCTGTCTCGGGCAGGAAAGATGGGTCGTAAGGTAGGATCAGATTGCTAGGTCTGGGATGGGGTTAGTATTCGACCAATACCTTGCAAATGATATCACCAGTCAGTGGCACATACCTGGTCTGTCCGGCAGTGGGATCAAGCCCACTTCCCTGAATAATCTTCAACTTGGAGACCATCTTGTCGTGCATGGCCTGTGTGTCAAGCAACGTGTACCCACACTGTTGATTATACACTCGAGAGACTCCGTAACTAACACGACAACTTGTTAGCATATCCATGGATACCTCACTGGGTAGGAGTTCTTACAGCAAGCTCCCCTGCAGTCGAAGAGCCATGGGGGCTTCGGGATTGATGATAACTCGGCATGCATTGGGGACATCCACATCCAGGATCGCTTTTCGGTTTAGTCTTCTAGCAATGGACCGGGATCCTAGAGTTGCAACTAGCCTGTGGAGATGGTATTATTAGTCCTGGCTCTGAAATGGCGGAAGTATTGGGTGTTCTTACCATATTGTCGCGACACCATGCTCTGGTGATGTGAGGACTAGAGCGTGACAAGCAGGTCAGCTTTCAATCCGAGATGAAGGCAGCTTGTGGGGCGCTTTAACTTACTTTCATGGCTGTAGAACATGGTTGCGACGGAAGTGGACTCGAGTGGCCCCCAGGCCCTCGAGTCTCCACACGGCCTGGATTTTCAGGTGCGAGTTGAGGGTAGTGTAGCTGGATTGAGTGATATGTTGTTCGGTGGGAAAGGAGTCGGAAGATGAAGATATCAGCTGCAGGTTTGCTGCGTCGGTTTGCCCGTGGGCCAGGGTAATGTGTGGGCGGTTCTAGAATAGTTTTGGATGAAAGAGAGTGAGAAGGTACGATGAAAGTGCCTCGACAGTCACGAGTGACAAGACTTGGGTGAGGATACAAGGAAGAGGGAAAAGGTGGAAGGATGATGTGTGAAGAGGGTGTGCAAGTCTCAACCTGAGCACAAGGGCCTTGAGGAGAACAGATGCGTTATGCATCCCAGTATACGTCCACACTTACAGCTACACTGCTCGGACCAAAGGTTCACATTAACATATATTATTTTATAATTACACTCGACTGCATTCCCGGTTTTCAATTCAATAAATCAAATCAACTCGTATATCCATGGACATGAAATAGGGAACACTCGCGGTAGACCAGGTCGAATCCCAACACCAGAAGAAAATCTTACTTTTCTTGAGACTGAGAGACTATATGTCAGTTGAGGACAAGGGGAGGGAAAACAAAGCAGCAGAATTCTAAGGAGTAAAAAAAGACCGAGACCAACAAAAACCGAACTCTTTTGGCACAAAAGTATAAGCGTAGACATAGTCAACTATGGAAGATCTGAAAATAGATAGGCACCCGGAAATCTCCAACCCAGAGCGATGTATAGGATGCACGGGGGGTATGAGACAAAATACATGCAAAAACAACACACAAACACGCCCTGGCAACTACTCATCACTAACTTTGAGTGGGAGCTTAGTCGAGAGGGATGCCCTCGTACTCGGAGTAGCCGAGAGCCAAGTTCATGTTTTCTATTGGGTTCGTTAGTGTCATGGCTGATGAAGTAGATGGATTCAGAAACTTACGCAAGCACTGGGTAGCGGCACCCTTCAGCAGGTTGTCAATGGTGGCGCAGACAACAACGCGCTCGCCGCTGGAGTGGACGGCAAATCCACCGATCTCGACACCGTGACGGCCGGCAATGTCCTTGACAAGAGGGGCTTCGCCAACAATCTTGACGAGCTTCTCACCAGCGTAGCGATCCTGGTAGAGGTTGCGGATATCGCGGGAGGTCATCTTCTGCTTCAGAGGAATGCTAATAGAGTGCTGTATATAAATGTTAGCAATTGTGAGGATCAACGAGTAGCCAACGGGCACTTACGGAGATACCCTGGAACCAAACCGCGACGTGAGGAATGAACGCAATGCTGGTGCCCAGCTGTGCGCTGATCTCACGCTCGTGGATGTGGTCAGTCAAGCTGTAGGGGATGAGGTTGTTGGTAAGGAACTTGACGTCGTTCTTGGGGCTGGGCTTGGTACCCGCGCCGGAGTATCCAGAAACACCGAAGGTGGTAGGCTGGCCGCCAAGGAACGGAACAAGAGGAGCAATTCCAAGCTGAGCAGCGGTGGCGTAGCATCCGGGGTTGGCAATGCGAGTAGCCCGGGCAATCTTAGACCGCTCAACGAGCTCGGGAAGACCGTAAGTCCAGTTGGGGTCGAAACGGTAGTCAGCGCTCAGGTCAACAATGACGTTACCGGTCTTGGAACCCTCGTCAACAGCGTCGACAAAGGGCTTGCAGATACCGTTGGGCAGAGCCATCACCCAGCAGTCAATGTCACCGTTGGCAGACATCTTGCGGACGTCCTCGGGACTGAGATTCTCGTAGATGATCTCGCGCTTCTCGTAGCCTTGGAGCTTCTTACCAGCCAGCTCGCGAGACGAGACGTGACGAAGATCCATGTTAGGGTGGGCATTGAGCAAGTTGATCAGAGCCTGGCCGGTGTAGCCACGGGCACCAATGAGAGCAACCTTGGCGGGCTGGGTGTTGGAGATGTTCTTCTCTCCAAGAGGAGGGTTGGGGTTGGTAGTGGCAAAGGTGCGGAAAGAGTTCACGGCGACAACGGGACGCTTGGCACGGGCCATGCGGAGGGCATTGGTGGTGGTTGAGAACGCACGCTTCTGCTCAACAGAAGCACCGCTAGCGCCGAAACCCTTGCCAATGTTGGCGGCAGCCTCAGCAGCGCGGTGAAGGCGAGCCTCAAGGTTAATGTCACCGAACATCTGGCGACCGTGGGCGTTGAACTCCTGAACGAGCTGCTTGACTTCCTCGCCGTTCTCGGCGCCGTACCAGAAGAGGACTTGACCATCACGGCTCAAGCTGCCATCGGCCTTGTCGAAGAACCAGGTCAGGTTCTCATCGTCCTCCTTGACAGTCCATGCCAGCTTGGGGAAGTCCTTCTTGATGCTAGCGAAGACGTTGTCGGCAACGTTAGTCAACCAACCAGACTTGGTAATGGTGAAAGTGGCCAAGTGGGCCATCTGGGAGTTGGGCTGCGGGGGCAGCACAACACCGAGAGCTTCCATAGGATCATCGTAGTAGATCTTGAAGTCCTTGTTCTTCATACCCTCGACATAGCGGTCAACGACGGCACGGGCATCAAGACCCTCACGATCACGGACCAGAACCTCCTTCAGGGCATTCATGTCTTCAAACTCGGACAGAGAGGTCTTCACGTGGATCTTGTTACCGCGGCGGATCAGGGTACCAGCACCGGAGTCAGTGAAAAGTTCCTTCTGGAGATCGGCAGGGTGGATAATTGCGACGCTAGATGAGCGAGGCAGATCGCTGAGGAGCTCCTTCATCTCCTTGATCTTCAGACGAGTGCCGTGGCGCACCCACCACTGGCTCATCAAGTGATCGTACTCCTCATCGAGGTTGATGGCAGAGATCTTCTCACCAGTGTCGCCGTTGAACAAACCACCCTTCTCGGCGAGGTAGACGATCTTGAGGGGCTGCAAGGCGCGGGCAAGCTCACCAGCAGCCACATCCGCATTGACATTGAGCACCTGTCCCTCGGGGGTCTCGGCCATGGAGGTCAGGATGGGCAGACATCCAGCGGCAATAGCTGACTCAATGGGTGTCTTGTCAACACCATTGATCTTGCCAACCAGGTTGTACTTGGGCTTATCGAGATAATCGGCCGAAAAGACACCCGCGGTAATAGGACGGGCACGGATACCGATGCGTTCGAGCTCCTCGACCAACTTCATGTTCTCCTCCAGGAAGAGCTTGCGGGCGAGAGCCAGAGTCTTACCATCAGTCACCCGAATTCCATCCTCGAACTGAGGCTCAACACCGGCGGCCTCCAGCATGCGGTTAAGCTGGGGACCGGCACCGTGGACGACGATGGGGTACAGACCGACATGGTTAAGGAATGCAAGTGCAGATGACAGAGTCTCGAGGTGCTCAGTAATAATAGCACCACCAACCTTGATCACTGCGAATTGCTGAGAGGACACGGAGGTGAAATGTGACAGGTACTGTTGGACCTCGCGCTTAGAGCCAATATTGCTCAACAGTTGCACAACGGTGCTACGGGTGGAGGTCAGGTGAGGATCAGTTGCGCGGGAGTATTTGCGAGTCTGCAGGGAGGCAGTCTTCGCAACTGAAACTCGCAGAGCAGTCGGTGCGGAGAGAGAACGGAGGGGCTTGCACGAAGCTCTCCGCACAGCGGAGCGAAGGGACATCATCCTGGCAACACACATGCGGCAGCCTCAATGGTCACACGGTCGGCCCTGGGTGGGAGAGGCCCCAAAATATGTATAAAAGGTGGAAGGGTAGGTGGTGAGAAAGAGTTGAGTCAAGAGATATTTTTCAGATCGGCCGGGCCTCGGAGCGATAAGTTGGCCCAATGACGGGGAGAAGGCGGTGGACCCCCCTTCTAGCGAGCGATTTATGTGAAGTCCTGCATCTTTACGTGCGACATTTGATTATTCCAATACAGTTTTTTTACATGAACCATTTTATTATTTATTTTCTAATTCTCAAATTTGTATTGCTATATGTTGCTGGCTAATTTTCAATTGACTTCTTTCTTACAATAATTAACATTGGTGGTGCCCTAACCGGGACCAAAAAAAAGATGCGAAGTAAAAAAAAAGCAATGAAAAGCAGAATCTTCACACTTTTTCCTCGGATATCAATTTCCTTAGACTTTCTCATCCATTTATCTCCGAAAAAGCCCACTCCCAGGCTCTGCTCGGAGATCATGAAATGTCCCTGCTTGGGTTTAGTCTCACTTATCTGATCTTGTGCCTTCCTCTTACTCGTTGCGTTGGGTCACCGCTATCCACTTCCCTCCACCTTGGCTGGGTCTAGCACTCTTCGCTTCCTGCCGGTATATGTGAGACCTTCTCCAAGTGGTCTGATTGAGGAATTGGTGGACACTTGTTTTCGTGCCAAGAGTTCCCAGTATTATCTGATTTTTCTCCTACTCCGTACTGTTCAACAGCCTTCGGATGAATTTGGGAAGGACTCGTCAGGAAAGGGCAACGCTTGCACTGCACTCATATAGCAATACATGGGAACATCTACTCTGTAGAGCGAGTGAATTAATGAGTACCTAGGTAGACGCTGCTAAATGGTCTGGGCATACATAGCGGATTCCCTGCATGATCTCATTGGCGAATTGGAACTTCACAGGTCAGAGAATCTTACGCCACGTGGACAGTGTGTTACCATCCTGATATTGAGTGGCCTTGTCTGCGGACCAAGTTGAAACATAGTAGCCGATGTACCAAACCCAGTCCGCTCCCATCACCCATTGTATATACGAGTCCAGAGCCCGAGACTCAATCGCCAGTATGCACAAGGGTGGATGTCGACGTTGCCTGTTGAAGTGTGGATCTACACTAATATTCTACATTGTACATGCTGTTCAGTTATCCCGGCAAGATTGGAGGTTCAAAAAAGGGCATAAGTGCACTATAAGGGAAATTCATTGCAGTCAAAAAACACCCGAATGGCAATGTGATAAGCATACTTAAACACGGCGTCATGAAAGTATCATTTACATCTTCACCCGTCGACCGGGTCGCATAAAGCGACACAACCCTAAATCGGATGAACTCGGTTCGTTGCACGGAAAAGTCAAAGAGGATTTGGTCATTGAAAACACGCCCAGAAAAAAACAGCAGGAGGTATTAGCGGCTGCGAAGAAAACGGAAAAGGCCACACGGCCCCAACAACAGTAAGCCCAGTAAAATTCAAGAGTCCATGTCCAAAGAGAAGTCGTAAGTCGCGCGCAGTTGAGGTGCTTAGTGCTTGGCAGCCCACACTTTGTAAGGTGTTAGTGGAGAACTGAGAAGTAGGGATAATGCCTGGAAACGCTTACCAGACGGCACAATAATGACAATGAGAAGGACAATCACGCAAATGACTAGACACACACGCATCTTCATGTCCTTCCACCACATATCTTTGCGCACGCGATTGGCACCTCGGCGGAAGCCCTGAGCTGAGACGGCCAGGTTGTCGGTCTTGTCCTGGAGAGAATCCAAGTTCTCACCACGTTGGGAGACCTTGTTGATGTTTTCGCGCATTACACCGACAGTATCATCGATTTGCTATAGAAGAAGACACCTTGTCAGCCCCAATTCCGGGAATCAAGCGTACCAGCCTTCGCATTTCGATAAATGAACAATAACAAGTATGTGCCATCCGCCAGATGACATATAGCTGTTTTCTCAATGGTCGGGGATCGCTAGTAGTCAAGAGATCGTCGAGGATTAACTCACTGCTTGCAAAGCGGCGGTTCGCTGGTTGCCATTCTGCCCGGTGGCAGCGGTGGCTCCAGCAGAGCCGGAGGGGATGTAGGGGTCGTAAGGTTGTTCGGTAGCAGCCATTATGAAAGTCGTAAAAAAATTTGAGGAAACCTCAAATCTAGATTGGCGGGAAATTAGGAGTCTCTGACGACCTCGCGGGAGCACTAGGGGTTGCGCTGTTTTGATGGGGAAGTGTAGCAAAGAGGGAGTCTAGAAGACAAGGATCGATGCAGATCGTGGGTATGAGATCAGAGCTATCGTAATATGATAAAGATTGGGATGTAGCGCAACGGCGAGGGACGGAGGGAAAGGATTAACGGTTGTTGTCTGGAGTGAAGCTGACAAGGGTGACTTGCCGCTGAGGCGGCTTTGCCCAGAGTCACGTGCTGTGGCGTTCTCAGTACAAAGCCGTACTATGTCGGCCCCCAGCTTTGATATTTAGGGTCTTGACTATAAATTATTTTTAAGGACCTTGGCGTTATCGTTTGCAAAGAGTCGTCATCATAGTCAAATCGTGCCAGATAGTTTCGTGTTGTTCTTGCTTCATGTTGTGATACTGAAATTAATTTACCGCAAACAGGCACAATGTGGATGTTTCACTGTAAGTGCGTGTACAACAGTAGAATATTAGCCTAGGTATTGTCCTCTGTATGCTTAGCATAAGTAAATCCACGGACTCATAATTTTTCTTCAGTACACAAATAATCTGGCTCCACGGTCATTGATATATGGCTGCCTATTGATACAGTTAGAAAAGAGTGTTGCTCGAGGAACCCGGTGCTATTATTAGGATTAACCCGCATTAGGTAATAATTTCCGGACCCGTTGATGTCATCCCATCAGGACTAAGGAAGTACATACAACGCTCCAAGTAACTCAATATATGAAACAGACCTCACGTTGCGATCAATATGAGCATTATGTGGAAAATTGGCGACAATTCAAAAACAAACGTACAAGTCAAATCCGATATCCAAACATCCAAAGTAGGGCAAGCCGAGCGGATACATATGTATTCATTCCATCGATGTGCTCAGGCTCACAATGAAACCCACCCATCAGGATATCCA
This sequence comes from Penicillium griseofulvum, assembly GCF_001561935.1. Taxonomy (NCBI): domain Eukaryota; kingdom Fungi; phylum Ascomycota; class Eurotiomycetes; order Eurotiales; family Aspergillaceae; genus Penicillium; species Penicillium griseofulvum. The sequence continues at coordinate 930,101 of NW_024467419.1, forward strand.
AAATCTAGGGAACCTTTATATAACGCTCAGCAGGAACAGTCACGATAACTCATTAGAGTTATAGAATAGCATCGCCTCCAAAGACTACACAGCAGTTTGCTATGATTCCTTCGAGAAAAGAGACCAGGCTAGCTCTCCAACGTCTGTCCCTCTTATCCCATTATCCTATGCGCCAACCTGGTGCTTCTATAACACAAGCCTGCGCCTGATACTTGCGTCGCGCGAGGCGGTGCCAACTTCCGACTATCAGGACTGCCATATAATGGTGCGGGTGGTTACCAGGTGAAAGATTTTGGCTAAGCCTGGCGCTGGAGATGCCCTGGTGGTTTCCAATGTCGATTTATCTCATTACACAACCACTCGCAGCTAACCCCTCATAGCCTTCGCAACAGTCTCCTCAATAACCCTAATCATCTCCTCCGTATTCTTCATATCAAACGGAACCATATGCTTTGAACCATGATCATAGAAAGTCGCCTTAGCGGGCTCACAAAGCTCAAATAAGCGCACGCTTTCAGGGAACAGCGCATCCGCCTTGCCAACAATATTCGCCGTCGGAATAGCAATCGGATATGTATCCGGCTGCGGCGCAATATGCTGGAGTCCGGTACTATCCCACGGCGCCGCGCCGCAGATAAACACCGCTGCGCGGAATAGCGGTTCATCCGGGTGCGTCTTGCTTTGGTGGATTATAAGTGATGCTGCTAGTGCCGCGCCTTGTGAGAAGCCTATCACCACGTCGAAGGGGCCTTCTTTCACGATAAAGCTCCTGGTATGATCGAAGGCCTCGTGGATACTGGAGCCTGGTGAGGAACCTCGGGTGTAGTGGTTATAGAAGGGGCCGTCCACTATGCCTTCGAGTTCTGGATTTCGGTCAGTATGTTTTTTAACTGGTGGCTGTAGGGATCAGAGCTTACCCTCTTCGACTTTGGCGTCCATCTTTCCGTTCATGAATTTGAACCGGTGGCCACTTTTCTCTAGTATCTGGCGGATACCTCCAATTTGGATTTCAAAGATCTATGGCTGGTCAGTATTTTTCTATGTTGAATTGAATATGTCCGTACTTCGCCATTGGTGCCCCCACCATGTAAGCAAAGAAATCGCATTTTGGTGCTTTCTGATTTCGCGTATAAGTGTAAATTTGAGCAAGATATTATATTGGAAGGTCAGGATTTTGTGTTACAGGACTCCTCGAGTTCGAGGAAAAGAAGAAAGGAAGTCTACAGGACAGGTGGCCAGGATAATCGGCATTAGTCTGGAGAGACCTCGGGGTACAAGGGGGATCAACCTGCAGGCGGGGCTGGTAGGACTCAGCTTGGCAGGTGAGATATACAAAGGTCTATGTGCGGATTGTTTCTTCTTTAAGTCTGCACTGCAGAAATTACTGCCAAGCGGACCAATAGGAAATTTTGATAAGATGATACTTAAATATATGTATGTAAAATTTCAGGAGATTTCTTGGGACTTCATCTCTAAAAAGAAATGTTTCTTGGCCCGAAGGCATTGACCGGCTATTTAACCCCCAAATCTGATCTCACTTTCCGCAAATATTCTTCAATCTGACCTGCAGCTATGGATCTCCGTGATATTCTAGCCACTCGTGGCTTTGCGACCTACAGCTTGCGTCATCCTCGGGAGGCATTGTCAAGCTTTGGCCCAACCCTGAACGAGGCCACATTCGGCTATTTAGGGACGTCATTCCAGCCTGAGCGCGACATTCGCAGCTTAGAAGGCAAGGTCGTCCTTGTGACAGGAGGTACATCTCCTCTTTCGACATATCTATAGCTTCCAGATCACTGACATCGCCATGGACCAACTCAGGCAATGCCGGCCTAGGCAAGGAGACCATTCTCCAACTCGCCAAGCATCGCCCGTCGCGCATCTACATGGCCGCCCGCACCGAGAGCAAAGCGCGCGAAGCAATTGAATCCCTACAAAGCCAGCTCTCCTCCCCCGCCGATATCCGCTTCCTCGCTCTCGATCTCTCTTCCTTCAAATCCATCCGCGCCGCCGCAGAAAAGTTCCAGTCCGATAGCGATCGGCTGGATATCCTTATCCTAAATGCAGGCACAATGGGCAACCCGCCCACCACGACGAAGGAGGGCTTCGAGATCCAGCTTGGCACAAACCATATCGGACACTTCCTGTTCACAAAACTGCTTCTGCCTACTCTGCAGAAGACCGTTGAGCTCCAGCGCGCAAAGGATGAGGTCCCCGATGTGCGGGTCGTGACTGTCGCTTCGGCAGCTCACTGTGTCGCCCCCTCCACCTTTGAGGAAATTACATCTACCCCTGGCTTGTTGGCGTCTAGTACTTGGACGCGCTACGGCGCTTCGAAGTTGGCTAACATCCTCTTTGCATCCGAGCTGGCCCGTCGGTATCCCGATATACTGTCTATTTCTGTGCACCCCGGTGCGGTTGATAGCGGGCTCTATGGACATACGAAGAGTCTCAGCTCGGTGATGAAGCACGGTATCACGGCCGTTGGCTCTATGCTCTTTCGGAATATTACTAGTGGCGCTCTTAATTCTCTTTGGGCGGCTGGCACCCAAAGAGAAAATATTATCAACGGAGCTTACTACACCCCTGTTGGGTACCGTAGTGGTGGCACTGCGCCTGTGCAAAACGCGCAATTGGCGCAGAAGCTTTGGGATTGGACCGAGAGTCAAGTTTCCAAGAGAAACTAAATGGAGCCATCGAGGCATGTACGAATATATGAAACGACTAAAATGTTATCAGCGATATAGCTTGCTTCTGCTTTTTAGAATGCACACTGTTCTGCAACACACGCTGTCATTCCCCCGTCTATAAGAAGCTGGAGGCAAATGGCATCATCATGATTTCGATGTCGGTCATGCTGCCCAAACCCCTGGATAAGTGTCCGTGTAGCTTGATCATTTCAAAGACTCCGCCAAAATCAGACAAGATATCCCTCGAGCGGAGTACTACCCCCAATTCCGCATCTCACCATACACTATCACCAACATGGGCCACATCGTCGTGACCGGCGGCTCCGGCAAAGTAGGCCAATTCGTCATCAGCGAACTCCTCAACGCCGGACACAAAATCCTAAACCTGGACCTAATACACCTGGAACACCCATCCGTGCACACTCTAAAAACCGACCTCGCAGACAGCGGCCAAGTCTTCAATGCCCTCTCCGGCCAATGGACCCTCACCGAGCCCTTCCCAGAAGGCCTCCCACCCCGCCCAGACGCCGTAGTCCATCTCGCCGGCTACGCACGCAACATGCTCGTACCAGACAACGAGACCTTCCGCTCGAACACGCAGGGCACATATAACATCATCGAGGCGGCGTGTAAGCTCGGAGTGCGCAAGATCGTCATTGCGAGTAGCATAACAGTGTATGGAGTATCATTTGCGCAAGGCGATGCCAATTTCCCCTCATTTCCGATCCACGAAGACCTGGACATCAACCCGACAGATACGTACGCGATCGCGAAACTGTGCAACGAGCGCATTGCGCGGGGATTTGCGTCGCGGTTCGGCGCGGATATCTACAGTCTACGCATTGGACGGCTTATCGAGCCCTATGAGTACAATGGGGATATTTTCTACAGCTATGTGCATGAGCCGGCGCTGTGGAAGGTGCATGGGTGGTCGTATATTGATGCGCGTGATCTGGGTGCGATGTGTGAGGCGGCGGTGCGGACTAGTGGACTTGGGTTTCAGGTCTTCAATGCTACCAATGATCATATTACCAATCTTAGTCCTACGAAGGAGTTTTTGAAGTCGCAGTTCCCGGATATACCTATCACGCGTGAGATGGGGGAATTTGAGGCGCCGTTTTCTAATGCGAAGATTAAACGGCTGCTTGGGTTTAAGGAGAAGCATCATTGGCATAAGTATTTTAGTAATTGGGAGAGGAAGAAAGAGATTGAGATGGAGAAGAAGGAGATGGTTAGTGGTTAGTGGTTAGAAAATGGAACTGTGTCCACTGGTTACCACATTTGGTATATACCAAGGTACTATTAGCATTAGAATTATTAACATATATTTATTTCAACATACAATATCAACATTCAATATTCCAATATTCAAATGTTGTCAACTCCCTTATTATTCGAAGTATATATATCTTCCTCATGGAGCCCGATTAGGGTTTAGCCGAGCATCCAATATCCCACAAACATGTTGAAGACTTGCGAATAACCAAAATCATCAAAAGAACAAGATAGTTTATATTTGAATAGAATCAATTTAGAAATTCCATATAAGAATGTAGTTATTTAGAAAAACAACAGTCCGTTAAACCCAAGTCGGCGCATTAGCGAATATTCACCCCACACAAAACTCTTGGGGATGCATCATCATTCCACCCACTTCCACTTCACGTTCCCTTTAACCATCTCCCCTTCAACCTTTTTATAACGGTACGCTATATAATTGTCGAAACAAATTGATTGAAATCCTTTTTTCAATCGCCCTACGAATTAAAAAAAAACTAATCCTGCGCCAGGCGATCACCCCTCCCGACTTCATCATGGATCAGGCAAAGTTGGCTAGAATGCAGGCGAGCGTTCGCATCGGTACGTTTTTGTCCCTTTTGAAGGATTTTCGAGCTTGAGATATGATTTGGGTCATGACGTGGAGCTGCGATTCTCTGGAATTGGTAGCCCTGGAGCTTGGTCATATCTCAATCTGGCAAGCTACTTGCATGACCTGGACCTTCGAGTGTGCAAATTTGATAGCTAACATGGTTTTCCTCAATAGGGTACGTATATTCCATCCAGAATTGTTTTCATCCCGACCTCTCGATCCCAAACAGAGGAAACGAATTTTCGAACCGCAATACCCGAATTCGACACAGCCGATAGTCAGACTACGATTTATCGAATCTCGACTCTATGCGATGGCGCTATATCCCAAATATTGAATCGAAGATAGAAATCACGAAAATCCAGTCTGACTCGGCCTGTGAATCCTCGCATTCCTTCGATCTTTTCGGAAACCCCTCCCATTCATCCCCCCACCCATGTTCACCCACACCGAGACCAAAATTTTTCCAGCAGTCCCAACTAACAACTTCATAGTGGCAAGGGTACTCCCCGCCGCAAGGTCAAGAAGGTCGTCCGCAACTCCGGCGCCGATGACAAGAAGCTCCAGGCCGCTCTCAAGAAGCTGAACGTCCAGCCCATCCAGGGCATTGAGGAGGTCAACATGTTCAAGGAGGACGGCAACGTCATCCACTTCGCCAACCCCCGTGGTGAGTAGCCCGAAACGAAGGACCTTGTCAACCGAACGAAAAACACTAATCATCCTCAGTCCACGGCGCCGTCCCCTCCAACACCTTCGCCCTGTACGGCAACGGCGAGGAGAAGGAGCTCACCGAGCTCGTCCCCAACATCCTCAACCAGCTCGGCCCCGACTCCCTCGCTTCCCTGCGCAAGCTCGCTGAGAGCTACCAGAACATGCAGAAGCAGCAGGGCGATAAGAAGGACGATGAGGAGGATGATATCCCCGACCTCGTCGAGGGCGAGAACTTCGAGACCAAGGAATAAATACGCCTAGATGCGAATTAAATCGAGTCTTTAAAAACTTTCGTCTATGATCAATGAAATTTAAGCTCCGGTTTGAGAGTTGTTTTTTGTTGAATGTTCTTTTTTCTGCTATTTTGTTTCTTTCCTCGCGGGGAGGTTTGACAGGTATATATATCGTGCCCGCGTTATTGATGGACCTGGTGATGGAGAGCACTTTCTGACAGCTCGATGACTTTATCTGAGTCGCTCAGAATCACGAGGAATTGTACTCGTTACTGTTCTACGGTATATCACTTTCGTGCGCGGTCCCTTAACAGGACAGTTCATTATGCCTGTATCAGATGCAGCTATCGTACACATTATCCATTGATCAAAGCCCGAGCCATTTTACCACAACGCCATTGACACCATGTCTTGCGCAATGCGCGTGGTGCTGTTGAGGACTGACTCCTCAAGCTGCGTAGCGATTCGGATTTTAGGTTGATCGCGCGCAAGACCTCTCAATTGCGGTGGACGATCCGTGTAGGGAATAATAAAAAGATGGTAAGGGATTCCATTTCCGTAATTCTCGATGGCCTTCATGTCGCCTCAATTATCCTCCTTCAGTCCGCACATATCCGTTCTCAGGAAGTAATCGAACGTGTACCAGAACCTCCAGTAAATGCCAGATTTTTCCTGATCAAATGTGCCATCCTCGCGGAGCAGCGGGCCCTCGCCCACGATGTCGCCTGTAAACCAGCTCAAGATGGGGATTGAGCGAAGGATGCGCTCGGTCATGGTGGGCTGCGGAGGGAGTGCCTCGACAATGGGGCGCAGCTTGGTACGGCGAACCGTCGGAATATGCGTCATGAATTCGTTGTCGGTGGTGGATTCCACCGGAGCTGGAGCTCGGCGTTGGTGAGCTGAGGTTCGGTCGGTAATTGACGAAGCTCCTGTTGTCCATGTTGAGGAAGACGTAGTTGTATTGAAACTGCCTTGTTGGAATGAGGGTGTCGCAGTAGCAGTTGCTGAAGTTGCAGTGGATGTAGTATCATCGAACGTACCAGCGACCGTCGAGGAGTCGACCGAGTGTCGTTCATCCTCTGGAATACCCGGTACACTGGAAAGGTTGTTCATGGCAAAGGATCGAGGCAATGTCATGCGATCCTGGTCTTTGCTAGAATTGGAGAGGAAGGTAGTTGAGTGCGAGGTGGTCAAGGTGCGAGGTGCTTTATTGCGAATTCGACTGCTCGCAGAGTCTGCAGGGATGGGAGCGTCTTCGGTTGGGCCGTGGCCGGTGTACAGTTCGCAGTAGACCAAGTGCCCATCGATTTCCTGTGGCGAGTAGAAGCACGCGCGGTCTGCGGCCTGGGTCGAGTCGTATGTGACCTTAATCCAGTGGTAGCCACCGGCATAGCGCTTCGATTTTCGATTCGCATCGGCGGACAGGTTTCGGATGACGACGTCGCCTCCGCTCAATAGCTGGGTGTAGTGGTTCGCTGAATTCGGGTCGTTGCGAGGGTAGTCTTCACAGATCATGCCCTGGGAGATGCGCTCATATTTGTCGATCACCTTCCACTCATTGTCCTTGTTTTTGTATCCGTAGAGTATGCATTCGGTCGCGACTTTCTCTGTTTGCTTCCGTGGATTGTCAAGGCTGGATGATGAAGATGATTTGGGCAAGCCGTGGGTCTTCTCCTCCTCCTGTTGCTGCTGTGAGAATAGTCGGCCGAATTCGGCAACATTGGGGTTTTCGCGCTTTGCTGGTGTTCCAGTCCGTGTTCGTGAGCGGGCATTATCGTATCGAGCATTTCTTCTCTTGCCGAAAGGTCCTGATTCCTCAGGTGGTCGTCGAGGATTGCGAGATTCACTAGGGAGGCATCTTGTCAGCTTTGATAGGAGAGGAGTTCAAGGTACAATGCACATACTCTTTGTAAACATAACCCCAAGGGAGGAGGTTGCCATCCTCGTCTCTAGCACGTTCCTCCGGTGGGACGGAGTGGTACTCCATGGCGGTAGATAGGATGCAGTCAAGTAGTTGAGAAAATGTGAAGTCAAGAGGTAGAAGTGAGAGCCTAAGAAAGGGAGGTTCTGTGAGATAGATGAATAGGGTAAATTTGTCGGGGCCATCGAGGGAGCCAAAACTTTTGGTAAACATTGGTTCGCCGGGATACGGTCACGTGATGCCATCTACATCTTTTACACAGTTGATCTTATACATCTCATTAATTACTTCTATAACAATTCTATAAGCTCAAATCAATAGGTATTTTTTACCTAAAATTATCCTCGGTAACTTTTGCAACTTCAACTTCAAGTAAATGCTACAGATTATTATAGTACTAATACAACACTCCTATGCATGTATGAGGCAAAAAGAACTTTGATTTAGTGCTAATAGCTCAAAGCGTAGTTATCTGCCATTCTTATTATTACCACGCAGTTTTGAAGATACCGTTGCTTGTCTCATGAGACATCGCATCCTCAAGCACTTTCGCGACTTCAGTTCTGTGGAGCCTCTTGGCACACTGCAAAGCGATTCAACCATTTGCATCTTTTATGTTTAGATCTATCTATCCCTTTAAAAGCGAACAACTTCAATATACCCACGTTCCTCCCACTTGTGCGAAACAGTACCAAGTCCCATAAAGCAATAAGCCTCCGGAGAAAAATAATCAGATTCATACATCTTAGCATTGAAGCACCTTTAATAAGAAGGAGCTGCAAAGCCCTAATGCCCACAGAGGGGGCTCAGTCAAAATGCCCCCGTTGATAAGACCCCAGCAAAAGGTTAGATAAATAAGTTGAACTAGAAGGGCTTGTGGAGATGTTTATATCAATTAGTGTCCCAACACTACGGCGATATATAATGAAGAGAACGGGTATATACTCTCTAGTATACGGGGTGACTTAATATATGTGATCCCGCTTTTTACCTATAAGAGAGACTCGGATTTACGTCTAACTAGTGAATTTAGGGAGACAAGAATACAGGGCTGCTACCAGTAATATCTTTTCAGTGGTTTTTTTTTAGATATCATTCTGTGTAAATGCCGTGCCAAGTTTATAGGTCGGCAATAAACGCGGAAAAGGGCTTTGAGCAAATGAATTTTCTATGTATAACATTTGATATATGAGTATGTGTTAATCACTCTACATCCCAGCTAACCCAATCAAATCTCGACCAACGCTAGCATGGACTTTATCATACGTGTATGTCACGAAGGGCATCATCCACCACACACACTGGACGGTTCTCTCAACTACCAGTATCCATCCTGAATCCCGGTAAGCATTGAACATTCCAAAAAGGGATCTTGAATTCCTACCTTCTGCATCCTGCGCGGTATCTGGCAGGACCTTCCACTGGCTCCCCACAGATACACCAAACGGTGCATCAGCGTAGGTCTCGACACCGGACTTGGTATTTCTCAACCAGCTCATGAATTGAATGTGCTTCTCGCCCCAGCGACCAATCCCTGGTATGATTGTAATAACATTGCGTAGTATATATGTCTCAATCGGATCCGATGTCTTGGGAGTTTGAAACAATTCGAGCTCGTATGTCGCGGGGTCAGTGGGGACCTGCTTTACGTCTGAAACCACCGGATTCAGTCTAATAAAGCTCGGCTGATCGTGTAGAGCTCGAAGGATCTCATTTCGATCAACGGAGTCGGGGATTTTGGTGGAAACGCTTCGGCTGTGAGTGGTACGCCAGTTGATTATCGGCAGGGACAGTACGAGGAGACATGCCAAAAGTTTGTAATGAACCATTTTGAAGGGTAAAATTCGAAAGAGAGATTATAAGCTCAGCTATGGAGAGGGGAACATTATTATATTATAAATATAATAAATGATCGTCGCTGCGATCTCATACAGATCCCCACTGGATCTGACAATACCGGTTTGACAAGTCTGATTCAAATGCAAAGAATCTTCAAAATTCAGATCGAATAGACAGACACTGTAGAATGTATTGAAATTTTAGAAATTCAACTCAAATATTAAATCATAGAATGTCAAGGTTCAATGTCGTATATGCAACTATTGCATAGATAAAGCTGAAACCTGCATATTAGGTAGCAATACGGAGTACGGAGTATTGGATCGATGATCACATTGGTACTGCCAAAAGGAGATTGTGGCGTGCATTAGTGTTCCTTCTCGGGCAAGGCAGTTTAGCGTGATATTCAGCTCGCCTCAGCTGTGTTGATTAATTTCCAAATCGGGGTATTTCTGCCTGAGAAGTTCCAATTTTGGAAGTAATTCACAGGTATTGGCAAGCCTTGATTTAAATTTTTGAACTGGGTTAGGAGAGCCGAGCCCTAGATCGCAAAGATGCGGCATATCAAAAGCCCAACATTCCCTTGGCTCCTGCGATCGAGATCTGACATTAAATCTTTGGAAGCAACTTCCAAATATCATTTTACATTGGCTCCAGGTGTATTAAGCCTGCGCTCACAACGCCTTATCTATACTCCCCTGCGAGATTGCAATTCGCACCCTGAAGCCTATGTCAGCTATCCGCTGATACCCACCAACCCATTGATTGAATTCCCATTCTAGCGGTCAAAATGCTCCAGACAATTTCCGCTACGCTATGGAGCTTCTTCGGTATTGGAAACAATCCGCTTCCTGACATCCCATACGCCTCCTGCTTTCCTACCCTGGGACTACTGTCAGAGAAATGGTCGCATGATTTCTATTCAACGTCTATGGGAGCCCTTTTCGATGCAGCCGTGGAGGAAGGTATATCCTGGACGCTTATCGGCGGCGTGCCATTGGTATACCTTCGAGACCCTGCCTTGATCCGACAGATGTTTGTCAAAAATGCAGAATCTATTAGCCGGTGCGGAACCCAAACCAGAGGTCCATTTGGAACTGGCAAACGTATTGTCCGCAATGCCCTGATTACTGCAGACGGCGACGTCGCCCGACATTGGCATGCTGATATGACCCGCGGATTCCACAATAGACCCGCTATGGAGGGTTTTCATTTGAAGCTGATCTCAATTGCAACGGACCACGTCCAAAGGCTCCGAGACCTCGGGCATGGTGATAATCTCCAAAATCTCCTGCAAGATTATGCCATGGATGCAGTCTGGTGTCTGGGGCTCGGGTTGGAGAATGCCTCCCAGCATACAAGAGAATGGCATGAGCCGTTTGGCCAGTATGTGCAGATGGCGGCGAGTATGTCATATCCACTCCATCACACCGTCATGAATCAGATGTGCGGTCGGAAATTTGAAGAACCAGATTATTACGAGAATGATCTTCACCAAAGGATTGAGAATTGTATCCTTCAGCTTCTGGAGGCCAACTCGCACCTCCTAAACCCGGAGGAGGCGAAAGCCCCAGAGCAAATGAACTTCCTCCAGAGGATATCCTATGAGACAGGTGGGAGCGCAGAGCAACCCATAACCCCGGATGTTTTCGCCCACGCAAGGCAAATCTTCTCCCACGGGTTTCCCGCCCCTACGCTTCTCCTCGTCTGGGCGCTGAGGGAGCTATCCCTACACCCCAAGGTAAAGCAGAAGCTCCGCGCAGAGCTCCAAGCAAGTGACTGGCATGATCGCCAGGAGCTGCAGCTCCTTTCGCAACTTCCTTACCTCAATGCGGTGGTAAACGAACTACTGCGCCTACACCCCCCGATCCCGACTACCGCCCGAGCCATTGATCGTCCCTTCAGCATGCAGACTAAATCTGGTGCTAGCTTTGTCCTTCCCGTGGAAGCTCGCGTGGCTGTTTCCCTTGCGATGTTACATCAAGACCCTCATGTTTGGGGCGAGGATGCCTCACAATTTCGACCGGAGCGATGGGACGGACTCCACCCGAATACGATCGAGAGCGAGTGCAAGTATTTGCCTTTTCTCTCGGGACCTAGACGGTGTCCATGTACCGGTTACGTCTTACAGCATGTCAAAGTATTTCTAGCGGTGTTATTGACGGAGGTGGAGTTGGACGTGACGAATGCGTCTACGGTAGAAAAGAGATTGGGGCCGGTATCAGAGCCAACAAAACCTCTGACCTTCACCGTCAGCCCAATTAAGACAAATTCAATTGGGCATGTCGAGCACTAATTACGCCGAACCTTAAGGTTGAGACGAATTTTCTTCGGGGGTCAGGCATTGAGTTTCAGCGTAATTTCCTTCAAATACCAACAATTAAATACAACCAATAGACTGTTTCTACCTAAAAAGAAGTTAATATGACACATATATTGCATACATTTGACCCCGTGGGGAGCTGAAAAAAGTGATTGACACGTGGGAGTCTAAATGGGGTCAGGAATCTTCAAGCAGTCGATGATCGGGATCGGAGATCGGCTACGGAGTAGGCCATGCACGAGAGATGCAGCGGTGGAGTTGATAAAAATGAGCTTCTGCCTGGCGCTTCTGGATACGAGATAATCTAGTGCATTGTCCCCACTCGGGCTGGATTCCAAGTTCCACTGTTACGGGTTGGAGTAAGCGCTAATCTGAGATGCGTCCTAATCGGGAATACCTGCATACCCCAGCCACCAGGTTTATTCGCTACTATGAATATTGTACAGCATAGTTTCTGTACAGAGTATGGAGTAGTTCCGTTGTTAAATCGCCAAATAGTGGACTATAATGTTGGACTTATAAAGAGTGAATATAGAGAGGAATAGAAGTATATATCCTTAATCTATATCTACCCACTACTTATAAACCTATAGATATCAATGGTTATATAGCGAAAGTCCGCAAGGAAGGATAGGTAAGGCGAGTGCGTAGTGACATAGTCCGACACTACAACATTTGTTTGTAAATTTATATCTTTGTACAAAATGATTAAAATATCAATAACCCATGACATCATAGCATGGTTCTAAATCCAAGATCCTCATTTATATCCCATTCTTATATATATTCCTGTCACATTGCCGCCTCCGCAGCGATACTAAATGCATGCACACTTCCTCGTGGATGGAAAGTCGAGGAGTCCTGGTGACCTCTTCTGTCACTCGTCACTACTTCATCGTCAGATGCGTTACCCCAACCACCACCCCCAGGCCTAAATCAAAATAATTGTCAGTATATATCAGAAAAATAAGGAAGAATGTATATCACTCACGTATGAATCAGAATCCGCTCCCCAGGTTGGACCACGAGTTCCATCTTGCCACCAATATTGATCATTCTCTCGGTTCCATCGAGCTCCTTCTTCATGTAAAGATTCAAGCCTGCCTGTCCAGACTCACCTCCCGCCAAGCCATATGGACGATAGACGCGCCGTTCACTGAGCATAGACACCGAAAGAGACATACGGAACTCCAGCTCACGGATAACACCATCTCCACCGCGGAACCGACCAACGCCACCAGACCCATCTCGGATACAGAACCTGCGGAGGATGACCGGGTACCGCAGCTCATAGACTTCTGCATCTGTAATGCGCGTATTTGTCATGTGGACATGCACGCCCGATGTGCCGTTCCAAGTCGGTCCAGCACCTGAGCCGCCGCAGATTGTCTCACCAACGCCGAATCCAGGTACTTCAATACCAGTCTTGGGATCAACGCCACCCATGCCAAATGAGATAATGTTGCAGCAGCCCTGTGAGGCGGCACATGCGTTAAATGCACCCAGAACGACATCTGTAATACGCTGCGAGGTAATGGGATTACCAGCGCAGACGGCGGCATGGCCGGATGGATTGAGCAGTGTTCCAGAGGGAATTATCACATTTACTGGGGCGAGACAGCCCTGATTGAGGGGAATATCAACATCAATCAAAGCCCGAAGACTGTAGATAATAGCTGAGTGGGCGATGGCTTTGGGGGCATTGAGGCAGTTGAATGTTTCCCGGCCAGTGCCTGTAAAGTCGAAGTCGGCAGATCCAGTCTCGGAATCGATACGGATCTCCAGCCTGATCTCAGTGCCGTCGTCCATGAAGTCAGAGAACCGGAGGGGAACTCCCTTGTTCTTGCGGCCAATGGACTTAAGCAGTTCACGGACGGCGATTTCTGCGTTGCGCTTGATTGCGTCCATGTAGAAGTGGACTACCTCCAATGTGTTCTCGATAACTAAACCTTCGAGGAGCTGTGCACCCTTATGATTTGCTGCAATGGCAGCCTTCAAATCTGAGACGTTGTCGTTATATGTACGGGTGCCACTGCATCCAGGGTATGCAGCGGGCTCATCGTAGAGGAATTTTCGGACTATCTCCTCGTCAAAACGGCCTTCTGATACCACCTTGAAACCCATTGTCATGGCACCTTCCTCGTACAGCATTTTGCTATTTGATGGCATAGATCCCGGGGCGATGCCGCCAATCTCGGCTGATTTTGGTTAGAACGATACGACAAATACTGAAGGGAAAGGTCGCCTGTATACTTACCATGGTGACCACGAGAGGCAACATAGAAGATAATGTTTTTACCCTCGCCGTCCCAGACTGGAGTAATAATAGTAATATCGGGCAGATGTGTTCCACCGGCAAGAGGATGGTTAGTGAGAATGTGATCGCCAGGCTTCAAATCGCCAGCCAATTTCTCATGTTGATAACGGACAGCATACTCCATACCTGATGATGTTAGCATGGCATTCCTTTTGGTTGCTCCAAAACAAGTCCGACTTACTTCCTAGATGCACTGGTACATTTGGCGCATTCGCAACCAATTTCCCATCAGGAGAGAACACGGCACAGGAAAAGTCGAGTCGCTCTTTGATGTTAGTTGACACAGAGGTTTTTTGGAACATTCGACTCATCTGATCAGCAACAGACATGAAACGATGACCAAAGATGGACAGTCTGATAGGGTCCACAACTGTTGAATCAGCAGTCTGTTTCTTCGAAGACTGAACATCCAAAATCACATGTCGTGACAAGATTGTAGCGGTGGCATTCGGTTCAACAACAATAGTTTGAGTTTTATCAATGATCATCGCAGGTCCCTGAAGGACATATCCCGGTTTCATGTTATTTAGGAAGAAGACCGGTGTAGTAACATCACCGACGCCGGCAAAGTATACAGAAGATGAATCGTCCTGCTTCTCTGGGCCCACGGGAATTTTGGCGACCGATTTTAGTTCTTTTTGAGGTGTCTCTGGTGCAATAGAGGTTGCCTTTCCAACACCTCGGACTCGAATGTCCTCGACAAGAATGTTACGACCGGGGAATGTGAAGGAAAACTCGCGTTTGTGCTCTTTGACAAACTCAGCAATAAAGTCTCCGTGTCCAGGTTCGAGCACCATCAGTAAGTTGTCAGTACCCTGGTATCGCAGATTGAGGTACGTCTCATGCCGAATCTGGGTCTCATCAATGCCATCTGCAGTCAATGCAGCAGTGACCTTAGATTTCAAAACAGCGATACGCTCAGTGACGCCTTTCATAGCTGTCTGGTCCAGCACCCCTGATGCGGGTTCTTGGGCCTCATGAACAACGTCCGCAAGAGCCATACCATAGGCAGAGAGAATAGATGAGAATTGATGAATGATCACAGTTCCAATAGATAAAGAAGAGGCAATGGCGCAAGCATGTTGTCCTCCGGCACCGCCAAAACAGGCCAGGTTATGCGCGGAAGTATCGTGGCCACGGGCCTCTGTGAGAGCTCGAATAGGCTTCGCCATTGATTCGTTGGCGACCTGAATGAAACCCAACGCAATTTCCTCTGGAGACTTGTTTTGTCCAGTCTCATAATTGATCTGGTCCGCGAGCTCTGTGAACTTCTTCCGCGTGATTTCGACATCGAGAGCTTCGTTTTCGTTCGGACCGAAGATCTTAGGGAAGTATGCTGGAAGAAGACGACCAAGGAAAAGGTTGGCATCAGTCACAGTCAAAGGACCTCCCTTCCGGTAGCATGCTGGTCCTGGATGAGCACTTGCAGACTCGGGACCAACAGCAAACAACCCGTGTCGCCAGAACAGAATACTGCCACCACCGGCAGCTACCGTGTTGATGTCTAATTGGGGTGCCATCACTGTCACGCCGGATATAGTGTTCTCGAAGGTATGTTCCAACTTTCCGTCATATCTGGAGACGTCTGTGCTAGTACCGCCCATATCGAATCTAGAAAGTCAGCTGATGGCACTTCATGAAAGAAGAAAAATTGACTCACCCAATGACAGGCTTCCGATCTGTGTCGTCGAAGGAAGTTCCCGCATAGCCCACAACGCCACCTGCTGGGCCAGACAAGATCGCACGGAGACCAGTGAATCTATAAGGGTTAGCAACATTCTGTTATGTATTCCAGGTGATTATCAACATACTTTCCAAAATTAGCCAAACCTCCATCACTCTGCATAAACTCGCAGCGTGTATCAGCAGATTTGAGTCCGTCCTTGAATCCGGAGCGGAAGCCTTGAATATAACGCTGAATGACTGGTGTCAAGTATGCATCTGCAGTAGCCGAAGCACCACGAGATGTCATCTTAATCATGGGCAATAGCTGGCTGGAAAGGGAGATCTGGGTGAACCCAACTTCTTTTGCGATCTTCTCAATTGCAAGTTCATGATCTTGGAATGTGTATGAGTGAACTAAGCAGACCGCAATGGAGCGATAACCCTTCTTGTACAACTTCTGAAGGTTCTGTCTTGTGCTTTCCTCGTCAAGAGGCTCCAATATGCGAATCACTTCTCCACTAACACCCCTTTCCAAAGATGCATCTGACTGCAAAGACTTTTGTAGACTCTCCTTATCTGGAGTGGGATTCTGTTGATAATCCTCAATTGTGACACGCTCATCAATCTCGACCACGTCCTCGTACAAGACATCAGGACGCTGGATATTGAGTGCAAACAGCTTTGGCCGAGACTGGTTTCCAATACGCAACGCATCTTTGAATCCCTTTGTTATTAACAGTGCATGACGTTCTCCCTTGCGCTCGAGCAGGGCATTGGTAGCGACTGTTGTTCCCATCCGGATGCTGACATTGGAGAAATCAGAAGTTGTGAGCTCCTGGTCGCGGGGAAAGCTCTTGCCTGTTGCTTGCTCTAGAATACGTCGAATGCCCTCGATCGGAGCATCGGCGTAGTTTGCTGGATCTTGTGAAAGCAGTTTGACGACAATTTCCTCATCGCGACCTTCAACAATGCCTAGACAGTCGGTGAAAGTACCACCACGATCTAGAAGGCGTATTAACTACCTGCTCTATTGGGTTGATTATGATCTTGCAGGTGACTCACCTATGGCAATCTTGATGCTTGGAGCATCCAATTGTGTAGACATTATGTGCGTTATGTTCAGATGCCCTGAGGATGTAAGGGTCAAGGCTTCCTTTTATGGCACTCCATTGAAATAATCAGCAGGTCGAAGCGAAGTGATTTGTAAACGAAAATGCGCCCCCAAAGCCACAATCTAATCAAATCGGCTGATGGATGCCAGCAAACGAGACAAAGCGGGGAGATAAACGGGGGGAGAGTGAAACGCGGAGAAGCACCGCTTATCAGTCGCTTCGACCTTCCTGGCGCACCCATACCCTAATTGGCCTCGCTTCTCACGATAACCATCTCAGTAACTCGCTTTCATGTTCCAAGAATTAAACCTTTACGTTCAATTGGGTATAAAACCATCTCAAATGTCTATGTTCTTCGTTTTCGAAGTATTCATGTACCTCTCCACCTGATATATACGATTCTTTACTTCAATACCATGGACGAAAAGCAAGTGACCCCTCCGGAGGTTCAAGTCGCGCTTGACCAAGAAAAAGCTCAAGCAGGAGAACTCCTTGAAGCCCAGAATCAAACAGACGACAAAGATGTTGCAGCACAATTCCTCACTCGCCTGGACCCAGCTATCGCAATTGAACCTGTCACCGAGACAGAAGCGCGCCGTGTACTATGGAAAATCGACCTGATACTCATTCCCTTGATTATGGTGACAGTGGTTCTGGCCGCTATTGATAAAGTCATCATCTCTAATGCGGCGATCTACGGCATGAAGACAGACACCCACTTGACTGGCGACCAGTACTCCTGGGTAGGCTCAATTTTCTACTTTGGATATCTTGCCTTTGAATACCCGGCAGCGCTTCTGATTCAGCGGCTTCCTGTGGCCAAGCTTTATGTGGGCATGGTCTTGGGATGGGCAATTCTGCTTCTGTGCACCGCAGCAACGCAGAACTTTGCTGGATTGGCCACAGTGCGCTTTTTGATGGGTATGACTGAAGCTGCCGTATTTCCAATCTCCAGCATTTTGACAGTCATGTGGTGGAAGACAAGTGAGCAGCCAATTCGTGTCGCGTTCTGGTTCAACCAGCTCTCCTCCGTTTTCTCGGGCGTTGTCAGCTATGGTATCGGCCAAACAAACACAGCTTTAGCACCTTGGAGATTACTCTTCATTGTGCTCGGTGTATTCTCCTTCATCTGGGCTGTTGTATTGTACATATTCTTGCCTGACTCGCCCGTGCAATGCTGGTATTTCTCAGATCGCGAAAAGTTCGTCTGCCTCGAGCGCGTCAAAGACAACAATACAGGCATAGAAGACAAAACCATCAAGTGGTACCAAGTGCGGGAGTGCCTACTTGACCCCAAGACTTGGCTTCTGGCGTTGTTTTCACTGGCCCAGAACATCCCCAATGGTGGTCTGGTGACTTTTTCGGCTATTATCGTGACCGGTATGGGGTATACCCCGTTGATCACTACCGTACTGGGTATCCCCACCGGTGTGCTTGCAACGGTGTGGCAGATCCTACTTAGTTTTATTGCTGCTAGCGTGCCTAACTCCCGTTGCAATATTATCGCCATGGCCAACCTGGTGCCCATGATCTGCGCCATCCTGATGTGGAAGCTGCCTCGTGAGAACCAACAAGGTCTGCTGGCAGCATACTATGTCTTTTACACTTACTGGGCGCCATACGTGCTATCCACTTCGCTTCCAATGGCCAACACCAGTGGGCATAGCAAAAAATTGACGATGAACGCCGTCTTCTTCTTGGCGTATTGTATTGGCAATATCATCGGTCCCCAATGTTTCCGTTCCGATGATGCACCATCGTATTCACGAGGATATGAGGGACTTCTGGGCTGTCTCGTTGTGGCTATAGCCGCCATTCTTTCCTATGGAGCTCTTTGTCGATGGGAAAACAACCGTCGTGATAAGGAAGCCCTATCAAATGCGGAGACATCGGAGATTGTCGCATTTTCGGATCTGACTGATAAGGAAAAACGGTCTTTCCGCTATACTTATTAGGAGACTGTGGAGATGTCTAGTGGGTTGTTGATAAGTTCGATATAGCGACAAATGAGAAGACGTGCCCAGGTGGATTGGATATGGTATCTTTGGCGTTGTAACTCCATACTTTTTTGCATAATTCAAATGTCAATCTAAAGTCATAAAATGGAAATTAATTTGGAAACTTTTTAATGAAAATATTGGAGAATGTTGGGGTAAAATAGTGCAGGTCGAAGCGAGTTAAACGAGCCTCGGGGAATCTCCGAGTACCCCAAGCTATGAGAGCTTTATCGGAAGGTCAGAACGAAGTGGTAGATTTGTTCCCCGCACACGAGAGTACAACATATGTCCATGATACATATGATTGTGCGCGAGGAAGCTGGTGGCGAGATCAGATGTTCCGAAAGAAGGTAGGACGAAGCAAAATACCTCAATAAATATGGCGACGGCACCCTCAAAGTTTAAGAATTCGAACCAAGTCGCGATAACTCTTCAACTCACATGATGGACAAAGACGCGCGAATCCTTATCGTCGGCGCCGGCTGCTTTGGCACTTCGACCGCATACCACCTTTCACAGCGCGGCTATACCTCCATCAGCGTGCTGGACCCATACGCACCTCCCTCCTGCGAAGCAGCTTCCACCGATATCAGTAAAGTCATCCGCAGCGACTATAACGAGCCGCTATATGCACGGCTTGGAATTGAGTCTATTGAAGCGTGGCGGTCTTGGCCGCTGTTTCGTGGGCTCTACCATGTCCCCGGGTGGATTCTCAGCGCGGCGAACCTGTCCCGGCCGTTTGTGGAGGGTTCAATTGAGACATGTAAAAAGCTTGGAGTACAGGGTCTCGAAAAGCTCACACCAGACCAGATCCGTTCTCGCTTCTCTGTTGTCACAGGCAAGCTGGATGGGTGGAATATCAATGTGTGGAATCCAACGGCCGGGTGGGCAGCTGCTGGTACAGCTATCGAGCGGATGGCAGGCGCCGCCCAGCTGAAGGGGGTGAAATATATTTCGGGGAACAAAAAGGGGAATGTGCAAGAGTTGATACTGGATGATATCACCGGCGAGTGCAAGGGGGTCATCACTGCAGATGGCACGAGACACGAGGCGGATGTGGTAATTATGGCAGCAGGAGCTTGGACACCTTCGCTGTTAGACGTGAAGGACCAGTTGACTGCCAAGGGGCACAGTGTCGCTCACATCCAGCTCACCCCTTCCGAAACGAAACACTATGCGTCGATGCCCATTATGGATAACCTCGAGCTGGGCTACTTCTTCCCACCCCAAGAAGATGGGATATTCAAGATGGCTCACAGTCAGTTCATTACCAATGTACAAACCACAAAGTCTGGAATCACCACTTCTGTCCCGCACACGTTCGTTCAGGCACCCGGCGATGGCCTCCCTCTTGAGATCGAAGCCCAGATGCGCCGGAACTTGCGGCGCGTGTTCCCTGAGCTTGCAGATAAACCTTTCTGTTATACAAGGCTCTGCTGGGATGCTGATACAGCTGATCGGCATTTTCTTGTGACCCCTCATCCGACTCACAAAAGTCTCTTCCTGGCAACCGGCGGCTCAGCACATGGGTTTAAGTTCCTCCCTGTCGTTGGAAAATATGTAGCCGATTTGCTTGAGGGGACTCTTGACCCAGAGATTGTGCGTCAATGGCAATGGAGAGCTGGACAAAAGAGCACAGCAAAGAACCTAGCGCACTTGGATCCGGAAATGGAGTTGAGCGACCTTACAGGGTGGAAGGGTAGACAGACACGCGAAAGAAGCCATGCTTCTAAATTATGATTTGACTGCATAAGAGGCGCGAGGTGGAATGAAGTTGACAATTAACTGCGGACTATACGAATTAAGCCATCTTTCTAGAATATATACGGAAGAACATAAACAAAAGCCTTCATTACCGTGCAAGTAAAAGCTCAAGTCAAGCTGAGCTTCCAATCACCCAGCATGACCATTGCATGCTCCCACGAGAACCGGGTCTCTCGCAAGGGATCTTTCTGGCGCTGTGGGTTGAGCCTTTTCTGGAGTTTTCTTTCATCCTGTACCGACAAGTCCCGCTGGCGCCAGACCATTTCAACGACTTCAATCGCAGGGGTGATGTTCTTTGGAACGGGAAATGTTAGTCACGCGATGCAGAACGTCATAGAAGAATATTATACATACCCCAAATCGACGAATACTCTCTAGTTCTCTAAACAACTGCAACACAATGACCCTCTCCTCTTCCCTGTGAGCACAGCACCCTGCCAAGAAGAGAGGCCATAAAGGCGTAACTGCAGTACGCATTATATTCGTCTTCTTTTCCAATAGCAATGTCAATATCCGTTCAACATAAACATTCTTCTCCTCGGATTCCAATGTCGGGATACCAGATCGATCAATAGGGGCTTTGGTCGAACAGATCTCATACAGAAGAAGAAGGGCCCCAAGCCTGTTTGCTTCTGCGATTGCAGCACACTCCATATTAGGATCGATGTGTTCTGTGGGTATCCTTTGTTGAAGGCTATCGAGGTCGTTCTTTAGTTGAGCAACATCTTTACGGTTGATTTTTATGTTGTCATTGTCACAAGCCCACGCTAGTTCGGCTACTTGATCGATCTTCAGTAAGAGAGCGGGGCTCAATCCCATGTACGGATCGATAATGTCTGATTTTTCCAGTATACTGCCCGGCAGGAGAGGCAATATATGGGATGAGGGAGGGGCGACGCGAAACGCAGTGCGGGCTAGAACTAAGTGAAAGGCGAAATAACGATTGAAGAAACTCGTCAATCTTTGACTGTGAGATGAGCGTCCGGGACGTTCTCTTCGTGTGCGAATTAAGTTCTGGAACCCGTTGAGATGGGTGACCCAGGAAGGGCGACTACTATCTGATATCTGCAGGGAGTTAGGAGATTTCTCATCGAACAGAAGTAAGATCCTACATCAAACCAGCATAACATCAAGACCAGACCGAGCATCTCATCCAGTTCATTTTCTACCCAGTCAGTCTTATTCAACAACCCGCGAAGGTGATTTAGTGCCCGGTGGTGATGCTCTAATGCCGGAAGCCGGTACCGTTGGTCTGACAGTTTGAGGGTATTGGCTGCTATTGCTAGGGCGGCGTGATATAGCCCCTCAGACTGTAGGGCCATGGGGAGTATGAGATATCGATATGGATTGTAATGTGCATTATCGACAAGAGTAGAGCTGCTGCAGATGATATGTTCGAAATACGACATGAGCACCGGGTCGCAATCTGATCGCTGGCCGGGAGATATGGTATTCAGCCAAGGCGACAACGGACTTGGTTGAGACAACGGCTTCATCCGTTTGCAATTGGGCTGGGTTCCATCAAAATAGATCTGGAGGTCGACCATTGTTGTGTTCAAAAACATCCAGGTCCGGTCATCGCCAGCATGCTCCGAATTTGACGGCAATCTATCGTTCACTTGCTCAAGTGTTTCTTTCTTTCGGGCATCTTTTCGCTTGGACCATACCCCCGCTCTTCCATGACAAACGCCTCGGGCTAATGACTCCTCGTGCCAGACTAGACGAAGTCCGTACCCGCATGAGGCATCGTTACGGGCGCAACGACGGCAAATTGGATGAGTTTCTAACAAGGTATCAATTAGAACGGGGATCACGTAAGGGTTTAGGGGAAATTACCATCACATTTGACGCGTCGTGCGCGACATGTCCAGCAGCCTGTACGAGCTCTTGAAATTGCAGTCATGGTAGATATCTAGACCGTTTACCCCGCATGAGTGGACTTTCTTTGTTAAATGCGAGGCGATAAGTATATTTCTTAGCCTTCGTATTCTATTCATTTCTATTCGCTCGTGAATATTGACGTATCCACTTGGGCTGATCTTTTTTTGGCAAAAGGGGGTTGGGGAATCCAGATGTATGGATCTTAGCTGCCGCTTTTATGAGGGCGCTCAGAATCAGGCTCTTTGAGTAAATTTCAGTCCAGGCTCAGGTGGTATACGGGGGTTCAATAGGTAACAGATTATTCAAGTACAAATATATATATATATATATATATATCTTATAGGGACAGAAGTAGGTATATCTTAAAATTGGTGATGTTGAACACTGTAGGAGGGTGCTTCTCTACTAGCATCCGATTATATACAATGGGAAGTGTTCAATGCCGAGAAATAATAGAATTCCAGATTTGTATAGGTGCGAATATCGAAGTATCCAAGCATCTGTAGACATCAATATTAACCAATAAGAGTTATGTCCAGCGTGGCATACTTAGTCGCCCGTACTCAGGCTCAGTAGCCTAGAGCTATCTATTGAGCACTCAGTCCACACTGCACAGTCCATACCCAAAGAAGTCCTTTGCCCCACAATTCATTTACGAACTACTTCTTGGTATTATTTCTTACTGTAAGCCCTACTTTTTTGAGGTACATGATCTTCCGATCTCGTCCCCCTCTTGAATTAATGTACTAGAGCACGATAATATAAATTAGAAGTTACGGATTTATCTATTATTGGGCGACACAGGAGAAAAGTCTTCGGCCGCGGAGAAGAGTGATTAACTATCCCTATTCAGCCTTTCCGATCCCCAGGTCCCTTAGGAAGATACTAGTAGCGAGATCGGTATCGTTCAGATCCTTGAGCAGCAGGATGCCGACTAGAGGATGAATAATGGGCTTTGACTGCGGCTCGGGGAATATGTAGCTTCATCCGTTGACACATTCACTTCGACGAAGCAGCTGGTCGATCTACATGATTATTAGTACTTGACTACCGTAGAACAAGAGAGACCGAGGCTACAAGAATGCCTGCATCAAAATGAATTGAAATTACACATGAGCTCTCCAAGTCGACTCTAAAAATTCCCGGACAGTCCTCGGTTTAAAGCCGGGGAATCTGTTTCCAATCCGCCCTTCGTCTGGTAACTGAAAGCCCCTTGCAAGGTAAAGTTGATACCCGAATACACTGTAGTCTAAAAGTTCCTTTGGCTGAATGCCACTTCCGTCGGGAACCTCGAGTATAGGAACATTGCCTTTTTCGACCTCCTCGGCCTTCAGATAGGTGACTCTAAACTTTTCACCTATAGCATATGGTAGTTAGAACAGACTGCATATCGTTCCAGAAAAGAGTTCTTACCGCAGATTTCCTCCGCCATCCTTAAAACCTCACTTAACGTTGTGTCATCCCCATTGCAAAAGCTGAATTCAGACCATTCATCAACTTCTAACAGCTTGGCAACCAATGTTGCAGCATCATAGCTGTAAATCATAGTGATAGGGGTATTTCCATCCCCAGGAATGTGAGCTTGTCGATTGAGAACGTCAATGACAATGTTCATTGGGGCAATATTTGATCGAGCATATGGCATTCCCAGGAAATCCATGAAGGCGCCACAAACAGGGCGAGTATAGGTCAACTTGCTGGTTTTAAGAATATCTGCAGCCTCCAAGAACCAGTCCACCCCTGGATCAATATGCCGTCTCCTGCAGGTGTGTGTAAGCTTCAGGTTCAAGTATATCTGGAGGGCCAGGGGGCGGTACTCTTCACGTGTAAAATAGCCAAACTCGCTTGTTATAAACCTTTGTACCGTGCTTGCCTCGTCGGCAGCTTTGATCAAACTGATTTGGGCTTGTGAACAGTCATCTCCTAACATGCCAATTGCACAGATCACCGTCTGTACTGCATGGCGCTCTAGTTGTTGCACAAGTGTTGTGTGATCATCATAGTCTGTTTGTACGTATTGTACGTTACTGACTGGTGATTCGACATGTTCCTAGTTCAGTTGTCAACTGGTATGCTCTGAGGAATTAGGGGGGTTTGCTTTACTGTAACATACCCTTCGTGTCAGAGCCACCACCGAAAATTTGTTCTCATTTAGGATCTGTTCAACGATTGTTTTTCCTACGGCACCAGTCGCGCCGGCCACTGCAACTGTCAAGGCCATGAGGGGCTGCTGTAGGAAAAAGGCAAGGCAAACAAGATCAAGATCGAGGTCCGTCTTCTACGGGGGGCGAACCAATGACACGTGACTATTATCCGGTTTGGGCGGGAGATCACCTTCCCGAAGCAGTGGTTAGGTGGGGCTGCCAAGGTCTCGGGGTCCGGGAGCCTGGGTTCTCGCGATCACATACTCCTTACAGCCTCAAGTCCATTTGTTACTGTCACGTAACTCCAGCCTTCTTTCTTGATATAAGCTTCTCGTGATTTCAGGCTTATTTGGTTGTCGTCAACAATTAAACTAATAGATCGTCACTGACTGTACCGTTTGCTGCGGGGAGTGGCGGAGCTCGTTGAGCAGCATGACGTACAAGCATTTATATGAAGCATCCCGGGCAAAGTTTTACTTTTTTTATTACCTAGTTAATCAACCACTTCATAAAATTTTATCTGTAGTAAAATAATTCTCCCTTCATGAGCAAAGACGCAGGACCATCACTGATGGTACTTGGCACCCGTGTCAACTAACTCGATATCACTATTTGTCTCCGATCTGGAAGTATAATTCACAGAATAGCTGACAGACTTATTAATATTACCCTTCCCTGACGTCTGTTTATGATAGTAGTCCACCGCAGGAGATGCGTACGTCCGTGACGAACCTCCCAGGAATCCGGGGAATACTCGGCCAAGGAGAGCTCTGAAGGCAGGCAAACAAGCGCACATGACGGCGATTTGGGTTTCGATCACGGACCAGTGGACGAGGGGGTACAAACCGACAGTCTGGTTGATGCCCCAGCGGTTTTTCCAGAAGACGATGACTCGGATTATAGCAATGATTGTTAGACTGTGATATCGGTAAGTACGTCATAGGTGATACATAAGCCAGGCTGGGAATTGCATACACAGAACCCACGATGAACATCAAGGCCACGGTTAACTTCTTCCGCAGAGGCAATTGCAACTTGGTCACTTCATACACTGGTACCACGACCATGAACGAGTCGACAAAGATGTTCACCAGACAGTTGACGAAGGTTGAGTTGATGAAATTGATGCATTGCCCAGATTCCTCATTTGTCCAGCCGGTCCATATCAATCGGGTTGGCAAACAGCGGAAAGAATCCACCAAAGCCCAGATGATACCGATGGCGGCGTTTATAGCAATGAGCGTGTATGCGAGATAGCGGAATGTACTCGATTGGAAGATGCGGAGTAGGAAGAGGCATACGGAGATCTTTGCGAGGGAAATTTGAATCTTATATGTCACAGCAAGAGCTTGGAAATACTGCGTTGGTTAGCTTAGATCGAGTTAAAGAGGGAGAGCCAAACCTGGTAGAAACTGGTGATGTCGGGGAAGTCGATGTCCCAGATATTTCGGCCAAAGCCGCTGCGGATCACTGGGCTGCTGTCAGTATTTCTGGTGGAATGGAGGACTCGTGGCACGGGCGTACTGTATATATTGAGAACATATATAGCGACTCCTAGGACCTGCGGGCCTGTTAACATTTACATAATATGGGGGAACATCAAAGGTGACATACATATGAAACGATAATTGTATAATCATCCCATCCCCATCCGCCAGCAAGACCGATACTCTTAGCAACAATTCTCGCAACAAAGAAAAATGAGGCGAGAATAAGAGGAACTAGAGTTGAGCCGCTGACCAGTGGAGGGCCTTTGAGTGGTGTGATGTCACATTCTTGTTCATACAGCCGTTTTGTAGCTAGAGCAGTTAGGTAAGAATTTAATTGCTCAAGAAGAACGAAACGTACTAAAAAATTCCTTAGTCGTGCAATTATTTGCAACACAATCCAACAGGTCGGTGGGGCGTGAGCTGCTGGCACAGAAACATGACGTATCATTGCTCAGTGAGCAATCGGAGAACAATTGATTGTTACAAGTGATCTAGTACAGATTAATCAGTAACAGACAACCCTTTTTCGAGGCAACTTACGTACAGCGCACGAAGGGAAGAGAGACGCATTTAAGGCCGTGGCGTGAAGGCCCACTACCAACAGAGCGAAGACAGCGTAAAAAGGCAAGAAAATCCTCATGACGGTGATGAACAAATTCAGCAACAATGCTGACGTTGTGAGAGCAGACTCTTTCTTCCACCTGGGGCAGCAGCAGATTTTGTTTCGGGTTCCGGGAGATATCCCGAACGTATAGCGTGGAACCTTCCTAGATGTATGATGGGTAAAAACATTGTATAACGCCTCATCATTGGGCCTCAAGTTGGGTTATGTTAAACAACCCCTTATACTGGCACGTCCGGAAAAAAATAGTGGGATGGCCTAAGATGAGCCTTTGGATCGCTAAAACCATAATATCCATATTATTGCTGAAAAAAGATTGATCGTCACTTCTTAGCAGCCTCGGTTCAGCCTAGCTAGTGATTATTGGCTAAAGAACACATAAAAGGTGGAGAGATGATCTCGGGAAAGACCTGATCAGTCATCACTAGCAAGAACCTTCGAAGTTTCAGTCCGCCAAGGAACGGACTAGACTCCAGACCTTTATACAATAGTACAATTGACCTCAGATGAGCTCAAAATAGGGGCAGTTTAGGTATGACGCTAAAACGAGATCTTCTTGGAACGAAATTAATTCCCAAGACGCTTTAGCCACATGCTATTGGTATTGGTTTGTGGTAAGGGTAATGGAATTATCTACTTCTCTATCAATCTAGAGTACAATTCCATAATTCAGTTTCCAAATGACAAGCAGCAACGGGGTCAATCTTATTAGTTAATAGATCCAATTGTGTAGTTGCTGATTTGCTGCATTGTGCTTATGGTAACGACCAGTTATGCAGGTAAGGAAATTTTCAAGAGCCGCACAATTGATCATAGAGTTACGTGCGTCCGCCCGCTACACCTGATCAAGGCATGAAGTCCTGTGCCAAGACGGCAGGGTACCTCTATGCATAAATGATCCAGCTTGACCTACCGTACTATTTGATGGATTTCCCCTGGCTAGAACGACCTTTTTTTTTTTACTTTCGGCAGTTTCAAGGGTTGAAAGCCGAATTTGTCAAAACTATAATAGTCCATGGGTGTATTTCCGTATTGTTCAACTGTTCAACCGCAATCTGTTAGAGACCATACCAAGAAGCCAGATAACTCGGTTCATATAGAATCGGGGTGTGGTAAAATAATTAAAGCTGAAATACGGAGTAAAACCATTTGCATTAAGGTCGGGTACTCGAACACCCGGGTATGTATCCCAATTTCTAGCAATTTACAGTCCCTCAGCGAAAATTCTTAAGTTCCCCGGCCCCACCTTCTGCAGCAATTACTTCCAACACCCGGTGGTTCATGATACGAACTAACCAAGCAATCCTGGCCTCTCCCGGTTTATGCGTAAGGCCTGTATAATTAAATCTCCTCTATAAATAGAGGGTGGTAAAGATTCCGGATTTCTAGGGATATAGTGATATAGCGAGTACGAAGATAGCTCAAAAGATAGCTGCAATGATTGTTGGCTTCCGGTCTTTTCGTAAGCTAGCTATTACAGAGCCTACGGCCAGCTACTAGGAGCAATATATCTAGAGCGTTATAAAGAAAATCCGATTACTTATAGAGGTCTGGGTGCATACGCTTATTAGCAGAGAAGCGGTTCTCTTTCTCTATATCCTGACGATCATCTCTGTTACCGTCTGTGCCAGGACATGTTGGGGATCTCCAAGTAGACTGAACCAAAACTCATGGCTCCGGTAGTTCTTCAAACCCTGGTTGGGAACTGGCGGGACCGAGAAGGTAAAGCATACCTAGGAGTATCGATCGTAAAACAATAATACTGATTAGGTGGTCAAATAGCAAGCTCTATTATAGCGCAATTGATTGCTTAATTGCAGATAGTTTACCAGGATTAGGTATCACATTGAAATTCCAGCCCTTTCTTTTGATGGGACAATGGGTGCTAAAAGTGGAGGGGCACACACGTGATAGAGCTAGTGTGCTGTATTTTCCAAAGTTATTGACGTAGCTTACTCAGGCTGCTCACCCCCCAAGCTCTGCCCACAGTGATCGCGCTCAGGGCGCTCAGGGGCGTGCTCAGATCTACTCAGTGAGCAAAAAGCAGCAAGGTCTGAGCACTAATTCGGAACGATAACGCCAAGAAGTGGAGGAAATCAAGTACATTTGAATATATGTGGAACACCTTCGGGTCATCCACATGGAGATCTTCGACATATTGTCTATCTCCTTTAACTGTAAGGGCCGGAGGGCGACATGCTAAGAGAAGAGATAAATGAGGTTAACATATAGCCACGGATTTCATTCTTATTGCCAATGCAATATGCATCGGCCACCCCGAGATGAAATCTCACTATCTCCGTGAATATCACAAAATAATGTGGATTAATGTAAATTTCTAATACACGACACATCGATGAATAAACTGCAGTCTTGAACCGGACCTATCGGCAAGTCGGATTTAACACTCTTTGTTGATATAACAGCCTGTAACCTCTTCCCCTCAGGGGTTCTCCACATCCCCAGCTCACCATGGGTTTCAGCACTACCGCCGAATTTGATCAGGTAAATATCATTCATATTATGCGATATCATCATTCACATTTTCTAGGCATATCAAAGTGTCCAGGGTGCATTTGCATCTGGCACCACCAAGAATAAGGAATGGAGGCGTCGTCAACTGAAACGTGCTTGGTGGATGATTGAGGACAACAAAAAGCGTATCTGCGATGCCCTCTATACCGACCTACACAAGCACTATCAAGAAGCCTATATCGGCGACTGCAGTAATATCCAAATCGATGTTCTACGCACTCTCAAAAAACTGAATGAGTGGACTAAGGATGAGAGACCAGAGAAATCTGATCTTCTCAACTTCCTGGGAGGAGCCACTGTCCGCAAGGAACCTCTTGGTGTGACTCTGATTATTGGCGCATGGAATTTCCCCGTCAGTCTGCTCCTACAGCCAATGATTGCGGCGATTGCTGCTGGGTGTGCCGTTATTCTCAAACCATCGGATGTGGCAAGTGCCACTCAAGATGTGCTGATGGATATCGTTCCCAAATATATGGATCAAGATGCGATTCGGTGTGTTTCCGCTGGTCCACAAGAGATGGGCTATATCCTCGAACATCGCTTTGATCACATTTTCTACACTGGATCCCCCAATATTGCCAAAATCATCCATGCAGCAGCGGCAAAGCATCTGACTCCCGTCACACTCGAGTTGGGCGGTCAATGTCCTGCTATTGTCGCGGAGTCAGCAAATATCGATCTTACTGCAAAACACATTGCCGTTACCAAGTTCATGAATGCTGGACAGGTAAGCTAACACGGTTCGCCCTGCAGCCATCAAAAGCTAACCTATCTCAACTAACCACAGATTTGCTTAAACGTGAACCACGTCCTCGTCCACCCGAGCCTACGAGAGCCCCTTGTCGCAGACTTAATTCGACACTTCGACACGTTCCGAGGAGGCAAAGACAACAACCCAGAGTATTATACACACATCATCAACGATCGCAACTTTGAGCGCCTTGAAAATCTACTCCAACAGACCTCCGGGAAGATAGTCTATGGTGGCCAGCGTGATCGCCAAAGTCTGTATTTTGCACCAACGATCGTGACTGGAGTCAAGCCCGGCGACTCCCTTCTCTCCGAAGAGCTTTTCGGCCCGATTCTCCCCATCGTCGATGCAGATTTCGATACCGCTATCTCCCACACACGTGCCGGAGAGCATCCACTCGCAATCTACGCCTTCACCACCCAAGAAGTCGAAAAGGCTCGGGTCTTGAACGAAACCCAGTCCGGCGGCGTTACCTTCAATGACTGCGGTCTCCATTTAGCTGCTCGTGATGTGCCATTCGGTGGTGTTGGAAACTCTGGTCAGGGGCGTTATCATGGACCGCATGGTATTTTGACTTTCTCCCATCTGCGTACGCATATCAATGCCGTGCCTTCATGGTTGGAGGGACTTATGGCTGCGCGCTATCCCCCCTACTCGGTTCAAAAGGCCCACAAGATGGGCTCATCTATCATCCCGCCCTTTGACCGAGACGGCAATGATACGACATTCGCTTCCTCGAAGTGGGTCCTTGGCGTTGGGGTAATCGCGGCTTCTGTATTGTTTATGACTCGGGGTCAGATTGTTGCTTTCGGTTCTAAGTGGCTCAAGTAAATCTAGTGTAGGAAATGAAAGTATATTTGCAACAGTTTCTGGATACCATAGGTGGAATTACCTCGTAAATGCCTTTGAGCGGGGAAGATCTCCAAGCTCTTTGACCTCGATGGCCTTGAAGGGGGGAAGCACAAAACGGCAAAGCCGGGGAAATGCGGCGTTAAAGATAAGCGCATTAATATATGCCGTGCATAATGAAGCTACTTCGGCACATTGAAACAAGCGGTCTAATGTGTGGAGTATAGACCGGCATATTCGGTGATCACGGCTATATCACCGGTGCAGATTGCCGGGGTTCAATCTAAACTAAGCTACTATACGAAGTATACAACTTAAAATTGAAGTTATAAAGACAAGAGTATGTGGAAGTTGAAATGAAACTGAGCTTCTTTTGCAACTTATAATTTATTTTCATATCGGGGAATCTCCGACATGAAGCTCTCACTCGCTCTTCTCGGATTGAGTGCCAGCATTGTCTCTACTTCTCCATTAGACAAATGGTCATCCAGGTTCCATGCGTCACCGCACGCGGTGGACATGTTCAATACTGCTATTGAATGGAATGATGGGTACTGGGATGACGAGGCCGGCTATCTGATCAGCGCAGCCAGTAGTCCTGGACGCTATGATAGTCGGCACACGGCCTGGTATGCACCTCAATTATTAGCTAGAAATGGACCGGGTGATGTTGCAAAAGCCATTCGCATTTTTGACAATGTCATCTCTGGTCAATATCTCGATCCATCTAAACAGTGGTATGGGGATTATCAACAAGCGCCTTCGGAGCCTCAGCCTGGGACGCTAGTATATCCTGATGATGGCCCATACAGCTCGGTAAGTCGATAAAATCTACTCTATACAAATTATTTGTGGGCCATTTTGCTAACCCGATGGTCAGTGGGATCCAAATATTCGCGTCTTCGTGGGCTGTTCTTGGATTGTGGCCTTGAATGATTACGGCCACCTGCTTCCACGCGCGACAGTCGCCAAGGTGGAGAAGTCCTTGCACATTGCCGCCAAAGGCGATCTTTATCGCGTTGGAGGAGTTGATGGCGACAATTCTTACCCCTGCTACTCTAATCCCTGGTTGATGCGAACGATTTTCCACAACTGGGTTGGTGCACGAGTGGGCGATGCAAACCTGACCCAGTCTGGTGAGATATTCGCACAGGATATCTACGACCTCTGGAGTAAGCACCACACATTATCCGAATTTAATTCTCCAACATACGCTGGCGTCGCCATGTGGGCTCTGGCTCTCTGGAACCAGTACGCGACAAAGGACAGTTCGTTGAAGAAGTATGGACCAGAGATGCTCGAAGCCAGCTGGAATGAACTTGCTCAGCTTTATAACGCAAACCTGAAGAACCTTGCTGGCCCTTGGGATCGGTCATATGGTTACAATATGAAGGAATACGCATCTCTTGTCGGCGCCGTCATTTGGGGTGTGATTGGCCGCAAGCATGCACCCGTTCCTCAGCAAAATTTGGGCATGTTCCATCAAGATGATCTGGCATTCTACCCTCTCTTCGCCTTGTCAATGCCTACAATGGTCAAGACTATGTCTGAAAAAGCAAAGGCAAGTTTGCTCAAATTCCCCGGCGAGCATGTGTATAGTTCGCAGGCTTTCTCGCCGCCCTTTGATACTTATCCTCGCAATATCACTGCTTGGATGTCCAAGGATGTGACAATTGGCGCAGAAACAATTGCCGAGGAACTTGTCGGAGGTCCCAGCATCAACCCCAGTCAATTCAGCCCTGCCGTTATTCAGTGGGCTATTGACGAGCAGAAGATTGGCTGCATTTCACACTGGGTTACCGAGTCATCTATTCATGCTGTGGCCACCCCTGGGTCTTTGCACATCTCATACCCGAACGCAACATCTGCGCTAGGTCCGATTTCATTCAACTTCTTGTTCAGTGGCCTCACGATCAACAATGGGTTCAATGTAACTGGGCTGGAAGGTCTACCTGGGTTGAAACTCAAAGTCTCGACAAACGCGCAACCGGATTATACAATGACTTACGTCGGTTCTGGTGGTGTTAATGAATTTTCGTATTACAACGTTACATATACGATGCCTGAGAGTTTCACTGGGGAACCCTTTGTGACCCTTCAGATAGTTTGAAGGTGTATATGAGCAAGATATCATATCACCCTATACCCTTGTTATTCAATGTCAATATTAATATTATATTACTCAAGGGTGAATCCGTGTGCAAGGCTTTGTTACTGTTTCACAGACCGTCACGAGTGGAACTTGCAACTTAAATGCCGTAGAGAGTATATAGCGGATCTATCATCTAGGAAAGGTATTAGGGGTCTTAATCAAACGCGACCACAACAATTAGAAGATAGCAATCAAGAATTGAAGTAACAGGTAACTAGGAAAGAAGATATAATGCAAAATGAAGGGGGAAATAAAGGATACAGTATCGGTGTAAATTGTACAAGCATATATTGAGTGTAGCAGAGCAACTATCGGGCCTCGCGCTTTCCCTGGGTCTTGGAAGCTCTCTGTGAAGCTAGATGAAAAGATTCAGGATGTCCGACACAACAATCCAGTTTTCAGGTCGTAATCCCACATATCACTTCCAATGCCGCTCCAAATGAACAAGCTTTCACTGGGATCGTACTTGCGCTTGATCTCCAGAAGCTTTTCATAGTTTTCACCATAGAAATCCTGCTTCCACGTAGTACTAAAAGGGTTTCCCTCATTCATGTAGGCACCGGTATTCGGAGCCCATTCCCTCCACACAGGCTCTTTGACTCTCTCGTAGTATTTCGCTCCGGATTTCAAAGACTCAGTTGGATCACCAGTGGCATTGATTGATGCCCCGTAAGTCATCACATGTGCATAGGCTTGACGCCAGGCTGGATGAACACTTCCGCGCATTTGCTCTGGGACGTTAGCGAGTCCAAGCCCGCCTTGTAGACCGAAAAGAAGCATCGATCCAGCGGGGCCATCAGAAACGAGGATCCGTTGAAGGTACTGAATCAGGTCCTCTTTGGGGATATCGGAGAGTTCCCGTCGGCCCAGGAGGCGACTAGTGAGCAGGCTGACAGCCCCAGCAGCGGTACTAGAGCCAGAGTCGGTGTAATAGCTCTTAGAAGTCGGTGCTGTCAAAGAGAAGTTCAAATGGCTCCCCTGCGTGGCGTTGGCAATCCGCGCTACCAAATTGTTGATTTTAGCGTTCATGGCACGAGTTGTCATGTTATACCCAGTCAAACCCACAGACACAGCGACACCGGGAGCTGATTGCTTTAGCCCCATCAGCGCCACGGCCTGTTGACCCGTTAGCGCGGTGACACTGCCTGTGAGGCCAGTATCCATAATATCGGGAATGAGAGAAGAAAGCTCGGCCATAGCAGTCCAAGACGCACTTTCACTAACGTTGGAGTCGGATACTGCATGGAAGGAAAACCCTCCCGTGACCATGTTCTTAGGTTCAGGATAAGTTTTCAGGACAAACTCGGTTACCACGCCAAACTGTCCTCCGCCGCCGCCGCGAATCGCCCAGAAAAGATCTTGGTTCTGTGCGGCATTTGCAACAAGGCGATGACCATCAGTGGTTATGACGGTGGCTTGGTATACTTGGTCCGATGCAAGACCATAATGGCTTGACAGCCACCCGTGGCCACCGTTTTGTATCAAGCCACCCAATCCCACTGTAGAGTCTTCGCCGCCCACGACAACTCTGTGCACTTTGTGTGCTGCAAGATTGGCAGAGCCCCAGTTATTTCCACTGCCACAGACGAGAACGTCCACGGTTTCATTCCTGCCAGGAACAATCCAATTTGGGTGGTGCATCGTGTGTTTGAAATTATGCGTCCAAATGGAGAGTGAAAATGCTCCCGTCGACCTAATAAGTAGTTAGAGGGTCAGGTTATTATAAGCTTGGAGTCGATGCCACATACCGACCATTCAGATCATGTCCGGTTCCCTTCACGACTACACGAATGTTCCTGTGTGAGGCCCATTTCATCGCAGTAGCAATCTGCATCTCAGTCGTGGCATTCACAATATACCGCGGTAGACCACCAATCTCGCACCCTCTATCCTTGGTGTATCCAGTAGCCCCCTGTGGTAGACAAGAGTTGTTGGCGTAGATCGGGTAGTCGACACTCTCAGGCCAAGAAGAATGGTACGAGGCATAGGTCCAATGGTTTTTCACAACAGTACAATTCTCCGAGGAGCCAAATGGATTCCCGGGGTAACATGACGAGGCTGCAGGAGCGGTCTTTATGAGAGTCCCCTGGATTGACTGGTTTAATGCCTGCCATTCGTTGGCAGAAGGCCAGCTTGAATCATCGGGAGAGGTTTTGCAACTTCCAGAAGCTGCAACAACAACGAGTAGATGTGCGAAGATTGCCTGAAGAGAGAATGGGATCATAGCTGCTGAAAGTGCACTAATTTGTAATTCAGAACTCGGCCAACGCAGGGTTAAAGGGGTACTTAAAGGGCGATCCGGGACCTTGTTTTCACGACCGCGCAGACTATCGAATACGAAAATACCTATTGCGGAAGGAACCACATGTGGATAACCTCTGAAGGGGTAAGACTTAGAGTGCGACTAGTGCACTCACTCGAAGTGTGAACGGGGGGCTGCGTACGTTTCTACCCACTGTCGGACTTGAAGATGTAGATCAATTATAAATTCAATATGGAGCGTGTAGTATGGATCGGGCCTTTTCAGAAACTTCTCCAATTCTGCTAAACAGAATATAAACTTAGGGATTTTGAGGAACTGGATATAGTGGGTTCTACTGTCCCAAGGTCTTCATCTGCATCAGCTAATTATAGAGATGTTGCCACTTTCCAGACTCTCCATTCTAGGCAGAAAAATAGAGACAGGAGATGTGATATTCTATTAAACATCTAAGAATAGTCAAGCATAAAGTAGGCACGGTTATCTCCACTATGTGGGAACTTCTGCCCGTACTAGGGTTCAGTGCTACGAGTACGACAAAATTTCCTAAAGCGGACAAGTGGGCACATTAATATATCTTTCTTTAGAACTTCATTTGAAAACTGTGATTATTTTAGGAAATTTTACATCTTTGCCTTGTAATAAGCTTCGCTTTAAAAGTAATGAAAATCCCCTCTACATAGGTTAGTATAAACTTGTATCTTTCCAGCCACAAAACCCTCGACTCTTTTTCTACCTATACCCATCCACCATGGTCAAATCCACACCTCGACCGATTGATCATTACTGGCACAAACGCGGAATCTGTGGAGTTATCAGCCGTGCTACACTTCGCGCCCTTCAGTTTATCTTCGCTGTCACGGTCGCTGGTCTCTATGGTGTCGATTTAGCACACGCTACGAAGACCAAAACCCATGCCCACACGGAATGGATATATGCCGAATTTGTTGCTGCACTCTCAGCTCTGACTTGCATTGTGCATTGCTTCGTCACTGTGACTCAAGTCGCATGGTCAGCTTGGGATGGAGTTTTGTTCATCCTTTGGGTTGCTCAGGTGGGCGTTTTTAGGACAGTCTATGGTTCCTCAGTCGACATAGAACATAGTATTGCGACTCTTTCAATCCCTCGTATGCGCGCTGCGGTGTGGATTGACCTTGTCAATATGCTTCTTTGGTGTGGGACAACAGTGCTCGGCATTGGGTGGTGTATCCGCACTCGCAAGGTCAATCGAAGACTTGACCGGGCGGATAGCGTGAAGGGAAAAGGCGACGAGGAGGTCGGTCTATGGATTGAAGAGGAGAAGAATGTAAAAGAGTTGGTTGGCAACGCCGATGACGACAAATGTCTGCAGGGGAACACCGAATCTTTACCTGTGTCAGTGGACAAGAAACCTACCGGGCAAGATAAAGAAGACCTCACATAAAGCCAAACTTCCTATCTCTTGGTTCAAGCCTCCTCTCTGTTACTGTTGCCATTTAGTCATCGGGTCTTCGAGATTTGAATTATTTACCGTCCCTTGTTCTTGGTTTTAGGTGTTAACATGGTTTGCTTTTCTTTCTTCGGACGTTAGTTCAATACATCTAAATATTTTGGGGTCCTTTATTATAATTGAAAAGACAACAAACAAAATTGACTAAAACTCAATGAAATTAGACTAGATGAAACTAAAACTAAGAACTAAGTAAAGAAAACCGGAAACAAGGTACAGACAAAGAGCTGAAATATAATGACTAAGAGTCGATATCAATCTCTGCATATAACGTGTTAGGAAAACCGCAAGCCTTGCCGCACGCCCATATCCTTTGTGCGAAACCCATAGTAGTATGGCGTGGCTAGAAGAGTTTCGATCAACTCTTCTCGAAGTTGACGTATTTGCGCGTCGATTTGGATTTCTGTCCCATTTTTCACAATGCTCCAGCACTTTTGAAGCTTGGAACATAGTCTTTTTCTTAGATAAGTATTCGCGTCGGAGCTTTCTTCATCCATGAGCCCAAGCAGCTCGCGCCGGAACCGATCGAAGTTATTCACATGTCTATAGTCCCGACAACAGAGAAGAAGCAAAGCCTCTGTAAAGAGAATCGGCTTTACGATTCTGACCAGATAGGTCTGCAGCCACGGACCGTCTGGGCCGAAGCGAGGTCATGTTCTTGGGGGAAGCCGTTGATCATCCGTAAGCATATAATGAGCATCATCTGGGGTCGGCAGAGATGGTGTGGGATCCGGTAGCCACCAAAGGACACTCGACTTCGGCCACAGACAAACTGGGCCCCAGAGCCGAGAATTCTGTACCGTATCGAAATGGATCGCTGGTGGAATTTCACAGTTAAGTTGGTTCCACTGGCAATCCCGGTTTAGACAGAGAGAGCAACACGGCAGGCATCAAAAGAGCCACGTAGTCTAAGGGCCATCATGTGCAGACAGCAGTTGAGCTAGATAGGAGCCTTCGTTTGCTTTTCGCCGACCCGATGCGATGACTATGCTGTATATTCCTGAAGTTATTTCAGCGCTCCAATTATTTCACTTTCATAAATGACGGGCGTTTATCGAAACAAGTATGTTTCAACACTTCAATACCGTTTCTAGCATAATCTAGACGGGCTATACCACAGAATTCAAGGTAGTCCTGCCTTCATCAATAGCGAGGGAATGTCCAAGCAGATATTTTAATGCAGTTCTGGCAGGTATCATTATTATCATTCAATCCAGTCAATAATTTGTGTATCACTTCGCCCCTGTAATCTCTACTGGCCGCACAGGTAATATATGACTCTTTGAAGTAGGAAAGATATTTGATAAGATACCATCTATATCAAGCTATTAGAAATGAATAATCGAAGAAAAAAACCTTGGAACCCATGCGCCATCACCTATATCGCCTAATTACAACGAGAAGAAAGGAAATATCAAAGTTGAAACTGCGATCAAGATAGTAGCCAGCACACCTATCTAGGCATCCATAATCCGTGGCTAATACCGAGTTAACTCAATACTTGGCACCCTATTCTCACTAGTCAGAGGCTCGTGAAAATCAGAAACCTTCCTCAGCCGACGAGCCTTTTTGATTAGAAGACCAGGATGATAGACAGCTAATACAAGCATAGAAAAGAACATAAGAAAGCCATCAAAAACGTAGATATACCACTCCTTTTGATTGACGTCCGAAGACTTATCCGCTCCAAACTGAACAGTCCGAACAAGGTTTCGAAGCATCAACGCAGAGCAGGCAACGTACAAAGCCAGCATATACCGCCGCCAATGAATTTCGTTCATGATCAAAAGATCGGTAGGAGTCTTCTGGAGTCGTCGATGCAAGGTTGCTGCAATCCAAATGAAGAAGGCAAACACAACCAGTGAAAAAATCAGACCTGCTAGGACGACTTTCTTGCCGATGGCCATGACATTCGCGTCTCCGGTGACTTGGACACCAGCGCCACCTAGTTGTGTGCAGAAAGTGAGCACATCGTTCAATACAAAGATGACCGTGATCTTTTTGGGAGTCATGCTGGCTAGATGTTCGGCGCCGAAGGAGCGGATGACTCGACCGAGGACCATGTAGACTGTTGCGGCGATGAGAGGCGGAGCGCAAAGGATGAGCATTTCTTGGAGGGCCCATGAGCCGATTTCTGTCCTGTCTTTATGGGACCATGCTCTACCGTAGTATCCGAATGATTCACCTGGTTAAGATCGTGTTAGTTGAGTTCGAATTACTACTTGGAGGAAGGGGGATATATACAAACACCTCCCAGGACGAGAGGAATGAAATATGCTGCGCGATATGGAAACATCAAGATGAGATGTACAATTGTCGCGATGCCGAACAAGGCCACGAATGCATAGCCTGCTGTGTCGGAGGGGGTATATGGGTAGAAGACGACATAAGGCTTGGAGCCATTGACACCGGGATGGAAGTCGATATCCATTGTGAAGGTGCAGAAGTCGATACTTCCTTATTTGATATATTTTCGAGATACAAGCTGAGGAGTTGCCAAGTCTTTATAAGATGATATATCTATTTTTGAAACAAATTTAGGCACTCTGCTTCTTGACGATCCATGGGATCTATACAGTTACCTGATTAGGAGATTTGGGAACGAATACGCTTGGCTAGTGGAGACGAGTGGGCCTTCTTCGTTTCCAAAGGTCGCGCATTCCTACGGACTCATCCAATTGTTTTAGTAGATTCCCTTGTTTTCTTGGTAGCCTAGTCGGGTTGTTCAAAAACTTCGGGCGTGCCGAGGTTCTTAGTAAATTCAGGGTTGATCGACATGTAAGCTTTGATTCCAAGGTTTCCAACACTTGAAGAAATTCCGAATGGGTAGATTTGGATTCAATAGCCCTGGAGTATAATTATGAAACCTGAGCTGGATACACTTTCTCTAATGGCCACTTAATCCACGGGTGGAAGGACTCGTGCAAATATGTAGAGATTCCCGATAGCACATGTTCAGCCCAGCCGTCCATGAACCACGCTGAGCCCATGTATTTCAGAAGCACGGCCCAATGTGCCAGTATAACAAGGGCATGTGGCTCCTTCTGCTCTATAGAGCCAATTATCTCCTGGGGGAGACGATAAAGCCATCCTATCAAAAGATCCATCAATTCCACACCAGAAGAACCAGCAGATCGTCTCTCGTAAACCTCGCGCATGATTTCCAAGAGATCTTCAATGACAGCCAAGTATCTGCCACGAGCTTCACCATCGGCTATATCCCTCTGAACGAGCCGCCGAACTGCTTCCGTTTGGACGGTGTGTTCATGCAATTCACGTCGCATCTCAGCCGTTAGGGTATGACTCCAGTCATTGGGCCCTGGCTGGAGAAGCCCACTGAAGACCTCAGCATGATGAGATAAAACAATTAATCGCACTCCACGCATAAGAACCAGCCATTCGGCGGGTCCGCTGTCGCTGAAGATAAGGTATTGTCCTGGTCGCGGGCCTCTGCCGAAATAGATGAAACATATCATTACCGCGGACATGTAAATTTTTTGGCAGTTGTCGGTGTTCAGCTCAGAAAGCACTCTTGTAATTGATCGCGTTCCGAAGCTGAAATGATTGTCGGCTTGTTGGATGTATTGCTCTCGGAGGTCTGGCTGTTTGTAGGCGAGATGGAGGGCAGATAAAGCGAGAATGAGGTGTAGAATGGGTGGAAACTGAATTCCCCAGTGCACGAGGTGCTTTTGCCACAGATTACTGAGATCTGCGCCAGCCGTCATGCTCTGGTATGTGTCGATGGTGTAATGGTGAAAAAGTTGTAAGTCGGCCACGGTGATGGTGCTAAACAGACCCGAGGTACTATCGCATTGGGTTCCAGTTGATTCGGTCAATTTTGATGGTTGACCGGATATCTTGAAAGTCTGTTTGAGTCCTCCTGTCGCATAGCGATGAGGTTGGTATCGCCTTGGACATGGCCGCTCAGTGGGTGCTTGTAGAAAGCTTGGGGATTGCGATCCGGGTGACTCTACAGTAGAGTTATATGCGCATTCGATCAAATGACTTGAACAGTTGGAGCAGCCTGGTCTTTTCTCGTCGCACTGGAACGAGTTAGTTTCCGGTAGCTCAATGTACCGTCGTTGAGAGAAACAGAATAAATAACGCAGTATTTTCAACATAGTGCCAATGAGCTCAGAATACAGAGAAAGCGGCTAATATGGGGGATTCCAAGTTGTGGGAAAGCACAAAGTAGTATCAAATAAATACTCAAATGCGAAAGATGTGGGCAAATATAACAGCAGGTAATAGCGGGACTCAAGAGACTTACCTTAATACGACGCCTTTTGCAATTTGCACAGCCAAGGCGCGACTTCCGATGCGTCCGCCGTGCCCTAGTGGGCTTTGCGTCAGAGAGATCAATATCCATAAACTAGCGGAAGGGGCACAGTAGAGCGGAGTCGTATTCGCTTTCAGCGGCGTTGGACAAGACCCTGAATTTAGACCGAAGGTTGAAAATAGGTGCGTAGAGCCTATTAAAGGAGCAATAAGTCCCTTTGGGGGTCTTGTTCTTACAATCTTGATAGATTGTTGGATACTAAAATTAGATGTGGGGGGTTGCGAATACGCAGTTATTTCCTAATTCGGCATCAGCTCCATGAGTGATAAAGTAACGAATACTCGCATGGGTTTTAGATACCCACAGTTGTGTACATTTAGTGGCCTAAATATGCATATGATCCATACCTTACATTGTCATACAGGCAGATATCTGTCAAAAGGTTAAGAAGATTCGGAACACTTAGTAAGTACGGGTATCCAAATATCTTGTGCTATATAATTCAGAAAGTGTGTATGTACAGAATCTCACGTCCTCTCAACTCCAGTGCATATGCAACATTACTCATCCTTCTTTTCCTTTTTCTCCTCCTCGGGCTGACCCTCCCCATCAGTGGACTCCGATTGTGTCTGAGGAAGCCAGTAACGTGCAATCAAACCACCCAAGAATTTCTGATCAGCCCACTTGACCAAACCATAGAGAATCCAACCCCAACCCCACAGAGACATGCCCATCATACTTGTGACCAACAATACGGGGCCAAGAATGAGCAACGATAGAACAGCCCAGAGCAATATCGACA
The DNA here is from genome assembly GCF_001561935.1 of Penicillium griseofulvum. Taxonomy (NCBI): domain Eukaryota; kingdom Fungi; phylum Ascomycota; class Eurotiomycetes; order Eurotiales; family Aspergillaceae; genus Penicillium; species Penicillium griseofulvum. The sequence goes on from NW_024467419.1 coordinate 971,797, forward strand.
CCGCAGCAAAGACGAACACGCCAGCCAGGAATACCAGTAAAGGAACTCCACAGCAAATCATTTGACAAACGATCAAGGTTGATGCGGCAGGACGCTTCAATGCAGCTTCATACATCGCAGCTTGACGAGGCGGAGGAAGCAACCAGGCGACGAATCTCTGAATGCAGGATTCGAAGTAATCAAAGGCTTGAGGAAATAGCGTAGCGAACCATGCTTTGATGGTGGACCATATCGATGAAAATGAGAGGTTGTTGTCGATGCCTTGGCCTTTGGGGGGAGCATCGTCTGAAGGAAACTGACCTGGCAGGGCAGGGTCGGCCAGGTCCTTTGTCGTTCGGTTTAGCTTCTTGGGCGCTTTTGATGTACTTTTCTTGACCGCTCCGCTTGTTGATTGGACTTTGTCAACAGGAATTTGCCCAGTGGCCCCGCTAGTGAGATTATCCAGGGGCATTGTGAAGGCTGGTAGGTTCGTACAGCCAATGTGTAAAATAGAAGGAGAGATGGTAAAGTTTTAATAAAGATTAAAATCTAAGGAATTGATATTCGGGATATCCAATGTTGTATATCAACCTGGGAATCAGATAACATGACGTCAGGGGCGTTCTACCAACTGGTTTGGGTTGATATTAATTCTGCGTCACTATATTACCCACGCTACACTTGGACATTTTGCAGTTGTACAACTGCTCTGCTTAATGCGTTTAATGGAATATCATTCCAAGGCTAAACAATCTAAGCTTTAAACATCGGTACAGAAGAAATTTAGATACCTGGTTTAGATAATGATACTGCTTGAATACATAGATAGAATCATCTCATTAACTATTTCTGGGGGGAAATATGGGTAAAGGTCTAATCGAAAAGAACGCTATGCTACGAATCATTGGTCAGAGGTGCCATCGCGATCATCAAACATCATGAAATCGGCATCATCAACTTCATCTCCTACGACTTTCTTCCAAGCCTCTTTTACAAGGTCGAGGGTGTCGTCTTCGAATGCCAAGTCAAGGCTCGATGGGGGGAAATTGTAGCAGTGAGAAACTTCGTCTTCAACAATAAAACGCTGGGGCGCACCATTGCTAAGAGGTCCACGATGGGTGTATCGCAAGGACCACAGAACGGTGGCCGGGAGACCTTCTGCCCGAATTAGTCTATCGACAGCGGACTCGATAAGCGCTTGACCTTCTGGTCCAGCTAGTGCCACACTGCAATAAATGACACCTGTGACAATCAATTAGCCACATGAACGACAATATTGTTTGACGAATCAAATTTTGAGAGTGCTCGTGATCAGGTGAAAAAGTTTTCAACATAGCAAGTTCAGGCAATGTAGATAAGTTTTTTATAAAAAATCATCATGCGAGCGGTGGGGGAGAATATAATAGGCAGGATTGTATAGGGGATGGCTTACTCTGCTGTGGTGGACACTCGCCAGTGTCGCTTGAATGGACCTGGAGATAGACTGGTGGGGATTGGGGGCTGCCCAATGTGTCCCCTGGGAACATGAGAACTGCGGTTGCGGGCACAGGAGCACCTTCAACTGTAGCAGGGAAAAGAGATGGGAAAGTAGCTGACACAACACTGATCGAGCGGGCGACCTCGACCAAGGGAGTCAAATTCTCTTTGGGAGAAGTATCCAAATTCGAGTTAAAAAAATATTTTCCCTGAACAGGCCCTTCATTCAGTTTCAGCAGGAAGGGATATTCGGAATGTTCAGAGCTGTTACGCCATAAACAATCAGAAATCCGCGTATCCAGGGCATATACACCCCCTCCCACAGCGGATGCGCGGCAGGCGGCTTGCAGTATTTCAGCTCCACCGCCATACTTAGGAATCACAGCACCAAACCCAGGGCCAAGATGGCCAATGGATGACAGATGTCTTTGAACCCTAGGTAGAGCATAGCTGGCGGAAGTATCTTGCTGAGAAAGCTGTGACAGGGACAGCGATAGCAGAGGATTGTGAAGTTCCTCTGGAACGCTGAATTTGGAAGCCAAGTAATCGTTCAGGGGCATTGACATATCCTCATCTTCAATTGAAGCGTCATCCTCATTGGGCTTAGTGATATGACGCAACAATCGCATGAGGGTTCTCTTGGACTTCATGCTGATATGAGTTGCAGCGAACACATCCTCCCGGTTGCCAGGCACGCGGTAGAAAATCTTTTCCGCACCGAGCTCGCCATTTTTAGAATCCGGCTGTTCAGGTACGTAAATCCACCAGCTTCCAACAGCCATAAACTCCAGCTGTCGAAAGACTTTCGAAGTGACAAGGGCTGACATTAGTTGAGAACGGGCATATAGGAAATATGGGGAGAGGGACAAAGTGTAAGCACGGCTAGATGCAAGTTTGGGGGAAATGCCCGTCTCCTCAGATGATGGAGACACTTCAGGTTTGAAGATCGAGGCATCTTTGAACGTTGATCTATGTTCGTCTGTTCACAACATAATATTAGCCATGAACCAACCAGCCACACACAAGAGCAATTCACCTTTATTGACCTTCTCTGCCCACTCCTGGGCCTCATCAAGACTGAAGGCTGCATCTGAACCACCATAATACTGGTTTGGGTCGATGTGAAGAACCTTCTTTCCAGATCGTGAGAGGGCCCTTTGGGAGTGTGAGTGCTACTCACAACCGCCCTAAGAGAGTCACTCACAGTGCCAGAAGGGACTGAGAAATCCCAGTCCCATTAATGATCACATCCCACGTCGTGTCTGACAAAGTTTCCATGATGTGGGGGTTCAGGAACAGAGTCCTAGCTGCAGGTAAGTCTGAGTATTATAGCCAAATCTAGCAGCTCAAGCTCTCATGAGGTTGTGGAATTGGATATCTGATGCAACCAAAGCATTCCTGGTATTTCCACAAGCTTCGATGCTGGAAATCCCATAAACTTCAGGTTGGGAGAAAGAAGAAGAAGAAAAGAAAAAATTGGAGAAAAACGCGGGAAGTACGCGTGAAGGCGGTCACGAGGTCCCCACTCCAGTTAACAGCCCTGACAACAGAAATAATCGACCTTTAAGAACATTTTATGAAGGAATATTGTTTCTTGGTTAAATGAACTCAGAATGTGTCTTCAATTGCATTAAACGTGTAGAAATTCTAATATTACAGTACTGTACTCACCAGCTTGTCTCCGACCTTGGAAGGTAGCAGGGTAGCTACTTACCTCTAATGGATAATATATACCTCAGAAATTACTTTTGTGGGCTTCCTTCTCTACAGCCTTGTGAGCTTGGGCTCTCTCTTCTGCTTCTATCGTATCCTCGCATCTTTACACAGCTTCACATTTTTCAAGAAAAAACCACAATAAGCATTCATGAAAATGAAACAGAAACATCGACAATGATCATTGAACCTCCTATCCATTGACACAGTCCGTTTACAGCCCTCACCGAAGCCATGATCTAACTCCCCCCGGCCAGAAATACGACTCTCCCAAAGGCCCGGACGGGAAGCTCAACCCTAAAGAGTATGGAGGTGCAGATGCCTTCTTCGATTTCATAACGAGCATTGTTCACCATTTTGTGTTTTCGACTATATTCTCTCGCATATTCTGTCTCCCAGACTGCTCTATTTGGATACTCTTTGGGGCACTGCTTGCCCTCCATGCGCTGTATACAGTACCGCAAGCTCGGGCACTTATTTTGCTGCAGATCCGTCATTTTGGAGGAACGATAGATTCCTGTTGCAAGAACAAGTCTACAACCCGCTAGGATCACATCACAAGCGGAGAGTTTGGATGGCGTAAGGATCACTTGAGTAGCCTCTCAAAACTTAAACAAAATCAGAGAAAGAATATGGAAAATGGTTGGCTAGATAGAGCCAAGGAACGTCTCATGGGAGATAATTGCGCTCAGATGTTTGTTTGAAACCGCCCGCGCGTATGTACAACACCACTTTTTGCCATTCCTTTTGGTTTTCTACGTAGTTATTAACGCTAGATCTAATCGATGTCAAGAATAACTATGTATAAAGTTAGAGCCTCTCTGCCTCAGGCGCATAGTCATGCCTAAGGCCAAGTATTACTCAGCAGTTCCCAAAGAGGTTAGGCTGCACCGCTATATGAACTGAAATTTCGGCGGAACCCTTTTCTTTCTCCATACCACTCCCCGTGTTCTGCACAGAACGGGTTACTATACGATTGTAGCCTGGTCTTCGTTGACGCGGTCCTTCACTGGACTTCGCGTTTGGGAGTGGTAGATAAGATTTCTTGTCACTCTGTATCTGCTGCTCTTGATGGTTCATTTGATGGAAGCGGTTCGTTTTGTAGTGATACATCCATAATCTCATTATTAGAATGGTACCTTGCTGTGCCACTCTCATATTGTAGTTTGTAAAGTCCAGGAGGCTTGAAAAGAGCACCTAGAGACAACAGCGAGGCAATGCTGCCCTAGGATGACTTGGTCCGGGCGCGCCGAAGGTTGTTGTCCCTGCAACCCGTATCGCAGATGGAATATAAACTCTCCAAATTGGGCAGCACCTTTTCTTGTCTGGGAAAGGTGGCTTGATATGCATGACCCTCCACCGTAACATGATGGAATAAGCCGCACCACGCGACTCTCACTCCTGTGTACCTGCTTCAACCACCCGAGCCCGAATGATCTTCAGCTCGTCCACTGGCTTATCATCCACACCGGTCTTGACCAGCCCCATGCGCTGGATCACTCTCATGCCACTTTTCACTCGGCCAAAAATCGTGTGGTTTCCGTCCAGCCATGGTGTTGGCGCAAGAGTGATGAAAAACTGACTACCATTGGTATTAGGCCCACTGTTCGCCATACTCAGAATTCCAGCGCCGGTGTGTTTCAGCTCTCCACGAATCTCGTCCTCGAATTTTTCGCCGTAGATGGAACTACCTCCTCGACCGGTGCCAGTGGGATCGCCAGTTTGGACCATGAAGTCAGGAATGATGCGATGGAATATGACATTGTTGTAGTAGCCGCGCTCGGCGAGGGTTGCAAAATTCTTGCATGTCTAAGAGTAATACATTAGCAAGAATTCCCTAGAAGGTCTGCGAAAGGCTCATACCTTGGGCGCATGGGTATTGTAGAGCTCCACGGAGAAGGAGCCCTGCGGTTAATTAGTAAGTAGTCTTGAGAGAACAACAAAGTGCTAGTTACCATAGTCGTGTCGAAAGCCACTTCGGTAGTCATGATGAAGATGTGAGTGTAGAATCGTAAATAGCAGAGCTAAAACCCAGAGCTGAGAGTTTGTGAGAAGCGGGATCACCCAACTTTACGGAGCAGTGCAGCGACCACGCGAGTCTCAATTCCCATTGGGCTAATTTGTCCGGCAGAAAACCAGTACCGCCCTATCTATATGGCTCAATGATCTAAACTACAACTTATGTTGTACTTGAATTGTCAATGTCGCAGTTAACTAAAATGTGACGCGCCATAGGACGATACGGTGAGACACAAAAATTGAAACAAATATATTTCATACAGATGTAGGTTTTGTAGAAGCAAGTATGTATGTGTACATAATCTTGGTCTTGGAACTTACTACATCTAGTACTAACAGAAGGCCAAGATTATATAGTAGACTATTTGAGTACCATATACAGTATATGTGTTGCAGCTTGTATGTCAGATCCAAGGAAATCAAAAGCCATCAGGCTTGTGTAGATGAAGCAAAGCAACTGTCCTTGTCACAATGGGTGGCCTCCCACCACCCACTTTTCTCATTTCATTCCCTATAGATCACTTTTTTTTTGTTTATCTCCCTTGGACTAGCACTTATAGTTTTACAGTAAAATCCTACTATATATGGAGTGGGTGATAATGCCTTTACAGGATATGGAAGGTGGGTTTGCCGTTCTAAGGCGAGACCGAGCAGGCAAAATCTAGTAGATATAGTGTTGGCTATCTGGGAAAGGGCTATTCAGAGTGTCTGGAGTGCTGGGAATCTTCACAGTGAATTTGGCAACCGACAAATGACAAAGAGGGAACATTGAAAGTATAGATGCTTTTTCAATTGAGTATCAATGATTCAGTCTTAACAATCTTGCTTTTTTATTCATTAATTGTCAATTGAGCTTGTGCATTTTTATCCTTAGACCTATAGAGACTTGGAATCTTGAAATAAGAATGAGATGAATAGCTAGATGTGAAGAAATAAGGTATAAAGTGAGCAGAAAGCGGTGAGTTAAATTATGCAGTGGTCACTAATTAAGCCCCTCCGTGCAAATGGCCCCGGAAGGTCAACAAGCTACCTCAAAGAATCTCCAACACGACCAACCCTTGTGGCCATCATGGTCTAATCCATTCTTTTTGTATATTGGCCTTAATTCACTGACATTTGCCTCGTGCTTACGGTCGATAATTTCTTGTTCGCCATGACCGATGTCAGCCCTGTCGCGGAGCTTCTTGGACAAGCCCTCTACCACTTCGACCGTTTGAGGCCACTTCTTCCAACTTACGGACACATAATTGTTTCTGCACTTTTTCCAATTTGGATCGGTGCACATGCATCTTTGACAAGACCTTCCTCCGCCGCCAAAGCTCCGAAGAAAAAAGCCGGCAAGGATAAAGATGAATATGACACGGATGACGAAGAGGGACATGGCCCTTTGCAGAAGATGGAAGGGCTTGAGCCATCAGATGCCCTGATCTTTCCATTGACTGCGGGGCTCACCCTCGGTGGGTTATACTTGGTGATCAAATGGCTGGAAGATCCAGCCATCTTGAACAAGATCCTTAGCTTCTACTTCTCTCAAATGGGACTCTTCTTTGCTTTTGCATTCGTGAAGGATGTGCTGTTGATGATTCGTTCATTTGTGTTCCCTAGATATTATCGTCAAAGTGGACAATTGTGGAAAGCGAAGCAGTCCGAACGCCATTTCATATCCGAGAACCATCTAGCCAAGACACAATCCATCCGGCATTCACCTCTTCCTGGGATTTTGGGCCGGCTGTCACTCCCAGATATGGTACTGGGGCTACTTTGGACGTACCGAAATGTTTTCTACCAGCGCCTCAAAGTGCGGGCGCATATATGTGGCTTATTTGACTTCAAATGCCTTGTTGGCCTCCTTGATATCATCAGCGGAATCTTAGCATTATCTGCTGTAGGGTACTTTGCATTCGTGGCAAACCCATGGTGGTTGACCAATTTCCTCGGCTTCTGCTTCTGCTATGGCACCCTGCAATTCATGTCTCCCTCCACGTTCTGGACAGGAACCCTCATTATGGGATCCTTATTTTTCTATGATATCTACTTTGTCTTCTTTACACCGTTGATGGTAACTGTTGCAACAAAGTTGGACGTACCAATCAAACTCCTGTTTCCTCGCCCGCCCACCTCTCGTGATGCCCCTGGCGCCATGCCATTGGCCATGCTTGGACTGGGCGACATTGTCATTCCGGGAATGATGGTTGGGCTGGCCCTTCGCTTCGATCTATTCCTCTATTATCAGCGGAAGGGCGCCCAAACGCCACGTATGGAAGGGTCAGACCAGGTAACTCTCAAGCCTGAGTATCAGTCGGCAACCGGCGCTTGGGGAGAGCGGTTCTGGGCACCATCAGTCAAGCCACTCCAGCCGGAACTTCAACCTCCCTACCACGATGCCCGGCAGTTCCCAAAGACTTACTTCAAGGCTAGTTTATTCGGCTATGTTGTTGGGATGGTCACCACCCTCCTTGCCATGCAATATTCGAATCATGCCCAGCCAGCTCTTCTCTATCTAGTACCGGGCGTTTTGACATCGCTTTGGGGCACCGCGCTTATTCGAGGTGAGATTGACACAATGTGGGCCTTCTCTGATGCCGAGGAGGTGGAAATCGAAGAAGAAAAGAAAGAAGATAAAACGGAGGACAAACCTTCTCAAGAGCAGAAGAGTCTCTTTATGCGCGTCTTCTCCGGTGATTTTATGCGTGCATCAACCGACAAGAACACAACGCCGGCCAAGAAACTCGAAGAAAAGAAAATCGATGACTCAAAATCCAAAACGAAATCATCCGAAGAAGGCGGGCGTGATGCTGAGAAGAAGAAGGGCAAGAAGGATCGTGACAGTTCAGACCTGATCTCCTTCTCCGTGTCAATTCCTCGCAGGTCCAAACGTGAACCCCAGGCTAGTTTGCCGACAACGGAAGAGGACGGAGAGGTGTCTATTTCCAGGGATGTCAGCGGAGACAACGAACCGCCGTTGAAGAGAAGGCGTCGCAGCATGATGAATAAAAAATCAGCGATGTGATCAATTGAGTCTCACAAAGCGAATGTATTAGCTAAAATAGATAAATTTAAGGATTGCCAACATGTCAGCCACCGTTTCAATCTACTCAGATACATAGCTCTACATTTAAAAAGCCGAAATGGCAAGAACACTAGCAGTGGTATCATTCATTTGTATTGCATATCAGTTCCATTAGCATTGATCCAATATCCGCTTCATTTCTTCCCATCTCTGAGCAGAAACATCCACGAGGTGGCGCAGATCATCACTGTCCACGGTCCAACCACCATGCTTCTCCATCTTCACAATAACCGTCTTGCCGTTCTCTTTATCAACGACAACAGAAACCCGTTCTTGGCTCAATCCCTCCTCATATCCATCCGGATCGGCGAGGATCCACCTTTGCTGTGCACCCTTCTTCTGCTTCTGCTCCTCAGCATCGGGAATGACAACCGCCCTCCAACCAGCAGCAACATCACCCTCGAAAGAGCAGAACGAGCTAGAAACAGGTAACCCGCGCAGTGACAACTTTCGCGCATCGGACACATCGTCCGAGCAAAGGATCGTCTCGTTATCAGCATCCCACCAGGCCTTGGGAAGCTTCGTGTCCCGAAGCGCGGCCAGGACAGAGGCCCAGGCGGCGTCGAATGGGTTTCCAGCCAGGGAAATGATCATAACATCAATGTAGAGCACCCAGAATGCCTTGACTTCCCGCTCAGGGCCTCCGCTCTGTTCTGTGTCCACGTCCATTCCCTCGCCCGCATTGTGGAATTCTTCCGAGTCCAGATTCGGCGGCTGATACCAGATGCGCAAGTCGTCTGCTTGAACAAGACGGGTAGTGTGCAGGAGGGAAAGAATTTGGTGGGAAAGTGACTGAGCCAGCGCAGAAGGTGGTGCACCGGGTGTAAAGCCTGGCGCGCAGCCAGTGCTGAGGGAAAGGTTGGGAACAAGTAGGTTCAGATCTTGGATGTGGCCTTTGTCTTCCTCAACATGGGATTCAGAGTCTCCTGCCTCATTTGACTTGTCGAAATTTTGCTCTGATGACGCCTGCAACACGCTCCAGGAAGCGATATCTTTGGTGTGTAGGACCTCTGCGCGAACGCCGCAGACAGCGGCTGTGTCGCCGATTCGTACGACGGCGCTGCCGTTTGTGTGAGTTAAAGAGCCAGCATTGGCGGATGTGACACGGAATTGTGAAGTGGCACGGCCGTTCGCGCGGATCGAGGGCTGGTTGCTCGCTGGTGGAGGAGAGAGGTGGGCAAGAAGGTAGGCGTGAGGTTGGAGGCGGGCGAATTGAGATGGTGGAAGGGATAATGATGGAGGTGTCGGGTTACTGGGAGTAGTGATGGACGCCATGACTAACGAGAATGGCTCTACTTTTCCCCAAGAGTGATGTAGAAATAATTGGAGACGCAGAAAAAGCCGATGAGCATGATATGGCAGAATAATTTCCTATCGAAGGCGGTCGAAGCTGTTATTTATGCCTCAGGCACCAAGTGCTAATATGCCAAGACTTTCGCGGGGCTAAACAACATCGTCCCACGAGTATCACCCTCCTAAGTACGGAGTACTTTGGTAGCAAACAAAAACGAATTCCTGTATAACGCGATGTCTAATATTCCAAAGTTGGATATGACACAGCAGCTGTGTGCTATACATCACAGGATGAAATCCTTGCCGTTATGCAGGAACCGGAAAGCTGCTCTTACGTCGAATGGTTTTCTTCGACATGCTGAGATCTTGGATCCTTTGCTTGATCCTTTGCTTCCCTTGATTCCTTGATTCCTTTGCTTGCATCGGTAAATGTGGTCGATACATATCTCACTATGGAGGTCGTCCGAGGGATATAGTTTCCTACTGGTTGCTATTCACTTCGGCTAATAAGGCCCAAACATATAGTGTGCATAGACAGCTTCCCTGGTCTTTTCTATAGCTTTTTCATGAGGTCACATACACTAACAAAAGTCGCCGAGACAGAAATTGAGATACTCAGGCCTACAAATTAGTGATACATACATAGTTCCTGCGCGAGCACTCCCGTAATTCGGCCAATAACCAGCACCGGAGATTATGAACTTCCTGATAGTCTGATTATAATTGGATGAGTACTTACGACATGAATATGAATGAGAGAATGATACCCTAAGTGTTCTGCATATTCCCCGCCCACGCTAATGCGACTCGATCACCCCCAGTCACTCTGCTGCTAATATCGCCGGCTGTGATTGGGCTGCATAGCGCTAAACCGTCACATATCACTGGAATATCCCTATCACAACAGCGAAACGCCTGTACTTTCATAAATCGGTCTGCAATCGTTGTTTTTCATTGGCCCAGTTTCTAACCAGCCACAATATTCTGTTGGGCTTATTCTATCACAAGGCCGAGACTGCAAGGTTGTGTGGCTCCCCGCTTCCATTTTCACATACATTTAGACTGAATTTCCCTCGAAAATTGCTTTTCACTTCTTGACTTTAATGGCATCAATATTGATAGCTCCAATAAAGATATGAGCGTTCGACTATAGTACAAGAGGGAAGACTCTTGTGCGTGGCACGGAAGGTAGGTTACTCTGTGCAAGACTGTATATTGAAATTGATCTAACTCAAGTAATTACAGAAAAGAACACTAGTGTTGCCGACCAACGCACTGCAAAATGCTGAGCAGCGTTTTTTCCCTTGCCAAGCGCATCAATGTCGCGATCACAGCATCGACGACTGCAGCCGAGGCGGCTGAGATGCAGCGAGATCCATGGTCGAAGTCGGCAAAATATGGGGTAGGATTTGTCTATTTCGCCGTCGTACTACTGATAATCACGACCTTTGTCCGATGCTGGCATAAATGGGGCGACAAGATGCGGATTGCCCTCTATAAAGAAAACCGACCAGAGATATTTCGCGACGACTCAGTACCGGACGAGTATGAGCTTCCAAGCGCAGGCACTGATGCTTCCAATGCCCAGTTCTTTCCATCGCCGACGGCAACCTCTCAACCCAAGAGGCGTGAATCAATCCTTGCTAGCATAGTCCCCTTGAACAAGGCAATTGCCTTTTCGCGATGGATCTTCTACCGACCAATTCCCACCGTGAAGGTTTGGAAGATAGAGCTCGTTTTCCCGTCTTTGGCAATCACGGCAATTGTCCTGGTTGCATTTATCTTCGTCACATTATACTGCTTCGTGCCACAGCCCTTGTACTACTGGTCAATTGCGCTGGGGTCGCCGCCGCTGGCTGTTCGGGCAGGTATGCTGGCAGTAGCTATGATCCCCTGGATTGTTGCACTCAGCACCAAGGCTAACTTTATCACTATGATGACTGGCCTTGGTCCTGAGCGGCTAAATGGGTTGCACCGCTGGTCAGCCTATATCTGCCTATTCCTCAGTTTGGTTCACATGATCCCGTTTTACATCACTCCGATTTGGGAAGATGGCGCTTTGGTCAACTACAGCGCAGGCATCCCACCACACGCCTATGTGTATGGGACTGGAATTGCAGCGCTAGTTCCTCTGCTTGTCTTGTGTATCCATTCTCTTCCAATCTTTCGCAATTGGATGTATGAGCTCTTTGTCTTTGTCCATATCCCAGTCTCGTACGTCTTTGTGGCGATGCTTTTCTGGCACACGAGAAACTACCTGTCATCATGGGCCTACCTTTTCACAACCATTGCTATTTGGGTCATCTCATATACCATCCGGTTGTTCTACTTGAACTGGACACACCCTTTCCGTTCATCGTTTTTAATCGGAGAAGAGTCGGCCATAACCATTCTTCCGCAAAGTGCTATTAAGGTCACCATCCCTACAAAGATGCGTTGGAGGCCCGGTCAGTATGTCTACCTGCGACTGCCAAGAATCTCTATGATCCAGAGCCACCCTTTCACGATTGCCTCTCTTTGCAGCGATGACTTCCCATCCGCGTATGGTGAAAAGTATCGTGATATGACACTGGTTTTCCAACCATTCCAAGGCTTCACACGCGAGGTGTTTAAAAAAACGTTAGAACATGGCCCCTACAAAACATACAGCGCATTTGTAGAAGGGCCTTACGGTGGTATGCAACGTGAGATTGCTGCCTTCGACGACGTGGTTTTCTTTGCCGGAGGAAGCGGTATTACCGCCATTGCAAGCCAATTGCTGGACCTCATCAAGAAGATTCGAGATGGCAAAGCCATCACCAAGTCGGTCAAAGTCATTTGGGCGCTCAGAAGCCCCGAGACAATGGAATGGTTTCAAGAAGAACTACGAATCTGCCGTGAATATGCACCTTCGAACATCGTCAGCTGTCATTTCTTCCTCACCGGAGTGAACCAAAACAACCAAGTTGCACGGGATATAGTCCAAGAGAAGATCTACAGCATGCTCCAGGGCATTGACAAGCGGAACTCCGCTTACATCCGCGATGAAGCCGCCGGCAACCCTGATATAGAAAAGGAATTGCGCCGTGAGAATGAAGATGGTGTCGCTGCTCTTCCCAATGCATACACAGCCACCCATGCGTCCAATACCCGTCAATACTACCAACCTACCTTGAACCCTCATGCCCCCGCTGCACAAAGCGGTTATGGTAACCCGAACTTCGATTTCGGATTCGACACACCTCAACATGTACCACAAAGGCCGCCTCCAGCACCTGCACCACGGTTTGCTTATTATCAGCCTCGTGCACGGGACCACTGGCGGACTGATTACCTCCGCCCGGACCTCACTCAAATGGTCAATGAGTTTTCACAAAAATTCGGCCGCCGTGCCTGTGTTTTCGTCTGCGGTCCACCGAGTATGCGAGTTGAGGTCGCCAACGCTGTAGCGAAGCTGCAGCTACAGGTGATTATGGACTCGTCAAGAGATGAGATTTTTTTGCATGCCGAGAACTATAACGTGTAATGTAGCGTTGCTGTCTTTTGTTGATTTTATACCCATGGCGTTGCAGTTACTATATGAATATCAAACCGGTTCTTCTAACGCTCAATTTCCGCACGTAGGAGTGTATATTGCGAGAGATAATTTCTCATATTCAACTGTAAGAGGTATCATCATACAGGAAGCGGAAGTCTAGCACAGACACTATTGTAAATCAAATGCATAAACAAATAAAAAGGGTATCCAAGGTACATCAGAAAGCCACATACGCAAAGCAATTTCACTGGATCTCCGGCTTATGGTTGTCGTCTTCCGCCTTGCGCTTGCGCGAAGGCACATCCTGATTTTCAAGGAATTGCGACTCATTCAACTGCTGTATCCCATGGTCACCTTCTTCGCCATCCTCCGCTTCCACCTTCTCCCAGTCCTCGTCTTCCATTTCACCGGGAGAAGTTGTAGTCTGGGCATTTTCTTCTTTCGGTGGATGTGCTTCATCTTCATTCCAGTTCAAATCTAACCGTACGATCTTCGCGCCCGACGGCTTCAGTCGCCGATAGTATTCGGCTACATCGCGATCAACCCTGAATCCACGCGCAATATACCATTCCAGCCCCTCTTCGTTTGCCTCATGGACATGCGCTGTCACGGAGCGGATGTTATAGTGCCTGACAAGCTCGGAAACCTGGTATGAGTCCTTCTCCTTGCGGTCCGGTGGAGACACAAAGAGAAGCGAATTCAACAGTGATGCGGCCACACCACAGCCCCGGTATGGGAAGAGAAGATGTAGAGTCTGAATGTAGAGATTCGTAGGACTTCCGTTCCCTTGGATTTGGTTCTCTTTGCTCGAGTCCTCTGACTGTCGGATTCTCTCTAGCCGACACCGAATTCCCCCGATCACTTTGTCCGTCCCAACAGATGCGACAGAACCCGGGGCTGCACCAACAGGGTGGTCATGGTAAATAGCAACCCTCGAAAGAGAAGCGGTCACAGGATCGGTTATGATAGCTGTGTAGAACGAGCTTGGATAGCGGATGGGAAGGAGTAAGCCCGTGATTCGCGTCAAGGAAGGGATATGCGCTGTATTGACTTTCTCGACTGTGATATGGGGGTGTGGAGTAGCCACACCAGTTGGAATATCATGTGCATATGGGTCAAATATCTCTTCTTTCGAGTGTTTCGGGCCTGGCGTGTTTGCGACAGCTGATTGAGGCGGTTGAACTGGAGGGGGGTGGATAGGAGGCCGCGCAGGTTGGCGGTTGGTCGGGGGAGGAGACAGTGAAGACGAAGAAATTGCTGGCTTCGTCTGATTCTTTGAGAAGAACTGGTAGGCCATCTTGGAGTAATTTAATAGTTGTGAAAGAACAAACAGAGAGCGAATGCGGAGGTACGATAAGAGATAAGCCCAGTGAACAACTTGCTCCAGCCTCATCCGTCTCTTCATCTCCCAGAGTGATATTTCATTCGCATGCAAATAGACACCTCAATAGGTCAGTGCCATATTTGCTGTCGTTGCCTAATTTCTATTTTATGCGTCAATAGAATATCTTCATTGACCACATTGTCTTCCCCTATTGTTGCTCGCTATTAGTCCTACCTCGCCCCCCATTATTGAAGCTCACTGACAATAGGCCTTACACTAGGCTATACAATTCAGCCCCTCCCTATTGTCTTCTTTCATCCTTTTATTTGGCTTCTATGTTTTGGCCTGCTTCTCTTTTCTTCTCTTCTACACCCGTGCACCCATTGCGTCAACCCTGCATAGATTTCCAGTACATGGAGAACTAAACCTCGGACCTAGCGGTTCGGAGCACTCACTACCTGTGTCGCGGGCAGACACAGCCGTCGGTCAATCAGGACCGGACGAGAAATATTCGGCGCATCCATTTCCGGCCGCAATCCGAGAATGGCCGACTCCAACAGCAGTGGTGGTCGCAGGCCGACATACTCTGCCGGAACGATCGCTAAAGTGGTATGGTGACCCTGAACAAACTTCATAGGTTGTGTTAAATATAGGTTCTAATAACTTTTTGTTTAGGCTACGGACATCCTGAACGAAACATTCCAGAACATCATCCATGACCTTGTCGCCAAAGTGCACCGTGAAGAGAAGGTGGCGCGCATGCGGACTGCGGTGGTTCTCGCCCGACAGAAGGCGGAAGAAGACGCAATCATGCCAGAGGAGGCGCCCAGCAAGACCTCAACGGATACAAAGAGAGAAATTGTTCTCGATACCAAGAAACTCGCGGGTATGCGCGTGGAGACGGATGCAGCCGTTTTCAACCGCGGAAAGGTCTTCCTTAAAGGAAATCCGATGAAAACCGTGAGAGAGCATGTGTGCCCCGATTGCCGCCTCCCACGACTCATGTACCCGACCACCGGGGCTCGTTCTCGTCCCCCTCCCGATCCCGATGTTGAATATTGTACAAACGTACCCATGATCGACCTCCCTGGCCATGACGTCCACGGCAAGCTCTTTGCAGTCATGCCGAACCCCAAGAAAAAGAAGGGTGACCGAGACAGCACCATTCCCGAAATTCCAACTACCAAGTGCCCTATCTGTCCACGCTACTTTGTCATGACTCGTCTCGCCCAACACCTTGAACGCTGCGTTTGCGGTGGCCGCAACGGCGGCCGCGATGGGGGCCGCGATGGGAGCCGCAATAAGACTCCCACAGACAGCAACGGCAACAGTCCCAGTTCATCGGCACCCAAACGCCCTTATGCAGATGACGATGAAGAAAGTCCCAGTCCTACTAAGAAGAAGAAGCTGAATGGACCCAAGAAGGGCTCTTCCGCAAAGCCCGGGCCGAGTAAGCTCAAGCAATCGTTCACGGTTGAGGACAACGACGATGACATCAAGAGCGAGAACGCCGACTAAGCTTCCATTTGTTTTCTCCATACCCTTTTTTCCTATCATGGTGTCCGCGGCGTTTGAGCTTTGTTTTGATGGGCTGGGCATGTCCTATGGCGTCTCTGGGTCTGGTTCGGTCTGGTCATGGTTTGACCTTTCCTTCGAATAAATCTGCATAGATGAATGATGACGAGGGGAATGGACTTTGTAGGATGTACATTATTTGATAACATGAAATACAACTGACAGGGGCATTGCACGAAAGATGCAACTGATTTGTGCTAATATTAATATCTTCTTCGTTCCTTACTACTGAGAACCCATTGAATGATCAAAAAGTCCACTAGGTAGTTATACATCTCAACATGTATGTACACTGCAAACTTTGAACTAATCTCACCCCGAAACCACCCGAGCATCATCAACCTTTTGTGGTACACAACAGAATACTTATATCCCCATGGGCTATCTTCGGCAATAAACACAGGTTTAGATATCTTGCAGAAGAAACAGAGGCATTGCACGTTATTGCCCTTATCTCAGATAGTTGCTTTATCCTCTACAGTATTCACTCGGATGAAGATAGAAAGCGTTTATCACCTCAGGTCCAAAACAGATCTCTATAATTTAAGAGGAACTGAAGCTAACCGGTACTGCATTGTATTGTCACTTGTCCTCCAATAAGAGTAGACGCATGAGAAGGGCATCTTAAACAATAAAGTATCAGGCTTGTCCTCCACATATATATAATCCGTAGCACATTTAGCTTCAAGAATTACTGGACCAAATGTAGATCTTATTCATGCCGCATGTGTAATTTCTCATCTGTTCTATACAAATAACATACGGTTCATCAAAAAAAGAATCACAACTAGCAGGGGATCTTCCTGTGAGGAGCCCTAGGTGCTCCTAGTTTGATCCCAGAGCTCAGTAAACCAGTAATAGATGATACCCGAGTATTAGAAGGAAAAACTACATAGTATCCAGTGACAGTAGATGCATGATTCTTGTTTTAAGATGCAGGTAATCAGGGATTTATTTGGAGACTTTATGTGTGTATATTGTAACTAGGTGGTTGGCCAGTTAGCCCCGGGGCACCTGGGCACTGTCGATGCTTAATAAGTGCGGGGATGCGCGGGCATTTCACCTTGTCAATCACCAACCAAGCCTGAATATTCTCTAAAATGGCTGATCTTAGCGCATGGGCAGCTCCTCGTCTCTCCCAGCTTATCCCGCTGGATTCAGATTCTCTTTCTCAGGTTATCGACTATGCTGCCAGCCTCTCGAGGGAGGCATGTGCGGACCACCTCAAAAACCTCCTCGGCGACTCCCCGGCCGCCCTAGAATTCATCTCCTCCTTTAATGCACGCCGAGAACCACAGCGACCACCTCAGAACCCATCCACACAAAGCAGGGATGCATCAAGATCAACCGGAGGAGCCGGAGCCAAGAAGGGCAAAAAGAAGGCTCCCTTACACAGTGCTGGCCCACCACGTCGACCCGATGACTACGGCGATATAGCAGGTGGCTATAAGAAAGCAGATGAGGAAGACTATATGTCTTCTCGAAAATCAACTGCTCCCACTCTTGCACCGTCACCGCATGGGTCCTCAGCCTTGCGCATTCCCTCCCCCTCACCCGCATCAGCCCCGAAATTACCGCCATCCGCGAGTGGCTCCACGATCTCGGACATGTTACCAAATGTGCGATCAAAAGTGAGCAAGTCAACACGCCAAGGTGGAGGAGCAGGGTCGTCTTCCAAGGGAAACCCAGCTCTCACAACCAACGACATCTCCGACCTAACCGCAGCTATCGCCGCACTGGAGGTATCGACGAATCCGAGTCTAGGACAGAGGCGCAGTTGCACCTGCTACGGGTCACTGCACCCGGTATTTGATCCGGCACCGAATTGCCTCAACTGCGGGAAAATTATCTGCTCCCTCGAGGGCCTACAGCCGTGCTCATTCTGCGGCACACCGCTCCTGTCTGCCGAAGAAGTGCAAGGTATGATTCGAGAACTACGGGCGGAGCGCGGGCAAGAGAAGATGCGCGTACACAATGAGGGTGTTCATCATGAAGGGGGTCCTAGGCCTACTCCTGGGTCCGAACCTCCTAGCAAACTGGATGCCGCGAAAGCACACCGGGATAAACTGCTCCAGTTCCAAGCGCAAAATGCGCGCCGGACCAAGGTTGTCGACGAAACAGCAGATTTCGAGACTCCAAATGTTGCCTCAACCTTGTGGATGACACCTACACAACGTGCACTTGCGCTCAAGAAGCAGCAGCGCATTCAGCGCGAGATGGACGAGAAGGCTCGTCCTGAGTGGGAGAGGAAGAAGACTGTGATGAGTCTTGATATCAAGGGCGGTAAGGTCCGCCGGGTTTATCATTCCGCACCGGCAGAACCAACCCCAGAGACCAATGAGCCTGAAGCTGTTGAGGAAGGAGGTGATGTGGACAGCGCGCGAGGACAACATACTTTCAGCCGTAACCCCCTTCTCGCAGCTGGTGGTCTCATGCGACCTGTTTGGCGCGCGCCAGAAATAAAGCAGACTGAAGCAGCGGAGCCAACTGAACGAAAACAGACTTGGCGACGTGTGCAAGATGACAACGATGACAACGAGCAGTGGATTTTGGATGGAGGAATACATGGGCACACCACTTAAAACATAATCTTACATGGATTTAAGCGGAAGCTCTAAAGCGTGGGCGCTTCAAAAAGTACTATTTCAGGCGATCTTCATAATCCTGAATCAACCATCTCAGGAGGTAATTTATAGAAGTTATCACCAGCTTCACTACCGATATGCGGCAAGACAGCCTCATAGAAGTGTGCTTACTCTGTATCCCTGTCGCACATTCCTCCACCAAAAGCGCGGAATTCTCGGATGTCTCATTGACTGATCGGCTAATAACGGCGATATTGTCACACTTCCCAGGACAACCCGAGTTAGTGGAGTCGGTAAACCCAGGTGCTACTGTATGACCGAATTCGTGGATGACGGCAGCCTACCAAAAATAGAAAAGACATATCCGTCTATGTTACATTATTAAAGTAACCATGAATCGCGTTCACTGCAAGGTCTTAAGTAAATATTTCTCTCGAGTCCATAAATCCATTATAATCTAAAATTCGAACAAAAGTACCAGACATGAAGCGGGCTTCCCCGCGGATGCCATAACGCCAATAATATGTGGGTATTTAAGCGTAACCAATAACCGATGCTGCATTGTACTATCAATCATAAAAAAAACAACCGCCTATAACCGACAATAGAAAGTTAAAACAAGGTCCTTTGTAGAAATGTCTTAGGGCTCCAGTTCTACGAGGCCTAATTCGTACGGGTCCATCGTCATTGATCGCGGTTGGGGACGGGTATCGGCGGCCGAAAGAGTATAAAGGCCATCTGGAGTATGATAAGAAGTTAACAGCCAATCCATTGTTTCTTCATGATCTCACAAAATGCTTATTGAATCTGTACTGGAGTGTTTTTCTCTACAGAGGGTCCTGGGAGGCTTGGTAGGGCTATTAGCAGTAGCGGTACGCATATCCTTTTCCGATATCCATGCACTCCCATTTCCAATGTCTTAGACAGTAGGCTAATTTAACTCATTTCAGACCATCGCCTACGCCCTCTACAATCGTTTCCTTCACCCTCTCCGCCGTATCAACGGTCCCATCCTCGCATCTCTCACACCCTGGGTCCAGCTCTACCATGGCCTGAAAGGTGATCGCCATCTCTGGCTACATAAGCTACACAGTCAGTACGGGACACACGTGCGCGTTGCGCCTAATTTTGTTTCCGTCAACTCGGACCGTGGATTGCATGATATCTACGGACACGGGAAGCGTCTCCAGAAGGCCGATTTCTATAATGCTTTCCCCGCCATCAAGGGCGTGTATAACACGCACAACGCGATTGATAAAACCATGCATGGTCGCAAAAGGAGAGTCCTTAGCCAGGCTTTCTCGGATAATGCTCTTAGGGGAATGGAGGATGTAATGCTCCTCCATGTGCGTCAGCTGTGTGCCGTGCTGGCTGGGTATGATGGGGATTTCGAATCGCATGATCAGAAGGGAAATGTCAAGAACATGGGTAACTGGTTTAGTTATCTCTCGTATGATGTTATGGGCGAGCTCTGCTTCGGGAAAAGCTTTGATATGCTTATTTCTGACTCCATGAGATATAAAGTTGGATTGGTGGATCGTGCTGCGAACAGGCACTATGTGGTAAGCATTTCTATTTCGTTATCATAGAAACACTTTTATCTGATTCTCCCATAGTGTGGACTTTGGATGCCCCTGGACACATGGGGATTGGACCAGATATTCATCCGCAAGCTGACGCGCGACCGATGGAACTTCATTATGAATTCACGTGTTGAAGCAAACGAGCGCGCCAAGGAGCGTACTCAGATCGGTCACGACGCTAAGAAGGACTTCTTTTATTACCTGTTGAACGCGAAGGATCCGGAGACAGGCAATGGACTTAGCACACCTGAGCTTTGGGGAGAGTCAAATGTTCTCATGATCGCGGGCAGCGACACAACCTCGACTACACTGGCAGCCACACTGTTCTACCTAGTTCGGAGACCAGATGCACTGGCCAAGCTGAGTGCCGAGGTGCGCGGTGCCTTCAATGAAGTCGAAGAGATCGTTACTGGTAGCGAACTCAATGAACTGGTGTATCTCAAAGCATGTATCGATGAGGCGTTGCGTCTGGCCCCAGCCGTGCCCGGTGCGATTCCCCGTGAAGTGATGGAGGGAGGTGCTGTGGTCGATGGTGTCTTCTTACCTGCTGGTACAGACTGCGGCACACCGACATACTCGATCCACCGTCAAGAGCGATACTACCGGGAAGCAGGGACATTTATTCCAGAGCGCTGGATTGAGGACGCCACCTGCATGGCCTCTGGGAAGTCTTGGCAAACGACGAAGGAGAGCATTGAGACTGCGCGACACGCATTTTGTCCATTTAGCATTGGGCCCCGTGGATGCATTGGCAAGAGCATGGCCTTTATGGAGATGCGGCTGACATTGGCGCGGCTCGTGTTCCTCTTCGACATGTCATTGGCGGACCGTGAGGGCGAAGACGCCGGGGGTCATTTGGCGCTGACGGATCATTTCACTTCCGCGAAGAATGGACCGAATGTTGTATTTAGACGGAAGTAATTTAGTTTATTTTTAGGGAATTTATTCTTAAAAGCGGTCATGTCGAATTGCTGAAACATCAAAAGTGTCGCTTAATCTCTCAGCCTTATCGCCCCCCAACTTCTCGACTACTCAGGACACGGTTGCGCGTCTTGGCAACAATCCCTGACCTTTTTACTTGTTGATATTGGATTGAAACAAACCTACATGGATCTGATCGAAGGGTCTTCTCCATCATGACCTCGCCATTGATTGTGACGTTCGTGCAGGCGACCATTTTAAATGCCATTTCGAACGTCCTCGCGCAGCTGATTGACCAGCGAAACAACAAAGTAAGGGCTGTTTATGTTCTAGACGCCCAAATATAACAGAGTTAACAAAATACTAGGCCCCATTCACTCTAAACACATTGGCTCTTCTCCAATTTGTGGGCTATGGCATCTTAATCGTCCCCCCTAATTTCTACTGGCAACGCGCCCTTGAAGCGCGTTACCCGGGGTTTCCTACGCGTGCCGAATTCTCAAATGCGTTCAGTATTCGATCACTGAAATCTATCTTCTCGCCTCGTGCATGGCTGTCCCTCTGTTCAAGAGCTCCGCAGGAAGATTCACTCCCTAGCCACAAGGAGAAAGAGAAGCATGTTCGATGGGCGCCGCGAAAGCAGCCATCCGGGCTGCGTAGCTTTATTATGAAATTCTTCTTTGATCAAACAGCTGCTTCAATCGTCAATCTTGTGCTATTTGTGGTTGTCATCAATTTGCTGAAGGGGGAGAGTCTGAAAAAGTCATGGGAATTGGTTGTTTTGGTAAGTTGTGCTATTGAACAATATTGTTGATACACAGATGCTGACTTTTCTGTAGGATTTCCGGCCTCTTATGAGTGCGCGTTTGAAATATCGGCCTATTGTCTCGGTCTTAATGTAC
Source organism: Penicillium griseofulvum (assembly GCF_001561935.1). Classification (NCBI taxonomy): domain Eukaryota; kingdom Fungi; phylum Ascomycota; class Eurotiomycetes; order Eurotiales; family Aspergillaceae; genus Penicillium; species Penicillium griseofulvum. The sequence continues at coordinate 993,754 of NW_024467419.1, forward strand.
ACAGTCATTCCTGTAGATCGACGAGTGGTCTTTGGAAGTGCATGTGGAGTGATCTGGGGTGTGTATTTGAGCTTATATGCTGGTGTTTAGGTTTCTGCCATTCTGCTTCTTTGTGTTACTTGAGCGTTTGTATTATCATCTTTGGAAAGCAATTGGTGTAGTAACATCTCAAACGGGTTTACTCATATCATAGAGCTCTAATAAATAGAATAAAGCGTGACAGATGTCCGAGTACTCGGGAAGTGTCTATTATAACTGCTAGCAGTGGGACTCAAATCCCAGCACAGTACCAATGAAGTACTCATTGCTTAGACCTAATCTAGTATGATCAGATTCCACGTCGTAATTGAGGCGTGCACTTGCCCCTGGATAGGGTTTGTGCATCCATCCCCAAAGAGAAATAGGGAGATCATAAACATAGAGAGTAAAGGGTAGGACTGTGAATATCAGACAAAGTACAGAATCAATAACACGTCATACTCTTAAGGTTTGAAGATTTTCCCGTTTTTAATACCAGGGCTCCTCTCAGCCCTATATTGCACAGTGGGTAATATTCTATTTATTTATATGTTAGTTCCTAATATCACTCTGAAAAACGCGAAAAAGCGCGTTTTTAAATGAGTCCTAAAATTTATAGAGGGAAGGCAGTAGGTTGAGCCGATACTATTAGATTAAGGCTATGCTTTCCAGAAATTCCAGCCAGGAGCGCAAGATCAAGGATGATGAAACTACACTAGTCCCACGGTATGGCTAGGATAGAATATTACGATGCTAACTCATTCTAGACAGACAAAATCAAAAAACTACAAGAAGCGTGACATCTCCCGGCAATGCAATAGTGAGTAACCATATAGTAAAAACCTCTTTCCCGACTAGGACTCGTAGCAATTCTTCGATAAAGAAACAGAAGCCAATGTTAGACAAAGAGACAAAGAAATGGAAAACAAACATATATGTGATAGCATATGATTATCACAAAGCCACTATATACAATCTTGTTCATGCATCATTACTTAGGTATAGAAATTGGAAGGTAGTTAATTGCAAGTGATCTTCCTATAACTAAAATACATACATCGAGATTAGGTATCGTTTGTATGTATAAGCCGTACAAAGGATACGGGCTGGTGATTGTACAGCTATTTGTATTATGCCAGAGCAATTTCCACTAATAAAAACCTAGAGATAGCGGGCGGTATAGCAAGCTAGGAAGGCGGTAGATGCTAAATTTCTGCTGTCACTCGTAATTTTTGGGGATCACGTGCGGGCGATTATCGGCTATACTGCCCGGTAATTGCGGGGCGGAGAGGCCCGAGCCGTACCGCCTCCGGGCTATAAAAGAAGTCGATGGCCCCGATTCCTTCTTCCCTTCTTTTTTCCCCAACTTCTCTTTGCCTCTTGGCTTAGATCAAGTGTAGTATCTGTTCTTATCAGTTTAATCGCTGACATGTCTACCCCCCAGTAGACTTCAATGATTACTCTAATATTTGAAACTCGGGACTGGCCTCTGTGCTTGCGCATGCCAGTCCCACAGTGTCGCTGGGCTTACACTACCCCCGGCTGACGCGACACTTTTTCATCAATTCACCCGGCTTGACCGAGTGCTTGGAGAAGAAGTTTTGAATGTTATGAGCGTGTCACACCCCGTAGTCTCTAGAGCTTTAGTGTTCATCGTCTCATCTCCTATTCACTATGTACCTAGATGTCCTGTAGAATTATCCTGAGAGGTCATGAGTCTGTGAAGCTATAATGACATTCACCCTCCTCGCCTGCTCATTGAGCAACTGTCCATTCAACGCGCTGTCATGAATGACGATGCCATCATCAACATCCAAGAGTCTGTCTCGTCGACGCGCCCACCACTCATCGTGTCACACACACACACGAAGAGTTCTGACAGCCAGGACTCTCACAATTAGGTGTCTCTCGTGAACAAAACAACCCATAAACAGCCCATTGCTAACGCAACTAGTCCCCCTCAGTTCGACGCAGCTTTTCAACAACACGCTACCCAAACGGTCGATTCAATCCCCAAGTACATTTGCCGTCCCTTACGCATTAACCCAACCTTCTATGAGACAAGAGTTCTTGCACTACCTCCAGCTTTGCTAACGCTGTTGTAGCTCACACCTATCCTTGCTGGCGAAACAAACTTCCCCTCGTGGCCCACCGCATTCGACTGCGCTCTCGACACCCGGAACCCTCAACGGAACGTAAGCTCAACAGCTCCCAAGGACCCTCCAATAACTGAGTGGACCCACAAGTCTCGTCACCTCTCATACCTTCATGCTACTCCATGATACAATCCTGAGCGCCGAAGAAACCTGCTACCTACAACCCAGGTCTCTCAAGCAGAGAACTAAAAAGGGATTCATTCAAAACACAGAATCCATCAGACAAAGCAATGATATTGATTGGTCTTATATCAGACATTAATATACGCATGAATTATCATAAACAATAGAAAGGCGTGGGTACATGGCCCAACATAATAAGCTCTTAACCAACCCATAAAGAAAAAGAAACATAGAAAAAAGAACAGCTGAGACCAAGAATGTGCATGAAAGATTCCAATCCGAGCATGAGCCTCAAACAGGGGCTATCTCGACCTTCTTACCCTTCACAGACAACCACTCAACGAAGATAGGTCCAATGAGCGACAATGCGCCCATAGCAACAGCGACGTAGAACGTCTGCATAATAGCAGCGTTATAGGCAACCAGGACACGGTGCAGGGCCTCGCCACTAACGATAGTGCGGAGCATAGTAGCTCCAGCAGCCATGAGCTTCGCAGCATCCTCGTCGGGCGCATAGTGAGCCAAGTTGTGCAAAAGCTGATTCTGGAAGACGTTCTGCGCGACGGAGACGAAGATAGCGCCACCAAGAGTCTGGCCAAACAAGACGATCGCAGTGCCACTGGGTACATCTGCGGGCTTGAGGGCAGTCTGGGCGACGATCATAGGCTGCTGCATGCCCAGACCTAGACCAATACCGAAGAGTGCCTGGTAGCCGATCCACTTGGAGTGGTTTGAGTCTATCTCTAGGGTTGTTAGGAGTCCTGCGCCGATGGTCAAGATAACGGCCGAGGCGATCATGAACGGGGTGTAGTATCCACAAGCTGTGACGAGGCCTCCGGCCATGATGGAGATAACCACAACGGCGATGATCATGGGCAGGTTCATGATGCCGGATTTCAAAGCGGTTGCACCCTTGATTGATTGGAACCAGATTGGGAGCTGTGAATGTTAGGGCCTTGGGCTGGGTAGGTTGGGAGAGGGAATAAATAAGAGGGCACTCACGTAAAATGTGAAGATGAAGAAAGAAGCACCAAGAGCAAGGGCATACCATGCTGAGCCCCAAACGTTACGGTTCTTGATCAGACGCGGCGGGACAGTTGCGCGGTCTCCGGACCAGATCTGCACGCCAATGAAGATGAGACCGAGAACGCCAAAGACCACGAACAGACCGATAATGTGCCCGCTGCGCCACGCATACTTGGTGCCGCCCCATTGCAGTGCAAGCAACAAGCTGATGATAGCGGGCAGGAAAAAGAACGAACCAATCAGGTCCAGCTCCTTGAGCTGTTCCTTCAAGGTGTTTTTCTTCAGGATGGCCTTGGGCGTTTGGAAGAAAAACAACACGGAGAGGAAAGTCACTCCTCCCAAAGGCAGGTTAATATAGAAACACCAACGCCAAGTGAGGTGGTCAGTGAATGCGCCTCCCATACTGTTGGAAGTTAGCATGGCTCGGTAGTGAAGCAACAGGAAAAACATACAGAGGGCCGGCTACATTGGCAATACCAAACATTGCACCAATGCAACCCGTGTACATAGGTCGCTTGACCAGGGGTACACTCTTGCTGATGATGAGGATAGAGCCCGAGAAAAGACCAGCCGCTCCGAGTCCAGCGATGGCTCGTCCGCAGATGAGTCCGACCGAGGTGGGAGTGACCGCGCAGACGAGAGAACCGACCTCGAAGATGCAGAGTGCGATGAGATATATCCACTTGATCGAGTAGAATGTGTAGAGTTTGCCGAAAAGTAGGGAAACGGCGCATGTTGTCAGGAGATATGAACTTCCGTACCAGCCGACGTCTTCGAGTGAATTAAATTGATCAGTGATTTTGGGAATTGCCGTTGCAATAATGGTGTTGTCCTGGAGGGCTAGTGTTAGCTGGATATAATCAAATTAAGCAGACTAGCAGTGCATACCAATGCCACGCAGAAGACGCATAGACAGAGAGCAATGCTGATCAGAGTCAACCTCCATGCGTTTGGATACTCTTCCTCTTCCACCGGTGTCTCGGCGTCGCTGTCCTCTTTTTTCTCTTCTTCTGTTGGCTTGTCGAATGTCCCCTTGGGGGCCAGCTCCTGGGTGGAGTCTCCATTCATTTCCGCATTGTGAACAGGTGTCTGAGTACTCGCAAGCTCTTTGTCGGTATCATCATTGGCGCTCGAATTTCGTAAAGGCTCATCGACTAGTGTGCTCTCTTTTTCACTGGAGGGCTTTGAAGTTTGATCGGACTGTGAATGGGTGTCATGCTTAGGTGCCACGTTTTTGTGTTCGGGTTTGTGTTCGGTATTGTCTCCAGGTACATCTACCTTGGGGGATTTGGCCTTGAAGGCATCGAGGAAGCCCATAATTAAAACAAAAAGCCAGTACTAAAAGCCAAAAAAAAGCTTCCAATGTGATTTAACGAAAGTTGAGAAGAATAAACAGGAAAACAAAGGAATTTAAAAGGAAGAGACAAAATTAGCCAAGATTGACATAAAAAAAACAACAACAGTTCGTACAGGTCTCATCAACCCTGCGGAAGGAGAAAAGGGCCAATCCAGGTGGCACAAAACTCTCTCGTATTTCAAGTGGCCATGTGGTACGTGAAACTGAAATTTTCCGCCGAGGTGCATATTGCAGGCCTTTTTGTCCCATATTTTCGCAGTTAGGCAACGATGTCTAGTTCTCGAGATAGTCTATTACTTCCATAGTAACGATTGTCGATGCAGTTATGCAATAATTAGTCGCAGTTCACACATCATAAGTCTTCCGGATAGCGGATCTGTTCTCATCCGACAGAATCTGAATCATAATATGCGCTTTAATGCGGGCCAAATGTCGGGTTCGGTTTGCCCCCAGCGGGGCTGCAGTCAGGAGAATGCAAGGATCAGGGTGATCTATTATTTAATTGTTGCATGAACTTATGTGCGAGTCTTCGGTTGGAGTTGTTCACCAATCAGCGATCAGGAGATGCGAGTCGTGCACCCCCTTGCTGGAGCTTCCAAGAGAAATATCCTGCAACAAATTATAAGTACGGAGTACGGACTTTGGGAGTACACCGCTGTTGACTAAACAAGGGGAAAAGATAAACAAGTCCGAATAATTTGGAAAAGAAAGGGTTCTAGACGAAACTGGTTTGATGGGGGTTTCCAAGGTTGTTATGGCTTTGATGATCGACGGCTGACAAGGATGACAAGACTCTAACGAAATGTGGATTAGTGCAGTATGGAACCACGGATGCAACACGGATATCGGGGTTAAGCTTGTTCCTATAATGACATGCCCCCAGGTGCTCACTTGGAAGTTTCATCCTCCTATAACAATATTCCTTCATATGATCTTACTCGTCTCCATGAGGAAAATGATTAAAGAGGTCACACGATACCTTTCCCATGTAGGGGTATAGAACCATCATAGCAGTTCTGTTTCAAAAAGGTCCCATTCTCCCAAGTACAACATCGGCATAGTCTCAGCTGATATATGTTGTATACTGGTGCTGCTCAAAGATATATTCCCATCATAGTGGTTCCGTGGGAAGGGGGGAAATGGATATATAGCCGTCTTAAAATGTCATCTGAATGAACTTCGTGTTCGGAAATAGAGTAAGCTTATTATTACCAACTTATTTTGGACATAGTCATATTGCATATTGATTCAGGAACTCAGCTCGTGGTGTTACCGGTGCGTATACACGGCAGACTGCCTACTAATCCGGCGTAGTACAGCATACTGCATACACTGATAGAATTATAGACCATGATTGGCTATATCCTACCCAATCACCTGGTATCTATGTAGGAAGATGAGCAGGTACACTGTACAATGGATATATTGGGAACGGAGATAGAACTGGGCCAGAGCTTCGATTGCCATCATCATCAACGGGGATAACGAAAACCCGGGGTAAGCCCGGGGTTAAAGGATGCGCAAAACGGGCTGACAAACCCCCAAGGTGCTAACCCCGGAACTCCGGGCTCTAGATATAACGAGGTATGTTGTAAGAAGATCAGATATAAAATGGTACCTCGACCGACCAGAATACTTCAATCCATCACCGTCAATCTACAACACATTACAACTACTACCTCAAACCAACTACTACTTCACAATGGAAGAACTCTTCAAAGCCGCCCCAGAGCCCGCCACCCCTCTGGGCCGTTACCGAATCCTCTCCTCAACAGCAAGCATCCGCGTCTCACCCCTCCAACTGGGCGCAATGTCCATTGGCGACGCCTGGAGCGGACTCATGGGCAGCATGAGCAAAGAGCAATCCTTCGCACTGCTAGATGCCTTCGTCGCCGCCGGCGGCAACTTCATCGACACAGCTAACAACTACCAAAATGAGCAATCCGAGACCTGGATCGGCGAATGGATGGCATCACGCAACAACCGCGACCAGCTGGTCATAGCCACAAAGTACACAACCGATTATCGCAGCCACGCACTCGGAAAGGGCAATGCCCCCAACGCCTGTGGAAACCACCGACGTAGCATGATGCTCAGCGTGCGCGATTCGCTCCGAAAACTCCAAACCGACTACATCGACATCCTCTACCTCCACTGGTGGGACCACGCCACCTCCATTGAGGAGGTAATGGACTCCCTCCACATCCTCGTCGAACAGGGCAAGGTCATGTACCTCGGTGTCTCGGATACGCCTGCGTGGGTTGTTTCCGCGGCGAACACCTATGCGCGCGCGCACGGCAAGACGCCGTTCTCTATTTATCAGGGACGGTGGAATGTGATGATTCGGGACTTCGAGCGTGAGATTCTGCCCATGGCGCGGCAGTTCGGGATGGCGCTTGCACCGTGGGATGTGCTTGGTGGTGGACATTTCCAGAGTGCTAAGCAGATTGAGGAGCGGAAGAAGACGGGAGAAGGTCTGCGGAAGGTGTTTGGGAGTGAGCAGTCGGAACAGGAGAGGCTGATCTCCGAGGCGTTGGCGACTGTTGCTGCTGAGCATGGGATTGAGTCGGTTACTGCTATTGCATTGGCTTATGTGATGTGCAAGGTGCCGAATGTGTTCCCGATTGTTGGAGGTCGCAAGATTGAGCATCTGCATGATAATATCCAGGCTTTGTCGATTCGGCTTACGGATAAGCAGATTGAATTTTTGGAGGCGGCGACTACTTTTAATATTGGGTTCCCCAATAACCTCATTGGGAGCGATCCGAGTACCAATGGTGGCCAGATGAGCTTGCTAATGGGCACGTCCGGTCGTATCGATTTTGTACAGGCACCTCGGGCTGTTGGATATGAGCCTGGTAAATAGAGGGCTTTGATGTCCATCAGAAGTCTATACTGTCAGTATATAGTAGGACTGGTATAAATATTGTTCTTTTTATCCGCCATGGGGTACATCTACTTGGAGAGATTAGAGATTCATTAAAAAGCAATGGAATAGTGAAATAAGAGATAAACAAGAAATGAAGATGAGAATGGGCGTAGAAGCCAGTTTAATGCAATGTACTGTTGTCGCATGCCGTTCCACGCCGGGAAGGCCTCGAAGTAAAATGTCTCTGCAACTCCCGAAAAAAAAAATCGAGCCCCCCAATATAATGTGACATAGTGATGGGAAGTATATGGAATGGGACGTGAAAATTGCGGATGCCCGCACCGGCAGGTTGGAAACTCCTGCGGGTTGGCAAGTTGACCATCAAGATCTGAATCTTCATTTCAGCCGACAGTGTTGCCATGGGGTTGGATGAGTGAAGGGTGAGGGAGTTTTGGGTTGGGTATTTGTTTTCGGGGGTAATCGATTGTGGTAGGTCTGATGTTTGGAGTAGTACCAGGAAGTCGACCAAGCCACCTTCCAACCTCGCGGGGGAGGATGGCCGCTGTAAAGGTCACGAAAAATGAAGAGCCCCAGCAGGAACAATAAACAGTGCCATCATTCTTCAAGGAATATATGAAGGCAGCCATAGGCTAGTTCAAGTCATTTACTCCCTGGGAATTTCAAGGCCGTCGACCTTGTTAGCGACGAGCGCAATCAGAGCTGCGCCAACACCGCTGCCATCCTTGGAGATACCAATGCGGACCTTCTTGTCGCCTTCGACTCCAACTTCGGGAACTTGGCGCAAAGCTTCACGCAGGTGTCCTTCGAAGTTGGGGTAGAATTCAACAAGACTGCCATCAACACCGATGTCGACCATATCATTAGTCGCCAGCTTGTTGGTGTGCACGAGAATGGCTGCCAGTGGAACAGCGCTCAGGCGAGCGGCACGTCTTCCAATGGCGTGAACAATGATTTTCACGGCCTTGCACTCTTCAAGACTGGGGTTTTCAATCTCGAGGTGGTCCTTCAATCCGGCCTTCACATCCACCAAGTCGTCGCTGTTATCAGCCTCGACTGTACTCAACAAGCTTGTATCAAGACCCCATTGACGGAAGAGCATAGATTTTTCAGGGATGACAACCTTCGAGTCCTTGTTGGGCTTAAACAATCCCAATTCGGTGTCGTGGTGTAGAGACAGGAGCGCACGGCGCAGAATTTCGCCCAAGAACATGCCAGAAACACGCTTTTCGAACATTTGCACACCAGGGTTGTTGCTGTCGGCATCGAGCTCATCATCAAACACAGTGGTAGGGAGCACGCTCATGTGGTTATCGAAGCTACCCCACTCAGCATTGATAATCATCTCGCCTGTGGTGTCATCAAAGTGGGCGTCCTTCATGTCCTGAAGCTTGGTGATATTCTTGGTCTTTTCCACATAGGCACCATTGGTACCGGTACCGAAAATGGCACCAATGAAAGTGCCAGTCTCGCCTGGCGAGGTGTATGAACGGGCCATGAGAGTACCGACGGTGTCGTTGACCAGCGCAGCCACACGCACTGGCAGGTTCAAGTCATCAATGGCTGACTGAAGCAACGCGCAAACATCGTGGCCAACCGCATCGGGAATGTTAAAGCCCTTAGTCCAGCGGATCAGGGTTCCGCGGTTGATACCGCACTGACGCACGGGGAAACTGAAGGTAAAGCCCAGATCAAACATGTCCTCTTCATTGTTACCATTCTGTCGGCGCAGCTGGTGGGCCTCAAAGTGCTCGTTGTGGTGGATGCGAAGGAATGCCTCGATTTGGCGGGCTAGGAATAGGAAGAGATCCTTGGATGTGCCAGAGGCCATCAATTCACGGGGAATTAGGATCTTGGATTGGGTGAGGGAGAAAGTCGTATCGCCGTGCAAGAGGACCGAGCACACACGGAAGTTAGTGCCACCGAGGTCGACTGCCAAGTAAAGGCCCTATAACAAGGAGAATCAGCGGGCAATTCCCATTGTAAATAGTTCGCCTTCATACCTTTTCTGTGCCATTTGGCACCGCAGTCACGAAAGTAGGAATTTGGCTCAAGGTGGCGCCTTCTTTGGTCAAGCCCTCTTCGGACTGCCTGATATACTCGGCAACCCCGCGCTGCACTTGTTCGGCGGGGTAATCAAAATCTCGCGCAATGCGCGTGGCTTGGTCCAATAGTGAAGAAGACATGGTGGGACAAGAAATGAGAATGGCCGGGTAGAGAATTTAAGATACCGGCTGGGAGAATGGGGGAGGAATAAATAAGGAAGAAAAAAAGCGGGAGAGTGAAGAAATAAGGAACGCAAGGAACATCAAGGTGGGATGACGGAGCGGGCTCCATGAGGTCAATCTGGTACCTTGGTAATACTTTACCGGCCGTAATAATCGTCACTGTTAACGAAGTATTTATAATGTACTCCTATGATAATGGGGAATTGCCGGGTTCACCGGAGAGAGTTACTTTATTTTATTTTATTTTGTACACTTTTATTCTAATTATATTTGAAGTAGATTGAAGTAGAGATAGAGAATCAGTAAACAGTGTTTTTCAAGTATCTCTACACTGTGGTCCCATCTAAGACCGAAAACAGCTTCTGCCTGATTCGTAACCTTCTTTTTTTTTTTTCCATGACGCCATGAACAGGAGATTGAAATTTTGGCAGACTTAGACATTGTGGGGAGACTGTTATCATTGTTACTGGTCAATTCTTTCTAGTTGCATATTTCCCCCCGGCTTCACCGGTGAGCGACACAGGATAAGACTGGGGCAGGGGACGGGAATATAGAAAATGCCACGTCGGGGCGCACGGGGAAAGGTATTTCGCGCATTTCCCCAAACAAGTATACCTGCATATGCTCATTTACGCTTTGTGCACGGGGCAATTTTAACATTTCATTTTATGTCGCGCTTACAATGTACAACATAGGTACCTATACAAGATCGGGATAGATCGGCCCCATCCCGACATAATCGGCCCTAGGATGAACCCGACACGGAATCCCGAGTGTGGATGTCTGGCACCCCATGGAGATGATGAGACATGTGGCTTAGCCCTTATTAATACTTATTCCAAGGTTTCCATTGAAACTCCCTCGTCATATGTTCGCCCATATACATGTAGGCCCCGGAGATTCAATTCGCTTATAATTACTCCGGTAGAAAATATCACGACCATTGAAAGACACGACCCTTTTGCCTGAAACAAAATTTAGTATTAAGGTCCGTAGTATGGTCCGTAGTATGGATTCATCAAATATAATTAGGGTTATCAAGCTTTTAGAACTTTCCCCCATACTTTAACCTGCTTCAAGGTAATAATGACTTTTTATACTATGTAGAGCTAGCATAGTCAATATCCTTTATAAAACAGCATTTTTGTACGCTGCCTTTTCTTTCCCGTAGGCGATACCGCGATAATACTCGATGCTATGGCATGTACTTGCCTTTTCTTACCAAAAAGGGCTATAATCCATGGGGATATCATCCAAATGTTTATATAACGATAGAGTCCGAGTCCCGTGCTACCATTGATTAAATATCACATGGCGTTGAGGTGCGATGGCTGTCATAATCGTTTAGTTTTAGCAACGTCATTCATGTATTAAGGACTAGGTTAACTAAGACTAGAGCACTTTTCAAGTTCTCCCAAGGATTGCTGCTTGGTTCCGTCATATTTCTGTTTTTCAATAGGCCATGTTGTTTGGAAACCTGTATTTAGCATTTGAAGTTGATGGTGCTGAATCCATTAATATTGGCTATTTAGTGTATTACTGCTCGAATACCATAATGTCCATTGTAGTTCCAAAGTTCGTTAGAATGCATGACGACACAGGCAACTGGCGCCCCCGGACCGAGGATGACTAACTAGGGTCACATGACCTCCAACATCCTCCGAACTGAACGGGTTGTTAGCGGGCATTCCGAACCATCACTATCTTTCTATCTTCACAGGCCTCGTCCTTTTTGCCGAAAAATGGGTGCTGGAAACTCTAAGCCCGAGGCTTCGGCTGGCTCACAACATGTGTTCTCAAGGTACTGCTCTCCGACCTCAATTTCAGCTTCCGCGGCATTTGGCACTCGATGACGGAGAGAACGGGAACCACCTCCAATTGGCGCCAATTGGGAAGGGCAAATGATTCCTGCAGATCCCTAGGAGCTCTCAAGATACAGTCCCCATTTGCGACCCCGCGGAGCTAATCCAAAACATCCTACAACAAACGCTAACATAACCATGCACAGCAACTCACCCGTCCAATTCTCCTCCAACCTAGTCGATGCACTCCAATCGACCTCAGAGGTGAGCACAACACTCCTATAAACAAACCCACAGCTTGACACCTAAGCTCACAATCCAACCAAACAGACCGACTCCACCCGCGCCAAAGCCCTGGAATTGGAGATCCAAAACCGCGTCGCGCAGGAACTGAAGCGCCTCCGCGAACGCGAGCAGCAAACCCTCGCCGAGATTGAGAAGCGCATCTCCGAGTCCAAAGATACCTCCCTGCCCGTCACAGCAGCGACCGCGCCCCTCGCCCCCTCCACCTCGGGCTACCCAGCCGGCTCACTGAACCTGGACGCCCCGCGGATCCCCTTCGCCGGCCGCCACCACGACCCCGTGCCTGCCGCCCCCGCGCCGCAGGAGCCCGTTGCCGCCGCACAGCCCGTCCCCAAGCGCGATATCTCGCGCGACTCTGTAGCTGCCGAGATTGAGCAGCTGCGCAGCAAGCTTGATGGACGGAGGAAGCTTGTGGAGCTCGATGATGGCGTTGCTAAGGCCCGCGCGGATGTTACTAGCTGTTTGCAGTTGAATGACCGTCGGCCGCTGAACTGCTGGGAGGAGGTTGATGCTTTCAAGCGTGAGGTTGCGCGTATGGAGGCTGCTTTCGTGGATCGTATTGTGGGTTAGATTGGGAATATAGCGGCTTCATGTGAAGTGTCTACGTTTTATGGGACGTGATTTTGGGCTGGGAGCTGCTGTACTGTATGTATAGAATGTGCATTTTCTTTGTTCCATTTGTTTTCATCTAAAATAGGATAGAGTTAATCCATGGATGAAAGTAGATCTATGTCGTTTAGCCCTTGGGAGGGCTATTATTTTGCTAGTAGAAAGATATACTAAGTATCAAGTGACTGGAGCAGATGGGGCTCAAGACTACAATTGGACATCTCCACTGCTGAGCACGGTTCATTGAATTTCATATCATACAAACTCCCACATCCCTAAGCGGCCACTCTTCTCTCCCGATGACCGAATAATACACATTCTTCTCTCAGAAGGCTTGACATCGGGAGCTAATACTTTAGAAAGTTGGATAGACCCAATGCCAGTCCCTTTGCCTTCGGAAAGATTATAGTTTCCTGTAGTGACAAAACCAATCAGGTCATCTTCGGTGGGCACGTCCAATGGCTCAGAGTCAAATTCTTCGTCAACAGACGAGATGAGAGCCTTCGCAAGGAGACGCCTAGCCTCTTCAGATTCGGGCGCAGGGTTTCCTCCCTTTGAGAGTTTCGGCTGACTAGGCTTGTTGGCCCTTGCCGAGCCAAGATCAAGCCATTTCTGGCGTAGAGTCGGGTCTGTAGGAAGTCGGTAGATTCTTGCGCGGGGTGTGGGTGTGCCTCGTGTGGTGAGGGAAAGATAGACCGTGGCAAGGGTGGAGACATCAACGGATTTTTTGTCGAGCTTACTTAGATTTTGGTAAGTGTCGACCGGAGGAAGACGAACATTGTGAATATTGAGTGGTGGTATGATGGGAGTAGAGGGCTCGTTTTTCTCAGCCTCCTTGGATTCAGTTGGCTTTTTAACCGAGCTGCCATCGGCAGTTTCCGTCGAAGCATCGTCCTGTTTCGGCCCTTGAAGAAGCCTTTCCCAGTCACAGGCCCACCCGTGGCCTATCTCACCCCTTGGACGACCATCTCCCAACGAAATGTTATCGAACTCGGGGCGACGCCCCTTAGGACGGCGCTCCCAATCACGTCGAGCTTTCTCGGTCTCGCGCTGGCCCCATTCCCAGCCAGCTCGTGTTCCTGGGAAATCTCCAGGGAACCAAGGCTGGCCCGCTTCGAAAGCAAGTTGTTGCTGCTGCTTCAAACCGCCAAGCAATGGGTTTCCTCCGCTGGATAGTGGGTAGAACATGATTGAATACCAGACCGGGACAACACATTTCCAGGGTAGTAATACAGTCCAGGACCCCGGGGCATTGCTGCGGTTGGCCCGGGCCTGTGGCTTGTTTGCGAGTATCATGATCGGGATTTGAGGGTCTGATGGTTGGGATGGTGGATATTCTCCAGGGCCAGAAAGGGTGCGGCGCCGGTTGATAGCCTTCTGGCTTGGGAGCTGACGGGCCGCTGTTAACCGGGCGGATCGGTCGAACAGCTTAGAGGGCCCTTGTGTTTTGTCCAGATGCCATGTAGAAAGTAAGATAGCAAGGTCATTCATGTGGGATTCGTTGTTGGGGACGTGAAGTGTGCGTGGCGGGAAGTGCAGGCGAGGATCAGAAATAGCAAAAGAGAGCAGGGCATTATGCGGTAGTGAGGATGGGTTTGATACCCCAAGAAGAGATGGCCAGACAGCTTCCGGGCTCTGTGGTGATGGAGCGGTACCGTCTGGCCCAAGAATCGGTTTCAATGTTGCCAACAAGGCCTCGGTAGACCCTGGCCCTGTGATTTCAATGCTACCAATTTCGAACCTCAGGTCCTCAACCATGACAGGTGGATTTTGCGACTTGGATACCTTAAGAACATCCGTCCACAGCTGGAGGAACGCGGAAGGATGGACTCTAATCCAGAGTTTTCGGTGATCTTTCTTGGATGACTTGGGCTGTGGTTCCCCGGCATCAACCATCTCAACATCTTCTTGCTTCGCACACCATATTAATGTCACTGGTGCAGTTGGACGTTTCGGATGGTCTTTTTCAAAAGTCCAGGCCTGTAGAGACCGAGTCCCAGCTCTCCATTTCTTCCCCTTGGTGCCCCATGCATTGTCCCCGTCGATACCCACTGCCGTTAGGACAGCCTGGATAGCTGGCTCGGTTCCTTCTAACTGGATGGTAGACATATAGCTCATATCCCACGCCACAGCACCCCGGGCGCCTCGAGCCCGGTGCGTAGGTCGATAGCATTTCTGGGTGGGGGCCAAAGGAACAGCAAAGCGCCAAATCGGATCCTTGGTCGTGGCCATATGAGCTCGCTTTGCATGATACAAATGAGTAGGTAGCCATGTCTTGCATTGCTGGCGCTTGCGATACTTGGGCTCAGCCGGAATAGGCCTCGATAGCTTATTCTTCTTGATCTTAGGAACTCGTGGTGCAATATCGAAGGCATGACTTCCCTCCTTTTCCAAGGAAGTTTGGTTCTCTTGGTCCCGCTTCAATTTCGCGGCCGCCCGTCGGGCCTTGGTTTTTGAGTTAAGAGCCTGTAGCCGGCGAGCGGTATCGAGTCGAATGCGCATTATCTGGGATGGCTTGCGTCTGCGCGCCGTAACAGTAGGTGTATTATCCTCGGCCATCTAACATGGTTGAAATAGTGGGTTAGTTAATGGCTGGCAATTCGTAGATCATTGTCAATGAATACCTCGCGCTTGGCTCGAGCCCTCAACCTCCGTGGTACCCGCTTCACATTGTGACTCGCCGTCCGCCGCCGGAGGGTGCGGGGAACTTTTTGGAAGGCGCGTGTGGTGAGAGCACTTCTCGACCGCTTCATTCCCTCCTCCAGCGCCTGAATCTCAAATGCCCGAGCTGCAGAGTAGGCGGCGACATCGAGCTCGCCCGTTGCGGAGAGGGCAGCGTCGGCCGACTGCACAGCCAAGGTGCGCGCATCGAAAGTTTTGGCGCGTTTGCGAGATGCTCCGGCTGGGCCATGAGGTCCTGGAGCAAAAGGTTTCCGCTTGGCGGAAGGGTTGGAAGCCATGGCTGCTGATTGAATTTGTGTCGATGTTTTTGCGAGTGAAAAAGTTCCCGGGCTTGGCGCGTCATGATCGGCGGGCCCAGGATGATCTTACTGCTCTTTTACACTCACAATATGAGAACCTGAATCGATGCCGAAAATGACTGCTTTTGAAGCTAAAAACGGCTGCCTTTTCTTTAATTTTCATGTCCCTTGACTACAGCTCTGTAACACCTTCTGCACTAACTATTTACGTTATCTTTTCCACAACGGTTTCGTCAAAAACTTGACCATGTATAATGTATGGCGGGAAAAGGTCAGTTAATTCCTTTTTTTCAGCTATCAAAGCGATATATTTGTGTTTATATGCATTCAATAAGATGGGGGTCCTATGCTGGAAAGCGCAAATTCCAAGTCAACAAAGTGCACGAGTAATATGAAACATACTTCAAGTCGTTGCATATTCGTGTCAGGGCTTTGCTTTATTTAAACAAGATGGACACATTCATTTTGCCTTCAGCTCCAGGAAACACAATGTATATGTTATTTTCATATGAACATGACAATACGGGGTACAATGAACATCAGAAAATAATGCAGTTGTGCAATGCAATCTCAGAAAAACTACGCGAAAGCTCTGAGAGAGACCACTTCTCTCTATCACTGGAGGGATACTAAGCTTGCTGCATCAGCATACGATTTACAATCTTGAATGGTTGTTATTTGACAGTCTAGCAAATTTCCAAATTTGCTCCAGTTACCACCACAAACTCCCATGATCACTAGGAATGAGCAATAACAGGGACAAGATGGGTGTTGAAATAGCACATAGCTATGCGGCTAGGCACTCTAGATATGATGGCTTTTAAGGTTTGAAATGAGGGTGAGTATGCGCAGACTGTTTACCAGCAGACGATGATGCTTCTAATTGTGCTTGGAATGCATTGCTGGGTATATCATGCCGGATCACCCCTCACTTCACGCCGAAATTAAGAGGAGAGGCTCAGAGGCGCGAGTGGCTCATTCCCAGTCAGTCCCAGATTTTCCAAAAGGGCAGCCCGATCCTCCAGAAATGCTTTGTATGGCGCTTTCGGAATAGCCCTATCTTCATCCTCCCATATTTGATATCCAACCTCCTCCCAGACTTGAACTTGACGGGTAAAATTTGGGCTCGGTTTGACTCTCAGTTTAGGCTGTTTGGATTTGACAAAATTTAATGCGTCCAATTGCTGAATACGGAGTTTGCGCATAAGATAGGCGATAATGATCGTTGGCGAGCGTGAAACGCCAAGATCACAGTGGATTAGTATCGCCTCCGAAGGTGCACCGCATAGCTTATCAGTAGTATTGTGGTCGATAGGCAAGGAGGACAATGAGGAAAAATCAGGAGATGCCATTTGGTCGATAAAGTCGCAAATGTCGCTCATATGACCAAGAAGATTTTGCGTTGACGAGTCTGCACTGTGAACCCATTTGTGACAATGTTTTGGAATGCCTACATCTCCTGGAGTTTTGTTTTACGTTGCCCACCGACCAGTAGTAAGAGAGACAATTGCCTTGATATGATTTTGTTGAAGCATGTCCCGATTGAATGATGCCCTAACATTCCCAAGAAAGAGACCAGGGACGATCTGCCTCATCCGGACCTTAGATGCTATCTCCCACTTGCTGTTACCTCAGTGGTGTTCATTAATTTTTCACTCGTTATAGTTTGCTGCTTTTCTTCTTCAAAGGAAGACAGATGGTGATACATAGTACCTATAACATGGATGGATTGAGAGATTCTGGGGTTAGAGTGGAGATGACTAGTGATTGTTTGGGTTAGCGTGGATCCACCTGGGTGGACCCTTTGATTAGTCAGAAGGCTATTTTCCCCCTATTCAGTTGCTCCAATCTGCTTCTTTCAACTACCTAGGTATGCACCTTGGCTTTTATATCTAAATTCCCAAATAATCAATCAAGCTAATATTTATTGGATTCTCCTCTTCCTTTACGTAGGATAAGGGGGAAGATAGTACTAAGCTAACTATCGATTGCACTTTGATCAACTGCTAAACCCCCAACTTCTTGTGAAACCCTTGTGTCAACTAACTCCCCAATCAAAGCGGGCTACTGGATTTCATATCAGGGATAGAGAGGTACCTAAGTGCATCAGCTTACGTTATGGGGTGTGAGGCTATTGTTTTTCCATACCGGAGAATTTAACCGCCTCCGCCGCAGAGGCTTGTTCTCCACAAATTTGCATTGTAGTTAATCCAGTAGGGTCGATTCCATTCTTATTCACTGGAAATTGATCTTTCCACTGACAATTTTCTTGGATTCATAAATAGCTGTTATGCTGATGAGTTCTACTGTGATGCTATGTTCGTGGCTAGAGAGATAGGTGTTCGTAGAAGTGGGACAGATTCTTGTCTGGCAAGTTGCACAGCATTGAGATAGGCCAACAATCTACCTAGTACGGATTCCAACAAAACATATTCTTCCCCGGCCCTCCAGCTCATTGTCAATTGCCATCACCTCGAACGCCTCCACACACTCACCCAATCCATGCCTCTCCCCATCGCATGCGACTGCTCAGCCTTCCAATGACCGACTCTTTGAAACCCATAAGCAGGTTCAAGCTGCCCCTCCTCAGTATTTATTGGCGATCCTTCGACGTCATACGGAATTTCCTGTCCTGGGTGACTCAAGTGCGCCAAATAGACGGATGAGGGCGAGGCATAAGGGGGCCCACCGAGGGACAGCTTTTTCTGCGTCGGGAATTCAACACAGACGATTACACTTTCCTGGTGCATAGAAAGGAGATCCCAATACCGGAGAGCCCAGGAGGGACGAAGGTCAGGGCTGAGCGCACAGAAGAACTGCCCCTGCGATGTCAGTCACATATCATATATACGAGAGGTCACAATGAAGTTATTTTCCCCACCCAGGTTATAGAGCCTGCCGACGCCAACTTCCACGCGAAAAAGTCTCATGTACTAACATCACGACTTGAAGGTGGACAGATAAATCGGGCGAGGGAAGCCACTTACGGTGTAGTCGTAAATGAACTCGAATCCGTCAACCCCGTCCATACATGCAATCCAATCGTTATTAAAAAAGTCGCCTACCATGAACTGCACCTTCCCGGGTCCAGCTTCCTGGTCCCGAATAGGATAATCAGCCAGATGCTCCTCGGCCCAAGTTTTAGCCTCCTCAACTGCCTTAGCTGACACCTCAAGGCCATACGCATCGTAACCTAGGCTAGACAAGAGGAGTACGTCATACCCGCGTCCACAGCCTGGCACCAACGCTCGCTTCCGCCGGCGCTCCCCCTTTTCGTCATCTTGAATAAAGACAGAGGAACCAATGAGATCCTGGCGGTTCTGCATGACATGCACAAGGGCCGGATTGGGAAGGCCCTGATCCCAAGGAAGGAAGTCGCCCGCATCCCATAGAGCTGCCCATCGATCATTTGCTGGAGGGCCATCGCCACTGAAATGCCTCAGAAGGCGCGAAATCTCCTCCTGGTTGAGAGGCTTTCCCGATTCGGCCATATTGATGGATATATGTGTTTGTAAAAGGAGTTGGACAGGGTTTTCTGAAGCTGATGTCTTGTTCAGGATTCGTCGCTTTAGACTCTTCTTCTGTTAGATGACGGGCTAACTAGGTCAATTTATATCTAAAAAGCTTTCTTGATGATTGTAGGTGACTTTATCTCAACGCATGTCGAATCCTCAACGAACGCCATCTAGGCGAATGGACTCTCTTCCCGTCTGGTCCCCGATGATAGCGTTCTACGAAAATCGTCATATGTTCCCGAGCAAGATTCCAATCTTGTCGATGTGCATCAATCTTTGGCCTGTATCACACCCGAGCAGGATTTCAATCTCGTCAATTCCCATCAAACGTGGTCATATACCAAAACTATCCTCACGTGCAGACCAGTCATAATATCCACTCGGTGTCTATGACGATGGAGAAACATCATTGGAATTTTCTTGAGGCTGTAATGGTGCCCAGGTCTCTGCAACGGAACAAATCCAGAGTATCCATGACAGACTACACGCGTTGTTCCCTCTAGCTCGAGAACACTGGAAAGGAAAGGATTGTCCTCATCTGCCCAAGTACGCGAAAGTGTCCCCCGGGACCATCTCAGGGCCATCTCATCATCGGAAATGGTATATATAGTCTGTAGAAGGTAAGTAAAGGAACGTGTAATTTGGAAGATCAAGCTAATATACTCAACCCGGTTGGATTGTCGTTAGACTGATTGAGCAAGATCTGTTATAGACGCTACCGCTATACATCCATCTAATCATTAGACATTTCATCTCGGATAAAGTCATGGATAGAGAGACTAGACATGATGTCTACAGCGCTGAAACAATGCGGGAGACTGAATACCCTATGCTCAAAGGTGAATAATAGTGGTGTATTTAGCTAATGCGAGAACACTCTATAACCAATTTATCTAGGGGAGACATATCTCGACCATACCGGTACGACTCTCTACGCACAATCCGCTCTCAAAAGCTTCATCGACGAAATGTCCGTCAGCCTCCTTGGAAATCCACACTCAGATTCGCGGTCGTCGCAACTCTCAACAAAGAAGGTCGAAGAGGTTCGAAAACGGACATTGGAGTTTTTCAACGCCGACCCGGAGCATTTTGATTTAGTTTTTGTTATGAATGCTACTGCGGCGATTAAACTCGTTCTCGACGCATTAAAGGATGTACCCGTGTCCCAGGGCCCAGAGAAGACCCCCCGGGGGTCGGGGCTCTGGCTCGGATACCATGTTGAGTCCCATACAAGCATTGTGGGTATGCGCGAACTGGCGAATGCAGGACAGCATTGCTTCGTCTCAGATGATGAAGTCGAGTCCTGGCTCAGATCTGAGCCTCCCAAGGACAAGTCTGGTGGATGTCCAGGGCAAAAGTCGGAAACCTTCCAAGTGGGTTTATTCGCGTACCCAGGGCAGTCAAATATGACTGGACGCCGACTGCCTCTTCACTGGCCGGAGGTCCTACGCCAATCAGAATATGGCTCCTGCCAGCGGGTGTTCAGTCTTTTGGATGCCGCAGCTTTGGCACCGACCATGTCACTAGACTGCTTCAGAGATCCGGAGAAAGCCCCCGACTTCACAGCCGTCAGCTTCTACAAGATCTTCGGCTTTCCCGATCTAGGAGGGTTGATCGTGCGCAAGAAATCCGCACATGTGCTGCTGCAGCGTTCCTATTTCGGTGGCGGCACCGTTGAGATGGTCACCTGCTCCGACCAGCCGTGGCATTCTCGGAAGGTAACCTGCATCCATGAGGCGCTCGAGGATGGCACGGTGCCATTTCATAATATCATTGCTCTCGGGTGTGCTCTTACTACACATGAGCAGCTGTATATATCCCAGGAGCATGTGTCTTGCCATACAACCCGCCTCACTGCACGCCTCTACGAGCTCCTCTCTTCTATGCGCCACCCGAACGGCGTGAAAGTATGCGAGATTTATAAAGATCATTCTGCCACATATGGCGACAGTAAAACTCAAGGTGGTATCATCGCATTCAACATCCGCTCTGATGAAGGCCGGTGGCTAAGCCTCTCTCATATCGAGAAGGCAGCTAATGAGCATCGAATCCATCTTCGAACGGGCACCGTCTGCAACCCGGGGGGTCTAGCAAAGATACTAAACCTGGAGCAGTGGGAGTTGTTTCAGAACTACACGGCCGGTGTTCGATGCGGATGTCGCAGCGTGCTCATTGGATATAAGCCTTCGGGTATAATTAGAGTCAGCTTGGGCGCCATGAGTACTATAAGCGACGTCAAGATATTCGTGAGGTTTATCCGCGACCTCTTTGCAGCTGGACCTCTTCCTCTGCTTACACCCGCGCCTCTTCCCTCGCCGCAGAGCCTTCGAGTGCATACTCTGATGGTTTACCCAATCGAGGGCTGCGCCGCATATACCGTGCCAGAGAACAAACCCTGGCAGGTCAATTCGACCGGTCTGCAGTGGGACCGCCAATGGTGTCTAGTCAACTTGCGAACCGGATCAATCGTCGATAAGAAGGAGGCTCCGCGCATATTGCTTATTGAGCCTGAGATTGACTTCGAAAATGGGATTCTGCGGATCAGTGTCCACCACTCACTGCAGCAAAGCCACCCTAAACTGCAAGGCACTATGGAAGTTCCACTGTTCCATCCCAGTGAAAGGAAGGCCCGCAAAAAGGTGGACAGCTGTAAATATTGGAGCACTGTCATTCGGGAGGTCAGGCATCCATCCTACAACAACGACCCTCAGCATGTTCACATCTACCAATCGTCCGATCTCGCTACCTTTTTGACAAACGCCCTTGCCTTTCCCTGTACGCTTGCAAGACCTCTTCATCCGGAATGTCTAACGGAATGCCCTTCGGAGCGACCCTCTATCAAACATTTGCCGGAGGTGACAGTCTGTTCCAGCCAGGATCTCACGATTGATCAATACCCGATGCCATTCCCACATAAAGAGGAGAGTGGCCAATCCCGACCAAAGGCTATAGCTTTGATGGAGATCCTGCGGGTCAATGCGCTTATGTATTCCAATCTAGCGTCTGGAAAGCCGCAATGGTACCTACTGCGTATTGGACGGAGGGATCTAGATGGAAATAACAAGACGCGTGTCATCCATTACGGGAGTATGAAGGCAATTGAAGTAACCGCGGAGCGACAAGGGCCCGAGATATTTGAGGCGACGAGCCCCGTGGTCAAGATCTTGTGGAGTGAAAATAGTGGTAGTGATGATGATGCGAGTGTTATGGACCCACTGGATAGAATGCTGCCAGTTCAAACTGGTCAGATTATTCAGGTCTAGGTAGCTAGCGCGGCAAAGTGAGAATAGCGGAAGTTCATCCTGCTGATTATGTATATAACCGATATACCAACATGCGACCCTTGGAATGGGACCATTTATCGACTTTGATAACCGTGCATTAAGATATTGCAACTGGCCAATGGACTGATAAACTACTCCGTACATGTCTCTCTGCCCTTGGGGGCTTTCGACTGATCGGCTAATATTTCGCGCTAAAGCATATAGTTTCCAATAGCGTAAAGCCCCATTACATCAAAACAAAGAATCCCTGTTGCTTCTATGGAGCATTGGATTTATTCGACGAGATCTGTCCATTTAGGATACAGGGTCGAAATATCAGATCACAATAAGATAGATCTAGATCGCGATCGACAATCAAAAATACGGCTGATCTCCCTACACGTGCAGTCCAGAAATATCTGATACTCTTCGGAGCTCCGGTTTGTTGTAGCCCGAGGTCACCCCTTACAAAAGAATGGATCTGGATTCTTTCCAAGGTATAGGTCATTCTGTGGGAGGATGGATGTATCTCATCATGAATATGTATACTGTGTTCTCTGACCTATAAATGTGTAACTTCCCAAATGCCCATTATTACTTATTTTACCTAAATTTATTATTTCGAACATGACAAAAATACCCAAGCTTATTACTGTCATTGGAGCGACGGGCATCCAGGGAGGCTCAGTCATTGCTGCTGCCCTAAAGTCCGGTGACTGGAAGACCCGTGGAGTTACTCGCAATGTCAACAGTGAAGCATCTAAGGCACTGGCTTCGAAAGGGGTCGAGATGGTGATTGCTGATTGGAATGATGAATGCAGCTTAGTGAAGGCATTTGAGGTAAGCCTAATGAAACGCTTATAATACAATTAGCTAATTGGGGAAAGGGTTCATATGCGATTTATGCCTTGACTGATTACTGGGCTGGTTTTATGACACAGAGTGTTGAAGAACTGATTGAAATTGAAGCTAGACAAGGCATCAACCTTGCTAAGGCAGCGTCTCAAACTTCCTCTCTCAAGCACTTCGTATGGAGTACTGTTCCCGACAATGTGAAGATATCAAATGGAAAACATTCGATACCTCACTTTGAGGGAAAACTCAAGGTCGATGAATTCATCAAACAAGACAAAGACCTACTCAGCAAAACCACTTTCCTCTGGGTTGGATATTATGGGACAAACATCGTTTTGCCTATGATTGTGCCAAATCTTCTCGTGGGTCTTCAGCGTCCAACCTCAACCTAGAAATCATTGTACTAATATATACAGAAAACGTGCGGAAAATATGTTCAATTTTTCCCAGTTTCAGACGACACACCTATCACAACAGTGGGAGACCCCAGGGTCAACACTGGAATCTACGCACTAGCCATCTTCAACCAACCCGAGCTTACAGTTGGCAGAGTTGTTCTAGCGCAGTCTGAGACCCAAACAACCCGTGAAATCATCGATCTGTGGTCACAGGTTACAGGAAAGCCTGCTGACTATATTCAAATTCCACTAGATCAGTATGATAGTCTATGGCCGAAGTGGGGACGAGAGGTTGGTCTTATGTTGCAATTCTGGGAGACAGCTCGTGAGAAGAGCTGGACGGCCGATGAACCCGTTCTGACAAAAGAAGATTTGAAAATATCTGGTTTGATGGGAATGAAGGAGGTTTTCAGTTCGCTTGACTGGTCTTGAATTTGATACATTATTTTTTTACATTAAATTATTTCATTTTAAGTTCGGAGATTACTGGAGCTAATATCCTAGTTAAATATGCCAACCGTCCAATAATACTAGCAACTTCTCTTAGTTGCCCTGTTTCAGGATAATAAGCTACAACAATAAATGCGGTCAGACAAAATGCCAACAACATGGTTCGATGCATATTCGACCTAATTAGGCCACGCTAAGACACATAAACTTCCAAGGTTGTTGTTTCATAAATTACAAATCTCTTCAATATCCTTGTAAATTAGAGGTGAAACATATCTCAGCGTGAACGAGCAAAACATTCATAGATCACAAAAGTCAATGTTTATCTGGCTTTGCCTTTGTATAGGGTATCTCTATAATATATATGTCCCTATTCATATGGCGATATTTCTCTATACGAGGTGCCAAGAGGTTTCCCGTGTGCACGAGCCTGTGCTGAGCCTCAACCAGAGGCTATCGATCCGAGAACCCGGAATCTCCTTAAGATGTCATGTCGGAGGAAACTATTTTTGAATGCTTGCGCCACAGTATATAACATGTAGTGCTCCCGACTTAATAGAAAAGTCTATAGTTAAGTGTTCTGATGGGAAATAATGCTGCCAAGTGTGGAGTATATAGACAGATCATACTGTGCGTAGCTCCAATCATAAACTAGAACCCTTGCCAAGGAACGAGGCAGACTCGGGGTTAAAGGTGGAGAATAAGGAGATTGTCGAGGTGTTGACTTTTCATATAAGCAAGAGTTTCGCAGTCCAAACATTGGATTTATTTCCCAGATTTATTCGACATGTTTCTCTGCGCGGTAGGGCTTCTTGCCCTTTCGTTGCTTCAATTAGTACATGGTATCAATTTCTGGGGCCCAGCACCGACACCAACACCCACCTTACCAGATGCACCGCGCCCAGATGCCCCCGAGCCAACGTCGGGCGCGGATATCCGACAATGGGGGATTATGCGACGGGACGATGACTTGGTTACCTCGTCATATCAGGCTGATAATGTGTGTGGATGGGTTGATGCTAATCTTGGAACTGCTTGTGAGTTCCTGCTCTCTGAGTCGATTTGAAACACTCCCCGACCAAACGTTAACGATATTTGATTAGCTCGTGTCACATGCTCGCCGGGTTTGACCTGCGCACACCATGCATCTAACTCCAACTGGCCGGGCATGATAGGGTGTTGCCAAAAATTGAATTGCGGCTTCGACAAAACCTGCTACGGAGATGCTGAGGCTTCTAAATTGGGTAAAACCTCCGACTACTTTACCAAACTTTGCACAATACTTGGTGCTGCAGAATGTATCACCTATAATTACGGAGACCTCAACGCCAGGCACTATGCATGTGGACGAACCAGCACCATTAAGGACATGTACACATTTGCGATTGGTGCTGCGTCCAGTGGAGCTGCCACCGTTCAATACGATCATAGCCTAAGCACGGTCGGCGATGCCGTAGTGAGCAGCTATGTTTCTCGGTTTTCATCACCTCCACACTCCCAGTCAGGAGACCCCACCACGACTAGCAATAGCGCGAGTAGCAGTAGCGAGCCATCTATCGCCCCACCTACACCCGAACCAAGCTCTCCACCCTTGGAGACCGCGACACCGAACTCATCCACCCCAGCTGGTGCAATTGCTGGTGGTGTTGTTGGCGGCGTGGCAGGTGGCGCAGCAATCGCACTTGCGGGTGTCTTTATCTACAGGAGAAGGAAGAGGAGGAACCAGCGGAACCAACCCGAGGTTGGTAATGGTTCTGAATACGGAAGTGGAGGCCCCCAAAGCATGTCGGGCAGCCAGCCGAGTTATTTGACCGTGGGAATGCAGTCGCCGTCAGAAATGGAATCTCGCCCATCGTCGTATCAGATCCCCCCACCCCAGCACACCGCGTCCACAAACATGGCACACGAGATGCAAGGTGATACCCATCATGTGGTAGAAGCCGACTCTAACTACGCTTCTCACTCGAAGG
The DNA here is from genome assembly GCF_001561935.1 of Penicillium griseofulvum. Taxonomy (NCBI): domain Eukaryota; kingdom Fungi; phylum Ascomycota; class Eurotiomycetes; order Eurotiales; family Aspergillaceae; genus Penicillium; species Penicillium griseofulvum. The sequence continues at coordinate 1,019,695 of NW_024467419.1, forward strand.
ATAATGCAGCCGAGCTGCCGGCCGAGTCCAGGGATATCGCGAGGCCGTGAGGGAACACCATGAACAGTCGCCTCATTTAGAGAGGCATTCCACCTTTAATATTCTTACGAATTCTTGATTTTTCCGGTCTCTCGTGTGCCCTACTTGTAGACCCGGTGTCCTGGGCTTTGGAGATTTGATATCTTCACCCCTACCCCCCGCGGGGGGCTGAACGAATGCATTCGCGCACTTTTGCTTGTTGACGGATGGAATATCTCCCGCCTTCTAATTCTGATTGGCGTTGCCATATTTATGGCCATGATAGCACGGCAAGCGAAACTGCGGTTGTATATATAATATTTATATTAATTTATAACGAAACATCGATCCTGGTTTGACAGCGGGAAGCCAGGTATGCCTTTGAAATGATAGCGGCTGTGATCGTTACTTTAACTCTGCTTTTAGCGTTATTCTCTAAAGGCTCATGATTTACCCATGATCTAGATCAAGTTATCTTGAACGGGTGCGCATGAAGAAATTGCCGGGCTTTAATGCTATGAGAATTTTGCTCTAATTGTTTCAAGGGTACAATAAGCACACCGTACGAACAAGACAGTTAGAGTATGCTGCTCACGATTTCCTGTTACGAGCAAGGCTTGGAGCTTTGAAAGTGTGAATGACGGAGTATTAGGGTGCTAAACCCAAAAAGGTAAAACTAACCATGAAAGGCAACTCACAGCCCTGGAGGTCTGCCGCTTACTATTGAGATCTACTTTCAATATTTCCAATCACACTTTTTATACATTCTTATAACTCATACACCCTCCACAACGAACAAATACTTCACATAAACCGCAATTGGAATATGTCCTCACATTACCACAGCGACATGGTCTGTCATATACTTCTGGATATCGCCCAAGAAACAGGCGGCCAAAAGGGAGACGGCACCGAATGCAATGCTGACATAGTAAACCCATTTATATGCCTCAGCAAACGCAATCTGGCCAGCCCCCACAACCATCTTATATGCAGCCTCATTGCCAGCAATACCAGGAATCGTGTGCAGCTCGTGCAGCAACGAGGCACCTGTCATCTCAATTGCTCCGCGAATCAGGGTGGGGTCGGTGATGTTGAGTTTTGTCATCATCACACCACCAACGTAGTGCGTTGCGGCGGGGACAAACTTAGAGTGGAAGACATTGTAGTAAATGGTATAGCCGATACCACCGCCTACCACGCGAATGGAGAGGGTGAGTGCAGAGATAGTGGCAATTAGATCCTAGGAAAAGCATATGTCAGTTGTCAACCTTTTTCCTTAAAGCAAAAGAAACATACATCCGGGCAAATGATTGTGGTAATAATAGAGGCTGGCACCACAATACCGCCAATTCCAAGGCCGGCAACGATAAGAATTCCCCAAAGCTGATACATGTTGTCGGTGCGGCCGATAGCCATAGCTCCGCAACCTGTTTTAGGGAAACAGATTAGCTTTGTTAGGGACTTTTAGACCTATCAAGAAAACTCACCTGCAGTCATCAGAACACTACTGGCGATCAAGAGCTCCTTGTTATGCCCACGAAGAACACTCAGCAGCGCAAGCACAATACATGCTCCCGCCATAATTCCAAATCCAATAGGGAGACTGCGAACACCCACATCCACTGGATCATGGCCGTAGACATTGAATGATTCGGTGGGCCAGAACATAAGCACGGAGAAGAAGTTTGCACCGGAGATGAAAGTAATCACGAGAGTAAGACCCAGAATTCGAGGCTCTTGCTTGAGGCGAGATGGGAAAATGGGGAATTTGGCTCCGTAGATTTCCCAGAAAGCAAAGGCCACAAGAAGAAGGAAGCCAATGATTAGTGGTGCCAGGACATGGGCAGATGTCCATGGATACTAAATGAATATGTCAGTAAGAGCCGTAGCATTGCACAGAATATCTCCAAGCATACCATATATCCACCCCATTGCAAGCCAGCCAAGAATACAATCAGACCAGTGATGCTGAGGAAGCCTCCAACAAAGTCGATCCGTCCAATGATCTCCTTTCGGCTCAAACCAGTTGAGTTGACTCGTGGCGGAGGGAAGTAGAACAAAACTGTGATCAACAGACCAAAGGCGCTCCATGCAGCGCAGAATGCACCGACGTAGCGCCAATGGCTGTGGTATGCGATAAGCTGGGCCCATAGCACGGATGGGCAGAAGGGTAGGATCGTGAAGATAAGGACCGCCACGTAGACTCCTCTCTTTCTAGTCGGGGCCATCTCGGAGGTTGCAGCCAGTGCTGTCAGTTCATTGACACCGGCACCGGCACCAGCGATAGCCATACCCGCTGTGACCATGTCAGCGAATGTCTCCTTCGATGTCTGGAGAAATACAAACCGATGAAGTTGTTCATTGAGTGAACTGTGCTGCAGATGATCATTCCAATTACTATCAGGGATGCGCCAATAATAGCAACAGGGCGACGTCCGATTAGATCTGATAGAGATCCAACAAAAGGGCATACACCGGCAAGGCCGAGCAGGTTTGCAAGAACCTGAGCAGAAGCTGGTTAGTCGATAACCCTATACTTCAATGTGTATACACTCACAAACCAGACCCATCGGTCTGCTCCACCAATGTCGCCATAGATGTAGGGAGGAATGCCGCCTGTTGAAAAGATATCAGAACTATATCATATGTGTTATGTTGTTTTTGACATACCAAACAAGTAGACTGGGATCTGACTTCCAGTCCACAAGAAAGCCATGGCAGTAAAGCTCATGAAGCGACGGAAGGTCATCTTTTAATGGTCAGTGTTGTTCGCAACCTCAAGTTGAACAGCCAAATCCTACCGGGATATCCTTCTCAGACTCATTCATAGCTTCCTCTGATCCCAGTCCATTCATTCCCTGGTGACTATGCTGTGAAGTGTCACTATTTTCGTGATGTTGCACCACGGCCTTCTCGTCGATCGGCCGACTCGACTCAAGGGTTGAATCCGCCATGATGGGTTTGAGCCAAGGGCAGCACAATTTTAAACAAAAGAAGTACAAGGGAGGGGTAGGATAAGCAAAGAGTAGAAATCCGAGGAAATTGGCGCCCTATTGGACTCAAGCAAGGGATGATTCGACTTTGACTAGAATGCTGATATTGAAAATGAAATCTAGAGCAAGGAAGGACAGTATATAAGAGTGAGAATATACAAGCTCATGTCTGTTAGATGGAGTAACCGGCCAGTTAATGCTTAAGATCCAGAAAATACCGAGGCAGCTTGGAGATGCGCTAGAGAAATGCGGGGGAGAAAACGTGGAGGATTCGGGGGTCAATGCCAGAATTGGTATCAGCCCCGACATAGGAGATCCTTTGAATTTAATAAGCTTATTAAACGTACGGTATAAGGCTGATCGTATCTGTTAAAAGTCATCAGATACCGCATTTCTATACAATAGTTCATATATGAATATATGTCTATCTTGCCTTTGCTTCCTACTTTCGCGTTAACTCCAACAGGGGTCGCCGATGCCGAGTGTACTACAGTGACGGAGTCACACGATCGAAGAAAAGCCATCCCGTATTCGATAGATACCAAGCCATCTGAGTAAAGGGTTATTTCCACATTTCAGAAATATTCCCCAACCATGCTCAGTTTGAGTGTCTTGGGAACAACGAAAAGTCCCGTTGCTTCAACACATAGTTGGCCTGCCATGTCACGGACCTCACACTTGGCGTATGCTTTGGTATCCGTGCTCCTTTCCTGATCGAGCGTTGTATGCAGGGTATAGAAATTGTCCGAGGAGACAGGCGCCCGGTAGTTGAGCTCAAGGTTCGCAGTGACCCCTGTTCGCTCTGGGAAATGCCGAATAGCTATGCGCCCCATATTCTCATCGACCACAGTGCCAAGCGCGCCTCCGTGGACCATGGTTGGCCAGCCTTCGAGGCCTGGTCCCAAAAAGACCACGCTAATGATCTTCTTGTCTTTATCGTTCCAAAAAACCTTCTATAAAATACAAAAATGGTTAGACTCAACGGGTTCCCGAGGTTCGGTAGTCAAAAGCTTCGGCATTTATAAATGGATATGCCTCGGACGCCAAGGAGAGAACGAAAGACCAACCTGAAATCCCAAGCCCCTACTGCCAGCCAAGGGCCCAGATGTCAGACGATGGGTTTTGTGCTTATCCGCAAAATTTTCGTAGACGTCCTTTTCAACGTAATCGGGATCGCGGCGCAGCTCCTGTACAATGGGGAGTCCAATGTCAAACACTCGTTGGATCTCCTTGAGCTCCATCTCATCCTCTAATGTCCCAGGAGCCGGTGGCGCTGCAATTTTGTTGTCTAGCCATTTCCCGGCGCCGACGCCAAGTGTTCCAAAGATTCCGGCATAGATCAGGCGGCGCGTCCAACGCGATGTTGCTCGTGAGGCATTTGGTTGTGCCGCGGTGCTGACGTTTCGGACCGCTGGTCGCCAAACACTCTGTGTCTGTTTAGAACATTGGCGAAGTGCCGGCTGGAGTATGCTGCGATAATGGATCATGATGGTCACATTGCCATTAGTCTAGAATTAAGATGTTGAATTAATTAGAGCTTGGAACAGTTTGGACCGAGGCTCAGATCACGTGTGTATTTCCATTAGTCATCAACATATGCCTCCAGGGCTCCAGCCAGGGCTCCAGGGCGAGCTCCAGCCCCTGAGCTACCTAGCACCCACGACCCAACATAATTGATAGGGCTCAACAACAGTCTGGACAGGTCAGAGATAGAAGAGAAGCTACCCCCGATGTCTCGTTTGAGGTATGCAAACAACACCTTGTTCCTCAGGCCAAGCTCTTAAGAGCTTGAAAAAAAAACGCCCTAACTTAAGCGTGCCTGATCTACTCCGTACTGCTATTTACTAATATACGGGGTACTAACTAACTAGTGGGTATTGCTATCACGTCCACTAAGATCTGGACTAGGGTAGCATTCCAGAAGCCGCTCGGCAAGTGGAGCAAATAGAACGACCAGTGCGACGATTTCTAGGTGTGCACAGACTATTATCCGTCACATATGTCGTCACTTGAACAAGGCTAAAGATCCGGGACTACAGAATGTAGATCATTGCAAAACATAAGACAGCAAGAAAATCAATTGATAACAGTTAAGGCGTTGGAGACGAGCATCATTCATGTTCATCGTTTCTATTCATCTAGAGGCAACATTTGCAGATATCTTTCTCATATGAACGGATATTAAGGCAAACCCATTTACTCGCATTTGGGCAGCTCAATCGCACGGTAGAGACAGATGAGGGCCGAGTGTGACTCGCCTAGATATAATTAGCAACGGCTCTTGGATTATAGAATGTTACTTCACTTACCACCACCCGAAAGGGTCTCGATCTTCTGTGCTTCCACCTCAGTCACTGTATCGTCGTTGAACCACCACCATTTGTTGTCCGCCTCGCGGCGCTTGTTGCCTGTCTGGGGCTCATCCCGCTCCTGTTTCTTGACATATGCCGTGTAGTGACCGCTGTCAGCGCTAGCACCCTGGTGGGTAATCACGGCGCGAAGCTCATACAGACCGGACTGGTTGGTTCCGCTGTCTCCGACACCCCGTTGGTTGATAAGTTCTTGGAGCTCTTTCTTAGCAACGCGGATGGATTCCGCCCTTTCCGCTTCGTACTCGGCATCGGTTTTGAAAGTTTCCTCCATCTGGCTATCGCCGTCCTTGTCGTTGGCTTTAGCCTTGTTCTCCTCGGTGGCCTGCTTCTTCTGCATTGGCTCCACGTTTTCGCCTAGGTCGGTCTCTTTCTTCTGACGCTCTGCGCGCTCTTCTGCAACTCTTTGACGTTTCTGAGAACGTTCAACTTCCAGCTCCTCCTTGCGGATCTCGCGAACCTTGTCACGAATAGGTATGAGCTGCTTTCGGAGGTCCTCGGTACAGAACTCCACGACATCCAACTCGGCAGGGAATGTTACTTTGCGCATGATCTTGGCCTTCTTCTGTGTCTCCCGCTTCCAGTAGAATCGGACAAAATGTACCGTGAGGTACTTGGGCAGTCGCGCGATACGGGAACGCTTTTTGTACACAGAATTGCGCTCCAAAAGAGGAGAGGTTTTCTCGATGTCCTCTTCGAGGCCGGCCAGAATTCCATCTTGCAGGTGGTTCGTTTCTTTTCCGATATGACAATCAAGTTTGTAGAAAACATCAGAACTTTGACTCGGTTGCTCGCCGAGTTCCTTAGCGGCCGGATCTTGACACTCGGTGATAGATTCGAATTGGCCCGCAAGATATTTATCCACAAATGAGGTGGTAGTGGCAGATTCTCCCTCGCCCTCGGTGATGGTCAACTTGGTCCGCAACTGGTTCAAGATCTGGGAGAAAGCCTCCTCGGCATCCTGCTGAGAGTATCCTTGTCCATTTCGGTCGCGTTGGGCGAATTGAGGGAACACAGATCGGAGAGCATTGAGGAACATCAGTGGAGGAATGCCCTCCTGCGTCTCGGACATTTGCTTGAACAGATCTCGTAGAGAAGCGGCCAAATCCCGGGAACCTCCAAGGCCACCAATACCAAAGCTGCTGAGGTCTGCCAGACTCGACTGTCCAGCTGCACCACTTGGACGGTACCGCATGAGCTCCTCCTGGAGCTCCGGAACGCTCCGCAGGGTTTGTAGGGAAGAGTTGAGATAGCATGTGTTCCCCAGGTTCTGCAAACCGGCAGGGGTGGCACCCTCCTGTCGTGCCACCTCGGCCTCGGTCATGTCTTCCAAGAATTTGACGGTCTCCTTTGGCCGACCAAGATCAACTGAGCCTTGACCTCCGGACGGTGTGCCCATCATCATGAACGTCTGCCCAGGTTTGGCATTAAGGGACGAAAGAGGTGTATCATCTTTAAGCTGGCCACCTTTGACCAAAACCTTTTGGCGGTCGGGTTCCACACCAGTCAAAGAGAAGAGTTGGTACTTCAGCGTTTCGCCGTTTGACGTAGGATCGAGCTCGACTTCGTGGCGCTTACCGGCGTGTTTGACAATAACTGTGTACTTGTTAGTAATGGTCCGGGTACTGCCCATACATCCATACGTACTCGGTATAGCCGACATTTTCAATGTGTTCGAAGGATGAATTAGTAAGAGAAGGATAAAGAGCTTGAAAGAGCTTGCGATTGCTGGGGCAAATGGTAAACAGCCTGGACGAGGGCGTGGGGTTCTCTCACCGCCCAGCTACTATCATCACCGCCCACCCCGACGTCAACTCCTCTTCTGCCTAGGACAACCTGTTATCCAGCCCTTTATCGTTTACTGCTTTAGGTCAAAGGGTCCTCACCACAGGATAATTTCAATTCATCCTCGACCAATCCTCGGCCGTATCATCATCCGTGACGATTGCCTCGTGGCCTGAACAAACACCCCCTCACCATGGTGGGTACAGCTCCAATCAGCCAGCTCGTTCTATACTAATTGATTATCAGAGTCAATCTCTTCGGCCCTACCTCCAGGCGTGAGTTTTTACCTTATGACAAGTATTTAATGGCGAGCTTCCTAACACTTTACTAGTGTTCGGTCCTCCCTGACTGCGGCTCTTACGATCTCCAATTTCGCTTCTCAGACATCCGAACGGCAGTAAGTCGCCCACGCTACAAATGTTGAACATGAAATATCCTAATACTCCGTTCCACTAGCAACTGCCCAGAGGTTGAGGCAAATTCTTCGCCCGAGATCCTTCTGAACCCGTACGTCTGACCATCATTTTCCCCAAGGTCGCATCGGACAAATGTATTGATGCTTTCCCAGGCTGCACATCAGCAGGAATGAAAATGAGAAAGTGAAGATTGAGCCAAGCTACAATTCCGTACGCATAAGTATCAGAATCAAGCAGGCAGATGAGATCGAGCATATTCTTGTCCACAAATTCACTCGGTTCCTCACTCAGCGAGCGGAATCGTTCTTCATTTTGCGCCGGAAGCCAGTGGAGGGATACGACATCAGTTTCCTCATTACGAACTTCCACACGGAAAAAATGCTTACCCACAAGCTTATTGATTTCGTGATCGAGTTCATGGAAGAGGTGGACAAGGAGATTTCGGAAATGAAGCTTTTCGTATGTGTGCGGATGCATCGTCTACGTCGCAACTTACTAACAGCTCACTAGTTGAATGCTCGTGCTCGATTTGTTGCCGAGTCTTTCCTTACACCGGTATGTTTTTATTGAGCTGTCTAACATTGACTCAATTGCTGACCATCATTCAGTTCGATTAAATTGCCTAGTTTTTCTTGTTGATTCCGAATAATGAATGGCCCTGTGTTTCCCACCTTCTACTCCTGTACAGATAGCATAGGCTTGCATTGTTTAAGAGAAAACCTTATACCGATGTCCATCAGTATCGATGTTTTTTGTCCAGCTTCAATTCCTTCCACGCAATGCCTCACCGGGTATGCTGGTATGGCCTGGCTCTTCACCAAGACAAAATTACCTCGATGGCGCTATGTAGAACTCAACGAAGAAAGAATAAGTACAAGCTTCACCAGAGATCAAGGGTGCCTCGAGAACACTAACACAGTATATATCTCCAAGAGTTCACAGCTCAGCATGATCTAGCAGGCCAAGAAGCTACCATTTGCATTTACACTAATAAAATATAGAACTCTACGATATTGTTACCATGTAGGAAGGAGTTGGGGAGATTGCCTCGTACGATGTGGAATGCCCAAGTCGAATTGGGAGAAGTGCGTGGATAATACGGGTTTGGTGCGTAGGGAAGGAGAGGGTGGTATAGCACCTTCCTTCCACGGCGGACTTGTACCAGGGGTGCGTTAATTCCACGAATATAAATACCTGTATCGTATCCCCACGCACTTTCCCTCGTAAATAGTCTTCATTCCACGCACTTTGATCCAGTTTGCACGCACTATCTATTTCACCTAGTATCAACCCTAACATGCGTGAACAATCCGAGCAGGATGAGTGGGCGGCTCATATGAGCTCGCTTGCATCTGAAGTTATTATTCTGACTATGGACAACAAGGCAGATACAGAGTCACAGGGAATAACTGCCACTGTTCCTGAGAACCATTCACCACCTGGAAGTGCTCATGGTTCTCTCAAGAGATCGTGCTCTGGTACTCTAGGCTCCCAGCCTGGTCAAGTGTCTGCTCCATTCGTTACTTCCCTTTCAATCCCAGCTACTCCTTCCCCTCCTTTAGCCCCATCCTCTCCTACCTCTTCCCATCACTGCAGTTCCTCTTCTTCTTCTACCATCCGTCCCGAAAAACCTAAGCCTCTTGACTTGACACCTGAGATCAGTCCTGGTCCTTTCAACTTCGTGACTCAAGTCTACTCTCCTCCCACCTATCGACCCCATCACTCCCAGTACTATTTTGAGGCCGCACCTCAAGTCTACCACAACGCTGCGGACTTTGCTCCTCAGTACCAACCAAGTAAGTATCTTCTTGCTCTCCTTCATCATGACCTATCAACCACCTGTGGAGTCACAGTTAAGACCATTTGGATCCTACTAATAACACCCTCATCACAGAGAACACCTTTGAATCCAAATCCTCTTACTTCAGACCCAAAAACATGGGTTGGCCATTCGAGCAGGGCGAGGTCTCCAGTTATGGGGACTTTGCTCGTCTTGAAAGCTCCAAAATTGAGGAGCTCCTGCAGCCAACCTCGATTCCATTTGGTAGCGTCACCGACATGCACACATCCACTCGCGATGGTGTCTTGATGATTTCCAACGTGAGTTTGCTTTTCGTCATATTCTTTCTGTTATTCCGTTACTAACAATCATGATACCCACTGTGCAGATTCCGTACACTGTGACTCGTCAGGAGGTGGCCTCGTTCCTTGGACGCAGTGCCAATCTGCTCCCATCCTCTCAAGGATGTCCCATTCATATCATGATGGAACGGTCCACCGGCAAGACGATGGATTGCTTCGTTGAATTCCCTACTCAGAAAGATGCCGAGGACGCTTTTGAGCGCATCAATCGTACCTACGATGTTGGCAGCACCCCACGTATGGGCAACCGCCATGTTGACATCGAGGTCAGCACCCCAGCCAAGCTTCTGAAGGCGACTTTCCCCCGGGCAAAGTGCATTTCTTGGGAGAGTGGAAAGCCTGTTCAACTTCCAAACAAAGATAGTTGGTCCACTGGGTTTGATGGCTTCCTCACCGATGAGGAACTCTTCTGCCTCACTCGTCATGCTGAACAACCTCACCGTGTACGTCCAGCTTCTCTTTTATATCCTTTATTTTTGTGTCACTTACCTTCTAACACATTGCAGAGTGTATTTGCCAGTAAGGTTCCTCAGCGGTGCTACGAATCGTTCGTCACCACTATCTGGAAGGTAAGTCAATCATCATTCCTACATCTTCATTTGTCTTTCCATTTTATACTAATACCCTTTGTCCTATGATATAGTTTCCGTGGCACGCCACTCATCTTTACACGGTGCACCACCGAAACGCCCTTTTCAAGACCCTTGGTACTTTGATCAAGACTCTGGTGGAACGTATGCAGAAGGCAAACACAGTTGGTCTGGATATCCGCCTTCTCAATGAGTTGGTGTATGCAGGGATCTGGTGCCCTGGCTTCAACCCTCGCATGAAATACTGCTTTGCCTGGTGGTCGCAGGATGCGAAAGGAATTGAGACATTGGACCATGACTGGTGTCTTTACTTCCCATTCGACACTCTGACTTACGTTCCTGGACATGATGGTGCAGCTATTCAGGTATGGAATTTGGCTTCGTCAATGTTTTATCTTGGAAGATCACTAACCCAATCTTCAATCGCTATAGTTCTATGCCTATCTGATGTCCAAGGGTGCTGTGCTGCGCACCGAGAATGAGGGTTTGACTAACAAGCATACCAACCCTGAGCTCGAGCGAATCTTCGGACAGTTCTGGTTTGAGTGGAACGACGATGCTGCCCGTATCACCATCTTCAAGGATGCAGTGACCTACGAAGCAACTGTTCTTCGAAAGTTCATCATCACTGGGTTCCAGCACCTCCACAAGAGAAATTCCAGCGGCTCAACCATCGGTACTGCCCCTGATTCGCCGGCCCACAGTCAAACCTCAGCCGATAGCCAGCGTACTGTTTCCGCCTCTCGCACTGGCTCTGTGAACCCTAGCCATGCTTCTCGGGGAAGCTCCGTCGTTTCAGCCAGCAACATGATGACTAGCCGCATCCCAGAGCGTGGTAACACCCGTGGTAGCTCTCAGCGTCTTGATGCTGACCAATATCTGTCCGGCACCTCCTACCGTCAGGCCGCCCCATCGGTCCCTCCTTACCGTCCGCCACACCAGCGCGATGTCTCCGAGACCACCCGCAAGCAGTCTGCTAACTGGCGTATGCCCCGAACTGAGGAGGCACCTGCGGCAGGCTCTTCTAAGAGCCAGGATCGGACTCGCCCTGTGTACCGTGCCCCTCACGCGACCGCACAGAACGTTCGGTCGTCGTCTGACCCATTTGCCCCCGTCCCTTCGACTGCTGCCACCAGCCACCGTTCGCGCTCCGACGCCGCCCGCCTGTCGAACATCGACCGCCAGGCGTTTGATGAGTTGCGCGCTGCTGGTCGCGGCAAGGCCGCAAAGAAGTAGTCATGCGTGGATATGATGGACCAGTACTCCCCTTTTGGGGAGTACTGGTCCATCCACACGGTATCGTTAACGTTCCGTGTTTCCCTGTGCTCCTTCGTTCTTTTGTTTTTTTCGTTTTTTTACTTTTCGTTTCTTCCCCGGGTGGATGTATGGAGACATCCACAAGTTTAACCAGAAAACCCTTGTCTCCCCTGGCGCATGCGCCATTTGCTTGTTCCCCCAGCGGGATCGACCATTCCGGCTGCTACCTCCGGGAGTAGCTTGGCCGGTTTGGAAGATCCCGCTGGGGATGATTGAAACTCAGCTGAGTTTCATTTCCCTGGCTGATAGCCTTCTCACTCTGGAGTGACACTTTTCTGTGTCACTTCGGGGTGAGCTGGCTATCAGCCAGGTTGAATTTGCTTTAGTTTTTCGTTTGTTTTCAAGTTTCTTACACTTGATTCTTTTTCCTTCTAGTAGACTTTCTTCAAGCGGGTGTTGGTTTTGGTTGTTTGTAGCCTATGTAGCTTTGCGGCAACATGCATATAGTAGGCCCGGGGACACTAATGTAAAACTAATTAGGGTACTCTTTTAGGATCATCTGTTTCTATCCGGGTAACTGCCGATGTCAACACGTAGGCCCATTCCTTTGATTGTGCTGACTTTCTGCTCACATTCTCGCTTTCAACAGATCAGTATTGCGCATATTCTATCTCCGTTTCTTCATCTTGATATAGGAAATATGGGTTTATCAGACAAGAATCTGACTACTCATCACCGTCAGTCCTGAAGACACATCTACCAGCACTTGCCAGCAAATTTCAAAACATTCATTTGTGGCCAGGTTGTAGGAGGGCAGGTATGAACTGCTACCAGGAGGGCTCTCACTACGACGACAGGAAACCATCGACCCTTAGAGACACGAGCGCGGATTACAATACAGTTGGAGAGACAGGTCACGGCGGAAACAAATGGGATGAGGTGTGATGGAGTATAACTGGCACCCAGTGAAGGGCCTATATCACTACTAGCTGAGTTGTTGGGAGATTATATCGGGTGATTAGTGATGTCGAGACACGGCTAACACTCCCAATTGCAAGATATAACAGCCTCCTTGAAAGGGTCGACGAGATATACGGATATACTCACGATTCGAGCATGCCAGATGAGTGCATGGTCTCTATCTGTTTCGGGCGGCTTGCCATCGCTGTATACCATTCGAAAGTGTCCACCCTACAAGTTACATAAAGTCATACTTTGATTTTGGAGAAAGACACGATAGAAACTCCGACATGAGAGAATATGGGATAGCATACAATTGTGTTGGGGGGGCTCTCGGAGAAGTCGATGGCATCTTGCGACCCCTCCAAAGGCAGCAATATGTTGAGCAAAGCTACTAGTGGGCCGCCCACGACCACCGATATCGCATATGTCTCATTGGGTCCGTCACCGATCGAGATAGGAAATATATACGGAGTACTGGTTTATACGAGACTGTCTTCAATGGCGTTCTTTGTATTTTTCAATGTTCTATGTTGACATGATACATCTGAGGGGGGAAAACGAAAAAAACGTAAGGGCGCTGGTACTAAAAGCGGAGCCGTTAATTACAGCCGGTTTTTAAGGCATGCGGGCCCTGCTTGTTTTATTTTACCATTTTGCCATTTTTGTCTTCTATATTCTACATATTTTCTGATTTGCTTGGGCAAATACGGGAATTTTCGAAAGATCCTCCATATATAGAAGAAGTGGGGAAATATTCTGCCAAGTTCGATCATTTCCATTCAATTCATCTATCTAGTATGCCTCGACGGTCCTCTCGGCCTGATTCTGCGTCGCCTGAAGCGCCTGTGGCGCCAAAGCGACGCGCTTCAGCCAGACTGTCCGCCGCCGAATCGGAGGTCAAACGGGTCAAGTCAAACGCCGACCTATCCCTCCGCCAGGCAAAGTCCACGACAAGCAAGAGCAAGTACTTTGAGCCGGAAGACTCTGATGAGCCCGACTCAGAGTCCGATGCCTCTGTGGGGGAATCCTCTGGCTCTGTGTACGAAGCAAAGGAGGAATCCCCCGACGAAGTGGAGCCGGAAGAACTCTCCGACACCGACGAGGACGTGAAGAAATCTAGCGCGAAGGGGAAGCAACGACAGAGCATCACCGGCGGAAGCGACCATATGAAGGGCAAGGAGCTCTGGCGCGAGGGCGTCAAAGTTGGCCTGGAGCCTGGGCAAGAAGTTATCATCGCAAAGCCCAAGGCCCGAGACGCGGGGAATACCCCATACCAGGATGAGACGCTGCACCCTAACACCAAGCTTTTTTTAATCGACCTAGCTAGCAACAATGACCGCCAATGGCTGAAAGGTGAGAAACGCATATACACCGGTCATCGAGTGGCTGGCTGACTTGTGCAGCGCATGATCCGGATTACCGAGCGGCAAAGAAGGACTTCGAGACATTCGTTGAGTCCCTCACGCCAAAGATTGCAGAAGTAGATGCTACCGTCCCCGAACTTCCTATCAAGGACCTGGTAGGCATGCGAATACCCCTGTCTTCTATTTGTGCCCGACGCTCACAATTTTGCCCCAGGTATTCCGCATCCACAGGGATGTTCGTTTCAGCAAGAACCCACTTCCATACAAGGTAGGCTATATTCCCATCCGGATCCCCGCCGCTGTGCCTGTCGCATGCTTGCGTGTGTGACGGTGTACGTGTGGTACTGTGGCCTCGTTAGCGGTGCGTATGCTGACTCAAAATGTATAGACGCATTTCTCTGCTGCCTGGTAAGTGTCAATATTCTATGAATTGTCAAGGGGATCAGCCACTGAACATGGTACAGGTCTCGGACTGGTAAGAAGGGCCCATACGCAGCATACTATGTCCACTTCCAGCCAGGCTCTTGTTTTGTTGGTAGGTTATTCCCCAGCCGGCTTCGGCCGTTGCCATCGCCATCGCCATCTGCCTTGCCTTTGTGATGTTTATCCATTGTGGCTAATACCACGCTGTGTCTAGGCTGCGGGCTGTGGAACCCTGAGTCGGAGCCACTTGCACTGCTGCGAGAGGACATCGACGTGAACTCGGATGGATTAAAGGGGGTACTCCGGGCGCCGGAGATGCGTCGCGAGTTTCTGAAAGGGGCGTCCGACGATGACGATGCGGTTGTCGACGCCTTTATACATCACAACAGGGAGTCTGCTCTCAAGACGAAGCCAAAGGTATGAAACTTTCTGTTGTCTATTCCCCCTGATCCCAATGTGAAGTCTGTTGTCCATTGAGACAGACTTTACTCCCTCCCATTACCATCTTGTGCTTTGGTGGCATTGTCAGCGGTTTGTTTATTGTTTATGGGCTGGGACGCGGTCTTGGGAGACAGGGGTCGCGAGGTTCGCCATCAAGGTTCGCCACCGAGGTTTCATCAAATTGCATCTACCATCCGACCGAGGTTGGTCTTGAAAACGGAATTCACTCCAGTCTTCATGGACATCTTCAAGGCTGGCAATGGCTCAATCAGATTATGGAAACGGGATCTTTCTGACCAAGAGAAACCTTGGTCGGGCTGGATGCAACCATGATTTAGAGATGAAAGAACCCTGAGGCACGGATTGAGATAATCCAAGAGATCCAATTCCCCCCCAAAGTGCTTCATTGTGTTCAAAAGAGATGTGGAAGACAACGGGCTCGGGGGTAACGGGAAAGGCCAACCCGTGTTTTTGGACCAATTTTTGCTCCCGAACCAGTACCATGGAACGCAAGAAAGCAATTTGGCAGACTCTCAATGGGGGAATCGCACTTGCTGGAATTGGATTTTGTTCTCACGCCGTCGAGTTTGGTTCCATGGTTCACATTTGCGCCAGGCTCCACGTCTGATCCATGGTTTTTCTTACGGCTGACACACCTTCTAGGGTTACGAAGCAGATAATAAGAACATCAAATTGCTTCGACTACGCAGTTTCACTATTGGAAAACCTATTCCAGATGATGAACTCACTGGAGATGATGCTCAAGAGAGGATTGCAACTTTAGTTGGGGTCATGGAGCCTTTCGTAAGTTTCCAATCTATCGAATCCCGATTTCCAATTCCCGCCGGTTTTGCCCCCCCTCTCTTGACTAGTCTGTTTTCCCTTCTGAGCTAGCCACTTTGGCGGTGTTAGCCGTCCCTTTTACTCCGTACCCACCGCCAAATCAGCACCGGTTTGTTTTTTTCTTCCGCTTTGACAGGACCGGAAGCGTGTGGGACAATAACCTTTATATTGTACATAGTATATTTCGTCTTACTGACTGCTGACCGCTTCTTTCTGGAACAGGTGACATATCTCAACAGTGTAGTGATGCCCGATCATTGACATGATTGGGGAAAGCTACCCGCGCCTATTTGGCAGACGGGAGGGGGGAAGAGATCAATCTGTTCTGTTTTAACTGACCTTTTCCTTATGAACATGTGTGGGAGATGGTATGAAATTGTTTGTATGTTGTATTTGTTATCTGTCTAATATCTCCATTTTATTTTTATCATTCAACTACCTTAGCTCGGGTCTTTTGTCTCTTCCTCTCGACTTGAAACCCGACATCCCCCACCTTGACGCCTCCTGCACATGGCTTCTTTCGTCAGTCCCCGCCGCGTTTCCTGGATTTCTACTGCAGGCCTAGTACTGGCGCGGGGCCGAATAATGTACCTAACATTTGCTCTGCAGTCATATCACCTCTAGCACTGCCGCAATGCTGCGCACACTGCATACTATGCGGACAACACTCCAATTTGAGACATTACTACTGCATTTCCCCTCAACATGACACATATACAGTTCTAGACACTTCGATGCAATCTTGCTATCCCGTGTCCCCGATGGCTGCAGACCCCCCTCGTGCAATATGCAATTTAACCTTTTTCCAATCTCCTTCCCAAACAAACCAGTTATGCAATCAAAAGAAACACAAAATTTTTATCTAAGTACTCAGTTGACGCGCATGGTAATCGCCACCGCAAGCGCCCGCGTTCGGCCCGTTGTCGGGCATGTCCGCTAGGCTAATCTTGGGGCCTGCAGGCAATGTGGATTGAGGCCGGGTAGTTCTACTCCGCTGTGCCAGATTTTGGGCTTTAAGATGAGCACCTTCCTTCCCTGGAATGGACTCCATTTATTTGACTGGGTGGTATTGTTTTGTTTCTTCATAGTGCATCCTGAATGTGTTTGGTACGTGCATTGCGGAGCTTGGGTTCTTAGTTGATGCCGTTTATTTTGGGACTCCGCGGGTGTCAGTCGATGTCTTAGTACTCATGTATCCACTCAGCCGTCTGCTCTCTGCGATACGGGTAGTTGGGCAGCTATATCCTGGGCTGTCTTCGGTGTAGCATATTGTTATGGATCTTCACGTATCGAAACCACGGTTGTTATTTCCACTAGTATCGGGAAATGGGCCACGGAGACCGAAGGGTGTGGTGTTGCTTGCAAATTACCAAGCTATACTCATGTGATAATCGAGAAGCCCATATGAAGACGTACGAATTTAGATATCCGAATTAGGACGCTTGGAGAGTCAGTTGATATATATATCGTCAATTCAGGACACAAAGCTCAAAGGTGGCGATCTTGGGTTAAGCCACAATACACATAGAGAAACACAGAGAGAATACATATAATATACCAAAGTAATGCGAGATATATATACTGTTTGAGTTTCCTTACGTTCTTGCGAGATCTTTAGGGCTATGAGTTTGCGGATCCCCGAGGTCCATCTCGGTGAACACCAACGCTAACTAAGATATACTTCCCGGACGAAAAGTTTGAATTCTCAAACCATATCGGATCTACATTCTATCAGGAGTTGAATGGTATGTTGTACATAGATACATTTGACGTTGAACGTTGACCAGGTGTTACAATTTGTCTTGTTTGTTCAGCATCGACAGGCATGATGTTTGTTGTTAGAGCAGCCAATCAACTCAAACACAGGGATCATGGTAGACGCCAGGGCGTGCGGGGATCGACCTTTCAAACTTTGACAGAGTCGGTCAATTTTATGAGGCGCCCACAGTCGAGTTAGGTTGGTGATACCGATACCCGGTGCATTTGTATGCAGATCACGCACACAATCCAATCTAACCAAAAAGCATCTAGGCAGTTTCAAATGTGAAAAGTCAAAAGCAAGCCCAAATAAGCAAAAGGTACTTGAAAAAGCAAAAGAAACCGGTTCAGCCGCACATTAATTACGGAGTAAATATGTCAAAGGCCCTAGCTCCACGCAAGATCCCGAGAAACCCCTTGGCAAGCATCCAGAAAAAGCAAGGTGAGATTGACTCGCTTGTTTCCCGAATGGCGCCCGAATAGAGTAAAGGAGGTCTATCATGCAGGCATGGCGTTTCCAATCCTGGTCTCACTTGTGTGACTGATGAAGTTTGTAGATATGGTGGGAAAACTACCAACCAGACCACTACGCGAATCACATAGGGGGCCAAAAATAAGAAACTCCAGCCAAAGAGAGCAAAGAAAATCCAAAGGCTCGGCTAATAATGTCATGCCGATCTCGCATATACTTTTCCCAGGATCAGGTAGTCATCAGGCATCTCTCATCACACGACCTGCACGTTCGAGTTCGTTGTACACCGACTTTGAAAGCACTGCCTCGTTCCGGCTCAGTGCAGAAAAATAAACCCCTCGCCACGTCAGATCCCAAGCACAGACCTTAACCCTGTTATTTCGTTCCCATTGCCATATTGGTCCATATGGTGTTCCCGTGACTGTAACGACATGCGGGCTGCGCCTATTAGTGCCCGACCCGTCTCCATCCTTGCTGATAGACGCGCTCCCGTGTGGGTAAAGGAGGGGAGTTGTATGGCTAAGAAAAAAATTCGAACAGAAACTAAGAAACTAAAAAAAAACCAAAAAAGGTAAAAAGATAAAAAAAAAATTACACTCAATGAAAAGTTGAAACGAGAGAAAGTACTCCGTACAAAATATTATATGTAAATAATAAAAACTTTATAGAACGTCGCAGCCTGCAAAAAGGCCCGGTCGGGGAATGGGTCCCCTAGCGTTGGGCTTTCAGTTTCGACATCGAGCGCTCAGTCCCTGTCGAAAGGACTAGTTTTGAGGACAACTAGCGCGTCATTACAAACGGCATCGAGTGGCCAGCGTTTTTGGATCGAGTGGACCATAGAGTGTCTCCGGAGAGTACGCTAAAAGTAGAGGACAAAGCTGAACAGGCCACGCCAGGGAGTGGGGAACGGAAAGACGCGGACGGCAATGCAGTCGATTGGGTTCGAAAAACGTGGCCTGAATTGTTTCATATTGGTACTCCATTTTACTCCGTATTACGGATAGTGTATACTATGTAATATTTTATGAAAACGGAAATATGAACCGAACACGTACTTGTACTTATTTTAGTAGGTTTCTTTATACTTATATCATACAATTAAAGTATCTAATATAACTAAAATAAATTCTAGGATGGACTAGAACATATGCGTCCTCGAGATAAATACTGTACTGTAACAACCGAGGTATTTTTTGCCAGATGGCACACATGCATAGATCGGCGGGAAGGCCGGAGCGGCCCGTGGGACAAGTACCCCGAAACTTGATTGATTAATCCTGGCAATAGTACTCGTATTATAATTTACTCGATATATTATTCAATCCATGGTTACGAGTGTGGGCTATTATTTTTTTTTATCTCCTCATGACTATCCGCTATTATTCATAAATCTCAAACCCACATTCTCGGTATATTATAGATGAATCGGGCTGAAAAATCTCACAGGGATTGGCGGTGACGGGCGTACGCTAAATGGCCCCCTCCCGTACAACGTGGTTGTGGCTCTTGGACAAGGAACCCGCCCTGTCAGCGCAGCGCTAATGCAGGTTACCTTGGCTCATTATGGGCTTTCCGGATCCAGTGCTACAGCCCTGGGAACTTAGGGCACTCCACCTCGGTTTCTTTCTCTTCCTTTTTCCCTCCAAAGCCTGGTTCGTTTCAGTCATAGAAAGAGATGGATCCGCAATTGCCACACTTTTTTTTCCCTCATCCTTCGTGCCAGACTTCCATATCCAAACTATCGTGTTCCTCCCCTCGTGTTGAAGAGTGGCGAGTGGTCCAGGTGTACCCCACTCCCTCAGCTGAAGTCTGATCGCCACACTTTCACCGCTTGAATTTTTCTTTCATAGTACCGACATGCAGTAGTTCCATGTACTTTGATGAACTAGGTAGTCCTGGTGAAGGCAAGGAAACTCACAATACTGTATATAATAATATCAATTAAATTTAAATATTAAATTAGAAAAAAATATAATGAAACCAACCCCGATATGCATGGGAATGTGTCGCCCCGACCCGAGCCCATCGCCATGGAAAATGATCCTGGTTCCGCGGGGCCGGTTGCGGTTGTGCGACTACGGTCCGAGGCGGTCGTTCGTCCATGGACGGTTACGCAGCAAGGGTAACTCGGAGGAATTGCTTGCATGGATTGATCCATGTAAATGAGAGGTCACCTGCCACATTATTGATGATGTCAATTTTAACAGTCGAATCGACTTCATTTATTCTAGGGATATTGTTCCAGGTTAAAGTGGCAAAACGTGCAGTCACTCTCGGGCACTACTGCTAGTTGGGAAAAAAAAAATAATAATAATAAAATAAAATCAGAAAATAAAAGCGGTTGCCGTTCTCGGCATCATAGCAACCGAAGTCTGGTACGCTAGATTGTAATCCATGGTTCAGGGCCTTCTCTCCAACCTTGGAATGTTTCACCTGACGAATTGAGGGCGTAATGTAAGGTCATCCTCGACGTATCCATGCAATTCAGCATTGGCAAACCTGTTACATCGTATAGATACATACAGTAATCCCCCCTCCATGTCTATGGGTCACTGGCGCCGCTTTAGCCCGCGCTGCCCGGGCTCCACCCCGTTCTCTAAAAATTCCCTATGCTTTTCCAATCAAATAATTCCTTCCCTTTTTATTTCCTTTTATTTCCTTTATCCCATTCCGATCTGAGCTTCTTTTCTTCTCTCTGCTTATCTCGTGGGGTTTTTTTCAACTTCCTTATACCTGCTCACGTCATAATCGTTTTTCTTTTTTCTTTT
This sequence comes from Penicillium griseofulvum, assembly GCF_001561935.1. Lineage (NCBI taxonomy): Eukaryota > Fungi > Ascomycota > Eurotiomycetes > Eurotiales > Aspergillaceae > Penicillium > Penicillium griseofulvum. The sequence continues at coordinate 1,040,300 of NW_024467419.1, forward strand.
TTTTCTTTTTTTTCTTTTTTTTCTTTTTTTCTCCTGCCCTATTTTCTATTTCCTTTTTCTGTTTGGGATCTTCCTGCATCTTTCTTCCCCTTCCCCTGCGTGACCGCGCTATGCTCACTTTGTCCGTGTGATTCGAATCCCCCTTTCAATAACTCGAACGTCACATCCCTGCATCCTTGACTCATCTCGTCTTACTTCTTCCCACAACACAAATGTCGGGCCTTCCCAACGATCACGACCCTAACCGTCAGGGTGATCCAAATCGTCAGGATCCTCGAGATAGAGATCCTAGAGATACAAGAGATCCTAGAGCCCAGTGGAACAATCCGGATGAGCAGGCTTCCTACCCAGTATGCCCTGTCTCGGAAACAGTTCACAACGCTGTGATTTTTTTGCAGCTCCGGTTGCTGATAGCTTCATAGTATCCGCCGACTTCCTACCCTCCGCCACCTGACCAGGACCGTGCCTACCAATATCCTCCTCCCGCACAATACGCGCCATCTCAGTATCCCCCTCCTCCGCAGTACGCCCCTTCACAATATCCCCCGGCGCAGTATCCGGATCCAAGATATCCGCATCCACAAGCCATGAACGCCATTCACGGAGCGCAAGATCCCTACCGCCTCCCTCCTCCGCCGGGTCCTTATCGCGCCGATACATATGGACCCCAAGCAGGACAAGGGCCTTATCAAGCAGCAGCTCCGCGTCAGCGAACGGCCATTGCATGCCGTTACTGTCGGCGCCGGAAGGTACGAGGATGTTTCTCCATCTGCGAATTACGCGCTAATTTTTACCCGATAGATTCGTTGCTCTGGGTTCGAGACCTCGGCAGATGGACGGTGCAGCAACTGTGTTCGATTCAATCAAGATTGCATGTTCACTCCAGTCTCATCTCAAACTCAAGCCTTTGTGCCCGCACATACTGCCTACCCTCATCTACGACCTGGACAGAATGGACCTGGACCAGGCAGCCGCGGTGGACCACCTGTCCTGTATGGCGCTCACGGACAGCCTCTGCCCCCTCAACAGCAGCCGCAGGGTCCAGAGACCACCTTGCCGCCGCCTCAAGGGATGTACTATCAAAACGGACGACCCCCCATGGATGGTGCCCCGCTTCCCCTTGCATCAACCATGCCCGATCCGGTAAGGCTGTCATTCCCCCTCTGGTAAGAGACCTAAACTGATGTTTTGATCAGAGACATCGTCGAGGCTCAAACTCTGGATTCGAGTACCCCGATCCAACCAATCTGGCTCCCGTGACACCTGCCGGATCTGCCCCAGGATACCAAACTCACACCACGCCGAGCCCTTACGCATATCCCCCTCCGCCTGCTCACGATCGACGCACTTCGCCGCCATCCGCTTATAACTATGATGCACGCCCCTCCTCCTCACCTCACGGCTCGCCCTTCCCACCTATGCAGCCCCACCAGGCGCCCATGACTCCACACCAGGGCAGCGTACCCCCGGTCTCTGCTCAGCAGGGCAGCGCACCAATCAAGCAAAGTGGTACTCCTCAGCCAGGGGGTGTGACACCTCCGCCAACCTCTACCCCTGGTGGCTCCCAACGAGGTGGATTGAACGTGCGCGATATGTTGAACCCCGGCGATTCCCAAGGCCGTTCTAGTACCGATAGCGATATGCTCAACGCGCTGAATCGCCGTGGTCCGCAATAGTAATTTCTACGTTTCTATTGGATATCCTAGTGGAGACTAGGGAATGAAAAAATGCGATGCAGTGAAATGGACCGTGTGCTGGCCACACGGTCCGAGAGCCATGTGTCGAGTACTGGAATTTGAAAAGCAAGATTTGAGGTCTCGTCGGGCCGTTGTGGGACCTCACCAAAGTTCCTGCAAGGGGATCGGAATCACATTCCTGACAATGACGAGTACCTGGAACGCAAGAACGTCACACTCACGCGAACCTACGAGCTTCACGATTTGAACTGAATTTTCCAGACTTATGGGCTCTGGTTGTTATCGGCATATGATTTTTTTTTTTACTATTTCTCCCTTGTTTTTCGTTCTCGGCTTCGATATCTAACTAATTGTGAATCCAATTGGATTTGCTCGGTGTGATTTGATATTTCCAGGATGCAGTACGCTTTTGGCTTAACTCGCATGTGCATTCTGGTCTATCTCAAGTCACACTCCGGCTGTCTTTTCCGTGGAATCTTCACCTCGGACATTGTCCGCATTATTTGAATTTTCGGGTGGCTATCTGTTTTGTCTCGCGTTTTTTGCACTCATTTTACATTACTGGGAAGGCATTCGTCTCTTTATTTTACATCTTTGATGTATGTGTGGCCATTCTGTTTTTTCGTCTCGAAAGACCTGGGTCGGCTGTGTCATCTTTTCCCTTAAACTGTTTCGTTCTATTTTTTTTTTCTTTTTGCTATTTATCAAATATCTGCTTATACTTATATCCGGAGGTTGTTTGATCACTCTTTTGCCTTTGAACGGGATCTTGTATCTCAAGTGCTGATGAAATTATATTGCGAAATTATAGTTGAATCCTGAAACCCTAGTCTCGGCTTTTCCCTTACTTCATTAGCCTTTAAGGGTTGGATGCCTTGTTGGTCTTAGACATCGGGAATATTGGTGGCTTGTCCCCTGCAAAGGGGCAATCTTGGCTGCATATTGGACCTCGGCTATTGCATTCTTTTGCTTCATGCACCTGCGACATCCAGGTTGCCTAGACTGCGTATGTATGTACACTCGGCAGGGGTTTACCTATACATATAGGTATGTGAAGACCACGCGACTTGCCCTAATTTGGAAGGATTTGGATGTATACGGAAAAGTATAGAAAGTACACTACTTTAATGGCAATATCTAAGTGCATGGATATCTTCAGGGCTTCATTAGAACATGAGGTAGAAATATCTAGGGCGCCCAAATTAAGCATTATGCCAAGTTATTGACGTGCCAAAACCAGAAAGAAAAAATCAAACTAGAGTCTGCTGGAATTGACCAATGGGACAGGAACTTGGAAAAAAAAAGCTTGGAAAAGAAATAGATAATTAACAAGTAGAGAAAGTAGCTGACAGACAAGAAATCGAGGGGGAAAAAAGAGAAATGAAACTATTGATGTAGCCTGCAATAGTAGGCCTGTGTGTTTCCTGGGTGCATGAGACGAAAGCGAGTGTGGATGTGAATGGTCAGACAATATGAGACGCAATGTGCTTTTGCAGGGCTGGAACGCAGCATGATTGTGGGGTTTTGGAAATGTTGAGAAGTGGAAGACAATAGTTGGCAGACAGTATTTGAAGAAGATGCTTGATAGTGAGATCGAGGGGATATCAAGGAAATGGGTCGTGAAATAACTTATTTGCGGTTAGGGATGGAGTCTAGAACGCGCGACATCTTCTTTGCACGAGATGCGTCCTCAACAACCATGCCACGGCGCATGAGGGTGTTGTGCACAGTCTCGACAACCTTGTTGAAAGATGAAGCGGCGCCACGCTCCTGTTTGAAGCGGACCAAGCTGAGATTGGCTTGGTGGCCATGCTCAAGAACGGTGTAAAACTCAGCAGTAAACTCAACCTCTCGGAGATGAAGGACTGTGGGATGATTAGTATAAGTGCTAGATCATATGAAACGAAGTGACTTACAATTTGCTTCGCTAACACGGCCGTGAACAATACTGTTGGCCTTGTCCAGGTACACATCCTCCATGCCGAAGTCGCGCCACTCGCGAAGTAGCTTGTAGAGTTCCTTGCGTCCCTTGGCCTTTGATGTGTTCAATGCAATGACTTGTGTAGCAGGCCTGATCTGGAAAACTCGGGCAAACCAGTTGTGATTGGCAATTGAGCGGCGCTTGTGGGGGATTGGGTTAGGCAAATCATCAGCTTCAGTGGAACTGTCGGTGTCTGCAAGTCCCTTGCACATCAGGGAAGAGTAGCGATTATCCTTGGTTGGTGTGGTTTGGATATCTTTTTCCTTGTCTATAGATTGGTTAGAATTTTGGACAGAAGTTGCCGATGGTGCACTTACTAGCAGGGGGTTCTTGCATATTCTGGCTGGACTTTTTGGTCAGGAGTTTTTTGAAAAAGCCACCACCAAAGCGATCTATGGATGGCCTTCGTTTTGCGACTCGCTCTGTATTCTCATTTTTAGGAGGAGAAGAGGGCTCGAGGGTAATTGGAGTATGCACAGTGGTTCCTCCACTGGGAATAATGAGGTGCCTATCCTTGGGTGGGAGAGCAGGAGGAGAATCTGAGCCCTGAGGACGATGCTTGAACCATGACCATTTCTTTCCTTCGGGGGCCCGGGCTGTTGTTTTCTTCGGGGACAGAGGAACTTCTTCAATGGGAGCCAGGCCACAAGGTTGACGAGCATGTCGAGACCCAATGGAGAAGTTGTGGTCGCCGCTCGGAGAGTCACTAGTAGTAAATTCTTGAACATCCGATAAAGCAGATTTACCATGGTTCTTCCGAATGGTCAGGGGCTTGACTTCCTCCATGCAGGTCATTGAGCTGTGTGGTACCATCCGAATAGTCCTTTTAGCATCGTCTCCATGAGATGTTGCAAGCGAAGTCCGTGGCTTTTGCTTACGTCGGGGACTCTTCTCACTAGGGGCGCAGGCGGTGCTTGCGGGTTCGTTGGGCGATGTGACGAAAGGATCTTGTAAAGATCCTACATCCAACTCTTTCCGTCTACCATTCTGAGCCTGGTCTTGTTCAATCAAGCGATCGAGATGAGTGATAACACCAGAAAGATAGGCAGGAATATTATCATTTCGGCCCCGGCTGTGCTCAATGAACTTCTGGCGTGTCTCGGTAAGCACCTTAATATTGTAAGATTGGGATGAATCCTGAAAAGTATTAGACACTGGGGTCGTCGAAGTAGCCTGAACTTGCTCAGGGCTGGCCATTGAAACTGGAGTGGCCGGTGTTTCGTATCCAGAACCACCGCTCGTAGTACGAATGGTTGTAACGGAGCTTCCATTGAATGCCTCCTCGCAGATCTGGCTGAGCTCATGGGAGACTTTTCGAGTGTCCTCCTTCCATGTGTAGTCTGACTCGCGAACCTTTCGGGCTTGTCCCATGCTCTTCACCTTTGGACCATTTCCTCGGACCATAGTTGGCTGCGCTGGTAGAGCTGGGCTACTTGGCATGTCCGGGAGATCGAGACCATCTGCCATAAGTTGCAAGCTGCAGGTGCTCGGTGACCTCTTAAGCTCGTTCTTCTGATTTGGTGGAGCAATCTTTCTCTTCTTCGATTTGGCAGTTGTAGAGCCATGAGAGCGGTTGCGCGTGTGATGGAAGGAAACGTTACGACGATAGCTCATGGAATGTGTCGAAATTCCGCGAGCCCGGGAGCTGGAATGAGGTACCTTGGAAGAGACGAAAGACTTCATTGAGCTGGGCCCGTGCTTGCGCTTCTGAAGCACAGTGAATGGTGAGCCATCTGGCCCATCCAATTCTTCTGGCTCTTGCTCCTCCGCAATGGAAGGGGGAGGCTTCACCCTTGGCGAGGATAACATAGCTTCAGATTGCCTTGATGACTCTCGGTGGACAGTAATATGGGCATAATGGGCTTCAGAGACTGTACCGCCGTTCTTGGGTGACCGGTATGGATCATATGTCTCCATTGTACCCGAGGACATCGGTTCCTTGAAGGAGTTGGCACGACGAGGGACCTCTTTAACAGATGGGCACTGTGCGCGACGCTTGGAGCTACCCTGGCCTGTCTGACTACGGCCTCGGCGAACTCTACCACTGGTGCGGGAGATATGGTGATAGTCACTAGCCGAGTACTCTAGAGGCTGTCCTTGATAGTTCTCTAGCTGCTCATCGCGAAATTTTGCCAAGGCATTGTAGAACATTCGCTCGTGGGTCGGTCTAAGATGGTTTTGTTAGTATCATGTAACTTGTTTCAACAACTAGCATGTGGTACTTACTCAATGCATAGAAGCCTTTGAATCAAATCCTCGGCCTTAACATCATGCCACAAAGTCTGTAAATTCCGGAGAATGTCGAGGTCGATGTCCTGCCGACAGGACAAGGCTTGGCCACAGTCATTCACTGACAGGGCAGGCGGAGGGCCGACGTAGTGATCGACCATGGCATTGTGCAGTTTTTCATACTTGGTTAACAACGGATGCAACCAAATGTTTTTCATAGATATCCGATCCTCCGGGCGCTTTTGGAGGATACGCTGAATCAGGTCGGCTGCTTCATCGCTCAACTCGGGAGGAATGATGTAGTCTCCTTTTTTCACAAGCCGCAGGGTGTTGCCCAAATCACCTCCATCAAATGGCAAGTAACCAGTCAAAAGGGCATACAGGATAATACCACAGCTCCACATATCAGCTCTGTCTCCACGATACTTTCTGCCATAAATGATTTCCGGTGCTGCATAATGAGGACTGCCACATGAAGTGTTCAACCAGTGGCCTGCAGGTTGGAGTGCGGCCATACCAAAGTCAGCCAGCTTGACATTATGGTTTGAATCAAGCAAGATGTTTTCGGGCTTCAGATCGCGGTGACAGATATTGAAACGATGACAGTACCCAAGGGCCGCAATGATTTGTCGGAACAGTCGTACGGCCTCTTCTTCAGGCAGCGGTCCATTGTTAGATACATAATCAAATAACTCTCCACCCTCGACGTGTTCGAGGACAAGATACCTATTTATTGTGTTAGTGTATTTTCAATTTCAGAGATGGGGAGGACAAACAATTCTCCACGGTTTTCCCAAACATCATAGAGACTGATCACATTCGGATGTTCAATCAACTTCATGATGACCACTTCACGTTCAATCCCACAAGGCATTTGTCGGGTGGCTGGGTTGGTAGGGAAGTTTCCCATATTGCGGTCCATTGCCGCGATACTCTCACTCTGAACCATAGCAGCCGACTTTTTCGAAACGATCTTGATAGCGGCCGTGTGTCCGGTGACAGCATGCTTGGCCAGTCTAACCCGTCCAGTGGCCCCTTTTCCCAGTGTCCGTCCCAGCTGCCATGGTCCCACGTGTGTCTTTCTCTTCCCTTTGGTTGACAGGATGGATGCCGCAGACATGATGGAGTTTCGGGCTGAGTTGGGTTGGAAATCGGTGGCCACGGAGAGACGTTCATTTTCCTTATTCCGTTGTGGAGTTGGAGTCATACAAATAGACATCCGGTCAGAACTCTTCAAATGTTCAGATTCTTCGAATCTCAGGTGTGGTGTCTCGACATTTGGCGACTTGGGGTGGTTCAATCGGCCCGACACATCTCCCAAGGGCTGACGCCTTCGATAAGACTCATTGACGTCCGACATTCTCTGATCCATACTATAGGTGGTGTAAGGCATGTTAATGATATCCAAGGTTTTCCAGGTCGGCTTGAAGTTAGGTAATAACCTTGTCGTCAATCTAGAGTCTCATTAGCTGCCCGTTCAATGTCAACCAAGATATCAATATCCAACGCACTAGAAATTAGGCAAAACGCAAAAAAGGACAACTCCTTCCGACTGCCAATGGGCAGAAGTTAGGTGTAAAGATCGGCACCAGACTTTTCTGGGAAAGAAAGACGACAAAGACCAAAGAGTAACAAGGACTGGTCAATACCACATCATCGGCGGAGATGCGGGAGAAGGGAAAAGGATAAAAGATCACAAGCGACAAACCCAAACGAGTGTAATTGAGATGAAAATACAAGAGGGGGGGAAGATCGAAAGTGTCAATGTGAAGGATAACAGGTTGACATGCTTCGGCTGGACTGGAATGAGAGAGATTCCTTCCTTCCCATCGGAATGTCAAACACCATCTGCTGTTTATTGTTTACTATCTTCTGTTGACTGTTTACTGCTACACACTGTTTACTATTTGATTCCATCTATACATGTCATGGGCCTTAACCTATCACCGCCGAGGAAACCGTTCGATCGTCACTATTCACACTTCACACCTCCCACTAGCGCCTATATTAATGGACTCGCTTTTCCTTTCTCTCTTTTTTCTTTTAATTATCCCAAGTCCAAATTTAAATTAATACGTATCTTGAACACTTTAAACTCGTATGATGTTCTCTCATTGTTAACATCAATTGCGATCGACGGAGAGACGACATTCCCCTAAAGAAGGGGGATAACAACAAATCAACCAACTCTACAAAATTAATTTGTACTATCTCGAGCATTCCATATCCCTAAGCTCTTTATGTTTTAAAATCCGGTTTTCGCCAAATTAAGTGTCCAGATACTGCACAGCATAAGTATACATACACCTTATATGAACTTTATATAGATTTCCATAGTAGGAGCAATAACATTCTCGGGCCCAGTTCGATCATTTAAATCCATCTGTATCAATAATATCACCATAATATCACCAATGCTGCTCACTGATAGGCACATCATTCACATTAACTCCATCTGTAAACCATCGTCCCTCGCCATTCCCATCCGGTCCGATCAGGACATCATTTCCACTCATCATACGTTTTCGCATCTTCCCACTCTTATCAAAAGTCCAGTCTTCTAATCCGTAGCACCTCTTCCAGCGCATTCCATCTTCCGCATCTTGAAACTCATACCAAAATTGCACAGCAATGCGATCATCTCCAAATGTGAAAAGCTCCTTTCGAAGTCGGTAATTACGCTCGCGTTGCCATTTCGCTTCTAAGAACGCGATGATAGACTCTGTGCCAGTAAAGAACGAATCTCGAACACGCCAGATACTAGTTGGGGTGTATGCCTGAGCGACTCGGGCGGGGTCCCTAATCGCAAATGGTCAGACCAATAAACTCACTACGTCATTCTTTTTTTGGAAATCAAAGAACGCAAGACCCTTCCCATTAGAGGTATGCTCGCATATGCCCAGCGCGATCCGAGGCAAACAAATACAAGCAAGAATGCAAGGGATGAAATCTTTGCCCTTCCTTCGACCACATGGTCTATCAATCGAGATAAGAAACGTACTTCGTATTCCACAGATCCTGCGCTACTTTGACTTTTTTCTGCGCGGTTTCCTCGGTAAATGGTGGCATGAGACCTGCCATGGTGAGAATTTTGGATGTGAGATCAAGTTTATCTTCGGACTTCGAGGTTGCGGTCAAAAAGCTTAGCTCCCGGGGGGCCGCCCTTCCAGCTTTAGTCATGCCCACGTAAGGCTGTGCACAGTTGGATGCGTTATCGCTTACTATGAGAACATTGTGCATAAAGATAATACCATGTGTAATTTATACAATTGTTGAGCAAAAATTAAACAGTGATTTGACGAGAAATCTCTAGCCATACTCTTGGAACCGTCCGGCAGATATCGTACTGGCTCTTGCAAACATATACTTCGACCATATATCATACGTGTGTTCAATAATATATGATTTCTTCTCAGTATTCATGCTTAGAAAAAAGGGTGTTTGTTTTACTATCATTTTATAATTGATGTTTTGGTTAATTGTTGCAATAAATGTGAGAAATATATATCCGCTTTCTGACATGAAGCTACCGACACTATGTGCAAAACGTATAAGCTAAGATTCTATTTGACCCGGAAGAATTAGCTAGCTATTTGAAAAAACAAGAGCAATCTTTTTAGACAACTGTATCTTCATCAAATGCTTTATTTACGGTCGTCATGTATTGGAGCTAGCAGCACCAGTAAGTACATAAGCCTTTATATTTTTGTAACTTTATGTTTGTATTGTTTGCAGCAGAGTGGTATTCTGGGCTGGGCATTTTCACCCCTTTCACTTCCAAGCTGTTCAGTTGCTATACCGAAATGCTATCATTTAGTCACATTTCCCTCCAATAATACTTTCCGTATTGTGAATACTGTGGAGTCCCCTACAGAATAACTTTGAATCCACTCTAAAGACGTGATCGTCGACTAAACCACCTGATATTCTAAACCTAACAACTGTGGGTTACTTTGAATTATCTCTACCAGTTACGTTCCAACTAATTAATATAGGGCGATTTAGTCATGGTTATGGACGAGAGAGATACGTCCCATATTGAGATCATCGAAATTCATGACTATTACCCTCCAGGGGTTTCGAAGATCCTTGGGCGCGGTGGCCAATGTTTCATTGGTCTTATTGATGATTCCACGGTTTTGAAATATCCATGTATTCCTAGCGATAGCGAATTCGAACTTGTTCGTACTGAGGCGAAAATTCTCAAAGTCCTCGGAAAACACCCCCGAATCATCGCTTCAAGGGGTCTAACTGAACACGGTCTCGTTCTACAACGCGCATCAAATGGATCTCTAAGGGATTACATCTCATCACAATCTTTCATTCCTTTTGATACACGGTTACGTTGGTGCAAACAAGCTGCAGAGGCAGTCAGTTTCATTCATGGGAAACATGTCATTCACTGTGACATCAATTTGAACAATCTCTTAGTTGGTCAAAATCTTGATCTACAGCTTGCTGACTTTCAGGGTATACTCAAGTCACCCGAAGGCGAAACTCTACTAGATGGACTTTCTCGGGAGTGCACAAAATCATATATGCCACGTGATGGGGACGTCGCATGTGTGAAGACTGACATATTTGCCCTCGGCTCCGCTATCTTCTTTATTATGAATGGATATGAAGTTTTCCCAGAACTTAATAGCTATGAACACGATGAGGAAATTGAATCTCGTTTCGAACGTGGATTGTTCCCTACAGAGAGTCACGCTTGTTCCACTGTTATAGGAAAGTGTTGGAATCAACAGTACTGTTCCGCTGATGAAATTGTTCATGATCTTTCTCTGGAGGGACCTATTTGAGGAGATGCTGAAGTGGAAATATGATGAAGTTCTTGAGGTAATGCTACTCTGATAGACAGATAAAATGGAGAAGATCTAGTATTCGTTCTGCGGTGATGTAAGAGGAAGAATCGAAGTGGGGAATACAATAACCTCATTGGATAGCATATCACGACATCTCCCGCAGGTTATATTCTCACGATTCAGATATCAAATATCAAAACCTTTCTTTGGTTGTGTTCATTCCTGATCTCCCCTAGCTAGTGTGCCCCATATTTAACCAACCAATAATATCCTTGTGCCTGACCGTGGACCTTGGTACAGTGACTCCACAAAAGTTTGTTTGTAGACATCAGCCTCACTCGTCTGAAGGTCACAAAGCTGTAAGCCATATACTTCTCTTCAATATACAAATTCCATCGCGTTGCGCCAATAGTGTAGGGACCAAAGAAAACTCTTCAAATATACATTCAATTTTCATTATTATACTCGACCCTCAAAATTGTCCAAGTCTTTCAGCAACGGGGAAACGATAGTGTCGAAGACACGCTCCTCGAACTTTTTTTCAAGACATAGAGCAGACCAAGACAAGCAGCTATTAACCACATCGGCATAATTCGTCCCACTCTCCATGTACACCATTTTGACAAGCCACGATGCAGTCTTGAATATACTGACTAGTTTATCCTGATTCCCATCCTCCATATCCAACAAGGTGGGGAGAGACTTTCCAAGAGACAGCTCCACCAACGCAAGCCCCAGTGGTAATAGGCAATTATCCCCAAAGTTGGAGTACTTAGTATCATTGCGAGGTCCTGGCGTTGTGCTCGTGGAAATAGGCCATGATAGGTATAGATTATCCAATAGTACATTTCCACCATCGTCGCTTGTAGCGGCCAGATATACATCGGAGATATCCCACCAGGTTTTCAACCAATTACCGCCGAATTGGATCAAACCACATGCTAGAGAAGTAGCAATATGAAGGCGGTCCCGTCGACTGATATGGGATAGTACCTCGCGGAGAGGCTTTTGGGGGATGCCTTTTGGAAGTATCTTCACGGCATGCATAGTATATTTAACGGAGGCATCTAGGTCATTCGAAATGGACCCTATGCTCTCCAGCCGCCCAGCGCATGATTGGGCGACGCAGAGAGACGAACAAAAGTCTTGGATTGGGGGAGCAGATAGAGCCTTTCGGCGTTTTTCCGAGGACTGTTCTTCCATGGGAGGGATATCAAACGGAACCTTAGACTTCTGACGATACTTGGGATCGTCATTTCGGGAGCGACTAGCAACTGTTACCATCTCTTCAACCTGCCAAGGCTCAAACACCACTTCTGTCCAAGTCCATAGACACGTTAGATCCGCCTCCTTCGTGTTAGAAAAGATCATTCGAAATTGGGATTCGAAGTCGTTATCCCGGTATTCTTCGGTGCTTCGTAAGGAGTTTGTTTGCAGCTGGAGGTGGACGCAATGGTTTTTCTTGCACTGACAGCGCCAGTAGGTCTCTCCAATAATTGCCTTAAACAGACCCTCAGCATGCTTGCGCGCCTTTTGATACCGTTTCAGAAGATAGTTCCAGCCCTGTCGCCTCTTCTTGGTATCTTCTGCGTGGAATGACTGGTCGACCAGAGTCTTGAGGATTGTATTGGTTCCATCAATTTTCGCGAGGAGATCATCATAGACTGCTTTGCTGAGGATCTTTCGAAATTTCCATATACTCCAGGCATCTGTGGCGGGTGTCTATTAAGAGAATAAACCGGTTAATGACTGACTAGATAGTTATTAGGAACACCCAACTGACCTTTATATCAGTTGAGCCAATATCTAGCTTGTGCGATAGTTGTTCTAGCAACTCAGAGAGCCCGGCCATATTTCCCATGAACACCTCGTAATTTCGGTCCAGCTTCGAACGTAAACGCTTTTGCAAGTCTGGGTCCCTCCATCCATCGCCCTGTGGATCGCATATGAGCTCAGAAACTTGATCCTCATCATCCACGACCCCTTCCAATGCTTGTTCTAGCGTGTTCAGTAGAATAGCATGCTGTGTACTAAGGCTTACTGAATAGCCTTTAAACTCCCGTCGGTAGCGCTTCAGAGCCTTGATCTTCTCTATACCGCGGACGTAGCCATCGATCTGGTTCACGAAGAGCGGTAGCAGCGCGAGAGCGAGCCCTGCAGCCTCGATACCAGTGACCATGTCGGGTTCTGACCTTCTAAGTCCAGTATATTGCGAAAGAGAAATGGGGGTTTAGCTGATGTTGCTTACCCCACCGACTCTACCCCGCACTAGAGCCTCAATCGATGCCCAAGTTCTACATCTTAGCAAACATCCCTCACCTCGATAATGTCAGAGATTTGGTAGCTTCAAGATATAACACATAATGGTGGCAATATCAGAGCTGCTGCAGAGCTGTCTTACCCAGTTCCTCTCATTAATCAACTCAGGCGCGCTGTCCGATCATGTTGAGGAGGTTCCACTGCAAGATTGGACGGACGAACTGGGCCGACTTCGCGTGTGGGCAGCAAATATCGGTGCTCATCAGACCCGTCAATCCTCGCTAGATTACCGTCTTAGGGATGCTTCACATATCAGGAGTCAGATAGTGAGGCTCTTGGAGCAAGTCCAGGAACTACTCACTGATCTCAAGGAAGTGTTCGAGGAGCAAAGCGATGACGAAGCCGAAGACGATATGTTTGAAGGGTTTGAAGACTCGGAAAGCGAGGATTCCACAGAGATCCAAGAAATTCACCGAGGCCTCGCTGAGACGATCAATCAACTCTACCAGATGTCCATGATCATCCGCAAGCCAGCACAGCATGATCGGTTGGTAGGGACAAAAAAACTGGATTCCGAGCCCTTCCAATTCTGGACTAAGCAACATATCTGCAATAAATATCCAAATGCAGATGCGCTAGCTATCGACCGTATCAGTTCCGCAATGGCGCGACAAAGGGCGATCTTAAAATACCGTGAACGACATCATGCGAAATTAGGTCAGGGCATCGATCCCGAGAGTGATGGTAAATCAGCGATGCTATCAGAAACGGTTGTGACAGACGTGTTTAAGGAGATATCTGGTCACATTAACGACATGGCCTCTGAAGCTGGTGTATCTGAAACTTCTTACGGAGGCACTCTGTTCGACGGCACTGGTGCGGATGCCCCTAAAATACCACCTATACCGAAAAATGGCATGGATAAAAAGCCTTTTGAATGTCCATATTGCTTTTACATTATTACGGTTCGAGACAGGAGAGCATGGGCACGCCATATTTTCCGCGATCTGATGCCTTACGTCTGCATCTTCCCGGGATGTCCCACGCCCAACAAGCTCTACGGGAGCCGTCGACAATGGGATCATCATATTCAGCAATCACACGCTACGGCATCAATCACGGATGGTACATATCATTGCTCTATCTGCAAACAGGGCTCTCTGCCCGCTGTCACGTTTTGGCGACACGTGGGTCAGCACTTGGAAGAGCTTGCGCTATTTATGCTGCCACGAACAGACTCAGACGAAAATGAAAATGAAGTCACGGATGAGAATTTGAGCAACGTATCTTTAGACGACCTATCCATGGAACAGAATGTCGGGCAGCGCAGTGGCATGGACAATGTAGCGACACCAGCCTCCGACTCCGGTCTCAATGATAACAATCCACTGAGAGACCCACGGAATAAAAGTAAACATTACACATCCTCAGTCGGAGCGAGCTCGATCAACAGTGAGGACTCCATGGGAGTTATAAAGGGCAAAATACGAGTCTTGGTCGAACAGCTGAAACGGAGTGTGCAGGAGTCCAGTGCGGAAGACAAGCCTCGGATCCTCTCCAAGGTGCAAGAGTTGAAGGAAGATTTTGCACGTAAGATGGAGCTGCTCAATGGCAAGCATCACGAGGATCAATCTGCGGAGGTGGAGGAAAGTTGGAAGGAGCTTACTAGGATGAAAGAGGAGGCAGAGAAGAGGGAATATGTTATGCGAGAGGAGAGGTTTAAAGAGCTTATCAGGCAGGAAGAAGAAGGGGAGGAGGAGGAGGAGGAGGAGCGCAAAAGTCCCATTCAGGATATTCGAGATGAGAAGGCGCAAATGGCGACAGAGGCTACAGACGCGTGGTGGAAAGAGACTGCCTCGCGGGAGAAAGATGAGGAGGAGCTCGAAAAGCTCATTCAGGAGATTCGAGATAAGGACATGCAAACGGCGATGGAGGCCGAGGAGAAGAAGAAGAAGGATCTCGCTCTGAAGGCTGCTGATCCTGAGGGGTGGAAGCTTGAGCAGGAGCAGATAAAGCGGAGACAGACCGAGGAGGCGACACGAAAGGCGAAGGAGTACAGATATAAACTTCACCGCATAGGCTATAGTGAGGCGGAGATTGATGCTATCGTCAATAAGAAAAATGAGGAGCGGATGAAAGAAGAAGAGGCGGAGAAGAACGTTCAGAGGGCTGCTGCTCATGATCAGTTTATGGCGGCCGAGAAGAGGGAGAAGGATCTCGCTCTAGAGGCTGCTGCCCTCGAGGAGTGGGAGCTTGAACAGGAGCGGAAGCAAAAACAGGAGTGGGAGAAACAAATACAAATAGACAAGGAGAGGATGAAAAAAGCAAAAGAGAAGGAAAAGACCAAGACCACATGGATTAGGGTATGGAGTTCAATGTTGCCATATACCTATACTATGTTTTACTGACACTCTATCAGGTCCACCGCAGGTTTTTGTTACCAGATACCTTGTCCGCCTACAATCTGCCCTGGGAATGGGACAAGGTAAGCCTTATCCTAACCATTCCTCGCGTCCTATTCTAACCCTACTTCCCTCTATCAGAATGACGACAACTACATAATTATCAAGCAATGGATCGACGAGGACTTCCAAGATCATCTCTTCGCCCACACTCGTCGCAGACGAGAGTTAGGCCAGGTCTCCAGCTCAATCACTGAACGCAAGGTTAATGACCACTCTGGGGACGAAAGGTATCAATCTAGTAGGCGGCGGAAGGAAAACCTTGAACGTGGAAGGCATCGCGAAAGATCATGAATGATGGTTTATATAGTCGAAGTTGAGGTACTAGAAATGCACGTCCACTCACCTCGGCCCATGTTTTTCGGTGCCTCAGACAAGATGTGGCCTTTCTTCGACTACTCAATGGTCTTACAGTGCCTATGTAGATTTTCACTGTACTGCTTCTTCCTATTTAGGGAATTTGCCTTCCATAGTTTTCCACAAAGTTACTACCTTATTCTGTAAATACTCATGTAATATCTCCGTAATTGAACCCGTGTAATACTTTCCAGCACTATCAGCACTCTTTTTGAAGGTATCTTTACTCACATGACCTGCCATACCTAGATGTCGTCTACACATCCTCTACCCGCCCCTTCTAGTGGATGCTCTTCACCCAATGACTAATTTTCCCGCATCGAGGCCTTCATTGAGTGGTTGATGGCCGTGATAGCCTCTCAACAGGAAAAGTTCCTTTGGAGCCTTTTGGCCATCTACGCGGCCTTCGTGATATCGAGACGTATTAACTACCTTGTGAAGAGGTGGTTGGCCTTGTATGTCCCATATTTACATTGAACCCTGCACATGAAGCAGGATACCAATAGAAAATGACAGCCGTTTTATCCCCAACCCACCCGCCGCAGAGTTTCGCTACTTCAAACTAGCTCTAGCGTCCTTTGTAGCACGTAGCGAGCATGAAACGCTGAGGATCTACCTAGAAAAGGCTTATATTGGAACAAGGAAATCAACAATGCATTGTCACACACAAATTTCTTTATCTCAGACAAAGCAAAGTCTAAGAATGAAACCCAAACACAATGTCATTCATTTCATTGAGCTTCACGACACTTTTGAGATCCTACAAATATACAGATTTTCTTCCCAACTCCATATTCTCCAGCCAAGATTAGTATCACGACACGCCTAAGCTGTACCATTCTCAACTAATCCATCACCATGTGTAAAATGCGTTATAAATGGTACCGCGGCCACTGCGGTATTAGTGGTTGTGGACATACAGAGGCAGTATGGATCGAGCGCTGTAAAGAAGCGAATGCCCGTGAGAGACGAGTACCTTGTCCTAATCCACGTCCCGTCCTCCGTATTACCGAGGCTTTCGCAATGGGTCTTTGTCGTCCCTGTCTTGGCTGGGCTGTTTTGATTCCGGAAGCTCCTGAATTGGTCAATCCTGAGCGGGTTGATAGGCCTCGTCGACGATAATCATTGAATTTATTATCTGATTTCTAGTGTCTAGAATTACGAATGAAATGCAACTACCTTACTTGTGAAGCATAGAGTAGATGTAGATTGAATTTTGAAAGGTTGGGTGTTTAGAGAGAGTCCGATTCTCCATCGTAGGCCTCGGTCGGTATCAATGAGTCGGAAATCAGTTTGAGGACCAGGAATTATTGGGTGGTAGTGAACATATAGATTTGTCTTTGGTCTTGGATGAACTCCCTTTACAGCTTAGACAAGGGTTGAGGTAAATTCTCCGACTGTTGACCACTCGTTACCTCCAGGACATCTACAACCAGAGGTCCCACCATGGACAACTTGGAACTTTGTACCAAATTCCCCGATAGCAGTATAACCGAAGAAGATGATTGTGGGATGTATTCGACGAGGGAATTGGACTTGATGTTGGTATAAGAAGAGAGCGGTATGGCCAAGGAATTGGGGGCATGCAACTGGCCAATTTCGGATGAAGTATTCCCAGCCCCGGCTTCGATAATGACAAGCGACGAGGGATAAAATCCCTTCCTTGTGCGGATACCAGCATTCTTTTTCCCGGCCAATGTGCTCACGTAGGATATTTGGTCGACTTGTTGTCCTAGGAAGAATTGCACGCCTGCATCTTGTGCAGCGCGGTAAACCTATATAGCCATCAGCAATTCTATTTCCCCTTTGTGACGTGGAGTGAGACACTACGTTTGTCAAGTCTCCGAAAGGGATATAATCATCTTTTGCGAACACCGAGACTTTTTTGTAGCCTCGTAGAGAAAGATGTAGTGCTACCGAGAGGCTACTAGCACTAGCGCCGACAATAATAATAGGGTCTGATTTGGAAATGCCCATGATTAAAGAAAGTAAACATGTATTTGTGGGGTTATTGAGCTGATATAGTATTCTCCCCGCATCCCAAAAGCGTCATATTATGCGGAATTGGAGTAAAGGGGACTAAGATAGGGAAAATAGTGAGGGGAGTGAGGGGAAAAGCCTTGGAACGGCCGATCGGGAGGACTTCCGATGCTTCTCTTATATAATTCTATAGTCGCTGTATTTTCCTATAATTCTAATTTCCTCTATAATTTTTTTATGTATATTCAATGGAATATGGATTGTAGGTCTTGAAGCCTCGAGATGTTTAACAGAATAGGTGCTATTGACTTGACTTACCCGAATGTATCTAGCTGCGGAGTACTAGAAGAGGAGAAATGCAAGCATAGCTTTTGGAGAAAATCCACAATATCCTCCTATAGAAAGCTCATACAGATTGGCAATAATAGCTAATCTCATCCCTATGCTTATTTACTAACTTACAGAACGAGTGCTTACAAAATTCTTACTACATTCGCTATAAATGTCCTACTTTTTATAGATTCTATAATCGACACCATATATATTACAAGGTATATTGTTGCTTAAGTTAGAGACTGTGACTGTCGTAGACTGGCCAAAAAGCCTTTTGATGCAGAGGTTGTCTGGGTGACCTTCCAGATGAATAGGGTGTTCATTGTTGAGAACTACCTACTATGTAGGTAGGCTCCAATTGTTGAAATTGTCACAATGAAATTCAATGTTTGTCTTAAAATACAAAATCTCACTGAAGTTATGTGACATGGAACAATAGGGAAGGTGCAGGGGTCCATTTTAGGAAGGTACGCAGAATATTAATGAACTCCCACTTCCTTCCCTTCTCTTCTCTTCTTCCTCTCCCCAACCCAACCCTCTCGACCGTAATACCTCAAAGCCCCAGGGCCTCTTGTGGTCGGCAGAGGGTGGTACCTCGAAAGACATCAACACCAAGTTGTTGAGGCCTTCGAAGGTCCAAACACAAATCAAATTAACAGTTCCCGTGTATGTTCAACAAAGTCGGTGGCTGAGATAGAAGCTCAATAGCTATTCTGGGACAGAACCCAGAGAATACATTTAAAATCGAAGGTTGTTCACCAAGCATACAAATGTCTCTATGTGCCTAATTAGGCTTAGTCACAGCTTAAAATCTATATTTGGTCTTCTCCACACTCGGAAACCCTTCCGACATCAAAATAAAAGTGCTTTCCTTTCTAATCTATCTGTTCACCTGTTTATTTGTTAACTTGTTTATATTTGAATCATGATCCAAACCGGAACTCTTTGCATCCTAGGCTGTGGTAAGTACACAAGCTCGTTGGAAAAATACATACTAATACTCCTTTGTAGGAAACCTAGGCATCGCCATCCTAAACGGCCTGGTCAATGCACCCCCAGAAAAGTCTAAAAAATTACCGTTCACCCGATACATCGCATGCGTGCGCAGTGAAAACTCAGCAAAAAGACTATCCGAGCGATTTACCAACTCCCTAGACAAAATCAACATTTCACGCGGCAACAACGTCCAAGCCGTCCAAAATGCCGACGTCATTATTCTAGGCGCAGACCCTGCTGACATCGAGACCGTCTTGACACACCCCGGACTTCGCGAAGCCGTAGCCGACAAGCTCATCATCAGCATTGCCGCCGGCTGGACAAGAGAAAAGCTCGAAACCACACTATACGGCAGCGCAACCACCACCGATAACACAGCTGGCCGAGCTTGGGTGGTGCGCACATTGCCGAACATCGCAGCCCAGGTATCGCAGTCACTTACGGCTATTGAAACATCGGAGCCTGCATTGCCGGAACGGTATCTCCAAATAACGACGTCGATCTTCGAACAGATTGGTAAGGCCGTACACGTTGATCCGAGGTTGATGAATGCTACTACTGCTGTGGGGGGTTCCACGCCCGCTTTCTTCGCTGTGATTTGTGATGCTATGATTGATGCTGCGGTGGCGGTTGGTCTTCCGCGGGACCTGGCTCATACCATGATCTTTCAGTCAATGCAAGGGACGGCAACGATGCTTCAGAGTGGTATTCACCCCGCTCTGTTGAAAGATCAAGGGACGTCTCCTGAGGGCTGCACGATTGGTGGGTTGATGGTGATGGAAGAGGCTGGTGTGCGTGGACATGTTGGACGGGCGCTACGGGAAGCTGTTACTTTGGCTCGGCTGATGGAGACAACGCCCCATGTTAATGATACAAGGCATTGACATGCTAATTCGATATTTCATCGCACATATACACATTGGAGCCTTGGAATCCGGTGACTACTTCTGATCTCTGACATGACGAAAGCCATCTATAATAAAAATGGAATTGACAATTTCACCCTTCTTCTCTATTTACTATAGCACCGTGTAATCCAAACTCTGTATTATAGCTCTCCGCGAGCTCTCATGGGCAACCTAGATCTCTAATTCTGTCTCCGAACCCATAGCACTGGTAGCCTCATCCAAGAGAATTGCTGGTGAATTCTTCAAGACTCGAGCAATGGCAATCCGATATGGTTCTCCACTAGATAGCTTGACACTATTTCTCCAACCGTAATGTTGTACCCATTTACGGAAGCCAAAACGTTCTCGAGGATAGCCGCAGCTCGATATGCATCTTGGATCTCCTCATCTATAGCCGATGGTCGAGCGTAAGGAAGGTTTTCAGGGATGGACGCGTTGAACATGATAGAGTCTTGTGGAACGACGCCAATCTTTCGCGTAGCGAGCGGAGAGTTAGATGTCGAATGTCTTGGCCATCTATTTCGGAAATAGCTGAGGGAAGAACGACCAGCGAAGGGAAGAAGAGACGAGATCATTCAGTATCCATCTCGTCGTACGTCTCAGGGTCATGGTTGAAAGTTAGGTCAGACTCTCCTGATCCTTGTTGTGTCCGTCGAGATGTACGTTTGGAGGAAGCAGGTGACATTAAGGCCGCTTTCGTCATTAGGTAGACTAGCAGACCAAGGACTTGTTCGAAGCCGTTTCCAACAACGCCGACTAGCTTGAACGACCACTAGTAAACATTAGAATCAGGGTCAATAACACGATTTAGATCCACTTACTTGAGACTCATTATCTAGCTTCATGAACGTAAAGTTCATGGCATCGGTAGAGATGCCGTAGACAGTGGCATCTGCTTTCCCAAAATCTTTACGCTGCTTATGGACGCACCCTTTCGACAGGTCAGCCTGAGATTTCGTTATGATAACGATATCGTGAGGTACGTACCCATATATGCCAGCGCCTGCGGAACACGTTCAGTACCACTGTTCGGTCTCTTGGCCTCCATAATAACAACGTTCAAGTCTAGGTCTTCCTCCTCTCCATACCAAATACCATAGTCGGGACGCCCTGATAGCATTCGTGTCTTCCCCTTCCATTTCACAGGGCTATACGCCCATGTACGTTCCATCTGAATGTTCAAGGGTCTCGCGGATTTGCTTAAAGACGACGATACTAGATCGTGAGCGCAGACAAGGAGGAGGTTAAGCTTGCAGGCGGATGCTTGCTTCGTTTCCGCAGCTGGCGCCATGAGCGCGGTCGGACTTTTCTAACCAGAGTTCTAGCTAAGGTTAGCTGATTTCTTTGTATAATCCATAGGGCTAACATACTAAGATCTTGCGGGACGGGAATAGGCGTAACCGAGTCGAAATCATCATCCACAACCAAAGTGAGACCAAGGATATTCTGAACGTCTGTCAGACTTAACGAGGTCACTTCGAGGGGCTCGGGCTTCTCAGGAGCCTCTAGGATCCTTTCCAGGTCTTTGGCCGGGATCTGATGATCAAGAAATTGACGAATCATGCGCCGGGTAGCGGCAAGACTAGACATTGTGTAGATATGGGGAATGGAAAACGGAAGGCTGTGTTTATAAAGCAGGAAAGAGAAGGCTGCAAATGGTTAAGAAGGAGAAATGAAAGCGGAATAAATAACTGTAGAGGGGCGAGCGGCGAGTTCAGTTTGTTTATTGAGAACAATTGTGAACGTCAAGTGAGAACAAGGTTAAGGTGTTTATTGAGAACAAGTAAGGTTTATTGAGAACAAGTGAAGGTGCTTTTTGAGAACAATTTAAAGGGTAAAGTCAGAACAATGTACATCGAGTAGACCGCGTCCTTTTCTGGTCATAAGGTTTCCAGTGAAGGTACCTGAACGCTATTGTCACAGTCGGCTAACCTAATTGGGAAGAATCTGCTCGAGGTCACATATATCAAATGGTGTGCTACTTCAAGTCTGCTACTATAATCTTAGCCGCTACGACTCTACTCTTAGGCTAGACATTTAGCAACTGTAATCCACTTATTTTATTTCACTTTATAGGCTTTACTTAGCAATGAAGGGCAAACAATCTACCACGCACGAGTAGGAGAGGGAAGACAGCGAAGGTAGGGGATACGGAAGGGACACGCCACGCGGGGGAGCTTTCGGACGACCAGAGATCTAGCCTGTCATCTCCACATCTTCTCGCACGGAAAACTTGGTTGCTGCAGACTCGCCCGAGCTTTGCTGCTCTCGGGATGGTTCCGAAAGTATACCTATCTGATGCTATGCCGTAAATGGTACATCATGAAACTAGTATATAAGTATTTTATTAACTGTATAAATTGACACATAATTTGCATAATGCCATATATACCATCAACAAAAATCAGACTTGCCTGGGCCATCCTACTGTCTACAATCTCGAACAGATGCATCATTTGGTGCCACTGTAGCCGGCACACAGGCAAACGTCCCTGGTATTGAGGACATGACGGGACCGACGATCGCAACGGTCCCTTTGCGAGTGGCGATTGATCGTAAAAAGTCCGTGAGAGAGCTGCTTCAGCAAGTGCAATTATAAGGCCCAGAGATGATGCCTTTCGATTCTTATATATCTATTTTAGGTGACTTTATACAATAGTAGGTATCGTAGGCATACCTAGGATAGGTATGCCCATAGGCCGTGGGCGTTATAGACGGGCACTCGAAAATCCAAATAGCCCACCGCCCACCGTGGACGGGCGATAGGCACCTCCTAGGTGCCCATGGACGGGCGATGTCGCAGTCTAGTGACTAGCGGACTAGTATATACCTTTATCAGCTAAGACGTTAAGAGCCCCGCCTACGGCAGACGGATAAGGCCATTTTTAACAATGGGGTTTCTGCTGTGCAGAAAATTAGTAATCGGCACTAATAGAACAATACATCCATCCATGGATACTTACTTAGTTAATTTCAATGGCCCTAGGGCCATTATTATTATCAAGGCTAATAAGATTTAATGCTATCCTAATAGCCAACTGAACCTGTGGAGGTATGTCCAAGACTCATAGTTAGCAAACGATAATCAGAATCAATGATAATATATGATGATATATGATGATAATGATCTCTAACTGCTGCCATATAGCCTATCTAAATAGCCCCAATAGACATGAGCACTGAACCGCCGATCATTAATGGTGTGTAGTACCCAGGCACCGATCACATGACCTTATCATCCCACCTTCTGCCTTAGATATCAGGCATTTTATAACATCATCCCCTCGGTCCCTCATTTTTTGTCCAATGACAACAATAAACTTGTTTTCTAAGAACCTCAAAGAATAGCCAGGAACAGCAGGAATACTAAATCCGAACTTATTCCAATAGCCGGTACAAGGCTAGAAAACCCGGGATGACTCATCTTTCATCCGATTCGTTTAATATATAAATCAGATAACAAAGTCTCGGCGGTCTTTCTTGATAATCCATTTGTTTCGGTATCTTTCTTTCCGATCAACTCACTTCAAAGTTCTTCTGCGTAATTTGGTCTCCACCCGTCTTTGTCCCGGTGGGCCGATATGTGTAAGCCGTAACGTTAAATACTTCTTTCCCCCCTCCTTCCTTTTTTCTTCTCCGTATCCACAATCTAAACAATCTCTTTCTTTCTCTCTTACATCGTTCAATACTATCAAAATGGCTAAGGGTTTCAACGCTGGTGACGCCTTCCCCGAGGACGTCGTGTTCTCGTAAGTTATCGACCTAAAACTCAATTGCGTCCTTCCAGCTAACAAAAAACAGTTACATCCCCTGGTCTGAGGAGGCCGGCGAGATCACCTCTTGCGGTATCCCCATCAACTACTACGCCTCCAAGGAGTGGGCCAACAAGAAGGTCGTCCTCTTCGCTCTTCCCGGTACGTGACCGCTCTTTCGAAAATTGAAAATTTTCGGCCCTCCGTCTGCAAGGTTCTCACGCTGACCGCCACTCTGCTTTACAGGTGCTTTCACTCCCGTCTGCTCCGCCAACCACGTCCCCGAGTACATCCAGAAGCTCCCCGAGCTCCGCGCCAAGGGTGTCGACCAGGTCGCCGTCCTTGCCTACAACGATGCCTACGTCATGAGCGCCTGGGGCAAGGCCAACGGTGTCACCGGAGATGATATCGTATGTGACCTATCACCCCTTTCAATCCCACATGAACTCAATTGGCTGACTGTCTTTTTTCTTTTAGCTCTTCCTTTCCGACCCCGACGCCAAGTTCTCCAAGAGCATCGGCTGGGCTGATGAGGAGGGCCGCACCTACCGTTACGTGATCATCATCGACCACGGTAAGGTCACCTACGCCGCTAAGGAGGTCGCCAAGAACAGCCTCGACCTCTCCCGCGCCGAGTCCGTCCTCAAGCAGCTGTAAATTCGCTCCGGTGAAAAATAGATTTGGGTAAATGGGCTGGCGCATTGTTTCATGGGTGACGGGGAATCAAGTGGTATTTCTTTGCAAATATCCACTGTTTCTCTCTGCTTTCAGCGGTTTTCCGAAGTTTTAGATCGCCCTGTTGCTTGCTCTGTTTCCTGAGTGAAATACTTTTAATGAAGCCACGAGTTCATTCTTTATATTCTTCTCTGTAAATGGTAAAATGTTAGGGTTGTGCAACGGAGGTACCTTGGAAGTATACCTTGTCGTTGTGATTGGTGCCCTGCACGTTAATATTGGACTAGTGCTGAAGGCCAGTGCCACTGCTGTCCGTGCTCAACGCCTCGATCTAGATCGTCGACTTTGCCAAGCAAACTTCACAACTTCCAAATTATGGCAAAACCCCAAGTCTATTCAGCATAACTCTCTTGACAGGCTATTAGTCGTAGAGGTGTCAACCCGGGCCAGTGTGACTTTTTCATTGAAGGTGTCACTTAAGATAGAATATGGGTGAGGAGGTTAGAGTCGAAACTAGATATCGCAAAGATCGTCCATTAGCTCCAAGATATATCGCTTGACGGGCTGCAGCAAAGCTTACCTTGCATGACCAGGCGGCGCACGTCTCGGTCATGCAAAGTATCTCCCGCGATAGTCCTACTGACCACACATAGCAACACCCTTTAATGAAGCTTTTGAACAACAGTCTCCTCCGCAGCGACGGGTTCTACGCATAGCGTCGTTGAATTCCATGAATCAGATTGACCAATTAAATTGTTAGAAGTTAAACTCCCTTCCCGGAAAGCAATAAATAAAAGCAATGGATATACGCAAAAATCATAGACACCAACGCCAACCTCAAAAATCAAGAATGCCTCAAATTCGACGCCGCAGCGACAGATTTATTCTTCTTCCGTTCTTTCGTCTGCAAGCCACGACTCAGTCCACCGCCTAGGCCACGCGCCAGAGATGCAAACGGCGACGAATCATGCCATGCATCCAAATCGTGTTCAGATTGGCCAACGCCCTTGGGTTGCGATGCCTGTACCTCTTTTCGGGCGGTAACCAAGCCCACGGGCTCGGATTGTCGGCGATGAGAATGTTTCGCCTTTACAATGCTGTGCTGAGTGATGGGTGCGTAATCCTTGGGACCGGGGGATACTGGTTCCAACACGGGCATGGGGACATCAACGGCAATGTGCTCGGAGCATTGACAGCCGCATCCTGTTGGACAGGTTGGGAGGAAGGTATTTTGGTCTAGGTCGAATGGGCTGTCGAACTTGTCGGCCGGTCGAAGGAACCAATGCCGGTGGCAGTCGAAACAGCTCACGTGTCCGCAGCTCAGACAGGGGATTAGCATACCGTCGACTACCTCGCCGCAGATGACGCAGGGTAGTTTGGTTGGCAGTGGCTGTCGGGGCTTGCAGTTAGAGCATCGGCGGCCTGATGGTTTGCCCTGATGTCGTTTGGAGGGGGTATTTGGGGCTATAGGTTGTTTATTGAAGATGGAGAGCTGCAACGCGTGGCCGCAGCTGGCGCAATGGCGCTGCAAGTCAAGAGCTTGGGTGGTTGGCTCTGGCTGTGGGTCTTTCAAATCGGTCTCTCTAGAGATGGTGCTGTTCCAGTAATGGCTCGAGGTCAAGTCATCCACTCGATCAGCCACGGCTCCAATCTTCATCACCTCGCTTTGTTGAACTGGGAGGTCCCAGATCGATAATAGATTTGCATAAGCAACGCGGTATGACCGATACAACAACTCCTCATCTGTGTTAAGGAAAGAGTCTTGCGCTGGTGCGTCACTTTCAAATGCATTTTGGTTCTTGAAAGTGACCTTGAATCTTGCGTGTGGTGGTGTAGACTCAGGTGCGTGGTTGCTTTCAGTCTCGGATTGAGCCTGTGACTAAAGAGCAATTGAGGTCAGATATCAGACTTGGTAGACATATCAAAACAGAACTAGAACTACTTACCGCTTGTCCAGTTGCCACACTTGGGCTGTCTTGGGGAGTGGGCTTTTTCTTGTCCAGCCTACTTGCCGGTGGTGATGCAGATGACGGTCCGAATGTGAATGAGCGAGATAATGAGGATGCCAACACTGATCCGAACCCAGATCCACTTCGTACCTGGGATTGCTGATCAGGCGATGCAGCCATGGAGACACTGTGGCTCTGGTTTTTTCGGTCAGCAGCGATGCCCCGGGGACGAGACATGAATGGAGGCGTAGTGCCTGTGGAATATGGCGGAGTGGAATCAAGACGCCAGATCTCACTAGAAGAGCGTGCTGAGGTCTCGGGCGCAGCCTGGACCTCTTTGAGAACAGAGGAACCTGGCGCCGTAGCTGGTGGTTTGCTTGTAACTGCCGATGGGGCGGGGGAAAAATCCAGTGAGAAATCCAGCTTCCCGGGCGTCTTTTTGGCTTGCTGGTTCTCTAGATATCCCTCTTGGTTGGCTTCCAGTAGTACGCATGAGAGCATTGCCACCATTTGGATATCGCCAATGCGCTCAAAGTGTTCGAAGAGAGCAGGGACAAGCCAATGACTGCCAAGGGGGTGGTCACCCCAACGTATAATACTCCCTGTCAAGTCTCTATACACCCCATCTCTTCCAAGACCACCAACTCCGCCCCCTTTTTTGTGGGTACGCCTTTGCAACAGACCCGACTCAGGCAGAGTGCCAGGGCTCTTTCGGACATGCAAGATCAACTTGATCAGACCCCAGATTTGGGCCAATTCGTAACACCCAGCGTCAAGGGCAACAGCCGCGTTATGGGCACATACGTCTGTTCCTTTGCCACAGATGCGATATTGACTCGCCAATTCCCGCTTGACGGGTAGCATATCACTCAGATCATGAATAGATACGATATTCTGGGGTGCCTCTGATTTGACTGTGGCCCCACCTGCAGTCGATCGCTGAGAATTATCTGTTGATCGCGGCCGGTGGAGGCCATAGCTGCCGATACTGCGCCATGTTCGAGGTGCTGGGAAACGTGTCGGTAGCCCTGAAAGCACGTCAGAGGAGCCGGAAGAGCTCGATGTGTCAGAGTATGATTCGTCTGAATCGTCCGAGTCACCATCATCGGTGCTCGTTATCGTTCCCGTTCCACGTGGGCCGGGTGAGTGGGTATGTAACCGGCCGAAGCCTTCAAAAACCTTATCGCCTCTAGACCAACGAGTCATCTCTTTGAAGCCCATATTCTCGAACAACTCGGCAGACTTATCCTTCTTCGGTTTCGGCGGAAAGAAGCATATGAGGCGGCCGTCATTTGCCCAAAGCGCTCCGCATACTTTGGCCACAGGTACCATGACGTTGGCATTGATAGGACGGAGTAGCTCAGAACTCATCCCCAGCTCTTGGCTCTGGGTCATGCCAACTTCATCCTCGTCGCTAGATTCGCCTTCCAGTTCACCGTTGATAGGAGACTTGAGGTTATCGCCAGTTTCACCCAATATCCACGCGATGCTGTCCTCCAGGCTACTTTCGCCTAGAAGATAACGCACGGCACCTTCCAGGCAACCTCGATTCCGGGACATATAGGTTTCAGCAATTGTGCGCAGTTCAGCGGTGGTCTTCGCAGCCCATTCATCGGTGACGGCCGCCGTCTTTTGAAATGCAAATGTTGGGATAGCAGTCTTGGGATAGCTTGTTGGGAACTTGATATCTACTTTCAAGAACAAAGAGGCCCCGTCAGCACCCCAGGGCCCGTTGAGAGAGATGGAGATCTTTCTTTGTCGAACATCAACTGAATCAAACGCCACCTTGGTGAACTTTTCACCGACCTGGCTGATTTCATCTCCTAATGTCTCAATGTCCCAGCCTGAGATCTTCACACCGCGCATCCAAGCAATCGGATTTGTGTCGGCTCTTAAATTTGACCTCGGTTGCATCCCAAATCGGTCAACATGGTGGCCTCCCTTTATCCAACCCCGAGCGTGAGGAACAGTAATAGCGTTCATCCCAGTACCCGCCGCATTATTCTGGTTCTGTTGCCCAGCAGAGGAAGTCACGTCGGCATCATCGATATCCAAATCCGAATTAACATCGCGGAAACTCCGATATACAGCACCGAGACGTGTCACGGTCCGTGTAGAAATGAAGGACTTGCCCTTTTCATACCCGACACGTGCCAGAATCTCAGGGTTAACTTTATGGAGACGAAGTTCCCTGTCTGCTCCCCATGTGACAAGTTGGTATTCGCGATGGTCAATTCCATCCGCTACTCCTCCGCGTGGTCTCCACAAAAACTCTTTGACTTGTCCCTTATGCCCGGGAAAAGTATGTACCAAAGGCAAGTCGTCCTCTGGATTTGAGTCCTCTCCAGCTCGCCTGCTGTAAAGATGAAGATCATTATTGCCTCTTTGTGGCATTGCAAGCATACCCCATCCAAACGGCGTATTGCGTGCTCTCCACACAGGGAATGGTGTGTGAATCTGCTTCTCTGGGACATCTGAATCTGAATCAGTGGTATAGTCCCAGAACTTGATGGTTCTATCTAAGGAACATGTAACTAGAGCACCCCGTCGAACACGATTCCAGTCAACTCCGTAGATCTTGGTGCTATGTGCTTCAATCGACTTGATCGGGTATGCGCCCATGCGGTCATCCCAAATCCGAAGAAATCGGTCATGAGAGCTTGCAATGACATGAGGATCTTGTCGGTTCCATTTCACCTGTGTTGCACCAGTAAACCAATCTGAAAATGAGACCGCTGGCCGCGACGGAGCACGTAAATCCCAGCAGTGCACAAAGCTGTCCACGGAACAGGTTGCTAGGATATCTGGATGAAATGCCGAGAAATTTATATCGGTAATTGCTCGAGTATGGGCGTGAAGCACAATTTCAATGGAGTTCTGCCATGTCTTCATAGCCAAATTCCAGACCAACGCTTTCTGATTAGATGTACTGACAACCCACTGATCGCGCGCAGCGAATGGCGACCACTGCACATCAGCTACCTCCCATGGTGTGTGGTGAGGGAGATATCGTGGTGGAGAATATGGCGAGTCTAGGTCGATGACATGTAGACCCTCCT
The DNA here is from genome assembly GCF_001561935.1 of Penicillium griseofulvum. Classification (NCBI taxonomy): domain Eukaryota; kingdom Fungi; phylum Ascomycota; class Eurotiomycetes; order Eurotiales; family Aspergillaceae; genus Penicillium; species Penicillium griseofulvum. Next base: position 1,069,742 of record NW_024467419.1, read on the forward strand.
TAGACGCTAGAACGACATCGCGTCCACAGGGGGATATTGACATAGAACCAACCGGTTGCTCTACATGAAAGGAGCTGTCCTCTTCAAACGTCGGGCTCTCCATAGCCGACGTGAGAGGCCTCGGCTCCATCGAGCTAGACATGGTGACTGTGATTGTCGCTGCGTTTAATCTCCGGTGTTCGTCGGGCCGCGATCTTGCAGGAACCAGGGAGTCAAAGGTCTACCCATGCAGATAACGCAAAACCATATGTATTTGGTAGCGGTGAACCTATTCCCATTTTCCACAATGGCATCCCCTATCCTTGTTTCATGCTTGGAAATGGTAGTTATATTCTCAACTTGTCGCGAAGACCGGAAAGTTAGGTTGCGATAACGCGATAAGGACAGGGACGTGGCTGGTGTGCTGGGGCTGTGGCTGTGGGACTATGACATCACATGATCTCGTATACGGGACGCGAAATAACCCCGCCATGCAGGAGCCCCTCGGCCGGTTACGTCGAGACCTGGATCTGTGTTTTTTTTCTGTTGACTTGCGCTTTACTTCTCTCTATTGACTTTTCGGGCTAATTATATTGGTCGCAGTCAAAGTTGAGGGTGCAATTTTCTGGTCTACTTTGAGAACAGTCTGCTCGTCTGAAATCACTAAACCAGGTCTACACGCGAGTCGATAAGCCGGTCCGCCATGGCTTTACCCAAGAGAATCATTAAGGAGACGGAACGTCTGATGGCAGAGCCGTAAGCAACTCATCTATCTCGAAAGTCCATGTGGATAGCTAATATGTTGTGCTTGGGTCACAGTGTTCCAGGCATTAATGCTGTGCCCCATGACGATAACCTCCGCTACTTCGACGTCTCAATCCACGGACCTGCGCAATCTCCATACGAGGGTAAGCTCGCGTAACAAGATTCTCATATCAATTGAAGTACTAACGTACTTTATACAGGTGGTATTTTCCGACTTGAGCTCTTCCTGCCAGATGACTATCCTATGACCCCACCCAAAATCCGATTCCTGACCAAGATCTACCACCCCAACATTGATCGTCTGGGCCGTATCTGTTTGGATGTCTTGAAGAGTAAGACGAAATATGATTTCTTCTCAAGCTACGGATGTCTAACCTTGTTTTTTTCAGATAATTGGTCTCCAGCTCTCCAGATCCGTACGATCCTACTCTCGATCCAGGCACTACTTGGAGCCCCAAATCCCGATGACCCGCTCGCAAATGACGTTGCCCAGAGATGGAAGGATGATGAGCCTGCTGCGATCCAAACAGCAAAGGAGTGGACTCGGACACATGCTATGACCTAAATCCGTTGGTGTTATGTGACCATGAAGTGCAGGACAACCCTTTCTATTTGCGATAGCAGGCATTGAATTCCAAGCGTTTGTTATTGGACAACATGGTTGCTTGAGTAGGATTTTATTATCTGCTCCTCCCATTACCCATGTCTCAAATTATTCTGGCTTTCTCTAGAAGTCGTTACGGAGAAGCAGCCTCCCGAAGTCGCCGGCTTCACGCCCTGGGGCCGGGGTGTGTTGAACTTTGGTCAGCCATTCTCAACTGCCCGAACGCATCCGCCATCCGCCATCAGACATCCAATGTAGTCCAGCCACTTACAGTACAGTGTACTTATCATTGTATCGCTTATTGCACGGTTGTAAGCCTCACCTCGAGAATTGTATACATGTCAACTCTAGCTATTCCTCATTCCCAACTCTTATAGAAAAGGTCATCGGAGAAGCGATGTATGTATACTAAGTAAATACTTGTCCATAAGGATCACAGGCCACTCTGCACGATCAGTTTCTACCCGCATCTGTGGTCCAGATTCAAAGGAAATTCGACTTGATTGAGAGCCAGGAATTGTTGGTCAGCAAAAATGCCATGTTCCTTGCGCATTGCCGAAGACTTGTCAGTAAAGAATATAATTTCGTGTAATTCCATGTATTTTATCATTGTCACTCATAGTGATGTATAGCCGGAACCAGATATTAAGTGGTAAAATCCAAGCTATGGTACAACTGTGATCAAAATCAGGAACAATTAAGTATTGAAAAGAAGAGAGAGATCATGTGACCTTATCGATAAGTCAACCCGGAAAGGGCAGAGGCGGTCACGTGTCGCACTTTAGCGAGCGCCCGCACCACAATTGGGTCAGTAGCATCACCGCGATCCACGATTTACGACAACCACTCAACGCCAACCGACCCCCGTCAGCGCATCTCCATCCGTCAAGATGCGTACTTACGACGACTCCTTCAGCGGCCAGAAGATCTACCCTGGCAAGGTGCGTTTGCAATTCCAGTCGTCGCCTTTGGGAGGAATTTGTGTGCGAGGGAACAACGGCATCGCGGATTCGACATTCACACTTCGATATCTCAATACCGTCACAATTGTCGCTCTCCGTCTTAGCCGAACCGCCGCACATAAATTCCGCCGTGTTTTTATTGCTACTCGAAGCTAATCTTTGATGTTGAATGTTTTAGGGCAAGCTGTTCGTCCGTGGCGACAGCAAGATCTTCCGCTTCCAGCGTGGAAAGTCCGAGTCCCTTTTCCTCCAGCGCAAGAACCCCCGCCGCATCGCATGGACTGTTCTCTTCCGTCGCCAGCACCGCAAGGGTATCTCTGAGGTCGGTCGCCCCTCCCCTTGGATTATTGTTAGATCGTGTGGAGGGACAAAAGGCCGAATTGATTGGTCACGCCAACCATGAGACGGAGCAAGAGGAGGAATTATCACGTCACCACTATGATTCAGATGAAATGATGGAAAAATGCGACTGCAGATTACTGACCGGGTTATCTTTTGGATATATAGGAGGTCGCCAAGAAGCGCACCCGCCGTGTTGTCAAGGCCCAGCGTGCTATCGTTGGTGCTTCCCTCGATGTGATCAAGGAGCGCCGCTCCCAGCGCCCCGAGGCCCGTGAGGCTGCTCGCAAGCAGGCCATCAAGGACGCCAAGGAGAAGAAGGCTGCTTCCGCCAGCGCCAAGAAGGCCGAGAAGGCCAAGATCGCCGCCTCCAAGGGCGGTGCCCAGCGCATCCAGAGCAAGCAGGGTGCTAAGGGTTCTGCCCCCAAGGTCGCCGCCAAGTCCCGCTAAATTTCTTTATGAAATAGTTGGGAATGGAGGTGTTCGGAAAGGAGCAGCGCTGTGATGGTTGCGATATGATGGAACTTACGGGCACTGGAGCTGGAGTACTGTCTGAGGACTGGCCTTGGGCCTTGACCTTGTTTCTGGAAATACTTTATGCAATACAATTTCATGCAGAAAAATGGGAACAAAGGAATCAAAAAATGAATCCCCATGCGAGTATTAAACACTATGTCCTCCAACCTCCAGCAATGGAACGTCTCTTGCTTTTTCCCCTTGGGATTCATGTTCACCAGGTCTCTTATGAGTGGTTGGATATGTGTCTCTGGCGGATCTTGCCAATGAAGTAGTCCAGATTCAGCCTCTGATCTAGAAATGAATTTCATGTTTCGATTTGTTATAACCTTTTGACGTTAAATATACAAGGCGAAACAGCCACTCACTTTGTACATCCTGCTTCGAGCATTTTCAACAAGCGCATTTTCATGCTGGCTAGAGACAAAAGTCAAAATGGCCTGACCTTTAAACCGGAGGTTTTATTTTAAGACCAGAGGATAATCTACCAAGTTGAATAATAAAGATATATAATTGTCATGTTTCCTGCACATCTATACTTAAGACCATCTAGGTCCCCATCCCCGCAATGCATTGATTTCAACTCCCAAAGCAGAGACAATACAAACAACATCAGTGGTGTTACAAGCTAAGATGGGGATCGCCGCAATAGCAGAAGCACCATCATGATCACGATTGGTAGATCAAGCACCTCCCCTAGGACTCACACAGTGTGCAATTGAGTTGCCGAAAGAGAGGGTGGATGCAAAATCCTACAAATGCTCCAGCTGCCCCTCGCCATATATCGAGAAGCCATGCTAATCACAATAGATTAGGGCCAGATGCAGCTCCGCTCACTCAAATGCAACAATCCCATGCTTTGCGCAAGTTTCTGTGGACATTGACGCCTCACCGAAGCCTTGCGGGACTAACGAACCAAATGACCTAAACGCCATACCAAACCGGTGTGAACCAGGAGGGAAAAAAACACATGGATCAATAACGCTCAGTAATAATGGGCCATCTCGAGACCAGCGCGCTTGAAACCACACTTGACATAGAACCCCTCATTGACTTCAGAGCAATCAAGAATGCTCTGTAAACGTCAAGTTAGTAATGAACAGTAACTAGAGCCATAGCCAAGATAAAAACACATACCTTATAGCAGCCAACCTTGGCAGCAACGTAATCCAAAGCCTGGATAATTCTCAAGCCGAGCTTCTTGCCTTGCTGGTTCTTCTCAACGGCAATGTCCTCAATGTGTCCAACCATACCGAGCGAGTGAATGAACTTCCGCTCAACGATCAAGCTACCCGTTCCGACGACTTGGTCCGCTCCATCACAGACGACGAGCATGTAGTACTCATCATTGCGCGAGGTGATCCAATCGTACCGCTGGTTCCATGCCTCCTCGGTGATATCGCCAACAGTTGTCAACACGCGCAAAACATCCAGGTAGCCGCGGTGGTAGTCTGAGCGGCGCATGGGCCGGATTGTGTAGTCTGTTGGTAGGAGGGAGATCACTTCGGGGGAGATGAGGTTGGAGGGGAAGAGGGGGCCGTCGGTGAGGGTATCGGTTTCGGCATCCACTGGGGTGACTGTCGAGCTCATGATTGGCTTTGTAGCCTCTGGCATTGTAGTGCTTGAAAGGGCGGGTGCGGTCATTTTTATGGGAGTTGGGGAGTGTTGAAGAGATTGAGGGTTGAGGACGGCTTATCAGGGGCCGGGGGTCGCAAAGAAGATCGGCGGTCTTGGATTTGAGTAAGTTAATTTGTTTGAAACTTTGATATCTAATTGAGGAGAGATATAAGTGTTGTGATGAAAAATAAGAAGTTTTTCCAAGAGAAGTACTTGACTTTTGAAGGGTTCAGGTACAGCTGAGACACCGCCACTAAGGGGGGGCTTTTTTCTATTAATACTTCCCCCATACCAAGGGACGAGTGGATTCTTTTGTTTCTTGTTATTTTTACTATGATCTGCTTATTTTTATATTGGAAAATTCCCAAGATTATTGAAATGTACATATTAAAATAACACGGAGATTCCGATTCACTAGCGTTCTTGATAAGGGTTTGCGATCGAAGATGCTATTTATATCTCCAAAAGAATAGTCGGCCACATAAGCTTGCGATGTCTTTTTAGTAGTCTTTTTAGCGGTCTTTTCTGATACCATTCTTTCTTATAGATCGACGGCAAAAAAAAAGGGCACGAAAAGTTTTTGTGCAAATGACTTTTCTATGTATAACCTTTGAAAAGATCAAAAAAAAAGGTAGGATCTACATAAGAAAACCTGAATATCCTAACACAGGTGATTAAACATAAAGATTCTTTTCATTGTACATATCCTATCGGAGTGGTCTATAATGTCACAGGACAGCATTGCTGTTCATTTACTTCAACTCCTTGGGAGCCAGCATCAGCTCGGGGCGGACGTATTGGTCGAACTCCTCTGAGCTGAGAGCCTTGAGCTCCATAGCGCTCTCCTTCAGAGTAAGGTTCTTCTTGTGAGCGTTCTTAGCCACCTTGGAGGCCATATCGTAACCAATGATGGGGTTCAGGCAAGTCACGAGCATCAGACTATCATACAGTTAGAATTTGCCATCAAAAGTAAGGGGGAATTTAAGCACATACCTCTCGTTGAGAAGGGAGTTGATACGTCCCTCGTTAGCCTCCAGACCCTCAACCAGGTGGGTACGGAAGCTGTTCATGCCATCGGAGAGGATGCGCACGCTGTGGAGAAGGTTGGAGATCATCACGGGCTTGAAGACGTTGAGCTCGAACTGGCCGTTCATGCCACCAATGGTAGCAGCGACGTGGTTACCCATAACCTGAGCACAAACCATGGTGAGCGACTCGCATTGGGTGGGGTTGACCTTTCCGGGCATGATAGAAGAACCGGGCTCGTTCTCGGGCAGGCTCAGCTCGCCCAGACCGCAGCGGGGGCCGGATCCAAGGTAGCGCACATCCTGGGCGATCTTGAACAGGGAAGCGGCCAGGGTGTTCAGGGAGCCGGAGGCCTCGATGATGGAATCGTGGGCAGCCAGAACCTCGAACTTGTTGGGGGCAGTCTTGAACTCGGTGCCGGTCAGCTTGCTGATCTCGGCAGCGACGGCCTCATCGAAACCCTTGAAGGTGTTGAGACCAGTACCGACAGCGGTACCACCCTGAGCCAAGAAGCGCAGGTGGGGGAGAGTGGCCTCCACACGCTCGATGTTACGGTCGAGCTGGGCAACGTAGCCAGAGAACTCCTGGCCAAGAGTAAGGGGAGTGGCGTCCTGCAAGTGGGTACGGCCAATCTTGATAATGTGCTCGAACTTGTCGACCTTCACCTGGAGGGCGTCACGGAGGGCCTTGAGGGAAGGCAGAAGGGACTGCTCGAGCTCGACAACGGCAGCGATGTGCATAACGGTGGGGAAGGAGTCGTTGGAGGAGGCGGACATGTTAACGTGGTCGTTGGGGTGGACGGGCTTCTTGGAGCCCATGGTGCCACCCAGGATCTCAATGGCACGGTTGGAGATGACCTCGTTAGAGTTCATGTTGGACTGGGTGCCGGAACCAGTCTGCCAGACGACCAAAGGGAAGTGGTCCAGAAGCTTGCCATCAGCAACCTCAGCGGCGGCCTGCTTGATAGCCTCACCAATCTTGGGGTCTTTTGGAAGTCAATAACCTGACGGTATCTAGTTTTCGCAAGAGCTGCACATACCAAGGCCGTACTTCATGTTCACTTCAGCAGCAGCACCCTTCAGGATACCGAAAGCCTTGACCACGGGGGCAGGCATGCGGTCCTGGGGCTGATTGATGTCGAAGTTGCCCAGGGAGCTGAATCCATCAGCCCTTATTCTCTTTTCCATTGTAACGTATCGATTTGAGGGGAGATCTTACCGCTGGGTCTGCGCACCCCAGTACTTGTCTCCAGGGACCTATTGAGAAAACAATTAGCCATGTGTGGCACCATTGCATCAAGATATTCACTCACCTGGATTTCACCAAAGGCATCGCTCTCAGTACGAGCGTCAACAGACTAGATCACATCAGTTCTGTATTCATCCACTGTCTCGAAACAGCATACCATTCTGACGGTAGTTCCAAATGCTCGCTTGTTGGAGAAAGTGTTCAAGGATTGAAGGCGGGGGAACTGAGCGGATTGACGGGTATTAGAGCTCAGAGACCGGGTAGCAAAGGGCGACAAAAGGCTGCGAGCTGCGGGGGTGGCTCTGGCCGCATGTGTCAGGGTGGCCATAGAGCGCACCGCGGCTCGGGAGGAAGTGGGATTCATTATATGACAATTGGGCTTGCTGTACCAAAGAGGGTATACAAAGGCTCACACCAAGCTTCTGGAGCTTCTATGGGAAGTGAAATTGAGGATTAGTCTCCTTAAAAGTAAAAGTCGCAAATTTGAGGTCAGCTCGACTCTCCGAGTCCCCAGCCGAAATTTCCCGGTATCGGTAGGACAAAAGGGAGACAATTTTTCAGTAGTGAGACCTGTAATATTTAGTAATATTTGGTAATATTTGGTTTTGTATACTCCGTTATGGTATTTATTTATTTACAGGTTGAACCCTCATCCCTTGAGGTGCCGCTTCATTATCGCAATCACCTTCTCGTTATATCGCCGACCTCCCTCCAGAATTCCATCCAGTACAGCGACCAAATGTGGAGCACCTGAAATTCGATCTACCTCTACAGGCACTCCAGCAGCTTGAAGCTTGGCTGCATATGCTTCTCCTTCGTCGCGCAGCGGATCCAATTCCGCCGTAGTCACCAACGCAGGGGCCAAGTTCTGGAAGTTGGGTGCGAGGATGGGCGATATCTTCCAATCCTAACAAAATGAGCATCACAGTTGAATTATCTCATATCTAAACTTACCTCGTTAGACTCCGCCGGTCGAGGAACTCCTAGAAATTGTCGGTGGAAATATGCCATGCGCGCTGCTGGTAGCGCTGGCGCAAATTCCATCTCCCGATATGATTCATAGGGACAACCTTCGCGGTCAAACTCGCCCTCGGGAGTGAAGACACGGTGTAAGTCCGTCACTGGCACGGTTAGGATTTGCAAGCACAGAGGAATGCTTGCATCACGACACAGATGGCCGATGACGGCCGAAATCTGGCCTCCCGCTGATGCGCCGCCCACTGCAAACCTATCTAGGTCTAGATTGAACTCAGTCGCTTTGTGGGAGCGAATCTAGCCGTTGCCTCATCAGCTATTAGTTCTCATCTAAGGTCTTAGTCAAGGGGATTACTACCCAATTGAAAGCAGTCCAACAATCATTCACAGGAATAGGATACTTATACTCCGGGGCCAAGCGGTAGTCCACGTCAAATGCGACCAAGTACCCGTCAAGACCATGGACAACTCGCTTACAGAAATCGTGGTCTTGGGCTAGTCCACCAAACACCCACCCACCACCATGGAAATTAACATAGGCCGCTCTCCTCTTTGGCTGACCCTGGGTGTCAAGCTGTGGCGCTGGTTCAAATATACGTATGGTGATTTCACCACCATCGACAGGGCATTTCTGTTCCGTGATGCGGAAAATATCAGGGCCAGGAGCTCGGCCATAGGAAATAGTATAACGGGCAGGGTGCTTGCGAAACTCTTCGATCGGGACCTCGTGTGTATGCAGTCGCCCAGCATTGAATGCATTATAGTATGCGACGTAGATTGGGTCATACCGAGGGAGCAGCTCCGGGGGGATGCTGTTGTGAAGTGGCTGGGCGATGATCGGGTGCTGAAACTTGTGCAAAGCAGAGTCACCGGCTGCTATAGTTTGAGTGGCCATGTTCGTGACGAAAAATGGACACTGTCTGCCCTATGTGATGGATAGGTTTAAAAAAAAGTAGGTTAATTTGGTGGTCTGGAACTATCGAAGTTCATGTAGTACAAATCTCTGGGGGGTATCATCTGGATACATATGCACCAACTTCGGTGTATATTCTTCGGGTGAGTAGGCACATAAGGTCAGTGTCGGGGTATTCCTATATCTCGGTAGGAGATAAGCTGAGTGGTTGTGTAGCATAATATCGAGTCTAAGCATCTTTTATCCTCAACTGCAAATCAACCTCAAAGGATGGAGTAAGGGAGGAGCTTGAACAAAATTTGACAATTTATGACTAGTTCAACAGATTCCCATGGTATCCTTCGATGCTTTTGTCCTGTTTGAGTACATTTGCTGTGTACGTATAATTGGAGACAGATGAAGTACATCATACATACAATAAAGAACTGTAACTAGACTTTTCCACGTTGGAATATTAACAAAGACATTAAAAATATGCATCTAGAAAGCCAAAAAGAATAATAGGAAACAATACGAGTCATAGGTAAATGTTGTAGAAGAGATGTCATTTTACCTTGATATATATCTCTCAGCCCTTTATATATCGCTATGTAGCCCCCCCTCTCCCAAGCATTCCCAACACCACGACGAGCCATCATCAACTTTCTTCTAATGAAGTGTTACACGCCAAAAAACTCATATTTATCCTATTGGAAATAAAGTGCATAATGTGTGTCAGCAGACCTCTGATGACGTTTCATGCTGATCTTTAGACTTCAGGGAGATCAATAACGTCTCTCAACGTTGCTCAACAACCAGCACATGGCTAGAACCAGAAGGCTATTGACGGCTATCTCTTCCTTTGAATCCAAAAAAGATGAAGGCATTCCATTTTTACGTTTCTTGCACCCCGGAATCCGCAACTAAGCGGGACTTCCCGCGGGGCAAAAAGACGGCGATATCGGTTGACTCAGCGGCCAATTTTAATCTTTGCTTCCAAGGTTACTTATACTCGCCGCGGTCTCGCCACAAATTGCCTAAAAGTGATACCAGCAATCCCAATTGCAATTTCTCTACACCAAAATGAGCAAAGTCGATACCCGTCTTAATGTTTCCCCAGTGCCCCCGGACGAGATCTTCGCCCTGAACGGCGCCTACGCCGTTGATCCCCACCCGCAGAAAGTTAGCTTGGGCGTGGGTGTCTACCGAACAGACGATGGAAAGCCATGGCCCCTTCCCGTCGTGCAAAAGGCCGAGAAGGCGCTGGTGGTAGAAGACGACGCTTTCCGCCACGAATACACTGCGATCGAGGGTGATGTGCCTTTCCTTGGAATCGCACGGGATCTGATGTTTGGATTCGAGGGCAAACAAAGCGAAGAAGATGCCAAGGCACGCATTGGTTCCGTGCAGACCGTCGCCGGTACCGGCGCCAACCACCTTGGCGCTCTCTTCCTTGCCCACCACATGAAACCCGGCAACGTGTGGCTGTCCAACCCGTCCTGGGCCAACCACCAGACCATTTGGGAGCTGGCCGGCGTGCCCCGCAAGACATACCCGTACTACCATGCCGCGACCCGGTCCTTCGACTTCGAGGGCATGATGTCCACCCTCGAGTCCGAGGCACAGGAGGGCGATGTTGTGCTGCTGCACGCTTGCGCGCACAACCCCACCGGCCTGGATCCCAACAAGGAGCAGTGGGTTGCCCTCGCTGACCTTTGCGAGCGCAAGAAGCTCTTCCCCTTCTTTGATTCAGCCTACCAGGGCTTCGCCTCGGGTTCCGTCGAGGAGGACGCCTGGGCCGTCCGCTACTTCTTCAATAACAAGCCGGACATGGAGATGTGTGTGGCACAGAGCTTCTCCAAGAACTTCGGCCTGTACGGCCAGCGCGTTGGTGCTTTCCACTACTGTACCAACCGCGCTTCAGTCTCCCTGCGCGACATCGTCGTGAACAACCTATGCCACCTGATCCGTGGCGAGTTCTCCATGGGTCCGCGTGTTGGTTGCACCATCGTCAAGAAGGTCCTCAACAGTGAGGAGCTTACTGCCGACTGGCACGAGGACTTGAAGGTCATGAGCTCGCGCATCAAGGCCATGCGTAAGGCTCTGTACAATGAACTGGTCCGTCTGCAGACCCCCGGCACTTGGGAGCACATTATCCAGCAGGTAAGCTATTCGGATTTTACTATATGTGTAACGTTGTGCTAATTCTTTTCTTAGAACGGCATGTTCTCCTACACCGGTCTTACACCCAAGCAAGTCTACGCCTTGAAGGACAAGTACCACATTTACCTTCTTAAGTCAGGCCGAGCATCTATCAGCGGCCGTAAGGACCCCCAAACATAGATACCCATAAACACGAGCTGACATTGTGTACAGTGAGCCAAAAGAACGTCGCCTACGTTGCACAGGCGATTGACGATGTCGTTCGCAACGAGAACTAAATTCGAAACGAGTCCGAACTGGATTTGTTTTGAAATTTTCATTTTGCGTAGGCTGCCTCCATATGCATTTTGGTCTTCAAAACGGGCCGGCTTTTTGTTTGCAGATTATTGACTTTGCATCTGGCGTGCCATCTGATTTACGACTCACGATAGAAATACAACTAGAATATAAGGACATGTGGAATTGACGCTGACAATGACCGCTTCTGAGGCCAGAAACGGCTGCCTTTCCACCTGTAACTTTGTCTAGCCCTCGCCTGCTGCCCTATACTACTACCATTCTTACAATGGTTTATCAATTACGGGATTTGTAATACTAGTAAGTCCAATACATATGTAAATTCAAACATGTCATAGATTTACTAGCAATTTGAGGCTTAAAAGTAATAAACTTTTGTTTAGTACTAGAAGATTACAATACAGTAATAAATTATTATGAAAGAACAAGAATACTGGATCTTTTCAGATACCATTCTGTTTAGATATATAGGGGAATACTCTATTCTCCAGGAATTGTTCTCATACGTCTGCCGGAGAAAGATTGATTGATTGTAGATTGAGAGCCAGCCGTACTTGACGTCCAGCTCTGTGCCAGCAGTTTCCGCATGGACACCATCATTGTCTAATAGTTCGAAAAGTCGAGCGCTTCGACCCACGGCACCTTCAACTCTCCGACAGCTTTGAGCTTAGGGTAGACGGATAGGGCTGATGATATGAGGGCGACGTCCGGGACTTTATCGTAAGCAACGCATGTTGATATTCTGGGCCTCTAGGGCCGCTCCAACTCTTGGTCCATTTTGACCCTTGGATGCCGAGCGTTGTGGTAATCCATGCTAACACCTCGAGACCCTGCTGCATCAGGACTTCCTTTACCGAACTTGCCGACAGATGCATAGCCTGTACTTCGACTAATACATGGATTCCCCCATCAGGATGCAACAAACCACCGTCGACAATTGCTTTTTGTATTGAGCCCCACCGATATGCAGATTTAGATGATACTGCATAATATCTCACTTCAAGTCGGTCGGCAGTAACAGATAGATTGCGTAGAGCAAATTCACGAAGCTCGTGTTTATCTTTGCTTCATGCGTTCGCCCTATGACTTTGGAATCGAACGGGTTCTTTTCTCTTTGTTGATTTGAGTTACTGATTCCGCGCAAAAAGCGTCTACACAGTGAGCTATCTCCAGTGAAGGAAACTGATAGAAGAAACTTGGTCAGCGCCGGAAAAACCTCCTAACAGGAGGGTTGCCGACATACCATGTACATTTCGAAATGCTTCGATGAACAGTCCATCAAGGGCTAGTTCTGAAGGATGACAGGGGAAACACGAGACAGGTATCTTAGGTCTGTCTGGTGGGTGTTTCGATGAACCGCCTGTTCTGGGCTAATTCTGAAGGATGTCGGAGGAAACACGACACAACATGAGATAAGTATGTTATTGGGAGCTTAATCAAGGTGATGAAGTGTAGGGGGAGGAAGAAGAAAGGAAGAGGGAGAAGGTAAATGAAGCAAAAGGTGAGGAAGACCCATCACTAATTAGGCAGGTGCTCAAATGCGGCAGTAACTAACTACATGCCGTTATATGAGAGGCTCTAACTGGCACTAATCATAGCCGAATTTACTCTACTTATAAGGAAACAAGAATAGTCGGCCGTATAATCGGCCTTGTGATATCTTTTCAGTCGTCTTTTCAATCGTCTTTTCAGTCGTCTTCTCAGATATCTTTCTGTGCAAATATGTACCTTGATTGATGAAATACTAATACTACACCGATCCTATTCTTTATAAAGAACCTCGACCAGAGCAGATCACAAGGAGATTACAAAACCCGGCTCTGGAGAGCAGGGAAACACATAATACTGGAGGTTTCACGGCGCTGCCGAGTTCCATTGGAGAAAAGAAACCATTTGGCGATTCCAAAGTCAAGGGGTGAGCGCATGAAGCAAAGATAAACACGAGCTTCGTGAATTTGTTGTATACAATCTGTGTGCTGGTGGTCGACCTATCCACTACTCCTCCCGGAGATCATAGGATAGAGACATCTTATGGTCTACCCACCCCCCGATCGGCTGAAAGATACAACCAGCATTCTGACCGATATATCAACCCGATACCTGACAGACCCAAGATAACTGTCTCGTGTTTCCCCTGCCATCATTCAGAGCTTGTTTTGGGGCTCCCTGTATCACATGGCATGTGGGTCCCTCCCTGCCGCATTAGGCAGGTGCATGTAAATTAGATCCCACCTGTATTTTGTAGTTTCTTCTTCTACACACCTCTCGTCATAATACAATTTTACACATTGTATTTTCGTCAATTTGATCTATTCTCCATCGAGTAGATCCATCATTCTTACCAGAGCTAGCCCTTGATGGGCTGTTCCTCGAAACACCCACGAACAGGCCCTGCATCCCGCCCAGTATGGATCAGCCGACTGGTAGCAAGCGTCGGTTGTCCTATGATCTGCGAACGTCCAAGCCTGGTCATAGCCTGCCCCCTAGGAAGCAACCGCTGAATGTTCCGTTACAAGAGCTGTCGGGATGAAATTCGGCTTCAAAAATTGGGAGCCAGTTGTTACCACCAGCGTGGATAGATCAGGCGTGACGAAGTCAATACAGAGGGTATGGAAGGGGATCGGTGGTGCCAGCATCGGCTGAAGTGAGCCATAAGGCTTATGTCTGGGTACCGCGTTTTTCCTACATTCGTCGCACTGATCGATGTACGCACGAAGCTTCTTGGCACCTCTGTGTACGACATAACCTCTGTATTGACTTCGTCACAGGACTGCCCCGAACGAAGAAAGGTTTTGACGCAGTAGCGATTTACACCTGTAAATCCACGAAGCGTCTTGGTTCCACACCAGGAAAAAAGACGTGGAAGGGATACGACTGGGCAGCCGCGATCCTACAAGATCTGCAAAAAGGCGACTGGGGAGTGCCAGTGGTCTGGATTTCCGACAGGGACAAGAGATTTGTTGAGGGTTTCTGGAAGGGACTGTTCACAGCGTTACGGACCAAAGTGATGTATACCGCGGCATATCACCCGTCAGCGGACGGACAATCGGAACGGTCGAATCAGACCGCGGAAATCTGGCTTCGCCATTGGCAAAATCTTCACCAAGACACAGACTGGGATGACGGACTTGCCCCTATGCAAGCATCTCTTAACGCGTCAACTAACGTCTCCACTGGCGAGTCTCCACACAAAATTATGTATGGCATCGCCTTACGTATGCCATGGAATCTCTTGCGTGATGCATTTGTTGGATCACCACAAGCCAACCGTCAGGACGCGGATGAATGCGCCAAGTATGCCGCGATGGTGATGAAACGGCAATACGATAACCGACATAAACCAATTTTTTTCAACGTGGGAGATTATGTCTACCTACGCCTTGCCCGAGGAGCAGAACCTGGTTATGTCCTCCCATCACGTACAGTGCGTTGCTTCATGTCGACTCGGAAGCCCTCATTTCCTATTGCATCCATTCCCAGCAGGAGTTTGGCGGTTAAGTCGTCGACCAGGTGTGCCTCGACTGAAATCTTCGCTGTATTGTGCTCGCCAAAGAAGAATGAAGCGCAGAAGAAATCCATCAAGCTCTTCATCGACGCTGCAAACGGGGATCGTTTCAGACTATGCACGCGGGTCCAGGCTGCTGCTCTTCGTGAAAACTGGAACACGCTTAAGTCTGGAAGGGTTAGTAGATGGGCTGGTTAGGTGAAACTGGAGGATGAATTTCGCCTTCTTATGTTTCAGACAGCCTTTATTCTTAGTCACAGCTGGAGATGAATTATTTGCCAGTTTTTATCAATCCATATTCTCTATGTAGTCTGGCCCATTTCAACCTTGAAGACCAAGGAACGGTCTGAACGGCGAGCGGAACTTTGAGAAAGTCTAGTAAAGTTTCGTTGCTACATACAAGGTCTACTCAGATAGACTAGATCAAGTCAATGAGGCTGCATTAGGAAAATAACGTACTGTACATATAACAGTAAACACGAAACATGAGGAAAATGAGGAAAAGTCGCACGTTCGTAAGAATCCTATGGTTTGTCCTAGGTGAAGAGACACGCCAACCACAAGGTAAAGCTATACTGGAGAAAGTCGTAGACGCTGGACAAGGGGGACAAAGGTAGGGTAGGGATGTCAAGGGATTGCGAAGCAATGATAAGAGCAGAATAGATCATCAGAGGGCTATTCAGAGAGGCACTTCGTTGAAGTCACCTTCAGTCTCTTTACCTTTGCCCTTTACATCTCCGGTGGTTGCTGACTCGGAATCATCCTCGGGCCTGTGCTGTGGAAGGGTTTGCTCTTTGTCTGTCTCCTTATCGCTCCCTGCGACTTCAGCTTCAGGCTCCTCGCTCTTCTCTTCTGGAGTAGATGTCACTTCTGCCTCGCCATTCCGTGTAGATTCATTTGCATCTTCAGCTTCATCCTTGGGCGGGGGCGGAGGGGGTGGGAGGTCGTCTTCGTCATCTTGTGATCCAACCTCCTGTGTCTGCGCCTGCGCCTGGGGTTGGCTACTCGTCTCACCTCCAGGGAATGGGGTCAGAGGGGGCTCCTCGGGCACCGGCTCTTGTGCAGGGCTCCGTTGGGGCTGAGTGCTAGGTCTTCCCTGGTTGGCAGTTGCAGACGAAATAGTAGAAGTAGTACGCTGATGGGACGAGCCGTGGATCACGCCGAGTTGACGGGCTTTGGGGTCTGCGTTGAGATAGTAGCCACGCACACCAGCAATGGTTCCCTCTGTCTCACAAGCATCCACCCACTCCGGCACCACGACAGGAATGTTCATCTCCACAGCCTTCTCCCACTGCGCGCCCCGTCCTTCCGTGCAGACGAAGTGAGTGGTATCGATACGGACTGTGTCAATCATCTTGCCTCCAATACGGTCCAATGCAGCACCCAGAGCCTCCTTCTGCTGCGGATCGAGGATGCCCGTTGTGACAGTGATACCGGACAGGTCGGTCATCTTGTGTGTACGACACGTCAGCTTCTCCGACTGGTAGGTGCCTGCGGTGGTCCGCAGGACCAGATGGAAGGAGTACTCGGAGTGAATCGCCAGACCGCTGATTTTTGTGCTACGTGTCTCGAGCGGGCGGGGTATGGAGCCGGCCTTGGAGCCATTGCGGTAGAGGGAGAGTGATTTCAGGGATGCAGTGGCTAGGTCGATTGGGTCCCACTCGAGGACGAGCGAGGTTTGGGTTGCATTTCGCAGGCGCAGAACTGGTGGCGACGGGGCCTTGACACCGTAGGTATTTAGGATTCGCTTCTGGAGGGATTGGAAGGCAGATGCGCTCGCTGCTTCAGCCGCATGGTTGCGCGAAACGGTGATATCAACAATGCTGCCTGAGCTAATGTTGTTTGGAAGAAGAACTGAGGGGAATTCAATCTGCGCGCAAAATTTGTTAGTAACATAATTGCTAGTAAGATGTGTTTGCTATTCCGTAGAATTGCAAGTCGATGCCTGCGGAGTAGGGAGCAGGCGACCAGGGGGTTGAGCTTACGAGTCGATTGTCTTGAGTAAGGAGCACCGCGACACCGGCGTCAACCTTGCCAACTGTTAGGGAAACCAACATATCGAGAATGGAAGGGGGAGTTTAGGATAAGTGGTGGTGGTTGTCGAGTTCTTAGCCTAGACCGGGTCGTTGATTCCGCCAGATCGGCATTTAGCGAGATCCCGTAACGGGAAGCTAAGATACTCGGGCTTTCTATATTTACTTCTATACCTCGGAGAACATTGAACAATTATTTCCAAATTGAAGGGTATAATGAATGAAATGGATACTTGAGATTATTCAAATCTCAAATGCAAATTAATTTCCCCTAAACGCCATAACAATGTCGCCCAGATAATATACAGCAACAGTCCAACAGTTGACTGCTAGTATGATACAAGATGTGATAATATACATTGAATCTCACGGGTCGCATGATGTGCCCAACTTGCCCAGGCTTTAGCTTTCGAGTGTGGCTCATTGAGAATCATCATTTCCGTGTTGACTCATGATTCAGAAGCAAGGATAATAGATGCTGTGCATCCTTCTGGATCCCCTCGAAGTCTTGTGTCACACAAGGTGGCTGGATGTAGATCTCAATGGTTCCTGTCAATTTTTTCCCTCTTGAAGGAGACTCAGAAACTAGGGGTTTCCCCAGCTTATCCAATCCTTGCTGCTTCAAAGCCTGCTCGAAAGCAATTCGCACTCGGCGCCCGCACCAGGAGCGAACCACCCGCTTGCTTTGCTGAATCTGTGACACCGAAACCCGCCACCATAATGTTTTCCTTTCACGATGTGCGCAGAGATCGACGATTTTGGGCCGGATCGGATGTGTAGGGGAATTCAGATAGCGTGCAGCAACTGGAGGAGTGTTGCATTTGGACCAATACCGGAGCACCATGCTGTTTGTAGATGTGACAAACTTTGTCGCCATGATGAAAGAGGATTATCGGTGGTTGTAAGGGTATGCTGGTTTGGACTGTGAAGTATAAGGAGAGTCGTAGCACATTGATATCATGTCGGATTGAACGCCACAAGGTTTATTAAACTGAGCCGGTGAGGGTCTATGGACACTTCAGAGAATTGGAGGTTCAGGATATCGGTTCAGAGAAATATTATCGAGTCATCAGAAAGCATCACAAATGTATTGTGAAATGTACCTGGGAGGCGTTGGATCTTCGGAGATTGCGTGAATAAAGTTGTCTCGTGCTTGTCAGGAGGGCTGTACGGAGGGCAAAACAGCTGTAATTGAAATGAGTATTCAAACTCTAGCTGATCCAACGGCACCTATGATCGCAAGACCTCGGAGAATTCCTTGAAGCTCAACCTTGGGAAGCTATCTGACATTGTGTCGCCTCATCTTTTTTCTGCCAATCAAATAAGGCGGTCAAACCCCCAAAATCAGGCAGAAAGGCAGAAATTTCTTACCGGGGCAAAATCGCTGACGCCACTGGGCAGCCAGTGCCTGATTACATAACATAAAAGATTTGAATACAAGAGCACAGAACCCCCACCTCCTTCTTTCTTCAACTCTCACTTCCCTAATCAACATCGATTAGGACTCTTCAGATCTTCGTTGATCTTAGGAAAAAAACTTACCACAGAGAGAATCGACCCAGGTGAAGGTCGCATTATTACAATATGCCCAAGAACAAGGGAAAGGTAAGCGCGCAAAAACCCCTCCTCATGGTGATAATTTCCTCGCCACGTCCACCGTTTCCCACTCGAGGGTAGCCACCTGCTCCTCGAGCTGGTGACTTTTTGGACTCGTGGAAGGATTTTGATCTTGGGAAACACCAATATTACTCCATGTGACACATATTGACAATCAACTATAGGGCGGTAAGAACCGTCGTCGCGGAAAGAACGAGAACGACAATGAGAAGCGTGAGCTCGTCTTCAAGGAGGAGGGCCAAGAGTACGCTCAAGTCGTGAAGATGCTGGGTAACGGTCGTCTGGAGGCACTTTGCTTCGATGGCGAGAAGCGTCTCGCCCACATTCGTGGCAAGCTTCGCAAGAAGGTCTGGATCAACCAGGGTGATATCATTCTCCTCTCGCTCCGTGACTACCAGGACGAGAAAGGTGATGTTATCATGAAGTACACCGCCGACGAGGCCCGTTCTCTGAAGGCCTACGGCGAGCTTCCCGAGCACGCCAAGATCAACGAGACCGATACCTACGGCGGTGAAGGCCTGGACGACAACGTCGAGTTCGACGAGGACCGCGACAGCGAGGACGAGAAGGAGATCGATGTCGACGAGCTCTAAGCTCATCCCCTGCTACTCCCTAGAGTTCGATGCTCTGCCCTGCAAGAATACCCCGGATACATCTTTCCTCAGTATTCTCCATGTTCGCCAAATCCCTCTCCTCATACTCGCTGCCGTTGGCACAGTGCCGTCGCTCATCTGCTCCGAAAACTTGCCTCTGACTACTTGCCACGCGAGGCATTTTCGATATCCGATTCCCTCTGTACATTCGTTCGAACGGACTAAGAGCATCAATCACCACAGCCTACGACGCTGCTTCTCACCTCGGCTTGCATGAGGATAGGGACACTCTCCCTCAGTGCTGGCGCTACTGCGACAACTTTCCCGGGCTTGAAGCCATCGAACAGAGGACCTTCGGTGTTTGTCCATTGGCGATTTTGGATCTCCATGGTGGATTGATCCTCGATTCCATCTTCGTCTTTTTTGCAAATATCTTGGGATCATGACAGAGACTAAAATGATTGCTACGCACACATTATGAACCTGTGTGCTTGTTTTCTTCCTGCATTGCATTGCATGCGGTGTGTTCACTCTGCTCAGCCTCGACTTGCTTTTCTTTTCGTTCTTTTATGATAGAGTCATGAAATGGGCCACGAGAATTGAAAATATCATTTTTAGAAGCAGACATGCTTTCTTTGTAGACCAATCCGAAGAAGTAATTAGACAAATTAAGCTGAGAAGTGATTATCATAACTAAACTTCATATCTCAGACCATCTTTTGTGTAGGCCAGGTATATTCGATGTGTTTAGGTACAATTTCTATTAACTACTCTATGTATGTCTTTCTGCAGAAATGTAAATCAGATCAAGAATCCAAACTACCCTTCCCGTTGGTCGATCCCTCTACACATTGCCCACCCCCAAACATAGCCTTCGCCGCAGCCTGCCAAACAGTCTCTCGTTCCACATAATTATCCAGCGTATAGAACAGCCGACATTCAGCAGCTTCATAAACAAACTGCAGCGGAGTCTCACTATCCTCCGGGTCATACTCATTCCGCAAATTCAAATTCCCACTCCACTGAAGCGAGGCTGTCGTACTCGGGCTGGACTCATTGAATGCCTTCCACTCGGCAGGGGTCAAGAGTGGAGATCCACTGTTGACAGAGTCTCTAATCAGTCCATTCGCTTGCTCAATATATCCGTTGATATAGTTGACCCCGAGCGACTGGCCGCCCTTGACACCGCCAACACCCTGCATAGGCGCCTTTCGTGGACGGCCGCCGAATGTGATGGTCCGGACGCCCTGGCGTTTCATCAGCTTGACGAAGAACGCGCAAGTCGAGACACAGTCGCCGTCCGTGATCTGTTAGGGTTAGTTTGTCTGTTGTTTTCTGTGAAAAGGGTTGACTTACTATGGCGATGTCCTCCGCCGAGAAGGGTGATTTGCTTGGGTTCAATGGAACGGGCCCGTAACCGTTGATTGGGAACACCTTTGTAGATGTGGAGGTGTAGTTGAAGTTGGCTAGTAGACTGGAGGCAGAGCTTCCTAGAACTTTGTGTGGCCCGTAGAGATCTTCCCACGAGCTGAAGCTGGTTTTCTGGTCTGGTCGCACCATCTGTCGATATGCGAATACATTGCTTGTGTCTGTGTTGTTGTCGCGTGAGTATGCCTTTGTGAGGAATTTGGCTGCTTCGTGGGCTCGAAACCGAGTTGCTGTGTATGGGGCAACTTCGGGGAAGAGGATGCGGGATAGGTCGATGCCAATAGATATGTATCCGCCGGGGTTGGAGGAGAGGTCAATTAAGAGGTTCTTCTTTCCGCCTTCGGTGCTATTTTGCAAGAAGTCAGTCGCGATCTTAGCGACCTCTGCTGCGCTGGACGAGAAGGTGGGCAGAAAGATGATTGATGTGTCCTCCAGCCCTGATAAGTTGGAGTAATATCCAGCAATTGAATTCGCTGAGTTGCGCCAGCTAGTGGTGGGAAATCCTGGTAGGTCGGAGGAGGCTTCCTCGGCGCCGGATGGGCTGGTCGAAGCCGTAGATAAGTCTCGAGGAAGACACGCTATGTTGTAGAGATGCGTGCCGTTATCGTAAGAAAAGAACTTTTCGTTCGGTGTGGCTGTTTTCTGAATTGTCTTTTCAGTGCCATTGCCAAACTTGAGGGATAGCTGAGCGCCGTCAGTCCAGTCTCCAATGGAAGCCCATATTCCATTCACACTGATAGGAGTATTGGTGACACTGCGGGCTGGCGCGGGGAATACTCGATTGTACCTGCAACAGTTAGTGTTATTCGAAGCCGTAGCTGCAGAATAGTACCTACTGTGCGTCGCGATCCTGGAGGTTCTGGTCATTGGCATATGATTCAAGGTATGTAGCCACATCAGTGTCGTTGATGGCCACCAGAGGCGAGACGGCGTCTGGGTTGACCTTTTGTAGTTTTGCATCACCTGGCTTGTTAGTTCGAATTTTCGGTACAGATATTGAACTGGACATACCTAAAGCGTACACCTGGGGAAGTGCGAGTCCATCTGTTGAGATCGATACTAAAGGCATATCGATTTGATACTTGAAGATTGACTGCGAGCATAGCTGGAAGGCCAAGTGACCATCATGAGCCGTTTTGATAAGGTGGTTAATTTCCAAGTCCATCTCAAATTGGCTGGTATAGCTGTTGCTCCGGGCCTTGGCCATGATTGTGTCGATTTCACCCATGATATCCGTTGAAGGCATTGTATACCCCGATGGGGGATCTAGTAATACAAGCAAGTTAGCCAAGTAAGGACATTCTTCTTCAAATAGATATGACCTACTCTTCAAAATATCGATAGTTGACTGGAACTCGAGGATCTTGCGAACCTGAATCAGGAAATCAACGGCGCGGTCTGACTCAAATGGCATAGATAGCAAACACCGATGTGCCAGATCATGGGGTACGATTGCATTTCCTGCGACCGTTAGTTACTGATCGATTGATTATTTCGAGTTCATAAAGTACTTTTGTCTTGATTGGCGTCATCAACCAACTTGCTAATTTGAGCACATGGCTCAACATCTCGTATACTTCGGGCAGCACCAACAACAGCCACCAAAGCGATTGGAGTCAACACATTCTTGAGATGCATGGTGATATGTTGAGAACATCAGGAGACTGTCATAATATTTCCGACGTCAAAGGGACCCATTAATATCTCCACTATTTCTCAGGGGCCCTTGCTTCGGCTGTTGACTGGGGACTGACTGGGGCTGTTCTGTTTTTAGGTAGCTGATCTGCATCAACGCCAAGACGAGAAGAGTCCTGGGGGTACGCAAGTAGACCAGGTTCAAATTAATTTAAGAGTCTAGATCCCGGATGTCTCGGCTGTGTTTTTATTTGTTCTTTTCTCTGATTTGGGCAAAAACATGAAGATGTGATGGGATGATGTTGGTTGTATTTGTTACACATTACCACATCGACATAGCTCTTTCGTGAACCCTCGAATATGCTAATTTAATTTGCACCAAAAGTCATCAATTCATTAATGCACTAGAAACTTCAGGCTGAATCCTCCATTAATCAAATACGCTTTTCTGGAAGAAAGCAACGATCTTACGTGCAGCGTCTTTGCCTACTAGCGGATCCAGCTGCTCGACTTCCATGTTGGCGATCTCTCTAATATTGTCTGTTTCGAGGATCAGCCGCTCTAGAGCTTGGGGGGTAACACCCGGAACAGCTCGCAGCATGTCTTGTGGAAGAAGATTGAATGTACGGTGCTCAATCCCAGCCGCAGCCATGACGTCGGCAGAGCCAGACGAATTAGTTATATCAATATCAAGGCCTAGCTGAACTGCGCGGAGTGGATCTGGCTCCTGGGCGTTCTTTTTGAGCTCTGCAAAGATCTCAGCTGTCTGGTAAGGGGATGAGGACCAGACGATCTTTAGGCGTGGGAAGGCGAGAGTGAGGAGCACAAGTAGATGCTGGGCGGATTTTGGATTAGATGGGTTGGCAAGTGAGCTGCTGGTAGTGCTGGTCGCAGTGCCGGAAGATGAGAAACCATAGTCTGTCATAAACGTGGGCCCTGTGGGAACGGAGGCGAACGCGTCAAAGGTAAAAGATTTGTTTTGATCAAACTCGATCAGTAGTAACGGGCTCTTGTAGTACTGGAGCATCGTCTCGGCCTGGTTATAGAGGCGGCCGTTCTTGAGAGAGGTTATGAGATCACGGATCGATTTCCTTTCGACACAAATGTCTGGAGTGAGGATGTAGTCACCCACGGTGAGCTGGCAGGGAATCACGATCATGTTGTTTCCATGTAATAGAGACGGTAAGGCACTTCGGAATTCGCGCACATCGACTACAACCCGAGGAGGGGATGCTGTAGCTGCCAGTCTTCCTCCTCCAGCAATACGAGTATTAACTGTCCGGAGGAATTGCTCCTGGGGATCTTCATCCTTTTTGTCATGAGTCAAGGTGACTGCCATATTCTGCAAATCAAGTTAGCTAGCAATTTGTAGTGTGTAGATGAGTATCTTACCCCCTTCTCTTTGATCAGCTTTGTGAATGAGTCTTTCTCTCGCCGGACAGCACTCAGATACCGCTGTTCCTCGACAGAGCCACCATAATACATGAAGTAAACCTTCACGTTTCGCCCCAAATGGGAACTGCGATATACCTCAACCCTTCGAATGAATGCAGGATCGGGTTCGTACATGATAATGTATCGTGGACGCACTTCCTCGAGTATATGCTCATCCATATCACCGTCGTAGGGATGTATCATAACCAGATCGTTCATATCATACAATTCGTAGAAATCTTCCATATCCTCCAGTTCATCGACAATAACCTCCTCTTTCTGCATTTCTTCTACCTCGGTAGGCTCAATCTCGCTTAGCAAACTCACGACCTGACTAGGCAATTCAACATCGGTTTGGACACTGCTATTTGGCACGCGACCTGCAGCCGAGGTAACTGCCCCACCGCCTCGCACTCGACGACGTTTGTTTGGGGGAGGCCGTCCTTGATGCGCGCCCTGGGCTGCTGATGACTCTGAAGGTTTTCCAGGTTTGTCATCTTCTCCTGACTGGGACAAATTCTTGTTAACATTTGAGAGAGACCTCTTCCAATTGAGGTAGTCTCGCAGCCGACGCCGCATCATAAGCTCCGCAGAAGGTTTGTCCTCGCTCGGATCATCATCTTCTTTAGAATCGGATACTTGGGCAATTTTAGAATGCATAGTGCCAACGTACTCGCGAAGCTGGCGGCATACTCGTTGATCACTACACATAATCAATATGGTGTTATTTGATTGATCCATTCTCACGGGATGGAGGTAAGCATCATGTTCGATTTCTGCAAGGACCTCTGATAGGACACTCCACTTTGGGAGTTCCTCTAAAACCGGGTGCAACTCAGAAGAAAATGTAGTTGAAGATGAAAGGCGGTTGAGTTCGTTGGTCAATTTGCCTTCGTAAGCTCGGGATTTGGCTGTCTGGAAAAGGACATGGGCCGCATCAAGGAAAAGCCACGGAGAGTAATTATGTTTGTTGGATCCGGGAGGTGGAGCATGCGCAGACACGATGGTATCAAGGTACTTGACAAAAGATACCGCATCGTAGCTGAGTAAAGCACTGCGGAGCTGTTAGCATAAGGAAATGGAGAGAAGCTCGGGAGACAGACTGAAGGACTCCTCGTAGGTCTGTCAGATCGCTGACGATTTGTCTCGTCCTGAAGCTCACACGATGCCAGATTGGGTCTAGTTGACGTCTGATAATCATATCAAAATTCTTGTGCAGAGCACTGTCCAACGTCCACTCTTCCATATCCAGCCCGGTGTTGCTCTTCCTGAGCTCAGTGATACTGATCTCTACACATTCCAGGACAGCATTCTGGATTTCCCTCATTTTGTCGCTCATAGGAACTTCCAGCTCTATCACCTCTGCCTTGCGATTTCCTTCTAGAGACTCGGCAACAGAAATATGGAATCTAGGCCACAGTGATGCCTTGCGCAGGAAAAGGTTCCGCAGCATATTAGCTAACGGGGCAAAGCCTGTAGTAAATGGCTCCGGGGAATCTGAGAATGCTTTCAAGAAGCCACGCTTGTTCGATTGTCGGTATACCCGGACAATAAATGCTTCGAGGGACGTTGCCATAACCTTATCAGCATGTAAGATGACCATCCCAGTTACTTTCTCGGGATCCAGAAGTTCTAGCGAGATCAGCGAGCGTCTGAGCCATCATACTAGACATACATACTCGATAGCAAGTCCACTACCAGTATTCTGGATGTCACACTCAGAATACCCCCTTCAGCATACATTCTCTCTCTGGCAATTTGTCAATACGCTGCAAGCGACATGGCAGAGCTGAGAAACCCACCGCATCGGCACCGTAGCTTTCTCGGTATTGATCACTTTCAACCCCCTAGCAAGAGGGGACTTGCTAGTAGCATAATGCTCCGCCAGTGCTGATTTCAGGATCCATCAGTTTCTAAAACCAGCGTTCGACCTGGGAGGTAAACCAATCCACATACCCTCGCCGATCCATTCATTCTCGCGTTCATCTGCGCCCACCACCAGGACTAGATTGTTTCCCGCTGCATCGTAAAAATGGAGCAGATTTGTTATTAGGTGTAGAAGGCCCAGGCCTCGTGCAAGGATAACTAGCTCATCTTCGGCGCGTAGTTCGGTGAAGAGTTCCTGCTGGTATTGCTTGATGGGTGTTAGCAGTAACCCTGTGCAGATTTATAGGGAACTTACCAGCGGCAGAGACAGCTTCACCGGCACATTGGACCGTTCTGGAGGCATTTGGAGCACTTCCTAACTCGTTGGGAAGTGCGCGATCCAGGTGAACACGACGTCACGCGATCACGTGCGCTGTGAGGGGGTCCATGGGACAGGTCCGAGACAGATACTCTGCTCTCCTTTTCTCATCTTCCGCTTCACTCATCGGAACCCTACCATTCATACTACTGATCTTGTCCTATTGATTCCTTCATAGTTCCATATCCTAATCTTCGCCTCCTAAGTGCTGTCAACCTGGACCCGTGACTTCCGTTTCAATAGTCATGGAGCTTCTTAACACATACCGCCCTAGCACAGTCCTAGGTCAAGTTTCTAAAAACCTCGACAACCGCCATAGTGACCTCAGCGTGACTCTTTTCTCTAACCATGTCCCATATGAAGAAGCACTGACTGCGACTTTGAACTGCGTACGTGGACTTCCAGGCCGTATCCTCCTACCTACGACAAATCCAGTGCGTCGAGCGCAACTACGAAAGATGGCCCTACAAGAAATGTCAAACGACCCTACCCATTCTTCATCAAGCCAGCTTATTCGGACAGCCGGAAAACTAACCCCGGAAGATCTCCCACAATCCGCCTCTCCACATCGCCGTGCTTTGCTAAAGCAGAAGCTTCAAAACGAAAATACATCCCCACGGCAAGATCCCTACGTCCTTCCAGCACGTTCTTTACTTGAGCAGAATAAGTTAGCCGCTGTGCTTGGTAACATCGTAGTCACTGCAATGGATTTCGAAGAGGGTTTACCAAAATTTCAACTCGAGGGAGTCCGACTTCTTTGGGATACGGGCGCCGCAAACACAATTATCACAAAGGATCTCTTCGATGATAAATTCCAAGCTTACCTATCTGACCCTATCCACCAGCCATACATACATCAAGGTGAATCCCGTGTTCAAGTCTCATTCTCAGTCGAATTTACAAACACGCTGTTTTCTATGGACATTATTGCGGTTGTTGTGGATCAGCACGCCGTCCCAAATGGGCGCTCGGGCATCATACTAGGACAAGCAGGGTGTATCGATGCACTGCAATACCGATCGATTCCCCGCGCAATAATTCAGGCCAAAGGCGAGTCGATTGAAGAAAAGTACTGGGGGGAGCTAATCCTGGAAAGCTACGTTGACGTTGATGGAGATTTGAAGGCGATTGTGGGTTAGACTCCGTGTACACTGACTTCCCGCTGTTGTTCTGTCCCTTTTTCGCTTTGCTGTTATCTCTCTATCCACACCTGGTAGTATTCTAGCCTTTAATTTAATCAAACTTTATACTTTGAAATGTCTATTTTACAAATTACCTAGGTAGGTTTTTGCCGTCGACCTTTAAACCTGGCAAGATATCTAAACAGAATAATATCTGAGACAACCACTAAAGAGACTACTGAAAGACATCATAAGGCCGCATAAGTGGCCGACAAATTCCCCAAGGTCCCTTGGGTAAACGTATATAGTACTATCCTAATTGGGTTCAAGTATGTATGACGTAATGAATCTATGAACCTGAGGTCCTTCAAGTATACGCAGCTTTCGAAAAAAAAAAGAGCGCAGATCTTCGGAATATGCACTTACCTGGCTTGTATCTAGTATGTTCTATATTTCTCAAGCAGCTACTCCCCGTGCGTTGGTGTTGGACCTAGTTTGGGTCATAACCCGCTATAGATACATTTGACAAGGACAAGTTGCTTGGGATGGCAGAAACTGGTATTGAAAGAAGTACAAATAGATGCAGATTATATGTCAATCATCGATCAGTTGGATGACTTGTTCAGTTCCTTCGCGCGTGCCTCGAGCTCCTCTTTCGAAGCCTTGGGAGGCATATCTGCAAAATGTCAGTTGCGAGCTTGTGTAGGTCTGGTAGCCAACTTACTGTCTGGAATCTGAGGTCCTTTCGATATGAAGTCCGCTGCAGTCGCTTTCTGAGGTTGTTGGCCTGGTTTCTTCTCGGCCTCATTGCCTCCATTTTGGGGTGCAGATGGGAAGTCGGACGACTCGGGGATGACTGGCATTATGGGGATATAGAAAGGGTTTTTGTTGAATTATCACTAGCTGATACTAGCTTTTGTTCACTGGTAGATGGATCAAATGATTCTGGTAATATTGTGATGGTGAGTTGAAGAAACAGGTCTTGAAGGTTGGCTGGATGTCTGCTTTATAGATCTTAAGCGGGATGACGTCGGTGGTCAGTTTGTAACAAATCGCATAGAAGTTGCCTAAACATGTTCAGTTTATACGAGAAAGAACAAAAAATATTCAATTGAATCTATAGTCTTTGGTTATCTTTAGTGGGTTTGGGGTGCAAGGGGTGTAACTTGACATGTTGTAGCTATACTCTTTCAACACTTTTAACACATTCTATTTACTAGTACATAGTCACACATACATACTTAGAAATGAAGTGAGCTCATATTCAAATGGTAGGATTATATAGAAAATAAAACACATATTGAATCGGGCACGCTAAATCACACCTCCTTACTCAGGGCATGTTAATATTCTATTATCTTCAGAATGTTTTACATATGAGATATTAAAACAGAAAGAATCTAGAATAACCTTGGAAGTCTTTGATACAAGAAAAAGTACTATATGCCGTTAGCGGTGCAAGCCCAGGTCACACCGGTGTATTGGGTCCGCCCCGCCTACGCATCTCCGGTCTATCCTCTCCAACTCTCAAGGCAACCGCCGGTCGGCTCTCCTCTCACACATCGGCCTTTGAATATAGACAATCAATCACAAAGAAACCCCCTGTACCTTCTGCTACCGTACCACTCGGTGTGTTGAGGGCGCTATTCCATCCTTTGAAGATACCCGCCCGACTGCAATGTGTGCTCTACTCACGTAACCACCCTCGAACTATCACCTTGACCTTCTCCATTTAGTGGGGGATCACCTCGATTCGCCATGCCCTCCATCCTTAGTGATGCCGACAAGGAAACCGTTAAGCGGAACGTTCCCAAACCCGCAAACAAGATCCTCGCCGTAGCTGTCGCGCGACTCTACGTCGCCTACCCGGATCCACAGAAATGGACATATACCGGAATCCAAGGCGCTGTTGTCCTCTGCAATGACCTCGTGGGAAGGACTTTTTGGCTTAAAATAGTCGATGTCTCGGTACGCGACCCATACTGGTGTTGGAATTAAGAATAGAAGTGCTAACAATGCGTTGTATGCAGCCCGCTAGCAGGGGCGTGATCTGGGACCAGGAGATCTATGACAACTTCCCTTACAACCAGGACCGAACCTTCTTTCATACATTCGAGCTTGAAGCCTGCCCCGCCGGCCTGTCCTTCGTCGATGAGAAGGAGGCCAAGACATTTATCAAGAAGGTGCAGGAGCGCGAGAAACACGCAAGCAAAGAGACATCCAAGACCCCTTTCGCATCTAGTCGAGGCCAGGGACCTGCTCCTGTTTCCAATGGGAAAGTAGGACGGTCTCTGTTTGGCAGCTTGTTACATCGTTCAACCCCGGCTCCAAGTGCACCGCCGCCAGCACCTGCACCTTCCATACAGGTTGCTCCTCCACCTCCGACGCTGGCCCCAAGCGCGCCACCAGCTAAGCCAGATTTGCCATTTGATACAAGTGACCCCTCTTGGAAAGGACTACTGGATGAACTCAAGGGGATGGGAATTACCGAAGACCAAATCGCCGAGAATTCCGACTTCATCAAAGCTTGGATTGACCAGAAGCAGGCAGCGGCCGCCGAGCCTGCTCCCATGGAGGATCAGAATAAGCCAAAGGCTGCTCCTCCCCCGCCGCCGCCTTCTGCACCTCCCGCTCCGAAATTGACCACGATCAGTCCCCAAGATACGGGTTCCAGCTCGACAAGCAGACGGGGACCGCCGCCGCCGCCCCCGTCACGGAAAGCACGCTCTGAAGCACCAGAGGAACCGGCTTCCCTCCCTCCTCGTGAGCCATCTCCGCCTGCGCGAAGATTCAATGCGCCGCCTCCGTTTGCAGACGCAGGAAAATTCGCTGAACCCGCCGGCCCTGTACCTCCGCGGCGTCCTCGCGCAACCTCGAACGTCAATGCTGGACCTCCGCCGCCCCCACGACCACCTAAAACACCGATGGACGATAATCATCATAATCAACCGAGTCAATCACGATTTGGGGTACCACCCGCTTTCTCTGGTGATCGCAAGGTGTCTGCGCCACCAGCCCCCCCAAGCCGCAGCCCTATACCAGGCGGGCCTCCCCCTCCGCCGCCTCGTACAGCGAGCCCAGCAGCACCACCCCAACTGCCTCCCAAAGTGCCGCCCATGGCCGCCGGACCTCCTCCTCCACCTGCCAGGAGCCCCGTTTCACCTCCACTTCCACCCCCACCAGCCCCTCGACCCGTGCCAGCTGCGCCATCTTCTCCTGCGGCAGCTCCTCCTCCGCCGCCAAGAGGACCAGTTTCGCCTCCCCCCGCCCCGCCCTCGGCACCTTCGTATTCTCCTAGCATTCCTCCTCCGCCGCCGCCTGGCTCTGCAGCACCTGGTGGGCCCCCGCCTCCTCCGCCCCCGGGTCGTGGTGGCCCCTCAATGCCTCCCCCTCCCCCTCCTCCAGCACCTGTTTCAGGGGGACCAGGTGGGCCACCTCCGCCGCCTCCACCCCCGGGACATCCTGGAGGTGGCGCTCCCCCTCCGCCGCCTCCGCCTGGCGGTGCTGCGCCACCATTGCCAAAGCCCACCGGTGGCCGCGAAGATCTGCTAGCGTCGATCCGAGCTTCTGGTGGAAACAAAGCTGGAGTCTTGCGCAAGGTCAAGGATACTGAAAAGAAAGATCGAAGTAACGCCATGGTACCCGGTGCTGCTAGCGAGTCTTCAGCTGCAACCCCCAGTGCAGGAGGCGCTCCACAAGGTGGTTTGGCCGGCGCATTGCAAGATGCTCTCAACAAGCGTAAACAAAGAGTCAGCGGAAGTGGTATGTCAATTCCAATATCTAAACATGAGCTATGTGCTAACTATCTTGGTAGATGATGAGAAGGACAACGATGACGATTGGTGAGTAGTTCTCGGTGGACTTGTTCAAGTATTTTGAAGATACCAACGGTTTTTGTGCATTCTTGCGAGCATTGAGGATTATGTTTCTTGGTCCAGCGTTTTGCCTAAAAGTTTGGCTTCAAGTGTTAACAAAAGAGGAGGCACTTTGTATATAGCTTTCAATGGTAGATGCAGTGGATATGAGAGATAATCTCAGGAAGTAAATGCTTCTTTTTATTCTCTCCAATGTCAACGTAGTGCTTATGGCCAAGTGGAGTTTAGCTTACACCGCCATAAACATCACTTGGGCATAAACTCGACACTTTTACTATCTGCACTGCAAACATTTGAAAGTAAAGCTGTATAGTCACAAATTTCGAGCTTTGCTTCAAACCCGCTTTTTATCCGATATGAAGTCTGATCCTCCATCTCTTGGACTTTTACCCGTTGAAATTCTGTGCTCTATATTCCGTCTCTTGGACCCTATTGGTCTCATATCCATCTGTCAAACCAACTCCAAATTCCGCACAGTAGTGCAGCCACAAAGAATCCATTTCCTGGAGAGGTTGCTTGAACTTGAATGTCATGAAGAAGTCGGAGGTGTCACGCCCATCTTTCGATCAAAGGACAACCACCTCCACCCTGACTTAACATCAAAAGAATGGCATACTATGCGCTGGGCCTGTAGCATCTGTCTCCAGATGCTTCCACATACAGCCTTCGACAACCATAATATCCTACAACTGAAATACCGCAAGCCAATACCAGGATCTCCAGCAGCAAATTCTTACACGAGCTGGGAACCAACAAAAAAGTGGGAACCCCGCAAACCGTACCGTCTATACAAACAATCCGACTCCAAGGATGAGGATCGGAAAATACGACGTCGATACGATCTCGCATCTAAATGCAACACATTAAGATTAAATAGTCCTACGCGCAATAGGGCCGCAAGATTGGCCAGTTTCCAGGACAGCGGGATGACCACATTCCAAGGTTTTAGTTTAGATGAATACTGCAGTATCACACAAGAGGAAGAACAGGTTCTTCTGGACTACGAAGCACGTCTCATTGAAAAACAGCGTTGCGGCTTCAAGCGGCACTTACGCACATGCAACGAATGTCGTTTCCAACGTGGTAACCTCGCATCTGTTGTACAGGGAGGTCCTGGCAAGACACCCGTAATACGGAGCCGTCAGTTGCGATTCGACACTTCCTTGGACCGATGTTTCCCCGGTATTTCCACTATAATGAGCAGCACTAGGCCGGCGAATGCCCCTTTTCAAAACAGGTTTCACTACGACGCTTTTGATGGTCTCTGGACTATGTATATGGCACGATGCCATGGGTGCTCGAGCTGGCAGGAATTGCGCGCGTTTCGTCTTGGTTCCACTTTCATTCACTGGAAACCTACCGTCTCTGGGTTCCAAAACTGGGACGAAGCCGAGATCATCGGAACTTGCGTTGACGGGCCGACCTGTAACCATTGTTTTGCTAAAGATCATGGATCTGAAAAGCTTCGTGTAGTACTTGGGAAATGGTTGGACTTCTGCTTGGAGAGCGAGCGAAGGCGACTAGCATTTACGCTTTTGGGTGCATGGGAGAGGTTGTTAAAGCGATACCGGAAGCTTGAGAAGGTAACCCCGATCAAGGAGGTTAAAGATGTCGTTTTGGATGTTATGCCTGTTGTTGCAAAGGTTAAGACCCACGATTATCTCAGAATTGACCTCGCCGATATCTTGACATTGAGGCTGGCCTTTCGTAAGTGGGTTACCGTGTGGGAAAACTTACACCCCGAGGATCGAAGTTTTTTGGAACACAGTGCCTGGGATGAAAGCTGCAAGCATTTCTGGCTGTGGTTCGAGAATTATCATGCAATTGAGGCACACTTGATCTGGGTGATTCAATGCCAAGAGGACATGATGGGAAAGGACAAGGGTGATGAACTGGTTGACTGGGCACTAAGTCGGGAAGGAAATGCTTTGACTTAATCATCCAGTAACAGTATATATGTAGAATCGCCATTTCAAACCCAGAGTACGAGACATTTGCGAAGCAAGCGGTGTTTTTATGTACCAATCGTATAGTTCTGATATCCGGGTCAACATTGTTCCGGGCAGCGGGAAAAAAGCGTATCTTGATCTGATCGGGAGAACTTGCGTACAGCTCAGTCGATAATCAAGAGACATGCTGTCTCCGAGGCTGTCTGCTCCTTCTACCTCTTTATTGCGCTTCCTACGATCACAGTCTGGGTTCTCAGCCACGCCATCAACATGCGCTTATCCGAAGCGTCTTGCCAGCCGCGATAAAGGCTTCTCGACAGCGTCCCCGAAACTCTCGGGCTGGACGCGTCTTACTGCTCCTGGCTCCGCAACACTTGATACCACTAGAGCGACAGTCTCGCCACCGTTAGTACCGACGCAGCTGAAATTCTCGCGTCATGCGTCAACCAAAAGCCGACCCTTTCTCCGACGGCTTTTTGATCTCAAGCGGAACAAAGCTTCTGATCACAAGAATCAAGGCCCGGCTGGCCCTGGGCTTATGGATGAAGGTACAGAGGGGATGTTTAATATTGGTCGCAGTCTATCAGCCAAGGCGTCAAATGAGCTTCGAATTCGATGCACGGAGTTTGATATCAATGGAGACGTCACGCTCGTGAATGGAGAATTCCGGAAGCAGGAGTTGATTGCCAAGGTTAGTAAATAGGAATTGAGTTTGAGAGTTGAGTATTTGCTAATCGGTGAATCACGATACAGTATGGCCTTCTTCCTCGAGATCTACGCAAGATTGATTCGTCGACTCTCCCTCATATCCTGGTGCGACCTAGGGCAATTCTGATCAATCTGTTGCATCTGCGAGTCCTCATTAAAGCGGACCGGGTACTCGTGTTTGATGCGTATGGATCAACAGACTCCTACATGCAATCGCTGTTCATCTACGATCTAGAAGGAAAGCTCCGCCAGAGACCATCCCAGGGTGCCGCTCAGCCTAGTCAAGCACTGCCGTACGAGTTTCGCGCGCTGGAAGCCGTTCTCATTAGCGTCACGAGTGGACTGGAGGAGGAGTTTAATGGAGTGAGAGATCCCGTCGTGCGCGTTCTTCGTGCACTCGAAGAGGACATCGACCGAGATAAGCTCCGACACCTCTTGATCTACTCTAAGAAGCTGGGTACATTTGAGCAGAAAGCTCGTTTGGTACGAGATGCTATTGATGATCTGCTAGAAGCCGATGACGATTTAGCAGCGATGTACTTGTCCGAGAGATCGAACGGTAAAGAGCGAGAAGAGGATGACCACCAAGAAGTGGAAATGCTTTTGGAATCGTACCACAAAGTGTGCGATGAAATTGTTCAGGCCAGTGGCAATTTGGTGACCAATATCCGTAATACGGAAGAAGTGTAAGTTTGATCGTTCATTATCTACAGAAATCTTCTCTAACACACCACAGAGTCAAGGCTATTCTCGACGCCAACCGCAACTCGCTCATGCTCATGGATCTCAAATTTAGCATTGGAACACTTGGCCTCGCAACGGGAACATTATTCTCCGCTCTCTACGGCATGAACTTGAAGAATTTCATTGAAGAATCAGACTTCGGTTTCGGAGGTGTCTCCGTGATCTGCTTTGCTCTTACTGGTCTCGTCTGTGTCTACGGTCTCGCCAAATTGCGCAAGCTTCAACGGGTCCGCATGTGGGGTGAATCCGGCGTGGGAGGCTCCACTTTCGCTCCTCTCTCCCCAAAGCGCAGCGCACTCGGCGGAAACCGCAATAACTGGCGTGCCGATTCAATTGAACCGGTTTGGGGCAGTCTCCCAGGAGAAGGCCGATCTGAGCGCTTGAGACGTCTCAAAGAGAATGCTGCTGCGGCTGCGGCTCAAGCTGCGTCGAGAAACTTGAAAACACCTGCCGGTTCCCAGGCTGCTACGCAGGCATCAGCTACGGCCTCTAACAATGCCCGTGCTGAAAGTGCCAACGGGGATGGAAAAGAGACCGTTTGCCCTGAAGGTCAGGTTAAGCCTGAGGCATGATGCAGTGGCTATAGTATGTCTGATGGTTTTGATTTGAAATGGGAGCCTAGGCGTTTTGATTTGGATCTTCAACGGGGAGTTGAAGAGGTCTGTAACATTATTGTACATTAACACACTCCTCTATTCCCCCACTCTATGTTTTATGTTTTGTTTAGTGTGAATAGATTTAGAGCATACCAATACCATTTCTGTTATACTGTACCTTGGAGCGTCTATGCCATCTAAATCCTATTGACAGATTATCTTCCACGTTCATTTAGGTATATTAGTTAGCTTGATGCATCCCCTGTCCCTGTCGAAGACTCTTGGCCCGTTCAACCCAGAGCTTAGCAGCTACATGAATGCCCCCATCTTTAGAGCATTCACGCTCAACCACCTCCGTAATCTTCTGCAAAACAGAATCTTTAGAAGCCGAACGTTCTATCCCCTCTACAGTCCGCCAACCCCCAATCAACGCCATATTAACCGCACCAGGAGTCCTCAACCAAGCCTTCTCAACATCAAACCCAATCTCCTCAGCAATACCCATTGTCTTCGCAGCAAGCGATCCAACCATCGACCCCAAAAACCCACTCTCAGTCTTCTCCTCCATCTTCCTCGCACGAAGTGCCCTCAAATCACCAGCCACCGGCTGCGAATCCTGCTCTAACTCTTTCCTCTCCCCACTCCCTGGCGGGGGATACCGATACGCAGAACCCGCAAGCGAACGAGAACAACACGGAACCACGAAAAACGGCAACGGCGATGCCAGACTCGCTAGAGCAGCCATTATAGGAGTCCAGACGGTCAGCTCGTCTGCATGGTCTGATATGATGAATGTATTTTGGAAAACGCCGGTATGTATCTCAACACCAATTTCTTGCAAGTCCAGTACATCCGCAAAAGGCTTAGGTATGAGGACTCTCTCTTCTAGACATTTCTGTATTTCGGCTGGGAATGTGGTCCAGGTTTTTCGACGACAGGCGTCATAGCCTACGCCTTTGTAGCCTTCTGTGAGAAGGATGTATACGAGGATACCATTTCCACAGGCGATGTCGACGAATCCTGGGAATGGGATTGGGTTTGATGATTCTTCTGTTGAGGTGCTGTACATGTTCTTCCATAGTTCTATTAGACATGCGGCGAGAGAGAGCTGTTCGAGGATTTGGTTGGGTGATTCGAGTTGTTCGACCCAATTCTGGCGCATGTTTTCTGCGTATTGGTGCTTTAGTCGGGTGTATGTGTTTTGGATGAGATGTGAGATATTGTGCCTATCTTGATCTTCTATCCAGTCCAGACTCACATTTCTAGATGTGAGTCGGCGTTCCATATTGCGGTTTAGATGGGCAGGTACGGGTATTGGTTCAGTGAACTGCTCTCTCGGGAATTGAATGGGCTCCCCGAGGAATTGCTTGAGTCAATGGATTTGCTGTCCTCGGTTTTTATGTATATCAAAGGATATTGTGACAGACATGGCATGGATATTTGTCTGGCAGAATATTTGAGTAAACAAGGCGGAGAGAAACACGGTAGACTCCATTGCATTAATTATATCAGCCAGAAAGATGGCAAGTGATCTATACAGAGCACACTGTGTGATAATATGGATATTCATTCCTAGCCTAATCAGCATATCCTCGAAGTAATTGATTAGAATAAATCAACCTATTGAATCCAAACCACAAATCCAAAATATCAAACAGTGTTATATCCCAACCAAAATGTACGCGTCAACGCACGGTAAAACGAAGAGCAGTCATAACTACGCAATCCAAAAAAAAAAAAAAAAAAACAACTATAAACACCATAACCCCAGAACAGAACAAAACATCCTCAAATCCCTCCTAATATCCGTGGACCCCATTAAGAAAACAAAATCCAAAATGAAGCCGATCCAAACCACCCTCCTCACCCTCATCCTTACCCTAACTCTCCTCCTCCCAACCACAGCCACTCTCCCCACCACACGTCCTCCCGAAGAACGCCAAACTCACAAACACAACTGGAGCTTCGACCTATTCCATAACAAGCACTGTGTCGGCAGTACAGTCAGTTACGCGGGCCAGGGGTCAACGGGTTGTCGTCCCAATATCGAGGGAGGAGCGGAAGCATTCATCAACGTTGATATTGATCGTGGTTGCAAGGTGAAATTTTTCAGGGATAAGAGATGTTCGCGACATGCGATGATTGAAGAGGTGAAGGCTGGATCTACGACGAAGTGCAAACCTATTTCGCGGAAGAAGACGGCTCATAGCTTTGAGGTTTCTTGTCGGTGATTATCCTTATGATTGAAAAGTAGTTAATGTTTAATTGAATGTCTTATGCTCTCTACTCTGCTCTGCTCTACTCTGCTCTACTCTGCTCTACTATGCTCTACTACACTCTCTGCTATATTGCTATGTTGTATATGCTCTCTGCTGTACTCTGTGGAACGATAACAGGCTTATCCGGGTCCACCATGACGCAAAGAGACCCAGTCGTGAATATATGAAGACTCTCTTCTCCATTTTCTTTTCATATTTACTATATTCAATTCAAATCAAATATGGCTCCTAGATGTTTTATTATCCGTCACGGCGAGACAGAATGGTCACTTAACGGCCGACACACCGGTCTCACCGATCTCCCACTAACAGCCAACGGAGAGAAGCGAATTCAAGCAACAGGCAAAGCCCTCGTCGGAAATGACAGACTAGTTGTTCCTAAGAAACTCGTTCATGTGTAAGAAAAATCCCCATATATACTGCCAATCACCCTTCCACTCGAAGCACAACTAACACGTTCTAGCTATGTATCACCCCGCCATCGCGCCCAGCGCACCCTAGAACTCCTCGAGCTTGGCTGTAAGGGCCGATTGCCCTGGAATGAGCAGGACAAGCCCGAACACAAGGAAGCGATTCGGACAGAAGCCGAGATTGAGGTTACAGAGGCGATTAGAGAGTGGGATTACGGGGATTATGAGGGGATGACCAGTAAGCAGATCCGCGAGCAGCGGGCTGAGAGGGGTGAGGGGCCGTGGAATATTTGGACTGATGGATGTCCCGGCGGAGAGTACGTTTAATTCTGATTCTAGATTAACGCGGTTGTGCATGCTAACATAAATTCCAGATCGCCTGAGGATGTCGTTCGCCGTCTCGACGCTCTGATCGATGAGATCAGGAATAAATACCAGCGTCCTGCATTTGAGAACCCAGATGAACCTAAGGGTGATGTCCTTGTTGTCGCGCACGGTCATATTCTGCGTGCTTTTGCCATGCGCTGGACTGGGAAGCCGTTGACAGAGACATCGTTGATTCTCGAGGCTGGTGGTATAGGCACACTCAGGTATGACTCTTGGGGAAATTCTTTATGGGGCATAGCTAACACTGGGGATAGTTATGAACACCATAACATCGATGAGCCGGCGATCATTCTCGGTGGTCAATTCGTGGTGGAGTAAGATAATGTCTCGGTTGGACAAGGACATATGGGGAGGTCATATCTCTGTTAGACATCTTATGTTAGCATAAGTCATAGAAACCATCATATACGGCCTATTGTAAAGCACCATGATATATCCAACTCACCATATCAAAATCATTGCCGAGGATTCACTTCAATCCTCGTCACTCTCCTCCTTCTTGATTCCCTCTCCAGAATCAGCCTTCTTATCCTTATCCGCATTTCCCTTAACCCCCTCCTCACCCAGAATTTTGGCAGATCCCATAAACAACGCCCCAGAATACCCGCCTAGAAAGCGCATGTCCGCCGCCTGCACAGCCGTCATGCGGAGTAAGTTCTCCGTGTCGGCAAGGTTGGCGTTGAGCTGTGCGAGCTGGGAATGAAGATGGGCATATTGTCGTGATTTGGCAGCGGACATGGAAGGGGTGGAGGCATTGGAGTTGTAGCTGGGTGTGTATGTGGTGTTCGGGTTTGTGTTGAATGTCTGGGTTGTGTAGTCTCTTCCTGGAAGGGTTGAGGGGCGGGAATAGCTGGTGTTTGATTCTTGGCGACGGTGGATTGGAGGAGGTGGCATTTTGGATATGGTTTGGATTGGAAACTGCTTGGGAAATATGGTTCTAAGTATGCAGGTTGAATGTGGTTTGAGATTGTGTTGATTGTTGATATTATTTGACCGCGGGATTGTTTATCTGGTGATCACGTGTCTACACTCCTCCAATTTATATTTCAAATAGAACACAGTCGATTTTAAGTATCAACACTTGGACTGGTATAAACTATAGAGACCTTATATAACGGAAAGGTCTATTCGTATTCTCTTTGGAAGGATAGAGTGTCGTTCAAACGCAGCGAAACTGAACACTGCAGTGCACCCTTCATTAATTTTCTCAGCAAAGCGCGAACCCAGCAAGCAGATCAACACAACTCAATGAACCGAATAAATTTAACCCCCGCTCTTTTGGAATGCGCCATAGACCAGACCACAAAATCAAAGAGGCTGTTTGCATCAAGCCGTATGAGAGACAAAGAAAAACGAGGAAAATGAAGGAAATGCCCGTGGGGAGCGAATGATGATAAAACAGACAAAATGAAAACAATAGGCGTATACGAGTCTAGATGGGAGGGGTGAAGGAATGCGCCGGCTGGTAGTATACAGTCATGCGGAGAGATAAAAAGGTGGACAGGTGAGCCGACAGCGACGCTATATCGAGATGCTGTAGAGATGAAAAAGGAGGTAGGGAGAGAAACAGCAAGGATAAGGATGCCCCAGTCTAGGCTTGCGTAGTGGCCTCATTAAAAATCGATAATGCCGCGAAACAGGATGAGTATCGATGCAGAGCAAATCACACAAAGGAAAAAAAAAAGACAAAAACAACGCATGCGCACCTCGTTAGCCCAACCACACTCCGAAACTGAAAATGAAAAATGAGCAACGAATACCCCTATGTCCCTCATGTATATGTAAAGAAGCGAACAGCAGAGTATTAACCAGTGCTTCGAGAGCACGGGACCGAAGAATAAAGTCCCCGCATAATGACACCATGATGCAAAAAGGTCCAAACGTGACCAATTTTCGGTGGACGATCGTCCAAGCCGAGGAAGAATGCAATGCCGAAAACGGAATTCAAGCATGGAACGCCGATCAGCCATTGGTAAAAGCAAAGGGAACCCTTCGCTTTTCAGCGAATAGGCGCTGCGAGCCCCTGACCAAGGCTAACCTGGCTGCTGTGAGATGAGGGTTCTGAATCAAGATTTGCACTAGCTCCACTATCACCACTCCCCGCGCTGGCGCTCGCACTTCCGGTCAGATTCTGGTTCTTAGGAGGACCCTTAGCAGGGAACGCGTTGCTCACCCCATAGTGTTGCTCAACTTGCTGCGGCCCCGCCGCGTTTCCTTGTCCTGGAGGATACCGCGGCACCGGGGTACGCATGTTACCAGGAGGGGATGGCTGGCCATTGTGAGGTCCACCAGGGGGTCCGAGACTGTGTTCACGCGGCATTGGCGGGCGGCCCATCCGGGGGCCTCCTGGGCCTCCGGGGCCAGGATGTCCATGGGGTCCCGGGGGTCCGCCGAAAGGAACTCCAGGGGTCTGACTGTTTCGCCGACTCTGTGGGTATTGTCGAGGTGGGTAGTCGCCCATGTGGCTGGCCGTTAAAGAATTGGCTCGAGAATCCTGGTGCATCTGATTTCGGTCCACGGCTCCATATCGGTTAGACGAGTAGCTCATCATGGGATTGTCCATGAGCGAATCATGGAGACCCGGGATTTCTTGCATCACACGGTCGCTCGTGCGTTTTCTGCCAAAGTAGCGGTTGAAGGCCGATGATGAAGGGCGGCTGCCAGGACCACCGTTTATACCGAATTCTGGGTTTTTGCGAAGCTGGCTGTGGCTGGGGCCCTTGCCCCTTCGGCGGGAAGTCATGCTCATCATGTCGACACTGTCAGGGTCAATGTGCGGGATCGCCATGGTATCCATCGGGTCGAAGTAATCCTCATCTTCTTCATCGAAGGCCGTAGCAGGGCGGGAGGGAACCGGTCCACGACGTCCCGGGGGGCCGGGGGGGCCTCGGCGCATGCTCATCTCCTGTTCACGTAGCTGCAGCTCACGTTGACGAAGAGCCAGTTCTCGCTCCCGTAATGTCAATTCAGAAACAGGGCCAGATGCGGGCTCGGGGTACCCATTTCCATTCTGCGGTATACTTGGTTCGCCCTGTTCGTCGTAGACAACCAAATGGCTGAATTCTTCAAGGCCCTCCATTGATGGATCACGCGGGATTCGGTTGGGAGGTGGCGCCGGCATCGGTCCACCTGGACCTCTCGGCATCATACCAGGAGGAGGTCCTCGTCTTTGCTGCGGAGGCATGCTCATGCCTGAGGGCGTCCGGCTTCCACGCATAGGCGGCGGGCCACCATTCATCATGGGTCGCTGTTGCGGAGGCGCGGAAGACAATCGTGGAGGCGGCTGATTGATGACGGATGCAGGTGGAGACTCCTGTCGGGGCTTGTTCTGGTTTGCGATGTTGAGGTGGTGTAGCACTGCGTACATTGTCTCGATCCGGGGAACGCGAACATTGGACTCGATTGCCAATTTGATCGGTGACCCTAGGAAAGTCTCGACTTCCATGGGGCGTCGGCCTTGGAAATCTGAGTACATTGTGGTCGGAGAGTCTGACGCAATCATTTTTTGGACGGTCTTATCGCGGAAGTCGCTAGGGAATGAGCAACCGTGTGCAGAAGCGAGCTCCATCAGCTCGTCGATAATGCCCACTACCAGTGAACGAGCACCGGTTTTTTCGAGGAGTTGTGTGTGGTTGGGAGTTTCGAAGATGACACTTGCGGGGTGAAAGGCGATCGGGCTGGAAGGTTTAGCATGTAATTTTTGGATTTCACGCGAATCCGAAGGAACTCACCCAATCATTCGCTCGAACTGCTCCTGTCTGATATTATCCGAAACCTTGCAGTCGACCTGACCGGAGTTCAAAGTCATTGCCAGTGCCGCCGCCATGTCGTTCTGGATTGATGCCGGGATGGAGGAAGTTTTGTTGGTTGCGCCCACGTAGATCTCGCTCGAGCTCAAATGTTCGAAATCGCTGGGGCCCGTTTGGGAAATTTCCACGTTGGAAACCAGAGAAAGGATGACGTTAGTAGGGTATCTTTGCTCAAGATGGGCTTCAATTCCGAGAGTATTTGTGGTATTCACTAGAATACAGGTGTGTTGGGGAGTGACGACGGATTCGATCACGGAGGCAAGGTCGTATACATCCGGCAGGGCTTTCACGCAGAGGATGACATAGTCGTAGGCATTTTCACGGGATGACGCTTCTTCAGGAGCACGAACAACTAGAATCGGGGCAGGTCAGCCGGGGGGGGCTCCAGAGCTCAGGCCCGAGTGGCGAATCTCACCATGCCGGGGTTTGAATCGTTCGTTGCCGAATGCTTTTGATCTGTGGGAATTAGCCATCTAGCTGTGACACAACCACCTGAATACATACTTAAATGAGACACCGTATTGAGACACGGCATCAAATCCGGATTTCCAGACTAGCGTAACGTCGCAGGAGGTTGTTGCCTGAAGTCGCCATGAGAGGAAGGCTGAGATCGCATTGCCACCGACTACACAAGTTAGATCACGAACCATTTCCCTTGGAATCTCAGGTATTGAGATGCTGGGAGTTTGGAAGATGAACTCACCGGACAGAATGCGCAGACGTGGAGGAGGAGCCATCTCACTAATCTGGAAAGAACTGGGAGAAGTCCCAGGTCAAAAGGTCCAGATTCCCTACAGAAAACGAGAGGATTGAATAAAAGAGCGAAGGTTGGGAAAAAGGAAGAAGGAAGAGAGGGGACAAAAAAAAAAGAAGGAAGGAGAGTTGTAATCAGAAGGATGAAATTCAAATGGAAGTTTAGACCGGGGGTGGGTGGAAAGGAAAAGACAGGGTTGTCCACGTTCAAGATTCTTTTTTTTTCCCGTATCTTCACTCTTCACTTTGGACTTCACGCTTTAGGGTAAAGCAAATAATAAGAGGATTAAAAAAAAACGATTGAATGCGATCGGTCAATATCTCTTTTTGTTTTTCTCCTTCCAAGCCTCAATGATCCCCCTCAGTCCGAAAACGGAAATCCAGGAACGATAAGAATATTTGAGAGATAGATGGATGCAGTCTTTTTTTTTCCTTTCTACAAGTTTATGGGGATCCATTCTACTAGTAAACGATCTCGCCTCCACTTTGTGTCTAGCCATTTTGCGGCTCTCAATAGGCAACTTATTTTTTTTTCTTTAGATACTGAAACACTTAAAGATCTGAGATAGTTAGGCGCAGAATATATGCAGTTCAAAATTCTATATGTACCTATAATTTGCTTGAATTGAGAGTTGGGCATGTACATTACATATAGTCTCATTACTATATTTAACTTAAGTTTTCTTCCGATTTGTACTAGTACATCTCAGATTACAACATAATACTGTAATTTTCAAAAAAAAAATGATTTAACCCTTTTATATTACCTTCTCTCGACCTTCTAGGGATTTTCATTTAACGCGTTGCCGCGTCCTTGGTCTCGTCATCTCCCCTCCACTCTAAACCTACTGACGTTATATATATTTAAAAAAGAGAATACAATGATGCCAACACTTTTTGAAAACATCGGGTTTATCTTCCGGTTTAAATCCGAACTAGGAACACAAATCGGGCATACATTCTTTAAGCCATTCCAAGGGGATCTCCTCTAAATCCCTGTGTACATGGTACCTGGGCCGGTTCACACATGCAGACGAACGCATCAAATTTTGTATCCCTGATCGACATCCTAATTGACAACCAGACTGAACAGAAAATTGGCCACCGGTCATTGTACATCATATGTTGTACAACTTGGAATAAGAGGGGTTGACTATTTCCCCTCTTCCCCACCCCGACATTCTCTTAAACATTGAGAATGTTGTATCTGTAGTG
This sequence comes from Penicillium griseofulvum, assembly GCF_001561935.1. Taxonomy (NCBI): domain Eukaryota; kingdom Fungi; phylum Ascomycota; class Eurotiomycetes; order Eurotiales; family Aspergillaceae; genus Penicillium; species Penicillium griseofulvum. Next base: position 1,113,461 of record NW_024467419.1, read on the forward strand.
ATACAAGTGTCAAAAAAAAGAGCATTAGATTCCCGATATTGGGGGATAATTTAAGACCTTTTTAGATTTTGAACCATATGGCTCATGCATAATATAGGAGGCTAGCATAATTACAAGGGATATTCAGGATCGACCATCCGCATACCTTAAGAAGGGAGGGGAGGCGGTGTTGATAATCCCAGCATACCAAACTGATCGACGCGCGTGCCGATGTATGTTTGCAGCGACCGCAAGGGTTAAGAATCTTTCTGATATCGGGGATTTTCTTTCCAATCTGATAACATCAAAAAAAGAAATAGTATGCTCAAAGAGAGATGCAAGCAATGCAATGGCTATAATGGCTTAAAGTGGCTGCAATGTTGTTCCAGCCCAACATAGGATCAATCACATCTGATGGTCGAACCAGTCCACAAGTCTAGAAACATGCAATGTAATAAGACAAATCTGTACAAATAATAGCCCGTTGTGCAGGTGGAACCATAATCATGACAATACATTCACAGTACATTTGACACCTCTATTTTGTTCTCTATTTTCGCCGGAAATAGATAGAAATAAATAGCATATGTTTACTTACAAAACAAGTATACGCGTGGACCACGTTTGCGGAGACCCGGAAACATCAATATCAGAGCTTCATATCCTCAGCCACAATCTATAAGGCTTGGGATTGATTTTATGATGTGGGAAGCCACAGATGTCATGACTGCGCCCCAATAAAATAAAGTATACGATATAATTGGGCTGGAAATTGGAGGTAATATATCTGAGTATCATATTAATACCACGTTTTATCATAAATTAATCAATCTCGAATATGCTCGTCTTACTGAAACCAAATTAATCTCACAGTGGCCCCAAGTGGCCCCTTCGAGCCTAGAGCCCATGTGTGTTCTAGTCTCTCGGATTTCGGAACTTCGCGGATGTAAAATGAAAAAGGGGAGAAAATTGTGATTAGAATTGTGACAGGAAAACTCCGTCTCCGTACCTATGTACTTCCGTACTTAGGTACTTGGTTTTCTCCTTGGCGTTCTCCTTATTGAACCTCAAAACTTGCCGCTTTTTGCTCTGTAGAACTGAGCACGCCGCTGATCTACTCAGACGATGTTATTGGTCCAGAATTACAGTAATAGGATCCACTTCTTAGATCTCATGTTACTCCATAACCTAAATGATCACGTGATGAAACTGCTTAGTGGGGACGGACTGAGATTTACTGAGCCTGACTCTGCGCCCTCATAAAAGCGGCAACTACAACTAGGAAAGCTCCAGAGTAAATGTACAGCTACATCTACCTATGCACAATTCATGTAGGTACTGACCTTAGAAGATGATCCCTCGATCGTATCTGTGCACATCCATTGGCCTATCATAATTTCTAATCGGCCGTGTCTCAACACTATTTCTCGTGGTATTTTGATTGGATTAGTGAATTTAAGATAAATAGCTAGGTACATTGCACTCCGTACTCCGTACTCGTACTCTTTAGCTTGGTATGGATATTCAAATCAAACGCAGACTCTGCACACCTTCGTGATCAAACCCCTGACACCGAGCCACTCATAACAAGACCCGACGCTAAAGCGAGACAGCCCCCTAGTGGACACACTAAAAATCTCTAAGACAGGTTTGTAGTGTTTAGCTTCTTTTGCTGCCTTGTTTTTGATGCACTACCCGCTGCCTATCCATCTTCTAGTTAACTAGTCAGGCCAAGCCACTTTGCCTGAAAACAAGGTAACGCATTAATATTTCAAGGTCAGGCATTAATTTTAGGTAACTGTTATATTTCACTTCTTGTTTTATGTCAATTTTTATTTTTATGCATGTTTTTTTTGGTGTTACGATCAACGGCCGTACATATAATGTTTCACTTCAATCTGGAGAGGTATATATACATACCTAGGTCACACTAACTTCAAGCTCCGAGCACTTCGGAGTACAACATAGAAAAACTTGTTGACAATCATATGAGATCATCCATGCGTCCATATCCTGGCACGCACTGAGAATATCCTAATTTCCCTGCCGTGTGTTTAACTTGTTGTCATGTCCCTGCAGTATGCACGGGAAAACATTTATAACTGCGTTCACCACTGCGATTAATTCATCTGCTGCATCACACCGCTAGTTATATTTCTTTTTGCTTTTTCCTCTCATAGAAAACCTAGCAAAACTATATCAAACTCGTCCTTCCATAACTCTTAGTAGATTTTGATTCCTACCACTTCACTAACTGTCTTTCTGTTGACAATAAGTAGTCATGTCTACCAACTCAACCTCCTGGTCTACCATACAGCACTTCCTACATAAAAATGACAGTCAAACCATCGACTGTTTCCATCGAACTCAATGGAATAAGCTTTGTCAAATCGCTTCAGATCTCACCGGCCATGCAGAGTGTACAGCCTTAGACCAAGTTGCTAACGGGCTTAATAACATCGTTCGTCTACTCGAATTCCCCGATAAAACACGCTGGGCAGCCCGAGTCCATATTAAGAGAAACGCATCCCCCCCTGTTAGCAGTACCAGACTTAGAAATGAAGTCGCAACAATGCAATTCATCAAGGACCATTCCGACGTACCAGTACCTCGAGTTTTGGCGTATGAACTTGACGAGAATAACGCGGTGGGCGTCGCGTTCATACTGATAGAGGTGCTCCCTGGTAGCGTCGCTATAGACGCTCTAGGCGGGTACGATGTCCACCGCGGTGTAATACCTAGAGAGCACAGACAGACCTTCTACCGCTCCGTCGCGAGGCAGCATGTTCGTTCCCCCGTTCTGTCTATATAAGCCCACCCATTACCTATCCGCTCACTATACACTATAGGTCCAATTAACCTCCCTACGACTCCCGCAAATCGGGTCGGTTGCACGGAACCACAATGGTGGATACGAATGTGGTCCCCTGCCGGGAATCGGCGGACCGTTCGATACAGCAGCCGCATTTTTCGAAGCGTGGGCCGATAGCGTTAAGTTCAAGTCGAATAATGAGACGATCACACGTATGATGCAGAATGGTACAGCTCCAATCTCGGCGGAGCAGATGATTACGATTATCGAGAACTTCCCATTGCAGATCAAGGCGATGGCTAACCGGTTATCCTTATATAACGAAGGGCCATTTCCTCTAGCTCATGTTGACTTTCTCCATAGTAATATCATGGTGGATGATAGCTTCTGTGTGACAGGAATCATTGATTGGGAAGGCGCGTGTACAGTTCCCTGTGAGCTTCTCGCATTTCCTGATTTCCTTACCGCTATGCCTGTCTCATTCGACTTGCCTCAGAGATACGATCAAGATGGACAGCCGCTTGACGAGGAATTACGAGAAAGGTGGCGCGAGCGAGGAGAGTATGTCGAAATGGTAAAATCAAATGAGCATAAAGATAGCATGCTCTCCGATTGCCTCGGCTGTAAGAGGAGTCAGGCTATAGCTTATTTGTGTGAGGCGTATAGTAGTATTGGAAAGCTGGGATTTTATGATCGAGTTATAGATGATTTACGAGTGTAAGCGATGTTCCAGATATATCCAATTCAAAAGTATTTCAGCACCAAGGGCTATCATTTCCAGTTTCAGTATCATTATCGTAGATCCTAATGATACTCTATAAGTAAATCCATAACTCATAGTGAACCTATCATAAACCAAACAGCATCACCTGTCCCCACTTGGTTGTATTTACTTTAGATCGATAGATATCCTAAACATAGCACTATCTTGCCTAAAATCAACGCGCCTCGAAGCAGTCAAAACCACATTGACACGAGGTTCGAGTAAAGTATGACCAATGTTGCTACGAAGTCCATGCATGTCAGATTAGAAACGCGATCACCGACTACATTCAGCTTGTAGTACATTGCATGGTGGAGCCCTCAGGCTAGAGTGCTAGGTGGACCGGCTTCGAAAGATATGGGCGAATCACGAGGAACACAGATGATCAGAGATTGAATTCGGGTGTCTATCCACTCCGGCTAGATCGGCTTGGCAGGGTCTTCGTGTCATTTAGTTGAAACCACGACAGCAGAGCGGTGCATATCTGTATCTGACTGTTTCCGGCTTTTTGAGTTGTCTCGCAGACGTCGATAACTATGACATCGAGATCCGAAGGTTTCCATCAGGATACAGTTGAACAGTCGTGCAGGGCTAACCAATTCTTGCTTCCATTGATATTTTCGAATACATGGAAAGGGTTGTGCCTCACTTCAAATCCACGAGAGGGCAGAGGTAGTGCCCAACGGCGGAGAAAAACATTTCAAAACCCGAGCTATTGCGCCATAACAATTGGAAAGAGAAAAAGAAATTTCACATCAAAAAAGTTTTCACCCAGATATGCCTAAGCCATGTAGGTGGTGGAGTCAACACCAGCCTCAGGGTACTCACTATGAACATGGTTAGCCTTTGCCCAAGGGAATTAATGAAATCGAAGGAAACTTACGGAAGGGCAACCTCAAAGCGCTTCTCAATTTCCTTAAGAACCTTCTCGTCATCCTCGTTGCTGACGAAGGAGATAGAAAGACCCTTGGTACCGAAACGACCGGCACGACCAACACGGTGCAGGTAAGAGTCGGCGTCGGCGGGGAGATCGTAGTTGATGGCGAGGTTAATACGCTCGATATCAATACCACGGCCGAAGACATCAGTGGCAACACAGATACGCTTGTTGAACTCCTTGAACTCCTTGTAGCGCTTGATACTATATTGGAATCAGTAAATTATTGCGGTCAATGCCGAACTCGGGTGAACTTACCGCTCCTCCTGGCTGACACCAGAGTGAACTGCAATACTGGGGAAGTTGCACTCGCGCAACAGCTTGTCCAACTCGTTGGCACGCTGGGTGCTCTTAACAAAGATGATCACTTGGTTGAACTCGAGGTTGTCCAAAAGCTCGTTCAGCTTACGGTTCTTTTCCTTCTCGTCAAGCTTGATGTAATACTGCTGCAATCCGTGGAGGGTGAGCTTGGTATCGTCATCGACATAGACCTCCAGCGGGTTACGCATGAACTTCTTGCAAATGGGACGGATCTCCTGGGAGAGGGTGGCACTGAACATCATGACCTGCTTGTCGGCGGGAGTGGCACGGAAGATTTCCTGAACATCACGGCGCATGTCTGAGAGTGTTAGTGGGATATGATAATCGAGTTGCATCTTGCATATACGTACCAATTTGGTCAAGCATCTTGTCACACTCATCGAGAACGAAGGCCTTCACGTTGCGCAGAGACAATTTCTTATCACGAACCAGGGCGTTCAGACGACCGGGAGTGGCGACCACAATGTTGGGGTGGGTGTCCTTGTTGGCCAGGAGTTCGACATCCTTCTGGATCGGGGTACCACCGTAGAAGACAGCAGTCTTAACGTCGGGCAAGTACTTCGAGAAACGGGCGTACTCGTTCTTGATCTGATAGGCGAGCTCACGGGTGTGGCACATGACCAGGATCTGGCACTCTCCAGGAACGGGCTCCAATTGGTGAAGGGTGGTGAGAACGAAGACGGCGGTCTTACCGAGACCGGACTTGGCCTGGCAAAGAACATCAACGTTCAAAATCGACGTCGGAATGCAAACTTGTTGGACTGTTGGAAGGCGGAGCCGATGTTAGATTGTGTTCGACGAAATAAGAAACAAAAACAGATCCGTCTCGCAATGTCCGTCCATCCCCCGACAGCATCATCAAATTGATGCGTCGGCGGTCATCTTCCACCGCTTGATCAAATCACCATGACTGTATATCACATCCAAAAGACATGCTTTTTGTGGATATCCTTTCATATTCTGCAGACAACATGAGGTGCGTCTCACAAGGAGACAAACGTGATAGATATCACAGTCTTCCACCGCATGCACCAATCTCCACTAAGTACGTGGGGGTTGGGGGACGGAGGGCTCTAGCTTAGCGCAAGATCTGCATAGAACCAAACACATATATATTGTGAGACATATTGTCCATTTTCGGGAGCAATAATCCTCATGCCGTCTGCAGATTCGAAACACGACTGATTGCCAAAAAAAACCGACAGAAGAATCTTCCCGAGAGGATGGACGGACGTTGGAGATTGGACAAATGGAGGAACGCTTGTGGGAATAATTAGACTAACCCTCCGATGGATGTTCGAAGCCGCAGTCGGTGATGGCGCGCAGAAGTTCACCCTTCAGCAGGAAGTCGCGGAAACCGGTAGAGTGGATACCGACGTAACTGCCCTTCTTGTCGGGACGGCCACCGGTCACAGTCAAGTCGCCCTGCTTGTCGGCATCGCCATTGGTGGCGGCCGGCGCAGCAGTGGTGGCCGGTGCTGTGGTGGTCTGAAGCTCCTCGTCAGAGTAGTCGATAAGATCTTCTTCGTGAGACATGGCGACGTAGATAGGTGAGGTAGAAAAGTGGTAAAAGTATTGCGCAAACGAGAGAGTTGATGGGGGGAAGAAGTGAAGAGAAGAGAAAAGTAATAAGAGAAGAGAATGGACCGTGGTGTGGCAGGTCTCGATAACAAAGGTGCGCAGGGGAAGAAGTCCCTAGGCGGTAGGACGAAGACCTCACTCCAAGGGATCGTCACGTGTTCGTTCAGCCTCACCGCTTTTGGTCTAGCGTCAATGGGAAGCTTTTCTTGAATTGCAGGATACAGCAAAACAGGAATCTTGAGACCCACATGTTGCTCTGTTGAATGATCAAGATGGCAAAAGTCAAAGGAAAGAAGGACTCCAAGAATTCCAAAAACTCTCAGAGTCATATTCGAGCGCGGCTGGATTACCTACACCAAGCCGCCGCATACTTCCAGGACAAAGCTACACTCGCCAAGGGTCAGAACGCTAAGGTTGCGAACGATGAATACAACTTAGTTGCTAGTCATGTTAGCTCTGTGGAGAAAGGCTATATGGTAGATACAAACGAAGAAGTCTGTTCCTTGAACCAAAAGAAGACTCAAGGGCCATTGAGAAACCTCTCAAGGGTATGTGTATCACATCTACGCGCCGTGGCAATGAAAACGCAGATTCGGCTTCCTGTCACACTGAAAAGATCAATTTGCAAGCGCTGTGATACAATCCTGACACCGGGAGTGACTTGCTCGCATGAAACCAGAAACGCAAGTCGCGGCGGTAAGAAGCCATGGGCCGATGTATTGGTTGTCAAGTGCCTCTCATGCGGGACTGAGAAACGATTTCCGCAGACAGAGAAACGTGGGAAGAAACTTGCTGAGCGCCACAAGAAGGACGCGGCCTTGCTAGGTGATGCGAATGGTCCCAAAATGGATACCTCGGCGGTGTTGCAAGAAAAGGATGTGAAATCGCGCGAGGAGGATGTGACAATGTTGGAAGCTGCGGATATCCCACCGACGTGAATCGCACCTGCCAAATTCGACGACTACATGTGGGGTCGCTTCCTTCCCTATGCGGATCTTACACCTTGCGCACTATTCGTGCCACGCAGAACAAAGAAACCTATGCGGTTACACTTTCAGGGTCGACATGTCGAAAAGCCAGTGCATTCGCTTTTGCGATAGCAACGACATGAGCAAGGGCGCCTTGGAGGAGACTATCAGCTGCGCTTTCGGTCGGCTTCTACAATGACCAGGATTCTCATCAAACCAGGACCACCATGCCCACTCTCATCACCGGAAGAAGTCCCAAAATCCGTGAACAGTCTCAATAAACCTGCAGCTACCAAACCGACGACCTGCTTGGTGTTCAAATCCAGACCTCGACATTTCAATGTTCATGTCAACTTTAGAGGAGCCAACGCAATACAACGTACGATTCAATCGTTTTGAAGAAACTGTTCCCAGTTACATTGCAGAACACCGTAAGCCGAGAGTTATAATCATCCCAGCGATGGACATGGGCTAACATCAACGCAAAAAAGAAAACCCAGAGCAATGTACACGCAACATGCAGAGAGGGGAATCGAAACAACAGTGGAAATAGCGGAAACATCAAATCAAAGAAGTCACAAAGACAAGTCGTGTTTATGCGGTTGAAACATTAAAAAAATCCTTCATGATATTCATCAAATCTCATGGATTTCCAGTACCGGGTGAAAACCGAGTTGTCATGGCCGTTGTTGGCACAGCTCAAGCAGTCGTGAAAATACTTTAGTCCTTCGAGGTCGCATGCTCAACACCGGAGTCTCGCCTCGATGCCGTGAGGCATACAGTTCTTTCAGCCAATTGTTTCATAAATCAGATACCCAGACCAATGAAATGTGACATATATGAATACGGTGGCCGATGCGCATTCAAGAAAAGAGTCCGTGAGGACACATTCGATATATAGTTTTTTTTTGGTTTCGTTTTGTTCTGTCGGCTTTGATATGTTCTGGTTCGGGTACTTGTGAGAAAATATAGGTGTGTATCGGTTGGACCATCCAGTGGTCGAGTAAAAGTGGGATGTGCAGAGCGCATAACCGTATGCGGTCTTTCGGAGCGCTCCAAGGTAGGTGTGGGGTTGAAGGAAAGTATAAGGAGGGGTGTATGTGGAAGAACATCATCGTCGGCGCCTTGAACTCTGGTCAATTCGATGATCTAGGTTCTCGATCCGGCCACGGAATGACTTGACGATATCACGGATATGAGCGATCTTCGCCAACTCATTGTCCAACTCGTCGATGGAGGCCAGAATTTCACGGGTGCGGGCAATTTCGGCATCGGCATTGCGAATGACGTTTCCCGCGCGGTCGTAGGTGTTTTGGATGGAGCGCTGCATTTGATCCTCGAGCTATCACGGATATCACATGTTAACACAGTGAAATGTGATTACTTGGTGATAAGAACAGTGGGGGCAAACATACATATTCGATCCGGTGACTGATCTGAGCCTGTAACCCGTCCAGCTGGTGCGATAATGCGCGGAGACTCATAGGGTCCAGCAGCAAGCGGCCCTGGCTGCTGGCAGCGCTGTTTGCGCGCGAACTGGAATTGCTGGTTCTTCCGGTGCCTCTGCCCCTGGCCACCCCATTGCTGGCATGGCCACCCTGTAAGGCAATCTGCTGCTGCTGTCGAAGGATCTGGATCTCGGAGGAGGTGAGACCAAGCGAAGTGTCGGGAATCGAGGCTGAGACGGACATTTGGTCCCGGCAGAGACATACTCCGACCGCGACAGTCTACGATGCGCCGATCAAACTCGATGTGAGACCAAACGGACCACAGGTCATGATGGTGGATGGAAGGTGTAGAGTGGATAAGTTGCGATATACTGCAGTCAAACCTGGGAACGCGACTATTGACAGTTAAAGAGGGGAGGGAAGCTTCTTTTTTCCCTCATGAGGAGAAATCGAAAAGGAAAAAAAGAGGCGGAGAAAGAAGGTGTGAGCCGCTGAGAGTTTGGCGGCAACTAAACAGCGCGCGGCTCGAGGGAAGCCACTTACACTCCCCGACGAAGAGGCTAATGAGATTTCTCTTTTATATGTTCTGGAGCACAGGATCAGGCGGAAATATGATACCTCGGACCTCCCCATAAAGAGGGGCTTGAAGATGGAACGAAAACCAAGAAAAAGCAATAATTAGTGCATTATGTATTTATTGTTTTGATGCTTTAGGGCATCTTTTTCCGGCCTTATTCTTCAAGTACATCTCTTGGTTTTAGTATATATTGGATACTGCGAGGCTAAATGCTGGGGCTCTGCACCTATCTCGATGTGGGAGAATCAAGAGACTCTACTTACTGAGTAAGTCTAGCAGAAAATAAGAGATTCAAAAACAGCATTCAATATTGCATATTTAAATATATATACATAGATATATGCAATATCAATATTCTCTTTAACATGTAAATATAGTACTTGGAATGCATGTCGTTGTAGTTCCAGTTCTGAACCATGGATAGCTCTCCTCTCCACTCTTTTCCCCTACGGAAACAAATAGCGACCAGGAAAGAAGTAAATTTGATTGGGTCTTGAATACACCGCTTTCTTCGCCGCTTTGAAGGTGTGTGGCTAGGTAGTTTTCTGCCCATATCTACTTGACCTTGGAAGTCTTCCGTGGTACATTGAACTTCCAACTTCAACTTCTTTACTCATCTACTAGTTACCACACTCAACCTGAGCTGCCTAGATTGTGAGGCTGAAACCAAAAATTTTACTGTGCACACCGCTTGTTCATAAACTTCCTCACTTTCGGCCTGTGAGCGTCATCCAATCCCAATCCCGGACACCTGCAGTCTCGACCTGACGGCCCGACGCGATCGATCTAGACGAGGCGACCTAACGCACTGATCACCAGTCATTCTGCGAGCCAGTAAAACCGACTATTCTGATTGCGCGCTTTCTTTTCTAGTCTGCACCCTGAATCCTTGTTCCCAATTATACCCTTCACGTGTGACGCGCCACAGAGCTGAGACGTTTGTGCCGGTGCCTAATTTGCGGAATTGATTCGACAAGAGACCACGGCATTTAATACCGGCTTCCACAGCAAGCTTCCGCGATACCGATAATTATAGACCAATCACACACCGATCCCAACACCAACACGACGTCATGGCCAAAGACAAAGAGCGCTCGATCAACCCTGCCGCCGCGCAGCGGAAACAGGATAAACAAAAAGAGTTGAAGAAAGGCAAAGCAGAGGCACTAGCACGACGAAATGAGAAACTTGCGCGCCGCAACCCAGATCGGATTCAGCGCCAAATCAACAGTTTCAAAGAAGCCGAGGAATCGGGACAAAAACTACGACCACGTGATAAGGAACTCCTCGAAGCGCTGGAGAAGGATTTGCGAGGCGTTTTGAAGGCGCGTGAAGCTCTTGGCGACAAGGCACCCCGGTTCGATCAGGGCGGCAGAGGAGGCCGCCAGGGTGATGGCGCTAGACGAAGCGGCGGTGATGGCGTGCTTGGGAAGCGAAGGAGGGGCTCAGATGAAACACGAATGCCCCGGGATAGTGACAGCAGCGATACCGATGAGGATGTGCGAAGGATACCCATGCCGCGGGATACACCGCCACCAATCCCGCGCCAGCATCAGCGCAGACGGGATGGAAATGTGCCTTCAGAACCAACTGTTGAACGCACTGGTCCTCATCCGCTACCATCTCGTCCAACGCCGGTTCCAGAGGTCAAGACTGTTTATGAAGCGAAGCCTCAGATTCGGGACTTGCGACAGGAGGCAACTAAGAAGTTTGTTCCAGCTGCAGTCAGGATGAAACAGCAGTCAATCAAGGGGCAAGGGAAGTTGCTAGAACCAGAAGAGATGGACAAGCTTGAAAAAGCTGGGTATAATGCCGGCCCCGCTCCGCAAGCGCAGGTTGGGGATTCAGCAGAAGCTGGGGATTCGCAACAGGAGGATTGGATGTTGACGTTAGAAGAAGAGGAACGGCGTTTCAAACAAGAGCAGAGTAAGACTGTTCAGATAGAAGAGGTTGAGGATGAGCAGGCGTGGGCGTAATGGCCGACGTTGTAAATAAAGTGATTCAAACATGATGCACGTACAATGCTGCATATTTCAACCTATTAAGCATACTTGTGTATTCCTTGTATCGAGTAGTACAAAAGAGTGCTTGCTGTATTGGTCATACATCTTAGGGCTAACACTGCAGGTGACTCGGCTCACACATCTAGGAAGTCAGTAAAAACTTCTACAACCCAACTACAAGTCTGGAATAACACGAAACATGTTTGTTCCTCATGAAAATGTGTATGTACATCCAACATTGAAGCATTGCAGCACCAGGAAGATGTAACCCGGAATACAAAAAACATCCAATAGGCGCGAAGGGCAGGGCCAAGAGATATCAAAACGACTTCTCGGGCTGGAGGTACAGCTAAGATTAGTAGTCCAGTAATATGACCACGTAGCAACATATTTGCCACGGACAAGGACACGACGAGCAATAAATTAATCGTTTAGAGCAAGAGCAAACAAATACAAAAGTCCAACAGTCAATGCATGGCTAATGCAAATAAATGTACAAAACTGAATCATCTCCTTCGTTGAAGGAAAGGGGCATGACGGCATAAACAACAAAAGAAAAGTAGTAAAGAGTCGAGTCGGGAGGCAAGTGTGTAGCCAACGAAGGCAAAAAGCCATGGGCGAGCGAGCCATAGGCATGTGTATCAAACTCCGTGTCTTGCATGTGGCAAGGATGCTCCGAAAACATTAGGGCCAACTCCGTGACATAGTGGGAAAGTATGCGCAAGAAGCGAAGTGCGAAACCCGAAAACGGTGGGCAAGGGAACTGAGAGGTCCCAAAGAAACCAAATCATCCAGATCCAAATCCAAGGAACGAAAGAAAAAAGACCTCCAATCCACAAAAAAACTCCAGTCGCACCAAAGCTCCATAAGAAACCAAAACAAAAACAAAACCGAAAAAAACAAAGTAAATGCAAAGAAAATTTGACCTGAGTGAAAGACTACCGCAGGTTGCGGATAACCTTCTTGCCACGGGCAAGGAAGGGACTGGGCATCTCATCCAGTTCAGGGTTCCAAATAGCAGGAGCATCACGTTCAGAGCATTTCACGCTCATTGTAGGACCTGCAGCACGCGAGTCACTGGCACAACGCTTGACTTCGTCCATCGGACGGCCTCCAGCTCTCGCCTGTGCGAGTTCAACCAGAGTGCGGCCACCCATGTTGCGTTGCATAACAGCTTTAAACATTTCTTCGCCACCACCCCCATTCTTGGTAGGAGCTTGCTTAGAACCACTCTTGCGAGTTGGTGAGGTCCCCGCATCAGCAGCGAGGTTGGCGGATGATGGGATCTTGCTTAGACGACGGTGCGGAGATCTCGCTCTGCTCTCATTTGCATTGCGCTCTTCAGACTGGGAAGCAGATACACTCGTCGATTGAGGAAGGCGAGTACCGCTTGAAGGGAATAGGGAAGGCTGGTTGCTAAGTTTCTGCATGAGAGCCGCAGTGTTCTGGCGAAGTAGAGGTCGTCGAGGCGCCTTCAATGGGTCGGGCTTCACCTTGGGTCGAGTTGGTGAGGGCAAATCGGGGGTGTCGTCATCATCGTCAGAGTATGCCAAGGTGGGTTCCCATTTAGCCTTATTCCGCTCAGCCTCTGCGAAGATGTTGCGAGCGCCTCCTTGGGCGGAAGTGCGGCGAGGGGACAGAGAAAGCGAGGCAATTGAGATAGGTGAAGGCTCAGCCATTTGAACATCCACCGGTGAATCGACAACGGTCTTGGACCGGCAAAGTGGTGTTCGCGTCTCTTTCTTGGGCTGCTTTCGGGCATTTGATGGAGGAGAGCAAAGAGAAAGCTGGCTAATGTCGGCGCTTGATGAGGGGTTGTTATCGCCGTCGTCGGTCATGTTGGCAGAAGATCGAGAAGACCGCCAGCCTTGATTGCTCGAGCGAGAAGACCCAGAGCCGCTGGTGCTAGTGCGGAATACATCGTCTCGGGAGGTATTGCTATTGGAAGTGTTGTGCTTGTACTTCTTCACCTCAATAGCAACCCTTTCTTGTACTTCGGATTCAAATCGCTTGCGGAGCCGGTCCAGTTCACTTTGTACCTGGCGATCGATCTCCAAGCGGGCCTTGACTTCCCATTCTCGTCGAACGGTATTCTCAATCTCGGCTTTCATATGTTGCTTTTCTAATTCTCTCTTAGCCAGGTTTTGTTCCATTTCGCGAACCTTATGAACAGCAACCTCCTCACGTCGGCGCAGGGTCTTTCCGAGATCAACAACCTCTTTCTCCTTGCGCATCAAGCGAATGATAGGAAGATTAATCAGAGCGGAAGTATCAGGGCGGTGATCGGGATTAACCCGCAGACAGCTTCCAATGACGTTCTTGAGCTCTGGCGAATAGTAATCAGGCAAGGGCGTAAACTTTCCCTCACGAATTTTCTGAACTAGCTGAATGTGGGTGCGAGCGTTGAAAGGGGGCTCTTTCTGGCAGAGCTCGTACATGATGCAGCCAACCGCCCAAATATCGGAGCGCAGGGTGTATTTTTCAGCCGCACAAATTTCCGGCGACATGTAGAAAGGTGTTCCAACATAAGTTGATGCAAAGTCGTGGGATTGCATTTGCTTGGACAAACCGAAATCTCCCAGCTTGACGGTGTTGTCGCTACCGAGGAAGATGTTCTCGGGCTTTAGATCGCGGTGCAAGATAGTGACTTGCCCCTGTTTCCCCTTGAGACCAGATGGCTTGGGAGCCGGGCCCAGAATGTTCGATCCGACCTCAGCAGGATCAGAGCCATAGTGACACCGGAACAAAGCAGTGATAAGCTGGGAGAGAATGCGCCAAACAAACTCCTCTTCGGCGTACTTGTTGGCCTTCTTCAAGTTCTTGATGACCATGCCTAGATCTCCACCACCGCAATACTCCATATAGAGGTACAGATCCTGGCTAGCCTTGAGATGTTCTCGGTGATAGTATGCGACGATGTTTGGGTGACGAAGGGAACTCAAAATGTTAAACTCGGCAGTGAGTTGTTCCCGCTCCTTCTGGGACATTTTGATGTAGTTGATTTCCTTGCGGCATAGTATCTATAGGAACAAGTTGAGGTTAGTCCCAGTTGCAAGATGCCACTAATGCATTACACTTACGAATCCATCCGACTTCCGCTTGACTTTGCGAATGATCCCAAAGGAACCGCAACCTAAATGAATATATATAATTAGTTTTGAACATATCAAATATGAATTGGGTCACCAAGGTTGAACATACCAATTTTGTCCAAAATCTCATACTTATCGGCCTCAGCCAAAGCAATTGCCATGGCTATAGATTGCTGTAGAGTTCAGGACAATACAGTGAAGACGATTCAGAAGAATCAGAGAGTCAATGATGCATGAACGGTATTAGACAAAAACCTGTGTTAGTAAAAAAACGAGTCGAAGTGCAGAATTGAAGATTTGAGGAAGAGTCAAGGCAATATGAATTGGAGCTTTGAATATGGGTGTTTGGGGGATCGTTGCTATGCAACGGGTGATTATTGCGCTTTCCCGAACCTAGCAGGCGGTGGGGAAGGTCGATCAAACGGTCCAAAGGAGGCAAACACCGAATGACGTTTGTTCAATTACGATTATCAGGGAGGTTTTAAGTATGATATACTTGAGTATACTTGAGTATATACAGACTACTTTATTTACTGATATCACTTTATTCATTCTTCAAATATCTATATACTATAGAACCCCCTTAATTTTGCAATCACGTGTGCCTTATCGATAAGCCTGTTTCCGCCCCCGCCGTTTGCCGTCTCATCCCACTTTCACCTGTTGTTCCTGGCAACCTGCCATGATGGATGAACCAACTGTACTACGGAAGGACCAGTTGGAGATCAGCTTAGTCAATGAGAAGAAGTTGATTAAGGAGGGCACTATTAAGGATGATAACCCTTTAGATCTCAGTGAACCATTCCGGGAACTATGCAATGCATGTCGTCAGGGCGATTTGAAAGTCTGTCAAGAGAAAATCACCGAAGGCGTCAATGTTAATGCGCGTGATCCCTATGATTATACGCCATTGATCCTGGTGAGTACAATATATTGATAAACCGACCGTCCTCGTGCCACATAATAACCAATGAACCTGGAAGGCGAGTCTCTGTGGTCATTATGAAGCTGTGCAACTTCTTCTCGAGTCTGGTGCACTTTGTGAGCGAGACACATTTCAAGGTGAAAGGTAAACATTAATTGGTTATGTATAGAATGAGAGTGACTAGGGTTAACAATGGTGGTTCTTTAGATGTCTCTATAATGCCCTAAATGACCGGATACGAAACCTCCTCCTTGAATATGACTATTCTAAGTCCACGGATCCCCTCCAACCTCTAGCTGCGCATATAACTTCGCTTCTCACCCGGGAGTCCCCAGTAACAACAGATATTGTTGTGAATGTGTCCGACCAATCGCTTCACCTCCACAAATTCATCCTCTCGGCACGCTCCCCGTATTTCTATGGTAAACTAGCAGAGGCACCGGAATCTGCCACATGGGAACTCCCAAGTACTATTCCACCGGAGGCATTTGGTGCTGCTATCAAATACCTATACTTTGGAGAAGCCCCTCGGGACTTGAGAAGTGGGCCAGGAACAGGCTTCACCGAATCCGAGACTTTTGCAGGGGTGGATAGAATCTCCAAGTACTTGGAGATTCCCAGTCTTCTAGACAGCATCCTTGATAGTGGAGACCGGAGACGTGCTAGACAAAGAAGAACCGACGATATTTCCAAAGGCCGAGATCAAATGGAACAATGGTTCCAAGAGAATATTCTGGGGAACAAGCTCGAGGTGGAGACTTCGAAAGTGAACGAAGTGAAGTGGAACCGAAGCAACGCAATATTCGCTGATGTTCTCCTGAGAGCGGATGAACTCCCTGAGGAAGAGGAGGAAGCGGACGTTCGCACCCCAGAGGTTAGCAATGGCACATCTAGTTCGATTCCCATTAGCCCTCTCGCTGCCACGAATGGGAAAATTCTCGAGGCGCCGAAATCAGTCATCTTCCCATGCCATCGAGCAATGCTTTTGCGATCTGAGTTTTTCCAAGCAATGTTCACATCCACCTTTCGCGAAGCTTACCTCGATGAGCATCTGACGATCATCGACATCAACTGTTCGCCTGAGGTCTTGGAAATAATTCTTACATTCTTATACACCGAAAGAGCCGATTTCCCCTTAGACATAGCTGTCGATGTCCTATTCGCCGCAGATATGCTCTTCATTGAGAAGCTGAAGACGAAAGCCGCCGTGGTTATCAGTACTCTCGGCAGTGCTGGAATGTCTCAGTCCGAGGCTGCAAAGACTAGGGGTATAGCGCACGAAGAGGACATTGACATTTACTCAATTGTTAGAGCTGCATGGTTGACTCGCGTGCAGCGATTGGAAGAATTCGCTGCTCGGTATCTTGCCTACCGATTGGAAGCACATATAGATACCCCAGAATTTGCGGAGTTGATCCAGGAATCAGCATCTCGCATCAAGGCGAGACAGGAAACCGATTCCATTGAAATGCTGGATGATATCCGCTTCTATCTTGGGGAGCGCTTTAGATTAAGATTTGATGAGGCTGGCCTGGATGAGATGATGGATGAAAAAGAACTACCAGAAGATCTTGATGAAGATGAGCAGCCGGAAGAAGTTATAAAACTTACAGAAGATGTCCAGACCTTGGATATTTCAAAAGAGGTTGCCTCGGAGCTTCGAGCTTTGGACGGCGCGGTTGTCGAGGATGAATTCTCGGAAGATGCTATGAACTATGAGATCTTGCTCGAGAAGCTGGATGCTTTGTTGGAGAGACTCAACCTTGAGGCCTAGACATTTGGGGTTTCGCCACTGGCCTTTCCTATGTCCGAGCTGCCGCCGGTTGTATGAGGTCGCTCGGACTGAACCCCGGAAGAGCCACGCTCAGGTCAGAGTGACTGCTGGAAGTGACCTCCGGAGGATCTTGCTGATTACTCGGTGACATTCAGTGTCACTTGAGCAACCAGAAAGATGCACTTCTGGTGAATTCCAATATATACTCGGCTATCTGTGGAAATGTTATAGAGACAGACTCGTTGTAGACTCCGGGTAGGAGGGGAATATATATATATATATATATATATTGTCTATAAACAAAAGAAGTAGTAGCTGGTTCAACTAGTACCTCAGATTATGTACATGAGAACACTGATATTGCCAGTAGCAAGCAGTCAAATTCATCGAGGCTAATCCACAAATAGGAGCAAGTCGAATGTTTTCAGACTTCGCAGGCCATGGTTGGATTGCGTAGACGCGTGTCTCGAAGATCACCTTCAAGTGCAACTAATCCGGTAGGAAGTTTGTTGCGCGGCTCGTGGGAATCAAGACCCATCTTAAAACTAGTCGATAGACGCCACCTCGAACTTGAATTGAAAGTGGTGGCTGATCCTTCGGAGGATCAAACCATGCCGGTTGCATCACGGTTGGTTCGCATTAAACGGTAGACGTGAAGCCGTTGCCTCCATTAGGTAGAGAGTCCGTAGTGCTCATCGTCCTCCACTCGGTTTATCTTGATCATCGCCGCCGATGCCTTTCTGCTGCTTCTCCAACACCCTTGCATCCAAGTCTCGTATCTGGTTCTCAATTATGCCTCTCCGAGCGACCAAGTTGGAGCGCATATTCTGGAGGGCTTTAGTTTGTTCATCAAACGTCGATTGTTGTCGCTGCTTTGCTGTCTATAATGCATAAATTGTTAAATCTGGAATGATATTCAATGACATGACCGCGGATAGCTTCGGGCTAGATGGATTCGCTCATACCTCGGCAATTTCTTTCTGTGTTTTAAGACCAGCTCCATAAAGAGTTCCAGTAATAGTGATAGAAACTACCGCAGCAGTTAAGATCAACCGCTTGATATTTGGAGGAGGCATGGTGAGTTGCTATACAAAGTCGAAGCTGTTTGATCGCAACCAATTGGCCATTCCGAGTCTCTCACCGCCTACTAAAACTAGGCTTTCTATTGATCGCGGACGCGTTCCCCTCGCGTCTGACTTGAACAAAGAAAGCCCGAACAAAGCGAATTTCGCAGACAGCCCATGAGGCCCCCTTCACATCTACTCGAGGGTTTCGACAACCATGGCATCACCCAGTGTACCTCGTCGTCGGGCTCACAGCGAGGATGAAGAAAGCGAAGATCCAACATTTGATCCCCCAGCCGAACCCTCAAGCCATAAACGCCCCCGCCTGAACCCCGCTGAAAGTGATGATGGATCGGAACGTGGAGAAGAGAGCGAAGGTGGAAGTGACGGAGAGAGCGATGAGGATAGTGCTGGATCTGAAACACCAGGAGCAGTTTCCCAGGCCCCGCGTGCGATAGCCCACGATGGCCTTGGCCCCGGTGGCTATAAGCCAGGTGCGATCGTCCGGATCAAGGTGACGAACTTCGTGACATACACCTCAGCGGAGTTTTATCCTGGACCAAAGCTCAACATGGTCATTGGTCCAAACGGAACAGGCAAAAGCACTCTGGTCTGTGCCATCTGCTTGGGCCTGGGATGGGGACCTCAGGTATGATATGAGCTATAATACTACACTGCCACCATATGTTAACACTCATCGATCTCTAGCATCTTGGACGCGCCAAAGACCTGGGCGAATTTGTGAAGCATGGGGCCCGAGAGGCTATGATTGAGATTGAACTATGCGGACCGCCCAAGACCCGCGCCAATCCTATCATTCAGCGAATCATAAAGCGCGATGGCAACAAGAGCTTCTTTACACTCAATGGATCCTCCGCTTCTAAGAACGACGTTCTGAAGCTGGCTCAGTCGTTCGCCATCCAGGTAGACAACCTCTGCCAGTTCCTTCCTCAGGATAAAGTCGCTGAGTTTGCTGCACTTACACCGATTGAGCTTCTTCATTCTACGCAAAGAGCAGCAGCTGGTCCCGAAATGACCCAGTGGCATGATGCCTTGAAGAGGTTAAGAGCTGAGCAGAAGAAACTAGAGATGGACAACAGCGGCGACAAGGAATTGCTACAGAATATGGAGAATCGCCAGGAGATGCAAAGAGCCGACGTTGAAAGAATGCGCCAGCGAGCCGGGATTAAGCGGAAAATCGAGATCCTTGAGCGTTGCCGTCCGATTGTAGAGTACAAGGAACACCACCTTGCTGTCGAGGCCCTGAAGGTCACCAAAGCCGAAGTCGAGCGAGAATATCTTCGGATTCAAGCAGAAAATGAACCTATTTTGCGTGCGGTCAATGCCAAAGAGGCCTATATCACTCAGCTGAACGGTGTAAAAGATGCCCGAAAGGATTCTGTTGACGAGGCATCCAAGGCCGCCACTGCACGTGCACACAAAGTCGAAGAACTCGAGAGTAAGATCAAGGATCTCAATGATCAGATTGAGGCCGAAAAGAAGAGTGGTACAAGGCACAAATCCGAAGGAGCATCGGTTCAGCAAGCCATCAATAGGCTTCGACGCCAACAAGAAGAGGAGGCCGTGGAGTTTGACCCAGAATTTTACAACGAGACTTTGGTAAGAAGCCTTGCGTTCTCCACTATTTGAACCAGCGTGCTGACCATAACATTAGAGAGAGAAACGACTCCAAAAGCGCGAGCTTGAAATCAAGGCTAGAGAAATCCAAGATAGGAGGCAGCCCCTTCAGGACCAGCAACAGCAAGCGCAAAGGAATATCCAGCAGGCCGAACGCCAGTTGAGTAACTTGGACTCAGCCTCTGGCCAACAAGAAATGAAGTTGCAAAATTCGTCTTCTGATTCCATGAAAGCCTATAAATGGCTTCTTGAAAACCAAAGCAAGTTTGAAAAAGAAGTCTTCGGCCCTCCAATGGTTACGTGCTCAATCACCGACCCCAAATATGCCGATGCTGTTGAGTCTTTATTCCAGAAGACAGACTTCACGTCATTCACCGTGCAGACTAAGAATGATTTCCGCACCTTCCAAAATGCGATTAATCAAACATTGCGGCTCCATGATATTAGTATCCGCACCTGCTCGCTGCCACTAGATACTATGAGGCCTCCGATGTCTAATGATGAACTTTCGCAATTGGGATTCGACGGTTGGGCAAGGGATTTTTTGGTCGGGCCCGACCCTGTGATTGCCATGCTGTGCAGTGAGAAAAACCTGCACTCGACTCCTATCGGACTGCGTGATATTTCAAATGAAGTATTTGCTCGTTTGGAGGGAGGGCTGCTGAGCAACTGGGTATCTGGGAAAACAGGCTATAACGTGACTCGGCGTAGAGAGTATGGACCAGGCGCCACATCAACCCGGGTTCGAGAGATCAAGCGTGCTCAGGTGTGGACCTCACAGCCTGTTGATGTTTCCCTTAAACGTGAATACCAAGAGAATATCACGTTATGGAAAGAACAGCTGCAGGACGTCAAGGAAAAGCTTGAGTCCGAGAAGGCTGCCGTGTCAAGGATACGTGAAGAACACGAGCAGGTTGAACAAGAAATGGTATTTTGCACAATTCTCTTGCCTTCATCACACCTCATACTGACTTCTAGCGCAGAAAACCATTGAGCAAGAAAAGAGCGCAAAACAGACAGCTCACACTCAGTACCGAGCAATCCCAGAGAGGATCTGTAAGTTTCTTATCTTATTCTTCTGCCGTCACTTGTCTAACAATTTGCAGCTCAACAAGAGGCCAAACTTGCAAATATTAAATCGATGTTTGAAGGAGTACGGGAGAGAGTTCTTGAGTTCCGCAATAAGCAAGACGAAATTGCGATTCGAAAGGCTGAGGCCGCTGTCGAATATGCCGTAAGTTCATCACGGACATGTCTGTCTACTTTTACCTGACGCAATGTAGGATGCCGTCGAACTTTTCCGCCAGGCTCACGAGGAGCTCGTGAAAGTCGAGGTTGTATTCTTGGAGGCGACTTCCGATCTCCAGACCCTGCGGCATCGCAACATAGATAGTACGAAGTTACTAGAAGAAAAGAGACGAGAGGCGCAGGCAGCCACAGTTAAATTAAGGGAATCCAAAGTGAAGGCCAGAGCAGTTTTCCAGAAAGCTCAGCAAATCAGCCGAGAACTACAGAACCAACCCGACGCGGAGGCTATCCTTGAACAGCTCGATGATCATGACATGGATAAACTCGAAGCCGATATTGACTCTGAAAAGGCCCGGCTGGAGCTCACCCATGGTGGTAGTAGCCACATGATCAAGGAGTTCGAAGATCGTGAAAAAGCCATCGAGAAGTTGCGCTCCAAACTCGCCGATTTCCTACACAAGCTTACGGAACTTGGCAATGCCATCGCGGACATCCGAAAGGACTGGGAACCCAAGTTGGAGGCGCTTATCGAGAAGATCAGCGATGCCTTTTCGGATTCTTTCCGCCGCATCGGTTGTGCTGGGCAAGTTTCCTTGGGCAAAGCGGAAGGTGAGCCTGGGCCCAATGGTGAACCTGGCCCTAGTGAATTTGGAGAGTGGTCGATTGTGATTCACGTCCAGTTCCGTGAGGGCGCGGGACTCTCAGTCTTGGATTCACATCGCCAGTCTGGTGGCGAGCGAGCCGTGAGTACGATCTTCTATCTCATGGCACTTCAGTCGCTCTCCGCTTCGCCCTTCCGAGTTGTCGATGAGATCAATCAAGGTATGGACCCGCGAAACGAGCGCATGGTTCACGGACGTCTGGTGGACATTGCCTGTGCGGGCGAGTCTGAGGAAACCGACGAGAATGGCAACCCCATCGGTGGTGGTGGAGGCGGCCAGTACTTCCTCATTACACCGAAACTACTTGAACAACTGTCTTACAAGCCGGGTATGCGTGTGCTTTGCATCTACAGTGGAGAACATATGCCTGAAGATTATGACCGGACCAACTTCAAAAAGGCAATTCAAAGCATGAGGAAGGTGGCCGCTAGGGCGATCACTAGTGGGCCCTCTGAAGTTATGCAAAGCAGCGGTCAAGTGAATGTCTATGCCTAACGAAGTTCTCGGGGATTTAATTTATTCTGCGATACCCAATTTATCCAATTTACCCCATATTCCGTGCGAATCTCGGCCGGGAGGGTTCATTTTAGAGAAAAAAAAAGGAGCATAGGCATGGGCGTCAATATTGTAAAAGAAAAGATCAGATCTCATAGTAAAGGTCTCGAGACGTGGGGTCACTCGCACAGACACGGAGTGGCCGATCGTGCATATAGGGGGCCAAAAAGGAGTTCGTCCAGGGATAGAACTTCCTTCCTACCAACAACCATCACTAAAATTTAGGTAGTTTCATACCTATGTCCAACAATTCTATAACATTGGAATTAAGGAAATAAAAAGAATAATATGGAAAAAAAAATATATATATATATATATAAAATAAAATTTGAATACCTCAACGGAGACTCGAACTCCGAACCTTACGATTACCGACGATAATCTCGTTTAGGAGTCGTACGCGCTACCATTGCGCCACAGAGGCTACGATATTGATTTTTGACCTGCCAGCGTTAAATGACTTCTTAGCCAAACTACCTATGTATACTCTTTATTACTATGTTGTACTTCCACATGTTGATATTATGGATAGTCCTACAACATACATGGATGTCTTGCGTTGAATGACTCGTTGACTTTACCTAGTTTCAAACTGAGTTTGCTACCCTTGAGTCTAGTACAGTGTCTCCTGATCCCACTGTGCAGTTTATTAACTTATTATTTTTATACACAGTACATAACAGACTCTATAGAATTTAGATAAAGGATGTTGAATACTCAGCACAAAGATAGACCTCGGGAAAATCGTTTAAGAGAAAGAATCTCGTATCTTTAATATAAGTGGATCCACCAGAACGGAGCCGCAGTGGACTTGGGCCAAAGGTCAAAGAGGTCAAAGACCTAACTTTTTTTCTTTCTTAGCCCCGGGAGGGCTGCCTGAAATCGATAAATATGATTTACATTGGATCGGACGATTCGACCAAAAAAGAAATAGATCGCTCCTCGCTTCCACATAAAAAGGAAAGGAAAGAAAAAAACCTGCAAAGAGAGCTCAGATCGACGTCTCCGTCGATCACCGGAGGTTTGCACACCAATGGGCTGTTGACATTAGGCATCCGTCTCGCTAAGATCAACTCTAATATGCCTTTGTTTCTGATTTCATGTACACTGGTAAGGGGTGTCTCATGTCATCTACATATCCCCCATCGAGATGACCATGCATATCCTGCACAGGGCTGATCGACACTGCTTTGTGGTCTATTGGTTCAATATTCTACGATGCAATGCAATGCAAACATGTTTTTGTCATATTACCTCTCTCTTTTTTTTTTTTCTTTTCTTTGCCAATCGTCCAATACCCACCGGACAATTCACCGCTTCATATTGGCCTAAAAATCCTTCGAACTTTGTATGAGATGTGAGTTGAGATGATACATCATGTTTCAATACGGGATGGCGCTTCCTGCACGGCCCCCAGAACGCATTGGTCACTCTGTTATCCTTTTTCAACGGCCCCCAACGTGGCTTGTTTAACTATAGAAGTCACAAAGACAAAGAAAACTGTAAAATAAACTTAAAAGGATGTATATTGAATATCTCGGCAAAAGTTCAGATCTGGACGGCCTGGTGACTTGAATGTATATTGCGAACCAGGCTACAGACTAATTAGGAAAATGTACCTTGTAACATGTAATAGATAATGCATGCTCTACTTGGTTTGATGAAATGCGACAGAGCACAATACCAAAGAGACGGGACCAAAGCCAGACCTGTATCCAATAATATATACCTAAATGCATATATGTCGACCCAATGGTATGAGTACAAGGATGTATACAAGGTATAACCGCCAGGCCCCCAGTAAAAGCCTAGAATGCAACGGTAGGATCTATGATCTACCATTCCAGTCACTTACAGATCTCTCTACCAATCCAATGTAAGGTGATGTGTTCGTGGCCTTTCCTACCCAATCCCCGCATAAGGGAAGAAACAATTGCCGGCATGAAATAACAGAAAATCACACGTCGATCACCCACGATCTACCATTAGCGTCCACATAATCTTCGGCGTTATACGGTGAAATTGCCGGTGAAATTGCCTTGACAAGGATTCCCGGATTGCCTGCTATGCGACCGGATTAGTAACGGAGCCCCGGATGATCACTGCGTCAAAACTCTACCTGCACATGTACGGAGCAAAGAGGGTGTGTTTCTTATTGCAGTCGCATTGCATCCCCGTAAGCGATCAATGCCCGTATGTATCCGTTAACATGTGGAAATTTCATATGATCAGACCCATGCCCCTCCTCCCCGCTCCCCCGGTGTATACGGAGGATGTCCGGCTTGCATTGCATAGGCGTTAAAGGTGTAGGCGAGTGGATCCCGAGATATCACATAATGTTGAGTCATCGGGAAGCCATAACGGCTGCGACAATGAATCCTTTCGGAGGGTAATCCGAATAAATGTCGCAAGTCTGAAGGATCTAAAACAGGATGAAATGGAGAGGTTGGAGATGATGCCCAATTAGGCAGGACCTTAATGAAAGTAATCAAAAGATTGAACTTTATTCTTTCTCCAGAGTCTATGGATGAACGGAGTACTCCGTCTATCGAACATAGGATAAGTACCGAGGCAAGTTCATGTTAATGAAACTATCAAGGACTATCAAAGGTTAACTATGTAGACTATGTCCGGGTATATGGCTTGATTTGGATATGGTTTCATGCGCATGTTTCTCGGATGTTTCATAGCTCTAGTGGAGTGAACAGAGCGCAGATCGCAGGCAGATACGACTGTAGTAGAGACATAGACCCATTGGGGGGTCAAAGTGGTCCAGATCTACCAATGTGCTGAGAATAGATATGAAAGGGGGGGGATAAACAAGGAGCAGGATCTACGATGACGAGCGATCCAATATCACCTCCCTAAAATAGCAATTAAGCGCATGGAGCTCCATGTTCTCCATTTTCGAGACAAAAATATGGAACCTACGAGATGGTCAGTTCACAGGTCGAGCTGGAACAGCAGCCCCCGATGCCAGGGGGCCCCACGGCCGATCGCACACGGGGTTTATACCAAGGCTGGAAATGGTACGGAGTGTGGCCGGTAAGATCCCGACTTAATTTTGTGATCGCCCTTGACGAACAGGTCGTTGTTTCACGGAGTTTAAGATGTGCCGAGTTTCCAACCGTCTCTCGCCTAATACCCCTTGGCGGCTATACTCCGTGCCCCTAGATAGGACTAGTACGGCTCGGTAGGATTATACCGTAGCCCTTATTTATTATTAAGTGTTTCTCTCGGGCCCGACTCTGTGGAAGCGACCGCCACCTTTTGCCAGATCTGCCTCTTTCGAGACGGCCAATTTTGCACTCCGTTGTAGGTGATCGCCGTCGATCATCCCTCGTTAGGCATGTCGGTTATATAAGGTGATTTAAGGGTCTTCATTTTTTGCTTTTGGCGTTGACATTTCTATTATTACTTTCGCCCCCTGATTTTCAGTCTTCGGGTTCGGGTACGGGCTATACGATGAATACGCTTTTGATAATCTACGGTGTAGAATGAATGTTCTTTTTCCTTTTTTGGGGGCCGGAAAGGATCAAACACTGAGATATGGAATCCTGAAGGAATATTCCATACACGCTATTTAATCAAACATATCATCCTCCATCCAACAGGAATATTAATGTGGAAAGCGATAGGGGCCAAACAACATCAGGGTGGATTGACCTACACATCAAATTAAGTATCTAATCTAAATCTACGCACTATATGATCAATATAGATAGTATGCAGTACGCTGTATGCGCATCAGGGGTCTAAATACGAGTCAATGCACAATATCGACATTACGTGGAGGGCTGCATCGGAGACAACCCATAAATGGTCATCGCTTAGCGATGGCGGGCGATCATACACTGAGTCAGCAGGAGCTATGGCCATGGGTTATCCCCTGAAGTTGGATCTTCGTTATCCACCGATCAATTTCGAATAGGAAGGAGGTTACGGAGTACATAGTTATAATTATATAGTACGGAGTAGATTAAGATTAGATATTGGAATAGACTTTCTATACATAGTAGAAAGGTAATTATCATCGACGAATCTTGAAATTGTGTCCTGGAAAATGAGTATAGATAAAACTCATTCGACCGGTTCGTATTAATCAGAATTCAATATTCAATAATTCAATGCATTAAGAGCAATGTAATATGTACACTACTGCAGTCTTCGTCGGCGGGAAGATCCTATGCGGATATCCTAGTGATCGGACGCAGACAGGTGCATCGGATACAATGCCAGATTAGGGCTTGCTGCCACGTGAAATGGAGACAAAAATATAAAAGGTGCATATTATATGCGCACTTGCATATTGGCGCATCGTCCAATAAAAGTACCTTCCCAAGTAGTACAAGTGTAAGATCGGATCTACCAATCCCGATCGGCGTGTAACAATCTTGGCGGTTTAGCATTTACAGTAACTTCGGGGATCTACGGGGATTTAGGTAATACGCAGTACGTATAATTTCTCGGGTTACAACCTTCCCAAGGAATAGGCGAACATTAACTTTTGAATTCAGTGACGCTTGGAGGATTTTAATTTTAATTATAGTTTGGAGTTTTGAAACACAACATGATGTGATATGTGATACAGCAGTTGCATGGACATGCAAGTGCCATGTGTCAACCTCTTCACAAGGCAACCAGGACTCTGTAGGGGATGTCGTATTGAGCGTATAGGTATATTATATACAATATATCACATCGAAGATCCAAGTTCTTCGCGTGGACAAGTTCAGCCCCACTGATTTGCGACCATTGACTCAACCTGGGTAAGTCTGTGTGTCCGGGACGAAAGGGGTGAGACAGTCGCGTGGCATGGGCCCAGTGCCCCGGGACCAAGAGACGATCAGCGATCACGGCTGAATCCGCTAACTACCCGGATCTATAACCCAAATAGGATAGTTCGATCAATGATGCTCCTCGGTTTAAATTGATCAGACTATTGATTGACAGAAAAAAAAAAAAATAGAACGAGTACGTGGCTTACTATAGAATATAGTAGAGTGGAATGGAAGGGGGGAAAATATCCCTTGGTTCATCATTTGAATTTAGAAAAAAACTAAATGCAAAGCGTAAAATCCCTTCCATGGGACTCGAGCGGGTCACACTTTTGCCGGTTTCATAACAAAAAGAAAAAAAAAAAGGGAAAAAGGAAAAAAGGAAAGATAGGCTTCCGACCGTGAAGTTTTTCAGAATGGAGATCTCTGAAGTATATTTTCTATATGACATTGCTCACAAATATGACTTACATGACTTTGTGACAATAAGCTGAATATGAAAGGTCAAATATCCAATGTGAACCAAGACCCAATCAATGTCCGCGGAATCCAAAGACCGAGGCCAGGCTTAGTTGAGGATAGTCCGTACAAGTGCCGACAAGGGGGTTGATCATCCGTAGGCCCGGGACGATCCTGACGCTCGAGCCATTCTAGAATAACCAAATCGATCGTTATGCTGTTGGGTAAGGGAATTGCCGGGTAAGACACGGAGCGAGGAAGAAAAGGAACCAAAATTAATATACGAATAATCTATATCCTATCGCCACCTACTTTATTTTATACAGTCCTTTCTACAATATTACTCCGTCACCGGCGATCTCTCGTAAATGGCTAAATAGTGGAGCTCGCTTCCACGAGGCCGGGATAAATCCACCTCTAACGGCCAATCCCCAGTCGCACTTGTGCAGAAGCCGTGCACGGCCAAAAGACAATTACAGGTAATGGTAATCAGAGTAATGTTCCAGAACGCCGATCGTTTCATTAACTCGTTTTCTTTGGTAGACATAGAAAAGCTCAGTTCCATGGCTTCGAGGAATGATCTTCAGGAGCATGGTCTTAGAACGACTCTAGGCCTTTGTTACCGTATGTGGTCTTAACCGCCGAAGTGAACTTTCCTTTTTTCTGTTCTCAAATTAGATTTACGATAAGACTGTGATCAGAGCGTACATCATAGATTAACTGGATATTACATACGCATCATGCATTAGAGTGTGAGAGAAACAAGTTTTCCCCATGCATGATATGTATACATACATTGAGGTACTCCGCTCCCAGTGCCTCTTAGATCTGTGTAAGCGAGGCCCAAGGCCATGGATTAACTGTTTCAGACATCCCCTCCTGGTCTCGCCCCCAGCGCTTAGAGCCGCCCTTTGTGATGAGAATCCGGGATGGAAAATTAATAGATTAATTTTAATTCGCAGTGCATGGAACCATGGATAGTATGTACGGAGTACCCTGTTCAGCGTATGAGCAGTGCAGGCGTAAATATGAATCCAAGGTTCCGGAGGTGTGGCCCAAAACGGACTAGTCACATCCCTTTGTGACCTTCCCTTTTCGCTTGCGCCGTTTTTCTCCATAGCCACGCGACAAATGATCTCCTGAACCGTGTTATCCCCGGGTTTTGAACTTATAATTATTCTAATTTTCATCATAGTTCAAAAGAAGAGATAATAAGAACGATTATATCTATCTCTACTCTGTATACAGCCATTCATCGCTCTCGTAGATCAACAGATCTCTGATCGATCAGCCGTTTATGGGGTGGCTTAGTATATGTGACAGGTCCAGCAGGATCTGCACTAACCGTAGCCGAGGTGCAATCGTCCAACGGGGTTTTTACGGCCTCCCAATTTGGGTTTAGGGCGCTGCACATCCCACAAGGCTGGTAGGTTAGGGCTTTTGCCTCTCTCGCGTGGTTGAATCGTCATTCCCCACGTTAATCTCCGAAAAGAATAATTATTTATTATTGATCTCGCTTAGATTAATTTTAAATTGAATTTATTAAACCTAAAGTAGAAAAATCAATTAAATTAAGCTTTGGAGCATACTGCGTCTCATTAAAAGTAATTAAAAATAAACAGAAATTAAAAAAAGTAAATACAAAAATTAAAAAAAAAGAAATAAAAAATGGTAACGTAAATCGTAATTTTGCCTGACTCGGCATCGTCCGCTGGCGATCATCCAAAGCCGCCCGCCTGCTTTCTAGGTATAAACCTCGTGGCATCCCCCACTCACTGAACAAAGCCGAACTTGAAACGCACCTAGATCAAACCTCTCCAACCCATCTTCTTCATCATGGATCTCTCCAACCTCCTCTCCCACACGGCAGTTAAGCCAATGTATACTCCTCTCGAGTCCAGCTACTATAAGCGCTCGCCGCCTCTGTCGCCGCCAGCCGAAGAGCCTAAGGTCTCATTGCCTTCGATCTCATCTCTCTTTGAGGGTGCCGATGGTGCCCAACAGGCAGCTAGTGAGTACTTCCAACCATACTACAACCCCTAAACATCCCCACTAACATATACCTCCCAGAGCGCCAACGTCTTTCACCATCTCTCGGTGAACGCCACTATGAGCTTCCCCCAACACCACCCATGCGCCCCGGCTCCGGCCACAGCCACCGCCGTGCATCTCCCGTGGAGTCACTCTCCCACAAGGAAGCGCACCACCTACACCGTTCCTCAATCTCTAGCAACAGCTCAATCCACATCCCCCGCAACACAGCACCCTACGCCTCGCCCGCACCAAGCGTCTCATCCTACACATCTCCAATCGACGCTCCCCAACAGCCAATGTACTACCCTCGCCCACCAACCACATCCTCCTTCCAGCCTTCGACCCCAGCATCAGCTCCCCAGATGCCCTCAGTCCAGGTCCAGACGCAGCAGCACTCACACTCGGCTTCCGCTCTCATCTCCCCCGTCACCCCGGCCTGGCAACACCACCACTACTTCCCGCCCTCCACCTCAGCCCCGTACCAGCAGAACCACGACCGGTATATCTGCCGTACCTGCCACAAGGCTTTCTCGCGCCCTTCCTCCCTGCGCATCCACTCTCACTCGCACACTGGCGAGAAGCCCTTCCGCTGTACCCATGCCGGTTGCGGTAAGGCTTTCTCCGTGCGCAGCAATATGAAGCGCCATGAGCGTGGTTGCCACTCTGGTCGCCCCGGTCCTGCTACTGTTGCCACCGCGCTTGTTGTATAAGCGGGTGGCTTTGTGGCATTCTTTCGATTCTTGTCATGTTATTTTTCTCAAAGGGGTTTTTTCTTTTGTCTGGTGGGGATTTCTTTTGTTTGGCGTTGTCTGTGATGCCGTGATGATACCCTGGATCTTGGTTTTGATTCTTTTTATGGGATTCCCATTTGGTTTAGATGGGTCGGTTCTATACACTATAAAATTACGATCTCAATGTATATTTTATGACGAAGACTCTCTTTCTCTTCTTGCTCATACCGTAGTCCTCGTAGCGCCCATAATTCTTCGTTCTTTGTTAACCACAAATTAATGGTCCCCGAGGGCAAGAGGTCATTCTTATGACAACCCAAGTACTAACTTGTACAAACATCGAATTCATTCTTATCTATCTGAGCCCTAAATGTATCATCAAATCATTACAAACATAATGTTGGAAGTAATCCAAATAACCAAAAAGAAAAGGTATCTAACCAACTCGCAAGCCCTACTCATCCAAAACCCCCCTCACCAA
The DNA here is from genome assembly GCF_001561935.1 of Penicillium griseofulvum. NCBI lineage: Eukaryota > Fungi > Ascomycota > Eurotiomycetes > Eurotiales > Aspergillaceae > Penicillium > Penicillium griseofulvum. The sequence goes on from NW_024467419.1 coordinate 1,144,291, forward strand.
AGCAGCAAGACTAGTCTCATATCGCGCAGGGTTATGATCACTCAACATACCCCCCGCAAAGCGCAACTCCCCAAACCAAGCATCAACATCCCTAATAAACCGAATCTGCACACGCGTCGCCGGCCTCCCAAGCCGCGGATACCCATCGCTCCCAAGCTCCGGCGCCGTAAACGCATCCCGCTGTAGAACCCGCATCGTCTCAACGACAAAAACCTCACCGGGCGGCATGAGTTTCGGCGCACGCATCTCATCCCGCAGCAGTTTCAACGTCTTCCAAGCCCACGCATCTTCACCGACGCCATCGCCCGCATTAACTACCAGCGGAGGCTGGTTAACGTAGAATTTGTGGATGATGCTTTGACGGAGTGAATCGCTGACCCGTTGACGGATGTGTGCTTTTGCGCCTGTGGCGTCGTCTTTGAAGGATACTGACGCCGTGTGCATATCGTGTAGAATGCCCAGCGATAGACTGGGGACTATGTCTGAGCCGTTTACGATTGTTGTTATTAGGCCTCGCGTGGCGAGGCGGAGGAAGGGGGACATCGTGGCTGGGGGGCCGTAGGCGTAGACGTGGATTGGGCGATTTGCGGGGAGGGTGTAGGTTGGTAGGGTTGTGTCTGGGGCGGGATTGCTATCTGCGGTTAAGAGACGGGGACGGGTGGCGGGTTGATATGAGGCTGTTACGAAGGATGTGCCTGTTGTGGAGGGGTTTGGTTCTGATATCATTGTTGCGAGGAGGGCTGCGACGCCTCCGCCGAGTGAGTGTCCGCATAGAATTATGCCGTAGTCTTGGAATTCTTCTAGTGCTGCGCGTAGGGTGATCATGACTCGGCCGCCGCCGCCTTCTAGGAGTCGCTTGGCTGAGGCGTGCATGCCTTTGTGGACCTTCCAGCTTTTGCCTTGCCATTCGAGGTCGTCGTAGTCGCAGGTCATGTCGGTGAGGATGTCCTCGAAGCCCCATGTTCCTCGTAGAGTTAGAACAACCGCTTTGGAGTCGTGGTCGATGGAAAGATAGTGCACTAGTGGGAAGCCTGTCTCTGTTTCACCGGCTGCGTTCGACCCACCCGCTGGGTCGACAAATGATGATAGTAGGATGGTGGAGGGTGGGAGACCTGCATTTTCTGAGAATGCACTATGCTCGTGGCCGTCGGACTTGGTATTGGGTAGATTCTTCGAGCCACTAGGAACACCCATGACCGTGAGCGCATTCGAGCCATATGAGGCAGCGGAGAACCGACAGAACCGGCGAATGTTTTGTACGAAGTGTCTCTCTGGAAAGATGCCTGGAACAAAGCCATCGCGATTGAGCGCCTGGATGGTTTCCATGTCTTCATATGCACTTTTGCGAGGCCGATGTGCAAGCAGTAGCGAGGTCTCAGACCCGGCAGTTGCTAGTGAATACAGGCTGGGGGTGTATGATTGGGATCTGTGATGCATAGATGACGAGCCAGGACGGCTATCATTCGCATACACACTCCCATCTGCTTCCGATCTTGTCACAGACAGGGAGCTGCTACTGCGAACGTGAGTCTGGACAGTGACAGGCGATCCAGGACGCATACTAGCACCACGGCGTGAGAGGAATGTGTCGGTTTGAGTGAGGAGGGACTCTTGGCTCTTCTCTTGCACCGTGAAATGTCCCCCTCGTGAGACCCTAGAAGCATGCATCTCGTGAGTCGGGGCGTGTTTCGCTTGCGATTCTGGCGACTGTCTTTGGGAGGAGTTTAGAAAGGGTGACCTCCGTAAACCTCGATTTGGGGCAGGGGTTGTCGGTCGATAGCTCAGAGGTTCCGTTTGGCTCTTCTTAAGAGCGGGTCTGCTGGCGACCTCTCGCGCAGTGGCTTGCTTCACGGCTGCTGTCCCTTTTGTAGGCCTGGGAGGTAAACGAGGACTTGGAATCACTGAGGGCCCGGATGGGTTTATCGATGGCCTCTTTCCTGGTGGTCGTTTGGCCTCATTTCTTTCCAGAACAGCTGGCTTAACCTTCTGTGCAAATTTTGCGAATGGGCCTTTGCTAAGTGTAGCCCTGGGAGATTCATTCGGTGAGTCGGGAGGTGTTGCACGGTGCTTTGGGGCAATTCCCTGTGTGGCATCGGGATGCAAATGGGACTGATCATGATGAGACTTCACCGGACTGTTGGACAATGAGTTGCCCGGCAATGCTCGTTTATGATGATCAGACTCGGGTAGGGCAGGAATTCCAGAGCCATCATAGGGTCGCAGCTGAGTATTCTGCGATTTGTTGAAGGCTGTCCTAAACACCACTGTATGCCTGGGGCCCCGTCGCTGGAAATCGGCCTTATTGGTATCCCCGTAATCATGATCGTGATGGAATCTCTCCTCTATCATTTTCGTGCCAGGCGGCGCGGCGATCTCTGCCGTATCATCGTCGTAGATATCGACCGTGATTGTTCGCGCCGTCAGGACTTCCGATCTGATAGATGCATGACAACCTTGAGGAAGTTGGCTCATAATGTAAGCGCGGATATCCTCATCGGATGCTTGCTGCTGGCCATCCAACGGAATAGAGAGACGACGCCCGAATGGTTCAGACATGCTCGACCGTCGGACTACATCAAAGGCTTCCTCGCCATTTCCAGGCATCACAAAGGAAGCACTGCCAGGCTCCACCAACTCTTCATTAGTACGATCAGGAAATTGTAGTTGATGGGATCCAATCACGTCTGCCCTTGCGCCGTTGTCCAGGATGACAACATCCCAAACAATCTCATCCCCGCCATTCTCACGCAGATGTCTTTCGGTATTCTTCTTACCCCAACGCTGCAATAGCGCGAAGCCTAGAGAGCCGATGAGGAGGTCTCCGACACCGATATTCTCCGTACTTCTGCCTGGCTCAACGGATCTAAACTCACGTCGAATAAGCGTGATAATAGCCGCAATCGCTCTCGAAGACTCAGTGGATCCAAGAATAGCATCCAAAGTAGACAGAAGTGCCTGGGAGAGATTTGCAACTGAAGACAAAGTAGTTGACGAGAAATGAAATGTCGCTGCGGCGAAAAAAGATGCCGAGGTCACCGTCGTGTGGAGCGTTGCTAACTAGGGGGTTGTTAGTCCAGACCAAGTCGACAGCCCTGCAGGGGTTCAGGAACATACACTTCGCTCGAGGAGAGACTCGGCTTCTGTTTTGCCATGTTCATCGCCACTACGAATCGCGACATCACGCCCTGCTCTGGTTAAAATCCCCTCGACTAAAGCCCGGCTTAGTTCTAAGCTGGTCAGAGTCGTAGCTCGCGCGCCATCCAGGGCCGCCCCGCCAAAAAATGTGCCCAGTCGCAATGATAGTGAGGTTGACTGGGTAATCAAAGATATCAATGACGCGACTGGTCGCGGGAGTAGAGTCGATCCTGAGGGAGCGTGAGCGTGCGCATACTCCATCTCAGCAGGTTTTGCTTCATCTTTGGACTTTTTAAACATATCAAGAATATTCCATGAAGATAAGATTTCATTTGGAGTTCAATGTTCTCTCTGAAGCCAGTTCCCAACACCCAACAGTTGAGATCGGCCATTTCACATGTGATCATACACGGAGTATTCCGTACTTCAATCTAATTCACAGATGTCTACATCATCGCTTTCACGTCACCTCCATATTGCACCTTGCGAATCTGACTTCGGTCGCAATCTTTCACACTCCGAATCCCCGATAGGCCCATGTTCTGCCATAAATCGGCCAAAAGGCCCTTAAGCACCTGTCTAGCCCCATCTCGGCCCTGAATACTCAGTCCGTAAATCACCGGTCGACCAACAAGAACTGCCTTGGCTCCTAAACACAATGCCTTGATCACATCCGAACCTGTCCGAATTCCGGAATCGAAAAGTACCGTCATCTTGTCCCCAACTGCATCGACTATCTCCGGAAGAACATCCAGAGACCCAATAGCACCATCCACTTGACGGCCTGACGAAAATAATTAGCAATGACATAAAAAGCCAGTCAAAAGCACCTACCACCATGATTTGACACGACAATACCATCACACCCATATTTCAGCGCCAACCTCGCATCCTCCACATGCTGAATGCCCTTCAAAACAATCGGTCCATCCCAATTTTTCCGCAAGAAAGCCAAATCCTCCCAAGAATGCGGATTCCCAGCAAAAATATCCCCGATCCACGCACGTGAAGCGCCAATGATATCCTCCTCAATCTTCGATCCAGTTTCCTTCTCGAACTTCGCACGGAAAACAGGATCGCTAAACCCAACCTGGTTTCCCACCCCTTTGATAAAGGGCACATAGGCATTATCCAAATCGGCTGGTCGCCACGCCAGCGACCATGTATCCAAGGTAACAACCAGAACTGAGAACCCGTTCTCTTTCGCACGCTTTAGCAGCGATAGCGTAACATCGTTGTCCCTCGGCCAGTACAGCTGATACCATCGTTTCCCATCCTTATTGGCGGTCGCAACATCTTCAATCGAGCTCGTGCTCGCCGTGCTCATCGTATACGGTACACCGACTTCCTCGCATACTTCTGCAAGACCTGTCTCCTTGTCTTCGTGGAAGATACCCTGTACGCCGACCGGTGCTACGATAAGGGGAGTATCGTATTTCTGACCAAAGAGTTCGACCGAAACGTCTTGCTCGGGTGTCTATATATTTCAGTCAACGAGAACGTAGTTTCATTGTATATTGTAGCTCACATTTCGCATCATTCGCGGGATCCTATCTCCGTTAGTTTCTGAGTATTGTAGTAAATATCTGGAAACCTACAGCTTCCATTGCCGGAATGCCAGACGGTTGCTATCCATTGTCGCTTTCTCGCCTGCTCCGCCGGCGACATAATTAAATGCGCGGACACCAAGAGACTCTCGAGCTTGCTCTTCTAGCTTGCGGGGATCGGTGGTTACGCCGGGCAGGATGCCCATTAAAGCGCCCTTGCCGTAGATCTCCGTTTGGTAGTTGCCGTAGTTATCAGACATTGTAAAGCGTTGTAAATTGGTTGGAATGTTAAAGAATGCAAGTTCAAAGCTGGGGTATTAGCAAGTGCGGAGATGCATTAGACCGAGGTTACTTAGTTTCATGTTAGCTGCATTAACGTATTAACGGATTCAAAATAAGATCTTCTATAAAATCATCTTCCTTCGTATTTAACCTAGGTATACCTTTAACATCATTGCTTTAGGCAACAGCATAACTACTCCAAGCTTTAAGTCGCTCACCATACCTCCAAACAGGCATAATCCAATGACGGCCTGCGCTCCACATCCATACCACAGTAGACCGTGCTCTGAATTCTAGTCTACCTTTTCTACCATACCTCGGCTTCAAGACTCTGAAGATGGTCCGCGAGGAACCCGCATACCTGTGAACCGAGGAAGTACCTGATCCCCAGAGCGAGGTATAGACTAGTTAGGCCGACGGGTTGTGGTATTTCTATTCTCAGAGAGCTATGAAGGTCGAGAGCACTAGGTATGTTAGTCTGTAAAGATAGGCATAGAAGATAGCTAGGAACTGGACAATGGGCTGGACTTTTAAGAGCTGGGGGGGGGGTCGGAGAAGAGAGAGTTACGGTATAACTCACCGAGAGTCTGGTTGGTTTCTCGTAAGGTGTCTTCAATAGTAGTTGGGTAGCTATTTTCAGCATCTTTGCCTTTCCATACCAGTATGACGGGTGTGTCTTCTCCATAACAAGCAAACCAAGCATGATCAACGCCCGGAAGATAGATGTCGCCCCGAATACCCACGCCATGTCGTGTATTGGGTGGTAAGTGTTATTGTCGATTTCTTTGGTCTGGGTCGGTGCAGTGAGTTTCCAGGGCCCTTTTCTTCGAAGCCAATGGCGAAGGACTGGGGTGTATCTCGGCCTTTTCTAGGAGAGCATTTTCTGTGAGTGGGGTTGCCGTTGAATTCACTATAGACTTAGCGAGGATCGTCCTTTGAAATTGGTTTGTTAAATACATTTATTGGTCAGCTCATGATTTCCAGTCCAAGTCAAAATAATGGCAAGGGAGACATGTTGGGCCCATTGTATCAAATCGAGTCGTAGAGCTCGGTCAACGCCGGGGTGTGCATCTTCGCCTTTTTGATACTACGCTAGCTAAGCGTTTGCAACAGGGGTAGTAGCAAGACATGTTGTCCCATTGGCTAATGAACAAGGTAGAAGAATCCGAGTGAGTCAACGCTAGCCCTGTACAAAAGTTGGGAATAGGTAGAGATCTGCGGCATGTCCAGCACCTTTCCGTGTCTCACTTTTTTTTTTACAAGGGTAGGCTGGTGGACTTGAAAACCTGACGAATAAAGTAGTGTTTCTTGAATAGAGTGGACGGTCTTGGGTATAGCGACTTCGACCCCGTTCAAACCAGGTCAAGGAGATAAATTTGGTTCCGGCTTTTGACCAATTAAAAGATAAGTGCTAATTGCAAGGAAAGAATCAAGAACATTGGTGGGTATCTCAAACAAAAAAGCAAACAAACGCGTGCGTCAACAAGAAGGGTAGTCCTTTTGCGTATACCTAGGCCATTACCGAGAGAGAATCACGCCGAGTGCCAGATCTTGATAGTCATGTCGTCAGATGTGTAGACTACCATATTTTCATCGTCCGACAAAGTAATGGCCCGAACCCACCCTGTATAGCCGGTTAAGACTCGGACGCAAGCAAACCCTAATGGAGCAGCCCACACGCGGATCGTCAGGTCATCGGCCGCAGATACCACCTGGTTCCCATCAGTAGAAAATGCGACCGCATGGATAAGTCCAGAGTGACCTCGGAGGACGTGGAGCATGGCGCCGGAAGTCGTATCCCAGATGCGCAGGACCTTGTCCTGCGACCCGGATGCCAGCAGTTTCCCGTCAGGGGAGAAGCAGACGGCCCTGATGGAGGATTCATGGCCATTGAGTTGATGTATTTCATTGCCGGTAGTCGTGTCCCAAAGACGAATTGTATTATCGTCGGAGGTTGAAGCGAGGGTCTTTCCGTCAGGCGAAAAGGCCACAGCCCGCACCCAACCCGAGTGTCCATTGAGGGTTTTGAGCAGCGAGCCTGAGCTCACATTCCACAGGCGTACGGTGAAATCATCTGAGGCTGAAGCGAGAGTTCTTCCGTCGGGGCAAAATTCTACCGCTCGTACTTTGCCGGTGTGGCCTTTGAGCATGCGGTAGGTGAAGCCGGTGTTTACGTCGCTGATGCGAATGGTCATATCATCGGAAGCAGTGGCCAAGTATCGGCCTGCTGGGGAAAATCTCACAGCTCGCACCCAGTTGGAATGGCCGTTGTCTTTTGCGGCACCGCGCTGGAGACCGGTGTTGGCGTTCCATAGACGGATCATCATATCATTTGAGACTGAAGCGAGGATTTGATGATTGCTGGAAAGAGCCACATCCCAAACCCAGCCAGTATGGCCATCAAGGGTTTTGATAGCGACCAGCTTCCCAAAGGAAGGAGTGACTAGGTCTGTCATTGGTCGGTACTTTTTTTTCTTCTGGGTGATTCTGACAGATTTTTAATAATTTTTGGTTGTGTGGGACCCAGGATAGCAGAAAGAGAGGATGTCGATGTTCCAGATCTTTTTAAGGCGATGAAAGGAAAAGATCAAAACTTTCAGATAGTAAAATTAGAAGTCGTTTGCGGAGCTTTGTGAAAAAGGTGGAGGGACTTTTCTCATGGTGAGAGTGAAGTTAAGAGCGTGGTCCGTCAGCAATGCATTGCGGGGTGAAGCAGGAAAAAGTCCCGTTCATAGCAAATCTCAATACTAAATCGATTATAGTGCGAAGAGAATCAGAAAGGTGATATTTCTTCTTGTCTTCGCAAATAGGCAATAGGCAAAAATGACAGGATTTGCTATTATGTAAGCTGGCCAGACCCGTCTATCGCGAGATCTGCTGACCTGCCTATTTTGCTCTGTAACGGTAAACTTTTATACTCGAAAAAGGAGACTTGCTATAGGATACATTGATATAATATTTATGGGGATCTCTATAGTTATTATTCCGGAGTACTTCGAAACTTGACTTAGTATTTGGGGCTGCATAATGGCCTCAGGCATCAACATTTATGTCTCTACTCTTCAAAACTGGGAAGGTTACAATACATTCATTCAATGTTAACATTTGAATTTATTATCTCTATCCAATTCTAATACAATTCTAATACAATTCTAATACAATTCTAATACAATTCTAATACAATTCTAATACAATTCTAAATAAGAAATAAATTAACAAATCAACAAACGGAATAAACGGAGTTCAATCCCGAAGTCTTATCAATCGACTGCAAGGGATTATCCAATGTCTTGGCACTTGGCAACTTTATTTCTTCCTTTTCGTTTTTGGCTTTTTCGCGTGAGATTTCATCCGACTTCGGCTCTAAAGTCTGTGTTTGGGAAATAGGCCTAGGGGCCTTTCTTTCTATCTTTTAACATCTGATAGTTTCTCATCATGGGTTATGCTGAACCTGACACCGGTTTACCCAACCAAGACGTGTCTGATGAATTCAGCTCGGGTCCAACTCTCGACGAGGAACGGATTGAAAAGACTCTAGTCAGGAAGATTGATCTACATATCCTTCCTTTGGTGGTGTTATTATATCTCTTCAGTTTCTTAGATCGAGGTACGTGGGGGTGGGGTGCCTGACTCATCTCTTTGCGATTGTGGCCTGTGCCGAGAAATCGAAAACATCAACTGACATGAATATGCAGTCAACATTGGAAATGCGCGATTGTATGGCCTGGAAGAGGACTTGGGACTCGTTGGGAACCAGTACCAAGTCTCCGTCTCTATCCTATTCGTGACCTACTGTGTATGTTTATCACGCAATCCAGTCACCGCACGGACCCTAACTCCAATGTTCAGTTTTTCGAGGTCCCATCAAATCTTGTACTCAAGAAACTAAGGCCATCTCGGTATATTGCCACGATCTCAGTCTTGTGGGGTATCATTGCAACCCTCACAGGGATCACTCAGAATTATGCCGGCTTGATTGCCTGCCGAATCCTCCTCGGAGTCGTAGAAGCAGGTCTTTTCCCGGGCTTCATCACCTACCTCACTTTGTTCTATAGCAAGCGCGAGATTGCTTTGCGAACAAGCTACCTGTTTAGCAGTGCTGCTATTGCGGGAGCCTTTGGCGGGTTGCTGGCTTACGGAATTGGGTTTATGGACGGCATCTGTGGCATGCGAGGCTGGCGCTGGATCATGATCATCGAGGGAATTCCGACAGTTCTCCTTGGCGTGATAACTTGGTTCGGCTTGGCAGATGACCCGGACACAGCTTACTATCTCAACAAAGAGGAGCGGGCAATTGTTGCCCGTCGCCGAGCTCGTTATATCGGCCAGACAGAGTCTGCCCAGAAGTTCCACTGGGCGGATGTGAAGGAGGGTGTCTTAGATTGGAAGATCTGGGCGTTCTCCATTGGCCAGTTTGGTATCGATACCATGCTCTATGGATATAGTACCTTCCTTCCCACTATCATCAAAGGCATGGGCAAGTGGACCACCGCCGAGGTCCAGGCATTGACTATCCCTTGCTATGGACTGGGTGCCATTGCCTATCTTGTTGTTGCCTGGTTGAGCGATCGCACTCAACACCGCGCGTTCTTCATTTGTCTGTTCTGCGCTATCTCGGTCGTTGGCTATGGCATCTTGATTTCGGACTCGTCTTCGGGTGTACATTACTTCGGTGCCTTGATGGTAGCCTTGGGGCTTTACGTTGCTGTTGGTTTACCTCTCGCCTGGCTACCAACGAACCTACCGCGATACGCAAAACGCACCTACGCAACCGGCTTGCAGCTTACCTTTGGAAACATCAGCGGAGTTATGTCCCCTTTCTTGTATCCTAACTCCGAAGGCCCGCGCTTTGTCCGTGGTAATGCTGTCACCCTGGGTATGGTGGCATTTGCAGGTCTTGTGTATGGTGGCATGTGGCTTTCCTATCGGTTTATCAACAAACGCAGAATCCAGGGCCTGGAGGACGAGAAAATATCATCGCTGTCGGAGCAGGATATCCAGGAAATGGGTGATCGAAACCCCAGATTCTTATACAGCATTTAAATTCCCCAGCTGGACTATCTCTTTTGTGAATGGGTCTTTACTTTCGGATGTTGTTTTTATGCATACAGCGGGGCATATTCACAGTCTTCGGTCATCAAGTCAATGTTCACACAAGTTCCGATAATATTTCAGATACTAGGAGCTTAGGAACTGCATATAATTACTTTCGAGGGCCCCTATACTTATCTACTGGACTTGAAGGGTTCGTTCTGAAGAGCGTACGCCTTCAAAAATGATGACGTCATTTCCAACTTATGGCCATGGGGTATATAAAGTCCGGGGTAAACTTACGTCTACAAACATGAACTTCCGACCTCTGAATTCCAAATTCTCATCACAGATCCATTGAGTTGGTAACACCATCAAAAATCATGAAGTGCTTCAAGCCCTTGAACCGGGCATTTCAAACAGCCACTACCTACCCCGTGCTTTCACATCCCCTTCGCAGCACCTGCTACCTCCAACCACAGAAACTACCTCAAAAAGAGGATCCCATCCTCGAAAGGTGTATCCTAAATCCTGAACGTGCAGAAACTTGCCAATCCGGCACGGACGACGAAGTTGGACGTCACAAAACCCCATACGACCCGTCCAAAACAGCACCCGAGAAGGAGCACCTCGCGCTAGAGGAAGAATACAGACTGGAAGGGGATACCATCCACGATCCGCTTTTTGTCAGTCCGGCAAATAGGGATGTCAGTCAACCTGTGGATCCGATGGCTGGGGTTCATGGTTTGCAACACTTGAGGAGTGTTAAGGGCTGGACTAGAAAGCAGAAGAAGGCGCTTCTGAGGACGGCACCGTACGAGATGAGGAAATACGAGAATGTATTTTCTGAAATCAGGAAGCCTCATCAAAAGGTGTCCTTTCTAGGTTGATATGGTTGGCTTTCTTTGGGGCTGACTTGATCTATATGTTTTGAGTCCACTGGTTTATCTCGTTAACTGTTATCAAATTGAGAACAATGAGACTTCCTGATTTATTTCATCTCTTTCACATTGTTCGCACCTAAAATATTCAACCCACATATGGGAAAAGCTCAGCTTAGTCCGACCAGGACCCCGTTCTCGTTCTCGAATGTCAGGCTAATCCTTTCTGTCCACTCTTTAGTATTGTAGTTGGATACAGTCGAGAAGGTCTGGAAAATGCGAGCCACAAGGTACGTGAGCACAATCATGGAATACTGTTCTGCATGATTATCAGTTGATGTGTTGATCATATGAGCAAGGGAAGGAAGCTTACGGCCAGGGCATATTCTAGGACCCTTGTTGAACGGGATAAAGCCGGGCATATCGGTGTTTAGGTGTTCCCATCGCTCTGGATAAAACTTCTCTGGATTGTCCCCAAAGTCTTTTCCTAGGCGATGCCGAGCCCAGGTTGAAAACACTACAATATCACCCTTTCGAACTAGAACAGGTGACTGGCCATCGGCTCCTCCTCCACTTGGAATCTTGGAATGCTTGTTTGCTACTCTTGCGTTGAGCACAGCGGCAGGGAAAACTCTCATCACTTTGCAAGTTATGTGTCAGTGCATGCTCGATGGTAAATTAGTTATTGGACTTTCCTCACCTTCCTGGAGTACCCAGCGAACATAATGCAACATCCCAAGCTGACTCCATGTTGGTGGTGTAAGTCCAATGGTATCAATGATGCTTGCTCGGAGCTTTTGAACGATACGTTCGTCCTGGGATAAGCAATAGAAAAGACCGGAGAGAGTGGTGCTCATGCTATCGTTTGCGAGCACAATACTCATTGCCTGATCAGCAAACTCCGAAATGTCTTCGATCTTGCTGGAAGCAGTGTCAATACGTCCATCTTTCGTTTTTTCAATGCTGCTTCGACTATCAACTTCCGGCCTGCCATGAGCCACGACATATTCCCGTGCTCTCCGACACGACTGATGGAATTCTCGCTTAGGCCCCAAATGACGAAGTGGCCCACGAAAACCATCTCGCGCGACTATTCTTTTGATGACATGGAAATCATCTACAAACTGCTTCTTTTCTCTGGACTGAGTAAGGCTGAGGGCATCCACAGACTCTCCGAATGAGAAACGGGTCTGCATGTCCAAAGCGAGAGCAGAAGTACAACGCTGAACGTCAAATACCTGGCCATTTGGCGGAACGTGTTGAACAAAGGCCTGGTAGTGTTGTTCACATACGTCCAGGTCAATGGCATTTCGGAGGTTAGCCACTCGACTCCGAAACTGCCCTCGACTTCTCTTCCAGTCTGCGCCATCAAGAGTAAAAATGCCATGTGGAGTGACTGGACCCAGCACGGGTTTTCGCAGGGGAGAACTATCAAAGTCTATAAATGCTGTGGACAACATTTGCTTGATGTTTTCTGTACTGCAGGTGAAAATCAATCGGTAGCCGAGAATGTTGGATTCATATGTGTCCCCATATCTCTGGAACAGAGAATTTGTATACCGGAGTGATGTTCGCTGCCGAAAATGAGAACCCAATTGTATTGCTTTCGCGATGCCGAAGACGTCGTATCGAAATTTATCGCTTTCATCGCAGAGCTTCTCGCAGCCATAGCGTTGTTCAAGTGCCCGCAGTTTTCGGGTCTGGCATAGTCCTCGTGCTAGGAGAATAATAACAAAAGCTAACAGAATAGCTCCTAAGAGTGATGGCTGAGTTGTCATGGTTGAAATCTTGCGTTGGTCAGATAAAGTACTGGTCGACAGACGGGACAGTATAAATCATAACTCACCCCCATGGCTGGTTTTATATGCTTACGAATTATTTGAAAGAAAATTATTTAACGAGTCAGATATAACTGTGAATAATGTGTCATACTGTACAACACTATCTTGCCAAGGTTCTTTTGGAGGCAGATGACGCTACGGAGTACTCCGTACAGGAATATTGCAGTAGCATTGCGCCTATTTTTGCTTCTTTGGACAAATGTAGCTAGTTGGGTATGAGAAATGGGATTCAAACTTTTCTATTAATTTTAGTCCTAAGATTTGCAAGCGAATTGGCAACATGTACTGAGTATGAATTTACATATCTTGAGGGCAAGGTTCAATATTATCCTGCAGTTTGCACACAATTTCACTCCCAATAGTTGACAGAAACACATTGCAAATATGAACCTACAAAACGAGTCTGACGGTTCCTCTCTTGTCTCTCAAGTAGAGCATGCGCTGAAGCTTTCAACCGACTATGCACTCGGGTTGGTACACCCCGATGGTCACTGGTACGGCGAGATGAATGCCAATGTCACTGTCACTGCCGAATATATCTTCCTTCGACAGGCCTTTGGGCTGGATCTCAAAGCTGACGCCATAGCTTACTGTCGTTATCTACTATCTCAACAGAATAGTGATGGTTCCTGGGGTCTGGCGCCCGAACACCCAGGCGATGTATCAACCTCGACCGAAGCATACCTGGCACTGAAGATCTTGGGAACAAGCCCGCATATCCCAGCCATGCGGAGGGCCCGAGCATTTGTGCTGGAAGCAGGAGGAATTGCGCGCGTACGCGTCTTCACTCGTATCTTCTTGGCCACCTTTGGTCTATTCCCTTGGGATGCAGTACCAGAACTTCCTGTGGAGCTTATGCTTCTGCCCTCCATCTGTCCAATCAATATCTATACGTTCGCATCTTGGGCTCGCGGTACTATTGCTCCTCTATTGATCATCTGCCACCATCGACCTGTGTACTCGCTACCGAATGGAAAGTCCGCCACGAACGACTATCTCGATGAGTTATGGCTAGATTGCACAAGCAAAAGTGTACCTTACGGCCAGCCCCTCTGGGATTTACTGTCTCAAAGAGAATTCGCGGGGTCAGCATTCGGCGTTCTGGACAAAATACTCTACCAACTAAATGGACTTCGTTCCATTCCTCTGGTTCGTGCGTACGCCCGAAAACAATGCATCAAATGGATACTAGAGCGCCAAGAAAAGACCGGTGACTGGGCGGGAATATTCCCGCCCATGCATGCAAGCATGTATGCATTCACGCTGGAAGGCTACAAACTGAACGATGACCCGGTTCAGCTTGGGTTCCAAGCGCTGGAGCAATTTGCGTGGGAAGACGAAAAAGGAAAAAGAATTCAAGCCTGTGTCTCACCTGTTTGGGATACGGCTTTGATGACGATTGGGTTCTGCGATGCAATGTCACCCAATCAACAGGCCATCGACAAGGCTCTCAAGTGGATCAGAGCTCGCCAGTTGCTTGAACCCCGCGGAGATTGGCGGGTATACCGACCCCAATTAGCTCCCGGTGGCTTCAGCTTCGAGTACGAGAACAGCTGGTATCCCGATGTGGACGATACAGCTGCGATTATCCTCGCTCAGGTGAAGGATGATTCTGGATCTATTGGCTCGGATTCTGTAATTGCTGCAGCCACGTGGATCCTGGGCATGCAGAACCCCGACGGAGGGTGGGCTGCTTTCGATGTGGAAAATGATAAGCTGTTTCTCAATAAAATTCCATTCAGCGACATGGATAGTCTGTGTGATACATCGTGTGCTGACATTACGGGGCGGATCCTTGAAGCCTTTGGTCTGATGATGAAATGTTCCTCCGGGAAGGCCGATGCGGGTCTTATGTTGCTTCCACTGCGTGCCGCTTGTGCGCGCGGCGTGCAGTATCTCGTTTCCACACAGAAGCCCAATGGATCTTGGTTCGGACGATGGGGGTGCAATTACATCTACGGCACTAGTCATGCACTATGTGGTCTGGCTTATTTTGGTGATGAAAGTCGAGTTCGTGTGATAGTTAAGCCGGCTCTGCAGTGGCTGAAGTCAAGACAAAATGACGATGGCGGCTGGGGCGAGTCTGTTCTATCATACAAATTGCCCGACGAAGAGAAGCAGGCTTCAACGCCGTCGCAAACTGCGTGGGCGTTGATGGGATTGCTCTCTCATCTCCCAGTCACAGATGATGCTATTGAGAGCGGGATTCAGTATCTTGTGTCTTCTCAAAAACCAGAGAAAGGCATCGGATCATCATGGCCTCAAGTAGTATACACTGGAACTGGGTTTCCAAATCATTTCTATTTGGGTTATGACTATTATCGCCATTATTTTCCTATGATGGCCCTTGGGCGGTATTTACAGGGAACTCAACGCTTGCATTGAAGATTGAATTGAAGGCAAACGACTTTTGGGAATTGTTTTCAATTTCGTAAATATACTCGAAACTCATCTAAATCTCAGAAATTGGCCCTGCAGTTCAAGCGAACTCAGATGCAGAGTCTAGTTTCACTTTGCAGGTTGAATATGGAGTAGACAACCCCGAGCCGCCTTACGAGATATGTGACGTGGACTTGCATTGGCGCGTAAATGTGTTAATCACATCGCCAATGCAACAATCATCACCTTGCAGCCTCAGCTCCTCCAAAAGAAAGAAAGTGAATAGCACTTCTACATATCATCGACTACGAGTCATCAAAGAGCTATGTGTTGGCAAGAACGCAGATCTCAAGCCCGGGATAGAATCTGATTTTTGGTACTGACTATTATGGCTTGTATCATTTATGGACTGCAGTGGCAGACAAATTAAAATGTGTATAGATATTCTAGAGTTACATTTACTTGCATGAAGATTCAATTATTGGGTAATTTGTTAGACAATATTGGAATTCATGCAAGTGTAGAATAAACTACATCTCAACCATCACAATTCTCTGATAAGTCGAGCCCCTTCTCTTCACTATCGTACACCCAGAATACTCAACTTCCAATAACTGTCAGAGATGAGCTTTTTTTCTACATTCGGCCGTAAAAGGCCAGCAACAGTGCCTACTGACCGAATTATTCCCCTGCGATACTGGGATGACCTGGATTACTTGCGGTCCCTTTGCCATGCCTTTACATTCCGATTTGACGATGTCCTAGACACATTCAAACTCGAGGCAGCACTAGGACGACTGATGGAAATCGGAGACTGGGGTCAGATAGGGGCTCGGCTTCGCCTTAATGTATAGTCTTTCCCCGCTCTAGTAATGAAAACACACTTAACAATCTATCACAGAATCATGGAAAACTCGAATATCATATACCAGCACATTATGACAAGACGCGCCCATCATTTGTTTTCACAACTACGGCATATGGCATGAGCATCACCGATCACCCGGTGGGCTCACAGTTGCCTAAAGCTGGCCAAGATCAGTCTTTCTTGTCACCCTCGTCTGATTTCTTTACCTCTATAGTCTGTCACCCAGACAGTCCTAAAGAATTAGCCGATTGGATCTACACAGATCGTCCACAGCTCCATATCCATGCTGCTCTCTTCCAGGATGCCACCCTTCTCACGATTAGCTATGTACATACCTTTGCTGATGCTATCTCACGGACCAACTTCTTCAACGCTTGGATAGCTGTTCTTCGTGGCCAAGAAGAAAAAGTGCCAGCCTTTGTCCCCTATGACCATGATCCTCTATACACATTAGGCAAAGAAGCCCCCATACAGAGCTATAGCAATATCGGGCGACTATTGAGCGGACTCAGTCTTGTGATCTTTGGGCTTCGCTACATGTTCGAGATTCTGTGGTTCCAAAATCTGGAAGAACACCCGATCCGCCTGCCGGGGCGGTGCGTAAATCGAATGAGGGAAACTGTACTGCAGGAACTAGCTGCCACTGCTCCAAGGGGAGCAGAAAAGCCGTTTGTGAGCGAGGGTGATGTCGTGGTTGCCTGGTGGACAAGGACGATGATCAAAGCATTGAAACCTGCACCAGACAGAACAATTATGGTGATGAATGTTTTCAATGTGTGGAATCTTTTCCCTGAGTGGTTCCCCCATGGCGCGGCTGGCCTCGTCGGCAATTCATTCTTCTACTCCTACACGCTGCTTGTTGCAAGCAAGATTCTTCAAGATATCAACTTGAAGTATGTGGCGATTACGAACCGCAAGGCCCTCGTGGAACACAGAACCAAGCAGCAAGTTGAGGCCATGACGGCCATCCAAAGAGGGAATTTTATGAGAGCAGCACCTGTGGTCGGGGATCCGAAAATGCTCTTCCTGGTCGCTACTAATCAGCACAAGGCTAGGTACTTTGAAACGGACTGGTCGGCGGCTGTTATTGCTCCCGGGGTGCCTTTAAGTGGAAGGCCTCATGCCCTCGGAAGACCATCGTACATCAACGATATTGAGTATTGCAGTGGGTACCCAACTCGGAATATTGTGAGAATGATTGGGAAGGATGCTGCGGGTGATTGGCATTTTTTGTTCAAGACTAGAGCTAGTGCATGGCAGGTGATCCATCAAGAGTTGATGAATCTGATCGAGGCGGACAAGCAGGGTTGATATTAGACCTCTTTCTTCTCAGTCGAAGCTATGGTCATAATCATTTCATTTGGAACTCATTCTGGGTATTTTGCGTCCGAGTGGAAATTGATTTAACGGCTTAACCTGGGCCAATATAAGATCACAGCATGGCTCATATTTTGGATATATTGCGCAACATGTAGTGAAAGAGTGTGAGACGGACATGGTATAAGTAGATCATTCTTAGTAGAATGTACGTATAAACGGAGTATGCCCACGGGTATTGGGTAAACCCAAATATTTGAATGGAATTATGGAAAAAAACCTCGTGGATTGAGTAAAGCTGCTGGAGAGGAGAAGGAAAGAAAGGGAAGAAACATCAGGAGATCAAATGGAGAAAGAAACAAACTTGGGATGTTCCTAGGAGCAGAGCTCAGCAGATATCAACATAAATTGAGGAAAACTCTTATGAGACCAAAGATGGCCCCCATCACATCTGTAACTTCTAGCGGCTAATGAATCACAATGACAGGGATTAGCCTTGGCAGTTTTCAGCCCCCTCCAACTTCAGTCTCTGTTAACTTTCTCCTATCACATCGGTTTCATTTCGACAGCTCGCAGCTGTGCCTGTTATGTTACGATGAGTCTGCTTAGCTTACCAAATGAAATTCTGTTCGCCATAGCAGACTATTTGAAGTTATTGCCTGACCTCAATGCCTTTGCTCGAACAAATCATCGTTGCTATGCCGCATTCAATCGGCAACTCTATGTCTATGGTACTAAAGAGGAGCACATCCCCGGATTCCTATGGGCTCTGGAAAGCGGGCAATCAAAAACTGTCCAGTACTTTCTCGATGTGGGCGCTATCACTGGCCCCTGTGCTGCAGAGACTATACAAACCTCACTCCTTATTGCATCACGCCATGAATACCCTAGGACCGTTGCACTCTTGATTTTGTACGGGGTCAAAATGTGCATTTATATGAAAGATTACTGCCAAGATGCACTGGCGGAAGCGGTTAAATATGACCGGGTCGAAGTGGTAAAGGTCCTCGTCGAAAATGGAGCAGATCTAGAATATGTCTATGGAGATGGCAGAAGACCGCTGCACATTGCGGCAAAAAGTAACAGCGGGCAAATGATCAAATTCCTATTTGGTTGTGGTGTTAGCTTTTACGCCCTCGATCAATCGAACACTTCCGCGTTGCATATAGCAGCCATGAAAGGGAAAGAGAACGCTGTGCGGGCCTTACTCGATTGTGGATTCAATCCTAATTTCTTTGACTATGAGGGTGATGCGCCTATTCATCGTGTAGCCAAAGCTTACAGGCGTACAAGCCCCAACTTCTTGGAAGGCCAATTGGCAGTGACCCGTGCTTTACTAGAATACGGGGCAAACCCGTACTTGAAGAACCGGTATGGTTTCATGCCATTATGGATTGCAGCATTCCTGAACCGCACTATCTTTCTTGAGATATTACTGAAATATGGCGTGAACTCCCATGGCCTAGACGCAAATGGCCATATGCAAGAGCCGATGCCGATTGGAGATTTCCGTGTGATGGTACGTGACACGTTGTCAGACTATACCTCGCATTACCCTCAGGTGGGCCATGATGGCCACCTCAACTGCTGCACGCCGCTCTGCATTGCTGCATTCCTCGGCTGCGAGGGAGCCGTCAAGCTCTTACTGGAACATGGAGCGAATCCAAACGGCATAGACCCGAATGGTGAGATGCCACTCCATCTAGCAGTTAGGGACAAGAACTGCGCAGTTGCTGAGCGTCTTATCAAAAATGGCGCCTGTCTGGAGTCTCGGGATTGTCATGGCCGGACTCCCATTGACTGGGCCTTGAGTTTCGGTGGTCAAGAAATGATACAGCTTTTGCGCGATAAAGGTGCCAGTGCTCGCTCCATAGACTGGAGAGGTATTGATCCAATTTTTCGCGCCCTGGACTATGGGCATACGGCAGATTGGTCAGCTGTAAGAAGAGGACTTTTACCACCGCACATCGTTGACTGGGCGGACGACTACACAATTTGCCATCAACAAAGGTGGCCTTACTATCGGTATCCTGGGGACTGGGATGGAGGTGAGCCTCACGAGTGTGAAAGCGTGGTGGAATGGCTCCTTGAAGAAGGATCGAAGGTGGATTCTCGAGACTCGCTTGGACGGACCTTGTTGCACCAAGCAGCATTTCAAAACTGTGAGGGAACAATCAAACTCCTTCTAAAGAGAGGAGCTGATCCCATGGCGAAAGATATATTTGGTCAAACTCCACTTCACATGGCATGTGCTCCTTTCATTGACTTGGCCGAAGACGCGTTTGAGATCCTGCTTGCAGCCGGCTCTGATCCTAATTCAAGAGACATCAACGGTGAAACCCCATTACACCAGGCTGCACGAGCCGGCTTTTACTGGGCGCCCCATCTTCTGAAGGCGGATGGCCGAGTTAATTATATGGCAAAGGATAATAATGGCAATACCGCGTTGCACTTAGCAGTGATGAGTGGACGTGGGGAGGAGGGCGATCTAATGATCAAGGCGTTGCGTAGAGCCGGTGTGGATTGCAGCATGGTGAACAACAATGGTCAAACTGCTATGGATCTAACGCGGGACTGGAGCGAGGAATCAACCATTATTGCTTTATCTTGTGAGTTATCTGAAGAATCAGATGAATATGAATACGAAGACCCAGACCTAGAGATGTTGTGAGGTACGGGGCAATACATACGTTCTAGAAATTCTCAAATGTGGTCCTTCCTAGCCTTAAGAATCATTCATCGAACGCTAACATTCCATCGTTATTACAATTACGGAAGATCTATGCTATCCATCCTATGTAGTGACAAAAATGCCGAGGTACATACCATAATTTAGGGTTCAGGAGATGTTTTCTGATCAGCATTGTACTCGGAGGTAAGTACTATGTATGTTGTAGTTTGGAACCCAGAGATCTCAAGTTCTGTCTTAAGTGGATAACACAAACGATGAACGTCGAACAGTGCGAGGCCCTTCTTTGTTCCAAGGTTGTACTTTATATACCAAAAAGGAAAAATATTACGAGCGTATTGCCAGACTCAATATCAAAAGTTCGCCACAAGACACTAATCTCTATTTACAGTACAGTAACATACAATACTAGCACCATTGACAAAGGATGTAATCTCCCCCTTTTTGATAACGCCAAGGCGACCATTCAAGCTTAAACCATAAAAAACGACCGGCATATCTTTTGCATTATACGTGATTTTTGCATAGTGGATGTTTCATGCAATCACAGGGAATGTATGCCTCAGCCCCGTAGATTCGTAAGTGCTGACACGGCTTTCTTAATCTGATACACTGAACACATCTAGTTACATGTAAGAGGTATGACATGATGTCAGCAACCCTGAATGCACTATGAATACTTAATTGTACCATTTGTACTCCATAACGCCAAATGGGTCTAGACACAAGTGGATGGTTCTCCTGATTTCCTTATTCTCCACAGTTCAGGTGCTCAGGCTCTATATATACATGTATGGAGTACTTTCTACTTTGTACTGCGTAGATGTCTATGCTTAACTGAAATAGTATACTCCAAAGTACTCCAGTCCCAGAACCTCAAATTTATACATCTGTAACAGGGGTAGAAGGGAAACATAAAACATAAATCAAAAACGCCCATTTTAAATGGTTGTCGATCCCGGCCCACTTTGTGAGGAAGGTCCATGGAAGAGGGAAATGCTATCGCCACTGTAATTACGTTACCGATAAGCTTTCAGGGTCTCCTGGGATTTCTATGGATATAGGAAGTAAAAATACGGGAGTGTAAATTAATGTTTCAAGATGAAAAGGGTTAAAAATCATATTATATAATACACAAAATTGCGCCCAGCATTAATCGTATAACGTTGCTAAGAAGGACGCGTGTCTGTGGGGGCACTGGCCTCATTTGCCCCTCCGGCTAATTTTGACTGGTTCACGCGGCTGGGTGCCAGGACGATCATGCTCTGATCATTTCCCTGGCTCGTTTTTCTCTCCTTTTGCCGGAATACAATTGTATACTTGTCCTTTTGATACAGGTTCGTATACCTTTGATATTCACAGCGCTAACCTTGATGGTCCGAGCGCCTTGATAACAGTGACGTGCTGGTTAAATTCACATCACCATGATGAGATCTCGGGATGGGAACGGATATTTTTTAGTCGCTTATATTGTCCGAGATTGATGATTTAAGGCGTAGACGTAGTCAGGTGCAATGTACGAATTCGGATATATGGCTGTATCTATACATAGCAGTATCTAGATGTAGTTAAAAGTACTATTCCGTACAACATATACAGAAACGCGAGGGAGAGACCAATTCGAGTTATTAGTAGATGAGTTTCTGGCCTATCATACAAATTTATCTATGTTGTATGCAGATTCTCCGACTGCCCAGATGATCGGCATCTTCACTCGAGCCCGCATCCGAATATGTATCGCCGGAAACAGCCTTCTGGGCCTCGAAGATACTTGAAACTTGTTTATTTTGGTGTACCAAGGGCTATATGACCATTTCCAATTTGAACAACCACACCTGTTCCCGGGTTAGACAAAACATTGACCTCAAGACAGGGGAAAGGGTAAAAAAAAAATATCAGTGCCGATCATCGGTTTCATGGCAGCGTATTCCACTGAAGCTGGGAGGGGATGATCCAAACCAACAGCATTCCTTTTTCCGTCATGATCGACAGTTAGATCCAGCAGGTAAGACTAAAGGGAAACAAAGTATAAGCCACATCTCATTTGAGATCCTTATCGAAGGGCTCTGTTCCTGCATCCCAACTCAGCATCAACAACCGCAACCGGAGGATGAATACAAATATGTAAATATCAAGCTGCAATATATTCTAATATCTGATATCACCGAAAACAACCTATCATATGAAAAAGGGCCGCACAAAAAGTCATATAGGTACATCGATGTATAGCAAAAAGATAGAAAAAGAAGTAAAAAAAAGGAAAAGACCAAAATAATACATTACGGTAATACCAGTACAACAACCTGTCCCGTTAATTGCTTCGGTGACCTCCCTTTTTCTTTCCTCCTACAACACCTTCACGACACAATTCTCCAAGCTCTTATCGACTTCTCACTCGGACTGGGCACATTGTCCAGCCGCGTTAGTCTTGTCTTCTTTTCTCTTCCAATCCTCTTACCCCCCCTTCACAAACGCTCCTCTTTGGACCGTGTCGCAGGTCCCGACGCTACCAGCCTCTCGTTGAAATATCTCGGCACTTTATTTGCCTGCCACTCTTTAATCCACTTTTGGAACACTCGTTTATTTCACTCTTCCCTCAAGCGGTAATTGCGTCTTGCTACCAGCTTTTGCTGCATGATATTCCCCGGGATACGACACCTCACACGCCGAACCTCATAACTTTTAATTCCAGGGTTCATCTGCCCCGGTTTCGCCTCGTCTCGTTCTATTTATTCAATAAAAGTCAAAATGCCTGTGTTTCGAATGAAGACGGTATTTCCGTTGGTCGCTTTGATGACCATTGGAATCTTCTTCTTTTGCATGGAACGATACGACCGCTCAGCGTTCCTTCGGTTCAAGCACCCAGCTGACCGGGCCTCCTTCGGTGGAAGCAAACCTCAAGTACAAAGCCCGTCACAATCTGATTCGCAGCAGCCGGCCAGCAGCATCTGTGAGGTTGACCCGAAATTGGCCGCCCCCCTACCCTTCCCTGAATGGCTCCCCCGCAAGAACTACACTCGCGCCTATTTCCGTCCTCGTCATGTGAACCCTCGCACCGAATTCCATACTTTGGAGGAAATCCAGAAGCCTGTGCTCCCGCCCATGGTTATCATGGAGCGCGGTATGGTTGTGTCTCCCGAGAACAAGAAGGAAAACTTTGTTTGCCCCGAGATCATTGACGTCGATGTGGCCGCTGATGACGATGTGGAGGAGACCTCCAAGATTCTCTTCGGTCTGGCCACTACCGTCGACCGTCTGGACCGCCTGCTCCCCTCCCTGCTTTACTCTTACGGAAACACCAAGGCCGGTCTTATTGTTCTGGTCCCTGAGTCTGATGACGACCTGGAGAAGCAAGAGACCTACTTCCGCAACCGCGGTCTGGACTTGACTCTCAAGGCCTCTCCGCTCGACTTCACTGCCCGCTACTTCGGTATGGTTGAGGCGTTCAGTGAGCACATTCGCAAGCACCGCCCGCATACCACCTGGGTTGGATTCAGTGACGACGATACCTTCTTCCTTTCGCTCCCCACTATCGCCGAGGAACTAAAGCTCTTTGACGAGAGCAAGAAGCATTACATTGGATCTTTGTCTGAGGCCAGCTGGCAAGTGGATACTTTCGGTCACATCGCTTTCGGTGGTGCCGGTGTATTTGTCTCGACCCCTCTTTTGGATGTCCTGATGAAGCATTACGAAGAGTGCCAGTCCTGGGGTGAGCAGCCCGGTGACCAGAAGCTTGGCCAGTGTATCCAACGCTTCGGTGACACTCCCCTGACCCTTTGGCCTTCGCTCTTCCAGATGGACATGGCAGACCCCGTGGATGGTGTTTATGAGTCCGGTCGCAAGATTGAATCAATGCACCACTGGAACAGTTGGTACACCAAGGACGTCGTCAAGATGACCACCGTTGCTGCTGCCGCAGGCCGCAAGTCGGTTCTCCGTCGCTGGGTCTTTGATCAGGAAGAGTCAGTGAGCCCTACTGGCGAGAATCTCCGTCATTTCTGGGTCATGACAAACGGCTACTCGCTGGTGAAGTACACATACGGCGAGCATGTGCCGGATGATGCTATCAATTTCGATGCTACCGAAAAGACCTGGCCCGAAGACCCCCGCGGTTATGAAGACCGCCTGGGTCCCCTGCGTCCCGCAGAGGAAGAGGGTGTGAGTAAGGATCGTTGGTTGCTCCGTGATGCATTTGTGGTTGGTGAGAATGTGCACCAATTCTACGTTCGCGAAGAGGATGAGGGCCACAGCGTGATTGAGATCGTTTGGCTCGGCCCCAAGGGCGGCGGTGGCGGTGGTGTGACTGACCACTACCTTCGCGGCACTTACCAGCAATAAAATTGCACCGCTACTACTTGAGGCTGGTCCTTGGGACTGTTGCTCGTATCTCTTCACTTCGTTGCACATGATTCGGTTCTTTTTTATTTTCTAAAATACTACACATCTTCCTCTTGCTTTTTTTTTCTTCCGACTTCACGACACCAGCCCAATATGATTGCAAAATCGACCAACCCAACAGCCCTTTTTCTTTACCGGATGAGACTCTTGATCGTGACTTGCCCTTCGCGTCCTCCAGTTTCTGTTTCATTTATCCGGCGTTGCATTGGCGGAGTCCAGTACGGTGCAGCTGGTGGCTTTGCGTGCTCCCTCTATATCCTGACGGTGTATTCCATTTTTTGAAATGTTCAGTGGCTTTTTTTTTTACCGTCTTTTTCCCTGTCCCTGGACCCATGAGGGCCATGGCCGAGACTTGCCACACCTAATAGGTTTGGGCTTGCTCTTATCTACGTTTCCTTATTTCCTATTCTCTCCATGCCTTCTGGTCTTTTAGTGCGCTTTGGGAAAAAGCCACTTTTCCTGCCTTATGCCTTGCATCCTTTCTGTAAAAATAGACTTGACAGCAGACCTGCTTTTTGGGGTTTCCGCTGGTGATTAGCGTTGAACCTTTTGTTCATTATGTGAAGAATATGATCAGTTTTTGTCAGTTTCAGAGTTGTGCATTGTATTTTGTAGGAAGGAATCCTGAAGAAGCGACCAACCTGGACTTGACTGCTGCATCGGGTCTAGGGCTTCTCGGTTCGGCCCGTCGATCGGCTTGTGCTTATTGCTATGTGGATTCGGTAGGATGCACTTATTTCCTTTAACAGTCAAGAGCGGTCGATCTTTGGCCTCACGCCTCACAGTGTAGCCAAGGAATCCCCGCCGCTATTTGGTACGGCTGTATGGTAGCCACCTGGTGGGTTCGGGTGTAAGGGGGAAATGAATGTTACTTTTATGCTTAGAGTAATCTCAACCCAGATCAACTGAGAAGAAACAGTAGATTTGTACTACGTAATACGTAAATGGGAGTAATAATAGGAGTAATTAAGAGGAACACATGTGCAGGGAACAAGGGCAAGAGGCACCGGATTCCCTTGGCTTTTGTTGAACGTCTACTGACCAAGTCATCCCATGAATATGCCTGTGAAACGCCAAATATCTCTAGGGGCTCTACGAGTTCCATGCAAGGCATGTGCGTGCAAGGGGATAAATATCTGGGGGTGGTCGAGACTGTGGCCTTGTACAAAGTACTACATAGGACAGAGACCTCCGTACTGTTGCTGGGCAATGATGCATGCGAGGCTGGTTATATTCAGAAAGGAATTCGAGCTTTAAGAGAGATAAGAGAGTGGTGACAGGGATGCCTTTTTGGGCTATTTATGTGCTCTGAATGCGGCTATGCGACTATGTTGTATACAGGGCCATTATTCCGTGCCACAAAGCAGGTGCGACCCGCACCTGTGTGATGTGACAGTTTTTATTCTTATTTTTTTTTAAGTAAATGTAACCTTGAAATATGACGTTTCTATGATATATAATAAAATAACTAGAAAATACCTAGTATAGAAGGGGATGGATGCTATTGTTTAAAGGTGGCCAATCATATCACGGACGTTGAGAAGTTCTGCCCCGTGGAGGCATGTGAAATGGAATGGAGTCCTACAGAGTATAGAAAATGTATGTATTTTTGTTCATATTTCTCACTTGAAAATCAGAAGTGAAATAGAAAATTAAAATTCGAAATATCAAAGTCCAAGAAATTAGCCAGATAACATATTGGAACTTGACAGCAACAAAGGGAAAAGAGTCCAGGCCAGAGGGGAAAAGGGCAAAAAAGGGAAAACGGGGGGGCCGAAAAGGGTATTGACCAATAATAGTTGAGAGCCAAGAAATGTCTCCAGTCCAGAGGAGGCGAATACAAACCAATTACAACCCCATACAAGTAAAGTGGTAGCAGTACTTTTGTCTAATATTAACTTTACTTGTCTCAGAAGTACTTCAACTTATCTAAAGTTACAAACTGTAACAATACCAGCCACACACGTGATTCACGTAACAGACCGCCTGCCCATCGCAACTCGCACTTTGCCTTCTTCGCTCTCCCCCCCCCCCCATCGATTCCCCCATTCCCTTTCTCTCACATCCCATAAACGCGTTACTCGATTGGGTCATCTCTTGACTTCCCCTTTCGGTATCCCCCCCCTCGAATCAAACAACCCCCCATATTAAACCTCTTTTTGTTCTTCTTTATTGCCAATATGTCTGCGGTTCTTGACGAAAAGCTTTCCCCTGGTCACGATGACCTTCCCGGTAACGGCGCCGATGGCCGCGGCACCAAGCGCAACCGTATGAGCGCCGACGATGAAGATGATGATGATGACAAGCCCGGTCGTGAGCGTCGCAAGATCGAGATCAAGTTTATTCAG
This sequence comes from Penicillium griseofulvum, assembly GCF_001561935.1. Lineage (NCBI taxonomy): Eukaryota > Fungi > Ascomycota > Eurotiomycetes > Eurotiales > Aspergillaceae > Penicillium > Penicillium griseofulvum. Next base: position 1,171,007 of record NW_024467419.1, read on the forward strand.
GATAAGTCGCGTCGGCACATTACTTTTTCCAAGCGGAAGGCCGGTATCATGAAGAAGGTGCGTCGCGTCCCCGAGGCCCTCCCGCATCGGTTCCCCGATCGAGGCTCCCCTCCTAACATTTAATCGATTGGGACTTCTACTAACCACCATGGAATTCTATAGGCTTATGAACTCTCTGTCCTTACTGGTACTCAAGTTCTCCTCCTGGTCGTCTCCGAAACCGGCCTTGTCTACACCTTCACTACTCCTAAACTTCAGCCTCTGGTCACTAAGGCCGAGGGCAAGAACCTCATTCAGGTAAGTCATTAAGTCATGGTCTACTCCAATGATACCGTTTTATCCAGTCTTTAACATACTTGACAGGCATGCCTCAACGCTCCCGACCCAGCTGCCAGTGAAAATGGTGTCGATGCCCCCGATGTCGCCCCCGAGGCCCCAGAAGATGTGGCTCACAACAACGTCAACGCACCCCAGGGGAATATGCGCCCGGGTATCCACCCTGGCTACATGACCAACGAGCAGCAGCAGCAGATGGCCTACTACCAGAATCTCCAGCAGCAACAGCAGGCTGGTGGTCAGTATCCCATGCCGGTCGGCAGTCGCATGCCACCCCAGCACCAACCCACTGCTTAAATGCTTAAACTTATGATCCGGGTTCACCTTGCTCAAGGTTCCCGATGCTGCGTCTTCTTCTCTGTTCTGTTCCTCCCTGCGCCTCGATCTCGCGTTCATTTGATACCCGTCTCCCTCTGTGCCGATCCATCATCCCACTCTTCCCTCGGAAATGGTCTGTATCTACACCATTCTCCAGGGCACTCTCGTGAGACTATTTGTAAATTGTCAAGCACCGCGCTGGAATCCCCCTTCCAGTCTCTCTTTGATGATACTGGGTCTGGTTTTTCCTTTTGATATTGTTTTCTATCTCGGAAAAAAAGGAGAACTCCCCCAATTTGCTGAGAAATATGGCTTTCCAATAACAAAAAATACTCAAAAAAATGTCCGCCAAAAAAAGAAACCAATGAAAGAGAAAGAGAGCGCAAGCAGGCAAACCTGGGCTTCATCGCTAATTTGGCTTTTGTTTTCCCCCCTCTACCTAGACAATGGCGGAGGATGGAGGTGTTCGTGGTGCATTGAAACTCGTCGGCGAAGTGGCTTTTCTTTTTAGTCTTTTTTTTTTTTCTTTGCTTTAGTCCTTTAACTTATTTCCTTGGCCACTGATGTTATTTTTCCCATTGTCTAATCTCAAACTGTGTTAATTGTCTTTTGTTCCATGCCGTGGTCTGTCTTGGTTACGGGTTCTCAATGCCATTCGGTTCGGATCTTGCACTGTGGCTTTGACTGGTTTACATTATGTATGGTATGAAGAAATCGGATTCTGTTCCTTTTTGATGTAATGGTCTATGAGTACTCCGTACGTGACTTGGGGTCTGCTCTCTAGTGTGTGATGTCCCACTATATACAGCGCAGGGCATTAAGACCAGTCACAACAAGGTATAATTTCTATATATTCATAAGACATATATAGTCTCGAAAGCAATTTTTGAAGTCCTAGTGTATAATTTTAATATCGAAAGTCTAGTTAGAATATATTCGTAGATGTCAGGGTTACTATATAAGATTGTCAGATATATATCCCCAACATTGAAATTATTTTGATAATCTGCACGATTAATACTTCATTTTAAACCCGACCAATTTACCTCTAAACCGAAGAGTTATATACCTTGGCATGCATGGAGAGATAGCAAGAAAGTTCGCCGACCTGCATGCATATCAAGAGGTCAATGCCACAGTCAAGGGACTTTTGGCAAACATCTAGACTGGATTGTTGAGGATCCTTGCATTACGCCATAAGTATATACTAGATACTCATCTAATTCGTATTTCCCATGGTATGTAGTTGTGGTTAACCATATAGAGAGCATAGAACACATTGTATCTGTCTTATATTCATTTCGCGGAGCTATATAATCGAACGCGGTGGTATCATATCACATGTAGTATCTTGACAGTGGGGAGGACACAAAGAGAAACCGAGATTGTTTTCTCGATTGGGAGCTAGGAGCGATGGAAGCAACATGAGCGGTTGGTGCGCGGTGTGTCCGAGGAAGGGGACTACTGTACATGGGCATTGAAAAGTGGGAAGCAAAGAAAGATTTGAGGTAGTGTCCTGAAGATAGGGATTGACAGGTCGGAGTAAAGGATGGTATGTGGAGGTCATTGGGAAGGAGTATAAGGGAAGTGTCAAGGGGATGATAATGGCTGAAGGGTGTCGGATTCAGGAACCGGGGTTCCCTGCGTATAACGGGTTCGTGGAAGAGGGACGGCAGAGCGCGGGAGTAGGGAGGAGGAAGAGTCATCTTCTGGATCGATCTCAACCTGACTGCCCGCCTGCGGGCTGCTCCATCGAGATAGATATCGTCTCCCGAATTTCCATGCACCTGTCAGAGCCCTCTTTGAGCCACCAAGAAGACCAGACCTGGCACCAGGTGAGCGAAGAATAGGGTCGTCTTCGGGACAGTAGGTATCGTCGCTATCCTCTTGGATGGTTCCGTACCCACTGGCCTCTTGGTCAGCCGACGCAAATAGACCACCGGTCCCCCGACGTTTACGATGGGCCGATAACCCACCCTGAGGTGCTGAAGTGCGCCGCCATTGGTTGCTACGCAGTGAGCCCTGGGCTCCGCGAGATCCTCTCTCACGATCGTGTGGGGTAGCGCCGATCGTCGAGTTTCGTGTTAGACCCCGTAATGGGGTGTTTAAAGTTACGCTGCCACTGACGCTGCGTCGGCGATCTGCCGAGGACCGTGTGTGTCCATGAGTGGATTCATAGTCCGAATCATCGAGTTCAGCCCAAATAGATGCGGGGTTTAGATCGACCGAGTCGCGATCATAATTGAAATTGAGTGGTAAGCTTGGAGCTCTTCCTCGCTGATATGAAAGATGTCGAGTATGGGTCTTTGGGTTGAGAAGTGGCTCGCATTCCCCAATGTGTGATTCCTCATCCTGGCCGTCCAGCAATCCAAGTGATGGAGGAGACTGTTCTTCCACAAGTCCCATACCCGGCCCAAGCCCGGTCTGTGTCGGACCCACAGTAGTGACAGCGGCATGGTTATCGATATCCTCAAGTCGCCATGATAGACACAATACACCACCAAGGAGGATCACTGTTCCCAGGGCGATGAGACCGGCATGCAAGCCTGCCAGTTGAGATGCTTGCCGGAAGTATATCAGGCCATCCAGGATGGCGATTATGTTGTAGATGCAGAACACAAAAGGATATAGTACACTAGTACTGCACAGCTTTAGCCCACGATGGAGATAGAACAGCTGCGTGAGCGCTAGGAATATCATTCCCAGCAGAATAACCCATGATTGCCAACGATTGAACTGGTTCACACCATCTACCACTGTGCGCACGAGAAGCTCCACTGCCGACTTTGCCAGCAAAAGGGAGTGAGCTGACAGTATGCCACTGACAAACCCATAACTCATGCCATGGATCAACTTCATTCGGCTTTGTAGCCGTAGCAGGTGTGGCGAAAAATGACCGGAGGCTGAGGGCTTCGCGCGCGAGGATGGCACTAAATATTTTAGTAGTTTGATGCCTACAAGTATACCAACAACTAGCAAGGTAGTGGCACCCATCCACAGAAGAAATGGCCGTCGCTGGAGGAGGTACAGGAGTTGATCCAAGGTATGTGCGGGTTCCCCAATGGCGCCAAAGGTCCCAATCAACAATGCGCCGATGCAGACGAGAACGGTCCCTGCCAGAGAATATCGAGTAAAGGGTTCACCGAGGATGAGGGTCGCAAATATAGTATTGAATACTAGTCCGGACTATTGGGTATTCCTATCAGCAACTGATCTTCGCCGTGCATGGAGGGGAAACTGCTGACCGCTTGGAGCGTCGAGAGAACTGGGAGAGGAAGTGTGGTAATTTGAATGGTACTTCCAACAATATTGGAAATTACAAACATTCCCATTCCTACTTGCCATCGTCGGCGCTTGTAGGGGGGTCTGCGCACATCGTAGGGGTGCTTCTCATCCTCGAGCAAATGCGACTTGCGCTGGAGGGTGAGCCCGATAGCTTGCAGGCTGGTTGAGATCAGTCCAACGAGTACGCCAACCTAATATCCGCGTTAATTTTGATATTGTCTCGTAGTATATACTGGTTTCTGTGGTCTTACCGCAACACTTCCCTCCGGCGACAAGTCACCTAGATTGCCCATGTTGTGTATTGTGCATTGGTCGGGTCGAGGGACAGTTGGGAGAGGCGCAAGTAGAATAGACTACCGAAATATAGAAGCCATAACTCAAATAAAACTATAGGGAATGACAAGATCACGAAGGGTAAGTTGTCGAGGGGGATGCGGAGGACCTGGATGCGGAACGCCAAGGCAACGGAATCCGAGCTTAGTTGGACACAACATCCTTTCCCTCTTCCCCACGTCATTCAACCCCCAACAAGCTATACAGCAGTAAATTGCCAAAATGTCACAAAGCCATGCTCTTTCAGATGATCAGGTATGTTCTCCCCTTTACTCTAGGTCTCGTGAAGCTTGGGTTGGGACTGATCACCATTGAATCTAGGTCGCGGGCGAGCTCCGCAAGATGACCGCCTTCATCAAGCAAGAAGCCCTCGAGAAGGCCCGAGAGATCCAGTTGAAGGCCGATGAAGAATTTGCGATCGAAAAGTCTAAGCTGGTGCGCCAGGAAACTGCAGCCATCGATACCCTCTACGAGAAGAAGTTCAAGCAGGCTGCCATGTCTCAGCAGATCACCCGCTCCACACTCGCCAACAAGACCCGACTCCGCGTGCTCGGTGGCCGTCAGGAGCTCCTCGATGAGCTGTTCCAGAATGCTCGTGAGAAGGTTTCCAAGGTGGCTGCTGGTGATCAGAAGAAGTACCAGGTCATGCTCAAGGGGCTGGTCCTCGAGGGCCTGTACTATCTGAACGAGGATAACGTAGCGATCCGCTCGCGGAAGAAGGACTTCGATATTACCAAGAAGGCTATTGAGGAGGCGACCAAGGAGTACAAGGACACTGTTGGCTCGGAGGTGACCGTGACTTTGGACGAGTCGGAGCCGTTGCCAGAGGGATCGTGAGTTTATTCGCTTCCCTTTCAAATATACACCAAGGAGACTAACTAGGTTGCAGTGCCGGTGGTGTCTGTGTTGTCGGCGGAAACGGCAAGATTGAGATCAACAATACTTTCGAGGAGCGTCTGCGACTGCTGGAAATTGATGCTCTCCCTGCAGTCCGAGAGACACTCTTCGGAAAGAACCCGAACCGGAAATTCTACGACTAAGTGTGTATTACTTTTTCTATCGTGGGTTTCACGTTTGCGACTGCTGTATTTCGTGTGTTATAGTTCGGATAATCTTTGCCTCTCTTGGCCATCTTCATAGACAGAGGGGATTTCTTTGCACAGTTCAAGTCTGATATGGAATATGATCGAACTCTTTTAGCGATGGTTTTCATTCCATATTCTTGATTACATTGGTATTTTGTAATAAAATGCTGGGGAAGAATGTCACTCTCGAGGGCATGATCATGAAGGTCATAAGTCATAAGGGGATGGTTTAAGGAAAAGCTGGGTATTTCAACATCTCAGCCGATTCGTACAGTCATTCTGTTCGGAGTAAATGAAAATTCGACTCAACCTGCCAATATGATCAGGATACCTGGTCATGTGCGCGGATGGGAATCTCTGTGCCACCATTACCTGCGCCGACTGGCGCCACAGACGGGTTCGTTTCTAGTCTGGTTTCTGTATTTTGTTTTCTAGCAGCAAGTGCAGCAAAGTTGCTGAAATGGGTTCGAATGTCTCCCTCCTTTACATGTGACTCGAAAATAGTGGTTTTCGGCGGTGGCTTGGACCGAACAGAATAGACGATTCGGTAATGCAAGGCCTCGAGTTCACTTTTTGCTACCGTCCGTGTCACATGTGAGGCACCGGAATCCTGAATGGAGCAGAATATCATCTTGATTTGAGCTGCCAGCCTGTCGATGGCAGCGTTGTAGTCTTTCTCGGTTTGTGTACTGTTGAAATTTAACTCCAACGAAGACGAGTCAATCGCGACATTGAGAAGAGCCGTGAGGGAAGTTAGTTCCCTCCAGTCATAGTCGGCAATACCCTTGAATCGCTTGACTTGGAAACGCTCATCGCGGATCAGTAGCAATGTGATACGTTTAATATCGAGCAACTTTTCAGGGGGTTCGGTGAGAGGATCAGGCCTTTGTAGTAGAAACGCAACGGCCAGGCGACATCGTATCAGCGCAAACCATGGAGACGTGGGTAATATATGATGTACAATTTGACTTTGGATGCAGACATCATGTATCGTGGAGTAGAAAGTGGCGCAAACTCGACTCAACTGATATCATTAGCGTTGAGAATGGTACAACATATAGGAGAATAGTCACCGAATCTTTGGCACTGGGTTCTTGAAAATTCTCAGGATCCAGCACAGCATTGATGGTCCACTGAAGCTCCGAAGATACCGTGGAAATCGCCGTTAATGAAACATCGAGAGTAAGACGTAGCAGTAGGAGCACCACCTGCTCTTGGGTGTCTTCTGCAAATCTTCAAATTTGTCAGCCTTGCACTGTCAGGGCCTTGGGAGGGGAAACTCACAAGCCAGCAGTTTCTCTAAGTAATCTCAGGACTGAAACAAAGGTAGTATGGTCTTTCAACGCAGACTCCGGAGTGATATCTGACGACATTAGCACAATCTGGAGCCACAGACAAGAGAGTCAAGTCATACATTGCGAAAGAACTGGAATAATCTCCTTGGAAGGATCCAAAGCCTGGCTCCGAGCACCCAACCGCGAGAAAAGATCATTGATATCGGCTGGACGGATGAGCAACTTTAATCGCTCTACATCCATATTCTGTTATATCTAGTTAGTCAATAATAGTGGGAGATCGATGTAAGAGCAGTTATAAACCTTAATAGTTCGGTAATAAGCGTTGCTCAATTCCTCTCGACGTTCATAGGGTACTTGAAGGAATATTAGATTGAGTCAATGAATAAAGGATAGTATGAGACGAACTTGAACGAAACATCCACAAAACGAATGCGTCTGGCACAAGCCCTTTGGACAAAGCCATCTGAATAAATTCGCCTGACATGAACTGGCGCTCGCGGGAGTCAGCTTCTGCAAATCGGTTAGCATGTAAGAACGAAAAAGCGACCCATTTGAAGCTTACCCCTTAATATATCCATACTCGTCCCAGGTGCGAACAGATCCCGTGGAAATTGGGGGGCCGGGGGCAGTGTTTGTGTGCAATCAAAGAATGGCCAGGCACGGCCGCGGTCAAGAGCATCGGTTCTTCTAATAGCACCTATCAAACGTTGACCTCCGACACCGTCTTCGTTCTCGCCAAGCGCTGAGATCAACATATTTTCATTCAGAGCATATCCAGTGTTAGACGGGTCGATTCTGGTCTCCTTGCTGTTCAGTTCCTTTCGCACATAATTGGCTTTCGCCCGAGCGACACTGGCTTCGACCTCGTTATCATCCACTGCATCGTAGACGAGAGAGTCAATATTGTGTCTATATTTCTTTGGCGATGATATCTTCGTGGTGAATTTGGCCGGTGTGAACTCGTCCTTCTGCTTAGATTTTGGAGCGAAAAGGTTCTTCGGGTCCTCTAATGAGCATATTGAGTCTGTGTCTTCTCCATCTGAGCTAATGACAACTTCTTTGCCATCTTTCATGATGCGCTGAGATCCACTAAAGCTCTCATTCAGAGATGAAACCCCGGTGGCCGAGTCGATGCTTTGGAAACTTTGTTGCCGTGCAGGGGGTTGAAGAAGGGTATCTTGAGTTGACAGATATAGCGCCGCGTTTGAGTGTGCTTCAGCATCTTGTTCAGATTCAGGTGATATCTGATCGAATACAAAGGAAGAGGGCGGTTCGGTGAGGGGTGAGGATTCGGTTGCGAGTTCGGCGCTTTCTTTCTTCTCGGATGTGCTGTTCGAGTTGACACGAGTGAATGCTGGTTTATTAAACCATAAGTCCTTTATGGTTCGCATGATAGGATATGTCGAAGACAGTTCTTTCTTAAAAAAAGAAGCCTATCGCGTCGTCGAACGCGCCGATTCGGCGCGATGTCACATGAGTGATGACTCAGCAACTTTCTTTGTTCCCCAGGGTCTGGAAGGGGCCTCCAGTAGCTTGAAACTCTAACAACGTCACTTTCTTTGAGACGCTCATATTGAGGTCAAATTGAGATTGAACATGTATGGAGTATAACATATATGTTAGGAGTACATGTTTTGTACTATCTTAAACATACTTGGCTACGGAGAGTGTATGTTGTATGTTATATGGTATATTGTAGATCTGACAGCCACATTTCTGGTGGCGTTGATCTGCGGCTGATCCAGTCTGCTATTTATTATTAGTAGGGGGTATTGCTATTTCATACCAATTGTCAAAATATAGCACAATTTAAATCTAGTTTGATCGACATCAAACTTGCGATGGAAGCCGATTCTGATATTTTTGGCTAAGTACGGAGTATACAACCAAATCAGGAATAATAACAATCCAATTAAGTTTTAGGTAGGTAAAGCGATGATACGCTATACGTTGGGTCCACTATGATAGTTCGTGGTGCTGAAGGTCATATACATTTTGTACTACTCGAACGTTGCATTGTATACAATGTACTGCAATTTGCTTTAGATCTTTGCGAGATCTACACTTTAATTAGAGTAACACACTCGTGAGACATGGGGGTCATAGGGCTAGTAGAAAGGGGGGAACACAAGTCCAGGACAACGTGCAAATCCGATGTACGCGGTGATCATCGGGCCTATTCAGGAGTATTCTCCTGAATAATCGCCGAATTTTCTTGCCAAGAAACAAGGAGTGCATATTGTAACATAAAAAATAATAATACATGCATAAAAATGGGTCCAATGATATTTTGACCCATATATGTCTTTTGGGAATTTGGCAGATGTTACCCATAACATAACCTATCATACCCACTGTATAGAATACTCTGTAGGGAGTACCGTGGACGTTATATACCAACCTTGGAATCTACCAAAAAAAAATTTAAGAAAGCTGACTCAGGGTGGACCGGCGGGGGGGAAGCTCGTGCCGTGTCGGTTGTTTCAGGATTCATACTCCGACTCCGAATGCTGGTTCTGATATCATTAAGGGAGGCGGGAAAAAAACCGTGACTCTTCTGCTCTATGTTGTATATGATCACATAGATGCATCACATAAAATGAGTTTAAGAATCTTGATATTTACATAGGTATGGAGTATAGAACACTTAGCAAAAGGCCAGCTGTTAAATTAATAGTTCATAGTGGGGGCGAAGAAACAGCAGCTGTGGGCCAATAACCGTTACTCCAGAGTCTGCATCTAAAGAGGACTTTTTCTTATTGAAGAACTGGGGAGTATGTAATCCCTGTTATGGCTAGTAAGCAATCACAGTGCTGACGGGGCAGTGCCGCTATACCCACTAGTGAAAGGAGAAAGAATCCATTTTGCTATCAATTTCTAAGCAAGATATCGATATATAGCACTGTATATCAATATATTCCGAACATCCCAGAATTCAAGTGCCGACTGCTCCGATTGCCACAGTTAGAAATTTAGAAGGGGGAGGTCGGAACGGGGCTGGATATGTAATAATTACCGGAATTTACACGTATTATCCACGGGTCCCCTTGAGCCCGAGATTGTATAAGCCCATCAGCCCTAGTTGACATCTATCAACCTGTTGTTGTAGGCTCCAACATGAATTAAGTTGCCTAAATTTCTCTAAATAAATCCCTAGAACAAGAGAAAGAGGCAGTGTAAAACCACAATTCAAACATATTATACCAATCTATACCAATCTAGCAAGTAGACGCGTGTAAAAATCTCCTGCCAAGTCCACTTTGAATGACAAAGCAAAGGTATCTTGGTCCCGGCCCCATCGGTAAGCACGGGTGGTAACGATATTACATACACTCCCGTATTGAGATACGAGCTCAGGGTGGCCTACTTCATCTCTCTCTCTTTCACCCCTCGAAGCAGAAAATAACCACGCTGGTGCTTCTTCTCTTTAATTCTTTTCACTTAAGTATTTGAATGGCCCCTTGTGGGTGCGCCCTATAACGCCTCGGCTTTCGCATTTAAATCATATTTCATCACGATCAGCCGCGGAAACCCTGTTTTGAATTACTTTTGGACGATTCGAAGCCCGCCGACAAGATATTCAACGCGCGTGTCTAGAAACTCCCTTTGCTCAAGATCTGCGTCGCCCATGACATTACGTTTCTACCACCCTCAAACCCTGTGAACACACCCCAGACCGGCAATCTTTCCCTGCGCCCGGCGCTGTCGGATTCCGGCCCTGCACACCGGATGCTTGTCAGCTTCCAATAATCAAGGTTTCTGTCAAGTTTTATGCCCTTTTTGGGCGCATCAATAGCCTAGATGGCTTCCGTGGGCTTCCCTGGGGACAATGGGGATGACAACAATGAGCAAAGTAGCGATATCCGGGAGGTCAGCAGCAATGTCTCCAAGCCAACGAAACGACAAAGATGGGCTACAACACGAGCTCCCGGAGCTGGAGGCATCAAGAAACGTGTTTCTATCATTGATCGCTTCCATAAACGGTCAGATATGAAAGACGAAAAGCGAAAATCGAATAATACAAGCACCTCAACCACTGGCGGACCCGAGACCCCGCAAGAAGGACCGAATCGGAGAATCTATTTCAGCATTCCCATCCCGGAATCCGAACGAGATGAGGACGGCCATTTACGAATCACGTATCCCAGAAACAAAATTCGCACTGCCAAGTATACACCGCTCACTTTCGTTCCTTATAACATCTGGTTACAGTTTCACAACATTGCGAACATTTATTTCTTGTTCGTCATCATTCTTAACGTATGCAATGACAAATTTGTTCCCCACCTCCAATTACAATTAGCATTGGCTGATAATATTTTAGTTCTTTCCAATTTTCGGTGCCAACAACCCCGGTCTGAACGCCGTTCCTCTAATCGTTATTATCGTCGTGACGGCTATTAAGGACGCCATTGAGGATTGGGGACGGACTGTATCTGACAATCAAGTGAACAATTCTCCGGTTTACCGACTGATTGAGTGGAACAATGTCAATTCGACAGAAGAAAACATTGATTTATGGCGTCGTATCAAGAAGGCTTGTACCAGGGGCACAATTGCCTCGTATAAGTGGATTACTTCCCAATTTAAGAAGAAAGAGAAGGGTGGAGATGACGATCAAGGGCAAAGACGCAGCTCATTCATGAGTACAGCTGATCCCCGGGCATCAATTTATACGCAACGCAACTCTATAGCCGCAGAAGATGTCGCCATCCCCATGACTGATGTTCCATCGCCTCAGCCCGAAGCTCGCGAAGATTGGCCGATGATGAACAGTCATGAAAACAAATATCTCTCCCCAACCAGCGCAGCTCGGCAGAGCGTCGTGGAGCCTACGCCAGACAAGAAAGATGGAACCGTCCTGGATAGATCCAAGCAGACACCCGGCAAGGCCCGATTTAAGCGAGAACAGTGGAAAAGCCTGCAAGTTGGTGACTTCGTCCGGTTGTACAACGAAGATCCGATTCCAGCTGATATTGTGATTCTGTCCACTTCTGACCCGGATGGTGCCTGTTATATCGAAACAAAAGGCCTGGACGGAGAGACCAACTTGAAAGTTCGCCAAGCTCTCCACTGTGGCCGTCAAGTTCGACATGCTAGGGACTGCGAAAAGGCCGAATTTGTCATCGAAAGTGAGGCCCCGCATGCCAATCTCTACTCTTACAATGGTGCTGTGCGTTGGGACCAGCGCGATCCAAATTTCCCTGAAGCTCCGCGGAAGGAGATGGTTGAACCCATCTCTATCAACAATCTCTTGCTCCGTGGGTGCACTTTGAAGAGTACCGAATGGGTCCTAGGAGTTGTCCTTTTCACCGGTGGAGAAAGCAAGATCATGCTCAATTCTGGTGCGACTCCGGCCAAACGGCCTCGTATGGCCAAAGATCTCAACTGGAACGTTATTCACAACTTTTTCATCCTATTCCTTATGTGTCTTGTCGCAGGTATCGTGAATGGAATCGCATGGGCCGCGCCAGACAAATCCCTGGGATACTTCGACCTTGAATCCTATGGAGGCACACCGCCTGTCACTGGTATTGTCACCTTCTGGACCGCTGTCATCTTGTTCCAGAACTTGGTTCCCATTTCGCTTTACATTTCTCTTGAAATTGTTAGGACTATCCAAGCCGTTTTCATCCATAGCGATCTGTTCATGTACTATGAGAAACTGGGCCTCTATTGTGTGCCCAAGTCTTGGAACATTTCGGATGACGTCGGTCAAGTCGAGTACATTTTTTCTGACAAAACTGGTACCTTGACCCAAAACGTGATGGAATTCAAGAAATGTACGGTGAACGGCGTGTCATATGGAGAGGCTTACACAGAAGCTCAGATCGGCATGCGCCGTCGCGAGGGAGCTGATGCTGATGCAGAGGCCGCAGTGGCTCGGCAACAAATTGCTGCCGATGCGCAGCGAATGCTGGGTCTGTTGCGTGACATTCATGACAACCCTTATCTGCACGACGACCAGCTGACGTTCGTTGCCCCGGACTTTGTGGCCGACTTGGGAGGACAATCTGGAGAACGACAGAAGCACTGTACAGAGGACTTCATGCTGGCTCTTGCCTTGTGTCACACTGTCATTACCGAGCACACTCCCGGCGATCCTCCTCAAATCGAGTTCAAGGCCCAGTCACCCGATGAGACTGCGTTGGTTAGCACTGCTCGTGATTGTGGATTCACTGTCCTAGGCCGAGCCGGTGATGATCTTCTCCTGAATATCATGGGCGAGGAGCGCACATATACGGTTTTGAACACCCTTGAATTCAACTCATCGAGAAAACGAATGAGTGCAATCATCCGAATGCCCGATGGTACTATTCGCCTATTCTGTAAGGGTGCGGATAGTATCATTTACTCCCGTCTAGCCCGTGGCAAACAACAGGAGCTTCGTCGACAAACCGCAGAGCACCTGGAGGAGTTCGCTAGGGAAGGACTTCGAACCTTGTGTATCGCCGATCGACTGCTTACTGAGGACGAATACTACACATGGGCCAAGGAACATGATATCGCTGCCGCTTCTATCACAGACCGTGAGGAGAAACTGGAGAAGGTTTCTAGTGCGATTGAACAGGAACTCATGCTTATTGGCGGAACTGCCATTGAGGACAGACTTCAGGATGGCGTTCCCGATACAATTCAGCTTCTTGCGGACGCTGGTATCAAACTCTGGGTCCTTACCGGTGATAAGGTCGAGACTGCCATCAACATTGGGTTTTCTTGCAACCTTCTCAATAACAACATGGACCTGATTGTGCTGAATATTGCCGAGACTGAACCCCAGAAGGCCGAGGATGAACTTGACAAGCATTTGCAAACATTCGGGTTGACTGGTTCTGACGAGGAACTTATTGCTGCTCGTGCTGATCATACGCCGCCTGAGGCTACCCACGCCGTGGTCGTCGATGGTGAAACACTTAAGCTGATGCTGTCCGATGACTTCAAGCAAAAGTTCCTTTTGTTGTGCAAGCAGTGCAAGGCCGTTCTTTGCTGCCGTGTCAGCCCCGCACAGAAAGCCGCTGTCGTGAACATGGTAAAGAACGGATTGAACATCATGGCTCTTTCCATTGGTGATGGTGCCAACGATGTGGCTATGATTCAAGAGGCCGACGTTGGTGTCGGTATTGCTGGTGAAGAAGGCAGACAAGCTGTCATGTCTTCCGATTATGCCATTGGCCAGTTCCGGTACCTCCAGCGCCTTCTTTTGGTGCATGGGAGATGGTCGTACCGTCGCCTCGGAGAATGCACGGCCAATTTCTTCTACAAGGTAGGTGGCGTTGGTACTGAATATCATTTTGCATCATCACTGACTTCTCCCAGAATCTTGTTTGGACGTTCGCCCTGTTCTGGTATTGTATATACAACGACTTCGATTGCTCCTATCTCTTCGACTATACCTATATTGTGCTGGTCAATCTCGCCTTCACTTCATTGCCCGTGATCTTCATGGGTATCTTCGATCAGGACGTGGAGGACAAGGTGTCTCTTGCCGTGCCTCAATTGTACATGAGAGGTATCGAGCGTAAGGAATGGTCGCAGCTTAAGTTCTGGTATTTAAATCATTTCCCCAACTCTTGTGGTACTCCGAGATATACTAACTTCGATAGGTTGTATATGGCCGACGGAATGTACCAGTCGATTATCTGTTTCTTCATGCCTTACCTCTTATTCGCACCAGCAAACTTTGTCAACGACACTGGACGGAATATTAACGACCGAGCCCGTATCGGAATCCTTGTCGCGTCTTGTGCCGTGATTGCTAGCAATCTCTACATCATGATGAATACCTACCGATGGGATTGGTTCACTTCTCTGATCAACGCTATCAGTAGTCTTCTCATTTTCTTGTGGACCGGCATTTACACATCTTTTACTTCCTCGGGTCAATTCTACCATTCCGCTGCTGAAGTCTATGGATCGTTGAGTTACTGGGTCGTCCTTCTGATGACTGTCGTGATTTGCTTGCTTCCACGTTTCACTTTCAACTCTATTCAGAAGGTGTTCTTCCCGCTTGATGTCGACATCATCCGTGAGCAAGTGACTCAAGGCAAATTCAAGCATCTGGATGCCATACAAGACCCCCCGATGCCCCCCAAAGCAGGGAGTCCGAAGGCCTCGTCTCCCAGTGATGAATCGGCCACCTCTTCGGAAATAGTGAAGCCAGTGCAACCCTCCATGAAGCAGGACACTACCGTTATTGATGAAGAGCGGCCCTTCTATGCTCCATCCGTGGCTCCAACTGCAAATACCCACAACCCCCGCAGTCAAAATGGCAGTAATGGCACAAACTACACCGCTAGTCTTGACCAGTATCCACGGCCACAGTCAGTGGACTATGTTCGCCGATCTCACGACCGGACACGGCACTCGTTTGACCGGAGTCGACCGAGCTTCGAGCAAAGCAATGACTTCACCTCCGCTGCCATGCTCTCACGAGTTGAATCGTCGCAAACCCAGCGCCATCAACACGAGGACCCGTTCCGGACTCCTGACGATCCTCCTGTACATACATAATGTGATATAGAGGAGCGCATCTTGCGTTGTATTGAGCCTGACGACCCGTCACTGATGACTTTTACCCACATCAGACCTTCTGGTTTGTTCCTTGCGATTTCCCCTCGCCATTTCTATTTTGACGAGCAATATGCTGTGGTGTTTCTTTATTTTATTTTTGAGAGCCTTTTTATATTCCCTGATAGAAAGCAGGCGTTCTGGTTTACTCCTTTACTCGGTCGGATGCTTAGCGCGATCTTCGTTTTTACCCCTTCAGTCTTACCTTTTCCTTGTTACCCACTGGCTCCTATGTTTCCTTTTATTGTTCTTATATATGCTCTACACTAAGCCTGTCTGGCCCAGCCTATGTTTCCCTTGTACAAAAGCGTTTCTGTCTCTGCAAAGTGCATGACACCCGCGTTTGAAGGTTTCCTGTTGTCTGTTTCCTATCTGGATGTTATATCTTTTTGGATGATCTTTGTGCTTTGTTTCTTGTTCATGGATTTCGTTTGCTTCTATCGAAAAAGACAAGCCGGCATAGGAGGTTGCATTCATGTATTCTATTCGACCCCCTCAGCGAGGAAATTACTTAATGTGGCCATTTAAGATTCCCACTGCACAGTTCTAGGGTTTTCAAGTATACCTACTTAAGAAATCTGCAATAAGTTGAAGGTTTATATTGTATCGAAATGACGCCTTCTACGTAGTTTCCTAGTTGGGTAAAATAGAGCGCGTCTACGCGTTTAGAGTAGATTCACCGCCTGTACAATCTGCCAATGACACTTCGGCATCCCGCGTTTGCTCTGGGGATTTTTGTTCGCCATCTTCTCCTCGTTTCCGTTTGCTTTGGCTAAACATAAAGCCTCATTCTTTGAGGTAAAAGGTGGAAATCCTGTCGCCAATCCATCTTCCATCACAAAAGAATCAGCATATCGTGGCAAATACAGCACTCGGTTGCGAGGACACTTCTCGCTGCTATCAACATTACTTCGTCCTTCGCTTGAGCTTTCTGTCACATCATTCAATTCTCTTATCGGCAGTTGAACCAAACCTCGTGGAATCACTTTGAAATCAGTGTTACTTCTTGGCAAAACGATGCTCTAGCTGCTCTACATATGAGATGAAGGCAATGCACCGTACTCTGTCATTTCAATACAACTATCTCCGCAATTCGAGACTACACCATGGAGTTTCTGGCTGCAATTAGGTAAGCCTTAGAAATCCTTGGAGACAAATAAGCCAGGACTAACCACATTTCGTGTTCTACAGGGAACTCAAGGCCCTCCCGGAGGCTACCCACATTTTGTGCCCCCGAAAAGGCGACGATGACCATGGACACTACGACGATCTAGAACAAGTGGATGAAGAGGGGAAGGCTATCAAGGATATTGTGGCCGAAGCAAAGGCGCGAAGAGAGAGTTTCCTCTCGTCCATGCGCATCCTGGCGTACCATAAGGATGGAGTAGAGGAAGATCAGAACTGGGTTCTGGCAAAACTAGACGAGTCGCTGGAGAAGTGTGATCTATGCATCAAGCATTATTACATCGGCAAGATCTGGCTCGTGGACCTGCTGAAGGAGGAGAACTATCATGAAGATGATATTGAGGCGTTTGCCCAGAGAATCGACGAGTGGGACATTCGGAGAATCACCCGCAACTTGACAATCGCTACAACGCAGTTGAAGCAAACCCCATTGGAGAAAATTGGCTTGGGTGTTTTGGATAGGGCGGCGTTGCTGTCAATTTTCGAGACACTGAGCTGTGAAGCCATGCTGCGCAACGAAAGCCTCCTACAGCAATATTTTGATGAGCCGTTCAAGCTCATTCAAACAAAGCGGAGCTTGAAGGTTTCCGATTACATTCCTGCTGTCTCCCGTTTTCTTTTCGATTCCAATCAACTTCGAAGCTACTGGGCTATTCAGTCATGGACACGATACGCGCGGCCTCCTACTACTCAGGAATTTGAATGGGCGGTTCGCGATGGCCTGGTGATGGGCTTAAAAGCTGCTTCACAACAGCCACCGCAATTTGCAGTTATCCAGAGGTTGTGGCGAGGCATGCAGCTTGTCGTCCGAAAGCTGGACAAGGAGCAGATTACACATCAGCTTCGAGGGTTGGAAATAGACCCTTGCCGTCTTTCCGTCGATCATCTCTCCATACCTGCGCCGAGCCTGCGATTTCTTCTCAACGCCATCCAGCTATTCCTTGAGAAAGCCCCGGTTGACTTCTGGGATGCTATGCAAGCCATTTCTCCCCAAGCAATCATGGAGCAAACATTTTACAACACACAATTCAATGCCTTTCTCATGGAAACGTCCGAAGGCGAGCCTTTTGAGAGGTCCGCATTGAAGGACATGCTTTCCTGGATCAGTCCCTTCCTCGGCTCATTGAAAGGTGCCCACCAGCCGTCTGCCTGTCGATTCTTGACATTGCAATTACTTGGCCGTCTTCAAGATACCCAATATCCCAATTTGTCACGCTATCACTGCTTTAACATTGGCTTGAGCAGCCTCCTTCAAACGCTACGCCGCTTTACAGAAAATGAGTCTTCCCGAGGTACAGTTACTCGTATCGTGTTGGCAGAGACAATGGGAGTGGTTGGTGATACCATCAATGTCATCATCAACCCCCCGACCTTTGATGTCGAGAAAAGTCGACAGGAGGATATTCGCGCGCAGTGCATGGAAGTCGTACGCAACACCTTGGCATTAGAGTGTCAGTCATTGAAGACCGATTATGAAGCACTTCTGAAGCAAGGTACCCTCGCACACGGAGTATCTACCTACTCTGCCCCCATCTGGGATGCTGTCATCAAGAACCTGCACCCGGGTAATCTGCCGCTGTCAAGTTCGGCCCTCCTAGGTATTTTGCCCCTAGTGGGGTTGGAGATGTTTCCCACGAAAGGAGAAGGGAACAAGGAGAAGACTCACTTCAACATGATTTATGGCCATCTCACCAACCTCTCATGTCGAATCATCGGACGTCTCGTAGACTTTCCTCCCGAGCATCTTGAGACGTTGTTCCGAAGTCAGGATACAAGCAGCGCTGTGATTTCAGCTTTGTTTGCCGCCGACCTAGACACATACACAGCTGCGGTTGACCTGATCAAGGCCGTCAGTGGTCAGTCAGCTCGACGAGATGCCATTTCTCATCTGCTCCAAACTTCGTTCACGACCACGATCTACGGTCTCAGTTGGTCGTTCCGTCGGATCTCTCACATGAAGACTTTCGCGCCGGCTCCAAGAATGCTATACACTGGTACAGATATCGTAGAGATATTATGTGATAGTCAGACCGGTATGTTGCGAACTCGTAATCTCGCTGATCGTCGAGAGGTCATCTCGCTACAGAAGCTATGGGAGTATCTGTGGCTAGCATTGACTACGATCTTTGATGAGACTGAGGCATGGCATCTTCGGGGTAACGATAAGACCGTCATGCTTGAATTCTGCCGTGACACCATTCAGTTCGCAGATCTTCTATTTGATCAGTATGGTGTGTTCTTGGGAGCTGTAGGGAACGCTGATCCGGGGCAGACATCTACATCGGAAAATTTCTTGAAGTCGCCAACTGCCACAATGAGTGCTATGGTAAAATGGCTTAGGTTGAAGGATGAATTTCTGGCAACTACACTCGTAGGGTTGGTGGCAAAGCTTCTGCGCCGATTAGGTGGGATGAATGTGACCACCGTGAAGCCAGATGCGTTGAGCTTTATTGAGGGGGTTGCTGTCAATGGCACTATCAAAACAATCCTCAACCAACGTGAGAAGGCAGAATTAGTCCGCTCATTGGAGGCGTACTACAAAAAACCTGTCGTCACTGCCTCAACTGCTTCTCTCAAGAAACAATCTTCTATCACCGCTTTTGCGAAACCCTCTGATACCTCGAGCCCCTCACGCATTACGAGTGACGACGATTTTGACGATGATAATTTGACCGACCAAACTCTTCTTGAATTGTCTTCTTCTGTTGAATTCAACAAGGCTCGTATCGCAACCCAAGCCAAACGGGACGCTGCGAAGGCCGCCAAAATGCATACCTCTACGGCTGTCAAGACTCGTCCAGATACGTTCGCTCCCGGATCGTTCCTCAAGTCAGTTCCTCCTGTACGATCCGATGGCAACAACGTCCTATCTTTCCGTGAGAAGCGTGAACGGGAACGGGAGGCCAAGAAGAAGCGTGATCAGCTTGAGCTCGCTAGACTCAAGAGGAACATGCCTGCTCATGGCGTTGGGGAACAGACAGCTGAACAAGGCTCTGGCCTTAAAGGTATTGGTATCAAGGGTAAAGATCATACAACCCCCGCTGATAGCATGATGGTCTCCTCTGGTGACGAGTCTAATTCTGAGAGTGAAGATGAATTAGACAAGGAGCTCTTTGGTGCCAAACCAAAGAAACCCGAGGCCGTTGCGGCCTATGAACTAAGCAAGAAACAATCCCTTCAACAGCAACCCGTCAAAAAAATCAAGCGCCATCGATCTGTCAGGGATATGCGGGCTCGCCTGGCTCCAGATCTCGGTTCTCTTCACCACTCAATCCTCTCCTGGGACTTTTTCGCAACCGGCGACCTTCCTCCTACCTCGGACCGCACCGATTATTCCCTGGTCTCGAACACGTTCCGCACACCCGATGCCTACCAAAGTACATTCGAACCTTTGTTGATTCTTGAGGCGTGGCAAGGTTTCCAACAGGCAAAGGACGAAGGTTCTTTCCGGCCCTTCGAAGTCAAAGTCATGACCCGATTGGCTGTCGACTCGTGGATCGAATTCAGCACCCAACCGCTTGGCATTCTTCCCAAGGATTTCAGCATGGGTGAAGGTGATTTGGTCTTGTTCTCCAACTCGTCGAAACTTACAACCGACCCTACTGCTCCCCACGTTCTCGCACGTGTCTGTGGTGTCAATCGGAAAAACAAAAAGATGGAGGTCACATATCGGGTCAATCCTGGGAGTAGCAAGTTCCTGTCTTCCTTTGGACCAGGAACTGAGGCATGGGGCGCCAAGATCACTTCTCTCACCCCAGTGGAGCGTGAATATGGTGCCTTGATGGCGTTGCAGTACTATGATCTGTGTGAGGAGATTGTCATGGCTAAACCCTCACCTCTTCTCACTTACTCCGACACACGACTCCAGCCCATCATGGATAATTACTCCATCAATCGGGCTCAGGCAAGAGCCATCAAATCAGCTGTTGACAACGACGCGTTTACTCTTATCCAAGGTCCCCCAGGTTCCGGAAAGACCAAGACTATCATCGCACTTGTCGGAAGTCTCCTAAGTGACGTGCTTGGGAAACAAGTGGTCAAAGTTAATGGTGGCCCTGCGAGAAATGCCCTATCAAAAAAACTTCTCCTGTGTGCGCCTAGCAATGCTGCTGTCGACGAGTTAGTCATGCGATTGAAGGAAGGTGTGAAGACGACACATGGTCGGCAAGAAAAGGTCTCCGTTCTTCGTCTAGGAAGAAGTGACGCAATTAACACCAAGGTGTTGGATGTTACCCTTGAGGAGATGGTCAATACCCGCCTGAACCAGGACCCCAGCAAAGGAAATGGTGTCGACTTGCAGAAGCTCTATGAAGAGCATAAGACAACTGATACGTCATTCAAAGAGCTTCGTGGGCGACTCGATGAAGCACGAGCAAAGGGAATGCCTCCTCCGGAGGAGCTGGAGCGCGAGTTCGAGTTGATGAAAAAGAAGCGGTCTCAACTGAGCACGTCTATCGATAAAGCCCGCGACCAGAACCATACGCTGGCCCGCAATGCTGACATGCATAAACGCCGAATCCAAGAAGAAATTATCAACGAATCTCATGTCATCTGCACTACTCTCAGTGGCTCTGGACATGAAATTTTCCAGGGTATGAATGTTGAGTTTGAGACTGTCATCATCGATGAGGCAGCACAGTGTATTGAACTCAGTGCTCTCATCCCATTGAAGTACGGCTGCTCGAAGTGTGTTCTTGTTGGTGATCCCAAACAGTTGCCTCCAACTGTTCTGTCGAAGATGGCCTCCAAGTTCCAGTATGAACAGAGTTTGTTCGTCCGCATGCAGAGGAATCACCCTCAAGACGTGCACTTGCTGGATATCCAGTACCGTATGCACCCGGCTATCAGTCGTTTCCCTAGTGTGACGTTCTACGATGGCAAGTTGCAGGATGGACCGGACATGGCCAAGCTGCGCCGGCGTCCCTGGCATCAAAGCGAACTTCTCAGTCCTTACCGATTCTTCGATGTTCAGGGAATGCACTCATCTGCAGCCAGAGGACATTCCTTGGTCAATTACGCGGAGTTACAAGTGGCAATGCAACTGTATGATCGTTTGATCACAGATGTAAAAGACTACGACTTTGCGGGCAAGATTGGCATCATCACACCTTACAAGGGCCAACTGAGAGAGCTCAAGCTCCATTTTGCCCAACGATATGGCGAAGACATTCTGAACAAGGTTGATTTCAATACGACTGACGCTTTCCAAGGTAGAGAAAGCGAAGTCATCATCTTCTCCTGTGTCCGAGCATCCAACAAGGGTATCGGTTTCTTGGCTGATATCCGCCGTATGAACGTCGGTCTCACCCGTGCCAAGTCATCGCTTTGGGTTCTAGGTAACTCCCAGTCCCTGGAGCAGGGCCAATTCTGGAACGGGCTCATTAAGAACGCGCGGGAGCGAAATGTCTACACGCAGGGTGATATTGTGAAACTCCTGGAAAAGCCACAATTCACTGGCTACAAAGAGATTGAAATGGTCGACCTTGACGCCGAAGAAGCCCGAAGTTCTCCTGACTATGAACCCCCTGTACCACCAATTTCCCGCCCTTCATCGGCCTCTACTGGCCTTGACTCGCGCTCCGTCTCGGTGTCTGCCTCTGGGCGCGGTACACCTCCAATTGCACGGCCTGATGGACCTTCTGGGGGAGCCAAGGGCCTAGACACGACAAAAATGTGTGGGATCTGTGGAAGCGCCGACCATTTCACTCATAACTGCGACAATGACGAGGCAAAGGACAATGCTCGAGGAACCTGTTTCCGCTGCGGTCGGGCTGGTCACACCAGGATCTCCTGCCGTGCTCCACGATGCGGCGAATGCGGCGAATGCGGGCATACGTCCCACGCCTGCAAGTCTACGAAAGTCCTTTCAAAATTCGAGAAAGCTCGTATTGAGAGAGAAGAGTTTAACCTCAAGCAACGTCAAGATTCATTCACTGCGCGTCAGCGAGAGCGTCAACTGGGAGGACACGACCGCAAGGTCCCTGTCGTTCAAGCCACAAATTCAACCCCGCCCGTGAAGCCTGCTGATAATCCCGCGAAGAGAAAACGCGAAGAATCTGCCTCTGGTGGACCACAATCGCAACGTCCTCGTACCGGGCCAAATGCCCCAATCAATGCCCCAAGAGGCCCATTGGGTAGTGGCCATCCCGGTCTATCTGGTCCGACTGCTCGTGGTCAGAATGTCCCTCGAGTCAGTGGTCACCCAGGTCTTTCTGGTCCCCCTCGCAATAGCCCAGTGGCCAATGCTGGCAATGGTTACAAGGGACCGCCAAGCAGCGGCCCACCAGGAGTGAGTTTTCCCATTTATGAAATAACTAGCTTCATATATACTGACAATTTCTTAGGGTCTCATCAAGCCTTCTCGCGATGACCAGGCGTATCCGACCGAAATTGACCCAACAAGGGCTCTGCCGCCAGGAGCAAATGTAAACGCCATATCCAAGGTCGACTTTCCTCCTGATCACTCGTGCTAATATCTTATCAATCTAGCCCCCCAACCAAGGTCCTCTCAAGCCCCGACCCCCAATGATCCGCAAAAAGAAGGAGTCAGATCCTTTCATCCGACCCAAGCCGAAGCGCAAGTGAACACCACAATACCAATAACGATGTACTACTAAGCATCCACATGACCTTATGTCATATGCCTGTCACATATTGAAACCAATGGTCTCAAATACCGATGATGAATATCATCTTGTAATATTTTACATTGTCTTTCCAGCGTTACACTACTACCCATTCGGGTCCTCTCATCACTTCATGTCATCAAATTCTTCCCTTAACATACCTTTAGGAAGAGATACTTCTTTGTCGTCTACGGAAATACATCTAGATTCTTTTTCTGAGCCATACATTATAGGCGGCTTGGGCCTATATCCATAACGACGATATGATCTAGTTGGCTTGATCTAGACATAAGATCTTGCTACCATGAAGGGAGTGGGCTGGTTACGTCGCTACCACGTGACACTAAAACTAAAGAACAATGCCCTAACTTAATCAAAGGTTATACGTATATGGATATGTTTTCACAAATTAAACCTCTTTATTGGAGTTGGCACCTGAATATTTACATAGATATGTACATACCACTCGGTATATCGAATATTCACATCAATATCAGAGAAAGCCTAAACAGCCTTTTCCACATCCATATCTTTCTCCTGTGTATCAGTAACCACACCCTTCCTATCTGGATCATCTGATTCCAGTCCATCCACCGTTCCAGCATCGTATATCTCATCAGGTAGAATAGCGCGGTCAACCTGCGTCTCCTTCGCAGGAAACAGCCACGATAACAACAAATAGACAATAGAAGTCGCAACAAAGCCCAATAACCACCCAAACTCAAATGGGTGCATACCGACGCCAACATCGATATGAGAGTTCACAGACTTTATCAATCCGGGAATACACGGCGCAACACCAACAACAAACGCCACCACAGCGCGCCAGTTCGTACCAGAAATAGTCTTCGCAAAGCCCGGGATGGAGAATGTATACCGATATGTCGGGTTATTCGGCTGGTATAGAGCGAGACTGTCATATCGACGACGATTGACAACCCAGAAGTCAAACATCATGATCGCAGCAATTGGACCAAGGAAGACGGCGTACGCAGACATGAAATTAAGGAAGTTTCCTGCTGATGCGAGGATTTTCCATGGAACAAGACACCAGGACAACACGGCACATAGGAGCTGACCGCGTCGGAGGTTGATGTAGCGTGGTGCTAGTGCGTTGAAATCGTTAGCTGCTGAGAGGGAATTGGCTGAGATGTTCACGCCCAGGGCGGCTAGTACGAAGGACGCGGCGCCGAAAAAGCGACACACGCGGTTGGGCCAGTAGCTGATTAGGACCATTGGGTCCCATGGGATGGACTCGAGGTTATAGTGGATCTGGCCGGCGGACGAAGCGGCAATACCGATGAAAGAGAAGAAGGTGAATACAGCAGGTAACATGGGGATATAAAGAATCTGCCATTTTGCGCTGACACGAGAGTAGCGAGAGACGTCGGATTGGGATACTGACATAGTGCAATAGTTGCCCATTACCGATGTCATATTGGCTAAGAATAGCCAGCTGTATTTGGATCCGGAGACTGTTGGAGCTTGTTGGTCGAATACGCCGCCGCCGCCTTTCACGGTGACAAATGCCCATACTAAGATAGCGAGCCAGGAAATAGGGACCAGGATTGATTTGACCGTAAACAGCCAGCGTAGCTTGTTTGGGTGCATGCAGAGGAATGGAACCTGGAGTAACCAGAAGAGCAAAAGTCCGACCATACCGTTGGTGGTAATGCCCTGTGACTCGGGGATATGGTTTGGAATATCCAAATAGCTCGGCCAGATTGCTCCCAGCATGACACGGACGGCATTTCCGCCGTTGACATTCTGGATGGCGAACCAGAAGACAGCAAGGATGACTCGTGAAATAATGGCGATATATGAGCCCCAGAATCCCCAGCTAGCACGAGCAATCACAGGGAATGGTACATGGTATATGGCGCCCACCGCACCGTTTGCTGAAATGACCAATGATATGATGAAGAAGGATAAGGCGACGATACCTAGGGCTTCGCGATACGTGAGGCCGACAGCAATCATACCGCTGGCGAATTGCCAGGTCGCTGCTTGCAAGGCATCGGAGATCCAATATGCTGATTGCTCTATTAGCCCTAGTTCGATGGTTGCAAAAGATAAGCACATGTACTGTACCTATTATACTGAGGACGCCCCATCTGCGCGCATTTTTGGCAATCGGGTCGAGATCATGGTTTGTCCACCGTGCATTGCCTGCGGCAAATGCAGATTCACCCTGCGAGACCCGTAAACGAGGCCTAGGGATGCGTAGCTTCATGGTTGAAGATGTCGGTGAGGCGTCGGGATGTCAAGATAAAGAGGGGTTAGGCGCCGGTCTCTTGTGATTGTATTATAACAACACAACACAATGGGTAGAACACAACAATAACAAAAAGAGAATAAAACAGATGCAGGGCCGAAGTCTTCTTATTCCCCAGATTTGCCCCCCGACCTTGTCCGTGCTCAACAGGGCTGATAAGAATCCTTGGAATGATAAGCGTACAATATGCAGATAAGCATAGGGGGACGAATGAGAACGGAGAGCTCAAAAGTACCTCGTAAAATTCATTTAGAGATATCAAGATATGCTTAATTGCGATGCTGCATGCTAATGCGAAACTGATGCGATCATCGCTACCCATAGTCATTCGTCGACCCCTACGAAAGTACAGAGTACTTATGTACTCTCTTTACTGCTTCTCCCCTGGCAAACGGACATCCTGCCATCCTCTTCCATCACCAACGCCCGGAAGACTACCGTGTGGTCTGATCCCCTGCCATTCCGTGATATTGATCCACCCGATCTGCTGCACGTCTCCAAATCCGCCAATCCAGTAAGCATGGGTAACCACCAACCGGGCCCAGAAACTTGCATGAGGCGAGTGAGAAGAACCTGGTATCCAAACCTTTGCATCAGGGTGTGGCTCGAGGAAACACTTCTCGAGGGCTGCAGCTGCATCACTGGGAAGTGGGGATGGGAGGTTCTCCAAGTATCCGAAGAGAGTGACGCGAGGTAGAGCAGCCGGGCTGAGAGGAAGACCGGGATAAACAGGGCCAGCTTCGTTGAGATGATCCCACCAGTCTAACTGGAGACTGAGATTAGACCCCGCTGCAATATTCTTAAATGTAGTTCCAATGCGAAGGCCGAGAATGGTTGGATCGCCGTTATCATCGTGCGAGAGATCCGATGGTAGGGATCCATCACAATCGGCGATGTACTCTCGTAGTGCGATAGAGAGGCCGGCAACGTCTGAGGGGGCGTGTGCGGAGGGTGGGAGGGACTCTGGGAAGTTGGTGGAGATGACGCCGGAGGGGGCCAAGGCCAGTAGGCGGCGGGCCATCAAAGTCGAGGTGAACCATGACGGGCGGTTTAAGGCACTTTCATCTTCAATGTGATCAGAGCTCAGGGCGGGGTTGAAACTGTTTGGCTGTTCGAGGAAGGCCTGGAGATTGTCTTCGCGGGGGACGACAAAGCCGTGGGTCGTGAGGGGTAAAAGTAGTGCGAGAGCACCAGTGAGGATAGCTGAATGAGAGACCATCACGACGGCTATTCAAGTAAATAATTTGGTATCCAAAAGAGCTTTCAAACCTTTACAGGAGATAAGAAGAAGAAAGTAGGTAGAACGGAATGGGGAAGTGCGGAGAGCATCAGCTGATAGCAATCTTATCTGATCGGGCCATCTACGGCAATCTCTAGCCGCCAGTGACGCCACTTCGGATTTTCCCATGAATTAACACCGCCAGTTCTCCAATACTTATTACATGGTATCTGTGAGATGCCCTGATAATCAAGCACATGTTGCTTAAATTCCTGAAATCTTTGGGTGGGAATGAATTGAGTTCTGAACCTGTTTGTTGCCCGAGCACTGACTTTGCATGACAGTTCGCAACAGAGCTTTGTCTCTTCATGTTGCTCATTTGTCCATTAAGCGCTGTGCTAAGATCGACCTCCTGAGACTCCCCGGGTCCTAAGCCTCTTGTGAAATGCGGTAATGGTATAATAACCAACCAGGCTTCAACAATCTCCGGTCCCAAGTATAGCGAGCTATTCTTGGCCAATATGGCATCGGTACTAGGAAAGTAGGTACCCATTAAAAGATGAAGACCTAGATAAGCAATAAACCAGATCCTTAATGTGTATAAGTATAACAAGAGACACCAAAAAGGTCTGTAAATAATAGATTAGATATAATAATTTGAGTTATGACATCATATGCAGAAACCAAAGGAGATATCACCATATCAGTCTTATATGAATACATAATCTTCACCCCTATGTAGGCTAAGCATTCGCACTCGTATCTGACTTTTTGGACCTGATCAAGCCGATATCCGAACAAGGAAGACCTTGCCAGCCATTAGGGTGATAGCATTGGTCGAGTTTTCGGCCGGTAAAGACGGGACTTTTGTCTGCATATGCCTAAGCACGCCAGTATTAGAATGAATGTACACAGCTCCTTGCAAAAGCTATGAACAATGCCATGCATTAGCTCCACTCTATACTTAGAAACGAATATCCGAGTCCACAGCCACATGAGTCACAGCCACACGAAGGCCACAGCCACACCGGCACTCGCGCACTCACGGACCACGGCCACAGCTGACGCATGCATGACTCACAGCTGAACCATGGATTCCAAATGGTCGCACAGACCTGTCATGTGAACATCTGCCTCCAAGGCTGGCTAAGGAATACGAGGGGGAGCCGATATCGCTGTTGAGCTGTATTTGGATTTGACTATCCTATCCGAGAGGGAAAACCCTCGGAAATGGTAAATATACCATCCCCTAGATGGAAGAGTTGATACAGGTATAATCAGGGCATAGACGCCCGCTTTCCGCCAGTAACCAGAGTAAATAAAAAAGACCATAACCGTCCCATGCCGACCACTCCGTTCGCAACCACATAGATAAAAAGAAAGGGGTAAAAAGTGAGAGAACAGATGCACGATGCAAGTAGAGGACATGCCAGTCATCACCAGATCGTACATTTCATGGGAATCAAACGCCCAAGTCCCAATACGTACAACCGAGTGCCCGAGAAAATAGGGGTATGTACAACGGGTTCGGGTCGCCGTATGGGAAACAAACAAAACGACGGACTTTTTCTTTTTTTGCCTCGCACAAAGGAAATAAGAAAAGTAAGGAAATCCGCTAATAAATCGCAAGTTAATTCAAGTACTCCGCAACACGGAGACTCGGGTTCAACGCGATCTTGCGTGCTTCGCTGCCACAGCAGGCACGTTTCATGCCTGCTGGTCCAGAGACTGGGCCAGTCCGCACGGGGGGGATGGAGGACCCGTGTTGCATCATGAACGAACGTGGGAAGTGTCCATCAGGCAACACGGAGTGATCTCCAGAGGCC
Organism: Penicillium griseofulvum; assembly: GCF_001561935.1. Classification (NCBI taxonomy): domain Eukaryota; kingdom Fungi; phylum Ascomycota; class Eurotiomycetes; order Eurotiales; family Aspergillaceae; genus Penicillium; species Penicillium griseofulvum. Next base: position 1,199,361 of record NW_024467419.1, read on the forward strand.
CCGAGGTTGATCAGATGGCGCACATGGTTTTGGAGCAGGAGATCGTCGGATCCAGTACGTCCGCGTTTTCGGCACTGGCGCCGTTCCGGCGTCGCACCGGAAAGTTCGCAGAGACTCTGAGCGGCCTCGCTCAGGCTGGAATCCAGGGAAAAATTAGACAGGTCTGGGACCGAAGAACCCATAGAACTGGGATATTCAGGAGAGCTGTAGACGCCGACCAGACAACTCTCATCAATCGGAGAAGCGATGGCCAGAGTCTTTCGGGACTCCTTGAGGGAATTGCTCGTGCAGCGCAATGTAGCCTTAACAGCCAGGCTAGCTGGTGCTGAGCCACAAGTACCCGAGGCGTTAGACGAAACTGATGACGACCGCGAAGAGCGGGACGACAGGGTAGAAACGTCGGAAATCATCGAGTCGGGAGACGATGCCGATGAGGTCGAGCGAGCCAAAGATGACCGACGAGCCACAGCCGGGTAACCATCGTACGACTGAGTCCGAGGGCAGAATGACATAGGCGGGCGCTGATCAAGTGTTGATCGCGCCATGCACACATTCTGCGCCTGAGACATAGCCGTACAGATGGATGGGCGGCGGTAAGCCACACTCGCAGCAGGAGTGGGGGCCACTTGAGACTGGGGGGTCATCTGTGGCGTCGGAAGCATCATAGGCCGTGGAACATTAGGCAAGGCCAAGTTGGCAAAGTCCATGCGCGGAGTCGGCTCCATGGTTCGCGGAAGACTCCGAGCATAAGTCGGAGTTTGTTCGCGGGGCAAGGAGCGCACCGACTCGTTGCTTGGCAGACTACGAGGCGAGGGGAATTCTGACAGACCGAGATCCATCCCACCCATCGCTGATACTGGGGTCACGGGCTCTGACTCTACAAAGTCCAGTTCAGGAGTGAGTTTGGGTAGGACAGTCTGCCAGCACTGACCTTTAGCAACCGGGGGACCACCGGCACCAGGGGTCAACTTCAAGACCAGATCAGTCCAGCGCTGAAATGTTGCTTCATCAATGTGCAGGCGCCATCCGACAGCCTTGAGGAACATAAGCTCATTCTGGTTAATCTCGAGAGTATTAAGGCCAGAAATCTTGCTCCAGGCACGAGCGGAATAATTCCGATCCTGCAGATATTTTGAAGCGAGAATCAGCGCTGCCAGGAACATCCGGCGCCCACACTGCATCGCCCGCAAAGGCGACTGATCCCGAGGCTGCTCCTTGGTGAAGTCATGCGTGGGCACGTGGGGCTTTATTTTAATCAAATAATACAAGGCCACCTGCAAGGTACTGTAGCTAGTACGCGAGCGGCGGAGTGTCTCCTGAATAAAAGTGCGGAGAGGAAGAACCCCTTTGGATCCGGTCGCGGCATCACTGCGCGATGCTGCGGCGGAAAGGGGCCAGATGATCTCAACAATCTGTGATGCGGTGTCTTAAAAGGAGGGGATGTTTAGCTGAATGTACGACGTACTTGAGTCTTTTCTTAAGACTTACCGACGAGGTTGTCGACGAAGTTCACCTTCCGTTCTGACTGCCGTAGCAGACATGGAGGAGGGCGCGCACTGGGAGCGCTAGAAGAATAACTGTTAGTGCGCCGAGGGTGCATTCGCAGCTCGGATGGCACTACACCGTCCACCTTGGAAGCAGGTCCCTTGGCAAAAGCCCGGGAGCATGCCCCATTCTGGTTTCTTCCTGCCAAATGGCTACTCTCATTCTCCCAAATCACGTCAACCGGGTTGGTCGATGTTGATGATATCGAACTCTGCGATACGCAATCGAGGGAGAATACAGATGAGGAAGAGGAGGATGCGGAGGAGGAGATCGAGGAGGCGTAAGGGTGAGCGTGGTGAGACGCTGTTAATTGGGAGCTTGGGTTTGAGAGGGTCAAGCCCAAGACGTCCATCCCTGACATATCCGGAAGTGTAGAGTTCATATAGGGTGTTTGTGGTGAACAAAGTTCAAATGAAGACCGGATAAAGCGAGATGGTCCGATTTTTGGAACCGTAGTGTCAAGATACCGTTAAGCAGGGAACCGGGAACGAGAGCCGAGGAGACAGAGCCGTCTTTGCGAGCTAGGCGACGGCAGACCTTTAAACGTAGAGAGCCAGGTTGATAACCGGGGTAGGAAAAATAAGCGGAACCGCCGGGGTGGTAGCGGGTTAAAAAAATAAGAGACCAAAAGGGGAAACAATCAACTATAAAGACAAGAAAAGGAAAACGTATTCACGATCCGATCAACCAAGTGCTTCTGATATAAACCAAAGTAGGGGCACGTGGCGTGGGATGACTCTTTTCTGATGAGTGATTCAGATGGAGCCAGAAACGGTGACGATGCAGAGGTCGGTAACAGTAGCAAAGGCGATCGGAACGAAGGAGTCAATAGGGTACATTTTGAAATGAGTCGTGTGATAAAAGAGTTTATATCAAGGCATCCAACGGACCATGGACAGGCAGAACCACTTTAGTGGCGGCTTGTTCAAGGCAGTCGTTGAAGCGGGCTAGGCAGAGAAGGAGTTCGGGGGGAAGAGGGGATGGGAGGCTGATGGAGGCGAAATGAAGATTAGTTAGCGGAGTCAGAAGATATTTATTTAGGGCAAGTTTTTTTTACCTATGACTCTTCTCTCAGAGAGTGGTTTTTGACTAAAAAGAGATTGGGGGGGCAAAAAATGGGAAGGGGAAAAGAAAGTCTTGTGGCGAGAAAGGTGGGTGGCGGGTTAGGAAGATGCCGGGAGGCGCAGGGACCAACAATAGAAATATAGAAATAGAAATATAGAATATAGTCAAATATTCTACTTTTTATCTCCCTTATAATCAGGAGATATGGAGAGAGACTATCTCGAGATGGGGAGGGAAAAGGATACGGATGCGGCGAGAAGACTCCGAGATAGGAGCGAAAGAAAGAGTGTTGGATTGTGGTACGACGGTGACTCACGTTACTATCACCTTTTTTTTCCCTTCTATATAGATACTATTTTATACTTATTATACGTTATTTTATACTAATATTCTATTTGATAGTCTAATATCTCTTTTTAGATATATTTATAATCTTTCTTAATCTTTTCTTCTAGAAAATCCATCTACCAAATACCATAGAATGATCATGCAGTGACACCTTAATGTCTGTGTAGCCACTCATAGTGTGA